>NC_058369.1:144056680-145477680 GCF_018350175.1 Felis catus
TTTCTTCCTCGATGACCCAGATGAAACCTTTTGACAGTCCTTGGAACCCTCAATTCCTCCTTCTAAATTCCTGCTCTGTGGGCCTAGAGTTATGGGTGGAGACAAACTATGAATAGTATTGTGGAAATAGGGGAGTTGAAATAAAGGAATTCCAGTAATTGGGCTCCCCTCCATCAACATCAGGCTATTTTTCTTTATTCCCTACGGTATTTAACAAGTAAAGTAGAGAACAATAGGCTGACATATAGATGAGAGGCTGTAGCAAAGAACTACCCCCAAACTTTTTAGGAATACTCCTATCTTTCCACTGGTTGTACGTACTTAGGTCTGGAATGTATCTTTGGAAGATGTCTTGTGTGTAAGAATGTATAAAAGATAACACCTTGCAAAAGTCAAACATACAGATTTAATAATGTGCAACTAATGAAGATGGTTTATAAATGAAATACCACCTACACATTTAGTTCCCTAAATATATTATGATATTAATCATTAAAGTTAGGTATATAAGTACAAGTTTTCCATATGTGGAAAAGTAAATCTGTTTTTAAATTAAAGAGAAATTATCACTCTAATCCTTAAAAATAAAACTATTAGGGTATAATTCAAGTGTAGCTGCTCGTAGTCACTGAATAAATTTAAATTTGATAAAACATTTAAGTTTCAACCAATGCACCTTTGTTGAAGCACATTTAGCTGAAATAATTTTGAGTCTGGTTTATTTCCATCACATATAGTACATTTTTCCAACAAGAGCATGTACATTCAATATAGAACATTTCCAGCAACAGTTACAGTCTTTCTAGTTTCCTTTCACAGTATATTTTAGTGCAAAGCACTGGGAAGGGTAAATGTTTTTCTAGCTATAGAAGCATTTTATTATGACCTTGTGGATCTTCAACACTTTAAAATTTTCACAAGAAGTATATAGATGGACAGGGTCCCTCCTAAGTACAGGTATGAACCTATATAAAAACATGGTATGTTCTCTGCTGTACCTTTTAAAATTATAATTTGACAAAAATTACTAAAAAATAAAATATTCCCTAAAAAGTACAAAATATTGATACACAAAAACCTGCCCAATATTTCATAAAGATAGATGTACTTCTGTTTTTCCTAAAATCTTGATTACAAAAATGGACAAGAATTCATTATTTTCCAAATTTTACAGTAGGAATCAAATATCATCTAAAGTAGTCATTTAAGATTTTACTCGGGAGAAAAAACTTCAGGGTTTATACTCCCATCTTCCTTTTTTAGCAATATTTAAAGAATTAAACTAATATCAGAAGAAGTGGTTGTGCATGGATTGTCTGCATCCATAAAATATCAGTAAGCTATTTACTAGCTTCATACTAACATTAGTAAATGTGTGGTCTTTAAAAAAAAATATACAGAAACTGAAAAATTAAGTTGCATCTATTATTAAAGTGCTTTGTATAAAATTTAAAGAAAAAAAGGGGAATGTTTAATTTTCATAAAAACCTCAGATGTTGACAAATAAAAATAATGATCCATGGACGAAAATGAACTGGAACTTTCTGCTGAATATATTTTAGAATGAAACTTTCAAACATTTAAGTGCTGGAGAACAAGTTAGAAATAAATGAATGTAAAAATAATTACAAATACTTAGTAGGCTAAATATTTATAATATGTTGATACTAATTTCTCTTTTGGTCCTAACATACACTCACTAGGAAATAGATCTGTACAATTCAGATGAAAATTTTGCCAAATAAGGTGAAACAAAACTAAAGTCACTAAGATATAAAGTCTCTGTCAATTAAAAATCACCAGTGGTGATATATTCTTCAGGTTGTTGATCGCTTTAATCAACAAATTGTTTGGAAAACAAAATTTGCAACATTTTTGTAGCAACTGCAGACCAAATGCACAAGGTCAAGGGTGGTTAGCTGATGGACTGTGATGACAATATGTAATGTCACAGCTACTTGAAAGTGCTGGAAGAGGCAGTGCCTTAGAAACAAGTGGTTAGATGGTTATTATTTTAGTCAGAAAACAGCAGTTACAGTCGAATATTTATGAAAATGTTTTTCCTTTTTTTCTCATAGTACCATTTGAAGACGTTTAGTGGTTCTAACACCAATTTAAAGTCTTTCCACAAAAATGAACTCCAAACCTTTTCGTACATCACTTGAAGTTATCTGAGGAGAAATGGGAATAAATGAACACTTTTGAGTTTACCAATAAAACCTTGTTTTAAAAATTATACAACAGTAAATCACTTCTAAAGGATGGTTTCACCTCAAGTTTCCACACAAATAAAAACATGTGTGATACTCAAATCACAACATTTAACCTACTCAGTACTCAAACTAAGTATACTGCCTAGAACCTGAATCCCAAACTAATTTAATACTAATTAAATATATTAAATGCCTTAATACAGGGGACACAGGTACTGAAGGTAAACTTTAAAAAATATAGATAGACTTGCAAAACCAAGTAGAGGGAGTCTACTCATTTCATATTGCATTTTAAAAATCTACATTTATTCCAAAACCTTCTAAAAAAGTAAATTTTTTTCTTTTTTCCCAATAGGGATTTTCCTTTTCTTGCAACGCACAACCACAAAAAAAGATAAAAAAAAAAAAATCTACTTAATAATATTAACTATGTTGAAATGATCACAAAAAGTCTGTTTAAACAAAAAGGGAAAAGAATTTGAACCTAAATAATCACTTTTTCCGCAGATCAAAACTAAAAACAGTAACTAACACACACTCCTAAGGAGAAGGAAAAAAAAAATCCAAACTTTTGTTTATCAAGTTCCCCCCTTTGACTGGAAGCACTATGTTAAACATAAATAATAAATGCTAATTGTTCTAAATTCAATTTGGGGATTTTCTTTTTCTTAGTGCAGCACTTTATTTAGCCGTCACAGATTAATTTTTACAATAATTACAGTGCCTCAAAAGACTTTTTTCCTATAATTATCGCCTTCACAAATTCATTCTAATATATTTAACTTTTCCTACAATGTATTCATTAGTAGACTAAGTCACTAAATCAAATTAAACCTGTGCAAAGTTAGTTAAACAGAAGACTTCTATTGTAAACATAAGCCAATATAAACGTATATATTTTACAACATTGAGAGGAAAGCACTGACCCTGTGCCATCTACCTAGAACTATAATGCATTGTCCTGTGGAAGATAAGTTCTGAAGTTAACTTTTGTTCCCAAGCCACTGGAATAAAGGTCACTGAAGAGGTAAATGCAATATGCACATTACTCTTGCAGTTCCCAATGCCATAAGATATATGGAAGCAAACATGTATTAAAATGGAACCAGCTATAAATTATGGTCAAATGATTTTTTTTAGTTCGATGGGGGGAAAAAAGCAAAACTCTGTAACTGTTCCTCACCAGACAAGAGCCTTAGATCTTGTACTTCGGCCTTTGGTTTTGTTTCCTTCAGGTGAATTGGAAGCATTTGCCTTATGAGTTTTCTTATGATGTTCAAGATAAGTCTTTTTGGCAAATGCCTTTCCACATTTATTGCATCTGTGAAGAGAAAAGTTTTTTGTGACTTTTACTTCAATACCAACGTCAGCTACTTCATACTTTTTACTAGGAGAGTTAGAAGTGCCATCATGTTTTGAATCACTATGTTTTGCCTCATCCCTCGAAGGGCCTCTTTTTGCCACTTTATTTAGAACAAAATCAATGGGCTTCTTTATAGCTCTGATCTCTAAACTGGCTGTTATTTTCCCAAGATAGCGGGATGACTTTTTATGAACCACAGTTATATGTCGTATCACATCGCGCTTCCGACGAGTTTCATAAGTGCAAAGAGGACACTTGTAGAATTTAACATAAATGTTATTCCCATCTGTGTGCAACTCAATGTGTTTAGTCAAGTTCTGTTTGGAAGTAAACTGACGTTTACAAAGTTTACAGTAAAGTTGCTTAAAGTCAAAGCCAGCTGAAAGTTTTGGTTTCCTGGTTTTCTGCTGGCCACCTGCAGCAGACGGACTAGTTGATTTAGGGCTTTCAGAGTCTTGTTTAACTTTATTTTTCTGTGCTGCCGGTGTGTTCTTTTTTTCATTTGAATGATTTGTTCCCTTTAATTCATTCTGTGGAGAATGGGTAATGGAAGGGGGTGAAGATTCTACAGAATCTGCTGGTTCAACTTTAACTTTTATTTCTGAACTGCTGGCAGTATTATTAGGGCCTTTCTCTCTTTTAGAGTTTGTTCCAGAAAGAGTTATCTTGTGGACAATTTGCATATGTCTTTTAAGCATTATTTGTGAACTATATTTCCTCTTGCAAAGGAGGCATTTGCATGCAGTTAAATTGTATTCAGCCTTTGAAGACGACTTTTGTTTTCGAGTCTTAAAAGATTTTTTAGGAGAAACAGAATCCAGGAACAAAGGTTGCCCAGGCTTTGTTGCTATATCAGGAGTAATTGAATCCCTCCTTAGTCCTCTATGAACTTCATCAAAATGCCTCCTTACATTCGCTTTTGTAGCAAATGATTTACAACATACTGGACAACTCCTACTTAATGGAACTAGAACATTCTTACTGCGTCCTTTAGAGGACTGGTTTGGATTCTTTCGTGTTTCAATGTACTTTTTTAGTTCTTCCATCTTTTTCTTGTGTACTTTTCGAATGTGACGACGAACGCCTCGTCTGGAATTGAATTCTTTTCTACAAAGACAACATATCAACTGGTGACCAAAATCAGAATTGTCAGACGTTTCCAAGTCAGCCTGTGATTCCTGAGGTTGCTCATCAGATGTAGGTGCAACTTCATCTGCAACAATCTCAACAGGAGGGGGCTCTACAGTTTCCACCTCTGTATCTATAACTGGTACTGTTTTAGACTGTTCAGTGCTAGTTTCCTGTATTTGAACTTCGGTTTGTTCAGGAGTACTGCTTGACTCTGTGACTTCAGTAGGATTATCAGTCCTTGAAATATACTGAAACACTGCATTTTGATTAGTTTCTATGGGTTCTAGCTTAATAATATATTCTCGCTTGTCCACACTTGGATATATGGCTTCTAGGAGATCGTTTATGGCTTGACTTTGTTTATCATTTACATCAGGAAGGTCTGTTAAGAAAAAAAACAACATTTTAATCTGAAATAATTAGCCTGCTCTAGCTCTCTAATATTTAAAGTTGTATTATGAACTTCTACCTTAAAACTTATTACATTACTGGTTTGTATTTTTTTATAAGAGCATTATCTACTTTTCTGTATTTTATAATTTATACATTTAATGTAGTTTTACAAAAATTAGTATTAATTAAACTAAAATTAATTTAAAATCTCATCATGGCACAGAAATGTTAAGAATAAATGCAATCTGAAGAGCTACTTCCACTTCTCAGTGCCCTTAATACAAATACACGAGTGTCCTAAACAATAAAAACAGTATTTCAAATTTTTAGTCTAAAATTTTTAGGTTCGCAAAGGCACATCAAAGTTCTTACAACCCAAGATGGATAAAACATCATGAAGAATGTACTATTCTATATAAAAGTGATTCTTTTTTTAGGAAACATAACAGCAGTCCTGTTAACTTAATCCATAATAAATAATCTAGTCTACTTGTATAGACATCTGATAGAATTGGAAAAGAAAAATCTGTAGGATATAAATGTGAATGACATGTATAGAAGTGCTAAACTCAGTCCTATTCAATGTTTTCTTAACATGACACAATACCATTAAAGCAAGTGATTAAAAACTATAGATTTTTACTCAAAAAACAGAGGTAGTTTTATTTGTACAATAATTACATCCCTTATGGGAAACCAAATATTCCTATTATATATCCCAGAACTATCTAACACTAGTTATGTTTCCACACACAACTCTAAAATCTGGCCACAAATACAGCACCAAATCTGGCTATCCATTTAGAAATCAAGAAATGATTCACTATTGCTCTTCTAGTGATCTTCCTAATTAAAATGGATAAAGAAGTGTCTACAGGAAGGATAACACTTTCACAGAAGTATTTCTAGAGTGAGTATTGCCAAGAGAAGTACACAATAATCCAACAAATCCATTTATCTATATGTCTAAAAGTCAACTCTACACTAAAAAATTGCAAAGAATAACTATCAGAAATAACTGATTTTCTACTAGTACTTCAATTATTAAAAGGTCAGGTTTAAAACTTATCCCCATAGACTGCCTTTTCATTTATATCTCAATGATTAAAAACAAGTATAGCAAGATATAACAGTGGTAAGAAAAATTTCCAAATAGAGGAATTTTTGTTACAATTATGTGCTATAATATACTTTATATCAGCTTCACGCTAGTAATTAAAGTGGTACTTTAGATATTTGGAGTTTTCATTTCATTCCCATCCCAAAAAAGTTAAATTGAAAAGTACACAAAATCTATAATGAACTATAGTATCAAACCGAGAAAACAAATTCTGTAAATTTGTAAGTCCGCAAAGAGTTAAACCCCTGAACAAGACATAATGAATGTAACCTATTACTTAATAAAATATTTTAAGGAACTTGTACCGGTTCTTTATAGTAAGAAAATAATACCATTATGTATACTGCGTACTTAATCGTACACGGTCGGTATACTTAATCCAACAAACATGTGGCTCCACAAAGACATTATTAGCCTCAACCTGCCTCTGTCACATAAAGCTATTTCAGATCTCAAGCTAGCCTATAAGACAATCTAATTTCTGATAAACTGACTGATCTATAAATAAATTTAACTGAGAACAAAACTAATCTTCAAACCAAGACCCAGAAAAAAATGGAAAGATTAATATTTTTTTATTTGTTTTTTTTTTTTTTTCAACGTTTATTTATTTTTGAGACAGAGAGAGACAGAGCATGAACGGGGGAGGGGCAGAGAGAGAGGGAGACACAGAATCGGAAACAGGCTCCAGGCTCTGAGCCATCAGCCCAGAGCCTGACGCGGGGCTCGAACTCACGGACCGCGAGATCGTGACCTGGCTGAAGTCGGACGCTTAACCGACTGTGCCACCCAGGCGCCCCTAGATTAATATTTTTTAATGCTCTTCACCATCCCCAAGAAATCAACTCATTTACTCATTCTTTGCCCTATTTCTAGCCTCATTTACTTAACAGTAATCTTAGTAAATTAACAGTCATATGTAAAAAGTTGTTAAGTGAAAATGAAAAATATCAATAGTCCCTTCAAGCACTCATATTTTAACTTAGAAAAATCCTGAATATATACTATCTGGTCTACATAAACATTCAAAAACAATACCCAGTATTTTAATACAAATAAATATACTCATAAATCGAGCCTCCTGTATCTTTAGAAAAACCGAAGCAAAAAGCACTCATATGAAAGTACCTATCTAAGAAAATGAATAAAACATTAAGTCGAGTGTTTGATTTTATTCTCCATCATTAAATTATCAATACCATTTTAACACAAACATACAGCTACAGTATATGAATACTTAACTAACTATAAAATGCATAACTGAATATATGAATAAAACTTACTGTCATCCATCTGGAGACTTGGTGGGCAGTAGAATTTTTTATGGGTAATTAAATTTGGTAATCCTCTGAAGAGACTGCGGCATAATTTACATTCAAAAATAGTGTCCACGTCTTTTAATAAAATATGCTTAAGTTGTTTAGTTCCTGAAGGAAAAAAAAAAAGAAAACACAAAAGATAACTTTAACATGCACTTTTAACTGGGCAACCACTGTTGACAATCCAAAGTGCAATTACTCTTTGAAAATAAAATACAGACATTGCCAACTTCTACCATAGTGTATTCGGAACTAAGTTATAAACTAAATTTTAAGCAAAATCGCATCATCATTTGAATATTATGACAGCTAAAACTGATATTCTTTTTCTAATTCAGCAGCCAATCAATTCTTAGGATATCCCAACAGTCACTCCAACATCTGGTTGATCATCACAATGACCTGGGAATAAAGATGTACATGACCCACCTCCAGAGATTCTGATTCAATAGATGTGGAATGGGAAAGAAGAATTAAACATGCCCCTTCCTCCCCTACCCCCTTTACTCCCTGCCAAAGTATCTGGCTGGTTCCTACAGCTCTCTTCTGCAGTGAAATGAAGATGGAGTTCTGTAATACATTTTCCCCTGATTCCTTAAAGAAAGTCAGAACTGTGTCCCAAGACTGCCTGTGACTTTTTTAAAACTCAAATTACTTCAGGTTCTAGGCCAATATGGAATTCTGGCCATTGAGTGTGAGAGTACAGAATCCTTATCCATAACATGAATTTTGCTTAGGCCTCTTGAGACCACTATACATTTATTCAAATTCTTTCTCCCTCAAAAACTCACTTCAAGTACAATTAATTAAATACTGATAGTTCTACACTTTAAACTAACTTAAAGCCTGTCTTCCCCACTAGATTATAAACACCAAAGCAGCCAAAACCAAACCTGTCTTATTTACAACTAAAGTGTTCAGCTCTCACAATGCTCAATAAAGATAAGTTGAAGAAATGCCACAGATCTAGGGAATCTAAGCATTATGACAGAAGGTCAAAAGGCAAGAAAAAAAAATAAATGGCAACAAGCATCTAATCTTTAAAGTAAAAATATCCACCAGGAATAAAACACAAACAGATCTTTTGTCATTATTTCCTACAAGGTTTTGCCACAGGTAAATTGACAAAATTGATCTGCAGTGCTTTACTAATTAATTAGCCTTTAATTTCCTCAAATAAAAATGATAATGATATTGACTTAAACTAAAGAGGAAAAAACAAAAGTGTCTTGAAAAACAACTTTAAGGGGCGCCTGGGTGGCTCAGTCGGTTAAGCGTCCGACTTCGGCTCAGGTCACGATCTCGCAGTCCGTGAGTTCGAGCCCGGCGTCGGGCTCTGGGCTGATGGCTCAGAGCCTGGAGCCTGCTTCCAATTCTGTGTCTCCCTCTCTCTGCCCCTCCCCCGTTCATGCTCTGTCTCCCTCTGTCTCAAAAATAAATAAACATTATTAAAAAAAAAAAATTAAAAAAAAAAAGAAAAACAACTTTAAGACTATCTAGGTGCAAAGTGTTCTATCACTCAGCAAGCACTTGACACTCTGTTAAGCTCTGGGACTACTAAAGAGCAAACACACTTTACTATCCACCTTGTAAAATGAACAAACCAAACCAAACGTATTTTACAGAATCATGAAAGAAAACATGAACCTAAATCCCAGAAAAATTAAATTACACATCTGGGTTTCTACTGGAAAAAATATATATATATAATGAAATTATTTCCACCATTTCTCAAATTCAAATCAATGTTTACTGCACTAAACCATATTACCACAAAATCAGAAAACACAAATTTAAAAAGATTCAGAGGACAGCTTGAGTATATTCTTTATATAAAAGTAAACACACACACACACACACACACACTTTATTCCACTTCACATTACAAAATATATTGACAATATACTGCTAACATATTTAGTTCATAATCTCCTAAGTGACAAACTATGAGAGGTAGACTAATGATAAAAATATTTTAGATAAACCTCTCTACTTGATCTACCTATAATTCCCAAGTACGGTTAAGTGTAGTAAAGTAAAAAGAAAACATAGAAAGTTTTTGCACACTTCAATTCTAAATTAAATTACCTGCTAGACCCATACTAAAGATTCAATTCTGCCTTTAAAGATAGTCAAAAAAGATTGAAGAGCAATACAAAAATAACCTGAACTAGGTTTAACGTTAAGAATTCAGTTGAAGATTTAAATAGAAAGTATGAGGTTACACATAAAAAAGTTACTGCTAAAAATATAAGACTGCATCCTTAAATCAGAGCTCTCACTTTGTCTGTAAGATTCTCTCAACCATAAAAAAGTCTATATCTATGTATAGATTCTTATTTAGTCCTAGTTATAGAGCTAGTTATATTCAGTAGAGTGTATATCTGTTCCCAATAAACATCCCCCTAAAACAAGTCTCTAGCTCTAACCTGAACCAATCAATCTTAATACTCATTCAGAAATGCTCCCCCCACCCCACCCCACCCTACCTACACACACACATGCACACACACATCAACATGCACATGCACAGACACAAGCATGTCGTGTTGATCCAGGTACATCAAATTTCTTTCAGAGCCACAGGTTCACCAATTTCTCGCTCTCTCACTTTTCAGGCCTTCACCTAGGTTCTTCTCTCTGCCTATAACAATCTTCCATTTCCCTGGTCTGGCTCACTTCCAGCAATCCTTCAAATTCCAAGTTAGTTGTTTCCTCCAGGAAGCCTTCTGATCGCTCCTGTTTTTTTAAGAATTCTTCACCCCCTACTCCCATAGCACACTGTACATCTATACTGTATTATTCCACTATCTTGTAATTACTTTTCTGTACTCCCATTGAAGTGGAAGCTCAAAGAGGAAAGAGAAGGTATCTTTATTCTTCCCACTGTATTCCCAGCCCTCAGAACCATGCCTGACTGATGTCTGTCAAATGACATATTGGAGAACTCTATGTTAAAGAAAACCTTCTCTATAAATTAAACTTTCTTTTAGCCTATTGTAAAGTTGACTGGGAAGTCAAGAGACTTAAAAGATTTTTTTTTTTTAATGTTTCATTTTATTTTTTGAGAGACAGAGCATGAGCAGGGGAGGGGCAAAGAGAGAGGCAGACAAGGAATCCAAAGCAGGCTCCAGGCTCTGAGCTGTAGGCACAGAACCCGTAGGACTTGAACTTCACCATGAACGTGAGGTCATGACCTGAGCCAAAGTCAGATGCTCAACTGACTGAGCCACCCAGGCGCCCCTAGACCTCAAAGAGTTTCTAATTCAACTTCTACATTTTACAAATGAGAAAAATAAGAGGTCATCCATTCCATAAATACAGACAACAGAAGTTTTTCCCTAAGTTAGCAGTTGCCATTTAAGGTTTTGTTGTTTTTCCCATGCGGTCATAATGGTCTCATCAGCTAGTATTTTCTTATTGCTTTGCTCACTAACAATTAGGCACAGCCAATCAACTCTGCCTCTGTCAATAGCTAAAACTTTCTACCACCTGAGACAACAACAGACATGGTCATCTAAACAGCAACATAAAGTTCTTCCACAGCTCTTGATTCAGAAAGAGCCAGGGTATCTTACTCCTAATTATTCCTTTTCCAATATTAATAACTTTTTCTTGCCTCAGGTTTTAAAATTATCTTAGGATGCACTATTTACTGCTTACATAGATCATTAATCAGTATCCTTCCAAAAAACCAGCCCTCCAAAGGGTAAGTTTTTGATGCCTAGAAATTAGCTAATTAGTGAATATTTCAGATTCTCATAATAGGTGCTCATAAAAATTACTTAAACCTCATCAAGGATTTAGTCATGTGCTATTCCTTAATGTCAAATATTCTGTATGTACTGAGAAAAATGTTTACAAGATTTTTTCAAAAGAAATCAGTATTCAGTTTTACAGTAGGGTAGATTGCACTCACCTTACATGATGTGATATTAATTATAACTCTTCTGTGCTAGAAAGATAAGCTTTCATTTTTTTCTTAATACATGAATATGTTGGTCAATGACCATTTTAAATTGTGGCAATAATGGATTTTTAAATGTTTATGTATTTATTTTGTGAGAGAGAGCATGTGTGCATATGCACGCACGTGGAGGAGGAGCAGAGAGAGAGAGAGGGAGACAGAGAGAATCCCAAGCAGGCTGGGCACTGTCAGCGCAGAGCCTGATGCAGGGCACAATCTGTGAGATCATGAGCTGAGCCAAAATCAAGAGCTGGACACTCAACCAACTGAGCCACCAGGCGTCCCTAAATTGTAGCAATAATTATTTTTAAGTGGTATACTGTTTGCTTTATTGATGATTCACACATGAGCTCAATCTTTTTTAGCATGACTGTTTAAACACAGTATCATCTCAACACTGCAAGCAAATCCATAATTTGTGTCAAAACTGATTTTCAAGGCCGGTATACAAAGGAAATTTCTAGCTGATCTTCTCTTAACAAAAGTTCTTGAAGGTAAAAAACAGGGAAAACTTAAGAAAATTTTAATTATTATCTTAAAACCAGCTGGTTAAAAAAAAATTACTAGGTTAATTATGGAACACTGCCACACACTACAGTAAATTCATAAGTAGAATAAAATTATTCTAGTGCCTACTTGGTGAATCTTTTAGTTTAGTATAACAAACATTTACTGAACACCTATTAAATATTAGGTCACAATGCTATTCACTGGAAACACAGAAGTGAAGGATCTGATCTATGCCCTTAAGAAATTTCCAAACTAATATAAATGACTGCTCTCCTAGGAACACAGCCCCAGATGATATGCTTTGAAGAAGAATGTAAGAACAACAAATCAAACAAATAAATCTACACCTTTCTTATTCATCCAAAAAAATATCTAGTCTGATTTTAAATTTCCTACAGTTGTTATGTAACAACCAAAAAACAAAAACAAAATCCATGGCACTCTCTTATGTATCTATGATAAATCATACTTCCAAGCTAAGTTTTTGTTTGCAGAGTCAGGACTGAGGGAGGCATCACCATCCAGTCACAGCTTACACTAAATACAAGTAATGTTGCTTTAAATAGTACAAAAACAAAACAAAACAAACTCTTCTAAGAAGTTAAATGACCAAACCTAAACTTAAGATGATAATGGCAATAGCAAATATCACAAAAGCTAATTCTCATTTTTCACCACAATTTACTCCTCCCTAAGATTCAGAAAAGATGCTCTTCCTTGCACAGTACTGTATTCTATAGGCAGAATCTTTTTTCTACGATATTATATATTACCTCTTTTTTCAATATTATATATTACAAGGATTCAAAAAAAGGTATCAACTTCATATTAAAGACCAGTTTTGAATACCAAACTAAATAATTATCATTCTCTTTTCTCTCCATTTTTCTGTTTCTACCCTTAGGATATTCAATAGCTCCTTTGCCTCTAGCAGAAGGCTGAGAGACTAAAAAAGACTATTAAGCTCAATCAAATCAATTTTAATAAACGTCTCATGCAAGTACATCTTTTTGTTGTTGTTGCTGTTACTTAAAATTCTGCTTCAGTTTGGGGAGAGAGATCAGGAAGGAAGGAAGCTAAAAGTGTTAATAGAAAGGAGGAAATTTGAGGATGCCAAGTCACACAGATTGATCCTAGAAGAACCAACACAGCTAGGGCAGCACTCAGGCAAAAGGCAGGGCCCAGTCAAGGCAGTACCAGAAGCCAAGGATTCAGAGCAAACAGTATGTCTCAAAGTCACCCAACCATTAGGGATTTCAGAGTAGAAAATCTATAGTCTGGAGCAAAATAGGCAGCCTAAAATAATAAGGCATCTCTCTACGAACAGATGTCAAACAACAGTGAAATGTACTGTTAAAGCAAAAATACATAACAGGGCGCAGAGTCAGCTATTACTCATACCGGGGGGGGGGGGGGGGGGGGGAAATGAGGGCTATATGTATAGACAGCCTTGGAAGAAAACACACAAACCATGTAGCAGTGGTTGCCTGAGCAAAGAGACTCATTTTTATATTTTTTATATCCTTTTGTACTTCATTATTTTTTTAAACCACAGGCATTTATGACTTAATCCAGTAACATTATTTATTCCAATATAGGAATATTACTTAATTCCAAAAAAAAAAATCTACTCAAATTAATTTACAAGTGAAGCAGCCAGAAATAAAGAGATATTAGAGGTCAAGAAGGATAACTTAAAGCCAGCAAAACAGTCCAAAGCAAAAACTGAAGTGTGAGGCAAAGAGAACAAGTCAAACCTGATCAAGCAGTCAGTATAGCACACAGGGGGCTGTGGACTTGAAAAATGAGAGAACTCCTTCCTCAGCCTTTTATGAACTTGCAGCTTGGGTAGGAATTCATATCAGATCATAGACAGTCCAGTGTAGGCTGAAGAAGGTGAGTCACTTAGAGATGATACAGTAGCTGAAGACAACTAACTGAGCTTAAAGATTAAGCTAGATATCCTAAGACATTACTAATACCCAACCTGATTTAGTTTCTATAGGTTAACAAGAGCAAAAGCATGGACTTCAGATGGTTCTTTAAATGCAATGTGTGTGACCCAGCTGTAAAGGAAAGAGCCTAGAAAGAAATGAGTCACTGAAGGTGTGGTTGGGAGTAGAATGGAACCAGGAGGAACTTACAAGGTGAGAATGGATCTTGGTCCCTAAGTCATGCGGGCCAAGCTTCCATTCTATCCACCCCAAGTTTCAGTCAGCCAGGACCTGGATACTTCAGTGCTAAAGAGCTATCTTAGTAGATTTTAGATTACACAGATATGTGAGAGACTACGATCCTGAGGAAATTAAAATTGCTTAGTACTGAGACGCGTTGACGAAGTAAAAAAAAAAATCTCTTTTTTTAAATACAGAGTTAGTTTCTTTGTATCGCTAAGCATATTTCTAAATCACTTCTAATTTAAATTAGCGGGTACCTTAAATTTATAGTACTTTCAAAATTTGCCTAAATAAAACATAACTCAGAAGGCAAATCTGCTGGGGACATTTAAAAAAAAACATTTTACCCATTTCACGGACCCTTTTCTTTAGCTCTGATTGTAAAGAAATAGCAAACACAGAAAACAGATATGACCACAGTGCAAAAGAAAACAATTTCATTTTTAAATATTTACCTTCCACAGTTAAACACAGATTCTAAACAGGATCTTCTTGGAAAGGGATATTTTACAAGACAAAGCATTTATGAATGAACCAATTCTTACTTAATCAAATAAGACTATAATAAATTGAAGTAGTATAAAATAACCTTATTAATTTCAAATTCTGGATTTTTAAATTTTATTCAAATTTTATTTACCTAACATAGAGTGCAATATTGGTTTCAGGAGTAGAATTCAGTGATTCATCACTTGAATTCAATACCCAGCACTCATCACAACAAGTGCCCTCCTTAGTACCCATCACCCATCTAGCCAACCTCCTACTCACCTCCTTTCATCGACCCTCAGTTTGCTCTCTACCATTAAGAACCTCTTGTGGTTTGTTTCCCTCTCTTCTCTTCCCCGGCCCCCCACAGTTCATCTGTTTTGTTTCTTTAATTCCACCTATTAGTGAAATCATATGGGATTTGTCTTTCTCTGTAAATTCTGGACTTTAAAAACCTACAGCAAAGAATATAACTAAATGTGAAAAGCTATTATCTTCATTTCCAGGAGAAAGTGCAAAAGAATTATTTCTCTATTAAAAATAGCTAACAAAACTCTTATACTACAAAAACTAACCATTCTCCTGTTACACCAGAAATGTATTATAAATACGGCTCCTAATAAGTAAAATTGTAGTTGTCTTTACTAAAGGAAAATCTGACTCATCAGTTACTTCTGTTAATGAAGGGCAACTATCAAAAGTAAAAAAAAAAACAAAAAACATCCTTAAGTAGGTCTACCACCTATTTAGGTAAACCTAATTACCACCATCCAACATGAGCAAGGCATGTGTATACACTCAATACTTAACTAAATTAAATATAAATAAAAGCAATGCCATGAGAACTATAGATGAAAAGTCCAAGAAATAGATATTATAAAGTCAGAAAACCTTTTTTATTTTAGATTAAGGAACAATCTATTTCTTAGATCCTAAAATAAAACAAATAGATGCCACTTCTCTTTACAATGACTTAAAAGCAAGCACCTCAAAGAATTTATTAACACAAAACAAGTTATTACATATAAATTATCTTTTCCTTTGAATCTTAGAAATTTTTCATTAAAATAGTAAGCTTTAGAATGATAACAAAAGATATTCTAATCTTCTAAGTTTCCATCAGTTAGGTGTCCCATCAATCATGTGTGTCTGCTTATTTATATCTAACTCAACAGTCTACGACGTCAAAGAAGCCAAATCTACAAAAGGTGGATAAGTGGATTATAAGAATCAGAGCAACCTAAGATCTTACTGATAACACAGTTCTGACAGTTCTCAATTATGTATATGTAGTAAGCAACAACTATTTTAAAGCATTGGATTGCACCTGCACAAGTACCCTTATTATACATGCAATTACTATAATAATCTAATAGAAAGAAAAGCTAAACACTTGCATCCGAAGATCCCAGGGCTGGAGTAAGTATTTTTCCTATCTTGTGTTCTATTTAAGATATTGAAACTCCAGGGTTAGGCCAAAGAAGGGGAGTCACATAAAGAGTGATGATAAAGTAATTAATCTAAGATAAGTGACATCTCAGACGCTGTGAATAAACAGTCTACTCTGCCAATGCTTTTAAAGACCCAGTAGAATTCACCTTTGAGAGTTTATAAAGAATATGCCAAAAAATAAAAATAAATCATTAAGAGGCACTTTACCAATAAAAATACCACATATATTTCTTTATAATAAACAAGCTTATTTCCATATTAATATATAATACATACTACTGAAAAAGAATCTAGATCAAGTCAATATTCATCCACTTTTTTAAAATATGGCAATTAAAAGTATTCTATAAAACCAATGTATACATTTTAATATTTAAAAAAAATTAATTCTAAGGATTTCTAGGTAGTTTTTAACTACGATGTGAAGGTTGAAAAATACATCCTAAAACATTCATACCTGATCGAAAGCACTCAATTATTTGCTGAATACCAGATTTGGATGTCTGTAGTGGTTGCTGTAACAAAGGAGCATCTCCAGGTTCCAGGATATAAACTACATGGAAGACAAACACCCACCCCAATCCCCACAAAAAAAGGGTTATTTAAATCATTTACTATTAAAGTAAAACAATGGTTTGCTACAATCATGTTAACGATAATCACACTTGTTTGTATATATTTCACCAGCATCTTTGTAAGGCAAAATGAAATAATGCGAAAAAATAAAATTACCCTCAATTCAAGGCTAAATTAAAGCTACGTAAGGCTTCAAACACAAAGATTTACTATTTTGGTATTACTTAGTACCTATTTGTCATGTCTGCCTTTTTATTCCCCTTGAAGAAGAACTACTGTATTTAACCAAAATTCTAGGGCAATCATGGCCTAGCCACATCTCATAAACCATTCCAAAACCCTCTGGACAATCTAGTACAAATGTACAGGCAATTATGAGAGCAAAACTCAAAAACCACTGCCTAAGGAAAGAACTAGTGAAGTGCACAATGATAGATGTTCAAAAATGTTCACTGCAGCACTCTGTAGCGCTGTAAATAATTCAGAAAAAAAATTCAAATTTAAAAGTCTCTCAACAGGAACCAGACTAAATAAACTATGAAATATCCCTACAATGGAATCCTTCATGGCTGTTAGAAAGCATGAGCTAGATCTACATATACTAACAACAAAGAACGTCAGTAATAGATTGATTAACCAACAAAAACAGGTTGTGGAATATGATCTCACTCATATTAATGTGTATTTCAATAAATACAGAAAGAAGTTTAACGTACATGTGTGTATGTACAGACGTTAATATAAACACAAAAAGTCTGGTGGGATACCAACAAAACAAGGGTTCTGTCAGCGGGTTTTACAGGGGTGATTTTCACTTTCTGCCTCATACTTCACTAGTGCTTCAGAGCCTGCCTGGGCTTTTAGAAGAGTGCATGCTAGAAAAAACACATTTCTATAATGAGTAAAAATAATATTTCCACTTTAAAAATAAATTTTTTCATTTTCATATACAAAGGTCTCTTCCAAAATTCTCAGGTTCACAGTGTAATTATGTAATAAATTAGATTATGATAAAAAGTAACTGCGAAGGAAAACTGAGTTTTCCCATCAGATACCAAATAAAGACATGATTGTGGTACAAAACACCAGCCACTTTAATTAACTCTTTTTTCAATATGTTATAATGTTCTACTCAACTATTACCATCTTAAACCCAGGATCGTCCAGTCTGTGGGAAAATTAAGAGGGAAAACAATGATGTGTGCTGCTACTGCTTCAGGACCTGGTCTTGGACAGCATTTAGCTTTCTGGTAAGGGGGCTAAAGCTTGCTGTGCTCAGTATATACACACAGCCTTAGATTCTCTTTAAGTCTTCAAGTCTGGTGCTCAGTGGTCACCAAACGGGAGGGACTATGTCTCAGGACTAAGTGATTTTATCAAGTACACTTTCCCAATTTTAAGAGATACTCTAGGAGTATTTTAAATGAATCACCCACAATTCACTCTGAGAACACTGATATTGGTAGTGTTCTACCAATTGGTAGTCCAACTCTAGACTTGGACTTACTGCACCAAATTTTTTTTTTCTGACATTTATTAGATACAACTAAGGCAAATTAAACTCTCTGATCTCTTTTCCATCTCTAAAATGGGGATAATAAAAGTACCCAAATCACAGGGTTGTATGAGGATTAAATGAGTTAATGCAAGTAAACTAGTTAACTGGTTAAAACAAAGCCTATGTTATAGTAAGTGCTCAATAAATGTTCTATCACCACCACCACGACCAACATCATCATGTACAAATCAACTGCTTTCTGACACAAAAAACTGAAAAATTGTCTCCAAAATCTAAGAGAAGGAGAATTCAACCCCTTAAAGATACAATAGCAGAAGTTTGTAAATAAATCGATGATACCATTTATTGGGATTAGATGGATCTCTTTTCACTATTTGTACATTATAACATGTGACAAAAGTTAACAAAAAAATAGTAGTTAACTACAAAAAGAGGGTAAAAATTTTATAGTTGTAAAGAATCAAAAGCATCAAGGCTTGGCTCTATAAGTGACAAGAAATCTAGAAAGGGACAATAAAAAAACAGTAATGAATAAGGAAGGGATAAGGGGAAAAAATGATAACTCGTCCTGAGAGTCCCCTTTCCTCATTTAAAAATGCTCCAGAAAACTTTCTATAATACATCATCTTCCACTTCTACATGACAACATCTGATTTCAAAGCCAGAGCAAAATTTTGTTACCTAATCACCTTCAGAACACTGCTACCACGAAACACATCAACATGTGTGTAAGAACCCCAGGGTTAGCTTACTTATCCAGATACATCCACTTAATATACAGATCTGTGTAGTTCCCATTGTAAAAAAACAAAACAAAACAAACAAAAAGCTTCTTCACTTGAAAATACACTCTCAACCCTAAAAAAATTTATATATTAGTACTTTATAAAAGTTTCCTTTCATATATCCCATCATCCCTCCCAAGATCAGTTTACATGACCATTAGGAAAAAAACCATCATCACCCTCCAATCAAAATACCCAAACACTCAGAAGTTAACATCTGTCTTTACACCCTTCCAAGAACACATTTCCCAGAATCAAATACCTACTTTTGCAACAGTCTCTCCTAGCTTAAAACGAGTGCTTTAAAAGATCTTTCGTCTGGCATTTACTTACAAACAATAGAGCACAGGAAAGTAGCTGGAGGGTGGAGAAGGGAACTGCAGAGAAGGGGAGAATACATGACGAAAAGATATTGTCCATGTATTAATAACTGATGGGAGTTGTGTGTCGGTTATATCAGGTTCCTTATACCATTCTCTCTACTTCTGAATGTTTGAAAATTTCTGTCAGGAACATTCTTAAAACATAACTAAAAAAGTACTTCACATACACTGACAGGCTTATAACACCACCCTTCACTACGAATTGACCATCCTCTCAAGGCCTCCTCAGGAACACGGTGCTCTCATCCAGGAACCCTCCCCCACCCCACCCCCATTCATAATTCAAGAGAATAGACCTCTGGTAATTGGCCATTAGAAGAATTTCTCAAACACCATATTATCTTCTTCCCTCCAACTGAAGGCATCTTCTTTCAAAAACTATCACATCATAACATATTCCTCTTGGTACTGGAAATATCCTCCCACTCAGCACATAACTTCCTCTGAAATAATGACAATTAACTACTCTACAGGTTAACAAACTTTTAGCTTTCCACCAAAGTAGTCTTTGGAAAGTGTTTAATTCTAGCTAAGAAAGCAAAGAGACACTAACTACTTTTGACCTGGTCACTGAAAAAGTTTCTCACAGAAGAAAGTTTAACTTTTAAAATTAATGCAACTTAGATGATTTGTTAATGAGGGAGAAAAAGCAAAGAGGTTCCAATACATATTAAAAAGTTCAACTGTGAAAAACATCTTTCAAAAGACACTGGAGTCTCTAGGAAACTTTAATTATCAGAATACACTAAATAAGGTACAGCCACAAATTATCTTATTTACTTTATATCCATCTCTTCCCACTCAAAAGTTCTATAAGGGAATGACCTTATCTGTTTTGTTCGCCACTTACATCCCCATTGCCTTGGACAGTACCTAGCACCTAACAGGTGCTCAATAATAACTTGTCAAAGAAATAAAGAAACAAAATGAACACACAAACTTCTTCCTAAATAAGAAGCTTTAACAAAATGATTTCATTAACTAATTCAACTTAAATGACTTGAAATGTTTTCAAAAAAAAAACCACAAAAAAACAAAAACAAAAAAAAACCCCAAAACTAGAATAAAAGGTCAGCAGAACACAATTATAAAAGGCATTCACAGCCTTCTACTTCAAAACTAGCAAACTCCAATATTTAGTAAAACATAAATGACACACAAAATACGCAGTATGGAGGGGTGCCGAAAATTACATAGGTCAGGGACAGTTGAACAGAAACTGGGTCCCATCCTGGGACTATTTTATTAGCAGAAGTAAGTTATTACTGATTTCCAGCAAGCCAGTGGGGGGGATGGGTCACAGCAAATTTTATTCTCATGTGTACCAAAGTTTTCTGAAAATGGGAGTTCTTCCTCTTTACCACTACCATTTTTTTCCCATTAGTCAAAAAAGTTCACTACTTGAAATGAAGTCTACTGTGATATAGGATAAAGTACACTGGAGCGGTCAAAATACTCCAACAAAAAACAAGCACAAGTGTAAAAAGTTCTAATACCTTTTAGGTCAAAAATAATGATAAACACCTGCCTTTAAACTAGAATAGCCTCTGTCTGGTCTGGTCACATATGTATTCAATGATTCCCTTGTAAGTTGTACCTCTATGTGTTTGTGACAAAACACATCAAACTTCTAATAACTAGAAAAACTTAACAGTTTATATGCTCCATTTATCAAAGTTTTCTAATATTCTTCATGAGACTCAAAAAAGGAACTTTTTCATTCCATAAATCCAACTAAAAACAGTTCCACTGAGTACACTATCCTTATGGATCCTTAAGTAAAAACACTTACGTATTCTACCTAAAAAACCAGCTTTTTTTATTCTGCCATACACTGTGTTCTGTCGAAAAAAATTTTTAAAGGCTGCAGTGAGCAAAAAGCGGATTCTCCCAACAAGTTGAGTTTAACAAACTTTTTAGCCCAAACTAAACTCATTTTTTGGCTCTAACCGCTATTCCCTGATAAAAACGCATGAGAAACTTTAACTTCCAAAAGTTTAAATGAATCCACTTTCACGAAGACAAATGCTAGCATTCTATTACCTATTTTCTCCTTTCTCTTCAGTTTGAAACATTCAAAGGGCAAGGGGGTATACTACTAACTGCAGGCTGCCTTGAAAGCAGGAAAAGGGACTGAGTGATTGATCTTGTGGAAAAGATTTAAGGTGACACTTGCAGTACTTTTTTTAAGGGATCAAGCAGGGGAAACCTCTTGTTTGTACAAGCTTTTAGTTTCATAACTAGTTTTATGCTGGGGAAAATTATAGCCTGCTTCCTTAGCAATGACTTCTTGGGCAGGAAGGAAACACAAGGCAAAGTGACCCTGACGGGGGGCAAAGTAACTGGAGAAGAAAGGAGTATACCTGGTTCACAGCATCCGTGATGATGGTGGTCAGTCTGACAGTATTTGTCCCTTAAAGGCATTTTCAGTGGGCGAGACCTACTTTCCTTTCACTGTAAGAAGCTCTTCATTGCGGCTTGGCTGTTGAAAGAAGCACAAACCCGTCACTCACCCTGAACTTCCTGGGGGGGCTCTGGTTCTATTTTCCAGATACGTTCCCTCCACCCGCGCGCTCCGTTTTCCCTCCACGGACCCGCACCTTCCTCTAGAGCTGAAAAAGAAACATGCACGAAGGCTTCTCCAGCCCAAACTCCCGCACAGGTTCACCGCCCTACCCGGAAACGCAGCCCGGGGCGCGCAGCGCAAGGCGAGGGCCTGGCCGGCTGCGCGGGCGGCAGCGGCCTCGCCGGCCCGGGCGGGCGCGCGCGGAGACGGAGGCGCGGAGCGCGGCGGGCACGGCCGGCGCCGGGGCCCGCGGGGCGGCGGGCGCGGCGACAGGGGCGGCCGAGGTGCGACTCCCGCCGGAGGCCGGCCCTCGCCGCGCTCTCCCGCCACGCACGTGCGTTGGGGTCTCTCCGGCGGAGCCCCCGTCCCCATAACCAAGTGCGCCCAACTTACTTAACTCCTAGGGCGGGCCGGCGGGCAGGCGGAAGGAAGGAAGGCAGGCCGGGCAGCCGCGGGGACAGCCTGGCGTGGGAGGCGGCTTCGGGCCCCACCTGGCGCAGCCTCGGCGGACCACGCGAAGGGAACCGGGGTTCGGGCCCGACGCGCTCCCAAAGAGTCCCCACCGGCGCTGACGCGGAAGCGCCACAGCTCACCACGTCCCTCCGCGGCCCGAGGCGACGGCGACGGAGGCGGCGGCTCACGGCGTCCCTCCGCGCTGTGGAGCTGGGCGGGCGGGTGGCGCGCGGGCGCAGGCAGTTGACAGGAGGAACCGCCCCGCAGAAGCCGCAGCCGCCACCGAAGGAGCCGGAACCACAGCGGGCAGGACCTGGGCGCCCCTCGCCGGGGCAACGGCTGCCGCCGGAGCCCGGCTCCCCCCAGCGCCGCTCCACCTGCAACGGTCCCTCAGGCTTTTGGAGAGGGCGGGGAAGAATGGGGGTCCCCCCCACCTTGGGCCTTTTTTGGTAGTAGTTGTTGTTTCAGGAAACTTTATTAAGTCAGTCTCTCTCTCTCTCTCCGTCTCCCCCTCCCCGAAGAGCCTCAGCTACCGCCGCGGAGCGGGTAGGAAGGGGGAAGCAGAGACTCCCGCAGCGACAGGGAGCGACTGACTGACCCCGGACGGAGATGGGGCGAGGGCAGGAAGTGACAAGCTCTCCGAGTGGGTGGGGGGAGTGTGGCCGGCACGCCCGGGAGCGCCGCGCGCATGCGCCCGGCCGGGCGCCCGGGCCTGTGGGGAGGCTACGCGCCGCGGCCGGGCCAGGCGAGGGAACCTTGGCCGGTGGCCCTCGGGCCGCGACCGGTGTCCCGGGCCGGCCCCTCGTACGCGCGTCCTCCTGCGGGCCGACGGAGAGCCGAAGCCCCGGGTCGTTTGTGCCCGGGAGACGGACGGGCTGATGGGCGACCAAACTGTTGCTCTCGCTTTTCTCCTTTGAGTGGAACCAAACCTGGGAGGGTTGGAAAAGCACGGGAATGAACTGTAGGGAAAGGTTGGCAAATGGGTGAGCCGTAAGTAGTGGTGACTCCGAAAAGACTGTCAGCACACTTATAAAATGGTAAAAGCCGATTTTTAAAAAAAGAAAAACCAACAATTTTCGAAGCGTGCCTCCCAGAACTCGGTGGTTTTCATCAGGTCTTTGGGAGGAAAACTAGTGGTGGAGGATCGGCAAGGACTGCAGCGGCACTGCGCTTCTGGGACCTGAAGGCGAAGGTGCGTCACATGGGCAGTATGCACTTTCCCTCCTCTTCGGCGCCCGCGTCCTGCTCGGAAAATCCCCGAAGATCGAGGTCGTCTGTCAAATTCCGCAAAACCGTGTGGCCGTCTCTTGGGGCAGGAGAGGCTGCCTCCTCACCGCCCGGAACGGAATTCTGGTTCTCCAAGCAAATACGTGTCCACCGACGGTCGGGAAATTTTAAGGGAGAAAAAAGCCCATTCGCATTGTTAGCTCCTCGCGCCGAAATTGTCGGTTTGCTGGGTCCTGAAAGAGCAGTTTAGCAGTAGGTAGGCTCAGTGTGTATTTTGGAAGAGCAAACTGTGGCTGAAATCTGTTTTCAAAATGCATAGGAAAGTTTGTGGTCGGTCCAGTAATTAATTGATAAACTTGTTATTGTAAAAATACTGAACGGAGCATCTGCATAGGTCTTGAGCGATTGTAGCAGCTTGATTATAGGGGTGACAGGAAAAGGAAGGAAACCGATCCACCTTTCTAAAGGAATTCCAGGTACTGTACATTTACACACCAGTCACATGAGTGTTATGTTGGATCATTTTTTTCTGTGCCATTGTCAAGAAGCATCACACAACGTCAAACTAAAATGTAATGCCACAACTTATATGTAAAAGAAATCATGGTACGTCCATGTGACGGTGTTTGTTATGCAGCCAATAAAAATCATTTTGTGTAATATTTAATTGTATCCAGTATACTTAAGCGTATCGGAAAAAATGTGACACCTGAACAGTAATTTTTAACATTGGAGTTCTTTGGTAAAATTTAAGGTGAAATATTTTCATTTTCAGAGGATCTTTTCCTACTTTTATAAGCACACTTAGCACAAGTTAAAAAATGAATATACAATTTTAAGTTGCCATAAACCTGAAAAGTCACTGCTTCAGATATGTGAGTTCTTGCTGACCACATATGAGTAAAGAATGGTTAGCTTCCTGAGTAACCTAGAGGGTAACCCTGGTACTAGAGGGTCCCCAAAACTGCTTGCTAAAAGAATAAATTTTAAACAATTTTTGAGAAATTAGAATTATAGACACGATTGGAATGTTTGTGTGGGTAAAATATTGAACACTGGGTAAAAGATTGAACACTGAATTATGGAATTTTAAATATAAAAGGAAACCATGGAAATTATCTTGTAAACCTTATTTTGTAAGTGAGAAAACAGAGAGATTAACTGATTTGCTGAAGGTAACAGAGTAACAGAGCCTTCTGTAACAATACTAGTATCCGACATTAATTAGTGTATTAAGCTCAAGAATAACTCATTTAATCCTATCAACAATTCAATGAGATTTGTTATCCTTTCATTCTACAGGTAGGGAAACTGAGGCAAAAACACAGCTGACAGACAACCGAGCCAGCATTTGAACCCAAGCAGTATGGCTCTGAAATTCATGACCTTAGCCTTTATGCTGTATTGCCTATTCTGTGTTGCCTACGCTATATCATAGCCATTTTTTTTTTAAATGTTTATTCCCAAGAGAGCAAGCGGGGAGTGGCAGAGAGAGAGGGAGCAGCAAATCCTAGGCAGGCTCCATGAGGTCAGTGCAGAGCCTGGTGTGGGGCTCAAACTCATAAACCATGAGATCATAACCTGAGCTGAAATCAAGAGTTGGACGTTTAACTGACTGAGCCACCCAGGCGCCCCTCCACATCATAGCCATTTTTGGATCACGCTGTATGTGAAAGATGAGCCAGTAGATCCTGTCAGTTGTGAAATGTACTCAAATGCTATGTACAAGTTTATGAAGTGGAAATGGAGTTGCTAAATCACAAGAATTTAATTGAAATTTCACAGGGCTCTAGAGCTTAGACTTTGGACATCTAGAATTATCATCCTACCTCTAAAACGACTCTGCACAAATCATCCCAGAAAAATTATCTGTCTTCCCCTTTCCTTGTTCACTGCAACAACCTACATGACACATTATTACAGCTTTAAGGAACTTTTTGATCTCTAAAGTCTGGAAGTACATCCCAATGATTAACCCAAGACCATTTTATGGTTTAAAATTATTGTCTCATCTTCAAGGCAGGAAAATTCTACCATAAATCCACACACACACACGTACACATTATTACTGCATAAGAAACCACCCTAGAAATAGTTCTTTAAAACCATTTTATGTACTCTCAATTCTATAGATCAGTGATTTCGACTGGCCTTGTCTGGGATCATGCATATAGTCATCTGGCATCTTAACTGGGCACAGTCCTGACTGGTTGTTGGTATTGACTATTGTCTGTACTTACCCCCTAGCCTTTCTTCCTCGAGATTAGCCTGGGCTGCTTCATATGTAGGCAGCATGTCAGGCAGGTACAAACAGGAAGCTATAAGACCTCTTGCAGAAGTTACATGATCTCACTTCTACCACATTCTATTAGTCAAAGTAGATCAAAAGGACAGCAGAGAGTCCCCTCTTGATGGGAAGAACAGCAAAGTCCCATTTCAAAAGGACATGCATATAGGAATGGGAGAATTATTGTGATGATCTTTGTATACACTCACAGATCATTTCAAGAATGATACTAGCTAAAGCTGCTGAATTTTTTTAATGCTGTATGATTCCTTTAAGAATAGCAACACAAGGGGTACCTGGGTGGCTCAGTCGGTTAAGCGTCCGACTTCAGCTCTGGTCATGATCTCGCGGTCCGTGAGTTCGAGCCCCGCGTCAGGCTCTGTGCTGACAGCTCAGAGCCTGGAGCCTGCTTCAGATTCTGTGATTCCTTCTCTCTCTGCCCCTCTGTCTCTCTCTCTCTCAAAAATAAACATTTGAGCCAAAATAGAGACTAAGAAGAGTCATGGAAAAATTGATTTGGAGGAAGGAATATTAAACAATTGATTATCAACTATGTAGAATTTAACACCTAAGTGTTGGGCAGCAACATAATATGAAAAAAGAAGATAATGCTTTTCGTAAGATGTTTATTTTAAGGAGAGGAAGGAGTAGGTTATTTATACCTGGGTTGCTGCCCTGGAGATAAGTCGCCTACCAGAAAGTCTCTGACATGGACTTGTATCTTTCATTCCTGGCACTAATGCACATTTAAGTCTCGCTAGCCACGTGGCATAATGCATGCACCATGCTGCCTCGTGGGCACCAAACCATCCTTGACAAACAAGTCTGCCATTCAAATGCGTGTCAGATAACATTTAAGTGAATCCCATTTTTAAAAACTGCTTTTTGTTATAATGGAGTTTGTTTATAAGTCTGTGTTGTAATCTAATAATAATAGCTAATGACAATTTTGTCACTTTTTGAACTCAGACAATGTGCTAAGTGCTTTCTAGTTTTTCACTGAATCCTTAACAAAGATCCTGGGTTAGATATTATCCCATTTTACATAAAGAGAAACAGATAATTAGTGTCTGAGCCAAGATTTAAATATAGGTATGAGTCCAGGTCCTATGCTTCAAGTTACATATATGCTAATTATTACTAAAATTTTCTCTCCAGGTCAGACCTGTCCCTGGAGCCTCTCTAAACTCTTAACTACCCAGGAGACAGACCATCTAAATTTCCCCCAGCATCTCAAAATTAACAAGACCAAAACCGAACTTCTCACCAAACTGCTCTTCCTCTTCCAAATTTTAATCAACATCCTGTCCATTTAGGCTCTCAAGACAGAAGCCTTGGAGTCATAAAGAAGATCACATGCACAAATACAAAGTAATGAAAGTTACTTGTATACAGGTTTCTTATCTTGCTTATTCCCAATGTCTAACCCAGCACCATAAACAATTGGTTATACCTCAGAAAGGTCAAGCAAATACAGTTTCCTATCGCCATATGCACCACCAATTCTCTAGTCTAAAACCTCATCTCTGAACCATTGCAATAACTACCGCCATGGTCCCCCTACTGGCCATCTCTCTCTCCCTCAATTATTCCACACTATCAACAGAATTGTGGTCCAAACAAATCTAGTACTACTCTCCAATTTAAAATCCCTGTTGACTGCCAATTTTCTACAAGGAGTCAAATCTTAACAAGAAGCATGAAAACTGCATGCACTTTGGGGTCAAAAAAAATCTGGATTTTAGTTAGCCTTACCCATCACTCATGGGTTTTGAGTCTGTAGGCTAGTGAGAACCTCTTTTGAGCCTCAGTTTCCTCAGGTGTATGCTATTTTCAGTGTAGTGAGAAATCAGTTAATGAATAAAGCACCCAGCAGGATCGGGAATACAGTATAGATATAATAATAAATACTCGTTATTATACCTGGCCCACCCACAACTTCATAACTTTATGCTCTAAACACACTGTATTTCTCACCCTTTTCAGAAATCAACAAAGCAAAAAGTAGTTAAACTGGGTGGGGAAGGAGTGTAGGACACAAGGGAATTTTAGAGAGAGATGATAGAGGTGTCAGTTGTGTGCACATATCCATTTGTTAAAGCAACTATTAAAATAATAGAATAGTATAGGGCACCTGAGTGGCTCAGTTGGTTAAGGGTCCAACTTCAGCTCAGGTCATGATCTTGCAGTTCTTGAGCTCGAGCCCCACACTGGGCTCTGCGCTGACAGCTCAGAGCCTCGAACCTGCTTTGGATTCTGTCTCCCTCTCTCTCTGCCCCTCACCCACGTATACTCTGTTTCTCTCTCTCAAAAATATATATACGTTAAAAAAATTTTTAAATAATCGTGGTTACCTTTGGGGGGAAGGAGAAGGTTGGCAAAGGGTACCAATTTGGGCGTTACTGGCCATTTTATAGATTTTTACCTCAATGATCATTACATATATATTTGCTTTATAATAATTCAGTAAGCTGATAGTTTCATGCATTTTTGTGAATGTGTATAATATTTCACAATAAAAATATTTTTTAAAGTAGCTGACCTAGGTTTCAATGCCTGTGAACTACACTTAGAAATCAGAAATTAGAAACGATTACTGGACTGGTTTTGTGCCTTTGCACATGCTACTCCTTATGCCTGGAAATATCTTTTCTCTCCATCTAGAAAACTCTTTTTTCTCCTTCAAGACCCACTTCGGATGTCATTCCTTCCATGAAACCAGTTTCCACAGATAAATAATTGCTCCACATTACTTCTCCTGTGGTACACCATTCTGATTAAATTTCTGATTCTCACATCATTTAGAATTCATCAAGAACACAGACCATAACTTACTCCTCTTTGTTTTGCCATTATCTAGCACACTACTGTCACATGATAAGCAACCATTAAAAGTTACTGGATGCGCTTGAGTGACTGGATTAGCAATAAATATAATAAGGAAAAATCAGTGGGGAAAATCAATTTTAGGAGTTTGGTTTAGTAAGGCCCTTGGCCTAAAAGGACACTCATTTCCAATGTAGAGAACAATCATACAAGGACAATTAAAGGAACTCCTATTGTATACTGTGTACTAATGCTGTAGAATATGTAGCACACAGCTGGATACTTGAAACTATTAACCATTCATCATGTAAAACCATTCATGACTTTGTTTTTGTTTTTTTGAGGGGTGGTGGCTGTTCTGTTTAGATTTTTTTTAGTTTTAATTTTGAAATAATTTCAAATTTAGACACAAATTGCAAGAATACAAAGTTCATCAATTTTTAATATTTTCTCATATTTGTTTTCTTTCTCTTTCTCTATACACATATTTGATTTTTGAACCATCCAAGAGTAGGTTGCCTACATCATGCCCCTTCACATCCCTTATTACTTCGGGGTGTATTTTCTAAAATGAAGGATATTATCTTACATAACCACAGTACAGTTATCAAATTTAGGAAATTTAACATGATAAATTTGATTTTATTTAAATTTGATTTGATTTGATCTGATTAAACATGATTTGGGGAGCCTGGCTGGTTTAGTCAGTGGAGCATACAACTCTTGATCTCGGGGTCATGAGTCAGAACTCTATGTTGGGCATACAGCCTACTGAAAACACACACACACACACACACACACACACGCACTCATGATTTGATACAATACAGCTGACCCTTGAGCAATACAGGTTTGAACTGCATGGGTCCACTTATACATGACTTTTTTCAATAACACAATATAATACTATATATGTATTTTCCCTCAAGATTTTCTTAACATTTTCTTTTTGCTAGCTTATTTTATTGTAAGAATAGAGTATGTAATACAGATCACACTCAAAACATGTGTTAATTAATGGTTTATGCTATTGATAAGTCTTCTGGTCAACATGCAACGAGTAATGTTTTGGGGGAGCCAAAAGTTATATGTGGATTTTTAACTGTGAGGGGTAGGTGGGGGTCAGCACCCCTAACTACTGAGTTGCTCAAGGGACAACTATACTTTTATTACATCTATAGTTATTACTATATATGATATTTATATTATATTGTTATATTATAATAACTATGTCAGTTATCCTGATAATGCCTTTTGTGAATCTTTTTTATTTGCTCCAATATAAAACCCAATCCTAAACCACATACTGCATTTAGTTCTATCTCTTTACTTCCCTTCAACCTGGAACCATTCTTCAGTCTTTGTCTTTCACGACAACCACATTTTGATGAATATAGGCCAGTTGTTTTATAGAAAGAGTCAGTTGGGGATTGTCTGATGTTTCTTCATGATTAGATTAAGGTTTTATATATTTTGAATGGAATACAACATAAGGGATGTGGTGTCTTTCTCCTGCGTATCACAACCAGAAGCATGTGATATCTGTTTGATATTAATCTTCATCACTGGTTTAAGTGGTCGTTCAGTTTCTCCACTATACAGTTCTATTTTTGTTATGAATAAGCAATTTGTGAAGATATAACAATGGTTTTATTATAGAGACTCCTTTTAACCAGTATTCTTGAGAATTCTATGTAGGTTTTAGAAATTACCAAAACAAAAGTAAAAGAATAAAAGTTAATTGAATTGAATCTTTATTTCTAATCTTATAATTACAAACTAATAATCAATTGTGTAACTGGAAACTGTTTTTCTGGTTTACTCTTACGTTATATGAAGTTGAAAAAAAAAGTTTATAATTAACCTGTGTACTAATTTATTATTGGAAAATCCATTCAACCAACATTTACTGAGTATCTGTTATATTTCAAACATCCTGCCAAACTGAGAATATATAGTAAGACAAGTTTTCTTCCCTGTAGTCAAAATTTACTTAGTGCCTATATACTAGGTCCTACGAATGCATCCATGAATAATTTAGGACGTTTTTATCCTCTTGCAGTTTCTAGTCTAATTATTGAGGTTCCCAATCTAATTTTTTTTATCGTTTATTTATTTTTGAGACAGAGAGAGATAGAGCATGAACGGGGGAGGGTCAGAGAGAGAGGGAGACACAGAATCCGAAACAGGCTCCAGGCTCTGAGCTGTCATCACAGAGCCCGACGCGGGGCTCGAACCCACGAACTGTGAGATCGTGACCTGAGCTGAAGTCGGATGCTGAGCCGACTGAGCCACCCAGGCGCCTTGAGGTTCCCAATCTAAATGATAACATGTAAAAAAGTATATTATTTCATAATAATCACATAAGACAAGCACAGAAAAGATGATTGAAACCCTGGAATTATAAGATGTCATACACAACAGGGGCACAAGGCAAGGGAGCATTTGCAGCAGTTTTTCAACTCACTTGATTTAGAGAAGAGAGCATTATAGAGAATGAATAATAATGTGTTGGTTTGGAGGTGCCTGGGTGGCTCAGGTGGTTAAGCGTCGGACTCTATTTTGGCTCCAGTCCTCATCTCACAGTTCCTGAGTTTGAGCCCCACATCAGGCTCTGTGGTGACAGCACAGATTCTCTCTTCCTCTCTCTCTGTCCCTTCCCCACTCGTTCACACTCTCTTACTCTCTCTTTCTCTCTCTCAAAATAAATAAACTTTAACAAATAATAATAATGTGTTGGTTTTTTCCCAAGTAAATGTGATGTTTCCAAAACCTATTCCTTAAGGATAGCTGGCTAATAGATTATCTATTGCTATGTATTTGCAAGGTAATGCATTCTAAATTCTAAATTGTAAATGCTTTATGATTCTATTTAAATAGATAGTCATTGAAGAGTTTTGCACTTGATATTACATCATTAAAAAGGCATTGTGAGTTTTTCATTCATTCTCCCAACTGCTCCTCTTTATGGCCAAAGGGGTTTATTTGCAAGACTGAGTAAATAAGGGTGTAGTTCAAGCCTGTAGAACAGAATGAAGTTAACTTCTTTACGTAACTCTCGCTTCATTAGCGTATTGATTGGAACTACCAAATCCAAAATCTTCTCTAATGACAGAGTATCAGGAAAAATGTACACTTTTGGCTTATAGAAACTGAGTCAAAAGTTAAAAATCCATACATATGTCTCAGGTCTTAATTCCATCTGAATACATAGACTACTATGAATCAGACCATAACCTACAACTTATATTTATCCAAGATGTTAAATAATTTCTAAAATAATTTCTACAAAACGATCACTCATATCTTAAATTAACATTAATTTTCCCGTTCCAACTTTCTATTTTTTTTTCAAGTTTATTTATTTTTGAGAGACAGAGCATGAGCAGGGGAAGAGCAGAGAGAGAGGGAGACACAGAATCCGAAGCAGACTCCAGGCTCTGAGCTGTCAGCACAGAGCGGGTCTCGAACTCATGGACCATGAGATCACGACCTGAGCCGCGGTTGGACAGGTAACCAACTAAGCCACCCAGGCGCCCCAAACTTTCCAATGTTTTCAGATGAAAGCTGTAATACCTTGAATATGAGAAATCTCTAAAATTAGAGCATATGAAAGTAGATGGTATTTTATATAGTCAGGAAGCTTGCTGAATGTTTCTTCTACTTTCGAGTCATCAGAACAGACTGTTCATAAAGCAATTTCAGTATTGTAATTGTCATGTATGGAGTAAGAAAGAGTTAGATTGGTAAGAATTTTGGAAAAGAGCCTTGAGAAATTACTCCCTCCACTCAAGCAGAGTAGCTTCTATTTAGGAGAAAGCACCACAGGATCCAGAGTGGCAAGATTCTCGGTAAGACCTGTGTTGCCAGGCAGGACTAAATCAGCTCATGACACCTACATGCTGGAGTTAATATCACTGTTTGCAATGCCACAGAATGACACTTTCTTCTTAGTACTTTGTGGGGGAGTATCTAAATCTACTGTCACTCTCTTTTCTCAAAGAAATGCCTTTGAAGGGGAAAAAAAAGTGGGTCAAATTACTGTCTTTCTAAACATCTTATTGCTAGAAGAGACAATGTGCCAACACAGTCAGGAATGACAGTTTCATTTATTGGAATAAACTTGCTTTGCATTTCTCAGAAATTTTTTTAAAAAAGGAACAATTACTATAGAAAATTGAAAAATCCCCCATTAATGTTAGTTCTCTTTTCTTCATCACTTGTGAAACTGAGAACAGTTATACAGTAATGTGAGAGAAGATCTCATTGAAGTCCCTCCTTTTTTATTTTTTATTTTTTAATGTTTATTTATTTTTGAGAGAGAGAGAGCGGGAGCACAAGTGGGGGAGGGACAGAGAGAGAGGGAGACACAGAATCTGAAGCAGGCTCCAGGCTCTGAGCTGTGAGCACAGCACCAGACGTGTGAACAGTGAGATCATGACCTGAGCTGAAGTTGGATGCTTAACCGACTGAGCCACCAAGGAACCCCAAAATCCTTCCTTTTTTAAACTGTGGTCTTTCTGGTCTTAGGAAGGTCATTTTAAACATGGCACCTAGCCAGATGAGTGAAAATGCAAATAATGCACAAGCCAGCCACTTGTGAATGTCCAAAGACTCTTCAACTTCAGTGCTATATTTTATTTGGAAAACATCTGAGATATTTGTATCTCATCTAACTGTGTCTTAGGATGTCACTTAAAGAAAACAAAGACCTCATGTCCTCTGAGTACTAAAAAAGAGTCTACAGAAAATATTTTGTAGTCTATTTGTTCATCCCTACATCATCCTTGTGTTAAAAATTGGGGGGGGGGTGGTGATCCAAGAAAAAAATGTAAAGAGTTGGTGAGGAGAAAGGAAAAGTAATTGGCTTTAATAGGTAGGTTGTTGGTTTGTGTCTCCGTTTATGAAAGAAACCAGTGAGTAAAATATATATTCTAACTTTGAATTAGGAGAAGCAAGAGAATATAAGTCTGATTTATTATTACATGGCTCATATGAGAAAAGTTTGTTCAAATTTACTGTATTTTGTACTATATGAGGTTAGAGGAATAAAGATTTGGCTCAATTACCAATCATCTTTGCACAATGTCAGGGTTGGAAATACCTTCAAAGTCATCTTTTTAAGCTCTAACCTTCCATCTAAAACTTGCATCTCCCTTACAATATTCCTATCAAAGGCCCAGCTAAAGTTTGAACAGGGAATTTACCACCTCCTGAGATAATACATTCCACTTTATTCAATTGCATTGAAATTGGCTTTCCTGGGGCACCCGGGGGCTCAGTCTTTTAAGCATCTGATTCTTGATTTCAGCTCAGGGCATGATCTCACAGCTCGGTGAGTTTGAGCCCTTTATCAGGCTCTGCTGACAATATAGAGCCTGCTTGGGATTCTCTCTCTCCCTCTTTCTCTGTCCCTCCCTAGTTCGTGCTCACTCTTTCTCTCTCTCAAAACAAATAAACTTAAAAAAAAGAAAAGAAAAGAAAAGAAAAGAAAAGAAAAGAAAAGAAAAGAAAAGAAAAGAAAAGAAAAGAAAAGAAAAGAAAATTGGCCTTCCTGAGACTTTCATACCCAGCAAGGATGAGTATATGGGACTGACATAATTCCTCTTCCATCCCCCATATGTACTTGAAGTGTTTGCTGACTAGGCGAAATTTCATTACTTCATCCTCTAAAAATATCAACTATTGAGTTAGAGTATTTTGATTCACTCATGTAACAGTGTTTAGTGAGGACTTGCTTTATTCCAGTAACAGTCCTAGGAATGGGAAGATATCACGATAAGCTAAAACAAAAACCGTGACCTGACCCTCATGGAATTTACAGTTGTACAATCGCTATTTCCCCCAGATTATATGAAATCTACTGTTTCCATGCACATGCTTTCATTAATTTACTTTCTGATTAAAGATGCTAAAACAACTTTAAAAGGAAAAAAAATTCCTTCTAGCAAGCATTCAGCAGAAAACTCATAATTGTCAACACTGAGGAACCATACCTCTACCAAAAATACATTACTACTTATACTTACGGAGCTAGTACAGATATACATAGTATATAAGAATGTCATTTGCTATGATTTATTTATCAAATAAATTTTAAAAAATGCATAGAATATGATTCATTAAGAGAATACAATTACTTGAATAATCAAAATCATTCATGACAGTCAATTAGCTGACTTTTTGCAGTTTTCAGATAGGATAGAAACTTTTGTAGTTAGTGTGCCTGGTTCTTACATACTCCTCATACAACTCATACAACTCGCTACAAAATTAAATTTGCAGATGAGGTGGATGTTGGTAGCAGGACTAGGTTAGGAGCTAGAAAAAAACAGTCAAGACTATGTGATTTAGGTGACTGACATTACCAAGAATAATATATTGAAAACTCTGAAGGAAAAGTCTACAAAACCCTCCACTGGCGCTGTAGGTATAGTCATGCTATGAGCAAATGAATTCCTGTATGCGTGAGGCCTATTCAGAATCTTTTGTAGGTAAATGGACTCCTACCTTTACAGTCACAACTGATTAAACTAGTTATCATTTCGTTAGCCACAGGCAACCATATACAGTCTGGCACACAGTAGGCACTCAATGGACATTTTTGACTAAATGAACACGTGGGCAGAAGTGGAAATAAACTCAGAAGCGGCATAAAAGGGACTAGAGAGAAAGGGAGTTATTAACTCATTCAATGAATATGTATTGATCTCTATAAATAGATCAGGCATGGTGTGTCAGATGCTGCTCCAGGGTGTATGGGGGGGAAGCAAAACCAGACATGATTGTATTAGTCCTCAAGGAGTTTACAGACTAATTGAAGAGAGAGCTATTAACCCAAAAATCACTCATGACAATGTAAATATAATGTGCATAATATAAGTGGCATAATAAGACACATGGTGCCATGAGAGAATATAATAGTGAGATTTGACCTTGTCAGGGAGGTCAGGGAAGGCTTGCAAAAGGAAGTGACATGGAATTATCCAGAATGAAGTGAGGATGAAAGAGGGCCTGGCAAGTGCAAAGTTCTTCTGGAAGAATGATGGCGAGTGCGACTTGGCACAGTGGACGTGGTGTGGCATAAGGATGGAAAGACCTTTGCAGGCCATGTGTACAGGCCCTTTATCTCCAGAGCAAAGAAAAAGCGTCCGCATGTGTAGTCAAGGTTAGAGATCTAATCACTGCATCCAAACACGCACACAAAATGTATTGGCATTATGTTGCACGTGTTTACATGTACATATGATGAAACTGAGATATCACTGACATTATATAATTGATATAATAAAACTCCCCTTTTAAAATGAACAATTCAGTGGTGAAACCCAGTTTTAGTAGATTTGTAGAATTGTGCAACTATCACCACTATGTAATTCATACCCTTTTCACTGACCAAAAAGAAATCCTGTACCTATTAGTAACTCCCTATTCCTGTCTCCCCACAGTCTAGGGCAACCACTCATCTACTTCTTGTCTCTATGGATATGTCTCTTCTGGACGCCCACATAAATGGAATCATATAGTATGTGGTCGTTTATGTGTGGCTTCTTTCACTTGGCATTATGTTTTCAAGATTTATTCATGTAGCATGGATCAGTACTTCATTTCTTTTGATTGCTAAATAATATTCTATTGTATGGATACACCATATTTTATTTATCTACTCATCAGTTGATGGATTTTTGGTTGTTTCCATTTTGAGCTATTACGATTAAATGTTGCCATGAACAATTCGCGTACAAGTTTTTGTGTGGGCATATTCTTTTCTTTTTTTTTTTTTAATGTTTATTTATTTTGAGAGAGACAGAGTACCAGTGAGGGAGGTGCAGAGAGAGAGGGAGACACAGAATTTGAAGCAGGCTCCAGGCTCTGAGCTGTCAGCACAGAACCCAATGCAGGGCACAGGGCTCGAACCCATGAACCGTGAGATCATGACCCGAGCTGGAGTTGGACGCCCAACCAACTGAGCCACCCAGGTGCCCTGTTATTTTCATATCTCTTGGATATATACCATAGAGTGGAATCGCTGGGTCATATGGATGTCTTCTTAATGCTCACTGTTAACATCTGTAGTAGATGAACATCTGGACTGTTCTTCACTCTGCATAGCCAGAGCCCCAGTAGTGCCCCCATCAGTCCCTGCCCAGCCTCTCCTGGGATCAAGCTGTATATTTGCCACATATTTTGTCCAGCTTCTGTCAGACTGTCCATAACAGGCCTGCCAGCTCTAAACTCAGCATCCAGGCCACATGGAACTGAGGGAGAACCAGGAATGCAAACTAAACCTCTCTGACTAAACACACCACAGCATCCTTTAACTATGGTGTGTACTCCCCCAAGTGGATGCAGGACTGCCCTGTGCTGCAGCTTCCTGCCAGGATCCCAAACAATGAGTGGATGAATAATCTGTCCACTCCTGTTGTTCCTCCCAGTTTATTGAACATACCTGCCCAAAATGGATGAGGCCAGGAGAAGGGTATCATGTGTGATCTCCTCTCCAGAGTTTCGGGAACTCAGAATAAAGAGAATTTGTCCAATTATCTTCACACCCTCATTTCTGCTTTACCCATCTAGTCCACCAACATGGGTAGACTTTATTTTTGCTTCTTCCATAGTTCAGTGACTCTCTAGAGGGGATGTTTGGAACTCTGTGGAGGTATTATTGGTTGTCACAATGATTGGCAGCTGCAACTAGCATTTAGTAGAACAGTATAGAAGATACCAGACGTCTCACAGTGCTTAGGACACTCGGTGCAGCATTCCATCTGACATTTCTTTTTAACGTTTATTTATTTATTAATTTTGAGAGAGAGACAGACAGACAGACAGAGCGGGGGTGGGGAAAGAGAGACAGAGAGGCAGAGGGAAAGGAGAGAGAGAGAAAACCCCAAGCAGGCTCTGGGCTCTCAGAACAGAACCCGAAGCAGGGCTCAATTTCATGAACTGTGAGATCATGACCTGAGCCGAAATCACAAGTCCAATGCTTAACTGCTGAGCCACCCAGGTGTCCCCAGTCTGACATTTTTTTAATGACAGCTTTACTGAGATAAAACTCACAAAGTATTATTCAATTCTTTTAGTATATTTACAAAGTTATGCAACTATCACTACAATCAATCTTAGAACATTTCATTACCCCCAAAAGAAATCCTGTGGCCATTAGCAATGACCCCCCATTTCACCTTAACCCCCTATCCCTAGGCAACCAAAAATCTACGTCCCCTCTGTATGGATTTGCCTATCCTGAATATTTTGTATAATTGGCCATATATAATATTTGATCCTTTGTGTCTGACTTCTTTCACTTAGTGTAATGTTTTCAAGGTTCACCCCTGTTGTAACACGTATTAGTACTTCAAGTTTTTGATTGCCAAATAATATTCTATCGTATGAATATGTCACATTTTATTTATCCATTCATCAGTTGATGAACACTTAGGCTTTTTTTCCACTTTTGACTATTATAAATAGTGCTGCTGGAACATTCATAGACATGTTTTTGTGGAGATATGTTTTCATTTCTCTTGGGTATATGCCTAGGAGTGTAGTTACTGGGTCACAAGGTAACTGTTTAGCTTTTTGAGGAAATGCAGACTATTTTTCAAAGTAACTGCACCATTTTACATTCTTGCCAGCAGTGGATGAAGTTTTCAATTTCTCCATATCCTTGCTAATCCTTGTTATTGTCTGTCTGTATTATAACCATTCTAGTTAATATGAAGTACTATCTCCTTGTGGTTTTGATTTGTATTTCCCAAATATAGCTAATGATGTTGAACATCTTTTCGTGTGTTTATTGGCCATTTGTATATCTTTTCTGGAGAAATATGCCTGATGTTTTAACAACCCACTAGGCTTACAGAAAGGTGGAAAAATTGCTTATTATCTGAGCCTAGAATCGAATTCCAATTTACATATACCCTTGACCCTTGAACAACACAAGGGTTAGGGCTAGGTGCTGACAGCACAGTTGAAAATCCACGTATAACTTTTCACTCCCCCCAAATGTAACTATTAATAGCATATGGTCGATGGGAAGTCTTACCAATCATAAACAGTCAATTAACACATACTCTGTATGTTAAATGTATTATATACTTTATTCTTACAATAAAGTAAGCTAGAGAACAAAAAATATTAAGAAAATCATGAAGAAGAGAAAATACATTTACAGTACTGTACTGTATTTATCAAAAAGAATCTGCATATAAGCAGATTCTTTTTATTCAAAAAGAATCTACATTGTTCAACAGTCAGCTGTAATCATGAAGTATTTTTTCATGATTTTAATATACAGTGAATTCAAGAAATGCAACTACCATGTAAACTGAGTGTTGCTTATACCTTGTTTTCTTTGGAAGTTTAGCAAGATTTTTTCATTATTTCAGAACATATCACCAGTGGCAGTGCCCTCGTGGTATTTGAATTACTGGTGTAACATGCTTTTCTATATCAGTCTCCGTGTGTTCCTATGACATGCAAATATGTACCCGAGGGAGTTTGAGACTCCTTTTAACAGAGTTTGAAACACAAGGATCTCACTACATGTTAATAATAAGTTTTTAAAAATATTTCACATCATTTCTAACTTTTTAAATGTTGTATAACACACCATTGCCTGTGCTGTGAAAATTACATATTAAAATTAGGTACTGTAATTTGTAACAGCCTGTTGTTTTTTAATCTTACTTTGACTCTGTTCCCAGAAGCCTATCAAACAACCTTCTTCTGATATGGTATTGTTTTTCAATCTGCCTTCTTCCTCTTTGCCTAAGAATATAGTATCCAGGGTCTTTTTAAAGACCAGAGATGGGATGCAGAGGAATTTTAAGACAGGAAATAGGTTTTGTGTGTGCGTGACACTTGATCACTGATGTCATAATAAAGGAAATTATTTTACATTGTATAAGAAATAAAACCAAATTCATTTGTACCAATATCTTATTTCCTCATTTTCTCCATTTCAACTATCTATAATTTGTCTTGGCTATTATCCACACTTCAATTATGGTTATTTCCCTTTCTCTTATATGCAAATAAGTGTCTCTCGGTATTACATATCCTAATTCTGGTTTTTATTTTTCATTTCCACTTGTATTTCTGCCCTTTCATTTTCTTGTATTTCTTATACAGAAGAGTTTTTTACTTCTCTTAAATTCAAACTTTTTCACTGTAACAAGATTCAAGCGTATGACCCCCTCATTATGTCTTCTGGTCTAGACATGTCTAGGCTAGAAAAACTTATTATTTTATAATAAATTACTTTCCCTTTATTTCTCCTTTATATTAGGCTTAGGTTATTATATTGATTTTTTGGAATTCTATGTGGGATAATTTATATTATCTATGCCTTTCATTTCAGGATGATAAGGGAAGCATTATAAAACATTAGTTACGAAAATGGGACACTGAATCTGAGGTTGAGAACCACTGCTCTACACCATACCTTCATCCACCATAGGACAGCAAGCTTCATGGCCTGGCTATCCTATCATAGGAGGATGGGTTAGCCTCTCTACACCTTGGCACACTCTGTGATCTCAAATTAGTAAGCTTGGTTCTTCACACACTACAGAAATTTAGATAATCATCTCTAGCCCAAGCCTGGTTTCAAGAGTTAAAAAGCCAGGAAACTTCTTTCTCATCCCAGGGCAGTAAGCCTCAAAGCTTACCTTCTAACATAGATGATAAACTCATGACTTAAAGGCCAAATTAAAATTGGTATTTTAATGATTGCTAACTATAAATGTTTTAAGCAGGGTAGAAGGTAACATAGTCATGTTTGGGTTTTATAAACTACAACTGATAGTGTAGATAATGGACTGTGAGAGGCTCATGTACTGACTCAAGAGAAACATAAAACCCTTTCTGGTTTTCTCTGAAATCTAGTGAAGACATGGCTGATATTCCCCTATGTTCCCCCAGGGGACAAGGTATCATTATATTCATCCTTTGTCACTAAGAGTCATCTGGGACCTTAAGGGATTAACAGCATAAAATAGTATAATTTACAAAGACATGAAACATACAATTGGGGAGTGGCTTAGTGATTTTAAGAATCTTATTTATTTATTTATTTATTTATTTATTTATTTATTTTGAGAGAACAAGAACAAGGGAGAGGGGCAGAGGAAGAGAGAGAGAGGATCTTAAGCAAGCTCCATGCCCAGCAGGGAGCCCGAGGGCTCAAAGCAGGGCTCAGTCCAGGATCATGACCTGAGCCCATATCAAGATTCTGACAACCGACTGAACCACCTGGGCACCCCGAATCTAATTCCTTTATATTCTAACTTTATGTACTGACCATCTCCAAGCCGCATAGGTACTTAGCTGTGGACTGGGTCTCTACAGTTTCTAGCTAATAAAGGCAGGCAGGTCTTAGAATTGGAGTGCAGTTGCTGCTGCATGAACTGGAAAATATGGAGGCTTTATGCATTCTTGCTTTCTCAATCTGAATCCTCCCATTTTATGATAAATATATAATTTGACAAAGTTGAATTAGGCCCAATCTCAAGACATCACCTATAATTATCACATAGTATTACAGCAATAAGAGTCTCATTGGTGAGATGTGAATTATTTAATGAACATCATATTATAGATCCAACCACCAATATGGTTATTGTCATTCCAGATCAGAGAGGAGGAAAGAGTCATCAACTGACTCACATTATTTATATCTACCTCCTGTAGATATAAACTGTATGGGATGGAATACCTACATCAAGATGGCCAAGGAAAAGATTCCTGAGAAGGATCATATTCTTTGCATGGGAAACATTCAATAAGAAAAAATACATCTGTTCCTATTGGTAATAAACAAAGAGAAGAACCAAGGATGTATTTCTTTGTCCCTTTCAGACAGAAGATTCTGTGATTCATTAAGGATTATAACTAAAATAAAACAATTTAGGGTTTTGGGGGTCATTTGCTGGCTGATTACTTGATTGCAATTTTTAGTTTACTCTGTTTATCTTGGTAATACATGCTTCCTGTTTCTTCTTGTTTCACCAGTAATTAATAAAATGGAGAATCTTTTTTTAATGTGTATTTATTTATTTGGAGGCTGGGGAGGGGCAAAGAGAAATGGAGAGAGAGAATCCCAAGTAGGCTCTGAGCTGTCAGTACAGAGCCCTACACAGGGCTTGATCCCACGATCCTGAGATCGTGACCTGAGTCAATGTTAAGAGCTAAACACTCAGTGGATTGAGCACCCAGGTGCCCCTAAAATGGAGAATCTCTATGAAATATGACTTCTTATTGCACAGATTCAGCAATCCTTTTGCTTACTGTATTAGTTTTCTAAGGCTGCCATGTAAAGTAACCACAGAGTGGTTTAAACAAAAGATATTTATTGTCTCCTATTTCTGGAGGCTACACGTACAAGATCAAGGTGTCGGCAGGACCACACTTCCTCTGAAGACATGAGGAAAGGATCTGTTCCAGGCCTCTCTCCTAATTTCTGATAGTTCTTTGTCTTGTGAAAGCCTAACAATGTTCACATGATGCTCTCCTCGTGTACCCGTATCTGTGCCCAAATTTCCCCTTTGTGTAAGGACACAAGTTCTACTGGAGCAGGGATCAACGCTATTCCAGTATGACTTCATCTTAACCAATCACTCTGCAACAACCCTATGTCCAAATAAGGCCACATTCTGAGGTACTGGGGGTTAGGACTTTAACACATAAATTTGGAGGCGAGAGGATACAATTCAACTCATAGCATTTACCTTCTTGCTTGAAGCAGTAATGCTTTGTCTGTGAAATTATGGTTGTGGGAAAGGAAGTAAAAGAGTGGTTTTGAATAGTGGTGTGGCAACCACGACTTCTAGTTTCAATTTCTAGTCCTCCTGCTCATTTTTCTTCTTGATACTAAGGAAGAAAAATAACAAAAGTCTTGGACAATTGTAAGCGTCCATAAGTCACTGTGAATGTTTTTTTTGTGAGAGACTATATAATAGCAATAGAGATACAGCTACTCATCTTGGAAGAATGTGCAAAATTACCAGCCAAACTTCAAAGTGTCAAGAAATTGCTACTTTTAGATTTGAGCATACAAACACTGCTGACATACACCTCAGCTTCCTGCTGCCATTTTCCTCAAGATTAAGAGTCTTCAAAGCAAACCCCAGACCAAGCAAAATTATGCAGTAAAGGAGAATTGCCTTTTGGCTCTTCCCTTCTCTTCCTTGTCCTGCTTCTTCCCCTTGCACAGCCTGTCTCCCTGTCTCTTTTTTGCCTTTCTTGGCCCAGATCCTCCGGAGTCCTGTAGACACTTTGCCTGAGCCTGCCAACCTTGCTGTTTGGCCCATCCTGCGACTACCTGTCAGGGTTTATTATCATGGCGTTTACCTGCAGAAATCTTCCAGTTCTGGATTTCCTCAGGATCAGTTTCTAAGCTTTGATCTTTGATCATAATTTGCAAAATTAATGAACTTGATCCATGGTAATGTGGTTGTGGGAGACTGATAAAGGATCCTTCCATCCCTTCTAGGTAAATCTGTGTTGGATTAAAAAAAAAAAAAAACAAGAAACAAAAAACTTCTGAAACAATGGCAGATGCCTCTGTTGTATAATTCAGCATAGTGCCTTTCACTGGGATCCCCACACAGGAATAGCTACATCATTTGCAAGGTCCAGTGCAAAATGAAAATGAAGGGGCTTGGAACAAGTGCCCCAAAACAAAGAGGACAAGCAACCCCAAAAGATTATAACTTCCACACCAGTTCACACTCAGTGCCTGTTCAAGAGGGACGGTCCCTCCGATGCACCTGCCAAAGATGCTGGGGTGCCGCCACTCGAGACACCACAAGGACATGCACCTGACTCTGCCCCACCTGCACCTGTACCCAGGCCGCTCCCAGGGGCAGAAGGGAACAAGAGAATGCAGGTTTCCCCCTTTCTGCTGAGGCTGTCTGGTTGCTGGACCAGGCAGAGGATAGTGATGATCTTGGGGCAAGAGTGGGGAGGAAGAGGCAAGGTGGGCCCAGGTCCCAGGGGGCAGAGAGCAGGTAGCCAAGAACCTAGGGGAGGGGGTGGCAGGAGGCACTGCATGTGAACCAAGGCTCCAAAACCCCAGTGAATGCTCCACTGTCCCATCAGACCTCACCTACAAAACACCAATTCAAAGATAAAATTATTGAGTTTCAAAACAGTAGCCACATAGCATTAAGCCCCAAGCACAGTGGCACCCTAGAAAAGGAGGCGATATTTTCATGCACATAGATCTTTGGAGTGATCCTTCAATCCCATGGCGTCATAAGGACACCAAGACATAGCACAAACAGTTTAGGATTTGGAACAAGAAGATCCAGATTTTTGTCCTGAGTTTCTAACTTACTAACTAAATTATGTTATCATTAAACTTTTCAAAAGCATGCTTTTATCATTTATGATGTTATCGTGTAAGGTGGTATCCTATAAGGGTTAAATTAAATAAGTTAGCCTGACAGACGACAAGCCAGCCACCAAAATCCCTTCACTTCATCCTTGGGTACACAGCTAGACTATGTTTCTTGTCTTTCTTGCAGATAGGTGGAGCCATATGACTAAGTTCTCTGCGACAAAATGTGAGCAGAAATGACATATGCCACTGCCAGGCCAGGCCCAGAAACATCTCCCTCAACTACTTCTCTATTCCCTTCCCATTCTATAGGCTGGTTGTAAGTGATGAGGAGGCCCTAGAAATAGGAATTCTTAGCCTGGGGTACATGGAGCCCCAAAGGGTCTATGGATAGAATTCAGAGAGTCTGTGATACAAATGAGAAAAATCTTTAAACCTTTATTTCCACTAACCTCTATTTAAAACACTGCATTTCCTTGCATTATTTTTTTCCTGTCATTAGTAATGAAGGCAACAAGAAAGCACATCACCAGGACCAACATCTGACTCTTTCACCAATAAAAATCAGCAATATTGTCATATTTCATTACAATTGTTGGAGATATCTCAAAATACAGTGTGTGTTCATCACTACTTTGATGTTATAGTAGTTACTAGACTCATGTCTAGATCTTATTATTTAAGGTATTCATAAAAAGTACCTATAATACTATATCACAAATTAGCTCTTTTAAAACTTTAATAACTACATTTCAACATAATTTTCATTATGTAATCGTAAATATTTTATTCTATGCATTTGTAAACATTATTCCAAGAAGGAAGTTTAGAGGCTCAACCAGACTGCCGAAACGGCCCATGACACAAAAAGCCTAAGACCCCGGATTATGCCAAGGTGAAAAAAATCTAGACATAAGAGCCTATTTACTATGTGATCCCATCTACATGTCATTCTGGAAAAGGCAAATTTATAGGGACAGAAATCAGTGGGGGGAGGAAAGGAGACTGACTGCAAAGGGCTACATGGGTACTTTTTGGAGAGCTGGTGATGTTCTAGATCTCAAAGCCGATGACGGCCATACAGCTGTATATGTTCATAGAAAACTATTTGAACTATACACCTAAAAAGGGAGAATTTCAGGGGCACCTGGGTGGCTGAGTCGGTTAAGCATCTGACTCTTGATCTCAGCTCAGGTCTTGATCTCAGGGTCATGAGTTCAAAGCCTGTATTGGGCTCTGTGCTGGATGTGAAGCCTACTTTAAAAAAAAAAAAAAAAAAAAAAAGGACGCGGGGGTAGAATTTCACTATATGTTAAATTACATCTAAATAAACCTGACTTAAAAAAACAAAAACAAAAACACTGCTAGGGGAGAACAGAATCACAGATGAAAGGAGTCTCTCGGACAACGTGGAGGAGAGTCACACGCTGACCTCAACAGCGGCCCAGGGCTATTAGAGGCGAGAGGAATAAACTTCTGTTGCACTGAGTCCAGGCTCGAGTCCATTTGTCACCACAGTTTAGATTACTTTAACATATGTATTAAAAATATTTTGGAAAGTGTAAAACATAATACAGAATACATTATTAATGCCACTGCTTTCCTCTACATCGTGCTGGTGGTGGTCATGGCGTTTGGGTTTCTTTTGTGTTTTGGTTTTGGCTAGCCAAAGGCTCACCATAAAACGACTCACCAAAGCAAAAATAAAACTCCTAATTCTTCATCAACCCCAGTAGGGGAAAAAAAAAAAAAAACCACAACCCACATTCCTTGCTTAGCCATTGCTATGGGCTAAATTGGGTCCCCTTAAAATGCATATGTTCAAGCCCTCACCTCCATACCTCAGAAGGTGACTGTATTTGGAGACAGGGTCTTCGAAGAGGTAATTATGTTAAACTGAGGTCATTAGGGTGGACCCTAATTCAACATGACTGGTTTCCATATAAGAAGAGGAAATTTGGACACAAATATATACACAGAGAAAAAAAACTACGTGAAGACCTTCTTAGGAAGAAGGCAGCCATCTACGCACCAAAGAGAAAGGCCTCAGAAGGAGCCAACCCTGCTGACACCTTGACTTGGACTTGCAGCCTCCACAACTGTGAGAAAATAAATTTCTGTCATTTAAGCCAGCTAGTCTGTCATTCTTTGTTATGGCAGCCATGGCAAGACTAATACAGCCATAATTATTTTTCAACGATATATTTCAGGCTAAAATCATAGCATCATAGGGGTGAAATGTGCCCAAGCATCCATTATCCAATCCAGCCCTACCATTTTATGGATGGTAATAGTAATGAGCAGTATTGAGCGCCTACTGTGTGCAGACACTGTGAGGAGTGTATATATATATATATTCTAATGTCGATACCTTGCCCTTCATATTTGTTAGTTGTTATTATCCCCATTTTTGCAGATTCCCAAAGCCAGTTAGTACCAGAAACTGGGATTCAAACCCAGGTCTGTTTGGCACCAAAGTCATGAACTCTTAAACGCTACACGGAAGGAGTTAAGCAATTTGCCTCAAGTTAACAACTGAGTCACAGCAGGACTAGAGCTGGAATGGAGGTCACTTCATCCCCAAACCAGTATCCTGCCTCAACGACCATAAAGACATTCATTAATGACAATTTGAAATACAAAGTTTTGGGGTACCTGGGTGGCTCAGTCGGTTAAGTGACTTCAGCCCAGGTCATGATCTCACGGTTCATGGGTTCCAGCCCCACATCGGACTCTGTGCTGACAGCTCAGAGCCTGCCTCATATTCTGTTGTTTCCCTCTCTCTCTGCCCCTCCCCCACTCACGTTCTCTCTCTCTCTCTCTCTCTCTCTCTCTCTCTCTCTCTCTCTCTCAAAAATAAAAACATTAAAAAAAAAGAAATACAAAGTTTTATAGAGGTAGTGCACTGGTGCATGGTTGTCTGGCAAAGGTCTGAGACCCCCTGGAACTCATTCTTGTCTTGTGCTCTACAGATATTTTATAAAGCAGAAAATGTATGAGTCTTCTGGACTAGGAGTATCTGTGAGAGTGGCCAGATACTGATCACAGGGAAGAGAAGGGAAAGAGTTTCACGCTGATAAGGTTTAGGGTTTGGAGAGGAAAATTCAAAGAGCAGGAGTTTAGCACATGAGAAACAGAAGTATTCACCCTACATACAGATTCATAAACTGGCATACACCCTCCATGCTTTTATGGACAACCTGCACAAAAGTAGGAAATGATAGGATTTGGAAGGTTTTCTTTTGAAGGAATTGTGGGGTTTTTTCCCTCTCATACCTATACAGCATTAAACTGAACTCTTACTTTATATTCGAGTTTGTTCCTGCGTCCTCATTAAAATCAGTTTTAAAATTTCATTTTAAAACCCCTAAATAAAACCTACCGCTCACCTCTATGGTGTGAAATGGAACGTGTTAATTGTACGCACGAAACTATTTTTTTGCAGTGTTAGGAGAAGTTGCCTCTTCTAAGCTACATTTATTTACTTATTTATGTATTTAAGTTTATTTTTATTTATTTTGAGAGAGAGAGAGCAAGTGGGGGAGGGGCAGAGAGAGAGGGAGACAGAATCCCAAACAGGATCCTAAGATGTCAGTGAGGAGCCCAAGAGGGGGCGGTGCTCAAATTCACAAACCCAGAGACCATGACCCCAGCCAAAATCAAAAGCTGGAGGCTTAACTGACTGAGCCACCCAGGTGGCCCCTAAGCTGCATTTACATAAGTATACCCTATATCAGTGATTCCCAAAGTGTGATCCCCGGGGAAGCAGCACTAGCACCACATGGGATGAGGACTTGTTAGAAATGCAACATCCAAGCCCCAGACTGAATGAGAAACTCTGCAATCTGGGTTTTAGTAAGCCCTCCAGATGATTCTGATGCACACCTATCTATGTTTTAGCTCTGCTCTATAACAAATATTTGCTTCAATTTTGAAAGAGTCTTTAAATACTGAGTCCAAAATCTTTAATAAGTAAAATGATTTAAAGGGGAAGGTTGTGAGAATGACCCAAGCCAATTATTAAATCATCTTCTGCCAAAGATTCAATACCACCTATTGAAGTGATTCTTGTATTTTGGTCTTTTGGGTACCTTTCAATACCAAGAGTCTGTGAGCATTGAGAGAGAACAATCCTAACTGAGCAATTATGTAATTACAAATAATTGGCACTTTAATTTTTTTCAAAGTTTTGACCTTATATTCTGTTTTTAAAAAGTGCCATTTCTATGAAAATAATCGTTTTGAAGCATAACCTATTCCATTTAGCATTTTGAAATCGAAATAAGTAATATGCCAACAGGTTAACAGTAGTTAGTTCTGGGCAGAAGAATTATAAATGTATTTTATTCTTGTCCTTATATTTTAGTTTTAATATTTTTTCTTTAAAATATTAAGATAAGGGGCGCCAGGGTGGCTAAGTCAGTTAAGCCTCTGACTCTTGACAGGTACAAATTTTTTTCTTTAATAAATTGACATAGAAAGCATTTTCAATGAACAGGATTGAACAGAGACTTTTTTTCCCATTGTTTTTCATCTTTTCCTTCTAACAAGTCACAGATGGACTGACTACATCACATGGAAATTAGGAAATATTCTAGGGAAGCAGTCCGGAAAGATTTATTTTAATTGTAACAGGGTTTTTTAAGATGGCAAAATGTTGTGTTTTTTTTTAACATTTATTTATTTTTGAGACAGGGAGAGACAGAGCATGAATGGGAGAGGGTCAGAGAGAGAGGGAGACACAGAATCTGAAACAGGCTCCAGGCTCTGAGCTGTCAGCACAGAGCAGGGCTCGAACTCACCGACCGCGAGATCATGACCTGAGCTGAAGCTGGACGCTCAACCGACTGAGCCACCCAGGCGCCCCAAAATGTTTTTTACACTAAGTAAAGGATATGCTTTGGAATATATAGAGGACTCTTTTTATAATACATGGAGGCATTGTATGTAACCCCTCATCATACTTAATGGTCCTCAGTTCCATGGGCTTTTGATGGCAGTTTGGTTGATTAGCAGTTACGCTCTAATGAGAAGGGAGCCATACTTTAGTTACTTACTCTTGCAGCAACTGAGATTGAAATTCTTTTATCTTCCTCACTTTGATTCTTCACGATGTGTTTTCCTTAACATAGATCTATTGTTTCCATTTTTAAATGTTTTTCATTTAGATTTCCTTTAGGTACTTCCTGTGAATTTTATGGGGCTCCATTCTTATTATTGCAGCAGTTGTCATTTCTGAAATCAATGAAGCACAACCTTTTACAGGGTTGACTTGTACCAATCTAGTGAGCTAGAAGGAAGTTTGGCATTTCATTTCTCGACAATCTCCTACCCAAATAATGACTCTGTAATGTTGTTAGACTAACTTTTTGAAACCTTAAATATGGCCTCTTTTCTTATGTTCATTTTTGTCATTTCCCATATACAGTGCTATTTATTGTCTTTGCACTGTGGTTTAGTTAGCATCAAAAGCCCTGGATTAAGTCCAATTTCCGCCATTTACTGATTCTATGAATCACTTAACTGCTTTGAACTCCACTTTTTTCAGCTGTAAAATGTAAGTACTATTAACTACATCACAGAGGCTATAAAAAAGAAATAATATTATATAAAAAGAAATGATATCATAGTGAGACCATAAAATTTTAGAGTAATTACTTTTATTGTTCTCTCTCCTGACGCAAGTGCCCCAGGTAGCATGAAGTAACTAAAGAAGGGAATGCAAAAAGTGTAATTCAAAGAATTACAATTTGTCTTCAGAATTGAGCCTAGAACTTGTCCTTGTCACAGTCTGTCTGCCACATACACACCTTTCCCCTACATACTCCTTATCTTTTTTTTCAGCTCACAATCTTTTTCCAGATGGCTTGGTTGGGGAGGTTTTACACTAGGCCTAGGAGGAGTTTCTGTCCTGAAAGAGTTTCCAGAGTGGGGTGGTTGGAGGCTAGTGGTTAAAAAAAAAAAAAAAAAAAAAAAATCCTAGAAGGAAACAAAATCTGACCTAGCACTTGAACCATCTGTCCAACCTATATAGTTTCCCTCCAGAAACCATTGGTACATTCTTCTGTCAAACCATTTTGGGGATAAACAGGGATAAAGACAGCTGGATGGCTATGCAGGTGTGCATTTAGGTATACATAGGGTCACTTGGTTTCACGGGGATAAATGGAGTATTGGAAGTCAGTCAGTTAAGGAAGATGGACTATGTGAAATGGATGAAAGGCACAGTTCCAGAGCCACCTTTTGGAGTTTGACAAGTCAGACAGGTGTACAGGGAGAGCTGAGTCTTAGGGTAACTAGAGAGGGGAACAGAAGCCATAGTTCTAGGTCACCAATATTTGATACGTAACATCAACAAGGTGGTTGGTGGTAAGTACAAATATACTAGGGATTGCAATTTAGTGGTTAGTTTCTCTTACTTCACTGCATTTTTGGCTTTGCTAATTACAATCTTTGTCCAGTAGAGGATATTTCATCTACCCCCTATTCTCTCTTTTTTTTTTAAGTTTGATAGTTCCCAGAATTAAAAAAATTATTTGTACTAACCATAATTAATAATAATGGAAAATAGCATTTCATCAAAACTACAGATGGATTCTGTGTACCTAATATAAGAACAAGAAAACTCTTAGGACACTAAATGACTCAGCGTAGTCACTGCAGACATGGTCCTTCAATTTAACCACCTATTTGCAGAAGATGATAATATTTGTTTTATAAGGATATTATGATAATGAACGGGGCTAATGTTTATAAAGCATAGAAAATACTGCAGTTTAATTAATTTTGATGTATTTTTCCATGATGTGTGTATGTGTTGTGTAAAACTCCTTTAAAAAAAATGGCAATATCTACTTTGGCCCAAAAGACAAGAGATTAGAGTACTTCATTTTAACTTAAAAGAAAGCATTACTACCATCTATTTTATTTTTTTATGCTCGTCTAATTATAACTTTATACTTTTTTAGTTTTTATTTAAATTCCAGTTAGTCAGGGGCACCTGGGTGACTCGGTTGGGGGACCAACTTCGGCTCAGGTCATGATCTTGCGGTTCAAGCCCCACATCGGGCTCCGTGCTGACAGCTTGGAGTCTGGAGCCTGCTTCGAATTCTGTGTCTCCCTCTCTCTCTGCCCCTTCCCCATTCGCACTCTGTCTCTGTCTTTCAAAAATGAATAAATGTTAAAAAAAATTTTTTAATAAAATAAAATAAACAAATTCCAGTTAGTCAACAAATAGTGCAATATCAGTTTCAGATGCACAATCCAGTGACTCAATACTTACATACACCACCCCATGCTCATCACAACGGCATTCCTCAGTCCCCATCACCTATCGCTCATCATTTATTCTAAGAACCACAAAGGATTTTAGGTTGTTCAGAGACCAGAGGAGCTACTTTATTTGTTCTTTGATTAGGCACCAATGACAGCAACAGAGACAAATTCATTCTTCGACTCAAGAAAAATTTATTGAGGGGTGCCTGGGTGGCTCTGTCAGTTAGACGTCTGACTTCGCCTCAGGTCATGATCTCATGATTTGTGGGTTCGAGCCCCTCATCGGGCTCTGTGCTGACAGCTCAGAGCCTAGAGCCTGCTTCGGATTCTGTGTCTCCCTCTCTCTCTGCCCTTCCCCCACTCGCTCGCGCTCTCTCTCTCTCTCTCTCAAAAATAAACATTTAAAAAAAAATTTTTAAAGAAAAATTTATTGAGCATCTATGATGTGCTACACTGGGCTCTAGAGATTCAATTTTATTAGTAAGACATGATTCCTGTCCTCACTATAGATACAGTCTATTTAAGAAACTCTGTCTCATTACAGGGGCACCCGGGTGGCTCAACTGGTTGAGCTTTTGACTTCAGCTCAGGTCATGATATCACAATTCACGGGTTTGAGCCCCGCATCAGGCCCTGTGCTGACAGCTCAGAGCCTCGAGCCTGCTTCAGATTCTGTGTCTCTTCCTCTCTCTCTGTCCCTCCCCACTCGCACTGTCTCTCTCTTTCTCAAAAATAAACACTAAAAAAATTAAAAAAAAAGAAATTCTCTCTCATTTCAAAACAATGAAAAAGGAAAATATAATCATGCATTTTAAAACTTTGTGGTCTATACAACAGAGATATAATTTGCTCATAGAGAATAATTCTGTCCATCTGCCAATGTTACTCTAAAAAACATGTCATACTTCCAGGTCTAGACATTCCTAAATATAAAATGTTTCAAACTAAAAAAAAAAAAAATTGTGAATTTTTTAAAAAGAGAATATATGTGAAGTACAACAAAGATTATTTAAATAGGTTATAAGTAATAATGTTGATCTAAATATCAACTTTAACCTAATTGAACTAAAACCAAAGGATCCTCAAAGAGAAAGTTTTGCCACTGATAAACAATCATTTCATAAAAATCAGTCATTAAAAAGTAGTCGTTTGGGGGGCATCGCTGATGTCTAGCGATACCAAGTAAATAATAACGAGGTAGGTAATAAAGCTTTTATCTCCTTTAACTTGGCTGTCTGAAGATAATTGCTCCCCCCTTCTATGCAGACTCATCTGTCAATGAAATCTTCCCAGGAGAAGATACTGCCACTCTATGGACAGGGACATCCAGCCACATTGCTCACTAATTGGTCCACACCTAGGAGCTCTCAGCAGCATACTGCAGAAGATGTAGTCAATTTTGTGTTATCATAAACAATCGTCAGCACCAACGTTACAATATATTATCTAGGACATAGGAGTAATTTAGGAAACACAATAGCATCACCTTTGCCAATCCTGTACTTCATACACAAAATTATTTTTTGTTTATTTATTTATTTATCTAAAGAGAGAGAGGGCATGCACACACGCAGGGGAGGGGCAGAGAGGGAGAGGGAGAGAGAGAATCCCAAGCAGGCTCTGTGCCCTCAGCAGGGAGCCTGACAGACATCTCGATCTCACAAACCAAACTGTGAAATCATGACCTGAGCCAAAAATCAAGAGTCAGACACTTAACCGACTGAGCCACCCAGGCCTCCACAAAACAATTTCAATAGGAGGATAGACCTACGTGAGTGAGCCTTCCATCAGACAGAAGCCTTCAAAATCACAGCCAGCTCTAGCGATGCTAAGGCTACTAAATTTACCACAATATGGCAAAAAAAGAAAAAAAAATCACAAAATCACCATCATTAATCAACGAAGATTTCTTCAGCGTCTATGGTGAGTTAAACATAACGCATGATGCTAGGGATACACAGAGAAAGAAAACACAATACCTGACCTCAGAGGGCTTATGAATCATTTAGAAAGAGAACATACACATGGCAAGTGAAACAAAACACAAGGAATCCTGAGGGAAACTACAGCACTGATGAGCATTGGGTCTTAAAGGGGGAAACCAGCTTTTAACAAAGGTCCATTATACATGTGAGCCAGTTCTTCATAGCTACATGCTTAATCTGGGTTTTAAGAAAATAGACTCTATCCTACGGAAATAATCCAAAAGTTAAGCAAAAATCTAGGCACAAAATATTGGAAAAACATTTCTAGTGACCATGAATAACTGGAAACACTCTAAACACTTAATAGGAAAGAACTTTGATCCAACTATACAGAAAAATTATATGTAGCCGTTAAAGGAGATATTGACAAATCATTTTAAGTACAGGAAAATGCTAACTCCAATAAACTAGCATAGTAACTAAAAAGAAGGCTAGAAACCATAGATGCATTAGGATCTCAGCTTCGTGGCTTGTAATACAACTATGAAATATCACACTCATTGTTTACTCTGAAAATTAGTAAATAAAGGGAAATTAGTAAGCATTTGCCCTGCCTTTTTAGGAGGAACCAAAGTTTGTGAAGAAAAGCTGCTCTTTACAAAATAATTCCAGCTAATAAATGTAGAGGGAACAGAATTAGAAAACACCATTTTGCAATCCCGAATGAGATCATTTATTCAGGCAAGAATCTCAGAGGATGCGCAAACCATTAAGATGAAAAGATGATATTCAAAAGAGCCAAAATTTCATACCATAATTACTCTTACCAATTACACAGGGGGAAAAAATGGAGGGATATGAATCTTTTATTACAAAATTCTAAAAACAGTCAAATCTAGGTTGTAAGTATATGCATAGATAGATAGGTGTTCCTTGTGCTGGTGTTTCCATTTTTTTTATATATTTAAAAATTTCCTCATAAAAATTTGAAAGATATATATAGGAGAAAGGTTAAGAATAAATACACCAAAATATTGGCAGTAATTATGTCAACATAACTATAGGTGATTTCCATCTCAATTTAAAAAATATTATTCTGTAACTTCAAATTTTTTTCTTATGATTACCTATTATTTTTATAATCAGAAAAAGTGAGTAAAAGAAATACAGACATTAGGTAGAAGTGTGAGTGAAAAAAATAAAAAGCCTACCCATTTAAGGCAACAGGGATGTTGGTCTATTGTTACTTTGGTTCTGACGTTATTTAATATATTAATAGTTTCCAAAAGGAAGTTCAAGGCATATTAAGTCATATTTCAAATAGTATCTTGGCAAAGCAAGAGGGAGGGCTGCAAAAACAGGCCAACCCAGATACAAACTGCCCGTACAATTCATTAATAAACCGGACATTTTTTTTAATCTTGAGAAAAAATTCAATCTAATACCTCCGGGGGAATTCTTTTCTGCATAGTTATTCAATCATAGAGAAGCCTGGAAAGCAATAAATGGCAAGGAGGAACAGCAGTGGAGAAACGGGAGAGCCCTTGGAATGATAATGGGAAACAAATTAGAGATTTGGTTCCCAGTGACGTGAGTGAAAACCATGTCAGTGCTGATTTGGACTGGGTATGGAGGCAGAACACTGCCTTTCCTCCCTGCTCGCTGAGACCATCCAGTCCCATGTCACGTTCAAGCTGGGCACACAAGAAAGAAACCTGTGAACAGTATGGCTAGCAAAGCATATAAATAGGAGCCTTCAGGGATCCATTCATCAAAAAGACCAAGAAATTAAATTAAATATGCAGAACCTGCCACGAGAAGACAGAAGAAAGAGATAAGGTTACAAAAATACGTAAAAGCTATTAATGCCAAGAAGCAAGAGAAAGCATTTAGCCCGGAGCTAAGAATAATGGCGTTAAATAAAATTAAGAACTGAAAAAAAAAAAAATTGTAGTAAGAAGTATTTAAATGGTGTCACTGGAACATCTCTTACTACTTGCCTTTACATGCTACTGCATAATATGATAGTCTTATTCTCCGTATACGGTGACTTGCCAGGGTTAATGCTCTTCCCTTTTGGTCTGGGAGTGGCTTACGTGGAGTCTTTAAATAATAGTACAGTACCGTGGTGCCCAAATTTTGCTGCAGAGGACCATCTGGGGAATTTTTGAAATCTCAGTGATCAGGTTGTATACCATACCTCTTAAACCAAAATATCTGGGAGTAGGAGCCATGCATCAGCATATTTAGAGATCATCAAGAGAATCAATGTACAGCAAAGTTTGGGCATTACTGGCTTACCACGCACAGGCAAATGCTGGGAGTTGGACTGACTACAGAATTCATGCTGATTAAAATACTTACTTATTTATTTGTCTATTTATTTATTTTAGAGACAAAGAGAACATGAGCAGGGGGAGAGGAGTAGAGGGAGAGAGAGTGAATCCAGTGTGAAGATCGAACTCACCAACCATGAGATCATGACCTGAGCGGAAATCAAGAGTGGGACACCTAACCGTCTGAGCCATCCAGGTGCCCCTCTGCTGGTGAAAATATTTTAAGAAAAAAAACCCATCGCACAAGTGCTAGCAGCCTGGTCAAATCATATAACTTCAACATAGGAAGAGGCGAGAACTCTGATGCTGGGGGCAAAACAGTGTCGCGCTGAGCCAGTCGGCCACCAGCAACAGAAGCGTGAATTGCACCACAGGTGCAGCTTGATAAGGAACCTCTGCTGGAATGTCGTAAGGACTACCTCCATGCTCACTGAAGTCAGTGTGTTTTTTCATCCCTTTCTATGGATAACAACTGAGAGCCCATATGCTCTGTTACCATTTGAAGCCAACTGCATTAAAATTTTTTCATCCCTAATCGATACTGGTTTCATTCAGAATATCAAACCATTTTGAATTACTTCCATTTCTGTTTTTGTCTTCTGATCGTGTCTATTAACATTCTCCCACATAATAATTCGGGATGTCTCTTGAATCACTGTAATTTTCACAACATATATAAAGTGATTTAAGTACATGAATTTGGAAGTGACTTGAAAAGCAATATGAGGCTTACATCACTTGAAAAGCATACAATATTTTGAGTTTGGCCTTTGAAAACAAACTTATAATTTTGCTTATTCTGCACAAGATGCCAAAGATTATCTCCTCTCTCTCAAATACTGTCCTCCCTCAAAAGAAAACTGGATGCATTCTTCTCTGCTCCCCTCCATAGCCACCAGCCTGTCTCTAACCCCTCTTCACCATGGCCCTCTCATGGCCCCTGGCCCTCAGTGAGAAGGATTTCCCAGGCTGCAGCAGGGAACTGAGCCATCTAATCTGGGGTAGGAGTAAGATCAGTGTTTCCCACAAATGGCCGTGTCCAGACTACCAAGCCGGAGCTATCTTAGGGAAGTGGAGGACAGATCTTAGGTCTTAGGGCTGCTGGTAAAACCCAGCAGGCCTGACACGGAGCTGCCATGCCCACTAATCAAACAGGATGAGAACTTCCTTTCCAGAACCGTTTCGTTTTTGTAGCTGCCAGTAACCCAGGGCTGAGACAGACACATTCGCCCACTACCCTTTCTAACCCTCTTCTTTATTGACATAAACACAATTTAGCTATGTAAATTGCACAACTCAATAGTTTTTAGTACATTCATGGGTGTTGTACAAACGTCGCAATTTTTGGACATTTTCATCACTCCCAAAAGAAACCCTGAACCCATTAGCAGTCATTTCCATTTCTCCCCAACAACAGGCCCTCTCCCCTCAGCCCCAGGCAACCACTAATATATTTTTTGTCTCTAGGATTTGCCTATTTTAGAAATAGGCAAATTTCACACAAATATAATCATACAATATATGCCCTTCTGTGTCTGACTTCTTAGCATAATGGTTTCAAGGCTCATCTACATATCAGTACTTCATTCCTTTTTATTGCCAAAAAATTCCATTTTATAGATTTATCACAGTTTATTGAACCACTCATCAGTTAACAGGCATTTGGTTATTTCTACTTTTGGACATTATGAATAGACATTTGTGTACAAGTTTCTGTACAGATGTATATTTTCATTTCTCTTGGGGATATACTTAGGAGTGGAATTGTTGGAAGGAAGTCATGTTATTCTGTGTTTAATCTTTTGAGAAACTGCCAGACTATTTCCCATAGCAGCTGTGCCACTTTATATTCCCACCAGCAAGATATGAGGGTTCCAGTTTCTCTACATCCTCACCAACACTTGTTATTATCTCTCTTTGATTTTAATCCTCCTAGTGGGTATAAAGTAGTTATCTCATTGTGGTTTTGATTTGCATTTCCCCAATGGCTACTGACATTGAGCATCTTTTCCTGTGCCAGAAGGCCATTTGTGAATCTTCTCTGAGAAAATGTTTACTGAATTCCTTTGCTCATTTTTAAACTGGGGTATTTGTCTTATTGAGTTTCTTCTATATTCTTTATGCTAGATATATGATATCAGACATATGATTTGCAAATGTCCTCTCCCATTCTGTGGGTCATTTTTTCCCTTCTTAATGGTGTTCATTAAAAGCACAAGAGTTTTCTTACCCACTGGTTTCTTTTTTCTCTCTTTTTCCTCTTAATCAATCTTATATACTGGTGGTTCTATACAAGGCTGGAATATAGGCTTTTAAGAGCAGTGATTTTCATCTGTTTTGATAAATACTGTAATCCCAACACCTAAAACAGTACCCAGTACATAGTATACCCTTAATAAATATTTGTTGAACTGGGGTGCCTGGGTGGCTCAGTCGGTTAAGCATCTGGCTCTGGACTTCGGCTCAGGTCATGATCTCATGGTTCATGAGTTTGAGCCCCACGTCGGGGCTGATGCATGGAGCCCACTTGGGATTCTCTCTCTCCCTCTCTGCTCCTCCCCCACTCATCACACACAGTTTCTCCCAAAATAAATAAATAAATTTTTAAAAATAAATATTTGTTGAATGAATGAATGTACAACATTCACATACACTCAAATTTTAATCTTTCTAGGAACATATCCCACATCTTGTTCCAGTGTGGCCTTTTGAAACCACAGAAATGACCCTGGCTGTCAGCCCAGTGAAATATTAGGGGACACTCAGCTAAGCACAAACAGCAGGATCACCTACCTCCCTTCTAGTCTTTAATCTTGACTAACGCCCTCCTATTTACAGAGGAGTTGCTAATCAGCGTAGCAATAGAATACCCATCCTATACCTTTCCCTAATGCCCAAAGGACAAACATTACACACATGGTTGAATTCTTTTATTATTTTAAGAGAGAGTCATTTAGTCCTACAGAAGTTAACTTATAATGATCCAAAGAAACTAAGAGTCACCAGGGTAAGGGCTCTCGTCACCACACCATCGGAACCCTTCCACGTCTTGTTTTTGGTTTTGTTTTGTTTTGTTTTGTTTTTTTCAGGTCTTCTTTGGATGAACACTGAGAGCAGATGACAGTCCATCAAGAGTCATGCAGCTGTGGTGAGCATGGCGGGATGAAGGCTCAGACACAGAAAATCCACTGAAGCCACCACAAACTAGAACCCATCTTTGCTGGCCTCTATAATATTTTTGGCTGTAACATATACCATTCTCATTAAAATAATTAAGTCTCCTTTTGCTTAAATGAGTGCTCATTGGAATCATTCTGTTTACTTTGGTCAAATTCGTTGGAGCAAACAGAAGTGGCCTGGAGAGAGAAGGACCATCTCAGATACTAAAGCAAGGACCCTTCACAGTCTGGCTCTGAATAGATTCAAGACTACCATTACAATTCAAATTTTTTCAGGGCGCCTGGGTGCCTCAGTTGGTTAAGTGTCCAACCCTAGATTTTGGCTCAAGTCATGATCTCACAGTTCATGACATCAAGCCCTGTGTCAGGCTCCATGTTGACAGTGTGAAGCCTGCTTGGGATTCTCTCTTTCGCTCTCTCTCTCTCTCTCTCTCAAAATAAATAAATAAACATTAATTTTTAAAAATTTTTTTCTTTCTTCTTTTTATTAAGGTATAATTTACAAATAAAACTATAAGATATTTAAAGTATACAACATGATTACATTATGAAAGGATTTCCCCCATTGAGTTAATTAGCACATCCATCACCTCATATATTTACCTTTTTTTTTTTAGTGTTAACATTTAAGTCCTATTCCTTTAGCAAATTTCAATTTATACAATACAATATAGGGTTAAATGTACAGTTATCAACTATAGTCACCATGTTACACATTAGACAAAATTTTTTTGTATTATTTTCATTATGTCACTTTTCTAAACTTGTATCCTTTATTGCTCCCAATTATCTACAGAAAGAATTTCAAACTTCTCAGCATGGCATCTAGGGTTCCTATTATCGGGTCCCACCTTGTGCCCCCAGCTTTTTCCCACCTTTCTTCAATACCAACACACTCCCTGTGAGCCATCTCTCCTGCCTTCCAAACGTGTCATACTCACTCCCATGCAAACTCTTTGCACTTGTTTGAACACAGCGATTTAGTACGTTTCTACATCTTGGCATTATATTTTAGAAAAGCAGTTTAGTGACAGATAGTGAATGCTTTTCATTTCTTAGTTGTACACTTAACAATTTTCTTTTGGCCCTGGCTTATTAGTTTTATTTTTATTTCTCAAATTGAAACTTTAATATCGAAAGTTACAGAAGCAGATGCTTCCAAACACAGAAAGAGCAGAGCAGTTAAATATGCAAAAAAAATACATATTTTAAAATATCTAAAACAATAAGCAAAATTAACAACACAAGTTACACCTACCTAATAATAAGCTTTTTAAGCAACAAAGAAATATGAGAAAAGAATCATGAATACTTACAATTCAAATCACTTTGATGTGAATTTTTTCCCCACGAAACCTAAAGAATATTTAAACACTTTAAAGTATGCTTCATAAACTACACTGTAGTACAATAAATAGATCTCTTAATAAAAGAACAAAAAGCTCACTAACTAGATGCCTTCTCAACAAATCAAACTGATAGAATTTCCCCAAATTCCATTCAAAGAGAAAATCAATTCACAAAACTGTTAGCCTACACAACTAGTCTACACAGATGAACAAATATTCAGTGTTGCTAGCAATCAAAGAATTAAAAATCAAAACAAGATACCACTTTTGCCATCCAAATTGGCTTTATTGTATAATTCCATATTTCACACACATTTAGGATTATACCACATTGTGTTTTTTCAAATTACTCGTTGTAGCAAGGCTAAAGTTAGATGGATACTCTCAAATATAACTGATAAATGTAACTTGGTTCAATGTTACCAGAAAGTGATTGGGGGTGGGGGGGGGTGCCTGGATGGCTCAGTCGGTTGAGCATCTGACTCTTGATCAGGTCATGATTTCACGGTTCATAAGATCAAGCCCCACATCAGGCTCTGTGCTGACAGCATGGAGTCTGCCTGAGATTCTCTCTCTCTCTCTCTGCCCCTCCCCTGCTCTCTCTACTTTTCTCTCTTTAAAAAGAGAGAAAAATAAAGTGATTCTGGCATTTTAAATTATCTATCCTGTGGTCTTATAGTCTCTAAAAGTTACATTTTTTTTTCAACGTTTATTTATTTTTGGGACAGAGAGAGACAGAGCATGAACGGGCGAGGGGCAGAGAGAGAGGGAGACACAGAATCGGAAACAGGCTCCAGGCTCTGAGCCATCAGCCCAGAGCCTGACGCGGGGCTCGAACTCACGGACTGCGAGATCGTGACCTGGCTGAAGTCGGACGCTTAACCGACTGCGCCACCCAGGCGCCCCTAAAATTTACATTTTTAATGATTATCCAATATTTCATCGAACCAGTATATCACTAGTTATTTAATCATTCCCCTATCACTAAGTATATAGCTTTTTTTCCAGTTTGCTGCCATAAATGCTGAAATAAACATTTTTATACCATTTTTGACATCTCTATTTTTTTCAGATCGATTCTAGAAGAAATAGTACTAGGGGAGTCTGGGTGGCTCAGTCAGCTAAGCATCTGACTTCGGCTCAGGTCATGATCTCATGGTTGGTGCATTCAAGCCTTGCATCGGGCTCTGTGCTGACATGACAGCTCAGAGCCTGGAGCCTACTTCAGATTCTGTGTCTCCCTCTCTCTCTGCCCCTCCCCTGATCGTGCTCTGTCTTTCTCTGTCTCTCAAAAATAAATAAATGTTTAAAAAAAATGATAAAATTTAAAAACAAAGACAGACATACAGAATGGCAATATAGAAAATGTGGATAAATGTAACAATTGACAATGAAACAAAAAAGTCCAGAAACCAACTCATACATATATTGTGAATTGATCTGCACCAAAGGTGCCAAGACAATTAAATAAGGAAATGATAACCTTTTCAAAAAGAGTGCTGTAAAAACCAGATATCCATATGCAAAAATAAAAATGAACCTTAACCTTTACCTCACATTATACACAAAAATAACTCACAATGGGTCACAGACCTAAATATAAATCTAAAACTATAAGAATTCTAGAAGAAAACACAGAGAAAAATCTTTGCTTAGGTTGGGCAAATAGTTTTTTATATGATATAAGAACATAAATTCTAAAAGAAAAAAATGACAAATTAGACTTCATCAAAATGTAAAACCTTCACTCTTCAGAAATCAGTGTTAAGAAAATGAAATGGTAAGCCACAGGCCTGGAGAAAAGATTAATACTTATACCTGATAAGTATTGTGTCCAGAATATAAAGGACCCTTATGATCCAACAATAGGAAGATGGATAACCCGATTTTAAAAATGAGCAAAAGACCCAAAACAGAAAGTCCAGAAAAGAGGATACATGAATAGCAAATAGGTACATGAAAAGATGTTCAAGGTCATTAGTCATTAGGGAAATCACAAGATACTACCACACAATCCCTACAATGGCTAATATTAAATATTGATAGCTTTAGAGGATGTACAGAAAGTGGAACTTTCATACTTTTCTGGTGGAAATGCAAATTGGTTCAGCCACTATGGAAAACAATTTGGTAGTTTGTTAATAAAGTTCAACATGCACTTACCATATGACCCAGCGCTTCCACTCTTAGGTATTTACCAAAGAGAAATGAAAACACAGATCTACACAAACATGATCTCCTATTCATATAGCCCAAACTGGAAGCAATCCAAACATCCTCACCTGGTGAACAGATAAATGTTGGCATCTTTGCATGACAGAATGACGTAAAACAAAAAGAACAAACTACTGATACAGGCAATGAGTTGCAAAAGTATTATGCTAAGTGAAAGAAGCCAGATGCAAAAGATTCCATCCTATATGAATTCCAAAAAAAGGCATACTGTAGTGATAGAAAGCAGTTTGGTCATTGCCATGGGCCAAGTGGTAGAGTATTGGTGGAAACATATGGGAACCATTTGGGATGATGTCATTGCTCTACATCTTCACTGTGGTGTCTGTTACAGGATTGCATACATTTTTCAAAACTGAAAATCCAGTTTAATTCACTGAATTCACTTAAGATAAGTGAGTTTTATTGTATGTAAATTATACCTCAACAAAACCGATTCAAACTCTTTGAATAAACACTATTTAATAATAGTTTCTTTTCATTTTTAAAAATCGGAGCTGAAAGAAATATCTTGATGTGGATGAGGAATTTGTCTCATAAAGATGGTCGACAAAGGGGTGAATATTGAGTACACCTTTCCCTGGGAGGAGATGTGTCAACAAGAGAGTTTCTTTCCCCAGAGATTAGTATTCAAATCGATCTTATTCAATGCTAATATAAAGAAGGTGATTGTATAGGAACCAAAGTTTATAGATGACCCTTAAATGTCTTTTAATAGTGCATGCTAAGTGAATGAAGATGAATTGCTGGATGATTTCGTACTGTAAAAATAGGATAGATAATGCATTTTAAGACAAGCAATTCAAACATACATTAATAATATTATATGGGCTCAAGTTATTTTCCTGGGATACTTTGTTTCCTGAAACCTTGGTATCTATTGAAGACATGATAATGGTATTATGGGTTTTTTTAAAAAAAGAATTCTTTATCTTTTAGAAGCAAATACTAAAGTCTACAATGAAGTGATAGGATATCCGGGATTTGCTTTAAAATAATCCAGTGAGGTGGGGAGAAGTTAAGAGGTGAGTGTGGATTAGGAATATAGAGGGAACAAGATTGGACATGTGTTGATAATTGTTGAAGCTGAGTGATAAGTACAAGAGATTTACTTTTCTATTCTCTTTATTGTGTGTATATTTAAACATTTCCATAATAAAGAGGTGTTTGGGTTTTTTTTTTAAGTTTCCTAAGTAAAAAAAAGTCTATCTTAACATAGGTGAACTTGTCCTGGAGTCATCCTGGATTATGCTACATAGTCCATAAGAAGTTGAAAATACATTCTTTAAAGTGTTATTTTCAAGTCAAGGCAAAGATACGGCAGAATCACCAAGGGTGCTCATCCATTCTATGCCAAGAGCCTCTCTAGAAGATTTGATTTGATTGGATGGTGAGTTTAGGAACTGAGAGTTTAAGACGGTGCTCAATCCCCAGGGGAGAGGAAAAGAAAAGGCTAGGTGAACTTCCAGGACTTCTACCAATGAGAAATCATTTGGGGAATATCTATAATCAGTGGGAAGGCAGAGTTTCACCATATTATCCCAACAGGCAGTTAAATTACAAAGCCAACAGAATCCTAGGATCAGACAGAGGACAGAAGACAAATTATTCCATCCTATATATTAATTGCCAAAAAAAAAAAATACTATTGGAAATTCAAAAAAAAATCCAGAGAAGGGGAATTAATTATTTTATTAGAAACTCAAGGAAAGTCAATGAAAACAAGAGAGCAAAAGAAAACATTGGAGACTTGAAGGTTATAAATTCAGAGGCAGACATGGTGTAATTGGGGCCTTTTCACTAAATCCTAGCATGCTAGAACCAGAGGATGCCACTTAAGCTTAAAAGATAATAAATTAAGTTCAAATAAAAGGACATACACTTTATAAAAATGTTTTAGTCAAGCACATGAAGATGATTATGCAGCGTTTAACTAGTAAATAATAAAATGTAATTAAGGTAAAGGAAGATATCTGAGAGACAAATCCTAAACATTTTCAAACTAAACATTTGAGACACCATGAAAGTCACCTACGTTTTTGCAATCTATGCATTGGTATTACTTCCCAGACAGAATTGGCCAAATCATCCATGTTGCCAAATACTGCAGTTCTTAGTTTTTCAAGATTTGATGAAAACCCATGAGTCACTGCCACAATGGCTCCTGGTCCTCGATAAATAGAAAGACTCTCCATTTCTACAGTCAAACATGTGAAAACATTTTAGCCAGAAGCAGAATAATGCAGCTTCCACCACCCCAGCCACCAGCCTTGAAAAGCTGCTCTTCCAGTTATTTCCTGCTGTGTAACAAACTACCTCAAAACTCAGTAGCTTAACACAGCATCCATTTTATTCTATTTTATGATGTGGTGGGTCAGAAATTTGGGAACAGCAAGACTAGGTGATTCTTCTGTTCCGTGTGGTATCATTGGGGTCACTCGTGCTATTCAGCGGGTGGCTGGGCTAGGCTAGAGGGTCCCAGGTGACTTCCCTTACAAGCCCAATGTCTTTTTTTTTTTTTAATTTTTTTTTCAATGTTTATTTATTTTGGGGACAGAGAGAGACAGAGCATGAACGGGCGAGGGGCAGAGAGAGAGGGAGACACAGAATCGGAAACAGGCTCCAGGCTCTGAGCCATCAGCCCAGAGCCTGATGCAGGGCTCGAACTCACAGACCACGAGATCGTGACCTGGCTGAAGTCGGACGCTTAACCGACTGCGCCACCCAGGCGCCCCATAAGCCCAATGTCTTGATGGTGTTGCAGATGGCAGGGTTCAGTTGAGCTCCTCTCCCTCACTATGTAATCTCAGGACCTCTCCATGTTTTCTCTAACAGGGTAGTTAGACTACTTAACTAACGGCTGATTTATGATCAGGACTCCAAGAGGCAAAGGAGAAAGCTGTCAAGACCTCTTAGAACAGGCCCAGAACTGGTATTGTATCACTTCTGTTGTGTTCTATTGATCAAGGCAATCCAGGCCAACCTTGATTCAAATGCAGAGAAATGGATCTCTCAATGGAAGGAATGTCCAAGAATTTGAGACAATTTTTAATCTATCACAGATGTCCTCAGAAAACCATCAGGAACAGAAAAATATTCCTGTCTGCCTTTAAAGAAAGCCAGAAAGGAATTTTTCCTGGACTAAATGTTTATACAATAAGAAAGATAAATGGTTATACATACCACAGTATTCCTGTTCTTAGCCAGACCAACAGAATATTCTCAGTCACATATGGAAGTGGTTTTTTTTCTCAGTTTGCCCATATGTGGGTGAGTATATGTAAAATATGCATGCATCTTATTCTATATGCATTCATTAAGTGACTTTATTAGAAAGGAAGTTAGGATGGTTCTAAATAACATATGATAGAGAATGAATCTTTTCAACTTAATTTTCTTAAAAAGGCTTAAAGCTTATCCCAAGGACTATACGATATTAGCAATAACAATGATTATTCCCAGTGTAAAGACACATTTCATCATTACAAGAACTCTACCAGCTGATAATGTTAGCCCCAGGTCACAAGCTATCGTTAGGGTTTGAACCCCAGTTCACTATAGCTCTAAAGCCTACAGTCACATTACAAATGTGGTAGAGAAATAACAAGTGTCGGCAAAGAAGTGAAACAACACAAACTCTCATAGAGAGCTGGTGGGATTGTTCGTTGGTACGGTTATTACAGCCAATCTGGAAAATATTATTTGAAAGCATATAGTCTGTGACCTAATATTCCTACCCCTAGTTAAATTCCCTAGAGAAACTCATGCACATGTACAGGAGACATATACAAGCATATTTATAACCTCACTGTTAGTAATAACACAACAACAAGAAACAACACAAATAACAATCAATAGTAAAACAGAGAGCTAAGGGGTCGTGTTTTCATATACTACAATAACATTCACTGGTGAAAACGAATGACCTAGAATAACACGTGTTAACACGGATGAATCTCAAAAATCTAAACCTGAGGAAAAGGAACAAGTTACAGATGAATACCTAAGTATGATTCCATTTATAGAAAGCAGAAAACACTGAACAATATGTTTATTAAAATGCATACAAGGGGTAAAATTGTAATGAAATAAGACAGTTTCGTATAAAATTCAGCCAGGAGGAACAGGAATATGGTCTGACAGGAACACAGAGGGGGCATTTGGAATATGGCAAAGTTCTACCTCTCGGCCTGGATGAGAGTTCATTTTGTTAGTTTTCTTTTAACTAAAAATGCTTCCTTTACACAACTAACCGTTATCAGTTGCCCTCCTAGCACATTTCAGTACCTGCAGCTAATTTGCCACACTGCAGTTTTCCATTGATGGCTTTCCCATCACCCCTCCCAGCATGACTGGGCAGGGTGAGCTAACCTGATTGATGTCCCTGCCCCCACACCACCCCAGCTAACTCTGTAGTCTATCAGTACACCTGGGCAACTGGCTCTAATAAGTGTTTGAAAATCTGTTATATGAAAAGAGGTTATTGCCTTTCTAATGAATCTCTGTGAAAAAACATTATTATTTCTACCTCATTAAGGTGCAAATATGTATCACCACCACGGATCAACTATACAGCATAATTCCTATTATTAACAAAACCGTATTGTGTATTTTAAATTTTTTTAAAAGAGTAGGTCTATGTTAAGCGTTTTTACAACAACAAATAATAATAATAAATAGGGTAGGAGAAAACTTTTGGAGGTGATAGATATGTTTATGGCATAGATTCTGGTGATTGTTTCATAGGCATATACATATCTCCAAACTCACCAAGTTATATGTGTTAAATATGGACAGCATGTCAATCATATCGCAACAAAGTAATTTTTAAAAAATCACCACCACATGCCACTATGAAATATTTTCTTAGAAACAAAAGGTTCATCATTGCTATATAGAAAAGGTAACCATAGTCTCTATTATGAGCAAATTTGTCTAAATTTATTATGCACAAAGAACAGCAAAAATGTGTTTGTACCTTGATATTGAAGTAGATGTAATGAAAGACAAAGAAAAATTTTACTGCTTCAGTGTGGAAAGATGACATCATTAGGGAAGAAAACAGTACTTTTAAATTTTCAAATGTTTCCACTGTCACAAAGGAATAAATACAATAATTAGAAAAATCCAAGTGAAATATATTTTATTTCTATTTGTTGGCATACATGCAAAGCAGAAAGACTTCTTAGGGTTTTTTCTTTCCTTTAACAATAAGTTAATGTCCAAGTAACTAAAGAAAAAAACTTCAAATTATAATCTTTTTTTCCTCTCATGTCAAAGCCAAGGTTTACTCCTAGCTATTTTAATAGGTAACATATTAGGTAAAAAAAAAAAAAAAAAAGGCAAATTAAAATTAATTCTCTGGAGGGCACATTTTTTACCAGATTAAAATGAGACAGTAAGTTATGCATCCGGTATGAAAAACAACACTTTGAGGGCAATTTGAAAGGGAAGTATTTTTCTCCAGCTGTGAAACTTTATAACAATATATTTTTAAAAACTGGTAGTTGTAGGGGCACCTGGGTGGCTCAGTTGGTTGAGCGCCTAACTTCAGTTCAGGTCATGATCTTGCAGTTCATGGGTTTGAGCCCCACATCCGGCTCACTGCTGTCAGCCTATCAGCTCAGGGCCCCCTTTGGATCTTCTGTCCCCCTCTCTCCCTGCCCCTTCCCTGCTTATGGTCTGTCTCTCTCAAAAATAAATAAAACATTAAAAAAAATTTTTTTTAATTTGGTAGTTTCACATATTCCATTTCTTTCTAAATTTATGAGTAATACATTCCAGAATCATGTGACCTTCTAATACATATGCTTAAAATAACTATCTGCAAGGCAAAGAATGAAATCAACATTATACAGTGTGGGTTCATGTTTGCTTTTGATAATATTAATAGGATTTCCTGGTAACACTCATGATCATTATTAATACAATACTGTGTCCCCTAAATCTTTCCTGGAAAAGAGTAAATATAAGTAACATAAACTCAATTTTACCATTTTCATGCTGAGCACTGTATATTATCTCTAATCCTTACAACTTATATGCAGATTCTTATTATCTCCATTTCATACAAGAGGACAGTGAGTCTTGGAGAAACCAAGCAAGTGGTTCAGCACTGCTTTACTGGTAAATGGTAAGATGGGGATTGGAATCTAAGTGTCCCACTGCTTCCATGCTATTCATTCTTATACTCATGTTAGTTAAAATAGGGCCTTTGGATTACAGTAACTTTAACACAGCAATGCCTGCTATGGCATGGACAATTCCATGTTTGACATGTCACTAAAATACCATCATTAAAAAAGGTTCTACTCTAAACATGTGTTTTTCTGTTATTTGAAACTTAACTAGAACATAGATTCATTATGAGTTATATAGATACTTAACCTTCACATTATCCAAAGGTTGATAAAGATAAATGTCCTGGACGAGCAGGCACTTCTAAATATTACTGTTTACAATTAATTGGAAAAGAAATATCCAATGAAGATATTATTCTATCCATTGGGAATCAAAGCATGATTTCAAGCCAAAGCAATCTTGAAAAAAGAAGAACAAAGATGGAAACAGTACATTTCCTGATTTCAAGCTACATTTCAAAGCTATAGTATCAAAAATGTATGACACTGACATTTATTTATTTTTTTTAATTTTTTTTCAACGTTTATTTATTTTTGGGACAGAGAGAGACAGAGCATGAACGGGGGAGGGGCAGAGAGAGAGGGAGACACAGAATCGGAAACAGGTTCCAGGCTCCGAGCCATCAGCCCAGAGCCTGACGTGGGGCTCGAACTCACGGACCGTGAGATCGTGACCTGGCTGAAGTTGGACGCTTAACCGACTGCGCCACCCAGGCGCCCCTTGACACTGACATTTAAAACAGACATGCTTATCAGTGGGACAGAATAGAGACCCCAGAAATAAACCTATGCATAAATGGACAATCTACTTATGACAGAGGAGCCAAAAATATTCAATAGGGAAAGGATAGTCTCTTTAATAAATGGTGTTGGAAAAACTGGATAGCTACATGCAAATGAATAAAACCAGGCGTCTATCTTATGCCATATGCAAAAATCAAGTCAAAATGTATTAAAGACTTGAACATACAATCTGAAATTGTAAAATTCCTAGAAGAAAACATAGAGACCTTGACAACTGGTCTTCGCAATGATTTTTTGGATTTCACACCAAAAGCAGAAGCAAACAAGTGGGAATACATCAAACTAAAAATGTCTGTTCAACAAAAGAAACCATCAACAAAATGAAAAGGCAATGTATGAAATAGGAGAAAATATTTGCAAACCACATATTTGATGTGGTTAATATCCAAAATATATAAGGAATTCATATAACTCAATAGCAAAAAATCAAAACAACTAACCTACATTAAAAATGGACAAGGAAATTCAATAGACATTTTTCCAAAGAAGACATACAACTGACCCAACAGGTCCACAACTTCTCTAATAATCAGGGAAATGCAAATAAAGACCACAATGAGATGTCACACTTGTTAGGATGGCTCTTGTAAAAAATAAAAATAAAATAAATTTTAAGAAAAGATAACAAATTCCAATGAGGATGTGGAGAAAAAGGAATCTTTGTGTACTGCTGGCAGGAATGTAAATGGTACAGCCATTGTGGAAAATAGCATGGATTTTCTCAAGGAATTAAAAATAGAACTACCATATGATCAAACAATCTCACCTCTGGGTATATATCCAAGTGAAATGAATTATTATCTCAAAGAGATATCTGTACTCTCATGTTTACTACAACATTATTCACAATAGCCAAGGTATAGAAACAAGGTAAATGTCCACCAATGGATGACTGGATCAAGAAAATCTAGTGTGTGTACACACACACACACACACACACACACACACACACACACACACTGGAATATTATTCAGCCTCAAAAAAGTAGAAAATCTTGTCATTTGTGACAATATAGATGAACCTGGAGGACATTACACTGATGGAATAAGTCAGACAGTAAAACAAATCTTTCATGTCATTGCTTACGTGTGAAATTTAAAGAGAAAAAAAAGAAGTGAACTCATAGAAATAAGAAGTAGAAAAGAGATTGCCAGGGGCTGGGGAGGCGGTGGGGAAAATAGGGAGATGTTGGTAAAAGGATACAAACTTTCAGTTACAAGGTAAATAAGATCCATAAGAGGATTTAATGTATAGCATGGTGATTATAGTGGATAACACTGTTTTGTATAACTGAAATTTGCTAAGAGAGAAATTATATGTTCTCACCCAAAAAGCTAGGGGGTATAAATATGTGAGGTGACGGATGTGTTAATTAACCAGAAGTTAGTTAACTAGATGCACATGTATATGAAATCATCATGTTGTACACTTTAAATGTCTTGCAATTGTGTCAATTATACTCAATAAAGTTAAAAATAAAAATAGTATCAAAGCATAATTTCAAACTGATCTCTATTTGAGGAGTTTAAATTACCTGATCCTACGTAAGAGAGAGAGATCTTTGGGAAATGATATGACCATTTATTTATGTTCCCAAATAGATGAGGGCGCACTACACTTTGACATTTTGAAAAGGATTGCATTAACAAAACTTACTAGCTCCGATAAATAATAAGATTATGATCTTTTCCATATTGCAGTTTTCTGGGTACTTGAAGCACATAGATCTACTAGACCCTACCTGGGGGCAGATTTTTAAAAGATGGCCTATCAAGTCATCTCTGTCCCTAAATTTTGATACCATGACCAGAGAGTAGAGACCCTGTACCATAAGTTGTAGCTTGCCATGTTAGGGAGTATAAAGCTCAATTTACCAACAAGGGAAATAAAACTAATACTTATTGAATGCCTAATAGATACCTAGTACTTACACTAGGTATATTAAATGCATTTTATCATTTAATAACATTAATATTATTATAGCCATTTTACAGATTGAAAAACTGAGGACTGGAGAGGTTAAGTAACATTCCCATGGCGGCACCACAAGTAAGTGGCAGCCCAGAATTTAATCCTGCTTGAATCTTCCATGCTCATCTCTTACTTTCTGCCCTACATCAATATGTATGGTGCTTGTTAGTGATACATTCTAAATAGCAGCTCAAGGCTCCTTCCCCTTATTTCTCTTTAAGAAAAACTGATGTGGCCAGAAGCCAAAATCACTACCATTGAGCTATGGGATTATAGACTGAAGTTTTCAGTATGAGTCAAAGTCTCTTGTCAACATGGCTTGCTGCCTTGGATTCCTTACTTTAGACTGCCATTGATGGCTTCTCTACTGTATAGACTTAAGTACAGAGTGACAAAACCTATGTGAGGGGAGGGATGGACCTGTATGCCGTTGTCCATGGTCCTGAAATGTCATGCATGCTAGGTTTGCTCCTCTGGGAAGAGATGTGGTTATGGATGTGGCACAAGGCACAAACCCGGGAAGGTCTGGCAGAACTAGGTGTGGTCCGAAGAAAAGGATGCATAGAGTAGATGGCTTAACCGGCACAATCCAATAGAATTTTTTTGTAATGGTGATAATGTTCCACTCCTGCATCTTTCGATGTAGTAGCCATTAACTATATGTGGCTACCGGGCACTTGAAACACGGCTAGTAGATGAGTAATCAAATTTTTATTTCATTTAATTTTAACTAATTTAAATTTAAATAGCCACATGTGTACCATATTGGACAATACAGATTAGATCATCAGCACCAAGCTGTTTCCTGAAAATGCAAATTCCTGGGCACCACACCAGATGTACTGGGTCACAATCTCTGGGATGAGTTCAGGGATGTGCACTTTTAACAAGGAAATTCCTGAGAATTTCTCTATCATACAGGGTCAGCCTTCCAAAACTTCTCCCCTGAGCCCACTGATGCCAGCCACTTTCACCAGTTTCTGAGCTTGTCCTGACTTAGAAAATTTAAAAGACTCAACCCCACTGTCACCCCTGCCTTTATACCTGGGACCCAGTGGCTCAGGATGGTTGTTGAGCTTCCACATCCTCCCTCTCCATCCCAAGATTACTTAAGGGCTACCATTAAGGACACTTATGATATGGAAACTCTAAGCTCCTGTCTGATCCTGCCCTAAGTCACAGTACTCCCAAATTCATACACCATTTGCCTTCCCTACCCATATAGTTTTGTGTATTCAGAGAAGCAGGCATTTCTCTTGGTTTCTTCTTCCTTAAGTCCCCTGTCCTTTCCCTAATTCCCTCTACTTGTAAGGATGGTGCTTTCCTAGTTCCCACCAGTCTGTCTCAAACGAATCTTCATCTCCACAATCTCTATTCACAGTCAGGATATGTGGAGAGCTCTCATTGACTCTCCACCTGACTACTACCCTTCTGACTTTCAAGTTAAACTCAGTTAGAATGAACATTCAGGTTCCGATGAATGACCAACTCATCCATAAATCTGATATATTTTGGAAACACAGAGTCTTTAATCCTCTGTGGCTAAATCCATTTCTCTAAGCTTCACATACTGATCACTTACCCAGGTTCCAGCATGCTACACCTCTAAGCCCACCTTAATTAAATATTTTTAATTTAATAACGGAGGTCAAAGATAAAACTAAATAATTATTTTCAGGACTGTGAGTTCAATATCTATTAAAGTTTTCCTATCTCCTCCCCACCACCATCTCCACTCATACGTGCACATATACACCACATAGAATGTACGCTGATATAATACTTAAAAAAATCATTTTCCATGGATCACCACATTTGACTGAAAGAATGTATAGACTGTTACCTAAATCATCCCACATAGAGCCTCCACATTGTGGCATAGTTCCCTCTCTCATTGACCCTGGGCTTAGCCATGTGACTTGGTAAGCCCTTGCACATTGAGACTTGCCTTCTTGGAATTACTGCCATTGCCATGTAAGAAACCCAGGCTCTGCTGTTGAAGCAGCCACATAGAGAATGGAGGCACTCTGCTGAGAGTCCCAGCTGACCTCCATGTGAGGGGGTAGCTGTGTGGGGTCATCCAGCTCCAGTCAAACCCCCATATCATTGTACCTGCATTAGTGACCCCAAAAAACCAACAGAAGAACTGCCCAGCTGAACCCAGATCAAATTGTGAGCAAATAAATTATCATGTTTTAAGCCATCAAGTTTTGGGTCAGTTTGTTACCTAGCAATAGATGACTGACCCTAGGAGATATTACCATTATTCTTTTTAAAAAAAAAAATTTTTTAACGTTTATTTATTTTTGAGACAGAGAGAGACAAAGCATGAACGGGGGAGGGTCAGAGAGAGAGGGAGACACAGAATCGGAAGCAGGCTCCAGGCTCTGGGCCATCATCAGCCCAGAGCCCGACGCGGGGCTCGAACTCACGGACCGTGAGATCGTGACCTGAGCTGAAGTCGGACGCTTAACCGACTGAGCCACCCAGGCACCCCAACCATTATTCTTATTTTATAAATTAGGAATATGAAGTTCAGAGAGATTGGGTAATTTATCCAAGATCTTAGAGCTACAAAGCAGCAGAAGAGGATCTAGAACTTCAGTCTTTCCCCAAGTTCAGCACCTCTGCATGCTAGGCTGAATCCATACAACCTCCATTCAACTAGTAAAGGGTCTTCAATGACCCCAGTCCTCCCCAGACTGCATTTTGCCAACCTAGTCCCCAACCTCCAGCATCCCTTTATTGAGGATAAAAGTCCATCAGCTCTCTCTCTTGGCCTGCTGGTGATCTTACTTTGTCACTTTCATTCTGCAAAAAACTAAGGCCGGGACGTATTTTAAGGGAGCTACTTGAATACAGCTAGTGGAAACATTAAAAGGCGAGACCTACCTCACACGCAAAATGAATATTCTGGTCTACAGTACTGACATAGGTGATCATAATGGAGAAGAGAGAAATAAACTTATCTGGTCTGGAGGAAAACAATAAGAATCACTTGAGGATTAGAAGAAATATATTAGTGAAAAACAGATTTTGGAATCAAAGTTCTTATTCATAGAGAACACTACAGTTATATAAATTCTTTAATGCAAACCTGAAGAATGAAATGGGTTTAAATGGCAAAACTGTGAAAATGTGCCACAAAACTGAATAAAATTTTTAAATGGAAATGTTGGGGTAAATAAAGCCATGATAAATGTATTAAGAAAAAAAAAAACTTGCCTTTTGAGAAGTCTGTAGAGGAATTACTGAAAGAGTGAGGAGATATGAATAAGTTCATTCACTTCTTCTGTAAATTCTTAAATAACGTCATCATGCCCACTGGGCTAATTCATGGATTTAGTTCCAGGTGAAACAAATGATTTGGAAGAATTCCCTGCTTCTTGGCTAGAGATGGGCTTACTTTGCTATTACCAGAAGACAGGTTAACCAGTCTTATGAGTGTTTGGCTTGGGAGCCCAAAAGTTAATTTCAAAATGAAAATTCTCACATCTGAATGTTATTTTGCCTATAGTGATAAAACAGTAAGAAAGTATCTGGCATAAATTAAGTGAACCAATTTCCAAATCATTGTCAACTCTTAGCATGATGATGTGAAGTCATTATGAAAATTGGCTCACCCACAGGGTTCACACGTCAGTGTAGATGACACATGTGAACTCATAAACAAGCTTTCTCAGAACACATCCATCTTCCTGCAGCCCTCTGTTTACGCAGCAGAGCAAGCAATCACACAGGTGTGTCAAGTAGCCTACACAACCCAGCTTGTGTTTGTTCCAGGAGAGCTCGTGTGCCCACACAATTTCACTGAAGGGAGGAAAGTGGAGTAGGCTGGTGAGGAAGCACCACTGCTTTAAGCCATCATTCAACCTCTCTGTGGCTCATTGTTCAGTAAAAGGTGGGTCGTGAAACTCCTTCTTCCTACTTCACAGAGTTGCAGGCATAAAAGGTGTAACTATGCTTTGAAAAAGTTCAAAGTGTCGTGTGGCTACAAAGGGATTTGTACCTGGTGAAGGGTATGAAAAGGCAGCGATCCCACCAGCCAGCCACGAGGCTACGATGATGTCTCACATGAAAGCAGAGGCATCTGAAAACACAAAAGACCTAACAGGGAGCAGAAATAAAGATACGCTGCTCACAAAAAATGATTGTGCTTATTCTGGGGTCCTCACATAAGAAAATAATATTTTGAAAAACTGTCATGTTAAATTTAAGCTAGCCTTGGGTGACTTCACACTATGCAATTTGCATTTAGCCCACGCTTAATTATATCCTAGAAGAATTCCTCTAATTCTCATTCTTGACAATAATCCTGCAAAATTTAACTTGGATCCGCTTACAAAGACTTATGCACAAGGTCAATGATAATAAATCAATCATTTTTTCCACCTACCTCCTGAATAATGATTCTCTTTCTTCTGCATAGTACAAGGGCTCCAAATCCTGCTTACATACAAGCCACACTTTTTTCCCATATCATCTTATTATCGCCTTTCATAATTTCACATGCACTGACACTGACAGAAGAGTGCTCTGTGCTCAAGCCAGTCTATTTCATCCCATTAAATAGATGGGTTTTGATTATATTACATCTGGTGCTTTTCTTGTACCTACACCACATGTTTTGGACACTGTTTTTGGCATCTGGAGGGGAACACACACTTACGAATAAGTCTCCGCATCCAAGAAGCTTACTCTAACAGAGAGGGTAAGAAAAAATCAAAATGATAATGCAAGCCAGAATAGAAGAGCTTGAAGACAGGTTTAAAAGGCTCTGGGTGGTAAAGAAAGAGATCCCATCTTGTCTTGTCAGGATGAGGCTTCAGAAGGATGCTTTCTAAATAAACCTCAGAGCAGAAATAGAGGTAGAAAAGATGCATTATTTCCCCAAAACCATATTATTTGCAAAAATAATCAAGGCATGGGTGGGAAGAGGAGGCAGGACAAATGCAAAGGCTTTGAGGTAGCAAAGTAAAGAACACAGTCAGGGGCTACTAATGGTGAAGAACACAGTCAGGGGCTACTAACAGTGAAGTCTGGGTGTTGAGAGTATCACCCTCTACAAAGGGAGCAAGGGAAAAATGAAGCAAATGAGCTCTTGTAATTTTGAAGAGGCTTCATTGCCAGGCCAGCATTCAGGATATTTGAGGGTCTTTGAAGAGTGGAAAGCAGGAAAATACAATATTTCACCCCCATAAAACCCTAGCTCTATTACACAATCATTAACACAAGTGAAGTATTAAATGATAAAATCAAGTATACATGTTGGCATTAAAATCCTGATCTGGCACCTGGGTGGCTTGTTGAGCACCTGACTCTTGATTTCAGCTCAGATCATGATCTCACGATTTGTGGGTTCAAGCCCTACATCAGGCTCTGTGTTGCCAGTGCACAGCCTGCTTGGGATTCTCTCTCCTCTCTCTCTTTCTCTCTCTGCCCCTCCCCTGAGCACGTGCACGCTCGCGTGCATGCCCTCTCTCTCTCAAAATAAATAAACTGAAAAAAAAAACCCTTATCAAATACCACTTCACTATTTTATGTATGTTATTATAATATTATTGCTAGCTATACTTATAAAAAGCACTGTCATGTGTTTCATTCTGGGGTCATCAAATGCTCTTCTAGTTATTCAGTATTAGGAAGGTTTTCCCCCAACATAATATCAAATTGACATCTGGGCTTTATTTCTAGCAATTCTGGTTAAAAGAGTACCCTACCTGACCTTCCTGCAGAAAACAAAATACAAGATAAAATACAATAAAATAAATTACCTGGCTATTGAGTATATGGGGAATTCAGTGAAAGTAGGAACCGAGAGGGGTAATCAGAGAAATGAAGCTAGTTTTGGCTTGGGGGGCATTTGCCAAACTGAATGAACATGCTCCTTGTTTTTCCCAGTCCAGTAAAGCCACAGAATAAAGGCCACAAAGCCCAGGATTCACACAACATGGGTGGTTTAATAGGAGATCCCCTTTCATAAAGCCGAGACTGCCAAGGGCCTCACCCCCAGTGTAAGAGTGAACTAGGAAATAATTCTGGCACTCACAGAACTGAAAACAATATCACCTACCCAGAAATTTAGTCTCAGAGAGGGTGGGACTCTTCCCTAAAACTTCTTAACCACAGCCAGCCTTCATGCAGCTTTATAGGCCACATTCACACTACCTGGGAGGTCCAATAAATCACAAGCTATAAAGTCAATTTAGAGTTGTCCTGGGCTGGTAGTTCCTCCAGGTTCCTGACAGAAACAAATTCAAATCCTCTCTGGAGTATTAGATTTATCACAGTTTCAAAGAGTTTATGCAAATAAGTTTCCAAAAAACATGAGGTCACGCTATTAAAAAAAAAAAAAAAAAAAAAACCTTCTCCCAAAACTACATAAAACACAGAGGAAGAAACCAGTACCATGTGCAAAAGCCAACAGAAAAGACCTGAAAAAAAAGTCTAAAAGGCTTTGTATCTAAATAAATTTAAGAATGGTTTAAAATATGAGGAAAAAGAAAGACATCATAGAAATGATGAAGTCGATTTTTAAATAAACAAAAAATATATACGTAGTGCTCACTTTTGCAGCATATATACTAAAACACAGCTTCTAGAACTAAGAAAAATTTAATTTTAATAAGCTAAAAAAGCTGAAGTGTGAAACAGGAAGACAGAAACAATCATCCAGAAGGTAACATAGAGAGATCTTGATAGAAATTACAAAAAAGAGACCAAAAGATTATGCCAAACCAGAGCTCTAAAAGGATAAGAGAGGGGTGCCTGGGTGGCTCAGTTGGTTATGTGTCCGACTTCAGCTCAGGTCATGATCTCATGGTTCTTGAGTTTGAGCCCCATGTTGGGCTCTGTGCTAACAGCTCAGAGCCTGGAGCCTGCTTCAGATTCTGTGTCTCCCTCTTTCTCTGCCCCTCCCCTGCTTGTGCTCTCGCTCTCTCTCTCTCTCTCTCTCTCTCTCTCTTAAAAATAAACATTAAAAAAAATTTTAAAGGACAAGAGAGAAAAAGAATAGGAAAAAATATTTGGATTGATGATTAAGAATTTTTCAGAAATGATGGGACATCTCTCCTCCGCTGAAGAAGCCTAATGAATCCCAAGCTAATAAACAGAAATCCATGTTTAGACATTTATCTGAATTTTTGCACCCCCAAGACTGGGTCAGCTTTCAGCTTTAGGTGTGATCTCATTTGTTAAAATAAAAAACAAACAGAGAGAATCTTTGAAAATTCCCTGAGCAGACCAAACCAGTTTAGTCATACAAAGTTTAATTTAGCTTATTTTGCAAGACTAATTTGACCTGTGTCGTTTGTTGCTTATGCCTCTGATAATCATATGCAAAACCTAAACTGCAAGGTTGATATTAGGTAACCACTGACCAGTTCCCTATCATTTGAGAGAATTCTTATATTATAACCAATATAATAATTACTATGAAGAATAGTCAGTGCTTTCTCATTACACGAGCTGCTTTATAACATTACACCCCTGAGCCTTATTTTGTGCCTTGGTTTGAGTCCTTCCAGTTTACAAACTGTCTTACTGGTGTGTGCTCAATAAACTTTTACTGATTACTACTTCAGTGATTCATTAGTTTTACTTTGGCTATTTCTAAATGTTTTTGTAAGATTTTATTTTTAAGTAATCTCTACACCCAACATGGGGCTCGAACTCACAACCCCAAGATCAAGAGTTGCATGCTTTACTGACTGAGCCAGCCAGGAGCCCCTCAACTTCTGACACCTCTCTGGCGGTCCTTTGTTCAACCCCAAATTCTCCACTGCAAGAAGAGACGAGCATCCTCAATGGCAAGGAAAGCCTGGTTGACAGCAACAACCACTAAGTGTATTTTAAAATATCTTGCCACGTAAAGCCAAAGAAATACCCACCCAATTCCAGTCACCGAAGGTTGTCATGAACTCTCTTTAGGTTCTCCAAAAAGAAATTTGTTTTGTGTCACGTTATTTTTCTCTCCCATTTGTGGGCCAGATTCGGTTTGTCACTACTTGGATATTGACCACTTTTTGCAAATTAAAGACAAAGTCACCTCGGGCAACTCTTAAATACAGGCTTATTGGGAACTTGATGATACTGTAAATCGTTACAAAGCGTAGGTTCTATACTACTGCCCTCACTGATCAAATAGAGGGCACTGCTTTGAAGCCAGGAAGGACCCCCGGGACTGGCCTAATGCTTTTTGCCTTCAGCTTCTAAAGTTTATCACGTTACTAATGTTTGAGCTTCTGGATTCTGCTGGCTAGTTTAATCATCTTGAAGTACAGTAATACCATTAACAGTGTTAGAAATGATTTGTCATTCTTTGCACTATTTCCCTCTGCTTGATTCATTCATTTTATTTATAATTTTGCACTTTCCTTCTCATGCTTCTCTTCCTGGCCATTCGAAGTAAAGACCACACTTTTCTTTCTTTTATGATAATCTTTCTTTTATGACAATCTGTTACTATGGAAATAGAGTTTTCAAACAGGGATTAAATGATCCACGAGTAATAAAGAAAAAAGAAGTACTTTCTAAGAGAAAATTTGTGTTCAGATACAATCCCTTTAAACTAAACTGTTAGATAAACATTGTACAATTATTAATTGAGCACTATGTATCTAGCAAGCTGCTTGGTCCTAAGCAATTCAGAGAAACATAAAATCCATAAAATTGTGTTCCAGCTGAGGAAATAAGACACATAACACAATGTACCAGCAATGTAGTACTATATATAATTCAGATGTAAAAATTAAATAATGTTTGGGGTCATAAAATCAGTAAAAACAAAAAATCAGAGTAGACTAATAAATAAAAGCAGGTGGGCTTAGTGTGTATAAGCCAGTGAAATAGGCTTTATGCCAAAATCAGGAATTTTAATTTCATGATCAGAAGTTACACTTAGAAAGAAAGTGTACTATAATCAACATGCTGCCCAAGGAAGATGATTCCATTTTTTCATTCAGTGAACATTTTCTGAAGGTCTAATTGACCTTGGGTCCTGGGCTAAGAATGAGGGCATGGGAGAATAGAAAATATTGAGACAATGTATCTTAGATCAGGTTCCCTAGAAGCCCAGCCTGAAACAGGGGTTTGGGTGCACATGATGTATTAAGGGAGTGCTAGAAGGAGAGAGAGAATAAGAGAAACAGAATAGGGCTGGGGAAGGAACTAAACTAAGATATGTCAGCAGGAGTCTGGCTTCAGCTTGATCCCTTGGAAAGCCCTGGAGCATGAACAGTCCCCCAGAATTGGTCCCACCTTGAGGCAATATTAAAAGCCTTTTATACTCCCCTATCAGGCAATAATTGGCTGGATGCTCCCCCAGGAGTAGTGGTGAGTAATTTACCAAAAGGGTTAGCGGTCAAAAAAAAAAGGGGAGGGGGTGGTTAGTGGTCATTGAATAAAGAACAGTTCATGCAACGGTGGGCAGGAGTGAACTGTTAGTAACCAATGCTCACAAGGGTTGAGGGATGGGGGCCCTAGCCTGCTAAAGGGGATCTGAGCAAGACACCAGCAGTTTAAACAATATCTTCAAATTAAGAGAAATTAATTTTGAACTTAGAATCCTATACCTGGCCCTCAAAGTACACTGAGAGAATTACTCAAGAGCAATATTATAGCAACAAGATAAATGAGCTTAAGAAAGAGAAATGCATGGTATATAAGAAAAAATGATAAAGAAATATGTAAAATTTCTAGTTAATTCTAACAATTCCTAATGCAGAAAGCAAGAAAAAATTGGAAGTAGAATTCTAGATGATTACCATATAGCAGATGGTGGGACTGGATGAGGAGGAGAAAAATCAAAGTATCCTAAGGTGAGTAGCTGTGTATCTGGGGTGCAAAAAAAGTACAGATTAACTTTGGGACTGCACCCTCCAATATGGTTGTTATGGGCTGAACTGTGTCCCTGTAAAATTTATAAGTTGAAACCCTAACCCTCACACTTCAGAATGTGACTGTATTTAGAGATAGGGCATTTAAGGGGGTGATTAGGTTAAAATGAGGCAGTCAGGGTGGCCCCCTAATCCGATCTGATGGTGTCCTTATAAGAAGAGGACAGGTAGATGCACAGAGAGACACCAGGGACTCATGTACACAGAGGGAAGACCAGGTGAGGTCACAGCAAGAAGACGGCCATCTGTAAGCCAAGGAGAGAGGCCTCAGGAGAAATGGAGCCTGCCAACACCTTGATCTTGAATTTCCACCCTCTAGAACTTTGAGAAAATAAGTTTCTGTTGTTTAAGACACCAGCCTGTGGTATTTTGTTATGGCAGTTGTAGCAAACTAATATAATGGCACTCACTGGTTACATGTGGTTGTTGAAATTTGCATTGATTTGAATTTCTTAAAATTAATTGTATTAATTAAAATGAAAATGAAAACTTCAGGTCCTCGATTGCACTAGCCACATTTCAAGTACTCAACAGCCACATGCAGCTAGTGATTACTCTGCCATAATACAGAAAGCAGTCTTCTCTGCAGAATATAGAACATTTCCATCACCACATTAATTTCTATTAGACAGTGCTGCTCTAAAATCTGAAGGCAAATTTTAATTTTAAATATCTGGGATAAAAACTTAAAGGAGAATGATCAGGAAAAGAGAAATAAAAATTAAATGAAGAAAAGGTAATAAATCCAGCAAAAGACCCAAAAGGAAAACATAAAGTCGAGAGATAATGATAAATATAAGATAAAGTAGTAGGGCTACAATCAACCATATCTATAATCATAATAAACACAAATATGTTAAATTCCCCTTTTAAAAGACAGAGATTTGCAGATTGGGTAGAGGAAGAAGGAAGGAAGGAAGGAAGGAAGGAAGGAAGGAAGGAAGGAAGGAAGGAAGGAAGGAAAGAAGTAGTAGAAAAAGAAGGAAGCAGGGAAGGAAAGGGAGTGAGGGAGACAGGGAGGAAGGAAGGCAAGAAGGAGGTAAGGAAGAAGGAAGGAGGGAATAAGAGAAGGAAAGATGGAAGGAAAGGAATTATGAAGAAAATTTTTAAATAGAAGTATGGAAAATACAACTGGTAAGAAAAAAAATAGCAAATGTAGTAATATTAATATTAAACAAAATGGGATTCAAAACTAAAAAAGAAAAATAGTAAATGAAACAAAAAGAATATTTTATACTAAAGAAGATATAATTGATTATGAAGACTCTCAGAAATATAAGGTAAAATTGACGAATCCTTGAATGGCTACATTCAGAGAGGAAACTTCCTACTTACAAATGAAAAATATACTATTGGACGGTAAGGAAATGTGACATATATTAGATCACAGGTAAACTTTCAACAAATTTCAAAAATAAAAAATCATAGGGGCACCTGCGTGGCTCAGTCGGTTAAGCATCTGACTTCGGCTCAGGTCATGATCTCATGGTTTGTGAGTTCGAGCCCTGCATCGGGCTCTGTGTTGACAGCTCAGAGCCTGGAGCCTGCTTCAGATTCTGTGTCTCCCTCTTTCCCTCCCCCTTCCTCACTCTCTCTCTGTCTCTCTCTCCCCCTGTCAAAAATAAACATTAAAAAAACTTTTAAAAAGATAATCATACAAGCCGTATTAACTGACCATATCACAAGAAAAAGAGAAATTAACAACAAAGAACAAAAATATTTATCAAGTGGGAAATATTTTAAATGCTTCTTTATTTTCTTGAAAGAGAGAGAGAGTGAGAGAGAGAACAAGCAGGGGAGGGGCAGAGAGAGAGAGAAAGAGAGAGAGAGGGAGACACAGAATCTGAAGCAGGCTCCAGGCTCCAAGCTGTAAGTGCAGAGCCTGACGTGGGGCTCAAACTCACAAACCATGAGATCATGACTTGAGCTAAACTAGTGTGCTTAACTGACTGAGCTACCCAGGTGCCCTGGAACTGGGAAATATTTTAAACATCCTTCTAAATAATTCCTATGATAAAGAGGAAACTAAAATGTTGTTTAGAAACATGATTTATTTGAAAGTACTAACAATGAAAGCATGTATTGAGTCAAGATTCTTATGTGGAGACAATAGAAACCAACTCTGGCTGACTAAGGCAGAAAATGAATTTATTAAAGGACACAGATTAGCTCACAGAAACACTGGCTTAGCAGTAGAACCAAGCTTAGAGGCGCACAGTTAGGACAATGCCCACCATAGTGTCACCAGACTAGTCTGCACAGGACAAGGCTACTGCGACCACCAGGTGCCAGCAGGTGCATCTGGCACCACTGACCCTGACAGCCTGATCCCAAGAACTTGATCTTGCTGCAAATGCCACCACAACCACTTCTGTGCCTTGCTGGCTGCCAATTCAAACACTCGGGTCGGTAGCTTGGCTTTATTTAGAGCCCAGATCATGTGCCTGTGTCCAAGTGACAAGAAAGACTGATGTTTTCAGCTTTTATAGAGAAGTCAGGCTTGGTCTCCCATGAAACTTAACAACTCAAAAGCAAAATAAGCCCAAAGAAAGTAGAAAAAAACAATTAATGAAGACGAATGCAAATATTAACAAAATGGAAAAGAAAAATAGGATAGACTTAATATTTGAAAAGATCAATGAGGTAGACAAACTTTTATCATGCCTGATTAAGGAGAGAGAAAGGACACACACCAAAAAAAAAAAAAAAAAAAGGACAAAAAAAAAAGGACAAAAAAAAGTCCTTTTGTCCTTTTAGGACAAAAAAAAGGGGGGGGGGAACATAACAATAGAAAGTTCTTATTTTTAAAATAATATTACATACAGGTTATTATCAGCAAATTGAAAACCTAGATTAAGTGGGTATTTTTTTTAGTATAATTGAGTCAAGAGAAGATAGAAAACACAAGGAGACCAACAACCACTGGAGAAAAGAGAAATGTAATTTAAAAAATCTATCCCTGAGAAGGCATCAAGAAGATCTAGATGGTTTTACAAGTGAGTTCTAGAAAAAATTAAGGAAAAAAAATGTTTTGTTTTGTTTTGTTTTTGGGGGGGGGGAGGAGCAGGGAGAGGGAGAGAGAGACTCTCAAGCAGCCTCCTTGCTGTCAGCAGAGCGCCCAAAAGGGGGCTCAATCCCACAAACTGTGAGATCATGACCTGAGCTGAGATCAAGAGTTGGACGCTTACCTGACTGAACCACCCAGGCACCCAAATGATTCTATTTTAGGCAAACAATTCCAGATTATCAAAGAAAAGGTAGAAAGTTTTCCCACTTTATTTTACAAACTAAACATAACTGTGTCATCAAAATTAGACAAAAATTACACATTAAACAAAACAGTTATTGACAATATTATTCAAAAATATAGGTGCAAAAATCCTAAACCAAATACTAGTAAATCAAATACAGCAGTGTGTGTGTGTGTGTGTGTGTATGTGTGTGTGTGTGTGTGTGTGTGTGTGTATAACACAAATAAGGCTTGTTGTAGGAATGCAAGGATAAGTCAATGTTAGGAAATCTCACTGACAAAGGAGAAAATATCAGGGTTTTCTCCATTTTGATACATCTAAAAAATGCATTTGATAGAAGAGAGCAGTCTTTTTGAAGCAAAAATCCCATTTTAGATTTCAGAAAACCTTTTATGAGGTAGGAATGGAAAGAAACTTCCTTTTTCTAGATAGAAGTTAACCATCAGAAACATGCAAATTATTTTAGATGGTGAACTGTTAAAGGTACTCTAATTAAAGATAAGACCAAGAAAATGTATCAGACTAAAGTTTCTGGGTTCCAAGCAACAGAAACCGATTCGGACTAATTTGATCCAAAGGGAGGATGGATTTACTGGAAAGCTTGTAGAAAGTTCACAGCCTCAACCAGAAGACTGGAGAACCTAGCTCAGAAACAGACAGGAATTCTTTGGTCTCTGGAATCAATGAATTGCAGTTTTTCTTGCTTACTTACATATGGTTCAATTTCTTCAAGAGCCAAAGTCCTAGGAATAGTAAGTCTAATTGGCTAAGCTTCGGTCATGGACTTGCCCCTTGACAATGCAGGGCATCTAATGGGAATGACCTAATGAAAAAAATATCCAAGGGCTTCTTTTACTTCCATCATGGGAATGTAGGGTCCCTGGATTTACCATTCCTCCATGACTGCCCACAATGGGAGAGAGGTAATTCCACAAAAACAAATAATCAATCAATCGAGATGTGGTTAGGAGAAAGGGATGCTGGGAAACAAACAAAAGTGCTACCACAACATCCTAGCCAGTGTAGGTTTTTAAGGAAGTTTTTAAGAAAAAGGAAATAAGTGGGAAGATCTCAAAGGAAGAAATTAGACAATCATTATTTGGAGATGATGTCACTGTCAAGCTAGAAAGTTCATTAGCATTTACTGAAAAAATATTAATATATAAATAATTTTTTTATTTTTTTTCTGAGAGAGAGAGAGAGACAGAGACAGAGGGAGAGCACGAGTGAGGGAGGGGCAAAGAGAGAGGGAGACACAAAAATTCGAAGCAGGCTCCAGGCACTGAGCTCTCAGCCGACTGATCTACCCAGGCGCTCCTAATATATAAATAATTAATAGAAGTTCATTAAGGTGGCTAAGTACAATATCAATACAAAAAATATATATAAATGTCCTTCATTCCAGCAATAATCAATTAGAAAATGTAAGGAAAAACATCTGGGCTCCTGAGTGGCTCAGTCGGTTAAGCATCCGACTTCAGCTCAGGTCATGATCACGCAGTTCTTGGGTTCTGGGTTCGAGCCCCATGTTGGGCTCTATGCTGACAGTTCAGAGCCTGGAGCCTACTTCAAATTCTGTGTCTCCCTCTCTCTCTGCCCCTCCTCTGCTTATGCTCTTTCTCTCAAAAATAAACATTAAACGAAAAAAAATTCATTCACAGAAATAGCAAAGGTTTGAAATATTCAGGAACAACCCTCATGAGAAATGCATAATATTCTTGTAAGTAAAAATAAAATTTACCTGAAAGATACCCTAAAGAAGACCTGAGTAAATGAAATATACCATATTTCAGGATGAAAAAATTCAAAATTGTAAAACTATCCAATTAATATAAAAATATAACCTCCGGGCGCCTGGGTGGCGCAGTCGGTTAAGCGTCCGACTTCAGCCAGGTCACGATCTCGCGGTCCGTGAGTTCGAGCCCCGCGTTGGGCTCTGGGCTGATGGCTCAGAGCCTGGAGCCTGTTTCCGATTCTGTGTCTCCCTCTCTCTCTGCCCCTCCCCCTTTATATATATATATATAAAATCTCAATCAAGATTCAAGCATGGAAAAAAAAAAAAGATCCAAGCATGGTTCTTTATGGGATTTATAAGCTTATTATGGAGTTCACCTGGCAGAGAAAAATATATAATAATACATTTAAAAAAGAACAACAAGGGAGCATTTACCATACCAGGTTTCAAAACATAAAGCTTTAATGATTAAAACATGTGGTATAGTCAACAGAGGACACAGAGGGAATCTAGAAGCAGACACATATTTATACTTTCTGTCATGATAAAGGCAGCATTTTACATCAAATGGCATTGGCACAAATAGCTAACCATTTGGAAACAAAATTAGATTCCTACTTCCTGTGTTGCACAAAAATAAATTCCACATGGATTAAAGAGCTAAGTGTAAAAACAAAACTATAAAAGTGTCCTAAGAAAATACAAGACCCTTTTAATATAATCTTGGAGTGAAAAGTTTTTTTTACCAGACCCAAAGGCTATATATTGACCATTTCACCATATAAAAAATTTAAACTTTTAGATAAAACAAGGTACCTTTTAAAAGATAAGAAAAAGCAACAGACTGGGAGAAAATATTTTTAAGAGCTCCTACAAATCAGTAAGAATAAGACAATACAATTTAAAAACAGACAAGGATAGACCACCTTGGTGGCTCAAGTCGGTTAAAAGTCTGACTCTTGGTTTCAGCTCAGGTCATGATCTCACAGTTCATGAGTTTGAGCTCCATGTCTGGCTCTGTGCTGACAGTGCAGAGCCTGCTTGGGATTCTTTCTCTCTCCATCTCTCTCTGCCCCTCACCGGCTCTCGCTCTCTCAAAATAAATAAATGAACTTCAAAAAAAAAAAAAGGCAAGGATAAAACAAGTATTTCACCAAAACTTTTCACACTAGACTTGTGAAAAGATGATTGGGATTACTAATGATCAAAAGAATGCAAATAAAAGCAACAATTGGATGCTTTTTACAATCAGATTTGCAAATGTTAAACATTCAATGTTAGTGTAAGAGTATCAGGAAAAGGTCTGTATGGAAATATAAGTTGGCTACAGTTATTTGGAAGACAATTTGGCAGTATGTATTGAAATTTTAGATGCATATACTTTTTGACCAGCAATTCCACTTTTAAGTATCTATCCAACAGAAATACACTCTCAGTTATGATCCAATATATGTAGAACGCTTTTTACAGCAGTATTCTCTGTAATGGCCAAAATCTGAAAAGAATCTAAATGCCCAATAGTAGGAGAAAGGGAAATTAAGCCTATCCTATGTAAAATTATAGAGCAATTTAAAGAATTATGTGGACGTGTATATACTGAGATAGAAAGTGTGTTAAGATACGTTAAGACAAAAAACTCAACAGGGGTGCCTGGGTGGCTCAGTCAGTTAAGCGTCCAACTCTTGGTTTCAGCTCAGGTCATGATCTCATGGTTTGTGAGAACGAGTCCCTCGTCGGGCTCTGTACTGACAGTGCGGAGCTTGCCTGGGATTCTCTCTTTCCCTCTCTCTCTGCGCCTCCCCTGCTCACTCTCTCTCTCTCTCTCAAAATAAATAAATATTTTTTAAAAAAGAAATACATTTTATATTATGGCCCAATACATACGTGTGTGTGTATATATAACTAACACAAAAGATTCGTGAAACAATATTTACGCTTCCTTTCTGAGATGAACGCTTTCTACTCCATCCTATTTAACGTAAAAAACAAACACCCCCAAAACCCCCTAGACTGAGTTCATCAGTGGGTTGTGACTCAGTTGGAAAAACACTAGTTGAGTGCACCTAACCGACTTCAGTTGTGTATAATTTTGTCAGTTTTCCTGCTCCACTTACCTGATAGAGGTCAGAGAAGTTAAGGAGGATATATTAGAAGGATAAGCATTTGTAGAGTCTAGGATAATGGCAAGAGGAGCATGTGAAGATGGACACTAGGCTGGCTAAGAAAGACAGACAAGTTGGGGCACCTGGGTGGCTCAGTCGTTTGGGCATCTGACTTCGGCTCAAGTCGTGATCTCATGGTTCATGAAACCCCATGTCGGGGTCTGTGCTGACAGCTCAGAGTCTGGAGCCTGCCTCTGATTCTCTGTCTCCTTCTCTCTGCCCCTCCCCCACTTACCCACTCACCTTCAAAAATAAATAAACATTTTAAAAATTAAAAAAAAAAAAGAGGAAGATGGCTGCCTAAGTGGACACTGGGCTCACCGCGTCCTGCTGATCACTTAGATTCCACCCATACCTGCCTAAATAACCCAGAAAACCACCAGAAGACTAGCAGAATGGATTCTCTGGAGCCAAGCGTAGACAACAGGCCCACAGAAGAGGGTAGACAAGAGGCCCACCGAAGAGGGCAGGAAGGGTGGAGAGGCAGTGCGCGCTACACAGACTGGCGGGAGGGAGCCGGGGCAAAGGGGCAGCCCACTGGCAAAGCAGAGCCCCCAAGTCTAGCTGGCAAAAGTGGAGGGGCCGGACGGAGTGTGTTCGGACAGCGAGCGGGACTTAACATCTGGAAGGTTATAAGCTAACAGCTCTGCATGGAGAACGGGAGGGCTGGAGGACAACGGGAGGGAGAGTTGTTGAGCCCCAGATGACAGAGATCAGCTTGGCAGGGAACAAAGGTGCTCACCAGCGCCATCTCCCTCGCCCATCCCACAGCCAAAATCCCAAAGGGAACCCCCAACACCCAACGCTGTGCTTTTGCAGACCCATCCCTCCGGTGGTGGGTCTGACTCACTCTCGGTGCCTCAGGGCCCCTCCTGAAGTAGATCACTGAAGGAAAAGCCAGCTGAGTTTGCCCCTCCCGCCTCCATGCACCTTACCAATCCACCCCAGCTAATACACCAGATCCCCAGCACCACAAGCCTGGCAGTGTGCAAGTAGCCCAGATGGGCCACGCCACCCCACAGTGAATCCCGCCCCTAGGAGAGGGGAAGAGAAGGCACACACCAGTCTGACTGTGGCCCCAGTGGTGGGCTGGGGGCAGACATCAGGTCTGACTGCGGCCCCGCCCACCAATGCAAGTTATTCAAGACAGCACAGGGGAAGTGCCCTGCAGTTCTGCACCACTCCAAGGACTGTCCAAAATGATGAAACGGAAGAATTCCCCTCAAAAGAATCTCCAGGAAATAACGACAGCTAATGAACTGATCAAAAAGGATTTAAACAATATAACAGAAAGTGAATTTAGAATAATAGTCATAAAATTAATTGCTGGGCTTGAAAACAGTATACAGGACAGCAGAGAATCTATTGCTACAGAGATCAAGGGACTAAGGAACAGCCAGGAGGAGCTAAAAAATGCTATCAATGACCTGCAAAATAAAATGGAGACAACCACGGCTAGGATTGAAGAGGCAGAGGAGAGAATAGGTGAACTAGAAGAAAAAATTTTGGAAAAAGAAGCTGAGAAAAAAGATTAAAAAATCCAGGAGTATGAAGGGAAAATTAGAGAACTAAGTGATGCACTAAAGAGAAATAATGTACACTTAATTGGTATTCCAGAGGAGGAAGAGAGAGGGAAAGATGCTGAAGGTGCACTTCAAGAAATCATAGCTGAGAACTTCCCTGATCTGGGGAAGGAAAAAGGCATTGAAATCCAAGAGGCACAGAGAACTCCCTTCAGATATAACTTGAATCGATCTTCTGCATGACATATCATAGTGAAACTGGCAAAATACAAGGATAAAGAGAAAATTCTGAAAGCAGCTAGAGATAAACGTGCTCTAACATATAAAGGGAGACTCATGACTGATGTCTCTACTGAAACTTGGCAGGTCAGAAAGGAATGGCAGGAGATCTTCAATGTGATGAACAGAAAAATATGCAGCTGAGAATCCTTTATTGAGCAAGTCTGTCTTTAAAATAGAAGGAGAGATAAAGGTCTTCCCAAACAAAAGCTGAAGGAATTCGTCACCACTAAACCAGCCCTACAAGAGATCCTAAGGGGGATCCTGTGAGACAAAGTACCAGAGACATTGCTACAAGCATGAAATCTACGGACATCACAATGACTCTAAACCCATGTCTTTCTATTATAACACTGAATGTAAATGGACTAAATGCGCCAACCAAAAGACATAGGGTATCAGAATGGATAAAAAAACAAGACCCATCTATTTGCTGTCTACAAGAAACTCATTTTAGACCTGAGGACACCTTCAGATTCAGAGTGAGGGGATGAAGAGCTATTTATCATGCCACTGGAAGTCAAAAGAAAGCTGGAGTAGCCATACTTATATCAGACAAACTAGACTTTAAATTAAAGGCTGTAACAAGAGATGAAGAAGGGCATTATATAATAAACACAGGGTCTATCCATCAGGAAGAGCTAGCAATTATAAATGTCTATGCACCAAATACAGGAGCCCCCAAATATATAAAACAATTACTCACAAACATAAACAACCTTATTGATAAGAATGTGGTAATTGCAGGGGACTTTAACACTCCACTTACAGAAATGGATAGATCATCTAGACACACGGTCAATAAAGAAACAAGGGCCCTGAATGATACATTGGATCAGATGGACTTGACAGATCTATTTAGAACTCTGCATCCCAAAGCAATAGAATATACTTTCTTCTCGAGTGCCCATGGAACATTCTCCAAGATAGATCATATACTGGGTCACAAAACAGCCCTTCATAAGTATACAAGAATTGAAATCATACCATGCATACTTTCAGACCACAATGCTATGAAGCTTGAAATCAACCACAGGAAAAAGTCTGGAAAACCTCCAAAAGCATGGAGGTTAAAGAACACCCTACTAAAGAATGAATGGGTCAACCAGGCAATTAGGGAAGAAATTAAAAAATATATGGAAACAAACGAAAATGAAAATACAACAATCCAAACGCTTTGGGATGCAGCAAAGGCAGTCCTGAGAGGAAAATACATTGCAATCCAGGCCTATCTCAAGAAACAAGAAAAATCCCAAATACAAACTCTAACAGCACACCTAAAGGAAATAGAAGCAGAACAGCAAAGACACCCCAAACCCAGCAGAAGAAGAGAAATAATAAAGATCAGAGCAGAAATAAACAATATAGAATCTAAAAAAACTGTAGAACAGATGAATGAAACCAAGAGTTGGTTTTTTGAAAAAATAAACAAAATTAACAAACCTCTAGCGAGGCTTCTCCAAAAATAAAAGGGAGATGACCCAAATAGATAAAATCATGAATGAAAATGGAATTATTACAACCAATCCCTCAGAGATACAAACAATTATCAGGGAATACTATGAAAAATTATATGCCAACAAACTGGACAACCTGGAAGAAATGGACAAATTCCTAAACACCCACACACTTCCAAAACTCAATCAGGAGGAAATAGAAAGCTTGAACAGACCCATAACCAGTGAAGAAATTAAATCAGTTATCAAAAATGTCCCAACAAATAAGAGTCCAGGACCAGATGGCTTCTCAGGGGAGTTCTACCAGATGTTTAAAGCAGAGATAATACCTATCCTTCTCAAGCTATTCCAAAAAATAGAAAGGGAAGGAAAACTTCCAGACTCGTTCTATGAAGCCAGTATTACTTTGATTCCTAAACCAGACAGAGACCCAGTAAAAAAAAGAGAACTACAGGCCAATATCCCTGATGAATATGGATGCAAAAATTCTCAATAAGATACTAGCAAATCGAATTCAACAGCATATAAAAAGAATTATTCACCATGATCAAGTGGGATCCATTCCTGGGATGCAGGGCTGGTTCAACATTTGCAAATCAATCAACGTGATACATCACATTAATAAAAGAAAAGATAAGAACCATATGATCCTGTCAATCGATACAGAAAAAGCATTTGACAAAATTCAGCATCCTTTCTTAATAAAAACCCTCGGAAAGTAGGGATAGAAGGAACATACTTAAACATTATAAAAGCCATTTATGAAAACTCCACAGCTAACATCATCCTCAATGGGGAAAAACTGAGAGCTTTTTCCCTGAGATCAGAACATGACAGGGATGTCCACTCTCACCGCTGTTGTTTAACATACTGTTGGAAGTTCTAGCATCGGCAATCAAACAAAAGGAAATCAAAGGCATCAAAATTGGCAAAGATGAAGTTAAGCTTTCACTTTTTGCAGATGACATGATAATATACATGGAGAACCCAATGGACTCCACCAAAAGTCTGCTATAACACTGATACATGAATTCAGCAAAGTTGCAGGATACAAAATCAATGTACAGAAATCAGTTGCATCCTTATACACTAATAATGAAGCAACAGAAAGACAAATAAAGAAACTGATCCCATTCACAATTGCACCAAGAAGCATAAAATACCTAGGAATAAATCTAACCAAAGATGTAAAAGATCTGTATGCTGAAAACTATAGAAAGCTTATGAAGGAAATTGAAGAAGATATAAAGAAATGGAAAAACATTTCCGTTTTCATGGGTTGGAAGAATAAATATTGTCAAAATGTCAATACTACCCAAAGCTATCTACACATTCAATGCAATCCCAATCAAAATTGCACCAGCATTCTTCTCAAAGCTAGAACAAGCAATCCTAAAATTCATATGGAACCACACAAAGCCCCGATAGCCAAAGTAATTTTGAAGAAGAAGAAGACAAAAGCAGGAGGCATCACAATCCCAGACTTTAGCCTCTACTACAAAGCTGTAATCATCAAGACAGCATGGTATTGGCACAAAAACAGACACATAGACCAATGGAATAGAATAGAAACCCTAGAACTAGACCCACAAAAGTATGGCCAACTAATCTTTGACAAAGCAGGAAAGAATACCCAATGGAAAAAAGACAGTCTCTTTAACAAATGGTGCTGGGAGAACTGGACAGCAACATGCAGAAGGTTAAAACTAGACCACTTTCTCACACCATTCACAAAAATAAACTCAAAATGGATAAAGGACCTGAATGTGAGACAGGAAACCATCAAAACCCTAGAGGAGAAAGCAGGAAAAGACCTCTCTGACCTCAGCCGTAGCAATTTCTTACTTGACACATCCTCAAAGGCAAGGGAATTAAAAGCAAAAATGAACTATTGGGACCTCATGAAGATAAAAAGCTTCTGCACAGCAAAGGAAAGAACCAACAAAACTAAAAGTCAACCAACGGAATGGGAAAAGATATTTGCAAATGACATATCGGACAAAGGGCTAGTATCCAAAATCTATAAAGAGCTCACCAAACTCCACACCCGAAAAACCAATAATCCAGGGAAGAAATGGCCAGAAAACATGAATAGACACTTCTCTAAAGAAGACATCCGGATGGCCAACAGGCACATGAAAAGATGCTCAACGTCGCTCCTCATCAGGGAAAAACAAATCAAAACCACACTCAGATATCACCTCACGCCAGTCAGAGTGGCCAAAATGAACAAATCAGGAGACTATAGATGCTGGAGAGGATGTGGAGAAACGGGAACCCTCTTGCACTGTTGGTGGGAATGCAAATTGGTGCAGTCACTCTGGAAAACAGTGTGGAGGTTCCTCAGAAAATTAAAAATAGACCTACCCTATGACCCAGCAATAGCACTGCTAGGAATTTACCCAAGGGATACAGGAGTACTGATGCATAGGGGCATTTGTACCCCAATGTTTATAGCAGCACTCTCAACAATAGCCAAATTATGGAAAGAGCCTAAATGTCCATCAACTGATGAATGGATAAGAAATCGTGGTTTATATACACAATGGAATATTACGTGGCAATGAGAAAGAATGAAATATGGCCCTTTGTAGCAACATGGATGGAACTGGAGAGTGTGATGCTAAGTGAAATAAGCCATACAGAGAAAGACAGATACCATATGTGTTCACTCTTATGTGGATCCTGAGAAACTTAACAGGAACCCATGGGGGAGGGGAAGGAAAAAAAAAGAGGTTAGAGAGGGAGAGAGCCAAAGCATAAGAGACTCTTAAAAACTGAGAACAAACTGAGGGCTGATGGGGGCTGGGAGGGAGGGGAGGGTGGGTGATGGGTATCGAGGAGGGCACCTGTTGGGATGAGCACTGGGTGTTGTATGGAAACCAATTTGACAATAAATTTCATACATTTAAAAAAAAATTAAAAAAAAAAAAAAACAAGAAAGGGAGTCAAATGAAAATAAACAGAGGGGTCCAGGACCTGGAGGTCTCAGTGTAAGTGAAGAACAGACACGGTGGTATCAGATAGCAAAGCAACTCAAAACTAGTTCTTAGTTCTTAGATTTAAGTGTCAGAGGCAGTGATTCTGGGTGATGACAAGACCCAGGCATGGCCCTCAGATTCAGGATGATGTCATGGAAGGACATTGGAAGGACTGAGAAACTGGAGAGAGAAGACCGTATGATGTCTGTTGTAAAAGTCTAGGCACACCGTGGGTGTTGCCTGGGTTAGCTGGTAGAGAACAGTGAAAGCTCAAGAAAAATACAAGAAATGTCCTAGATCAGCACTGTCCAATTTTGTCCAATGACAGAAATGTTTTACATCTGTCCTATCCAATTCAGTAGGCACTAGCCACATGTGGCTATTGAACACTTGAAATGTGGCGAGTGTGACTGCCAAACTGAAGTTTTAATTCTAGTCATTTGAATTCATGTAAGTTTAAATAGCCACATATAGCTAGGGGCTACAGTAGTAGGCAGTACAATTCCAGATGAAGAATTATCAGGAAGACATATAGTCCGTTCAAAGTACCACAATGTAGTGATTTTAAAGCACTGAGAATCTGTTGATATCATTTACATTGATTTAAAAAAAAAGGCAATGTAATGTTTATTACATTCTGTTATTATTAACAGAATGTCACACACAGAGAAATGTACTTTAGAGATCCCGAATCCTTGGTCTGCAAAAATAGAAGATACTAGGGCAGGAGGTGTAGAAATACAATTTATCCATATAAGCTACCACGTAAATCATGTATGATGAGTTCCCCAAGGCAGCAAAAATGGTGGCAAACCAACAGTGCTTCTATGACCATGGTCATACCCTTGGGGGAGCTTCAAAGTTAGTGATGTGGGAAAAAGGTTGAGGGGCACTGTAGGACTTCACAGGGGACATAAGAAGAAATTATAAACTACTACAATGACTTCAGGAAGATTTATCTGCATGTTTATAGCTCTTGCCATTAAATTTTCCCACTTATTTCCATATGGTTTGTGTTTCTCCCTTTAACTCTAAGAAATTCAATTAACGTTAAAAGCTATCCCAGGTTTTGAAACAAACATTATCTCAGCCTGAACTCAGCCATAGCTCCCCCAGCAACTGCTTCCCAAGTGTAGGAATCTCAAATACAACGAAGCTTCGTACCCACTGTACCCTCCAGGCAGGAACCCTTGAACTATAGAGACCTGTGCACTTTGTCAGTGACACTTGTGGGGAAACTCAGATGAACCTCTGAACACCTCACGCTAACCATCCTGTCCATCTCTTCGATTTTGATGGGGCCTGTGGCATCCTTCATTCCAGGTGGAAGGTGTTTGTCTTAAGGAAAGATTCTGGAACTTACGGAATTTGACAGCTGATGGAGAGATTTCCTCTATCATGCTCTCAAAATTTTGGTTCTAAGAACAATGCCTCTGCTGGAGGCACTTTTTTCTTGCCCAGAGCCCATTTCCTACACTTCCGGGGTCATGTAACATTCTCTGTAAGAGCAGCCCCTTCTCAAAACAGAGTTTATTCACATTTTAGAGTTCTATCGTCAGTCATAGGGCTTCTTTAGGAGCAGTGCTAATTGTCACCGTGTCACCCTCCTGCTCCATCTCAGAGCTCCACTCTGTTGAATGTGTGATCGGATGAAACAACTATGCCAACCAGAGCAGGATTCACAAAAGGTCACTGATAAAACTTGTACTGATTTTCTGCTATGCCTCAACATTTACTAGGACCATACAGTTTAAGAAAGAAGCCTCACTCTAAATCCCAGGTAGAACCACAGAACTTCAAAATTACTTCACTCTCTAAACATTTCCATGCCAATCAAAGAAGCTGAAACACTGAATTCTCCTTTACTCCACACTCTGTAGAGCCACGCTGTTACTCAGGACCCTGGTTCTCTGCCTCCTCCCCACTACTGCCCAGTTTGGGGTAATTTGGCTATTAATTCCTCAAACAAGAGGTAGGAAGAAAGAAGGCGAGAGTTTAAAATTCACAAACAGTAAACTGCGTGGTATGAACATCCTTTATAAAATCTCCATAGCTCTTACGGTATAGAAGTTGATACTGCTTCAACATATTTGAAAACTCTGCATGTTTAGCCCCACGGTATATGCCTCTGCCATCTCCCTCCTCAACAACACAGATACCAAGATCAAGTATGAATGATACTTCCTTCGAGAAAACTGCTTCTACTTTCTGTAGTTCGTCCTTCAGCCTCATTGCTCTGACAGAACTGTTTGGTATCGACCGTGCTCTAGTAGTCGGCATACTATATCTTAGTATTTTCCAGGCATGTCTTGCCAGCTAGTCTGAGTGCTCATGCACAGGGATCTGTCTAATGCATCTTTATATCCACGCCAGACACGGTGTTTCATACACAGGTAACAGAGTTTTCTTGAATGAATGAATGAATGAATGAATGAATGAATGAATGAATGAATGACTTTCATTCACCAGTTTACCACTTTTGACCAACCGTTGCCTTGTCCACTAAGTAAGCCTCTTGACAAGTTTACCCCTTTCATTTTTTTGTTACAAGCATCTGGATACCGCTTCTTACCTCCTTACTCCATTTTAGATAGCCATTGTCCCGACACCTTACATTTCCATTCAGACTCAAAGAAGGAGAGGAAGCTGGCAGGAGAGGCAAAGGAAATAGAGAACTCAGTTCCGTAACGGGAGCCACGTAATTTGGAGTACAGCTCTAACCCAGGCCTTAGAAAGCGTTTAAAATTTTTCTAAGGCTTACGTTTTGAAATGCCCCTCATAAGGGAAAGAAACAATCCTTGCAAATGTTTACCACAAAGAATGTAAATATTAAAATGTGGAAACCATATAGTAATAATAACTAACATTTATTGAGTACTAACTCTGGGTTAGCTACTTTTGAAATAATTGTAATTGTACCGTAGCTTTATAAGCGTTCCTGACATCTGGTAGGTCAAGTTTCTCTTCTTCCTGTTCTTCAGGAGTATTGTGGCTCTATTTTTCGTTTATGGCCCTTCCATGTAAATTTTGCAGTCAGCTTTTCCACGTTCTACCAAAAAAGAAAAAATCCCTACTGATATTTTAATTGGAATTGCATTGAATTTATACATTAATTTGGAAAGAATCAATGGTCCAAGATATTAAATCTTCTACCAAATCAACACAGTATAGTTCTCCATTTATTTAGATCTTCTTTAATATCTTTCTATAAAGTTTTAAATTTTACTTCATAAAGATTACACCTTTTGGTAGATTTATTCATAAGTACCATTTTTTATTGCTATCATAAATGAGATATTCTTCCTCCTATTACATTTTCTACCTGTTGATGGCAAATAGTTTATGTAATAACATGATATCCAACCACCTTCTTACTAATTCTTTAAGAAGCCTATAGATTCTTTTAACTTGCTGGGTAGAGAATCATATTATCTGCGGATAATGACTAATCTGCTTCTTAATTATTTCTTGCCTTACTATAAATCCAATAAAATGTTAATGAAAACTGGCAATAGTGGGTGCTCTTGCCTTTTCTGGATCTTAAAAAGAATGCTTCCAAGATTTCATCATTAAGAATAATGTTCACTGTATAGTGCTGGGTTTTTTTGTTTGTTTAATGCCCTTTATCTGATTAAGGGAATGTCCCCCAATATTCAGCTTCAATATTAAGGGAATGTCCTCCAATATTCAGATTTCTTTTTAAAAATCATAGATTTTGAATTGGTCAAAAAAAATTTCTGCATCTATTGGATTTTTTTCTCATTTAATCTCTTGATATAATGAATGGCATTTATAAATATTTTAACATTAATTTTTAGAATTTTTATACCAATGTTCAAGAATGAGACTGGCCAATAATTTTCCTTTTTGTACTATAATTGCCAAATTTGGGTGTTAAGTTTATGTAAGGTTCACAGAATGAGTAGGGAGGTATTGTCTCTTTTTCTATATTCTAGAAGCATTAGTATAAGGCTGCAATAATTTATTCATTAAAGTCTGATAAAAAATATCTGGGCCTGGTATCTTTTCTGGGAAGATTTTAACTACTTATTTAGATTACTTTTTCTGCTTGCTTCCTTCTGATGAGTTTGAAATTATAAAATTTGTTTCTATTCTTTTAGTAGCTGCCTTTTTAAAAATCATTTTAATGTTTATTTATTTTGCGAGAGAGAGAGCCTGTGCAAGCAAGCAGGGGAGGGGCAGAGAGACACAGAGAGAGAGAGAATCCCAAACAGGCTCCATGCTGTCAACGCAGAGCCTGACGCTGGGCTCTAGCTCACAAGCCCTGAGATCATGAGCTGAGCCAACACCAAGAGTCAGACGCTTAACTGACTGAGTCACCCAGGCACCCCAGCAGTTACCTTTATAATTTTAAAATCTCATTCTTATTTTTATCAAAGATACGTGTAGACATAGCTTAGAGGCAAATAATTTTTTGAGTCAAACGCAGCCTCATTTCCTGATCCCCAGAGGTAAATACTTCCAATGTTTTCCATGAATCTTGCACTATTTATGCCCATGTCTCTACGTAACATGCTTCCATTGCTACTTCTTGATTTTTCTGTTTTAGGCATCGTCTATTGCCTTCCCATTCTGGAAAACAAAGATTTAACACACTTTCACACATACCCCATCTCCTCTTACAAGCTACCACACACGCACAAACACCATCCCTCCATCTGCACAACATAGTTATTTGAATTTGAGATAGGGACGGCTGTTTTGCACACACTCAGTACCTACCCTTCAGTATTTATAAGTTTAACTATACCCCACTCACAGCTGAGCCTGCCCCTTGCCAGCCCAGAAGTCATGAATCATCCTACCCACAGGAAATCTTCAGGTAGAGAAGGAAGCTGGAAGGCCAGCCACTCGGTGGAAAATCTTTCGTCCACTTCTCCTTTGATAGCCTCACCTCCCCCCACTTCCAGGACCCGCCTGGTGACACCGGAGCTATGGGAGCGTTCCTCAACAGGTTGCTCCTCAGCTTTCTCCATCTGGATGCACATGATGCCATTTATTTCTTCCAGGTACACATTGCACTTCTGAGAGTGTCTCGTTGCTTTCCTTTTTATGTGAGTGCATATGTTATTTCTTTAAGCAATTTTGTACATAATTAATTTATATTCTGCATCTGGTAATTCTAAATCTGAAGTTCTTAGGAATCTAAATCATTTTTCATTGTCTCTGCTGACTCCTCATGCAGCTTGGGAGTTAGCTTTCCCAGGCTGTCTGAGACAATTATCACTCATCCACCTGCTTTCCTAAATGAGCTTTCTACATTTGGCTGCCATTGTCTCCTCACTTGGGTCTACAGACTTCTATCTTTTAAAAATAGCCATTTGTTGCCATGCTTGTGATTTGGGGAAGGGAGTGAAAATAAATGCATACATGCAATCCATAATGTTTAATTGGATATTCCCCATTCTTAAAACGTTTCCTTCACATTTAAGTTAAATTCTAAAGCTATTCAGTGCCCTAACCCTCCCTTGAACACCCTTCCCAATTCACATGCTATGGTCACCTCTTCCAGTCTACATGCCACCATCCCATCTAATTTAACTCTAACGTTTTAATCCCCAACAAATAAGACACTATTATTTTATACACATAAGATTTGTTAGATTCCCAGTTTCTTTGTTCACTAGACCTTCTTCTATTTCAGACCTTACTTCTGGAGATTCTTCTCATTCCTTTGGACTAGCAGTCTCAAAGTGTGCTTTATGGTTCCAAGACCCTCTTAGGAGGAGTCCAATAAGGTCAAACTACTTTCATAACAATAGTAAGGTGTTGTCTTATTCACTGCATTGACACACACCTTAATGGTGCGAAAGCAAAGTTGCTGGTACCTTAGCACCAATCAAGGCAGTGGACCAAACTAGGCAAGGAATCGTGTTCTTCTCTGTCACCCACTCATAGTAAATTTTCTGAAATGCTAGTTCCCTTAACGGTATACTTGGCGAAGCAGAAAAAAAACATATTAATTTTTTTAAATCTTGGCCCTTACACAATGTCTTTTTAATATTCTCTGTGACCAAATGGGAAGTACAAAAAGCACTTCTGCTGAATACCGAAGTATGATGGTTGTCTCAAGGAAAACACTTGTGTGATTGAGTTGCAAGCTGACGTAACCACTTTTTTCATGGAACACCATCTTTACTTAAAAGAATGACTGACAGATGAACTATGGCTATTCAGACTTGGATAATTGGCAGACATTTTCTTAAAATTGAATGAACTAAGCCTGTTACCTCAAGGAAAACAACAGACAGAATGTGTTGCCAATGACAAAATTCAAGTTTTCAAGGAAAAGTAGAATTTTAGAAAACTTATATTTCCCACCATGAACTTGACAGCTTCTCAATACATGGGCTTTTCTAATAAGATCCGCGCAGATGTTATTAATGAATGTGACTTTCATATCAATGTTTAGAAGTCCTGCATTACTCAATGAACCAGTATTTTCCAAATTACCAGTCCATGATGTGACAAAATCATACATAGGTAAAAGATCCATCTAAAGTTGAAGATAGGCAAATAAACTTTAATGTAACAAAATGCAACACGTTTATTGATATGGCTTTCAAATTCCACATGGCAACTAACCATTAGGAAACTGCCATTTGTTGAATTTTGGTACAATACCAAGAATAATATCCTCCATTATCTGAAATGGCTATTAAAATACTTCTCCCTTTTGCATCTACACATATGTACGAGGACAGATTTTCTTCATATATTTCAACCAAAACAACATACAGCAACAGAATGAGCGCAGAAGCAGATATGAGAATCTAGCTGTCTTCTAATTACCCAGACAAGATTGTCAAAAATGTAAAACAATTTCTCCCTAATGTTTTTGTGTATGAAAATAAGTTATTCTTTATTAAGTAATTTATGTTAACATCAAATGGGCTTTTTTAAAAAATAAATTTTCATTTCAATTTTAACTTCTAATATGATAAATACAAATAGATATAACCCACGTACACAAAAGATCTTTGGGGTCGTCAATAATTTTTAAGAATGTAAAGGAATTTTGAGACCAAAGTGTTTGCTTTAGGGGGTCCCTGGGCGGCTCAGTCCCTTGAGTGTCTGACTTTTGGCTCTGGTCATGATCTTGCAGTTTGTGAGTTCAAGCCCCACGTTGCACTCACTGCTATCAGCATGAAGCCGCTTCGGATCCTCTGCTCCCCCCCCTTCTCTGCCCCTCCCCCACTGGCACGCTCTATCTCAAAAATAAACAAACATTAAAACAAACAAAAATGTTTGCTTTAGCAGTTCATTCGTTGAGGGCCTATTGGTGATAAACTCTCATACCTTCCATCACCATGTCTTTCTGTGCTGCATTCTAGGTAATTTCTTTCAGTCCATCTATCAATGATTATCTCTTCAATCGTTTGATTTGCTGTTTAACCAACTCATTAATTTTTCAAAACTTAACAATTATATTTTCCCATTTTGAAATTTGTTTTTTGGTTTCTTTTCAAATCTTCCCGCTTCCTGTGAATAGTTCCTTGTTGCTTTCTCATTTCTGTGAGATACCCGTTTATTTCCTTAAACGTTTCATATACAATCATTTGATATTTTATATCTCACAATTCTGAAGTCTGAATTTATTAGGACTCTAAATCCTTCGTTTACTGTTTCTGCTGACTCTTCTCATGGTGAGACAGAGGCTTTCTCTTCTGTCATTTTGGTGATCTTTGTGAGTTTATATTTGGTAGATATTAATCTATAGGAATCTCGAGGGCCAACTGAGGTCACCCTCCTCCAGAGCAGGTTTTCCCTTGCTTTTGCTGGGGGTCACGGAGCACTAGACCTGGAGCTGCCTTATCTCCCTTCCAGGGTCTAAACTAAAATAGAAGTCTCAGGGCACCTGGGTGGCTCACGTTGGTTAAGAGTCCAGCTCTTGATTTCAGCTCAGGTCATGGTCCCATGGTCCTATGCTTTGGATTCTCTCTCTCCTCTCTCTGCCACTCCCCCAACTCGCAGGTGCACTCTCTCTCTCCCTCTCTCTCTCTCAAAAATAAACAAACATATTTTAAAAAATAAAATAAAATAAAATAAAAGTCTCATGTTCCATTCACTCACCTTCATTGGGCACAAGGCTTAGTCTCCTGACTGCATTTCCTTACTGCTCACTGCATCTGTTACTCAAATTTCAACAAACGATTCTTTTTTCTACACTGTTAGATATTTCCCTCATTTCCTACAAACAGCGCTGCATTTGAAATCACGATGTTACTCAAGCACATGTACATCATAATGTAATCAAAACACAACTTTATTTTTGCCTCTCACTGTTCCATTAGGCTTTATTTAGCAGGGGTAATGTTTCCCTACGCCTGGAAGAAAAACAGTCTTGATTCAGAAACTAGAATGTCCAATTCCGTATAATAATTATAACTATGGGCTTGATTTAGCAGTAAATCTCCTCCTCTCCCAGCTCCCTTCTGCTTCAAGCTGAAAGCCCACAATGAGAAAGACAGGCTGATTGGCTTCTTCCCTAATTCACTGCCTTCGGCTTCTCTTCTCTTCCTTCCTCTTCCCTCTCCCGAGCTGATGTGTTGATGTCTTCAGGGTCAAAGCAGGAGGATGGCAAAGAGACATGGGACAAATATTCTTACTTGAATTGATACCCTCATGAGTTGAGGATTAATGAGCTCTTCAGAGCTTACTATATCAATGGACAGCTTTCTCTCACAATGTCTAGCCCCAAATGGGTGCCTTAATAACCTTAGTGGCCATTCATAATCCCTCCCAACCCCGCCCTTAGTCTTTGTACACCAGTGGTATATAACCAGCCTCTATCTTCTGATATCTTCTCACCCATTGCAGATGGGAGGCTCTAAGAGAAACCACACTGGCTTTTTCACCCAAGTGCCCACATATCATATCTTGTCTCTGAATCCATAAAGACAGCTTTTTCAAAAAAAAAAAAATTCAAAGCCAATCCCTCCCGATGTCTGCCACAGGGTGGTTGATCAGCCCTTCGCTTGTCCTCTAGATTTCCGACACCAGAATCAGACTCCAGCCCACATATATCAAAGCTCTGCAGATGGTGCCGTGGAAGTCTCCCTGGACCTGAGATGAAGAAGGAATATCTCCCTCTGTGTGGGGAGAAGCTGTGGGATTTACCGCACCGTTTTCTCCAAAGATATCCTCCCCACTGATCCTTTCCTCTCCCATGCAGTGACCTTTGCGTGTCCTTAATCTACTGCCTCATCGACACGGTTCTCAGAACGTTCTCTCTTTGGTATCTATCATATTGGCGCTTCAGTCAAAACTCAGGGGGAAGAATTTTGGCCCAACATTCTGTTACTCATCAGTAAGTATGTTTTATCCAGGAACTAGCTGAGTATTTAGTTCACCAAACTGGAGGAAGCAGAAGCATATTCTAATAAACTTAAGTAACTCATTTAAATGTTGTAAATGCATGATAAAATGCCTTAAAAATAAAACTGCAGCATTTAATCATACACTGAAGGTCCTGAGCTGTGAAGAACAGTGTAGTCACAGCCACAAATCAATGTCATTTCTGGAAAATAATGATCAAGTATACTATAGTAAAGGACCTGCCTTCTTCATTAGGCAACGTGCTCCATGTACCCCGTTACATGACTAAGTCTCAACCCGCTTTTACCTCATTTGGATGCACATGAGGCTATTTATTCCTCCAGATACACATTGCATAATTATTTTCCGCTCTAGTAAATGAATAGCTTAATTAGCTCCTTAATTTGATTTTAAGAGCCGAAAAATATAAGGGATAGGACATTCTTTGTAAAAAAAAATATTCTAAATAATCACACTTTGTGACTAGTTCTTAAATGTGCAAACTGTACAAAAAGAATAGGAAAAAAAAAAACAGAAAAAAGCAACCTCCACTAAAAGCTGTTTTTGACAATTAAGAGGACTTCTTTTGTTTACATTAGAGGAGAAATAGTACAAAAGTAACTGAATACATGCCAGAATAATTAGCAGCTCTTGGCTCATTTAAATTATGTGCACATTGCCATTTTAATGCATTTTTTAAACACCCACTTGCAATTCTATTTTATTCTTGGAAGAAAATTTATGACTTTCCACTAGGTATGACTAGTAAAACCAAATTTGTGTCCTGTTTTCTTGGAAAACATATATCTTCCTGGCTTTCTAGAGCCACTTCTAATAATAATTAAAAACATAAAATAATAATAATTGGACTTTGGACGTATACAGTACTTCTGCATGAAAACTGGAAGCATTCTTTCATGTAAGATAAATACCTCTGTAAAAATATCATGTTGTTTCTTCATGCTTACTATATAACATGTTCTAAAGATAATCTAATATTAATAATGAAAGGATTAAGACTGTGATTTTCTTTTTTCAGGAAAATATCTCAGTGGCTCCCTAAAAACAAATTCAGGTCATGAATTTTACATATTTTCTTCTAAATTTAAGGTCCCTGATGATTAGTCACAAAGTAGTGATTAGCAAGAAATGCATGCATAAGCATGCTTCATGTCCTAGGAGATAAAAACAGGGAACAAAGAGAAGAGATAGCTACTTCTCCTTTTGAAGACATAAATGCAGAAAATTTGGTCATAAGGACACCAGACCCACTGGTTCAAAAGCTATAATCCAGACCAACAAAAGCTTTGTCAGTAAGTGTTACAGCATATATAGCTCAGCTTAAATATCATGAATATGCCTCACTCAGACTTCAGAATACGTGCAAAACATTGACACAACCCGCACACTTTTATCCTGTGCCTGGTCTGCTCAGGCCCCAACCAGAGGCCGTGTGAAACCACAAAAGTGAAGGTAGCCATGACACATCCTGAGCCCTCCAGAGGCTCCCAGCTTATTGAGAGATATGACCGGTGCATAGGTAATTATATCAAGGCAAAGAGTTGGAAATTCTCAGAATCAGAAGAATCAGATGGAGTACTGAGGAAATTCACATAAGGGAGCTATTACTTCTGCATGGAGGGACTGAAGAAAGCAAACTCAGCCCTCAACCATATGGCCAAGTAAAGCCATGAAAGTGTATGGGCTGCAAGAGGGACCCTTTCAGGCTAACGTAAGCATGTATCACACTCAATCATTGGACAGGAATGCAGTCCCATTTCACCAATGTTTGCATAAGCTATTCAAAGACTAAATAAAGGTACACATATCAGAGAATTGTCCATAAGCCAAAAAGAACGAGGCAAGGTCAGAAAACATGAGCAGGTGATCCAAAGAGACAAAAAGCAAGGATTCTGTTCAAGTAATTAGCCTGACACATGTATTTTTACACTGGGCCCTTTTAATTCTAGACCCAAGGCTTAAATAGGATATTTTAGAAGCTGTGATCTGGCCATTGGGCATTAGGGAGCTATCATGGGAGGCAGGAGCACGCATGTCATGTGACATGTCCATGGCCAGTCAGACGCTGAGAATGAAGAACAAGCACACGTGTGGAGCCCACAAGTGGGTAGAGAAGACACGCTACGCTGTTAGCCCAAAAAGACCAAAGTTTTCCACTTTCCATTAGAATATTCGCTTCTGTCTTTGCTTTGAAAGAAGAAAAACAAATTATAACAGTGCCATTTTTATTTTTGGAGCCTTATTCCCTTCATTTGATGATCTACAATCAAGCTACAATTGTGGAGACCAGATATATCACCAAGGGGTCCTTGAAATTATGCATTCATCATTTCCAAGATACGTGTGCAGCAAGAACATTCATATTATTTGATCGTATTTTTGACAGCCAAATAACATGTATAACATATATTCTTTAAAACTAATAATTTTTGCAAAAGTATATAAACATCTGATTATATTTTAAAATCTCTCTTCCAGCACATGTAGCAACTAGTTCGTGAGCTGATTTAATTTGACATGTGAAAATTAATCAACATCCTATCTTTGATCCATGCATGTAATTTCATCGATTTCAGTGGAATCTATCTTCAAGGGGCAAGGATAGAATCACTCCATAATTATCTCTACCAATCCAGTCGCTAGAGTTATTACAAAAGCCACTTCACTTTCCATATTGACTTTTGGAAACTCAAAGTACATATATTATATTCTGTTGAATTTGTTCCTTCCATAGGCAGAGTATGAAATCCATCATGAAATCTGTAATATAAAATTACCAGAACAAAAATGTATCTAAATTGATGAGAGTGAACGTTTCTGAATATTTCAGAGGGAGATACAATTACATTTACTTCTTCAGTATACAATCTAGGATGGAGAGAAAGGCCCTCCATGGGCCTCTTATTACCATTTAGCAATAATACCAATAATCCTTGTTTTTGTCCCATGCTTCAGAATGCTGCTCTTTACCTTTTACAAATACCTCCCTAATTCCTTTCCAAAATTCACTCTCTTCCTTGCCTCAGCAGTACTCCCCAGCCATAGTCCAACAATATAATATGGAACTTAATTAGAAACTTAGCCCTGAAAAAGGCACTTCGTGCTTCTGAAACTAGAAGATGATGTAATGAAATAGCCAATACCGAGAGCATTAAACCAGTTCACAGAGCTCTTTTCTGTATAAGGCATCAGTTAAAATTACTCAAGCCCACAACAAATAAATTGAGCAAGAAAGATGTCATAGAATCTGTTTTCATTATCTTTCTTCAAAAGAACTACAAATTCAGGTATTCTTTTTTTTTTTTTCTTTTTCCCTTGAAGCTCCAGTTTAATTCTCTTCTGAGGTAATGTCTTTTATTATTTTTGTTAATCAAAGTAAGGAATTAAGGAATTTCTTTTTCTTTCTTTCTTTCTTTCTTTCTTTCTTTCTTTCTTTCTTTCTTTCTTTTTTGATGTTCACATGAAAAAGAGCCCAGAGCTCTGCCCAGGGGAATCAGAAACATTTTACGTTTGTTTTGCTGTTAAAACCTGCACAGTTTATCTGCAAAGACGATGTCTATTTTCACATCCATTGACAGTCTTACTAAGTAAGTGATACCATGAATACAATCTTCAGGAGCCAAAAAACTAAAATCAGCACATATCACCCAATTTTTTCTATTAAAAGCATTTACTCCTTCTAAACAAATTAACTCAAAATGGATCATGGCTTTAAATGGAAAACATAAAACTATAATTAGAAACAAAAAAATATATACAAAAACTTTGGGTCTCGGAACAGGCAAAAAGTTCTTAGACTTGACCCAAAAAGCATAATCCATTAAAGGAAAACTCGATAAATTGGACCTCATCAGATTGAGGACTTTTGCTTTGCAAAGGACTGTGAAGAGGATGAAAAGCAAGCTACAAATGGGAAGAAAATGTTTGCAAACCACATGTCCCACAAAAGACTAAGATCTAAAAAATATAAAGAATTCTCTGAATTCAACAGTCAAAAAAAAGTAACAATCCTTTAGAAAATGAGCAGGGGCATCTGAGGGTCTCAGGCGGTTAAGCGTCTGACTCTTGATTTTGGCTCAGGTCATGATTTCAAGGTTAGTGAGTCGGAGCCCCCTGTCAGGCTCTGTCTGCACTGACAGCACGGAGCCTGCTTGGGATTCTCTCTCTCCTCTCTCTCTGCTCCTCCCTCTCTCTCTCTCTCAAAATAAATAAATAAACTTAAAAAAAATGGGGAAAATCTGAATATCTGGGTTATGATATTGTACTATAGTTTTGCAAGAGGCTACCATTGGGGGAAAGTGAGTACATGGTACGTGGGATTTCTCGGCATTATTTCTTGCAACTCATGGGAATCTCCAATTATCTCAATAAATGTTCAATTAAAAAAGGCATTCTTTACTATCAGCATACTAAAATAGTATCTTCCTCTTTAACAGGAGTTTTACGTCCCTCACACAACCGAATACTGTTAGCATTTTAGAAGTACTCATAACTATTACAAATAGTTATATATTGGTACATAATTTTTTCAGTCATAGAAGAAAACTACCCTTAAGTCAGATATGATTCACTACTCTAAGTATTTGCTTTTATTTTTCCCATGTATACATTTCAGCATGCCCTACTCTAATAAACCCTTTCTATCTTCTACCACAAGTAGAATGGTGGCTAAAGCTTCAGTCTTTAAAATACAATTATCTGGGTCAAACCCAAGTTTCACATAAATTTATGATTTATGCATGCTTAAGTTCTCCATGACCCAGGTTTCTCCACTGAGAAATGGAATGAAAAGTAATACTAACCTAAAAGGGTCATCATGACAATTGAATGAGTTCACGTGTGCATATAAAGACTTGACCTAGAACCTTATACAGAGAAAATGCTCAATAAATATTACTTACTATTCCAGTACACACATTATCCCTGCTGTTTTATCACCATCAGGGTGACCATGGCCACACACAGATGGGATTCACAAACCTAAGGGGAGAAACTACGGTGAAGGCCATGCCATCTGAGGGAGTATCCATTCTTGTGATGATATGAATGGCGCCCTTTGTTGGCAGCTGAATGACTTACTCTGGAAATCTCTTTATGCTCTGTACTAAAAAGCCACTTTGCTCTGTTTCTCTCTTGATGTCCACGCTCCCACAGTCCTGTGACACAAACTCATCTCTTTGATTAAACTGAATTCAGGGTACCTGTAAATAGTAACAGATTGTGTTTCCATGTTTTGTTTGTAGCCTGATTTTTTTTTTTTTTTTGAACGTAGACGAGATGGCTTAGGTTTGTAATGACAGAAAAGGCAAAAAGTTGTAACTTTAAAAAATTGGGGTAAAAAAATGGGTTTCATAAAATTTACCACTTGAGTCATTTTTGAGTCTACAGTTGAGTAGCGTTAACCATATTCACTTTTTTGTGCAACAGATATCCAGAACTTTTCATCTTGCAAAACTAAAACTCTATACCCATTAAAGAAAAAAAAAATTCCCTGTTTCCCTTTCCCCCAGCCCCTGGCAACCACCATTTTACTTTCTGTTTCTATGAGTTTGACTACGTTAGACACATCGTAAGTAAAATCACAAGGTAAATATCTTTTTGTGACTGGCTTATTTCACTTAACATAATGTCCTCAAGCTTCATCCATGTCGTTCCTTCCTTTGTAAGGCCAAATGATAGGATAATATTCCATATCCACGGTACATTTTCTTTATCCATTTACCCATTGATGAACATTTAGGTTGCTTCCATCTCTTGGCTATTGTGCATAATGCCACTGTGAACATGTAAATACATGTCTTTGAGACCCTTCCTTGAATTCTTTTTTTTTTTCTGCTTAAAATTCTTTTGGATATATACCCAAAAGTGAGATTGCTGGATCATGTGGTAGTTCGATTTAAAAATTTTTGAGGACCTGTTATACTGTTTTCCATAGTGGTTGCACCATTTTACAATCCCACCAACACTGTATATGGTCGCCCACGCTTGCTTTTTTCTGGTTTTTTGAGAGCAGCCACCCCAATGGGCATGAGGTGATATCTCACCGTGGTATTTGTATTTCTCTTATGACTAGTGATGTACTGCATCTTTTCATGTTTGTTGGTGATCTGTATGTCATCTTTGGAGAAATGTCTTTTCAAGCACTTTGCCTACTTTTTAATTGGGTTATTTGGTTTTTGTTGAGTTGTAGGACTTCTTTGTGTGTTCTGGATATTAAAAGAATGCAACTTTGAAGGTAGAAATAAATGGGAGTGAATTTTTAAAAATATTATGAGTCAATAAATATTATAATTAAGTATGTCAGCAGCTTGAATGGCTCTTACGTGCAGCAAGGTTTGGGACAGAGTCTTAAAGCTTTCTTTCTTTCTCCCTCCAGCGCCTTATCAGCACTTTATATCCAGGACCTACTCTATGTTCTTTGTCAATGGCTTCTCTCTCCTCTCTATTGACCAAGCCAGAAACTCCACTTTTTTTTTTAATCTCCTATTTCCAACCAGTTTTCAAATACTATCCACTTCATCCATGACTAGATAACCCTATAGAAATATTAAGTAACTTCTTAGGACAACAATGAAGGAAGGTCTCCGAGAGCATGAAAACAAACTTTGTTTGTTTTTAATTTTTTAATGTTTATTTATTTTTTAGAGAGAGACGGAGTGTGAGCAGGGAGGGGGCAGAGAAAGAGGGAGACGCAGAATGTGAAACAGGCTCCTGATCTGTCAGCACAGAGCCCGATGCGGGGCTCGAACCCACAAACCATGAGATCATGACCTGAGCCAAAGTTGGACGGGTAACTGCCTGAGTCACCCAAGCACCCCTGCTTTCTGAGTCATAATCAGAATTTGGGCACTTCTTCCACAACTTCTGGCAAGTTGCTAGGCTTTCTAGTATCATCCCAGCACAATTCCTGGTGCCAGATATGTGCGATTGTAAGTTAAAGATCTATCCTCAGCATCCGGCTACCATATTTCTGGTTCCTAAGTTAGCTTCAACCAGGAACAGTGAAAATGACACGATGTAAATGTACCATATCCAGTCAAATATCTCAGAACGCACTATGTGTCATCAGCATCCACCTTGTGTGCTGATAGAATTCGCTTCCTTACGCTCTAAGTTTGAATCCTCCTACTACATGAAGCAATTTTACAGTCATCATGTTCAACCACTACCATGTGCAAATCCTTCTCTTTTTAGGTTCCTGGACCCAACTGCAATGTGGTGAGGGCCAGGTAGGGGCAGGAGTCTTCCACACCAACAAGCAATTCTTGGGACACCAATTGGGTGTCCATGAATTCAACTCAATTCTGACACTATTGGGGCACCTGGGTGGCTCAGTCAGTTAAGTGTCCAACTTCGGCTCAGGTCATGATCTCCCGGTTCGTGAGTTGGTGCCCCATGTTGGGCTCTGTGCTGACAGCTCAGAGCCTGGAGCTTGCTTTGGATTCTGTGCCTCCCTCTGTCTCTGCCCCTCCCCCACTCATGCTCTGTCTGTCTCAAAAGTAAACATTTAAAAATAAGAATTAAAAAATAAATTTAATTTAATTTAATTTAAAAAGCAATTCTGACACTATCTATCCCTAGATAGCATCAGATTCCATGAGGGCACCGTCCCACAAGACACACACACCCCCCAACTTCACACACCCCATCTGGGTAGCAAGCCCAGATTGTTACCTGGTTTCTGACCAAACCACTAGAGACTGGAGGTCTCCACACCCCCCTCCTTGTACTTCAGATTCAAATCACATTCCAGGTTGTTACTGTACTTCTGACTGACCGGCTATAAATCTGAGGTTCCCGAGACCCTTCCTTAGGTTTGACTAATTAGAGCAACTCACAGAACTCAGGAAACCCATTTACTCACTAGATTACCAACTTACTACAGAAGGATAAAACTCAGGAACGGCCAGATGGAAGAGATGCAGGGCAAGGTGCCGGGCGGGGGGGGTGGGGGGGATGTACCTTCTAGGCACACTACTCTCCCCAATCTCCCCAAGTTCACCATCCTGGAAGTCTTCCGAACCTTTTTGGTTTTTATGGAGGCTTCATTACACAGCAACTGATAAAACTCAATCTCAAGCCCCTCTCCCTACCCCAGAGGTCAGGAGGGGCAAGAAGTTCCAACCCTCTAATCACATAGTTAGCTTCCCTGGTAGCTTCCCTGGTGCCAGCCCCCGTCCTTAGAAGCTTTCCAAAAATTGCCTCATTTGCATCAAAAAAGACCCCTGTATGTCCCTCAGCACCTAGGAAATTCTGAGGGTTTTAGGAGCTCTGTGCCAAAACAGGAACGAGACCAAATATACTACATTTATTATTATAAACTACAACATCACACCTTCCAACGGCTGAGCAGTCAGTACTATCTCTACACTGTAACTAGATAAACTTAAGTCCTGGAAACCAGCATTATTTTCTCCAGTACCAAGAGAGTTGAAGTTTCTTTCCTTTCAAATACAATGTTCTTCAAAAGAGCAGTTGGTCTTGGGGTGCCGGGGTGGCTCAGTCGATTAAGCATCCGACTCTTGATTTCGGCTCAGGTCCTGATCTCACGGTCCGTGGGTTTGTGCCCCACATCGGCTCTGTGCTGGCAGCGCGGAGCCTGCTTGGGGTTCTCTCTCTTTCTCCCTCTCTCTCTGACCCTCCCCTACTTGCACTGTCTCTGTCTCTCTGAAAATAAATTTTTTTTTAAAAAAAGAGCAGTTTGTCTTATCTAGGAAGCCAGGTAACAAGGAAGGCCAAATCCCTGGATAGACTTAAGAATACAGGATAGCAAGGTAGCTACCAGTGTTGGAAGTACAGCTTCTCTCCCCCTGACCTTGACCCTTGTGTCATTCCGTCTTACCTGTGCTTCCACCAGACAGTTGCTTACATATCAGCAACTCTGTCCCATCCACAGAGAAACAGAAGTTAGACTTCAGTCTGCAAGCTCATCCCCATTCGATCTAAAAGTTTGATATCCAAGCCACTGCTTTGGGTAACGGTCTAAAAACCAGCAGCCTGGTGAGACACACAGCTCTGTCTGCTGAGCCCTCTCAGGGTTGCAGACACCCCACAAAGCAACTGGGCCCCAGCCTCCGAGACACCTAGACATGAAACGAGAAGGATGAGCACACTGCAGAGCTCCTGCGTCTTTGAAATGAACATAATTTTTCAGAGGATACAACGGAGCCTGGAGAAAGAATAAATACAGCACTCTTCAGAGCCAGTGACTATGTAAAAAAACAAACAAACAAACAAACAAAAAAGATATGTGCTAACATTTAGCCAATATATTCCTCACCATTGACTATTTTCCCTGTCCATTCTCAGACATTCATTATCAGATAGCTTTGCCTAAATGCTATCATTCTACCATTTGTTGCAAGAGATGCACTGAAATGCCATCAGCTCTTGTCCATGCTCACGATCAGATAAATGGGTGTGAGAAGCAGTTCTCTGTATATAGAAAAGCTTTCATTATCATGTACTTTTGCTGGCGTTTTTTAAAGGGGAGCGGGAGCTAACATTATTCATACATTAAATCAGAGCCTTAAGTGCAGCGCAAAAGAAGGCTCCCAAACTCGGCTGTGTATCACATCACAACACTGACATCTGTTGGCTATAAGTGTACTGGATCATCTAGTCCTTCCTTTCCCTGCAGCCACAGAACAGCTTCTCAACCAAATCTTTTCAGGATCCTCAGCCATTTAAGGTATGTTACGTGCTTCATTCCCAGTAGATTGCAAACTTGTGTTCACAGTTTCTCGTGTTAGCCTTCAACTCTCTCATGACACAAGACTTTATGTCATTTTAATTCTTTTCTAAAACCAAGCAGACATTCGTGTACGCAGCATACGCGCTAATCCAAACATAAGCTACACAAATGAGGGAACTGTCCTTTAACTGATACAACTTTGAAATGTATGTCATGAGGAAGATGACACAAACATGTTTATTGACACATCAGCATGTCCCCCCACACGAATGCTTCCTGTTATTCACCATGTTAACTGCTCTTTCCTCCTTTCTTGACCCCATTCTCCACTGTGATCTTTTCCCCAGGATCCTGCACTCCTCTTTTTCTTCCTCTGCCCACTGAACTATGAGAATCCACAAAGACTCCCTCGCCAGGCCTCCAGGGGCCGTCTAACATGCGGTGTCTAGGGAACTGTATCTAAGCACATGGTTTAATACTGCATACTAGAAGAACACCTTGATCTTTCCTCTTCTGTATCTCCTGAGGTTTCAAAGACTAAGAGTAAGAGGGATTACCTCCAAAGCCCCTTATTTAATGCTGTGATTTCATCAGTATCAATCAGTATCTGTATCAATATCTATAGCTTTACCATAAAAACTGAGCTTTGTCTCCCCTTCTGAATCAACACCCCATTCCAACTCCCCCATATCTACCAAATGCAGCACTATCCTTCCAGCCCCTCAACTGCAGCTGGGCATGGTTTCGTGGTGTCGTGGTTGCCTCCTCTCCCTTCTCCCCCACAACATTCCTTACCCCTTCCCGTGGCAGGAGGCCTGACCCCCTCCCACTGCCTCTCACCTAGATAGAGACAACAAGACACTCTTCCTCTTCCACGACACCGATTACCATCTATGTACTGATGACTCCCACATCCCGTCTCCAGCCTAGACCTCTCCCCTAAACTCCAGACCCATGTAATCCACATAGTCCACAATGGATCATCTTCACTTGGCTATCCCCCGGCACCTGAAACTCTACATATCCAAAATCAAATCCCTATTCTTTCCCCTCTCCCCCACAAACTGCTCCCTCTCCTCTGTTCCTTATATCTCTGATCGCTGACTTCGCTATCCAAGCCAAAAACCTTGGGGTCATCCACAGCTTTACCTGTCCCTCAGAGAGCAATATCCAATCAATCACAGAAGCTTAATTAATTCACCTGTTGATTCCAGCTCCTGGTTTACTCTTTATTTCATTCATGTCTCACCAACCCAACTACAGCAGACACCACAGTCTAACACTTAAGATGTGTGCTCCTTCCTCCTCTGTAGCATGGAATTGTCACCTATCCAGATGGAAACTATATTTTCTAGCCCCTAGTATCCGGGGATAGGGAAGAGAGCATATGATTAATTGTTGCCCATGGAATATAAGCTGATGTTACTTGTACTACTTAGTGTTTACAAAGCAGATACACATTCCCAAGGCTCTTTCCTCAACTACCAGCAGAATGGAGTGGACTCTTGGGTCTTGGAAGATGATGGGACCACAAGATAGAAGGAACCTAGGACTCTGAATGAGCACTTAGAACGCTGTCTACCAGGGATACTTATATTGGGCTGAACGAACTTTTGTTGTATCGAGCCACTGAGAGCTCTGGGCTTTATAGCCTGAAAAGTACTCTGTGACACTAACTAGTTCAGGGCCCCATCATTTCTCCCCCACGTTATAGCAGGTGACTCTCAGCTGATCTGTGCCTTTAGCCTTGGTCTGCATGCCTCTCTTGCTTAGTACAAGCTCCATGAAGGCAGAGGCTGGCTCTGCTTGTTCAGCGTATCCCCATCAGGAGCACAGCACCTGGTATGCAGAAAACTGACTAGGATCCTTTCTTCCCAATCTCTCCCTAACCCACACTCTTGGTTTCTATTACCTCATGCCCCTTTCCCTTTTACCCCAACACACACACACACACACACACACACACACACACACACACACACACACACACTCACCAAGGTTCGACTTGAGCCCTCCTTCTAGTCCTCACATCCCATTCCTTCCTACCAAGGCCCTTTCCTCTCAAGTCGTTTATAGCTCAGCTTCTGTGAATTTTTCTGTAACTTCACTGGGAATGATCACACTAACATTTACCTATCCCATTGCATTATGTACCTTATCTTAGACCCCCCCTTGCATTTGCAATAAATTCCTCGTGTGTGTGTGGCATGTATTCTGTCCCATCTCCTGTGCTACCTTACACACTCCTGGGGGAAGAATTGAGGTTCACTCTTACACACAGAGCTCCTCAGCAAATGCTCGATAAACGCCACCCACTGAATCCAATAATTTGCTTTGTATCATACATACTCTACGTAGCATCTTCTGGGATGCCTCTGGATCCAAACCTTTTTTTTCCCCCATACTTGAATTAGAGGGATTTTTAATAAATCCTACGTAAATTCTACATAAAACTAAATTCTACATAAACCTAAAAGGAAACACAGCATTTACAAAGAAAAGCATCTCTCCGTTACCTCCTTTGTGACTATGTAGTTTTCCATAAAGGGGAAATAGATTGTTAGAGAATGAAATAAGCTATTAGGTCCAATGCATAGTTGTCATTAATAACAATTAATAGTAAAAGTTACAATTTAATGTCTATTAAACCAGTGTCTGGCCCACAGAACACACAAGTTGTTTTCTTGCTGTTTCTGAATTTTGTCAACTTCTTCCTGAGCTTTCTTTCTTGAGGGAGCCCATAACTGAGGAAGGGAGCTATACCAGAGATACCTGGACGGCTCACTGGTGAGGCCTTCCAAAAGATGAGGGGTCTGGTGGGCATGCCAGAACATAGCTCGAGAGGAAGCACCAGGGGTGATCAGCCTCGGAGAAGACTCCTATCTTCATCGGGTGGCCGCTGGGAAGTGACAGGGGAATCCTGGCGACGCGAAGCCCAGTCATCATAAGTCATCATACAGACACCATTACCACCACCGTAATCCACCCAGTTCATATGCTCCGCTCCTCACACAGTCTACACATCAACGTCGGACATGTGGTCGGTCAACTGACATGGGTCATCTTACGCACATGGAAGGTGTGCATCTATCATAACTCCCAGTAGGCTGACACACGGGCCAGCCTAGAACCAAAATCCCTCCAAACTTTTCAGTTTAGCGCCCTTCAAAGAGACATAATGTAGCCCTCAAATACAGTTGTTAAAGCTTTCAGGCGTGCCTCACCGTGCATCTGAAAAATCATTTTTCATTTATGAGCTGTACCTTATCACTCTGTGCAGCCACCATATATGTTATGCTGCACAAAAATAATTGATTACTTATGAGTGACAGAGTAATTGGCACTACCCTGGTTATTCAGCTATTTTTATGCATTATAATTACCAGCTTCAGTACACTAGACAGAATTTAATGTTCTTGAAAATTAATATTATTGAAGGACTTAATACAAAAGCATGTAATGTTCTTAAATTAAAAACTTGTCACACACGCTGATAGAGTCTCACATTGTTGGCTATTTATCAACATTTTGTTTTAATCATTTCAAACCTTTTTATCAAGGTACAGAGCCTGGAGCTCGTGTCAGTTCAGTACAACTGAATTCTAGTAGCTCACGGTCTGAATTAAAGTTGGCAATAACAATGTTATATGTCTAATGTTATATCGAAGACCCAGAATCTGTTGCCTACCGACCTGTATTACAGCTATGAGTTCCTTGAAAGCAAAAAAAAAAACAAAACAAAAAAAACAAGTCATTTATATATGATTCTAATAAGTGGCCGGTGTGCTGAGGCTGCGTGAAATATATTAAATAAGCAGAATAATATCCAACAATTGCCTGTGAACTCACTAGAAGAAATTCCGTCTTCCACACCGGGGCTAGCTGTGATTGAGGAGACAGACGCGGCCAAGAGAAAAGATGTGGTTTGTGAAGCTGGGGGGCTTCTAACCTAATGTCATCCTACCCAGGGTGAGGGTACCAAGATGGGCTATCTTTCATTTTTTTGATTGTATAAAGGGAACACACACACACACCCCCTTTAAAATGACTTAATCCCTGGGGCACCTGAGTGGCGCAGTCGGTTAAGCGTCCGACTTCAGCCAGGTCACGATCTCGCGGTCCGTGAGTTCGAGCCCCGCATCAGGCTCCGGGCTGACGGCTCAGAGCCTGGAACCTGTTTCCGATTCTGTGTCTCCCTCTCTCTCTGCCCCTCCCCCGTTCATGCTCTGTCTCTCTCTGTCCCAAAAATAAATAAACGTTGAAAAAAAAAATTTTTTTAATGACTTAATCCCAGTCTCTCAAAATGCTTATTACTTCATGAAACCTGCTTTTCTCTTCAGTGCTGTGATAAATTTCTATGTTTACTCCAGTCTCCTCCTTTCCTCTTTTAAACTGTTTCTCTTTGTATTTTAACAGCACAAGAATTTTTACATGTTCAACTGAGTGTCGTTCATCTAGGCGGGTCTTCTGCACCCTGCCACAGTCCCCCTCACTCCATATGAACTGCCATCTCCATATGGCTTTCCTGACTATTCGTCTCTCTCCTCGATTCATTTTTCCTCATCCTTCCTTCCCAATCCCGGCGCTCCTTTTTCTCTTCCTCAGCAGTTGGCCAACATATAGAACTATAGAGTGCTTAAATACTTCTTTTTTTGTTTATTTTTGAAAGAGGTAGAGAGAGAGAGAGAGAGAGAGAGAGAGAATGAGCAGGGGAGGGGCAGAGGGAGAGGGAGACACAGAACCCAAAGCAGGCTCCAGGCTCTGAGCTGTCAGCACAGAGCCTTACACGAGGCTCAAACCGACAAACTATGAGATCATGACCTGAGCTGAAGTCGGAAGCTTAACTGACTGAGCCACCCAGGCGCCCCTAAATACTTAATTCTTTAGTGCTTACATAGTACTTTCTAATATTAAAGTTATGTTTTACTCCTATGGCTCAATGAATTGCCTTTTTTTTTTCTGTTAGAAGTCCCTTAACAGAAAATTATTTCCCATCCCCAGTATAGTGGCTTAACAGATAGGAATCAAAGAATCATAGAACATTTACCATGATTAGTTTCAAGAAAATTAAAGTTAGAAAAGACACAGCTAGAATCAATTTTAAATTTGAAGCCAAAATTCTGATATTTCTTCACAATCACATTAATAGATTAACATAATTTCAAGTAATGGACTATATGGCTTTAATACACATCAGTTTAATAATCAAAGTGTTATCTGCCAACTTGATTAACTCCCATAAACTTGCATCAAAAATGCTTATTACCTCGGGGCGCCTGAGTGGCTCAGTCAGTTAAGCGTCTGACTTCGGCTCAGGTCATGATCTCATGGTTTGTGAGTTTGAGCCCTGCGTCGGGCTCTGTGCTGACAGAGCCTGGAGCCTGCTTCAGATTCTATGTCTCCCTCTCTCTCTCTGCCCCTCCCCTGCTCATCCTCTGTCTCTCAAAAATAAATAAACATTAAAAAAAGAATTTTTTAAAAAAATGCTTATTACCTCATACTATGTATAAAAAACCAAAATGGATTATAAACCTAAGGTTTTAGTTCTTACTATAAGAACTAAAAGTACATATTTCACTTCGAGGGAAATACAGGCATAAATCTTTGTGACCTTGGATTAGGAAATGGCTTCTTAGATACAACACAAAAAGCACAAGTGATACAAGAAAAAATAGATAGAGGCACCTGGGTGGCTCAGTAGGTTGAGCGTCCGACTTTGGCTTGGGTCATGATCTCACGGTTGGTGGGTTCGAGCGTCGCGTCACGCTCTGTGCTGACAGCTCGGAGCCTGGCGCCTGCTTCAGATTCTGTCTCCCTCTCTCTCTGCCCTCCCCCACTCGTGCTCTGTCTCTCTCTGTCTCTTAAAAATGAATAAAAGTTAAAAAAAAATTTTAAGAAAAAACAGATAAATTGTAATTCATCAATATTAAAAACTTTGTGCTTTGGAGGACACCATCAAGAAAGCAAAAAGACAACCCACAGAATGGGTGAAATATTTGCAAATTATATATCTGATAAGGGTCTACTATCCAGAATATATAAAGAACTCAACACAATTAAAAATGGCAAACGATGTGAACAGCTATTTCTCCAAAGATGATACAAAGATGGCCAATAAGCACATTGAATGTCTTTTGACATTCAACATCATTAGTCATTAAGGAAATGCAAACCAAAAACCATTGAGATACCACTTCACACCCACTAGGTTGGCTATAATCAAAAAGATAGATAATAACGAGTATGGGCAAGACACGGAAAAACCGAAGCCCTCAGTGTTGGTGGGAATGTAAAATAGTGCAGCCACTTTCTTTTTTTTTTTTTAATGTTTATTTATTTTTGAGACAGAGAGAGACAGAGCATAAACGGGGGAGGGTCAGAGAGAGAGGGAGACACAGAATCGGAAGCAGGCTCCAGGGTCTGAGCCGTCAGCACAGAGCCTGATGCGGGGCTCAAACTCACAGACCATGAGATCATGACCTGAGCCAAAGTCGGATGCTTAACCGACTGAGCCACCCAGGCGCCCCGTGCAGCCACTTTCGAAAACAGTTTAGCAGTTCCTCAGCAAGTTAAACGTGAGAGTTACCAGATGACCTAGGAATTCCACTCCTAGAATACCCCCAAAACATGAAAACATACATCCACACAAAAACTCATACGTGAATGTTCATAGCAGTATTATTCACAATAACCAAAAAAAAAAAAAAATGAAATAACCCAAACGTCCACTGATTGATAAATGAATAAACAAAATGTAGTATATTCATACAATGGAATATTATTCAGCCATTAAAAGGCAACTAATTCATACTACAACATGGAAGAACCTTGAAAATATCATGCCAAGTGAAAGAAGCCAGACACAAAAGGCCACATACTGAATTATTCCATTTAGTTAAAATGTGCAGACAGGCAAATCCATCAAGACAGAGAGCAGATCAGTGGTTGCCAGCGGTTGGTAATGTCTCCATAACTCTGAATGTACTAAAAACCACTGGATTGTCTATTTTTAAAGGCTGAACATTATGATATGTAAATTATATCTCAACAAGCTGCTATTTCTTTATAAGTGCTTATTGATAGAATGTGCTCTGTGTTCTGATCTGTGAAGAAGTTTGCAGAGATGGGGAAGAGGAAGTGTCTAAGACCTAAAAGGGATCGAATTCCATTCCAGAACACCAGGTTCTTCACCTGGCCTTCCCTTTTTTTTTTTTTTTTTTCTTCACTTAGTTAATTCAGAAAATCAGCCATCTGTTGATGTTACTTGAGCTAAATTAACTTCTCCTGACTTCAGTTTTCTTTTCTAAGGTAGTCACCCAGAGTTAGAACCTGGACATTAAGAGTACACACACGGGAGTCAGAGCAGTTACTCTTTTCCTCCCAGCCCTACCAGATGGCAGACTTTGGTCGTGTTTTTTAACCTTGCCAGGCCTCATTGATCCTCACTGTAAAATGAGGATAATTCATACTCACCCCACAGATTGCAGAGAATGAAACATACATTGATTGGGATCGCTGACAGGGACTAAGTACTCTGCAGCCGTGGCTATTATTGGTTCAAAGGCTCATTCCAGTTCTTTTTGTTTGTTTGTTTTTTGAGAGAGAGAGAGAGAGAGAGAGAACGAGAGAGGGGGTGCAAGTGAACCAGGAGCAGAGAGAGAGAGAGAGAAAGAGAGAGTGAGAGAGAAGCAGGGCTCACGCAAAGTGGGGCTTGGTTTACTGCACGCAGGGCTCGGGCTCACTCGGAGGGGAGCTTGAGCTCGCCCCATGTGGGACTCGAACGAGAACAGTGACAAACTGTGAAATCATGACCTGAGCGGAAGTCAGATGCTTAACGACGGAGCCTTCCAGGTGCTCCAGCTCTTTTTTTCTTCTTAAGTTTATTTATTTTTGAGAGAGAGAGAAAGTGTGAGGGAGGGAGGAAGAGAGGGAGAGGGACAGGGAGTGGGACAGGGAGAGAGAATCCCAAACAGGCTCCACACTGCACAGAGCCCGATGCAGGGCTTGAACCTACAAACCTTGAGATCACGACCTGAGCCACAGTCAGATACTTAACTGACTGAGCCACCCACACGCCCCTCATTCCAGTTCTAAAAGTCTCTGAGATATCAATAGAATTACAATTTAAGTAGTATATATAATAAAAATAGTAACACCACTTCAAATAGTTGAGAAGGTTTTCATAATTCAGTGAAGTCTGAGGCAAAAAAGAGGGACTATATAGGAAAAGTGGTTTGTTTCATCAATAGAACTTGTCCTTTTTAGCATGCATAATTATAAACTGTAGTTCTAAAGAACTAATCAAGTGAAAACTAAATGAGGAGGAAAATAGTAACAAAGACAGAATTATGACTCAAATTGACTTGGCATAAAGGTTAAAATTATAAGAAAAAGCTGAAGTCCTCTTGTCATTCTGTCCAAATACTGCCATGACAACAGTGTGTACTTGATGTACAGTGTGTCTTTCCACCTTTTGCCAGTTGCCTGATGGCTCAGATAAAGTAGAATTTCCATAGTCCGGCTAGATACTGGGCCATGACTTTCTTATCATAATGAAGATTGCTCTGGCGGGTCACCCAATCGATGGATGTGCAAGTTTAAGTCTTATGTTAAGCCACGGTGACACTGTTCTCTCTGTCCCTTATGTTCTGAGTCAGAGAGAAGATGCTTAGATGATGGCATGGGGTTTTTTCCTACTAATTTGGATGCCTGGGTGCTTGAGATGCTATTAGATTGTCAAGCAAACATTATTGCCATCATTGGCAAAATGACAAAATTACAGGGATGTCTCCACTGACTGCTTTGATGGACTGACTTCTAACTCTCAAGGTGTCTTCCCTTTGCCTCAAGCAGTAATTTATCTAAAAGTTAATTACCAACCATTAGCTCCCCTACTGAGCTAGCCCAGCAGTCTGAGAGTGAAGAAAGGAGGAAATCATGTAAGCTATCCTTAGTGCAGCCACTGATTTTTCTCGAAAAAAAGAAAGAGAAGCAATACTAAAGGACAGTACCAACAACAACAAACTCCTGCAAGAAAAATCCCTTAGACCTGGCTGCAAGATAACATGGTCTCATTTCATTTTTGAAGGAATATGTGCTACACTAAGAAACAGCAGCCTGTTGATTAAATCTAGAGCCATTCAAATCCCTCCAAGCCTGTGAACGTATCATAGAATAAAAAACATCCTGACGTTCATAGGTCAGCCCATCTGCGGTAGATTTGCCAACATGGGAGAGGGGGAGGGCAGATACACACTTGAGATAATCCCTTTAAAACATATCAGGGCTTCTACAGCAAGCTGTCCTCCGCCTTCAAAGGTGCCCACGGGGAAAATGACAATCCATGAATACAAATCATAATTTTGAATCATAATTTTAAATAAGTGAAAATGATACCATCCAACCAATTATTCCATAGCACCAGCAACTGTTAAATTATGCAGGCCTCATCAAAACAGGTGACATGCACAATGACATTTAGAATAATGTTATTGCTCTTGATCTTGTTTTGCCATTTGTGAGACTCCACAAATAATGCAACCTACCATGGGTTACCACTTTGTCAAATTGGAATATTGCGTTTAAGTCCGTGGGCTTTGTGATATAGACTCTTAATAGATAAACTGATTCCGAAAGGCACCTGAGTGGCTCAGTTAAGTGTCCAACTTCGGCTCAGGTCATGATCCCACGATTCATGGGTTCAAGCCCCAAGCTGGGCTGTGCACTGACAGCTCAGAGCCTGGAGCCTGCTTCAGATTCTGGGTCTCCCTCTCTCTCTCCCCCTCCCCCACTCGTGTGCATGCGCAAGCTCTCTCAAAAATAAATAAATATTTTAAAAGAAAGAAAAGAAAAGGGAACCAAAACAAATTCTAGAACATTTAAGGTATATTAAAATAAAAATATCTGGCATTCAAATAGACCTACCACAAAACCTGTGTATTTGCATATTCGTTTTGAATTTTTTTTTTTTTTAACGTTTATTTATTTTTGGGACAGAGAGAGACAGAGCATGAACGGGGGAGGGGCAGAGAGAGAGGGAGACACAGAATCGGAAACAGGCTCCAGACTCCGAGCCATCAGCCCAGAGCCTGACGCGGGGCTCGAACTCACAGACCGAGAGATCGCGACCTGGCTGAAGTCGGACGCTTAACCGACTGCGCCACCCAGGCGCCCCGTGCATATTCGTTTTGAAAGGGAATGAACTCCAGAGCCAGATGAACTGGGTTTGAACTCTGGTTCTGTTAAGCTGCGTGACCCTGGGCAGTTTAACTTCTCTGTGACTCAGTTAACTTATTAGTAAAATGGAAATAGAAATAGTACCTATCTCACAGGCTTGTAAGGCAAATTAAATGAGTTAACATGAGTAAAATACTTAACGGCAACGTCTGGTGCAGGGGACGTAAGTACTACATAGGAGTCAGTTGTCGTTATGTCTACGGTACTAGAGGTGAGGGGTCCAGGAAGGTGCTATTTTAGCATGAAAGACACAAGTGAGCCCCTTGGCTTGGTACTTCTGGATGTTTGGGCCCCCAAATCCAACCTGGGGATCTGAACCAATGAATGAGCCCTTCTATTAGCAATGTAAGGAAGCACTCATGAGTTCTCTTTTGTCCAGATCCCTTCAATTCCTGAACATCCAAGCGATGGGAAAGACCATGATCTGGATCAGCAAACCTTAATCAACTAAGAGATGCCATGACAAGACCCTCCATGATTACCACATTGCAGAAAATTGTGATGCTACTGTATCTACCCATAATAACACTTATAAAGCAGTTTTGCCAAGTCAGAAAGCACTTCCTGATCCAATCATTATTATGAGCATTTGTTATCCCTAAACTATAGGGCTACAGACCTAGAAGAATATCAAGTTGACCTTGCATCAGCTATATCCTAGAAATAGTCTCTCTCTTTTTTTTTTAAACTAAATATCCTCGATATGCGTATTCTTACTTACAACTTGGCTTTGGTATTTCTTTTTTTTTTCCAATTCATTGTGTCCTCTTTTTCTGCTTCTTACCCAGCCCCTCAGAGGGTTCTTCTCAGCTCACCACACAGGTTGACTACCCTCTGAACGTAGAACCCCGAAGTCAAATATCCAGACCTGGCAAGCACTGAACTAGGAGTTCCCAACATTTTCGCCTCCTTTTATTTTCTTTCCCCAAAAGAAATGTTTTAGGAGACTTTATCTACTGAAATGCAATCACTGGCTCTCCATGCACTTGTTGAAGGATCTCTGAGTTGTTTCCAATGTTTAGCTATTACAAATAAAGCTGTTATGAACATTTGTGAACAGCTTTTTGTGTGAACATAAGTTTTCATTTCTCTGGGATAAATGTTCAAGAGTGCAATTGCGTGGGTATATGGTAGATGCGTGTTTCATTTTATAAGAAATTTCCAAACTGTCTTCCGGGGTGGCTGTACCATTTTACATTCCCACACACAACATATGAGTGATCCATTTGCTCCACACCCTCACCAGCATTTGGTGGCGTCGTCATTTTTCATTATAGCCAATTCTGATAGGCATATACCTCATTGTGGTTTGAATTTGCATATCTCCAGTGACTAGTGATGTTGAACATGTTGTCATGTGCTTATGTGCCATCTGTATATCCTCTTCAGTGAAATGTCTGCCCATGTCTTCTGCCCATTTTCTAATTGCACTGTTTGGTTTTTACTATTGGGTCTCGACAATTCTTTATCTATTCTAGATGCTAATAGTCTTCTATCAAATATTTGGTTGCAAATATTTTCTCTCAGTCTGTAGCTTATCTTTTCAACTTCTTCACATAGTCTTTCACAAAGCAAGCGTGTTTCATTTAGTGAGGTCCAATTTGTCAAGTTTTCTTTCCATGATTCATGCCTTATGTGTCAAGCTTGACAACCCTGCAGCAGGAGTCGGGACACTAGGACTAAGGTGACGCCAGCTCGCCCGGGTTTATCCAGGACTTTCTTGGGTTTAGCACCAAAAGTCCCACATCCTAGGAAACCCTTCGGTCTTGGACAAACTGGGACAGTTGGTCACTCAAACAAGAGCCGATGGAGTCCTGCCCCTCTTTTGCACCGACACAGCCTCAGCTGAGAGTGGAGGGACCAGTGCCAGAGAGACACCCATCCTGGGCCTGAGAATCAAGACATGATATCACTGACGCATGAGTAGCTGTGATGCCACAAGGTTCTGAAGGGCACACATGGCAACCTTGCCATTTCCTCTCTCACGACGATGGGCAAGATTTTTCAGAAAAGGCAGGCTGTCAGGGAAAGAGAGGTCCCCTTACCTTACACGGCCATCCCACTGTCTTTGGAGCCTGTACTTGAGGTGGCTCCCACCCACATCCTTCTGGTTCATCCAGTTCAACACTTTGGGCCAAGGATGCCCAGTCCTGGGCACACTAGATTTCCCCCGAAAAGCACTTCAAAAATGCGGATGACTGAGCCCCGTCCCAGACCAGTTAAATGTGCTTCTCTCCAAGTGGGAGTGGGGCTCAGTCAATATTAGCCACAAAAACTCCCGAAGTGATTCCAGTGTGCAGCTGGGGTGAGACCCTTTGCTGCAGGCTCCAGGGGTGTGAACTGCTTGTGGACGCGGATGAGAGCATCCACAGCACCCAGCAAAATGCCTGCATATAGCAGGCATCCAATATACATTCGTTAAGTTTTTTAAATGAGCAAATAATATAGAAGTGATCAAAGACTGGGTCCAAATATCATTTACTTTGTCTCTCCTGCTTGTAACTGAAGGACCAAATGAGGTGCAAGGTAAACTGTAGGATAAGCCTCCCTAAAACTAGACTGTCTCCAAGCCTTTCCCAATCTCCCAAAAAGTTGAAAAGTCAAGAAATCCCTGACTGCCCCAATGGGCATTTTTACAGATGGATAATTAGGCTGTGTCAGTGTCACCGGGAAGTTGTTAGAAATGCAGATTTTCAGGCCCCATCCCAGAGTAACAGAAGCACAGTGTGCTTTTTAACAAGACCCCAGGTCATTCGCCGCAGCTCCTTAAAGTCTGAGAAGCACCCACCAGGCTGAGAAGTCCCTGTGGGAGAGAACCAGCTGGCTGCACTCCGGCCCCTGGGAGAGCATATGAAGGGAAGAGACCCTCAGAGGAGGTTGAGGGAAGGGGTGGAGCCACACCCGGAGGCCAAATCTCAGAGCTTTTTGACTTTTACAAAACCCCCAAAGCATCTAAGGACTTGAATCCTTAACTCACCAAGTCTAAACCTTGAGCAGGTAAACTGACACAGCAGAGAACTACCTGTAGATACTGAACAGTGTACTTGTTTATGGATCGGAGTGAATTTAGGGCTGTGATCAGTTACTAAGTACCATCCTGAGATGGATCAAAGAATGTGGCCCTGTCCATGAATTACCCTGCTGAGAGAGGCAAGCTCTTTAAGGTTTGCTCAGGGAGGCAGGGTGGGTGGGCCTCCTCGCTCCCTCCCCCACGTGGCCAGAGTTTTATAATTCCCACGTGACGTCCACTGTGCTGGGCAATCCCCCCCCACACACACACACACTCACCAAGATCCCTCAGAAACCCTCTCTAATAATTCCCCAACTAGAAGTTGGTCAGCCTACAGGCATCCTACCAGCGTTTTACGGTGGGAAGCCATTATTTTCATCATTTGCTTCATCCTGAAAGCAGCCCACTGTGGGGTTTGCGGACGGAAAGAGGTGCCTGTCTTTTCTTTTGTATAGCAGGAGGACTTACACCTGTGAGGACATAATTGATTTTTTTGCAAATTCTAGATAACTTTATGCAATTTCCCCCAGATTCTAGTATCACCTCTGTGTCCTTCCCTGCGGAGACGATAGCTGAAGCTCACAGAGAACAGCCCCCCAAATCAGGGTGAACATCAAGGGAAAAGCTAAAGCCTCAATTCCAGGCGAAGCACCTCTCTGCCTACAGTGTCACCTGACCGTAGCTACACACACACACAGAAGCACAGAATGGGTGCTCTGGGCCAGAGATTGTGTTGAAATAATTATGCTCTGCCCTCGATGAAATTGCTTAAACTGCTTTCTGCTTTACAACATCATACACAGAAAACCATTTTCACGCCCGCACCGTGGCCTGAGGCAGATTTTGCATTCTGCATCAGGAGGAAATTGATTAATGTGAATGTTTTAGCTGTGGTTGTTGTTTGTGTATAAACTTTTGTTAAAACAAGTACGGCAGAATAAATGACCTTTATGTAGACACCTATTAAGGCGCTAAAAGGCTTGGCTACATTCATCTGAGACGCGTACACATAACGAGTGGAACAATGAGGGGATCAGCAGCTGCAAGGGGTTGAATTGAATTCTTCAACAATAGAAAAGTTTTTCAGACCCAAATACCAGCAATCAAAGAGAATTTTTGCAGATAATCCGAGAGAAAGAAAATAATAAAATTAAAAAAAAAAATGCTAGCCAACTTTGCACCAGTTAGCATAAGGTTGCCATCTGAAACATGTCAGCTTAAGAGCAGACCGAACCACCATTCTTTTGCCCAACTGCAGTATTCAGAACTGTTTCCCCAAATAATCCCAGATGGCATGCCACAAAATTTCAATTCATTTTAAAAGCTTTCTTTGCTGTTATTATGTGATTGAAAGTGCAAAAGCAAGTTGCCATTCTCATGGCACTATTTGCATTGGCTATTATCCCCTAAAATCCCCTTTAAACAGCTACATTGTCAGCCCATAGGCCTCATTTAGAACTACAAAAAAGCCCAGATTAATTCGATCAAAGAAAGAGCCAAGTACAAAATGCACTTTTCAAACTGTATCAGAGTGGGTTCGCTTTACAGATCGCTTCGGGGCAAGAACCGCAGGGGAAAGAAAGCCCTGAAAATAAAGCTTGGTTACGAAGCGAAATAACTAGGTTTGGCTCCTTCTCTGATTTACTGGAGCACCTCGAGGCGAAATCGCCAATTAAAAATTCTTAGAGGGAAAGATATTTAAATATAAATGCTGAAACAGACCCCCACAAACCGCAGCATCACATTCGTACCCCTGGCTTTCGGCCACCATTCTTCGGAGGCAGTTCGAAGCCTTGCCTGGGTAACCCGGTTAGTAGGAGGCTTTTCTGAAGTCGCAGACACCACATTCAGCCAAAGGACTTTGCACTGGCAAACATTTATGTCCGACTCTTCTCACCCCATCCCCAGAGGAAATGTTTTAAGTTACCACAAGAAAAGAAAATGCTGGAAAACAAAGGGGGGAAAAAACCGGTGATGACAACATTTCTTTTCACAAAACAAAACCTGCTCAAGATTCCGGTCGAATTCCGGGATCGGAAGCTGGCTGCAAGCGCCCTTCCACAGGCAGGCTGACGGGGCTGTCTCACCTGGGGGTCTGGAGGTGGGGGAGAAAGCTGGGGTGAGCCAAGCTGGAGTTTGGGTCTCTTAGGGACGCTCCATTAGTTTCCTAGGCGGGGTGAGCGGCGTCCGTTTTCCACTGCAGATGGTGCAGCCGGCCAGCTCCCTCCCTCTCGGCCCGAAGCTGTTCCTTCCCTTCAGCGGCGGCTTTTGTGCGCTGAGAACATTTTACTGGGGAGGGAAGGGCTGCACAGAGGTAGGGCTACAGGACGCGGGCAGCGAGACGTGCCGGTGCCTCTTCTGGGACGGAGCAGAGCCGGGAGAGCGCTGCAAACGCAGGCAGCTGCAATAAATATCAAAGTCGTTTGCAGGAGGGAGGAACCAGGGAGGATTTCAGCCGGTTGTGTCGGTTCAAGCTTTTGCTCCGGGAGGGACGAACTCAAAAGTCCTGAGTTGTCTGCTGTTTCCCCAAACCCACCCTGGAAACAAAAGAACATCGTGCTGCTGTAATCACATCTCATAAAATGTTTAGAAAGGGCACGCTCACCAAGAGGCTCCAACCATAAAACAGCAGTCCTGAACTTCCTGGTCGCATGCTCAGCTAGAAATGCACAGGGCTATTAAGTTACTCAGTTTGCTCAGAGGTGTTCACCACCCCCAACAACCAAATCCTCATCCTCCTGAAAATTATCTGGAGGAAACAAATATGGATAGAAAACTGCAAATTTGGATGGTATTCCTCCTCCCATCCCTGAAATCAGGCAAACAGAGAAAGAAGTAAATGGTGAATACATATACAGGAAAGAGAATATAGAATCGAGTTGTTTTCTGTGAAGGAAAACCTTCTACTTTCCTCCCAAATCTTCAAAACAAATTATTCAAACTCATTCCCTGGTGGTCCTAACTTTTAACTACAGCAATACAGCACCAAAAAAAAAAAAAAAAAAAAAAAAAAGTTCTGGATTTTTGAGATCTGGATAAACTTTCTGAAACTCTGCAACCTAAACTTAACGGAAGAAAGACCACTATATCTGATAGGTGATGAGACAAATTGTATGAATCACTGTGAAAAAACACACCCACAGTAATTTCTTTCTAGTAAATTTCAGTAGCCTGTTAACTAGTTGGAATAGGAATGTTTCTGTGACTTTTTGTAGGTCTCGCTGCCTGAGCCCTAAATGAATACACAATTACTTCCCTTGGTGGTAAAGATGTGTTTGATAATGAGTCAAGAATTGTCCAAGCAAAATAAGAAAGGAAGATCAGCACCTCTCAGATTACCACCACTGCCAGTGTTCAGAGACCCAAGGTGATCCCATCAGGACTCACAAGGACATTGTTTAAGGTAAATCCCTTGAGGCCATTTTTTTTAGGAGGCAAGGAGAATAAAGGAACAGGTGTCAGGGAATATTGTAAAAGCTTCCACTCTCTGTTAGGAGATCTAATTCTGGTCCTGGCTCTGCCTCTGACTAACGAAATGACCTTAGCTTAGTTGTTTTCCCTCTCTAGATCTTACTTTTCTCATCCATAAAATAAGGCTAAACTAGATGATTCCCAAGGGCCATCCCAGAAATAATATCAAAGAGTGTTGAGAGCATTCCTATGGAAAACGCAGACAACACTAATTACAATGGGTCTAAAATGAGTTTCTCATGTTATGTGCTATCTAGGTAACAGAATAGCTTCACTGGCATAGGTTGGGGCTTGAAAGATTTCGTCTTAGCCTCCTAAAGGCTCTGGTCATCCCTAGGCTGTGCATAAGAATTAACTTCAGGGAGGTCCATTTGAAATTAGTCACAGAGTTTCTGGCAGTTGCCTGCACAACTGATCCCCAGTCTGAATTGTCCATAGGGAAGCCTATTTGACCTATCTGGCCATGGAGCCCAAGCTGTTAGTCCTCTAGAAACAGTTTCTAGGTTTTCTTCAGTCAAATGAAAAACAGGATGCCACTTAAAAAAAATTACTGAGGCGCCTGGGCAGATCAGTCGGTTAAGCCTCTGAGTCTCAATCTCAGCTCAGGTCTTGATCTCAGGGTTGTGAGTTCAAGCCTGGCACTGGGCTCCGTGCTGGGCATGAAGCCTACTTTAAAAAAAGGGGGGTGGATGCCTGGGTAGCTCTTGATTTCAGCCTAAGTTGTGGTCTCGCAGTTGTAGGATTGAGTCCACATTGGCCTTCACGCTGAGCATGGTGCCTGCTTGGGATTCTTTCTCTCTCTCTCTCTCTCTCTCTCTGCCCCTCTCCCACTCATGTCGTCTCTGTCTCTCTCAAATTAAATAAACTTAAACCATTAAAAAAATTTTTTTAATGTTTACTTATTATTGAGAGACAGAGAAAGAGCATGAGCAGGGGAGGGGCAGAGAGAGGGGGAGACACAGAATTTGCAGCAGGCTCTGGGCTCCGAGCTGTCAGCACAGAGCCTGACGCGGGGCTCAAACTCACAAACCACGAGATCATGACCTAAGCCAAAGTCGGACGCTTAACCAACTGAGCCACCCAGGGACCCCAAAACATTAAAAAAAAAAGAGTGAGGGGCGCCTGGGTGGCTCAGTCGGTTGAGCAGCCGACTTCGGCTCAGGCCGTGATCTCATGGTTCATGAGTTCAAGCCCCGCGTCAGGCTCTGTGCTGATAGCTCAGAGCCTGGAGCCTGCTCCAGACTCTGTGTCTCCCTCTCTCTCCAACCCTCCCCTGCTTGCACTCTGTCTCTCTCTCTCTGTCAAAAATAAATAAACCTTAAAAAAAGATTTTAAGTAATCTCTACACCCAACATGGAGTTCATACAACCCCGAGATCAAGAGTCACACGCAATTACTTCTCACCAAGGCTGATGTAGCTCGTACCACTGCTGAATGCTCAATCTGCCAACAGCAGAGACTGGCACTGAAATATTTATTAACGTACCACTATTCCTCATGGAATTACATTTACATCACCTTCTATGTTAGATGGGGAACAGTAGTCTTCTTTCCAGATTTTGACATCTGCTTGAGTTAAGATTTGCCTTTTCTCTCCACAATGCTTCCAACAGCACCACCATCCAGGGTTTACAAATGCCTATTCTATTGACATTATATCACATATAACATTGCCTTGGTCCAAGGGACCCACTTGATAAAAGAGAAAGTATAACAAGGGACACATGACTATGGACTCCACTATCTCACCATATGCCTCATCACTCTGACACATTCAGGCTAATAGATAGTGTAAAGCCATGGGGCAGAGGGCAGCGGCAGGGGTGGGAAGAAGGTTGCTGAGAACCCATCCCAGGGAATCAGGGAAAGAGGAGAGACAGGACATCTTGTGAGCAGGAATCCCAAGTCCCCAAGCACAGGCTTCATTGTCTCTCAAATTCTCTTACAAAACACACATTCAGAGATAAAATTATTCAGAATTTCAATGAGGCACCTGGGTGGCTCAGTCAGTTGAGCTTCCGACTTCAGCTCAGGTTATGATCTCATGGTACGAGGGTTTGGGCCCCACTTAGGGCTCTGTGCTGCCAGCTCAGAGCCTGGAGCCTGCTTCGGATTCTGTGTCTCCTTCTCTCTCTGCCCCTTCCCCACTCACGCTCGCTCTCACTCTCTCTCAAAAAATAATAAACATTAAAAAAAAAAAAGAATTTCAAGACAGTAATACAGAACATTAAACCCCAGGAGTCAGCCCCCTCCTGAGCTTGGGCCCCTGTATATTGGTCACATGCCCAAGAAGCCAGCCCTAGTGCCCATACATGTCTAAATGGGAGTGTAAGAAAGTTAATACTCCATGGAGCAAACTTTCAACCAATGGGAGGCGGGAAGTAGCTAGTAAATTCTTCTCCCTCTTTTCACTAGACATACTGTCCTAAAAAGCAGCCATTTATATAGTGTCTCAGAAAATAGTCCCATAAGATCAAGAAGTCGGTCACACTTGATTGTAAGCGTGGGCCAGTTCAGCTTGGCGTTTTCACATTGGCTCTCCCTCTTTCCTTGCCTCACTCCCCTTTTCTTCATCCTGCTTGGATTGCATTCCTGATTAAAGTAATAGCACATAAGCCATTTCCACAAGCTCTGCATTCTGGGTAACTCGGGCTAAGACAATCAGTTCACTCAAAAAGCAAGCAGGGAACATACACTTTAAATATTTATTTTAATTTAAACATTCAGTTTTAATTTAAAATGTTATTTCAATTTAAAATGTTTGAGCACGCATTCGTTTGCAATTTCTCCAAAGGTTTTTGTCTCTTTAAAGACTGGAACCAGAGACTAAAGTTCTATTTTGTTTTTATTGACTAAATCACAACCTACGCACATCATTTACAACTCATAGCCTCCACCATCCCTAGTTTATTTAAAGTAAAACAATAATTTAAAGACCCTGTTAAAGCAGCTTAAATGCAAAATTCCTCTAAATTTTTACAGACTTTTTTTTCTGGTCTCAACAGTTGCCCCACCAAACCAAACATTATTTCAGTGAGCACCTATATTAAGTCCCTCCAAAAACATTCAGCTTGGCTTCGTAGTAACAATCGTTTTTTTCAGCTACTTTTTCATAGGTTGATGTGATATTTAATTAAATTGTAATCGCAAGTACATTCCGTATAAACAAATTGACATCGTTACAATTGAAAAGACGATCAAAAATACAATACATACACAGGTTTCAGGATGTACGTAAGTGATTCCTGGCAACATTCAGCTCTCCCTACAAGGACAGAAGACTGTAGTGTCCTCAGATCAGCATCAGAGTGTGTCCCCAGACCAATAGCATCAGTGTCGCCTGGGAACCAGTTAGAAATGCAAAATTCTCCCAGGTGCCTGGGTGGCTCATTTGGTTAAGCATCCCACTTCGGCTCAGGTCACAATCTCGAGGTTCGTGGTTTAAGCCCCGCTTTGGGCTCAGTGCTAACAGCTCAGAGCCTGGAGCCTACTTTGGATTGTGCGCCTCCCTCTTTCTGCTCCTCCCCTGCTCTCTCTCTGTCTCTCAAAAATAAATAAATGTTAAAAAAAAAAAAAAAAAAAAAAACTTAAGAAATGCAAAAGTCTCAGGCCATCCCAAACCAACTGAATCAGAAACTCTGGGAGTGGAGCTCGGTAATCAGTTCTGAGTACAGGCAAGTTTGAGAAGCACTGTCCTAGGGGCGCCTGGGTGGCTCAGTCGGTCGACTTCGGTTCAGGTCATGATCTCACAGTTCGTGAGTTCGAGCTCTGTGCTGACAGCTCAAAGCTTGGAGCCTGCTTCGGATCCTGTGTCCACCTCTCTCTCTGTTCCTCCCCCACTCACACTCACTCTCTCTCTTTCAGAAATAAAAAAACATTGAGATGCACTGTCCTAGAGCATATAGTAGCCAGGAGCCTTCACATGGTGGACAAGTAGAGAGAGCCCTTCATTTAACAAGGTAGTTAATTGGAGGTCAGTTAAAGAACTTCTATTTTGTTTTAGTTAGGGTTAGGTTTGGCTTCATATAAACAAAAGCCAAGGCAACAGTGGTTTGTGTGCAGATAGTGAACACTACTGAAATATTCATTTAAAAATGGTTAAGATGAGAAATGTATTTCACTTTTTGACCACAATTTTAAAATGACCAAATGCATCAATTAAAATTTTAAAAACAGTAGCTTACACAAATTAGGAATTTATTTTTCTTCCATCTAGAAGAAATCTAGAGGTAGACACTACAGGGGTACCTGGGTAGCTCAGTCAGTTGAGCATCCAACTCTTGATTTCAGCTCAGATCATGATCCCAGGACGGTGGGATCGAGTCCCGTGCTGGGCTCCACAATGAGCATGGAGCCTGCTTAAGATTACCTCTCTCCCCCTCTATCCCTCTCTCATGCTCTCTCTCTCTCTAAAAAAAAAAAAAAAAAAAAGTAGACAATCCATTACATACATGACACTCCAGTAAGTAACAAAAGACCCAGGGTGCTTTCCAGCTCACTCTCCACCATCCCTACTGTGGGGCCCTCCTCCTCATGGTCTAAGAGGGCTGCTAGAGCTTTAGCCACTGAATATCTTTTCCAGGCAGCAGAATAGAGCAAAGGAAAAGACAGGGGTACTTCTTCCCTTTAAAAAGAGCCTTCGGGGTGGCTGGGTGGCTCAGTGGCTCAGTCAGTTAAGTGTCCGACTTTGGCTCTGGTCATGATCTCATGGTACATGGGTTCAAACCCTGCATTGGGCTCTGTGCTGACAGCTCAGAGCCTGAAGCCCGCTTCAGATTCTGTGTCTCCATCTCTCTGCCCCTCTTCCACTCGACTCTATCTCTTTCTCAAAAACAAAAACAAAATTAAAAAAAAGAGTTTTCACAGCAATCCCAAACAGTACTTTATTTCAACATTTCCTTACGTAGTAGTCACATGGTCTTGCATAGCTGCAACGGACCTCAGCAAATGTCTTTGAGCTTGAGGCACAACATGCCCACTTCGATACTGAGGTGCTATTGCTAAGGGAGAAGAAGAGAATAAATATGGGAAGACAATCAGCAGACTCTACCACACATTGTAACTGTAAAATCATGCCAGCCATTGCCCAGACCTCAAATGAAGAACTCTCTCATATAAACATTTCTAGACATTGCTGTAGTAAACATACACATGAATTCAGCTCTCTTTTGAGAAGTAAGAATTGCCATTTTTCATGAGATTTTAAAAGGGAGGAGGGGGGAAGAAAAACGCCTTCACCAAGGCGTATTACAATCCAACCGCTGTGCCTTCGTATCTGTGCTCTCATTGATTGTCCACCAGCCGGTGTGGCAGGAAGTCTCACTTTCTGTAACAAGATGGGCTAGATTTGATGCAGTTAAAAAGAAAACTCGCTGGCCACTTGTTGGCCGGGAGATAGGGAAGTGAAGGAATCATACAAGAGTTTCTATAGGTTTTGACCTATTGAAGGGACATGACCACACCCAGCTTCTAGCAGGTGACCAGTTGCCCCGGAGATCTGGAAACGTCAGTTACTAATGGCCCAAGTAAGAAAGAAGCTCCTTGACACCAGGTGTCTCCCTGCGTGGTAATTAGCAGCTGGCCCACATCGTCACACATCCAAGGAGCCCGATAAATATTTAAATTGAATTGTTTGTGATTGTAAGTTTAAAAATCCCCCCCCCCCAATCTCTCATGTGAGCTTCAATCATCTTTCTAGAACTACTGTTGTCTCAAAAGAATTAGCTGCTGCGGGCATTTATTCTTAGAATTCATCCAGGTAATAAAAAGTAAGAAATTGCTGAAAATTAGGTTCTGCCCCACTCTGTCCACACTGCCTGCCGCCCCTGGGGCAAGGGGTTGGGGGGGGGGGGCTCCCCAGGACAGCATGGGTACCAGCCCTCTAGTGGAGGAAGCATTTACTTTGATTTTCAGGCTGCAGTACAATTGGATGTGTCAAAATTCTGCCTGCCCTTTTACGAGGCAGTAATAACAGATGTTGCTATGGGAATTACATTTTTCCAATGATTAGATTATATAGCGAGCTAATCACTTTTGCTTTTATGAAGAATAAAATGCACCACCACACAGCTGGAGTTGTTATTAGCAATTGTCAACTAAATAATTTAAGCGGTGCTGTTTATGTAAGTCCCTAATTACTGCTGGGATTTGTACAGTGAGATGGAATTAATGATCTTTTCTGTCATATCTCTTCTGTAATGTGATGACTTTTGTGAGCTTCCTCCTTCTAATTGCATAAAACAAGGAAAGCACCCTGTTAAGGAAAAATAGGTACCTAAATAATGATGAGTCAAAACCCACCTAATTAAGACATGTGTGCCATAGCTGAGCCCAGAGCAGCTCAGGGGCACATTTCTAATCATTGCGGATGTCTCAAAAACAAACTGTGCACGGCCAGCATTATCCATTCAAACATCTTCACCTATATATTTCTCGGCCTCTAGAGTCGGGATTTTATCATCTTTATCAATGGGATGCTGGACTTGGATAACTTTATACCACCTTTGGAAATAAACCTTATTATGTGGGTTCTCATCCCATCTCACAACTCCCCAGGCCATTTCTGGGTTCACAAACCCTTTAAAGTTTTTTTTTTTTAATGGCTCTTGGACCATTACAGAATTTTGATATTTCTTATGATTTCATAGAGGTATTAGCTGGCCTGGACTCTGACCTAAGGCAGTTAATGCAAGCAGTGACAGGGTACAGAGAGAAGTGTGACGGTCTAAAGGCTCAGGACCATGGCTCACACAGGAGGTCTAGGTTCATCAGCCTGCTGGGTGTACCAGGACAAGGCCAGAAAGACATCATTTCAGAGAAGAAGGGCAGAACTCACATGCACAAAGGAGGATGGAGACAGGGAAAAAGTACTTTTCCATCCACTTAAGAGACTTCAAAGGGCTCAGCCTGGCTTGAAGACAATACCAGGTTACCAAGAAGAGTGGCCTCTTAGTCGGGGCTAAGATCTGGAAAGGGGAGAGACCAACGTGGCTGGAAGGAACTATTAAATGTATTATACTTTAGCCTATGGTTTCCTTAAATGTGTATTTTGTGTCCTAAAATCCTCTTGCGTCATAATAAAAGTGAGTATAGACAAGTTTTGACAGTCTATTGATTGGGTAATTCCTACACTGGTACCAACTGTGATGTGTGTGTGTGTGTGTGTGTGTGTGTGTGTGTGTGTGTGTGTGTTCACTTCCTTCAAAACTGTTCAACATCTATCTTTTAAATCTTCACTGAAAACTCTTTATGAATTCTTCATCTCATCAGAGAGGAGTCTGTGGTTCTAGGTGAGGGAAGAGACACATCAATACGGTTTGTAGAACACTCAGAGTCACAAGTGACTGGTACCACCAGATAGAAACCCTGCATTGGGTATATGAAGTTGAAGCTCAAGGAAGGGTCCAGAACTAGAACACGGGGTTAGAGGTCACATGGTGGTGGCAATTAAAGCTAGGAAACTGGATGGTTCCCCAAGAGAGTTGTGAAGTAATGAGAGAAGTTCAAATACAGAACTCAAGTCAACAGCAACATTTTCTAGTGAGTGGGGAAGACAACTAAGTCACAGAGGTAAGAAGAGAGGAAGTCACAGGAGAAAGAATACAGAGGTGTTGCTACCTGGGAGAGAAGTTTTGGGAAGGGATGGTTCATAGTGTCAGAGACTGTGGCCACACTATGACCATAGTGCGGTCAGAGGCCACAATGGTCAAGCAGACCAAGGAGCCTAAAAGAGAGGCATCTCTGCTTGAAGGTGCAGGACAGGTAACTCCTAGAGAAGAAATTGTGGTCACATCCCATAGAACCACTGGGAAAACTTTGCAGGAGGAGTTTACATAAAGATTTCACAAGGAAACCCCACATGGGCAAGCCTTCACTGTGGGGGAGGGGGTGGGTAGAAGGCAAGGGTAACCCACATTATCACCCATACTAATTTCTCATTAATTTGGGGACCATGTTGGGGCTCACAATTATGAGGCTCCACCTCCAGACTTTGGACCTGCCAGGGACCAGGCATCACCACAGCCTCAGCCCCTCCAAGAATAGCTGGTGCTGCACACCTTCCCATCATCATCCCCATCAGGTGTGCCGATTTCCTCAGGCCGCCATAACAAAGAACCACAAACTAGGTAGCCTAGAACAACAGAAATGTAGTCTCTCTCAATTCTGGAGCCTACAAGTCCCAAATCAAGGTGTCAACAGTGCCATACTCCCTCTTCCTGCCTTCTGGTGGCTCCTGGCAATCCATGCTGTTCCCTGGCTTCCGGCCGTATCGCTCCATACTCTGCCTCCGATTTCACATGGCCTTCTTCCCTGTGTCTGTGTGTCTCCTCTTATAAGGACAAAAGTCATTGCGTTAGGGTCCACTTGAACCCAGAATGACTTCATCTTAAATAATTATATCTGCAAAGACCCTATTTCCAACTAAGGTCACATTCTGAGGTTCCAAGTAGATGTGAATTTGAGAGACACTATTCAGCCCATCACACTGAATATATAAGCACCTCCCTAGGAAAACCAGTCGTTGCTTAAAGAGTAGGACAGGCTGCCAAGTTATTTCTCTCCCCTCCCTCCACCTCTTCAATCTCTCTTTTCTCTCAGCAGTGTCCCCCAGAGGAGTGGACAGAGGCATTTTGTCAGCCAGGCTATCTATCTTTAACGGTTTGTCATGAGAAGTGTGCTGGCCCATTGTGCACCCAAATCGGAAGCCTGGGAACCAGAGCTCCTGAACCCACTTCTGAATGACCCAGTTACGTGGCTTACACATACCCCTCAGCCCCTGCTCATTCTCAGACTGTGCTCACGAGTTTGGCACAGAGCCCGGCTGCACTTCAGCTCCTGACCTTTGGCTCTGCCATGGATGCAAAATTTACCTCAGTGCCCTGAGATGTGTCTTCATGGGTCAGTTCTTTCCTAACAGCCATTTGGATATGGCCCAGGGTTACCACAGTCACTCATTGTCCTTTAAGGCCTCATTCACCCTGGGACCAGAATGTGCACCTCTGCTCATCTTCCTATCCACTCACCCAGGACTTTAAAACCCTGTCCTTTATACGTGGATAAATGGATCTTTTCCAGGCTGCACTGATGATACAAGTAGTATGGAGAACTACCCTTTAAAGAAGGCATACGGAGGGCATCTGGCTGGCTCAGTTGAAGGAGCTTGTGACTCTTGATCTCAGGGTTGTGAGTTCAAGCCCCATGTTGGGTGCAGCAACTACTTAAAAATAATTTTAAAGATCCTTAAAAAATAGATTTAAAAAAGAAGGCACATGGGATGGCACGCTTCCTTTAAAATGGTCTGGCTAGGGGCACCTGGGTGGCTCAGTCAGTCGAGCGTCTGACTTCGGCTCAGGTCATGATCTCGCAATTCATGGGTTCGAGCCCCACGTTGGGTTCTGTGCTGACAGCTCAGGGCCTGGAACCTGCTTTGGATTCTGTGTCTCCCTCTCTGTGTCTGTCTCTCTGCCCCTCCCTCGCTTGTGCTCTGTCTCTCTTCTCTCTCTCTCTCAAAAATAAATAAAAACATTTTAAAAATAAATAAAAAATAAAATAAAACAAAACAAAATAAAATAAAATGGTCTGTCTAGTCCAGAGCTAAATGCTCTGATGGAGATCAGGACACTGTATTTGGGGGGGGGGGGGGCGGTTAATGAAGTTTTAATTTTAGAATAATTTTAGATTTATAGAAATTTTTCAAAGATAATACAGAGAGTTTCCATATACCTCAAACTTGTTTTCCCTGTGATGAACATCTTACATTAGTATGGCACATTTGTCTCAATTAATACACAATATCAATATATTATTATCAACCAAAGTCCACACTTCATTCATATTTTCTTAATTTTTAACTAATGTCATTTTTCCATCACAGGATCCCATCCTAGATACCATGTTACATTTAGTCTTCATGTCTCTTTACACTTCTGGCTGTGACAGCTGGGATTCTATCTTTTACAGTGGTTTCTCCACCTCAGACTCAAAGTTCATGCATCTCCACCCTACTTAGACCCCCGGAAGCCATGAATATGGGGACAAAGTTCACAGAGGCAGACAGGAGTCACTCGAGGTTAACACACGGAGCTTAATCCAATCTATGCTTAATCCAATCTATGTCTATTGAGTGAAATAACTCTTAGAGTGGTGTCAGAAACAGTACTCGAGGAGTCATGGCTTTGGAAGTTATTCTCTGTGATCTCCTTATTTGCCACAAATAAAGTTTCATTTGTGTGACAACTCCAAAAAAAGAAAAAGAGAAAGAATGAAAGAACAATAGAATGAAAGAAAGAAAGAAAGAAAGAAAGAAAGAAAGAAAGAAAGAAAGAAAGAAAGAAAGAGAAAAGGGAAGAAAGAAAGGGAAAGGGAGAGAGAGAGGAAGGAAGGAAGGAAGGAAGGAAGGAAGGAAGGAAGGAAGGAAGGAAGGAAGGAAGGAAGGAAGGGAGAGAGTAAGGGAAGGTACTTTGTACAGCACAAGACTAACAGGAGACAGATCAATAATAAAGCCACATGTCTGTGAAGGAGGTGTCAGAACGTATGTTCTACTCTATAAGTGGGGACTGGAGGAAGGACGAATAGCCTGAGGGCCCAGAGCAAGGCCAGCCAGGGGAGCGGGGGACAGGCACTGCTAGTTCACATCCCCCATGGAGATTAGGCACACAGGCAGCCCTAAGATTCTTCATCCTCCAAACAGATAAGCAAACTGCACAGTGGGCCACAGGGATGTATCAAGCTCACAGAGCCCCTCCCCTGTCCCATCAGGGCCAGAGACTCCCAAGGACACTTGTTCTCTTGAACCAGAAGTGCCTCCCATGTGGGGACACCATCAGTAGCAGGGGGCATGAACCCTATTCCATTCTGTTTCCATCAGCACATTCTCCATTTATCTCCGTAGGGATCAGAAATGCCATCTCTCTCCCTGTCTGGGGCCAGGTCAGCCTCACCCAGTGAACATTCTGCTGTTTGTAGTTGGGTAGGAGGAGAGGAAGGAGGCCCAATACATGGGAAAGAAAGGGCAACCACTCTAAGGCCTGGAGAAGGAGCTGGGGGGAGGGGAGCAAACAGCCAACAGGAGGTACTTTTCCAATCTCTTCTCCATGTCCTCTAATTATTCCTCACCCATTTTTGCCTCCTTGATCCTCCTAGCATGCTTTTAGTAACTTTATTGAGATATAATTCACATACCAAACAATTCACCCACTTAAAGTGTACAATTCAATGGTGGTTAGGGCTTTTAGCACATGCAGAAAGCTATTCGACCATCACCACTAATTCCAGAACATTTTCATCACCCCCAAAATCAACCCTTTGCTCACTAGCGGTCACTTCCCTTCTTCCCTTCCTACTCCCCAGCCGCTGGCAACCACTAATCTGTTTTCTGTCTCTATGGGTTTACCTGTTCTGGACATTTCATATAAATAGAAAATCATACACTATGTGGCCTTCTGTGTTTGGATTCTTCCAGTGAGCATAATGTTTTCCAGGTTCTTCCACATTGTGGCATGTATCAGTACTTCATTCCTTTTTATGGTTGAATAATATTCCATTGTATAGAGAGATCACATTTTGTTTACCCATTTGTCAGTTGGTGGACCTTTGTGTCATTTCCACTTTCTGGCTATTATATGTGTTAATAGGCATTAGTGTAAAAGTTTTTGTATGGAAGTGTGTTTTCAATTCTCTTGGATGTGTATTTAGCTGTGCAACTGCTGGGTCCTGTGGTGACTCTATGTTTAACTTTTCAGGGTGATGCCAGTGACTATACCAATTATTTCACAAGAACAGAAAGTGAATTTCTCCGGGATTTAAGCCAGTGTTCTTTCAGATTTTGATATATGTACACCTAAACCTAATTATGACTGGTACCCTTGGCCATTAAGTCTCTAGTGGGTACATATCTATGAGTAAATGGATACATATATATGCTTTTATTGCCAGCGTGTGGCTTGTCTGCCCAGTAAGACTGGAAGCAATTTTAGGATGGGGATCGTGTTCTTATCTTTCTCCATCAATCACAGAACCCAATATTGTGTCATGCCCCAAACAGAATTAATTTAAATACTTCTGGATGTCTGCATGGATGTGGGGGCTCACAACTAGGTCTAAAGAACAGATAGAAGAGAGAATCACCAGCCTTTTCCCTCTATGAAGGCATGAGAATTTCCTTTCTCCACCACCAGTCACTGAGCTGTACCTTCTAGTCTATTTTTAATTACAGGAAGCTTTATGTTTTCTGTTGAAATTTATTCGGAGAGACACTAGGTGTTGCTGGTTTCCCATGAAAAAGAATATCACTAGGAATTATCCAGTAGTACTGGAAGGCTTTATTACCAAGAAGTTAGAGAGAGTTTTGATTTTCCATTTTTGCTTTTGCTACAAATATATACTGTGGTCGGCAGAATAATGTCCCCCCACAGATGTTCATGTTCTAATTTCCAGAGCCTGTTAGGTTACATGGCAAAGGGGAATTAAAATAGGGAGACCATCCTGGTTATTCCAATGGGCCTAATGCAATTACAAGGCCAATCAAGAGTAGAAGAGGCAGAAGAAACTATGGGAGAAAGGCACAGAGAAATGTAACATCACTGGCTTTGAAGATGGAAAGAGGGGACCATGAGAAAAGGGATACAGGCAGCCTCTAGAAGCTGGAAGAGGCAAGGAAACAGATTCTCCCTTGAGCCTCCAGAATGGGACGGAGGCCTGTGGACACCTTGATTTTACTTCAGGGAGACACCTCTCAGACTTGTGACCTCCAGAACTGGTAAATAATAATTTGTGTTATTTTGAAGTCACTAAGTTTGTGGTAATTTGTTATGGCAACAGTAGCAAATCAGTACTTATATTAATATTTTCCCCCACTTCATCCTTTTGAGAATATGACTATATTTCTTAGGGAGACAGTGGGATGGGGGAGCCAGGCTGGGGGGTGGGTGACACTTCACCAACATGTAGTTAATTTATCATTGCATTGTGTTATCTAGTGTAAAAAATGTCAGACATTAATATTAACTGCAATTTATAGTACTTTACACTTTTCCAAGAACTTGCAATGCATTGTTTGGTTTGATCATTAGAATAACTGAAAAACTACGTAAATGCATTGCTTCTTCTCTAACAGATTAAAAACAGTGAGTTGCAAAGGCCCCAGGGTCCCAAAGACAGGTGACAACAGAATCTGGCATGTTGTTTTTATCTCTTTCAGGAGTGGTCCTCAGCCTTTCCTAGCTTACTCTTTCAAAGAATGTGAGTCCTGGGGTGCTAGAAAGACAATGGGCTTTACTCTAAATACTAACCTCCAAAATATTTTGAGAGTGGACAGCACACCCCCGGTCAATAAAAAAATGTATGTGTAATCTACATTTAAAAAGTAATGTTTGTAGGGGCGTCTGGGTGGCTCAGTCAGTTAAGCAGCTGACTTTGGCTCAGGTCATGATCCCACTATTCATGGGTTTGAGTCCTGTGTTGGGCTCTTGTGCTGACAGCTCAGAGCCTGGAGCCTGCTTCAGATTCTGTGTCTCCCTCTCTCTCTGCCCTTCCCCTGCTTGCACTTTGAATCTCTCTTTCTCTCAAAAATAAACTTTAAAAAAAATTTTTTTTAATAAAAAGTAATATTTGTATAGGGGCTCCTGGGTGGCTCAGTCGGTTGGAAGTCTGACTTCAGCTCAGGTCATGATCTCAGGGTGTGTGAGTTGGAGCCCCGCATAGCGCTCTCTCTGCTGTCAGCGTGGAGCCCACTTTAGATCCTCTGTCTCCCTCTCTCTCTGACCCTCCCCCACTCATCCTCGCTCTCTCTCATTCTCTCTCAAAAACAAATAAAACATTTTTAAAAAGTAACATTTGTATGAAGTGGTGTCAGTCTTCAGAGTCATACTCTCAAACATGAAAGGGAACATTTGGTCCCTTGTCCAGAGCCTATAGGGACAGACAAATGTACAGGGAACCAGAGAAGGTCTACCTGCTAAAGTGAAAAGACAGAGGGGCGCCTGGGTGGCTCAGTCAGTTGAGCATCCGGCTTCGGCTCAGGTCATGATCTCACCGTTTGTGAGTTCAAGCCCCACGTCGGGACCTGTGTTGACAGCTCAGAGCCTAGAGCCTGCTTCGGATTCTGTGTCCCCCTCTCTCTCCGCCCCACCCCTGCTTGTGCTCTGTCTCTGTCTTTCAAAAATGAATAAACATAAAAAAAATTTTTTAAGTGAAAAGAGAGTTTGCCACGTTAGGTGGGTCATTAGCCCCTTGATGGCTTTTGCTTTTTGGGGCTCCCTGCACTGTGGGTTGTCAGAACCTTTGACATTTGGGTTATCCAGATCAGGGTCCCAGGAAAAACAGGCCGTCACTACCCAAACTCACATAAAACTGAGTTGTAACACATGAGCCCATTTCATGATTTTTGGGGTGAAAGGGCTCCGTTGCGGGGCTAGAATGAGGCTTCTAAGAAATTAGAAGACAGTCACTTGCCAGTGCAGAGAGGGTGACCCTTCTCCCCTGCCTCCAGAAACACAGCCCCCTAAATTTCTCAGCGAGCCACACATTTCCAGTATTTCCCCGTTGCCCTCTGCTGGGACACAGAACAGATAGAGACTGGGCCACACGTGTTTAAATCCTGAGTCTGTCATTACTAGCCCTAGGCCTTTGGCAATTCATTTTATTTTGCCAAGCCTCCATGCCCTCATTTGCAAAATAGATATGCTTCACAAGATTGTTGTGGTAATTAAGTAAAGTAATGTAGGAAATGCTAGCAGTCTGCTTCGTAGCAGGCACTCCACAAAAGGCCATTGTTATTTCTTTTTGCTTACAGCAACATTTGTGGCTAAGAATCACTAGACTCAAATCCAGAGAGCTCAGTCTAACTTCCATTCTGCCACCGAAATACTCTTGGGAAAAAAAAAAATCTAACACGGGTTAGAACCTACTTTGTTTTGGGTACGTACTATGCTGGTTCTTTACTTACTTAATTTTTCTCTAAGATGAGGAAAAAACCCTGAAAAGGTATTATTATCCCCATGTTAAGAAAATTAAGTTCAGGAAGATTAATTTATTAAGGTCACAGAACCGGCAGGAGATTGGATTGAGACTTCCACCCAGAATGTGTGAACCTAGTTCTTTGCTCCAAAACCATCAGCCTGAGGTAAGGCTGCCTAGCAAGGCCCCCGAAAACAGAGAGGAGGCAAAGGGGATTGAAGATGAGGTAAAGTGACCTATTCGTTAGGGCTCTATTTTTAATTCCCCAAGCTGTGTCCCCAGCTTTACAAGAGGCTATAGTTGGAACCCACCAGGGCAACAGCTGGTACTCAGCCCTCCTTTTGCTTTGTTAGAGTGCTCTGAGTCCTAAATATTAGCTGTCGTCTAGAACCTGGGGAACAGGGCAGCTTTTAGGGCTTTTTATAAAGAACCAATGTTGCCTGTTTAATTCTACAGCATAGCAAATTTTCTCGGCTGCAATTTATAGCTGGAGATTATCTCTCCATTTGAACCAGCCCAGTTCAACCTAGAGGTCAGTCTCTCCATCCCTAGTAGTCATCTGTGGAGACAGGCCTTGACCCTCCCAAGTCCTGAGAAGACAGGAACACACCCAGATTAAATAGGCATTGGGTAACCTGACCTGGTTCAGGCATCCACCGTTTACATTGTCTTGGACAAATTTAACATCTCAGCCACTCTCCTGATCTGTAAAATGGAGGGTAACAACACGTGTGTGGCGTAACAGGGGTCAATGGCTCGACGTGGTGCTGGCAGTTGGCGAGAGTGAGCAAACACAACCCTATAGGGGAGCTTCTCAACACAAGGCCAAGAGCCTTAGAGTACTGGGTAAGAGAGGAGGACTTACATCCAGGGCGTGATTATATGGCGATTTTTTTCCCAGAGGGGAGGTACCCAACAAGAAAGGAGGAAAAAAAAGGAAAGCAGAAAGCCTTAGAATCATCAACTTGCCTTCCTGCCCTTCTCCCTGCATCTATTCTCAGCAATCCTCCTGATTTGTGTGATAATAAACGAAAGTAAGGTTGTCTCCTTACTTTATTGACACACCTCGTGCACTGATATTCTGGAACTGAGACCAAGAGAAAACTCATTTTTCTCTGTATCTGATCTCAGTTCTTTTTCTCTCTCCCTTTCCTTAGAGTATCTAGCACCAGAAAACCAGTCAAGTAATTGAAAAACATATTTGGGAGGAAAATGTGGGAAGACAATGAACTTCTTCTTAAGGGTAGGAAGGGAGCAAGCTTTTTCCATTTCAGTTGGGAGCATTCACAGGCTTATGAATATAAACACTTTAAAAATTATTAATCAGAGGGGCGCCTGGGTGGCTCAGTTGGTTAAGCGTCCGACTTCAGCTCAGGTCATGATCTCACGGTTCGTGAGTTCGAGCCTCGCATCAGGCTCTGTGCTGACAGCTCAGAGCCTGGACCTTGCTTCAGATTCTCTTCAGAGGATCTCCAGATCCTCTCTCTCTGACCCACACTACTGTGCTCTGTCTCTCAAAAATGAATAAACATTAAAAAATTATTTTTTAATTATTAATCAAAACTTGACTTGCTTCTTTCCCCATGTGGTATCTACCCAAAAGTCAAAGGCCCCGGAATTACTAGTCCTAGGAAAGCAGCTGGGACTATGGATCTTTCTATGCTGTCCAAAACCACCAGAGAGAGCAACCAGAATATAGGCTACATTTAAGGGGATCAATTAAAAGATGACGATGATGATTTACTTTAGCTTGCAATCCTGATAAACGTTCCCAGGATACCATGAACCCTAACTTGAAGCATAATAAAGCGTTCAATAAACGGATTAACTCTAAAAAGTTTCAAGCAGCAATTATGGAAGTTTTAAGCCTGCCCACTAAACCCATGAAAAAGCTTTTTCCAGTGTGGCTGCTTACACACAAACACCTGTAATTCCAGGCTAAAAAATGTGTTTTGTAATTGAGGTAAAGCATGGAGACATGTTATTTCCATCCTTTTCATTCACTATTTACATTCACTCTGTGTGTGTGTGTGTGTGTGTGTGTGTGTGTGTGTGTGTGTGTGTACCATTAAGAAAGCACACAGGTCAGGTTGTTCAGATTTAATGATTCCACAGTTTATCACTTGGACACATTGCATCTGTTTCATTAAGTCTGCTGTTTATAGATAGTGCAGGTCACCCAGCCTCCCAATGAGAACATTTCATCAAAGTCTCCTGCATCCCAAACCCTCACAAAGCAGATCTCTATGATGACATAACAGAAGGATATACATTAGTCCAGTCAGTGGCAAAGCACCGGTCTTTGGGGTCCAAAGATCTCTATAACCAGCAAGAGAAGATGGGGAAAGGAAAAAATAGGGGAACTGATACTGTTTGAACCCAACTTTTCTGAGTTCCCCCTTTCCAGATGCCTGAAGCCCCCTTTCCTGAAGTGCAGAATAAACCTACTTACACAAGACCAAATATAAAAAATTGCAGGAAGGAGGGAAAATTATAGTGACGCACGTAGGAAAGACAAGGATTGTGTACTGTAACTATATTAACCCCTAAAGGCAAAATACCCTGGTGACAGTAACCCATGAACACCCTAGCTGCAGGGACATGGAGATTTAGCCAGAATGCTATCCACGGGGCAGCAAGCACTCCAGGCCCTTGGCTGAATTTCCACCACTTTCCTGTGAGTCACAGCAATCTTCTGGAATCAGCAAATCCGCCTCCTCTTCCCTGTCCTATAAGGGCAGAAACAGCTGGGGAGGGAGGAGGTTGTAAATCTCTGAGCTATTTCTTTGTATCCAGACAGGGTCAGAGTTTTCCAATCTGACCACTCTCATAAGAAGCTCGGGTTTTTTTCTTAATCAAAGTTCAACGCTGAGGAAAAGACAGCAAAGTCATTCATCTCAGCCCACTCTTAGGCAGACAGGTTAAGGCAGGGTCAAATGTGAGAGACCTAACATATCCCTATCCAGGGCAAAAGCAGGCTACTCAGGAAATCCCCAAGACCGAAGTGGTGCTCAGCGCCCCCTACAGGATGGTCACAGTGATGTGTTTTGTCCAGATTAGGTCGTTATCCAGTCCCAACTAGACCAAGCCTCCCAGTTCCAGGACTGAAGAATGTGTGGATAATAGTGGACAATCTGTCACTATCTGAAACTTCTTGATCCCTCTCCAGCCTGGATTTACGTCCCCAGAAAATTGGGGCAGCGGTGGACCAGACTCAGATTGTGATGAGATGGGGAGTAAACGGCTGGTCCCGAGAGTGTTTAGAAATAACTGAACTCCCTTTGGAGTCACATTTACTCCTGGTTCTGCGCTAGGAGCATAATACTCAAACAAAAAGTCTTATTTTAAAAGATTCTCACCACTTCCCCAACTTTGGCACTTCTCAACCTTCATCTCTCACCCCCTCTTCCCCTCACAAACACACCACCCCAAGATGTTGGGACTCTTCCAGTATCTCTAGGGCCCCAGGATAATGTGGCATTAATGGCATTTGGCAGAAAAATCCCATCCCACAATTAAGACTCTCCCATTTCAATACACAGTGAAGAAAAAAATGATAATGTAAGAGAAGAGGCAGCAGAAACCAGTCTGTCCCTTCCCACGTAAGAGGCACAGAAATTTCAGGAGTCAGTGAAAATGGCATCATCTCTTGCCAGAAGGCCACCAGCTACCACTGGTTGGGAGACGCATTATCACTTGTTTCTCCTCTGGACTGAAATGCAAGATAGTCAGGATGGCCGTGAGCGTCTGCTGGCGGCCCAGGGTGTCAGGCAAGGTCAGGAAGCGGTAGATGATGTTTTTGAGGTACTCCAGGTTGGCTCCCTCCCTACTCTGGTCCCTGATATTCTTCTCGATGTGGCTCTGCAGCGCTCCAACCTCCTCGCGATGGCGCTCCCCCTCCTCCAGCAGCCGGTCCTGCAGCTGATGCACCTCGACCTCCAGCCTGTGTCTCTGCTTCCTCAGCGATGTGATCTCCACCTCCTTGCGGGCCAACTGCTCGGCATACAGGAAGAAAGTGGGCTCATTGGCCGCAGCCAGCTGCAGCGCCTGGGTCAGGCTGTCTGGGGAAGACGCGTCAGCCGGGTCCCCGGGCCCCCCGCCACCCACGGGGCTCCTGCGCCCTGGCAGCCCGCAGGACAGGGCCACAGAGCGCAGCTGCTCCAGCTCCAAGTCCTTCTCGGCCAGCACGGCCAGGGCCCGGTCCCGCTGCTTGTGCAGCTCCTCCTCCAGCTTCAGCGTGCGGTCCCGGAAGTCCAGCTGGCTGCGCTCCAGCTCCTGCCGGTGGAGGTGCTGCAGCCGGGCCAGCTCCTGCTTCCAGTCCTCAGCCTCCTGCTGGTGCTGGCGCTCGAGCTCCTCGCAGGAGAGCCGCAGGGAGATATACTTCTCCTTCAGTTCCGCAAGCTGTTCCTGGGCTTCCTCCAGCTCCTTGGCCAGATTACCGTCTTTGGTGTTCTTGCTCTTGAGGACGACCTGGGCCCTCATCTTGTACCTCTCGAACTCCTCCTTCAGCTGTTTCAGCTCCTGTTGGTAGTAGAGCACAGAGGCCTTCTCCCCGTCGGCAGCCTCTGAGCTGGGCATTATCTCCAGGTCACAGAGCTTCTCCACATCCAGGGTCACCTGGCTTTTCCTGGCTGCAACCTGCAGCAGCCTCTTCAGCTTCTCCATCTTATCCTTCAGGACATTGACATCCAGACTGGACTCCTCTCCATGGCCGTCGAGAGGGGACCGGCTGGAGGCTGCCAGAGCCAGGGTCTTGTTCTCCAGGTCCAGCTGCAGAATGCGCTCCTTTAGCTTCTGGATGGCCAGCTGGTCCTTCTGCTTGGCTTTCTCATAGGTGCCCAGCAGTTCCGACACCTCGGATATTTGATTCTCCAGGGCCGCCACCCTCTGTTCTTCCACCTGAGATTGCTGGCGTAGTTGATCTTCTGCAAGGGCTGTCTGGAAAACAACGGAGCAGATGGAAACGCATCCAGAAAAGTCACAAAGCCCTACGGCAATCTTTGAGAAAGCAAGAGAAGGGAGCAAAAGGGTCATAGGATGGGAATGGCCTGGCAAGAATGGGAACCGGGGATTTTTCTGTTGATGCAGAAGCTAACCAAAGTTCCTATAACCTGCCTGGGTTCTGCTGCCAGAGATACATTCTACCAAATGGTATTTTTTTTAATATAATTTGTTGTCAAATTGGTTTCCATACAACACCCAGTGCTCATCCCAACAATAAACCAAACAGTATTAAGAACCTCTGTGTATCTGCTGTTGTTCTGCTTTAGTGCCTCCACTTTCCGCCATCATACACCAAGCTCGCACATGAAGTGTGTGACTTTTGTTTATCATCTGCTTCCCCAGATCCTACTAAGAAATCACAGGACATTCTTTTCCTCTCCCAATATTCCCGCAGTTCAAAACTCAGTTGGATCTCTCTCTCTCTCTCCACACTGAAAGGAGCACTGTAAAATGGCACACCTTTCCAGAACAGGCAAATTGACCGGAAGCAATTACAAGAGGTGACTTCTGCAAAAATTCCTTTTGCCCCGCCCCCCCTGTCCCCCCCCCCCCACCCTATAGGCATACACCACGGCCTATCTAAATATAGACATATACCTATGGTAGACACACTACCTTTCACTGCATGGCTGCCACAACACTGCTTCACAGAGCAGGGCTGGGAAGACGCCAATGCCCAGAGGTTCAGAGATGTCTGGCTCCAAACCAGCCTACACTGAGAAATCCCACATCCTGTTGGAAGCACATTCTGTGGAACACCGTCAACACCACACAGAACAGATGTCCCAGGGCTCAAGGTGGAACCTTCTGAATGGCATCAAAACCTGATAGCACAGCCCCTCGGTTCTAATTACCAAAGAGGAAAATACCCTAATATTTCCCACTCCAGGCTAACTGACTAATGTTTGGAGCAATAATTACCTTCCTCATTTCCTGCTGCAACTGAGCCTGGAAATGGCTCTTCAGGAAGGCGGCCTCTTCCTGAAGCTCCTGCAGCCGAGGGTCAGGCCGATTCTTCTCATCTCGAAGAGCCTGCAGCTCACCTTTCAAGTCCTCCACCTCACGGGTCAGCTGCTTGGTCTGTAGTTCGAACCCTTCCATCTGACCAGCTGCATATGCCCGCCCCGCCAGGGCTTCTCGGGTCTCTTCTAGCCGAAGCTCCAAGTCCTGGCGCTGGGTCCTCTCCTCCTGCAGCAGTTTCTGGAGCTCACGAAGCATCAAGGCATGATCACTCTGCTCTTGGGCCCGATCATGCTGCTGGGTGATAAGCCGGGCTTTGGTTTCTGCGATCTGGTCCTGCAGCCCCTTCAATTCTCCCTCCAGACGGCCCCTCTCCTCCTCTGCCTTTTTACTGGCATCCTCTAAGTCCTGTTTCATCTTCTTCTTGTCTGCCAGGTAAGACGCTTCCATGCGAGACTTCTCCTGGGTGACTGTAGCCAAAGAGCTGGTCAAAGTAGCCAACTGAGTCTTCAGCTGGTGCAGTCGTTTGTCCACTTCCCCACCCCCAGACGGTCCATCCCCACTGCTACTGCTGACGCCGCTCTCCGACCCGTTGGCCTCTTCAGACTTTGGAGGTGGTGGTCCACGAGCCAGTCTGTCATCCTCTACCCCAAACTCACCCTTGGTGCTGGTGAGACTGGCCGCAGTATCCAAGCTGGTGGCGGTCCCAGTGCTATCCTCGCTGTGAGTGGAGCATCGGTCATCTACAGAGTCGGGAAAAGTGAGGCCTGGAGGCTGGACCCCTGTGAGGCCCACATCCGCCTCATGGGATACCGACAGCACCTTAATGCTGGCCTCTAGAGCCTCCTTCTCTTTCAGTAAGCTTTTATAGGCACGGACCACATCCTTGAGACGTGCCTGGTACTGGAGAAGCTGCTTCTTCTGCGTCTCAATGGTTTCCAACAGGTCCTTCTTGCTCGGTCCGCCCCCGAAATTCATCCCAAACTTCTCCATGTTCAGAACGGGTTACTCGACGTCAGCGTTCTGGCAGCTCAGAAGAGGGTCGCGAAGACCGTGGCGGGGACAGTAAACTACAAAAAGAGACTTGTCCCCACAGCCGCACGCCCGCTCCTCCTAGCTGTCCGAGACCGGATGCCGGGTACCGTGCAGCCTAGCAGAAGCGCCCGCCAGGTCCCAGGCACCGAGGGCGGGGGCGGGTCCTACCTTAGAGGCGGGGCGACGCCGGGACGAGAGCAGCACACGGCGAGGGCTCGCCTGTACTGTCTTAGAGGCTGCTCCGAGCTCCTTGCTTGCCCGGGTCACAGCAGTCCCAGACGGCCCTCAGCCCACCATCGGCCAAGAGTTTAAAACGAACGTAACCCCATCAAGACTTCCTAAGTAGAGCTGCCCGAGAACGACGCTTCCGGGTCCGCTGGAAGTGACGACACCGCGACGCATCAGGTTCCGCCCCTAGTGGGCGCGAGGTGGGTGGGGCTATTTCGCCGGGGGAGTGGGAGAGAGCCGGTTCAGAGCGTAGCTGCGCTTCGAACGCAGGGCCCGCGAAGTCAAAAACCCGGGAGTGATTACGGTTTGGTGGAGTACCCTAGGATTACGATGAGCGAGAGAGAGTGGGCAACATGGCACTAAGTCCTTACCAAACACCCGGATGAGCGACGTGTCCCCGCATTTGTGGCTCAACACCTTTGTCTCTAAAGATCAACAATTAAGACTCCCTCTTAGAACACGAAAACTTCAACCCTTGACGGGACAGTTTTGGCAACTCCTAGGCATCTAGTATAATTATTAGCACCCTTCCTGAGTTCTGTTGTGTTGATTCAACAAATACATGTAGACGGCACCCTATAGCCAAGACCTCCATCCTATGTGCCAAGTATATTTCAGGACCTTCACAAGAGTTTTGGTATTTAGCCCTTAAAATTGTTCTGCTCAGTGGGTGCAAACATGAGACACAGAGGCTAAATAGCATGCCCAAGGTCACACAGCTAGGAATTCTATCTATATCTGTCCAACTCTCAACATACCAAGCGCTGCTCCTGGTGATTACCATGAAGAGACAAGGTTCTGCCCTCACGGATCCCCCATCTAATGAAAAACCAGAGGTGCAAACACAAGTCCTGCTCTCATGACTGTATGTTTGGGTTTATTCAAAGTGGTATGGGAGTTAGGAGGGAGGCCTGTCTAGAGGAAGAAGAGAAGGTTCTCAGGGAAAATACTTGGGTTGTTGAAGCATGTGTAGTGATCTAACTAAAGATGAGGGAAACAAGCATTCCAGGCAGAGGGAAATGATTGCAAGGACTCCTAGGGCATGAGAAAGCCTGGCTCACCCAGGAAGCATTGAGAATCACTTCATGGCCATAGCTTAGGGTGAAGGAGGTGGCAATAGATGGGGCTGGCCCAATGGATAGGTACCTAAATTACCTTTTTTTGTGTTTTAATTTTTTTAATGTTTATTTACTTTTTGAGAGAAAGAGAGAGAACAAGCAGTGGAGGGACAAAGAGGCAGAGGGAGACACAGAATCTGAAGCAGGCTCCAGGCTCTAAGCTGTCAGAGCAGAGCCACACATGGGCCTCGCACCCACAAACTCTGAGATCATTACCTGAGCCGAAGTCAGACACTCAACCGACTGAGCCACCCAGGCACCCCAAGGCATTTCAATTTTTATCTTGAGTGCTAAGACACTAAAGGATTTTAATATTGAGTAGCATCATCAAGACTTGTATGACAGGGTAAAGATACCAAGGGGCAGGAGACTGGTAAGGAGGCTATTTCTGTCCTGAGGAAGAGATGATAGTGAAATAGGGCAATGACAACAGGGATGGAAAAAAAAGAGTCTAATTAAAAGAGCTAAAGATTGGGGTGCCTCAGTCGGCTAATCATCTGATTCCTGATTTCAGCTCCGGTCGAGATCTCACCATTGGTGAGATCAAGCTCTGCATCAGTCTCTGTGCTGACAATGCAGAGCCTTCTTGGGATTCTCTCTCTTCCTCTCTCTCTGCCCCTACCCCCTCATAAATAAATAAGTAAGTAAGTTCAAGATGTAAAACTGACCTGACTCAGTCAGTTCTAGTTGTTATTATATTGGAACTCTTTTAAATGCACTCTTCAACCTTGTAAAAAGCCTTCTTAGGAATGCAAGTATATGGCTAAAGAGTAAAGGAAAGTCTTAGACTCACTCCTACCTGGTGCCCAAAGTGTATTCTCTTTACAGACTTTTCAGGTCAGTTTGGGACAGACCCTGGAGGTATTTTCAGACCCAATTTCTTAGTGGCCCAGATAACATCCACCTGAAACATAAAGAACATTCAGATAGTCTCATAATTTTAATATTCACCACCACCTCATGAGATAGGGCAGATATTGGTCTCCTTTTACAGAAGATAACAAGTTATGAGGATTGTTGAAGCCAAACCCTCAAAAGGGGGGCGCGGGGGTTGAGATTTGAACTGAGACCTGGAACAATGGTACATAGAAGGCATTCAATATTTGTTGAATAGGTGAATTAATGAAGGTTCTCTGATTCTCAGCTCACCTCACCATGTCCAGTTCATAAGCAATTGATTCCAGAAGCCAACTGGCAATCCAGTTTCAAATCGCTTGTCCTTGCTCCAGTGAGCATCCTTTTAGTCCGTTCAAACCAGCAAGTATCATATTTGCTAAGCATATATTATGTGCCAGGCACTGACCCAGCCTCTCTCATAGAAGAAACTTAAATTCCTTTCCTGCTATTTCCCCTCTGTTGCTGAGTGGGGAAATTACTTCTGAAGCTCTTGGAGTCTAGGGCCACAAGAGTCTCATAAAATCCTGGATAGGTGTGCATTAAAAATCCGGGTTCTCAGGTCTGTGGGAAAGTAAAGAAGCTTCAGAAAAGCTGCGTGGATCAACTGAAAGGTGTTGTGTCTGGAACCAAGGAGGCGAAGGTGGAGTTCTCCAGCACGCAGGAGAAGGTTCTGCTGATTGGAAAACCAAGAAGTCCAGCTAGCACTAGGGCACCTTCTTTTTCCACCTCCGGCGCACTCCTCTCGAGATTCTAGGGTCACTTGAACCACCTGCCACGCTCAAAGCCTCTCTCTGGGCGCTGAGAGGGCCAAATAGAGGAATAAGATACTTGCACCGACCTTCCGCTCCCCTCGGAGGGTGGCGCATACAGTCGATAATGCTAGTTCGCAAGAGCTACACCGGAGCGCAGGGTGGGCTGGACGCGACAAGCCAAAGCCGAAAGGCCGGCCACTTAAGCTAGGGGTCGGGGGCCGTGTGGAGCACTGCAGACTTTCCTCGACCCCGCTCGGGCTGCCGGTGAAGCAGCCATAGACCTGCCAGTGCTCTTGAAACGGAGAGACCCAGACCCTTCACTCTTTAAAGCCGGCGCCGGATTCAGCAAGGATGCGGGGGGGACTCGCTTAGCTTCAGAATTTGCCGGAGAGATAGCCTGGGGGTGGGGAAGGGGCGGGGAGGGGGCGGGGCCCTGGCGGGGGCGGGCCCGCGATGACGTAGGGCGGGCCGGGACGCGCGGAGGCGGCGGCGGAGCCTCCTCCTTCTGCTGCTGCGCCCCATCCCCCAGCAGCCGGCCGGTTCCAGCCCGCACCCCGCGTCCGTGCCCGCACCCCCTCCCCCGGCCCCGCCATGGGCCTCACCGTGTCCGCGCTCTTTTCGCGGATCTTCGGGAAGAAGCAGATGCGGATCCTCATGGGTGAGGCAGATCAAGCGCGCGCGGCCCGGACCGGAGCGTCGGCCCCCGCGGAGTCCTCCCGCCCCCGCATCCCTCCGATCCCGGCTCAGCCTGGTCTCTGACCCTGAGTCACCCACCTCCTAACCACCCCCACCCCCCGCCGGGGTCACTGTCCTCGGGCGGCTCGCGGTCTGCAGCGCCGACCCCGGGGCCTGAGCTTGGGAGCTGCGGGCCTGGGTGGGGTGAAGCTCCCTACGCCCCAGCCCGGCTGGTAAGAAGGGAGGATTCCGCCCTTGGAGACGACTTTTAAAAGGAACGTGGCCCTCCTTTTATGCCCTTTACCCACTAGCCCTCTTCAGCCCCTCGCCCGCTTTGGGGCTGGAGTTGGTGTTCACCATCAGACCGCCCTCAAGGCCTCGAAGGCAGATAACAGCGCGCACCTGCAGGCGCAGGGGCTCTCCGCCCCCGTCTCCATCGGCTGTCCTGGCCTCTCCCCTTCCCTGGTCTCTAGAGGGCTCCCTCGCTCCCGTCTCCAGCCCTCTGCCCCTCTCCTTTGCAGTTGGCTTGGATGCAGCTGGCAAGACCACAATCCTTTACAAACTGAAGTTGGGGGAGATTGTCACCACCATCCCCACCATAGGTGAGTTCTGAGGCGAGGCCGGGAGGAGCGGGAGGCTGGTGGCAGGCCTTCTCTGGGTCTGCTCGCGATTCTGCCTGAGGCTCTTATCTCTGTGCAGGGGCTGACCCTGACACTAGACACGGCTACCTGAGAAGTGGGTCACAGTTACCTTTACTTGCTGGATAGTGCCGAGGCTGAGTGAATGTGACCTAGCCCCGCCTGGTCTGTGGACTGCAGGCCCTCTGGGGTTCTGTTCCCAGCAGACTTGATCGTTTCCTGGTTTTAGGTCTCTGATGACTCTACATAGATTTAGTGAGTTCCTTTCTTTCAGGACTTTGTTTTCATTTTTTTTTTTTTCCAATTATCTCCAGGCTTCAATGTGGAAACAGTGGAATACAAGAACATTTGTTTCACAGTCTGGGACGTGGGAGGCCAGGACAAGATTCGGCCTCTGTGGCGACACTACTTCCAGAACACTCAGGTGGGGATGGGCTCTCCAACCCCACGAGAAAAGGTGTTAGGACTGCAAAGACTGAGATGTTGGCCTAGGCTGGGCCCCCAAGCCAGGAAAAAAACCCTTTACCTCCCTCTATCTGTGTTTGTAGGCTTGCCTCTACTCGTCCTTCAGAACTGGCATTATTAGTCTTCTGAGACTTAGCCACCCTACACTCTCCTGACAAGCAGGGTTCTGGGTCCATGCTGTCTTATTTACTTTTTTTTTTTTTTTAAGTTTATTTATTTATTTTGAGAGAGAGAATCCCAAGCAGGACCCGTGCTGTCAGTGCAGAGCCAGACAAGGGGCTCAAACTCAGGAGCGGTGAGATCATGACCTGAGCAGAAATCAAGAGTGGACATTTAACTAACTAAGCTACCCTAGTGCCCCTATTTATTTTATTTTATTTCATTTTTTTAAGTAAGCTTTACCCCCAGTGTGGGGCTTCAACTCAGCTCCAGGATCAAGAGTCACACATACTACCGACCGAAACAGCCAGGCGCCCTCATACTGCCTCATTTAAGTCTCATCAAGTCTTTCCCTGTTCCCTTGCACCTCTCCTAGCCACACTGCTTGCCTGAGGGCAGAGGCTGTATCCCGGGCAGGGTGTCTCCAGTTTGTGCCAGGATGTTTGCAGAGCCTTGTGAAAGTTTACTCGATGAGAAGGGTTTGGACACAAAGATGGGAAGAAGAAAGCCAGACTAGGGTATGTCCCAGGTGGGAGTAATTGCTCGCCCTTTCTTCCTTCCTTCCCACCCAGGGCCTCATCTTCGTAGTGGACAGTAATGACCGAGAGCGGGTCCAGGAATCTGCTGATGAGCTCCAGAAGATGGTGAGCCCCCAGAGCACTGGGAACTGAGCCCTGGTTTGGAGGCAGAGCTCTGAGATCTCTGTGCCAGTGTGAAAGTCAGGAAATGCCTCACGGGCCTTGAACGTGTTTCTCTTTGTGACACCGACACAAGGAGTATCTCGTCCTGTTTTGAATTTGAGTCAGGTGAAAAGTATAGGACTGACTTTTTCCTTGTCAGGAAACTGATTTCTTATGGCTTTGCCTCTGAGAAGTTGGCAGGGAAAGGAGGATTGTATGTCGTGGAGAGAAACTTCATCTTACATTCTTCATTCTTGGTTTTCCATTTGGAAATGTTGTCACTTTGACTAGGGCAGGTCATTAGAAAAAGGCTCTGGACTTCGGGCCAGATGGCCTCAAGCTGATTTATGATTCTGCGTCTTGTGTTCAGCAGCAGACTGCACAATATTACATTCTTCCCCACAAATATGCTGGAAGGTAGAAGGGGGGGGCTCCCTCCACAGCAGGGAAGAGGAAGCCTGGAGACCCTGCTAGGGCTCCAGATTCCATCCCCTTCGTCTCTCTCAGCTGCAGGAAGACGAGCTGCGGGATGCGGTGCTGCTGGTGTTTGCCAACAAGCAGGACATGCCCAATGCCATGCCCGTGAGCGAGCTGACCGACAAGCTGGGGCTGCAGCACTTGCGCAGCCGCACGGTGAGGGTCCTGCCTCTCCCAGGGGAGCCACAGGCTGGGGCCAGGAGGAAAGGCATCCCCTTGTCTTCCCTGCTACTGACCTTTTTTTCCTTCTCCCCACAGTGGTACGTCCAGGCCACCTGTGCCACCCAAGGCACAGGCCTGTATGATGGGCTGGACTGGCTGTCCCATGAGCTGTCGAAGCGCTAGCAAACCAGGGGCCGGCCCCTGCTGCCCGGAAGCTCCCGCGTGCATCCCGGGATGACCAGATTCCCGGACTCCTCAGGCAGTGCCCTTCCCTCCCACTCCTCCTCTCCCACAGACACAGGCCTCTGCTCCTGCTCCTGCCTGCATGTTCTCTCTGTCATTGGAGCCTGGAGCCTCGCTCTCCGGGCACGGAGGGGTCCACTCTCCTGCTTGCTGGAGCCTGTGGAAGGGACCTCCAGGGCTAAGGCCCCTTTTTCCAGAGGAGGAGCAGGGATCTGGGTTTACTTTTGTTTTTTCCATTTTGGGTGTACCCTTGGGGCCAGATGGGGAGGGAAGGTGAGGGCTCCGGGTGGTGCTATGATGTGGCACTGGATATTGAGTAATAAATTTGCTGTGGTTTGTACACAGTGTTGTCTGTAGCCTAGAAGCGGGGGTTTGGGGGGAGGCTGGGTTGTTGGGTACAAAGGGACAATATGACAGGGGGAGGCTCAAAACGCTAAGGCTGCTCAGCCAACCCCTTTCCCCCAGTGTGCACATACACATCACTGCCTTCCCCTAGCTCAGCCTCTCCCTCCTTGTTCTTGAGGATACAGTACTTCGGGGGTTCCAGTGGAGGAGATTCCACTCCCTTCCCAATTCCAGGGGGCCTTTGCTGAGGATAACAGGCTCTACCTCATGATTCTGTAAATCACACACTTCCTGTTCGTCTCTATCTCCTAGCTACTTAGAGCAGTGGCTCTTCATGGTTACTGTGCACATTAAAATTCAGGGGGAGGGCATATTTATTAAAAAGAGGGTCCCGAGATAACCTTTAGAAAATATGATTCATCAGGACCAGTGTGAAGCCCAAGAATATGCATCTTAAAGATTACCCAGGTGATTCTGTCACCCGTAGTCTATTAGCCTTCTTCTGTAAAACATTGGTAGGGCCTTGCAAATTACAGTTCCTCACCTTGCACTGGAACTCTTTCTACCTGGGAAGACAACCCTGCCCTCTACTCCCCTACTCCCACCACGGGGAATAAGAAAGCATATGAATGGAACCAGGAGTGTGGGCTATTCTCCAAGTGTGGTTTACTCTGCCCGTTCTTTGAATCCCAGCAAAGCTTAAGCAAAAACCACCATCACCACCATTATTTCCTCTTGCCTTTCTCCTGTGATGTTGTCAATTCCTCCATGTTCTTCACTGATTTTCGCCGTGAGCTTTGTAGGAAATGAGCCCTGTAGGGGCTTTCCCTACAGAGGAAATGGCCGTTGGCCAACAGAGACCCTTTGAGGGCAAGGGCTCATATCCTGAGGGCCAGCACTCGCTGGCTGCCCAGCAGCAGTGCGGCTGGGGATTATGAGGAAGATGCCCAGTGCTCTCCCCATCTAGGGCATTTTCCTTACCCTGCTTTAAGCCAGCCCTTTCTGATTAATATGAGTAATTTGATCCTTGCTGGTTATCTGTCTAGGGTTTCCTCACACTTCCTGAAAAGCACCTTCTGAGACATTTTGGCCTCATCCTCCCAAGGGCTGTAAAAGTTAATCGATTTTTCTTGGATATCTTGAACTTTAAAAACACTTGAGTCCCAAGGGAGCCAAGCAGAACTCATTTCGGAGGATGGAAAGAGGTTGGTTTTTACCCTGCCATTAAAATGAGGAACAGACATGAAGAAGGAGAAGGACTTGCCTGTAGTCATGGGCTATCACTGGTACAGGCCAAAGTTCTGATGCCCAGTCTTCGTTCAGCCGACCTTGGTGCCTGGAGTCATGTGAGGAGGTTAATGCCCAAGGCCCTAGACCCACTTCCTCTGGGCTGTAGATTGACAATGCTGTGCCAGTGCCCTTTCCCCACTATGGATAAGAGGCAGCCCTCACAGTCACAATGCTCCCGGGTCACAGAGGCGCTGGGCCCTAGCCCAGCCTCTGCCTGAGAAGTTCCCTCTGGGAACGTCTTCTGGTGGCTACTACAGGCCTGATTCTAGGCCCTATGGCCTGTGGAACCACACCACTGGGGGGAAGGCTGGGCCGGACAGAGTCATCACCTGTGGTGCCGGCCCCATGGATGACGTGGAGTGGACGCAAAGCCCCAAGCCTGAGGAGCTAAGGGTTGGGCTCATCAGCTGGGCAGGATCCTACCTCACTTATGAGACGTATAAGAATATAGTCACTGCTACTGCGAGGGGTTTGGGCCGGAGACAGGTAACAAAGCAAACCTGTACTGGAGCCATTTTTCCCAATGGCCAAGCTCTCGTGAGCGTGTGCGTGTGTCCATGTGTCTGTGTGCGCACACGCGGTGGTGGCAGGGGTACACTCTCAGCCTAATCATCTTCCCAGCCTTTGACATTGTCAGGCTGAGAGCCTCCTACCCCAGGCTTTTGGTCACAGGTCTCCACTGCCCCGTCTCCCCCTCTCTAAACCTGTTCCGAGAGACAAAGTGTTAGCCCTTCCTTCCTAGTCTTCCCTGGCTGGTCTCTTCCTTCCATCCCAATACAGAGTGGTTGCGTCATCACAAAGAGGCGAGATAACAGCCCAGGCTGGAAGGCAAAATTGTGGGCGTCCAAGGGAAGTTGGACAAGTGGAGTGACGGCAAGGCCTATGATTCTGTTCTGGTTGTAGTTCAGGGATGGGGTACTCTACAAGCCTAGGAGAGCTCATTTTAGAAAGGGGTATAGGCAGCCCTGCAACAGTACAACAGAGTGAGGCGGTAGCAAGGTCCTTGTTTAGAACAGGGTTGATCACAGCTGAACCAGACAACTGCATCTCAACTGTGTGTGTTCCCATCCTTATCCCTGGAGCCTGGACCCACCTGTAAGAGGTCTTGCTCTTCTCCTGCCATGCTGGCGAGGTGGGCTTTGGGGATGGGAGTGTGGCTAGTGTGCTCTCCAGGGGCAACAGTGAGGAAGAGGAAAGTAACATTGAAACCAAAACACTTCTTGGAAAATTAGGTATTGAAGGAAGCCACCAAGTAAGAGAGAGGGAAGTTTACCTTCTGGTAGCTGGAAGAAGTAAGCATTTAGAGCTTCTCTTGGGATCTTGAGAAGCGCTCTGATTCCAGGAATAGAGGCCCCTGAAATCTTTTGATTACTGTTGGATGAGAGGGTGGAAGAGCTGACCGCAAGGAGGCTGATGGGGAGGAGAAGGTGGTTGGTCCCAAGGAAGGTTCTAGGGTGATGCCAGGGGTGATGGTGGTAGGGCTCCCTGGCCTAGTCATGTGGCAGTACTGATTTCCTTCTTCCTCCCAATGCCTCTAGACCTGGGAGATCTTGGTGAGCAATCAACACGATACACAGGCTGTTGTACGACTAAGGAGCTTTCAGGGCCTCTACCTCCTATGCGAGGCAGATGGCAGTCTATCCTATGGCCGGCCAAGGACCAGCCACCATGGATGCTTCCTACTGCGTTTCCACCGCAATGGCAAGTGGACTCTCCAGTGCATTATTAGTGGTCGTTATCTGGAGTCTGATGGTGAAGATGTGTTCTGCAACTCCAGGGTCCTCTCAGCTTACCACATGTGGACCCCCCGGCCAGCTCTGCATGTCCATGTGATCCTCTACAGCCCCATTAACCACTGCTATGCCCGGGCTGACCCTACCACGGGCCGCGTCTGGGTGGATGCGCCAGTGCCCTGCCTGGAGGAATGTGGCTTCCTGTTGCATTTCCAAGATGGATGCTACCACCTGGAGACCTCAACACACTTCTTCTTGTCCCACTTAGACCGGCTGGCCCCCCAACCCTCATCACAGACAGCTTTTCACATGCAAGTGCGACCTGGAGGGCTCGTGGCACTGAGCGATGGAGAAGGAGGCATACTGTATCCACAGGGCACACGTCTGCTCCTGGGCCTGGGCTCCAGTCCCCATAGGGGTGAGGAGTGGTTCATCCTACAGCGCTGTCCGACATGGGTCAGCCTCAGGTCAAAGACTCGGAAGTTCCTCTCCATCATCTATGGCAAGTGCTGGGTTCAACACTGCTGTGGAGGGAGGGAGAGCTGGCTGCTGAAAAGAGAAAAATATGTTTGGGATCAGCAAAGATTTTTGAATGTGCTGGGATCCCAAGAAGATCTCTTGTGCCATGGAGCAGGGTGATAAGGCCAGGGTCATGGGCTTTAGGGGAAAGTAGCCTGGGTCTTTCCAAGTTCCTATGGTCCAGAAGGGGATGAAAGCTGAGGGGGGCAAACAGAGGGAACCCCAGCCATAAATCGTGGAGGAGGGGCTGACACTGAGGGTGAGACCAGACTCTCCCTCTGACATATTCTTTCTCTGCAGATGTTGAGGTATATGCTGCCTCTGAGCACGTAACCCCAATGTCCTTGTTCCAGTTTGAATGTGACAACGAGAGCCTCACCCTGCAGCTTCGTGCAGCAAATGGCTGCTACCTAGCCCAGGTAAGACCTTGGCCTTCTGAGCAAGAGAACCCTTGATCCCTGAGTTCTCTCATTCTAGACGTACTTTCTCCTTCTTCAAGGCAAGTGACTAGATGCTGAAGTGAACAATGGAGGCCCATATCAATTTTCAACCAATGGGCCCAATTTTATCCAATAGGGCCTCCTAAAAAAATTTTACTTTCTTGAGGCAGAATGTATTTACAATAGAATGTACCACTTTTAAGCATACAATAAGTTTTGACAAATATATATATACCTATGCAAGTATGCCACAATCACAAGTTAGAGAATATTTCTATCTTCACAGAAATTCCCTCTTTTCCCTTTTGTGTATTCTGTCACTATAGATTAGATTTGTCTATTCTAGAATTTCATATAAATGGAATCACATGGGGTTGCAGTATGTATTCTTCCATCAGCATAACGTTTGTGAGATTCATGATCTGTGTACCACTGGTTTGTTCCTTTTTATTGCTGCGTAGTGTTCCATACTAGTACTCATAAACACAAACGTAATTTGCTTATCCATTTGCTTGTCGATGAACCCTTGAGTTGTTTCCAGTGTGGGCTACTATGAATAAAGTTACTATGAACATCTGTGTACAAGTTTTTTTGTGGGCCCGTATTTTTAGTTATCTTAAGGCAAGTACCTAGCAGTCGAAATATTGGGTCACGTGATCAATGTGCATTTATATTTTTAAGAAAATGTTAGTTTTTGAAAGGGAGTATGCAATTTTACATTCTTGCCAGTGATGTATGAGGGTTCTAATTACTCCACATCCTCGTCGTGATGTCTGTCTTTTTAATTTTAGCCACTCTAGTAGGTATGTAGTGACATCTTACTGTGGCTTTAATTTGCATCTCCCTTACAATTAATAATGTTGAGTATCTTTTCATGTGCTTACTGGCCATTTGTAGATCTTCTCTGTGAGGTGTCTGTTCACATCTTTTGCCCATCTGTCACTGGGTTGTTTATCTTATTATTGAGTTTTGAGAGTTCTTTCTATGTTCTGAAGTCAAGTTCTTTGCCAAATATATGTGTTGTGTTTCCTCCCAATCTGTGGCTTGCCTTTTCATTTGCTTACAAGTGTCTTTTGAGCAGCAAGTTTTTAATTTTGATGAGGTACCAATTTCTCCATTTATAAGTGGTTAGTGAGTTTTCATCCCAATAAATCACTGCCTGTCCCAAAGTTGCAAAGAATTTCCCGTGTCTTCTTGTAGACATTTTATTGTTTGGCTTTCATTTTTATGTCTATGATCCATTTTGAAATGATTTTGGAGTCTGGGCTGAGGACTATTTCTCTCCATATGGATATCCAGGTCCCTTTTTAATAATGGGCTCTGGGAAATAGCAAACTGGGGAAGTGGGAGAGCTAAGGCCACAATACGTTTTCCAAAAAGGATGGGAAAGCATAAAGCATACCCTCCCAGGGTAGGGAGAATGAAGAAAGCTAGTGGGTGGTATGTGGGAAAGGGTCTAGGAATAGAAACTCTGGGAAGAAAGCTGAGATTTTCAGTCCTTGTTTCCCCTCTCTGCTCCCTATCATCTCTCCAGAGGCACCACAGGACAGTGGTAGCTAATGGGCACCCAATGGAGCCTGGCACCTTCTTCCACATGCACTGGAACTGCGGCAGGATTATCCTGCAGGCTCCCAATGGACGCTTCTTGGGCATCATAGACAATGGCCTGCTGATGGCCAAAGCCACCATTCCAGGTAAGCACAACAGCCTTCCTGCCAGGTTATTCCAAGTCAGAGATGCTTTCAGAGGGAGCTGAGATATGACAGAAAGAGCACTGGAGTTGGAGCCAGAAGATTTGGGTCTGTATATTTGCTGAGTCACTGATTTTTTGTCATCGCTTGGGCAAACCACTTCTTTGAGCTTCAGTTTCATTGGCTCCATTATCAATGGAAGTGATATCCAACCTGCCTGCCTCACAGGATTATCGTGAGGATTAAATAGTCTCACACATCTCAAAGGAAGGAAGAACATCAACGTTTCTCGGGTTCCACAAGTGCTTTCACAAACATTTCATAAGCACCTAGCATACAATCCAGCACATAGTAGGTGTTCAAAAATTGTTAAAGTATTGACAACACCTTACAATTAGGGCCCCTCTTCCTGCTTCTATCGGTGAAGGCATCTAGAAGCAGCTCATCCAGATAACTCTTTTCTGTTTCTTTTAGGCCCAAATGAGGAATTTGGGATTCGATTAGCTAACCGTCCCTTCCTCGTATTGCGAGGTCGTTATGGGTATGTGGGCACCTCATCAGAGCACGACCTAATGAAGTGCAATATGGATCAGCCTGACTGCATTCACCTGCTGCCTTGCCGCCAAGGCATCTACCACTTCCAGGGTGAGGAGCTCCTCTTCTTCATCCCTGGGGTCAGAGTCTACCCCTGCCTTGGCCCCAACTCAGACTTCAGGGCCTGCTGCTCAGACCCTACTCACCATAAAAGGAGAAACAGAGTTTCTGTTTGTTTTCACACTTCAAGACCCCCCCCCCCGCCCCAGAATGGGTCGGCAGAACAAAACCCAGCCCTCCTGTGTTTCCATAGGGGGACCTGCCAACACAGGCAGGGTAGGGTAGTCAGGGAGGGTTGGCATGCTTCCCAGGAGCCTCCTCAGGCTGTACTGTTGGAGAACTTTGTCCTGAATAGGGCACTGACCTGAGCTCTTCCCTCCTCAGCACAGGGTGGATCCTTCTGGTCAATAACGTCCTTTGGCACCTTTCGCCCTTGGGGAAAGTTCGCTCTCAACTTCTGTATAGAGCTTCATGGGAGCAACTTGCTCACAGTACTGGCACCCAATGGCTTCTACATGCGATCCGACCGAAGCGGCACCCTGTTGGCAGACAGCGAGGAGATTACCAAAGAGTGTATTTGGGAATTTTAGGTAAGACAAAATGGGCAAGGACCTGGAGATGAGGGAGCAGGAACTGAGGGGCAAGAAAGGAAGGGAGGTGGGTGAGAGTGAGACCAAAACACCTCCCCCGGGCTGACGTCTGTCCCACAACTTGATCAATGCCAGACATTTGTTCCAGATATGTGCTTTTCCTCTTAGGGCTTCTAACCCCAGCCTTGCTAGAGAAAGGAGGGGCAATCAGATCTAGATTTCTCACTATTATGCCACACTGACACGAGTGTGCAAGCAAACTTGCAGGGGACAAAATCGGGTGTACTCGTGTGTGTTTATCTTTCGTTGTTAAGATGCAGTTTTGTCCCATGTTTCGGGGAGACAGGTAACTCTGAGGGTATGCTTTCTATCCCATGCACTTTCTATCCCTACACCCTTGGATCCCTATGGCTCCCAAATATTCATCTGCAGCCTTGACCCTCCTCCCGAACTCTAACTTCATCTCTTTCCAACTTCCTGATGGGCACTTGACTTGACTTTGTCTTGCTATCCCCTCAAAATCAGCCGACTCACCCTCCCCTCCAAAGATGATCCTTCCTGCCCTCCCCATGGCCATCTAGGGCATGGCTGCCCTCTCAAATGCTTCTGGATCAAGACCTCAGCACCATGTCTCCTTCCTCCCGTTCATTCCCTTTACCAAACCCTGAAAATTCTTGGGTACTCCCTTAACTATGCCTCTTGAGGGCTTACTCTTTCTTAACTACCTTTGGTACCTTTGGTTCCAGGCTTGTCACCAAAAGCCTACACCGCAGTAACCCCCCACCCCAGCAGCACTCCCCTGCCTCAGGTCCATCCTATTCAATCTCCTCTCCACACCAAGTTTGCTTTCCTAAGGTGCTGCCTCCAATCCATCATTCCCTGTTCATACCTCTTCAGGATGCCTCACTGCCCTTAGCCCCGTTTCTTCACAGCTGACCTCGCTTTCTCGACTTGGAAAGTTATGAGGATGTTGTAGGAAGAAGAACTTTGGTTTTGGTATCATATAAACCTGGAACTTTAGGGAAATTGCTTTAACATTTCTAGGCCTTGGTTTCCTTATCTGTAAAGTGAGAATAATATCTACTTCATAGGGTGGTATGACGGTCAAGTGACAATATGAATCCAGATATAGACCCCTAACATATGTTCACTCCCTTCTTCCATTTTCTACCAGTTTTCTACAGAAACCCTTTACTATGGCCAAACTGGATGAAATCACACTGGGCTTGTTTTCTTATCTGTTATGTGAAGGGTTTTGATTTAACTAAATTTCTCAGGCTCCTCCCAGCCTGACATTCCAATAGACAGTGTATCATAGTGGTTAAGAGCTCATTTTTGGACTCAGAACTGGGTTCTGATAAAATTAGATTTTTATCAGTTTAACTTGTTGTTTGACTCTGGAAAAATGAACCTCACAAAGCCTATTCCTTGTGGATAAAATGGGAATATAATATCTATCTCCTGGGATTGTTGTGTTATGTGAGATAATGATTTTAAAATGCTCAGTAAACAACCTGGCACCTAGCGCATTCTACTCTATCGGAAGCCTTCCCCAATCCTGTTGAATTCTTAGTAAATCTTTTCTGTTGAATTTAGTATCCCTTTGAACTCTGATGCTATTTTTATGCCATTAATATGATTTAAAAAATAAGTTTTACTGTCTTTTCCTATCAATTAACTTCACATGCATCTATGTGATCCCTCATCAAGAATGGAACAAATCATTTTATTGTCTCTTTTCGCAGATGGTCTTAGCAGGTTTTTCTTAAAAGCCTAAGCTCAGCAAATGACTGACTGAAGCTTTCTATTTCCTCTTCCCTTCCCAGGTCAATGGGATGCTACCTACAGAAATCCAAATCCTCCAGGAGAAACTACTACGCTAAACACAAGAGGAACCCCAGAGTCCAAATCCATGAGAATATCTGTTACAGAACTTTCCCTACCCAGTTTAGCAAAACACCTGTTTCAAGTGACAATACATCACAAAAGGCCACCCCCAAGACCCTGGTGTGCATCTGACTCAGTACAGAATAGGGGTCTGGATATGGGTGGAGACTGAGGCCCCAGACCACTCCAAGTTCTATCCAGAAGAGGCGGCACCAAATGGCAACCAGTTCTTACAATGATCTTTCCCATTCCCACCAGAATCGCTAGACTTTTTCCAGTGATTCCATAAGGAGCCAGTTTTGCCCTGAAGGATTAAGAATCCAGATATGATTAGCTGTCCTTTTTGTTTTGAAAGAATGATTACCAATCCTATGGGCACAGGGCAATGGTAATAACACCTTATGCTGGTATAGCACACTCCCTCAGCACCACCCTGGAGGTTTACCAATTATCCCACCTTATCATTACCTTTGATCTCATCAGTTGGGCAAGACAGGTACTTTCCCCATCACTGCCCACCTTTTACAGGGAGCTGAAGTGATTTGCCCAAGGTCCCACGACTGGGGTTTCTGACTCAATTTCCTCAACTAGAATGGACTGTAATGTCCACTACTCTTTCCATCAAAACAGAGTTTCCAAAATGACCATCATTCTTGCACTGTCTGTATAACTTTGGCCTTCATCTACCTACCATATGCTCTATCAATGTCTTTATTGACATAGACTCTTAAGTACTTTTCTTTAGAAAGGAATATTTTAATCACTGTCATAAAATGTAAGACCAGAATCACTTGCCAAATAGAAAGTGACCTTAAAAATAAATACAATCAGGGCCACCTGAGTGGCTCAGTCAGTTAAGCATCTGACTCTTAACTTTGGCTCAGGTCATGGTCTCACAGTTCGTGAGATCAAACCCTGTACTGGGCTCTGTGCTGTGGGCACAGAGCCTGCTTGGGATTCTCTCTCTCTCTCTCTCTCTCTCTTTCCTCCTATCTCTACCCCTCCCCTGCTCATGCTCTCTCTTTCTCTCTCTCGCACAAATATAAATAAATAAATAAATAAATAAATAAATAAATAAATAAACAAAAACAAAATGATTATCAAATCCTAGTTAGATTTCCCTCCCCTGTCCAAGGCTCAGAACCTGTGTTTCCCTTTCCCTCTGTTAAAAAAAAAAGCGGGGGGGTGGGGGGGTGGGCAGGGCGCCTGGGTGGTTCAGTCAGTTGAGCATCCGGCTTTGGCCCAGGTCATGATCTCACGGGCTCTGTGCTGACAGCTCAGAGCCTGGAACCTGTTTCAGATTCTGTGTCTCCCTCTCTCTCTGCTCCTCCCCTGCTCATGCTCTGTCTCTCTCGCTCTCTCAAAGATAAAGAAACATTAAAAACAAAAAGATTAACAACTGTTATAGAGGCACTAAATACTAGGACCAAAATGAAAGCTTCTGTTTGATGCAATCAAATTGAATTGAAAGGGAGTGGAAAGGTGAATAATTTTCTCATTTCTGACTCACTATTATTTAAATTTTTTTTACCGTTTATTTATTTTTGAGACAGAGAGAGACAGAGCATGAACGGGGGAGGGGCAGAGAGAGAGGGAGACACAGAATCGGAAACAGGCTCCGAGCCGTCAGCCCAGAGCCCGACGCTGGGCTCGGGCTCACGGACCGTGAGATTGTGACCTGAGCTGAAGTCGGACGCCCAACCAACTGAGCCACCCAGGCGCCCCATCTGACTCACCCTTATTTAAAGCAGTGTCTACATGCCTCCTAAAATGTTCTCAAATACCAACAGTGATGCCTGACCCCCACTTTGGGGGAATTGCACCACACTATAATGAGTGCCTGGTTTTTAAACCTGTTGAGAAAAGAAGCTAAAACCACAACATGAGAGAGGTTCCATCTGCACAGAGGAAACTGACCTCAGGTTTTTGTAAGTATGTTTTTCCTCAAGAGATATAAAAGAATTTTGTAAGAATTTTAATATAATAAGTGAAGCTTGAGAACGCCAGAGACTAGGGCATTTCTTTCCCAGAGAACTTTAAGAACAGGCCAAAGATATGGAGTGGAATACACTCTTCAGAGAGATAGGACCTCGGGGGTCATTTAAGGCAGGATCTCTTCCTCATCGTTCCATAAACGCATGTACAAACTCGGATGCATGGGTATGCGTGTGCATGGAGGCACACACACCCCCCACTCATAGTCTCTTAGGCCCCACTCCCCCCAGGTGGCCATCCATCCTCCGCTTGATCGTGCTTGGCCATGGGGCCTCAGCTGACAGCTCCCTCCATTGCTGACATCAGTCCTGTAGTTGAATGAATGGCTTGTTCGCAGACTGTGCTGTGCAGATTGTCTTCCCACAAAACCTTACCCATTTACCTAGGCTGTCTGTCAGCAGGGCAGAGGCAGGGTAGGCTCCGTCCCCCTTGGAATTTCATTCTAGAGCTGTGCTGTCCCATAGAACGTTTTGTCCTGATGGAAATGTTCTGTAATGTTTACTGTCTGATACGGCAGCCAGGGGACACATGTGACCTTTGGGCATTTGATATGTAGCTAGTGGGAATGAGGAGTTGGGGTGTTCATTTTACACAAATTTTTGAAATGTTTTGTTTTTGAGAGAGAGAAAGAGAGAGAGTAAGTGGGGGAGAGGCAGAGAGAGAGAGGGAGACACAGAATCTGAAGCAGGCTGCAGGCTCTCAGCTGTCAGCACAGAGCCCAACCCAGAGCTTCAGATTAGTGACCCATGAGATCATGGCCTGAGCCGAAGTCAGTTGCTTAACCGACTGAGCCACCCAGGTGCCCCAGCATTTTACTTAATTTTAGTCACATTACAATAGCCACATGTGGTTGGTGGCTACTTATTGCAGAGCACAGCTCTAGAGTGTTTGATGAAGATAGCTTCTGGATGAGTAGCACTCCCAGATGAGAGAAAACAAACGTGCCCCCACTCCTTTTATCCCACTTTGTGCCATCAACCATTATCAGTCCATGCCCCTGCTCTTCAAAAGGGAAAGAATTTGGATATTATTCTTCAAAATATCCCATTCTTCACCCCCTTCTCCCCATATTCCCCCTCTTTCTCTACATACCAAGGCTTCCCAGGGGGAGCCAGATTTTTTTTTTTTTTTCAGAGAGACAAAACTGAGAAGATGTGAAACTTACTGCCAAGAAGTTGCAAGCAAACATGCCCCAGGGGTGTGTATAAAGGGACAGAGTATGAAAGATGGCATTTCCACTCTGCTGCTTTGCAAAAAATACACATGCAATTAAGGAAGTAATGTCTATTTCCTCAGATTAAGGAATTACTGTATATTGTAGTTATGTAAAAGTCCCTTATTTTTGGAGATACCTGTTGGGACTTAAAAGTGACATGCCATGATGTACTATCAGTGTGTGTGTGGGCACAATATGAGTGCCTGAGTGTCCACACTAATATAGATACATATCTACATACATATGTAGATATACACCCAGGTAGATGAATATATAGATTAGACAGATTGGGTAGATAGTTCCATAAACATATAGATAAATTAAATAGATGGCAGCTAGATACATACATAGTTACATACATAAAGAGATCATACAGATAGATTGGAAGATAGGAAGATAAAAGACAGCTAGCTAGCTAGCTAGATAGATAGATATAGAGCAAACTATATCATTGTTAAAAGTAGAGGTGGGAGTATGCATATTCATGGGAAAAACACAAACAGGAAGTACTGCTAATTAAAAAAATGCTTTTATTCCTGCCAACTAGAGGCCATTTAAGGCCAGCATGAGTGGGCACGGCTTTCCCAGCCCCTCCAAACAGGTGCCGCATAGAAGGGGCAGTGAGACAGGACCAGACCGGGTCCACAGATGAGGAGAATGAGTCACAGGAAGGAAGAGGAACCAATAATCTGCTTGGGAAGGATGATATTAGATCCTCCCCACCCCATCTCCTTTCCACTCTGGCCCTCCTCCCTCATTCCAGGCCTTGCAGGGGTGGGGAGCTGGACCAGAGCAAGGCCGCAGGGGCACCAACACTGGCCACGGCGGCAGTGGAAGGAAGGGTAAGGATGGCAAAGCACTACTGAATCCAGGGAGCTCAGCTGCAGGAGGCAGGTGGCCTGCAGAGACAAAGAGAGGGTGAGTTTGGGTTTGTTGCTGTCACCCCACCCCTCAAAGTCACTGGTGGGGAGAGGGACAGATATCCGTTCTCTACCCTGGATATATACACTCACATCCCAATCCAACCCCCTTTTCCTTCTACATCTGTCAGTGGAAATATAGACTCAGCGGGTGTTAGCATCCAACCTTGTAGGCCATGGAAGGAATGAAGAAAGCTGTATCAAGGTTCCCTTGGTGACCCCAACTGGAGATCCATGCCCTCTTGCGGGTCAAGGAGTAAGCCTTCCCCACACCCTGCAGGAATGAGGCCTGGCCTGTGGATTCTTACCCCAGCAGGGCTTGAGAGAGGCTTGGGGTGGGTTGTCACTCAGACACCTGTCTGGTGCTGTCCCCCAGCACAGCTGATAGCAGGAGGGACCCAAGGATTCCAGGGCAGGCAGGACTGCTGAAGACACACTCCCAGGGGGCTGCCACAAAAAGCAAGAGGAGACCCTCAGTTGTCAGTGATGCCTCCTATTTAGCAGAACTGGGGCCCCAAGGCTGCCCCCATGCCTCCAACTGTCTCCTGCACAACTCTAGAGGGCACCATACACATGGTAGACTGTGAGCATGGTGCTTTCTGAAATGTGAGTTGTAGGAACCAGGAGCAGTCAGGAATTGGGAGAAGCAGTGAGCCCTTGTCTTCCCAGTTCACAAACTCCCCTCTCTTCCTGGATACCTGTGCAGAGATGATCCCAGGGGAGGCATTGGGCACAGTTGGTACATGGGAAGCACCTACAAGGTGAGAGTAGATCCACTCAGAAGGAGGAATAGGTTTGGGGAGCGGGGAGTAGCGGGGAGGTTCTAAGAAAGATGGCAACTTCTGGCAGGGATGGGAGGAGATGGATGCTATAACCCTAAACTGCCTTCCTCCCCAAGGCAGGCCCTTGGGAGACTGGGGAAGAAGGATTAAATGTCAGGGATGGTAAACGGGGCAGTGCAGACCTAAAGAGCAGAGACTCTGAATGCTGAGCATCTAACACAGAATCTGGCACACGGAAGATGCCAAGTAAATGTTTAGTGGATGGATGGATGGATGGATGGATGGATGGTGGATGGATGGATGGATAGTGGAGGGACAGACAGGTGGGTGGGTGGATAGATGGATAGGTGAGTGGATGGATGCATGGATAGATCCATGCACGCATGGATGCATGGAAGGATGGGTGGGTAGATGAGTGGATGGAAGAATGGATGTGCAGGAAAATTACCTGGAATCTGCATTTCCCACTTGAGCTTCTCTTGTCGGCGCCATTTGGCTCTTCGGTTGGAAAACCAGACCTGAAGGAGAGCAGAACGGTGTAGCTGGCTGTGCCCTTCGCTACCTGGCACCTACTGCTCTCATCACATGTTTCTGGTCTGGACCCAGAGCACAGACCCTTCCTCAGACCTGATGTCCCTCCTCCCTGCTCTGGCCTTTGTTCTCTGTCCCCCTCCTCACTTCAAAGGCTTGGAGTGGGCAAGAGAAGAGAGGAATCGGCAGAAGGAGAACAAGGAGGGTCTTGTGTCTGACTTTTTTCTACAAACGAATCTCTTTCCACCTTTTCCCCGCCATCTGCCCCTCACCAGAACCCAAAACCACCTCAGCACAGAGTCTTTGTTCTTGCGTTTTGTGCACCTTGTGTGGCAGGGTTCACTCACCCTCACCGTGTCCTCAGGCAGAGAGGTGGCAGCGGCCAGCTTTCCACGGGCCACTGAATCAGGATACTGCCCACGCTGGAACTCTGCAGAGATCGAGGCTCAAGTAGTAAGGTCACAGGGAGAGGAGCAAGGCATGGATCTCCCCCTCAGGCCCCATTCCCACCTGCTATGACCCTAAACTACCCTCCTCCTTAAGGTAAGGCCACCCACAGCCTCCGCTTCTCAGCCTTTGCCCACAGGCCACAGGGCCGTTGCCTGTGTCACACCAAGCACCCTTTCACCTGCTGTCTGCCCCAGCCCTGGCACCTTTCTCCAGAGCCTCAGCTTGGCCTGGGGAGAAGATGGTCCGATTCCGGTGGCCAGTCCCTGGGTGGGGACCCCGAGGAACCTCACAGCCACTGCGGGGAGTGTGAGGAACTGGAGTCAAAACATCTGTAAAGGGGGACAGTGGCTTGTAGCGGTTTGTGATGTTTCTTCTCATCAGATGGGGTTCCCAAGGCCCTGGGACTATGGATAAGGGACAACATGGATATAAGAGCAGAGCCATGCTCTTAGGGAATTCACAGTTTCTTGGAGGTTACTAAAGGAGCACTTAGTGGGAGGCACTCCCAATGCCATGGTTGAGTGCATGCTTCGTGTTTGGGGAAACAGCAGCAAGGTTGGCCCAGGTTTGCATGATTCCACAGAATGTGAAGAGCACTCTGAGAGGCTGTGCATGAGGCATAGGGAGGGTGTGGGAGGTCCAGCCCTGCCTCTTCCTTGGCAGATCCTGTGAACCTAGGGGCCAGAGGACCTGAGTTCTGTCACAGGACCTGCCAACAACTAGCTGGTAACCTTGGGTAAGCCATTTCTCTTCTCTAAGCTTCAGCTCTTTTCTGCCAGGAGAGAGCAATACTCCTTGCCAGGCCCTCCTTATTGTCTTGTTGTCAGTGAGGGTGATCCAAGAAAGAACAAGAAAGGGCTTTGCCAACTGTAAGATGCTTATGTTTGCTCTGATCATCCCTGTAAAATGCTTACGTTTGCAGCTCCAAGACCCACCTGGTGACCTGAGCTGTGCCCAGGGCAGTCGGTGGTCCTCCTGTAGTGCCCGCAGGACTCGGTTGATGGAAGAGACCTGGGGGTGTCAGGATGTTGAGAGGGGAGGTGGTGCACAGACCCAGGGTTATATTCCTGAGGATGTTTCCCCAGTAGCCTTTCTCTCCTCCGTCCTGGCCCACACATCTTTCCCAGGGAAGCCTCCTTTCTTCTCTCCTATCTCGCCACTCCCACTTTACAGAAGGGGGCCCAGCAACCCTGCCCTGCCAGGCTGGAATGGCCTCATTGCCAAGTAAGAAGGGATCTTCTTCCCAGACGGCCTGTTCACCAGCCTTGGTGCAGGGAGGGGAGGGCACTTACACTGGGAGTCTTGTCCTGGGTGCAAAGCCCTTCAGCACAGAGCTGGCGTTGGATCTCCCAGGCAAAGAGGGCAGGGCGCTCACCCTTCAGCTGGGCAATTCGAGCCACCACAGGGGGTGTGGCCAGTCGGGGTTTGCTGCCCCCAATCCCCTTGGGCTCCAAGACACCTGTGCGGTAGTAACGCGCTAGGATCTTGCTCACACAGCCATTAGATACCTGGGTCAGATAAGAAGCAAGGACAGGTAAGGCATGATGGGCAGAGGGTGAGTGTCCCTAGGGCAGCAGGAGGCTCCAAGGCAAAGTGAGACTTAGTGGACCAGGCTGCAGAGTTAAGAATTCAGCCTCACCTTTGGGAGCCTGAAGCTCCCCATCCCAGGCCCCAAGAGGGTCTTCTAGGAAGTAGCCCAAGCCTCGAAAGCCCTCAGAGTCTGCAACAGCCTCAGACTTGCCTTAAGAGGGTGCTTTGTTCCTGCTTCTTGTCCCCATCACCTGGTAAAGCATACTACCTTAAGGCTCCGTGAGATGTCGCAGGGCCGCATCCCGCTGACTGCCAGCCGAACAATCCGCTGCCGGGTGTCCAGGGGCAGGGGCCGGCCGTTCACAAAAAGCCCCCCCAGCTGATTCACACTGCTGGTCCCTGGACATGAGAAGGAGGCATCCACACATCTCCCCTCTCCCCTGCCCACCTGTGGCAAGGAGGACCCTCTTGGGGAGGGTTACTCAGGTCCCTCAAGTCTGGTTTCCCACCACACAGAAAGTCCTCTCCCCAGGGGACTGCTCCCCTTCTGCTCCCAGGGTCCCCCAGCTCTCACTTTCTTTGGGAGGTGGCTCATAGTTGAGTCTTTGCTTTGGGGCCATTTGCACTGACCCCACTGATCTAAGGGAAGCAGGGTGGAGCAGAGAGGGAGTGACTGAACCAAACTCCCCCAGAACACTGGCCAAGGGCATGGAAACCATGTGGATGAAAGCAGGGCCCTGAGATATACCTTCCCTCCTTGCACCAACCTGTTCTTCCCACTTCTCCCAGGTGTCTTACCATCCTGTGGCATGTTCCAGGCTGACACTTCTCACAGAAGGGCAGGAACTGGGAAGACTGGGGAGAGGGGTTCCTCCTGGGAGCTCCTTCTTTGGTCTTGGAGCTCGGTCTACAATGATTGAGATTATTTGGGTGAAATCTCTTGCTCAGAACCGTCTTGGGTTGTAGTGTTTTGTGATAGAGGGCCATGTTTCTAAAATTTGCCAGAAGGTTGGCTGAGAAAATCCAAATTCTCTTTACTTATGCCCTTCTGTGATGAACTAATACATCACAGGGCCAGCAGAGGACTGGATCTTTCTGGGTGACCTGATAAGGGCCTGGAGGGTGAGAGGGTTCTCACTTCTCACACATTCATTATAAGAATTCAGGGAGGTGGAAAAGGATTATGCTCCCAAATGCTCATGCCTTTCCCTTTTGCAAATGGACACCTGTTGTCTCTGATCCCTCAAAAGCCTTCTCAGCACTTTGGCCTCCTAAGTTCAGTCTCAATAGGGTCAAAACCCAAACCTTAGAATATTCTGCCTAGCCAGAAGAGGGCAATCAGTGACCAAAGATCCCAATTGCCTTGGTCTGAGGTTAGAGACCAGGTTCAAGACTCTGCCTTCACTATCAGGAAGCTATTAAGGTTAGTTTCTCCAAACCACCAACCAGAAAGCTTTCCTCAGAAAACTTCCCCTGGGAGGTCTTGCTCCTGACTCTTTTTGTACTCTCCAGGGACCTCTGGGGAAACACAGGGGCTCCGTCCTCGCCGCCCCCCCCACCCCCCGCCCTGGGGAATCGAGGTTCTGGTTCCACCCACTGGAAGTATTGACGAACAAGCATGAATTCCTGGCTTCTCTCAGAAGACACAACTCCTGGCATCTTCTAACCTGCTGGGGTTATTGTTCTTATTGACTCTGGAGAGTTCTAGATCTCACAGAGAAGGAGTTTCACTCTCAGAGACCAATTCCTTGAGATCAGACACTCACTCATTGAACTAACACTTATGGAAAGCATGTTGAAGGCAGAGAGCGAGGAATAGGAGAGAGCTGCATGGTGACACAATACATTGTGAGCACAGGAGAGTCTCTGAGCAGCAAGGGACGCTTTGTCTCTCTTGCTTTCCTCAGCAAGTAACAGGAGTTGAAACCACCTCTTTTCATGCCTGGAACCCTGGCAGGGCTAGAGGTCACCCCAGGAAATAGCTTGTGCATAGAACTTTCCTGTAATAACTATGCCATCTTGGCTCAGTTAACTAATCTGCAATTATTTGCTGAATAAAGTATTAACCATCAGCACATTGCTGGTTGTTCAGGATGAAGGGAGTGAAAAGAAAGGAACAAGGGTTTTGCCCTCCAAGAGATTACAGTGCAGCCGGGAAGAGGAGAGAAGCGCAGGGGGGAAACAGGGAACTCACAGATTATGGCATCCGGAGCCGCTTTTCAACTCGGTGGCTGAATTGGCTTTTACTCACTCCTCTCCGGACAGGTAGAGACACATTCCCCTTTGAGCTCTCATCTTTCCAGAAAGTCAGGAAAGAAGGCAGAGATCTTTCCAAAAAGAAAGCCGAGGCACGGATCGGCATTCCCACAAATCAGGGACCACCCAGGGAACAAAACTCAAGGAGGGTTAGTTAGAAGCCAGTCCCTCACCAGAAGACAACATTTCCAACTCCTCATCATGGGGCTCTTTCTCTGCCCCCAACCCTGCTTCCCATAGGTGCGATTGCCAGCTAAGCAACGGAGAGAGGAGAGTCAAGAATGCAAAGGGCTCTGTCGGGGCAGTGGGATATGGGAGCTCAGGATACCAGCCAAGTCTTTGAAATGACTGTGTGCCCTCTAAGTGACCAGAGCTCAGAGGAGGAGTGGGGACTCAGGTTCCACATCCAAACTTAAATCCACATCCAACCTTTCCCAACAGCCACCCACTCCTTCCCAGCACTCACAATAACTTGCCTGGGAAAAGAACTGGTGCTCACAAGTTGGAAAAGCAGGGTAGGAGTTGGAGAGGCAGGAAGGCGCTAGGCTGCAAAGACAGAAGGGGAGAGAAGTTGGCTTGGTCACACAAAGACATGGAGACAGCATGGGAGGCAGAGCAGACAATGAGCCTGTAGGTGAGCTACCTGTGTGGAGGCAATGAGGTGGGTGCTTCAGTGGGAGGGTCTCAGTCTCCTGTGCTGGGCTCCTGAGACCCCTGCAGGTTCCAGGGGTGATGGTGGTCTGGTCCTAGTAACAGCCTCCACTCTGCTCCTGCTTCAGTCCTGCCAGGGGGTCCAGAGCTACAGAGAGCCCGTGCTCAGGAACAGAGGGCGGCCTTCTGGGAGCAGCCAGTGATGTCACAAGCCATGAGCAGAGGAGAGAGGAGGAGGGAGGTGTGCATGGGGCTGACAGACACCGGCTCCGAGGCAGAGCAAACCACAGCCACTGACCCATTCTGTCCTTCCATGGGAAGTCCTCAGAGCCCACCTTGTGTCTAACTGCCACCATAAAGCAGGGACAGAGCCATCTTCCATGCAGGCCCCCCTGGACCCAGAGTGCACCCACTCAGGGGTCAGTACTCCTGAAGGGAATGGAGAATATGGAGATGGGGGAATTTCAGACTATATCCTCAAGGCATGGAATGCACAGAAGCCCAAGGGTGACTTCCAGAACCACAGACAGCTTCCCAGCCAGAATGCACACGCCAGGGGTCTGGGATCAACTCCTGGGTCTTGTGTGTATTACTAGCAAAGATAAATGGGTATATAGACTGATACCGAATACTGACCAAGTTGACCTCTAACTCTCTGAGAGAACGATGGTACATGTAGAAAAGCACGTGTCACACAGCACCAGCTCTCTCCACAGAGCATCTTCACCAATGCTCCAATTGGCTCCTTGACTGAGGTGACGCCAAGGGTGAATTTTTGCCTAGAAATAGGGGGACCCTCGACTCTAGAACCCTGGCAACAGTGGTGATGGTAATGAGCCTCTAAGGGTAGTTAGGATGCAAGTGGGGTGTTTATGAGGAGGAATGCAGCTTGGTTTTTATTCTCTCCATCTCTAGATGTCAGCAGGCTCCATTCTACTAGGGATTTATTTGGTGCTATTAAACTCTATGTTATAAATGACACTCCTGTTGCCACAGAGGACACCAAAGGTTATCTGGATCATTGTTGGGGTGGGGGAAACCAGTAGTTGGCTAGGTGGTTCTTCTGGAGTGGGATGCTGCAGGTGAAAGAAACACAGCCCTAGCAATGGAAGCTTCATGGCCACCATAGTTTTGGGCAGATCCTTCATGAAGGAATCAACATGGGAAGTCCTTTGGGTCCATTCCATACCTTGGACTCTGTGAAACCCTCTCAGAAGTCAGGCTGAAAGTAAGTAGGGTGTAGGGCAATAAGAGTAGCCCCAGAGGGTGGAAGAATGGATTTCGCTGGCCAGTGCTCTGGTTTTGGGGAGGAATGGGGTGGGTTGTTGTACATTCAGCTTGATCCTAGGATTGAGAACACTTGTTCTCAAAACAGGGCCAAATGTGTCACAGAAATGGATTTTCTGTCTTACCCCCATTTGTACTCCCCTCCTCTTCCAGCCTCCTTCAGCACCCTCAAGCTGGCCTAGAGCCCCTGGCCATGGGGGGAGACTGTAGCACGTGGCTTTTGCATCGTGGGTAGGACAGCACATACTCTAGTGCCCATAGAGCCCATTCAATCTCTGGGCAGCTGGGTCGGTTGCTCACTCTACTCAGCCATGCCTGGGTGAGAGAGGGTCCCATGGAAGTCCTGCCCTTAGTCCTCCTTTTCTGCCTCATCCCTTCGCCCCCACATCTGCCCCTGATCTGGGGGCGCAAGTCTCCAGGTCCTGACCCGCTATTCTCATAGACAGCTGCATGAGGGTGGAGATAGGGGTATCAGGGGGAGAAGGGACAAGCCCTGGCAGATGGTGGTGGCAGCGATTTCCCCCATAAACTACCCTCTCCCCCCCCCCCACCTTTACAACACGCTCTTGGGTCTGAACAAACAGAGTCTTTCGACCCAGAGATGATGAGGGGAGGGAAAAGAGAGGAAGGGCCCTGGCAGGGGGGCCTAGCCTGCCCAAAGGCTCAGCCACTCAGCCCTCTGCCCAGCGCACCAGACTGTTTGAGGAGCAAATATCTGCCCTTACCGTCTGACTCTCTCAACCTCCCCCACCAGGTTTGGGGCTAATTGTCCCTCATTAGCTAGGACCAGGCTGCTACCAGCCCCCGCCATCTGCTCGAAATTATACATTAACTCAGAGGTCTTGCCACCCGCCAGCCAGGCTGTGCGCCCCTCTCCAGGCCACCCGTGGCCATTCCAGCCTGTCCCTCACCCTGATGCAGAGCCCCAACTGCTGGCTTCTTCTGCCCTCAGGACCTCTGAGTATAAAGCCCAGTGGCTGTGGGAAAAGATCTGTCCTCAGGAGAGGTGGCAGGAAGTCCCCTGCCCTCCTCGAGGGGCCAGAAGACAAGACAGGCTCGTGCGTAAAGCTGGAGAGGGCAGGGCGCAGTCAGTGCCGAGTCCGGGGCGGGCGGGCGGCTTTGGTCTGACGCCTCACCGGGGGTTTCTGGCACTCACGGGGGGAGGTGACACCAATTCCAGGCTGTTTCCACCCCTCTCTGTGGCATTTGTTAGTAGGCTGTGGGTTCTGTCTCGCATCTTCCCTCTCTCCAGCAAGCACCATCTCATGCCAACCCTCAGCTTTCCAGAGCGCACTGTTAACCGCCACCTCTCCAAAATCCCTCTCTGGCAGCGCTTGCCTCCTGGTTTAAGGTCACTAGTTTCCTTGCTACAAAAACATGGGGAATCTTCAAGTGCTCTGGATATTCCTAGGCTTGACATTGAATTTGCAACCCCTCTTCACCCTCCAAACTTGATGTAGTCATCCTGCTCTCCCCACCCAGACCCTGCTCTTTTTCGCTCAGTTTCTAGAACGCTGACTATCTGGCTCCCTCCCTCCCAATGCGCCTGGGAGGCAGTGAAGAGCCCGTCCTCCCGACTGTGGCTTTGAACTGGGGCACAGAAAATGCCCCCCTTGCCCAACCTCCTTTTTACCATGAGCCCTAGCTTCTGAGCTCAACCCTTCCCCATGTTTCTCTCAGGACTGGGCTTCGCTGGGTAGGGTGGGGAATCTGCACTCCCCTGGAGAGAGCCGGAGAGTTCAAACGTTAGAACCAAGTGCCCAGGGAGGCCAGGCAAGGAAACCCACGGGGACGTGAAGAGCAGGCGAAGAAGAGCCCAGCCCAGAGCCACCGGGACCAGCACTGCGCGCACCTCAGACTCCAGCCGACCGGGGCGGTCAGACAATGCTCTGCGCGCAGCCTGTGGAGTGCGTGCTCGGGTCCGCATGCGCACCAGCCCTGCCGGTGGGGAAGGGCACCAGCCCTGGGGAAGGAGCTGCGCTCGGGCTGGGCCTTCACACCCACCCAGGAACCTGAAATCCAGTCTGTTCCCAGGAGACCGGCAACTCCATGCTCCCCACAGCTTCCCTCCTCCCCCCCCCCCCCCCCAGGTTGCAAGGGGTAGGGGATCTGGGAAGGCAGAATAGCAGTCCAGGGTTTTAAGTACACTTGACAACCTGTATGTTTTTAGAGCAGTCCTAGATTTACAGAGAGCTTTCAAAGATAATACAGAGTCCTCATATACCTCACACCCAGGTTCCCTGATTATTAATATCTTACATTAATATTGTATAGTTGTGGTAATTAATAAACCAACACTGATATGTTATTATTAGCTAAAACCTATTCTGTATTCAGATTTCCTCAAGTTTTCCCCTTTCCGGGAGCCATCCAGGACCCCACTTTACATTTACCTGCCATGTATCCTTGGGCTTCTCTTGGCTGTGACAAGTTCTGTTTCTTTTCTTGTTTTTGGCAACTTTGAAAATTTTGTAGAACTTCCTTCCATTGGGATTTGTCTGATTTCTTTTTTTTTTTTTTTTTTTTTTTTGAGAGAGAGAGGGTGTGCACATGGGTGTGTGCAAGTTGGGGAGAGGGGAGAGAGGCAGAAGGGCAGAGGGAGAGAGAGAGAGAGAGAGCGCGCGCGCGCACACTCGAAATTCCCAAGCAGCCTCTTTGTTCAGCACAGAGCCTGTTGCGGGCTCCACCCCAGGACTCTGGGATCGTGACCTGAGCTGAACTGGACTACTCAGGAGCCCCTAATGTTTTCCTAATGGTTACACTGGGCTTATGAGTTTTGAGGAAGACCAAAAAAGGTAAGTGCCATTCTCATCACATTATGGTAAGGGTACATGTTGTCAGGGGCTCCCGGGTGGCTCAGTCGGTTAAGCTTCCGACTTTGGCTCAGGTCATGATCTTGCAGTTTGTGGGTTCAAGCCCCGCGTCGGGCTCTGTACTGACAGCTCAGAGCCTGGAGCCTGCTTCAGATTCTGTGTCTTCCTCTCTCTGCCCCTCCCCCCCTCCCCCTCCTCCCCCTCCCCTGCTTGTGCTCTGTCTCTCCCCCCTCTCAAAAATAAGTAAATTAAAAAAAAAATTTTAAAAAGGGTACATGCTGTCAAATGACGGCTCTCTGTTGATGTTGACCTTGATCACCTGGCTGAGGTAGCGTTTGTCAGGTGTCTCCACTGAAGTTACTCATGTGTCTCCTTTCCGTACAGTGCTTTTCTGAAGAAAGTCCTCACACTTGAGGGGGGAGTTATGTTTTCAGGTCAAGGGTGGAGTATCTACATAAATCGTTGGGATTTCTGCTGCCCAGGAGATTTCTCTCTTCCCTCTCATTTATTTATTCAATAATTTCTTTATTTTATCAATATTTTATTTTATATCAATATTTTATTGATATATTCTTTATATATATAAATATATATAAATATATATATATTTATATATAAATATATATATAAATATAAATATATATATTCTTTATATATATATATTCTTTATTTTATATCAATATGGATTTGTGGATAATTATTTTATTCTTTGCATTATAATCCAGCGTACTACTTTATTTTGTTGCTCAAATTGTTCCAACTTTGGCCATTAGGAGCTCTTTCAGTTTGACCCCTGTATCCCTTTGGCATAGCCCCATTATTTTTTAATTTTTTTTCAACGTTTTTTATTTATTTTTTGGGACAGAGAGAGACAGAGCATGAGCGGGGGAGGGGCAGAGAGAGAGGGAGACACAGAATCAGAAACAGGCTCCAGGCTCTGAGCCATCAGCCCGGAGCCCGACGCGGGGCTCGAACCCACGGACCGCGAGATCGTGACCTGGCTGAAGTCGGACGCTTAACCGACTGCGCCACCCAGGCGCCTGGCATAGCCCCATTATTGTGGAGTTTGGTTTTTATCTCGAGCCTGTGTGTGTGTTTCCTTACTTTTTGGCGCTGGAAGAGGATCCAGGCTTATCTTGTATATTTCCTGCCCCAGGGCTAGACTCAGCCATTTCTCCAGGAATCCTGGCACCTTTTGTTGAAGAATGGTATGAGAAATAAAGATCTGGTACTAGATAACGTTTGCTGCTATTGGGGTGTCAGTGTTTCGAGGTTCTCTCAGGTGACAGAGCAGAGAAATAGATGTGCGTGGACTAACCAGTGTCTATAGACATGTCTATAAATAGTTCTATATGTAACCATTTGAATCTGTATTAAACTACACGCGTTTAACTAAATGTGATGTCTCCAGCTCTGATCCATTATGACATGGATCCTCCCCTCCTAGTTTCTGCGAACTCTTGCATAATATTGATGTACAACTTACTTTCTGTTCGTCTTACAGACTCCACTCATTTCCAAAGATACTTAAATCAGCACCTTTTCCCCCACTCCCTTCACTGAAGCTGTTCCACACATTTGCAATCCAGTTAGATTATTTTGTCACATTCTGGATTTCGTCTTAGGAGCCCCTGACTTCTACATCATTTTTTAAAAGTTTGCATACATTAAGGTTCACTCTTTGTGCTAGAAAGTCCTATAGTATGTGATAAATGCATACTGTTATGTATCCACAAGTACAGTTATTGTACAGAGTAGTTTCACCACCCTGAGAAATCCTCAGTGCTCCACCTATTCAATCCTCCTCCCTGCCCCCAAGCCCCTGGCAACCACTGATCTTTTTACTATCACTATAGTTTTGCCTTTTCTAGAATGCCGTGTAAGGGAGCCATGCAGTATATAGCCTTTTCAGACTGGCTTCTTTAACTTAGCAATATGCATTTAAGTTTCCACCATGTCTTTTCACCGCTTGATAGCTTATTTCTTTTTAGTGCTGAATAATATTCCACTGTCTATATATACCACAGTTTCTCTATCCATTCACCTATTGAAGGACATCTTGGTTGCTTTCAAGATTTGGCAATTATGACTGAAGCTGCTACAAACATCTATGTGCAGGGTTTTGTGTGGACGTAAACTTTTAGCTCCTTTTGGCAAATAACAAGGAGCACAATTGCCTGACCATATAGTAAGAGTAGTTTTTTTTTTTATTTTTTATAAAGACTTTATTTTAGAGTTTATTTTTTTTATATGAAATTTATTGACAAATTGGTTTCCATACAACACCCAGTGCTCATCCCAAAAGGTGCCCTCCTCAATACCCATCACCCACCCTCTCCTCCCTCCCACCCCCCATCAACCCTCAGTTTGTTCTCAGTTTTTAACAGTCTCTTATGCTTTGGCTCTCTCCCACTCTAACCTCTTTTTTTTTTTTTTCCTTCCCCTCCCCCATGGGTTCCTGTTAAGTTTCTCAGGATCCACATTAGAGTGAAACCATATGGTATCTGTCTTTCTCTGTATGGCTTATTTCACTTAGCATCACACTCTCCAGTTCCATCCACGTTGCTACAAAAGGCCATATTTCATTTTTTCTCATTGCCACGTAATATTCCATTGTGTATATAAACCACAATTTCTTTATCCATTCATCAGTTGATGGACATTTAGGTTCTTTCCATAATTTGGCTATTGTTGAGAGTGCTGCTATGAACATTGGGGTACAAGTGGCCCTATGCATCAGTACTCCTGTATCCCTTGGATAAATTCCGAGCAGTGCTATTGCTGGGTCATAGGGTAGGTCTATTTTTAATTTTCTGAGGAACCTCCACACTGCTTTCCAGAGCAGCTGCACCAATTTGCATTCCCACCAACAGTGCAAGAGGGTTCCCGTTTCTCCACATCCTCTCCAGCATCTATAGTCTCCTGATTTGTTCATTTTGGCCACTCTCACTGGCGTGAGGTGATACCTGAGTGTGGTTTTGATTTGTATTTCCCTGATAAGGAGCGACGCTGAACATCTTTTCATGTGCCTGTTGGCCATCCGGATGTCTTCTTTAGAGAAGTGTCTATTCATGTTTTCTGCCCATTTCTTCACTGGGTTATTTGTTTTTCGGGTGTGGAGTTTGGTGAGCTCTTTATAGATTTTGGATACTAGCCCTTTGTCCAATATGTCATTTGCGAATATCTTTTCCCATTCCGTTGGTTGCCGTTTAGTTTTGTTGGTTGTTTCCTTTGCTGTGCAGAAGCTTTTTATCTTCATAAGGTCCCAGTAATTCACTTTTGCTTTTTTTTTTAAATTTTTTTTTTCAACGTTTATTTATTTTTGGGACAGAGAGAGACAGAGCATGAACGGGGGAGGGGCAGAGAGAGAGGGAGACACAGAATCGGAAACAGGCTCCAGGCTCTGAGCCATCAGCCCAGAGCCCGACGCGGGGCTCGAACTCACGGACCGCGAGATCGTGACCTGGCTGAAGTCGGACGCTTAACCGACTGCGCCACCCAGGCGCCCCTCACTTTTGCTTTTAATTCCCTTGCCTTTGGGGATGTGTCGAGTAAGAGATTGCTACGGCTGAGGTCAGAGAGGTCTTTTCCTGCTTTCTCCTCTAAGGTTTTGATGGTTTCCTGTCTCACATTTAGGTCCTTTATCCATTTTGAGTTTATTTTTGTGAATGGTGTGAGAAAGTGATCTAGTTTCAACCTTCTGCATGTTGCTGTCCAGTTCTCCCAGCACCATTTGTTAAAGAGGCTGTCTTTTTTCCATTGGATGTTCTTTCCTGCTTTGTCAAAGATGAGTTGGCCATACGTTTGTGGGTCTAGTTCTGGGGTTTCTATTCTATTCCATTGATCTATGTGTCTGTTTTTGTGCCAAGTAAGAGTAGTTTTGCAAGTAACTGCCAAACTGCCTTCTGAAGTGGCTGTACCATTTTGCATCCCGCCAACAATGACCGAGTTTTTGTTGCTCTGTGTCTTTTCTAACGTTTGGTGTTGTCAGTGGTCCAGAGTTTGGCAATTCTGTGTCGTGGTATCTCATTATTGTTTTAATTTGCATTTCCCTGATGACCTGTGATGTGCATTATCTTGTCATATGCTTATTTGCCGTCTGTGTATATTTTTTGGTGGGGGGGGGGGTCTGTTAAGGTCTTTGGCCCATTTTTTCATCAGATTGTCTCTTATTGTTGAGTTTTAAGTGTTCTTTGGATATTTTGGATAATGGTCCTTTATCAGATATGTCTTTGGCAAATATTTTCTAACAGTTTGTGGCTTATCTTCTGATTTTTTGACATTGTCAAAATTTACGATGTTGTTGACAATAAAATTGAAAATTTTATTTTCAATTGTAATAAAATCCAGTTTATCAATTATTTCTTTTGTGGATCGTATTTTAGATGTTGTATCTAAAAAGATATCACCATACTTATAGACTTCATTTTTTTTAGAGCAGTTTTAAGTTCACAGCAAAATTAAGAGGAAGGCACAGGAATTTCCTGCAGACCCCCTACCCTCCACAAGGCATAGCCTCCCCTATTTTCAGTATCCCCCATTTGTTACAACTGATGAACCTAAGCTGTAGATTGTGTGGACATTCTTTATCAGGTTGAAGTAGTTTCTCTGTAATCCTAGTTTCCTGAGAGTTTTTATCATGAATGGATTTTGTTAAATGCTTTTTCTACGTCAGTTGGTACAACTTTTTTTATTCTTTAGCCTACTGATGTGGTGGATCATATTGATTAATCTTTAAAATGTTGAACCAGCTTTGCATACCTGGAATAAATCCACTTGGTCACGGTGTACAATTCTTTTTATGCATTACTGGGTTCAGTTTGCTGATATTTTGTTGAGGATATGTTAATAAGACATATTGGTCTTCAGTTTTCCTTTCTTTTATGTCTTTATATCCTTGGGTATTAGGGTAATTAATGTTGGTCTCATACATTGAGTTAGGAGGTGTTCCCTCAGATAGCCAACTTTGAGAATGAAGGCATAGTCTGTCAAGCGGATGTAACTCAGGCTGAAAGAGACACACAAAGCTCGTCTCCTGTAAGTGCATCCAGGGCAGTTCGACTCAATAATTAACAGTGGGACCTTTATATCCATCAAACCTCAATTCCTATCCTATCCCTGCTATGTTAACGGCATGATCTTGGACCAATTCACTGTTAATTTAACCAATGATTATTGAACACCTACTATGTGCCAGACACTGGGGATAGTGGCAGGGAATAGTCAGAGAAAGACCTTTACCATGTGATTTCACTCATATGTGGAATTTCAGAAACAAAACAAACGAGCAAGGGAAAAGAAAATAAGAGAAAGAGAGAGAGAGAAACAAGCCAAGAAACAGACTACAGAGAACAAACTTATGGTTACCAGAGAGAAAGGGGGGTGGGTGAAACAGATGATGGGGGATTAAGTAATGTACTTGTCAAGGCGCCTGGGTGGCTCAGTCGGTTAAGCGGTTAAGCTTTTGATTCTTGATTTCAGCTCAGATCATAATCTCATGGTTCATGATTAGTTCAAGCCCCCAGTTCGAGTCTGCTTCGGATTCTCTCTCTGCCCCTCCCCTCCCACGCTGCCCCACACGCTCTCTCTCTCAAAATAAATAAACACACCTTAAATGAAATAAAAGAAAAAAGAAGTACACTTGTGATGAGCACTGGGTTATGTATGGAATTATTGAATCACTATATTGTGCTTCTGAAACTAATAAAACACTGTATGTTAACTATACTGGAATTAAAATTAAATTAAATTAAATTAAATTAAATTAAATTAAATTAAGAATATAGGGGAGCCTGGGTGGCTCAGTAGGTTTATTATCCGACTTTTGATGTCGGCTCAGGACTTGACCTCATAGGTAGTGGGATCGAGCCCTGTGTTGGGCTCTGCACTGACAGTGCAGAGCCTGCTTGGGATTCTCTCGCTACCCCTCTCTCTGCCCCTGCCTCGATCGCGCGTGGTCTCTCTCTCAAGATAAAGAAATAAACTTAAAAAAAAAATTAAAAAAGAAAAAGACAAATCCTAGCCCTCTGGGAACGTGTCATTTTTTTTTTGGCTTACATCTTAAAAATGTCTGTGCTTCAGTTTCCACATCTTTAAAATGGGACTATGGTAGTACCTACCTTGTAGGACTGTTGTATTATATAAGTTAATATACATAAAGAACATTCTATATGAGTATTATATTATTATTGTTATTACTGTTATTACCACTACTGTTGTATGCCAGTAAGTAATACCATTATCTGTTGACTGAGTTCAGTAGTTCTAGTCTAGGAAATTCCTAGTGCCCCCCGCCCCCCACTTGCTGCCCTTACTCTGCACTCCTGTCATTTCTGCCTATATGCTTCTTCAGTTGACCCTCCTGATCTCTGGGCGCATGAAGCCTGTTGTATGAAATTCCTTCTCTGACCTAGAGTTACCTTACTGGGAGGTAGTTGAGTGGCTATCTTTCTGCTGCCTTTGAAATACACTAAAAGTTTTGCATTTTTGAAAGGGAGGGGGTGAGGAACAAAAGTCATCAGTGATCCAAGGTCTTTGTTTGTATGTTTTCTGAAGGTTGTGGGCGCTTGGCCGAGCCTAGGACAGAGTGAGAGGGGACTGTGTTACTTTAGTCTAGCCATCACTGAAACTAGATCTGTAACAAGTCCTACGTGAGAGAGCTCAGTGCTCCCACTTGGGTAACTTTCCACTGCTTTGCAAGACCAAAGGCAATGGGGAGAAAACTCCCTCCCTAAGAATAAGGATCTTACCTCTGTCCCAGAAATCCAGAGCTCTTAATCTTTACTGTGCCTCCAAAGACCTCCCAAGCAACACCTGCTAGGGCCAACAGAAGTCACTACCCTATCCAGAGATCAAGCTATGTAAAGATAGGTGGTTGTAAAGAAAGTCTCATTATTGTCTCTGGCTTGGCACCATCAGACACAATAACCAGACTCTGGATGGTCCATCGTCCCAGGTTTCATCGTCAGCCCACCCGGCATCCCCTCTGCCACCATCCTCAGCTCACCTGGTACCTCCTTTCTGGTCCTCGGGTCCGCTCACTCTTGGTTCTACATCAAACTGCCCTCACTTTCAAGTCTCCACTATCTGGAATCAATGATTTTAGCCTTCCCTGCATTGCAACACATTCCCCCCCCCCCTTCTTTTTTTCCTGGAAGACATGCAGCACTAATGCTTAGGGGAGGCCTCTGTTTATTCTCTAGTTCGCTTTCCTTCTCCCACTCCCCAGCATGTAGAGCACCCACTGCAGCCCTGATTTACTCCACCCACTATGTCGCTTTCTCTTCAATCACCTGGTACCTTGAGTTCTTTTCTGTCTCTTAGTTTTCATTATATTTTTTTATAATTCAATGTATAATAATAATTGTCCCAACCAAACTGTGGTTGGAGAGAAAGCTGGGTATTGCTGCTTGACCCCGCTGAGATCAGTCACTTGGGAGCCTGGCAGATGGAGGAGGCGGCCCTCTGTGTCTGCAGGTGGGCTCCCCCTGCAGCCTGCCCAGCGCTCTGCGTTTGGTGCAGCAGCCAGACTAGCTCTGGGTGACCCAGAAAGATCCCATCTCACCTGAAAGCCTGAGCAGAGTGACTGTCAGGGGAGTCAGCAGTAGGTCAGAAGGGCCAAAGGAGATACACACTTGGGAAAGACTTGGCAGCTGCGAGTGCCCTGAAGCACCAGGTCCCCTCCAACCCCACATTCTCCCAGATCTACTCCCCGCATCTTGCATCACGTGTCTTTCTGCCTCCAGGGATGGAATTGAAAAGACAGACTCTGGAACCCAACAGAGTAAAATCTTTGGGGTATTATCGTCACTGTTAGAGGAAGCAGGTTTGAGAATAGAATACCCCCCTCATTTTTTTTTTTTTCAAAAGAAAGCAGGGAATTTATTTTGAAACAACCAGTACAAATATCAGCCAAATTATCTAATATAAATGCCCAAAGGTATTAATCTTGGTAACTCAGAAAAGAAAATTGTAATTATGTAGGATCAGTAAAAATGTTGATTTTACCTCTGGTGATTTTTTTTTTCCCATCGCATGAAAATATACACAACATAAAGCTTACCACTTTAACCATTTCTTAAATGTGTGTAACTGTGCAGTTCAGTGGCATTAAGCCCATTTACAGTGTCGTATCATCACCCTCCATTTCCAGAACTTTTCATCATCCTAAATTCTGCACCCATTAAATTGTAATTCTGCATTCCTCCCTCCCCCAAGCCTTGGAGCTCCACACTACTTTCTCTCCATGAATTTGCCTATTCTGGGCACCACGTGTACGTGGGATCATGCAATATTTGTCCTTTTATGTCTGGCTCATTTCGTTTGGCGTGATGTTTTTGAGAAGGAAGCTCTTGAATGTGCTTCCATGTTCCCTCCTCCTCATTACCTTGGTGTCAAAAACTTAAAGCTGTTTTGGGGATTGTTGGTGGAGGCTTGAGGAAGAATGGAGGTGTCAGTTTATGAAGATAATGGGTAAAAACAAAGCAAGTCTGTAAAGATGTCAGTGTATGAAGCAAGAGCCAACGCCCTTATAGTTCTGAGTTCATATATCTGGAGTACTGGGAGAACCCCAGCTGAGAGAGAAGACAAGGCCAGAGACTGTAACAAAATACCACAAACTGGGAGGCTTAAACGTCTCATAGCTCTGGAAGCTAGAAGTCTGACATCAAGGTGTCAGCAGGGCCACGCTGCCTCTGCGGCTCTGGGGCAGGACCTGTCTTAGGTCTTTCTCCAAGCTTCTGGTAGTTCATTGGCTTGTGGCTGCCTAACTCCCATGTTCACATGGTGTTCTTCCTGTGTATCTATCTCCTTACAAGGCATTTTTCATTAGGACACCTGTCATATTGGATTGGGGCCTACCATACTCCGGGATGACCTAATTTTAATGAAACTGATTACATCCACAATGACCCTGTCTCCATGTACAGTCACATTCTAAGGTCCTGGGGGCAAGGGCTTCATCACATGAATTTTGTGGGGGACACAGTTCAACCCATAGCAAGACCTATTCCATTGTTTCAATCAGAACCTTTCCTAAGGTAACCTCTGAGCACTGAGGCCTGGAGAGAGATAATTAGGCCAGGAAGGACCTAGGGTAAGGAGGAGATCAGGAGCTATCCAGGGTCCATCTGATAAAAAGTCCTCCAGTTAACTGACTGCATCCTGCAAACACCTTGACCATCCTATGACATCTGGAATATGTGACTTGGGATGGAGAAAGAGGACGTGAGCTAAGCACTGGGCACGCCCTGCCAACAAGGCTTTGCTGGGCAGCCAGAGGGGAGTATTTGGCCATCAAGAGGGGGCAAAAGCCCTGGATGTGGGGATAGAGCTGGAACAAGCAAGGACGATTAAAGCAAATCTCCTCCTTAAAAATCATTCCCAGGCGTTCCAAACCTTCTCAGATATTGTCAGCTCTGCCGGAACCCAAGAGGGAATTTAGAGGAGATTCCCTCTAATCTCGCTGTGTAGGAACAGAAAATTCTTTGGCAGAAAAGGGACAATCAAGTTGGAGAAAATGGAAAAAAATTTCCCAAGGAGCTAGATCATTTTCTGTAGGAGGAGCACAGAGAATTGCCACAGAGGCTGGCAACAATGACTCACCTCACCAGCATTTTTTTTCTAGGACTGAAATAAAAAGGATCATTTGATGGGGAAAATAAAAGATAAGCAGGAAGCCTTGTGAAGTAAGAAACAAATGGGCAGATAAATAAGGTGAATGTTATTAAATGGAGGAAGTTTTTGACAAAGACTTCAACCTTTGGGTGGGGTGGGATGGACTCCTAAGGCTTCCAAAACAATGCTTCGTGAATAGATTAGCTGATAGAAGGATTAAGATCTTGAATTTAGTAGTCAAACGGAGCTGAGTTGGAATCCTGTCCTGAGCCTCAATGTTATTGTCTTTACAATGGAAACATTCCCCCATGGGATTATTTTAGCAATTTCAGGATATAATATAATATATTCAAAATACCTAGTACTATGCCTCCTACATTGTAGAGACTGAATAAAAGGTAGTGTTTGTAATTTACAGAAGCACCAACGGAAGGCAACAAGAAGCTTCTTTGTTACCAAAAATGATGAACACGTGGGTTACGCAGGCATACTGAAGTGATGTCATACAAAATCAGGCTAAACAAACAGCTCAAGTGGGAAAGAGTCTTCTGCAGTTTTTCTAGGCTGATGGTTTACAATCACATGGGGCTCACTCCTATTCATTCTCCCTCATCTGGGTGAATGCTGAGCTAGAAGCTAGAAAGGTGTAACTATCAATCATGCTGCCACTGGGGAGAAGCAATTTGCTCTTTTTCCATGGTGTACTCTGGGTTGTGCTGGCCAGTAGGCAGGGCTGGTGCAACTGAGTCCTGCAGAGTGGCCACAACACTATCTGAGTGATCAGGGCTGAATTTCTGGGCTTTTCTATAGCATTATAAACCGGCACCCCCCAGAGGAGTGCTGACTCTTAAAAATGCTCTCCCTACAGAGGCTGGGGGTGGGAGGGAGGTGAGGTCCTCTGTGAGCACCCAAACACTTCAACATTGCCTTGTTGGAGAAAAACTCTTCAGCACCACCTACCTCCTAACCTCCTTACCAATTACAACCCTTTTCTCTTAGCATTTATTATGCTCCCACTATGTTTTTTTTTTTTATATAATTTTTTTTAGTTTATTTATTTATTTTGAGAGAGACAGAGACACCAGGAGTGCAGGAGGGGCAGAGAGAGAGAGAGGGAGAGAGAGAATCCCAAGCAGACTCTGCACTGTCAGCACAGAGCCCGACATGGGGCTTGAACCCATGAAACCGTGAGATCATGATCTGAGCCGAAACCAAGAGGAGGACACTTAACCGATTGAGCCACCCAGGCGCTCCTGCTCCCACTATGTTTTGACTCTTTTTCTGTCTCTTGCATTTCCTGGCCCTAAAAAAGTTCTTATATTTTAGGTTGAAAGTCTTAAGAGAAAAAAGCTTGGGGGTGGACTTTTTGTATTGGGGGCATCTGATTACAATGTGTTTGTTTTAGTTTGGGGAAAGAGACAAAGTCTCATAAGGAATCATAAGCAAGAAGAAGGATGAAGGAATCATAAGCAAGAAGAAAGATGAATGAGAGGAAGAGAGGAAGAAAGGGAAATGAATGATTAGGGGTGTCTGGGCAGCAGTAAACATTAGGGTAAGTGAACAGATTTTCCCACTGGTCTGTCATAGCTAGGAAGAAGAAGTTTGTCCCACATCTTAGAAAACAGCAGCCTGGAGATCTAACCTCACTGGAATCCCATGGATAATAATTCCTGGGAAGAGAAGCCATCTTAATCTTTCCAGGGGAACTCAAACACTCAGATGTAAAGTGTCTAAAGTTACAGTTAAAATGAACTGATATCCTCGCATTTGCCCCTAAATCTGAGAATCCAGAGTTCAGAAGAGTTAGTGGCCTTGTCCTGCCCACAAGCTCTAGATGGGAATGGAAACATTTATGTTTGTTTGGCTATCACAGTGAGAAAGGTTGAAAGCCACAGGTTCAAGTACAACTTGGTTTGGAGCAGAGGTCTGAGACGGGGAGAACAGAGTGATTTGCTAACCTCTTGTTAGAGTTTGGGTCCCAAATGATTAAGTTGGACTAAGGTACTCGAAGAATAAAGAGTTTACTCTTTTAAGATTTGTATTTTATCTGTTGGTTTACAATTATGAATTTCTAAGCTCTGGGAGCAGGAGAATTTTCCCAAGGTTAAATCTCTCACCCTCCTATCTCATTTTGGATTAGGATAGCGTGTAAATGGCTACAATCCCAAAAGATGCACTGAAGGGAGACAAATGAAATGATTCACAGTACCTCTAGAATTGTTGCTATGGATGTGATTGGTAAAATAAAAAGCTCCTGGAATACAGGAGAATAGCTTCATGACCAAATGCCAAATATACATAATTTAAAATGCCAGCCCTCATTAGAAATTAGGGAAATGCAAATTAAGACAATAATGAGATACTATTGTGGGAGTCTAACTTGGTACAACCACTTTGGAAAAAGTTTGGCATTATTCACCAGGGTTGAAGATATTCACAACCTATGGCCCCCTCTTATTCCCCCAAAGAAATTCATGTGCATGATTTTTGTTTATAAAATCTAAGAATTATATACAATACTGTTCTAGACACTGTTTCTGTGTTTTCAAACAATCCAAACTTAGAGGCATAAAACTCCCACCATTTTGTTACGCTTATGGATTCTGTAAGTCCGGAGTTCAGAAAGAAAGGACCTAAAGAAGATTGCTTGTCTCAGCTCTGTAATGTCCGTGGCTTCTGCTGCGAGGCTCAGAGGCTGTGACTCAGTGGTGAGGGGCTTGAGTCATCCCTGTTCTGGCTGTTGATGCCAGCTGTTGACAGGAATTCAGCTGGGGCGAGGGACCAAAACACCTGAACGCAGCTTCTCTGTGCTATCTCACAGCATGGTAGCTATGTTCGGAGTACAAGCATCCCAAAAGAGCAAGGTGGAGGACGTACAGGGCATATTTTACGAAGTGACTTAAGAAATCAGTTTTGCTATAGTCTATGGGCAGAGGCAGAATAAAGGCTCACCCAGATTCCAAGGGAGGGGGCATAGATTCCACCTCTTACTGGGAGGAATGTCAAGGTCACTTTGTAAAAGGACCGCGTATGTTGAGAGATACGTCTGTGGCCATCCTTTGGAAAATACAATCTGCCATAAGCCAAATGTCCATCAACAGTAGAATGGATAGATAGATTGTGGTGTATTTGTTACAATGGCACACCATATGACAATGAAGATGAACAAACCCCAGCTACATGAAAGGACAGGGATGAATCCCACAAACGTAATGTTGAGTAAAAAAAGCCACACAAAGGAATGCATATTGTTTAATTTCAGTTATAAATTTGTAAGAACACGAGCAAGATTACAGCGTTTTGCGATCCATGCTCAGAGAGAGCAATAATTAGGAGAGAGGGTTCCGGGGATGCTGCTGTCATTTTCTCAGCTTGGGTGGTAGGTAATTAATTACACTGGTGTTCACTTTGTGATAAATCAGTAAGTTGTACATTTTTGTTTGGGGGACTTTCCTGTGTCTTATATTTCACAATAAAATAAGAAAGTGATTTCTATAATTATATGTGATTCTTTCAAAATAAGAAATGAATCTCTTGGCACTGAGAACTAGGTTTATTTGAAAAAGAATTCATTACGAACATTAGAAACAATAGCCAGAGAACTGACGCATCATTAAACTCTATTAAAAATTCTGTTGAGGGGGCGCCTGGGTGGCTCAGTCGGTTGAGCGTCCAACTTCAGCTTAAGTCATGATCTCATGGTTTGTGGGTTCAAGCACTGCATCGGGCTCTGTGCTGACAGCTCAGAGCCTGGAGCCTGCTTTGGATTCTGTGTCTCTCCCTCTCTCCACCCCTCCCTTGCTCGTGCTCTGTCTCTCTCAAAAATAAAAATAAACATTAAAAATTTTTTTAAAAATTATTTTGGGTTATTTTAATATATATATATTTTTTTTAATGTTTATTTTTGAGAGAGAGAGAGAACAAGTGGGGGAGGGGCAGAGAGAGGGAGACACAGAATGCGAGGCAGCCTCCAAGCTCTGAGCTGTCAGCACAGAGCCGGATGCAGGATCTGGACTCACAAACAGTGAGATCATGATCTGAGCCAAAGTCAGATGCTTAACCAACTTAGCCCCCCCAGGTGCCCCTGTTGGGTTATTTTTAATGTAGATATGTCTTCTTGTCTCATTATAATCAATATGTAGAACTCTTTCATGTCCTGGGCACTATGCAGATAGTTTACACACATGTCATTTTAATAGCTACCTAGTATTTCATTGTGTTTACATACCACATATTTTCTTAACTATTTTCATATCTTTGGGGCTGTAGTGACTTAAAATTTTCAAGATCATCATCATCGTCATCACTTTTTCCAAACTTATTAAGAGCTCCCTAGATCCCAGGCACCGTAAGTAGAACTTTTTATTCATTGTCTCATTTAATATCACAACAACCTAATGAGACAGGTTCTATTTTTATTCCTATTTTACAGATGAGGAAACTGAGACTTGAAGAGGTTAAATAACTTAGACATTTTGCAAAGCACAAGTTTCGCAAACAGTTCATTCTCTGGCAATCACATCCCAGCGCCCTTACTCTCTACCCCTTTGTCAGAATACTTGATTTGGACTCCTCCCACCCTGACCTGGAACATTTTTTTTCCTTGGGATTTCCCAAAGTGGAACTGCCAAGTTAAACGTCTTAAGCAATTTTAGAAGGCTCTTATACATCTTCCAGATTATTCTCCATACACTCCAAACCAATTTAAAATGACATTGGGAGAGTTTAGTGAAGGTTCAGGGTCACGTCAGGTTTAGGGAATCCAATTATACAGCCTCTCCATATATCTTCCCCTAGCAAAATGGTACGTGCCGGTGAATGATTTAACATTATTCTCTACACTCGACCCACTTAGAATATTATAGGTCTTGTTTTCCCTTTCTTACATGTTTTGCTTGACTGTCAGTACCTGGAGTTAGATATTTTTGCCCTCTTTTTTCAAGCATATTTTTTTCCTTTATAATGATTGCAGCTTCCTTTCAAACTCTTGCTGAATTACTAACCAATAGTATTTCTTTAGGTTTTATGTGAACTTTTTATAAGAAAGAGCCACATTTCTGCATTTCTTTCAAAACTCTGCTAAAAACATCACCCATTATATTACTCATTGATTGCTCTTTAGATACGAGTCATGTAATGAAAACTTTCTAGAATGCAATGTCAAGGGAAAAGTCTGCCTCTTCCCACAAAATAATATGCTTCCTTTAGTCAGAGAGTGAGACACATATAACCTTAATGTGTCTTTTTTAATTTTTGCCTTTGTTGCAAATACCTCTAATCCAAATTTAAAGTTCAGCCATCATAATTATCCCATCCCAATTCTCTAATGTTAGAATGTAAGCTCCCAGGAGGCAGAGATTTTGTCCCTTTTCTTCCTTGTTGCAAGGACAGAGCTCCAGGCAGAGGGAAACTGCTCAAAGGCCTTGCACTGAAAAAGAGAGAGAGAGAGAAAAAAAAAAAAAGGCATGTAAACATCACATAACTCTATGGTTGTTTAGCCTGTTTCAATTGCAGCATAAAGCAACATCCTGTCCTCTGAAGTACTCTTAAGAGAGCAAACTCTATTAACTGCTCTCCACTGAACAACAGGGTGTAGTATAATTTTAGAATTATCTTGCCTTTTCATAAAATCATTTCTTATTGGAATTTATGCCACTCTCGAATGCATGAAACAAAGACTTGGGTGAAGAGGAAAGTGAGGTGATTTTTCTGACATCAGAATGTCCCTGTGGAATTTTGTGGAATGTGACTGTACTATTTGACTTGAAATAGCTTTCTTTCGAGTGAATTAAGCTGGGAGAAATCCCGAACAGAGTACCTGAAAAAAAAAAAAAATGCATGGATCGTCCTGAAGTTCGAGCCCCTTCAAGCTGCCACCTGAACCCTGGCCTCTTGCCTTAGCTCCACCCCTGCTCTTTCACCCTCATCAGATGACAAGCCTGCCTGGACTCTGGTCACTTAACGCTGGCAGCTCCAAAACCCCCACATTCCAGTTGCCCTGTCTCTGTTCCCCAAGCCCAGTGCCCAGTTCCCAAGTCCTCATGTTTCCCCTACGTTCCGCACCATCATCTCTCCCCTAGATCCCAACCTCTTGCAAGTGGGGCCTCTTTGTCATTCTGGCCCCTCAGCTCTGGCAGTTGACACGGGCTGTCCTGGTGGGGACTGCTGGCTATTCCAGGCCACAGACCTCCCTGGAAAGGGTCTCCTCATCAATCCCGGAGTCACTGCTTCCACAGGAATGCATCCTGTCCGCTGTCTCCCAAGTTCTCCTGACTTTGTGTAGAAGATTGAGAACACCCAATGTGACCACCTCATTGTCTTTCTTCTCTTCCACAAAATGTTTCTGCATCATTACATAATCCCTCTTCCTTTGCTCTTGACTTTAAAGGACAGTTCTGTTAGAGTCCCTGTTAATGGACAGAAGAGCTGCAACCAGCCTGGGCCTTTGGGTGACTGTGCGGCTGGGCTGCTATGTGAGAGAGAATTACACCTCTGTATTATTTAAGTCACTGAATAATTGTTGTTTCTTTTGCTTCTGCAGCTGGCCAACCCTGCCTAAGCAGAGGGAAAACTAAAGTTAAGGTATATGTGGTTGCCAGGGTTCAAGAAGAGGTGGAGACACAGACGATTGCTGGCAGGTGTTAAATCAGACTCACACCTCAGTTGAACTGCCTTGTGTCTGGACTTGTCCACTGATAATACCCCCCACTATAGTCCCCAACTTCCACCTTTTTTTTTTTTTTTTTAATTTTTTTTTTTCAACGTTTATTTATTTTTGGGACAGAGAGACATAGCATGAACGGGGGAGGGCAGAGAGAGAGGGAGACACAGAATCGGAAACAGGCTCCAGGCTCTGAGCCATCAGCCCAGAGCCCGACGCGAGGCTCGAACTCATGGACCGTGAGATTGTGACCTGGCTGAAGTCGGACGCTTAACCGACTGCGCCACCCAGGAGCCCCCCCAACTTCCACCTTAAACACCCCAACATTCTCAATTTCGATTTCTAGCAAACACAAAAAGGGGCACCTGCATGGCTCAGTCGGTTGAGCTTCCGACTTCAGTGCAGGTCATGATCTCATGGTTTGTGGGTTTGAGCCCCACACCGGGCTCGCTGCTGTCAGCACAAAGCCTGCTTTGGATCCTCTGTCTCTCTCTCTCTGCCCCACCCCTGTTCGTGCTGTCTCTCAAAAATAAATTTTATTTATTTATTTATTTTATTATTTTTTTAAAATGTTCATATTTGAGAGACAGAGATAGAGACAGAGAGAGAGAGAGAGAGAGAGAAAGCAGAGGAGGGGCAGAGAGAGAGGGAGACACAGAATCCAAAGCAGGCTCCAGGCTCCGAGCTATTAGCACAGAGCCTGATGCGGGGCTCGAACTCATGAACCGCGAGATCATTACCTGAGCTGAAGTCGGACGCTTAACCGACTGAGCCACCCAGGCACCCCATCTCAAAAATAAACTTAAAGAAAGGGGCGCCTGGGTGGCTCAGTTGGTTGGGCGGCCGACTACAGCTCAGGTCATGATCTTGGGGTCTGTGAGTTCAAGCCCCTCATCGGGCTCTGTGCTGACAGCTCAGAGCCTGGAGCCTGCTTCCAATTCTGTGTCTCCCTCTCTCTCTGCTTCTTCCCTGCTTGCTCTCTCTCTTTCTCTCTCTCAAAAAGAATAAACATTAAAAAATTTTTTTAATAAATTAATTAATTAAAAAAACTTTCAAAAAAGTTTTTTTTTTTTAAAGCGAAGTGGCATAATGCAAACTTAAAAAAAAAGAAAACACAAAAAACTATGTGATGAAATATGGGAAGAAAAGAGAAGGTAAATAAGGTATCTCAGTCATTCATACAGACTGAATACTTCCATTTCATTCAAAATACACTCACTACACTCACTAAATAAGAGTGCTTATTCTTTACAAGGCTGTGCCAGGTCTGTAGGGACCACAAAAACTAACAAGATGCAGAGGAGCCTGTTATCAAAAGGCTCACTGGCCAGTACAACCGTTGCACAAATAACTGTGACACAGGAAGAGTATAGTACACACAATTGGAAAGGTATGACCCGAGGGGCCTAGGGATACAGGGGAGGTGGAAGTCATTTCTAATTGCAGGTGTCGCAGAAGATTTTATAGGAAAAGCTGTGTCTGCACCGAATGGAAGGGCAATCCAAGTGGAGGGAATTGGGCTCTGGGTATATTTAGACTGAGTTTTCTAGTGCTGCGGCTACGGTGAGCAACACAGGGCAGTGTAACACGTGGTTCTGGCTCAGTGACTAGAAGGCTTTTCCATAGGCAGAGAAGGTGGACAAGTGGAGGAAGTCCACATTCCCTCCCCTCCACAGAGGCAGGGCCTTTCATAGAGGAGGTTACAGTCCAGAGACAGCAGAGATGAAAGACAGGCTTTCTGCTTTTGGCTTTTTTAGTCTGGAAAGCATGAAGGGACAATATTCTTCCTTGAGGAAGGAAATGGGGCTTAGAAATAGGCCAGGGGCGTCTGGGTGGTTCAGTCACTGGAGCATCCTACTCAGGTCAGGTCATGATCTCATGGTTTGTAAGTTCGAGCCCCGCATTGGGCTCTGTGCTGACAGCTCAGAGCCTGCAGCCTGCTTCGGATTCTGTGTGTGTCTCTCTTTCTGCCCCTCCCCGCCTCTCACTCTCTTAATAAAAATTAAAAAATTAAAAAAAAAAAAAAAGAAATAGGCCAGAGTTCTAGGGAGGGCAGACCAGGGCCAGAAGCAAAGAAGATGTCCAGTGCTCGGGCCTGCCCCCAGCATCCATTCTGGAATCCTTCTCCATTGTCAATCTAAGGGCCTTCTCAGCCTCCCCTGGAGCAACGTGAAGCCTAGGCCAGAGACTTTGGGAAGACTTTTGCTTTCCTGATAAAAATGGGCAGGTATTTTTGGTACTGGTCTTTTCCCTCTTTCTTGCCTTCTTCTCACAGTGTCTGGACCTGAAGCAGCTATTTTGCAATCACAAGGGAAAAGCTAACAGGATTACAAAGATACCACCCTGAGATGCTTGAGCTTCTAAACAAATACCTCCAACCTCTTGATCTGTGAAAGAAAAAAGTATATGCTTAATCTATGGTTCCTCTAGTTTGCTATTACTTGCTCGAATGTTCCTAACTCTTGAGTTTGCTAGCCAGAGACTCCAGGACTTGAGGACAGAGAAGAGGAATCCTTAGTTCCATCCCTGCTTGACCAGGTTGCAGAGAGGAGACAGATTCAGAGCAGCAAGCTGCTCTGGGATAAAGATGGCACCTCTGGGGCTCTCCTTATGCTTTTTTTCTTAGAGGTTTGAGTAGGGCAGGGAGGTCCAAGGTGACAAAACTCAACAGTGGTTAAAATGATGGCTGTAGCAGGAGAAAAATCAATATACAATTATCTAAGGCTGCTGAGAACCCAGAGGCGTTGATTAATGGCATTTCGGAATTAAGGTTGGTCTTGCCATTACATGACAACAAAACAGGGTACAAAGTTCATGCACTAACTGACATTTTGTAACTTTTGCCCAAAGAATTAATATAGTTGCATAAATGTGTATTACATCTTTTGAAATCCTTTACATTGACTTACTATATAGACAGGGCAAATTGGGAAGCACACATGATCTTTCTTAAGTTGATAGGAATTTTGTCCTAAGGTTTGTAAAGTTTGGGAAATAATGTCTAAGTCTCAAGCACAGGATAATTTCTCTTTCTTTCTTTCTTTCTTTCTTTCTTTCTTTCTTCCTTTTTTCAAACAGGATTTAAGTTCTACTTTTAATGTTATAAACTTATTTTGTTGTTTCTTAAGCTTTTTTTTTAAGGGTGCCTTAAGCACTTTAATCATATTTGGACTACACAAGGAATATAGAAATCACTTAATTTAAAAACTTATATGGAAAATTATGGCATCAGATATTCAAGTGTAATCAAGATTCAAGGTCAATCACCTACACTAGTGCAGTGTAATAATACATTAGTCACTAGCCTCATGGAGTTATTTAAACTTAAATTAATTAAACTTAAATAACAATAAAAATTCAGCTCAGTTGCATTAACTGAATTTCTTTCTTTTTTTTAATGTTTATTTATTTTTGAGAGAAAGACAGAGACGGAGTGTGAGCGGGGGGAGGGGCAGAGAGAGGGAGGCACAGAATGTGAAGCAGGCTCCAGGCTCTGAGTTGTCAGCACACAGCCCGATGTGAGGCTTGAGCTCAAACTGTGAGATCATGACCTGAGCTAAAGTCAGACGCTCAACCGACTGAGCCACCCAGGTGCCCCTGCACTGGCTGAATTTCAAGTCCTCATTAGCCACGTGTAGCTGGTGACTACTGTGTTGGGCAGAGCATATACAGAATATTTCCACCATCACAGAAAGTTCTTCTGATCAGGGCTGATCTGGACAACTTGGGTTTGGAGGCTTTTCTTTTAAGTAAACATACAGTGAAACTTTGTACTGGTCAGTTTGGACTAACAACATACTACAAAATGGGCGGCTTAAAAACCAGAAACGTGTTCTCATAACTCTGGAGGCTAGAAGTCCAAGATTAAGGTGTCAGAGTTGTCTGGTGAGAAGTCTCCTTCTGGCTTGCAGACGGCCATCTTCTCACTGTGCCCTCCAATGGTCTTTCCTCTGTGCGCCTGCAGGGAGAAAGAAAGAGATCTGGTCTCTTCCTCTTCTTCCTCTTTTTTTTTTTTTTAATTTTTTTTTTTAACGTTTATTTATTTTTGAGACAGAGAGACAGAGCGTGAACAGGGGAGGGGCAGAGAGAGAGGGAGACACAGAATCCGAAGCAGGCTCCAGGCTCTGAGCTGTCAGCCCAGAGCCCGACGTGGGGCTCGAACTCACGGACCGTGAGATCATGACCTGAGCCGAAGTCGGATGCTTAACCGACCAAGCCCCCCAGGCGCCCCTCTTTTTTTTTTTTTAACGTTTATTTATTTTTGAGAGAGAGAGAGCACGCGCATATGAGTGGAGGAGGGGCAGAGAGAGAGGGGGAGACACAGAATCTGAAGCAGTCTCCAGGCTCCAAGCACACAGCCCGACGCAGGGCTTGAACTCACAAACCATGAGATCATGACCGGAGCTAAAGTCAGACACTTAACCCACTGGGATACCCCGGGGCCTCTAGTCTCTTTTTCTTCTTAAAAGGACACGAATCCTATGAGATGAGGGCCTTATTCTTTTGACTTCATTTAACATTAATTCCTTCCATAAAGTCCCTATCTCCAAATTCAGTCACACCAGGGGTTTAGGCTTCAACGTATGAATCTGGGGGAGACACAATTCTTTCCACAATAAACATACAAAACAAAGAGGCGGAGAAAAGGAAGAGAAGGAAGAAAAGCAGGTCAGGGCCAGATTGTAAGGGCCTCATGCGCTATGCTGTGGGGTTGAAAGTACCCTGAAACAGAAAGGGAGCCACTGCAGTGTTGAGGAGGGTTTCTGTGTCACTGGGATTTGCATTTTATTTCATTTATTTTTCATTTTTAATGTTTATTTTTGAGAGAGAGAGAGCACGAGCAGGGGAGGGGCAGAGAGGGAGGGAGACAAAGAATCTGAAGCAGGCTCCAGGCTCTGAGCTGTCAGCACAGAACTCAACACGGGGCTCAAACTTGAGGCTTGAACTCATGAACTGCGAGATCATGACCTGACCTGAAGTCAGACACTTAACCCAGACACTGAGCCACCCAAGCGCCACTGGGATTTGCGTTTTGAAAGAATACCAGGTAACAGTGTGGATGATGGGTTGAAGTTGGAGGTGCATCAGGGAGAATGGAGGCAGGGTTACTCTAGTGCTGAGATTTCTCCTGTTTCCCTCAAGGAAGGTTACTGGAGAGTTGAAAACTCCTTCTTTGCCCAGCCTCCAGATCCTACAAGTGCAGGAGGAGGGCATGCTTGGTCACCTTAGAAGTCGGTTGGTTACATAGTTAACAGCAGACTATGGTCAGAAAGTTCTGGGTTCAAATTTTGATCCATCCCTTATTTGTTATTGACCTAAAGTTGGCTGCTTACCTTTTCTAAGCATTATGTCCTTTGTAGAAAGAGATTGATCATATCCATTTCAAAGGGCTGGTCTACAGATTAAAACATGTGAGGCAGATAAAAGCATTTATTTATTTTTAAAAATTTTTCAATGTTTATTTATTTTTGAGAGACAGAGAGAGACAGAGGAAGGGGTGGGGGCAGAGAGAGAGACCCAGAGTCCAAAGCAGGCTCTAGGCTCTGATCTGTCAGCACAAAGCCTGATGCGGGGCTTGGACCCACGAACTAGAGATCATGACCTGAGCAGAAGTTGGATGTTTAACCGACTGAGCCAACTTGGTGCCCTAGATAAAAGCATTTAGCACAAAGTCTGTTGTTATTTATTTATTTATTTATTTCCCCTCCCCTAGTATAAAGTCTGGTGCTTATGTTTAGTGCTTAATATATTTTGGCTAATATTACTACCAGGATATATTTCCTAAATTTGCTCTCGAAGGAATACAGGAAGCAGGGTGTTTTGTTTGTTTGTTTAAATGAGTCTTGTCTGTCTCTAGACTCTGTGTGTGTGTGTGTGTGTGTGTGTGTGTGTGTGTGTGTGTGCCGCGTGCACCACACAGGAGTTACCTTTAAGGATTTCAAAGTCTCTTTCTCTCTTTTTTGCAAGTGGCTCCACTTATTTGAGTAAATAGCTTGTAAATAAATCATTGGTAAACATTACAAAATTAAATACCTTTTCAAAATCTTGCCAGTATACACAAGATTCACAAACATACTAGATCCTTTAAAAAATAAAATACATTCAGAGCAGCCATGATATAAAATGCCTGACCCCTGTCTGGGGCCAGGGCCACCTAGAGACATCTTACAGCAGGTGTTTCTGCGGGGAGGTGGAAATGGGGGCTTTTAGACGGAAGGAAGTTTGTACTCTGGCCTTTTACCCCATCTGCTTGCATCTGACTTTTGATCCTTTTTCAAGGAGCTGCTACATGACTGAGAGAGGTGGCTCAGGTGCCCCAGGCTTAGTTCCAAGCAAGGGGTTGGGGTGCACCGTTAGGACCAGGAGCCTCACTATATTACACTAGGGGAAACCAGAGATTCAATCTCTACCATGTTTCTAAAACAGCAAATGCTGCTCTATCAACTTTCTTGAGAGAAGGTGAGGATTTCTCACCTCTACGCCTCCTCGGTACTGCGTTCACCCACTGCCTCTGGTCTAATGCTGCCCAGGCACAGAAGTGACCAGAATCTACTTCTAAGGAAGATCAAAGTCTCTTTCCTTCCTGTAAAGGCAAAGTGAGCATGAGCTTTAGAGTCACAAGAACTGGTGTCAAATCCCTTCTCTGCCACTTACTTGCTCTGTGACCTTCAACAAACATCCTCCATGAGGCTCTAGCTCCTTATAGGTAAAATGAACATGATAATACTTTGGTCTCATTCATTTATTAACAAATATTGGCCGACCAGCTATGTTGAATTCCCAGACATTGGGCTGGGGATTCCACTGTCAATAAATCAGACTGAGTCTGATGACATTTTAGAGGGCAAAGAGACAATTATGTTCCAATCTGATAAGTGCTTTGATAAACCAAAAATAGGAGGCAAGAGAACTAAACCTGTCATCTTCTCAATGCCTTTCAGGGGAGAAAGGGGAGAATGGTTTCCAAGTAGGAAGCTGAAGGATATGGAGGTGGTAGTCGCGTGGAGTGAGAAGGGTGGAGAGGAGGACAAAGGGGTGGAAAGAGCGATCCAGGCAGACACAAAAGTATGTGCAAAGGCCTGGAGACAAGTGTTTCCTTGAAAGACCAAAACCAAGTTCACTTGGTCTGTTAGCTGTTTGAAGGGTAGAGCTGTGACAGGAGATCTGGGGTGAATAAATCACATGAGGGAATGGAGGAGAAGAGAAATGAGCCGATCTGCATTTTAGAAATGCCACTTTGACTACCATAGCAAGAATGGATGGGGTATAGGTAGGGAAGACTGGCATCGGGGATCTCTAGTATAAGCCTGGTGCAGTAGTAGTTCAGGTAAAAATAAGCCAAGTTTAAGCAATAGGATATATTAAATCATCATCATAAAAGTTTAACACAGAGATGATCTAGACAGTGTTCTATGTGTTTAACATTTACGAATTCATATAATCTTCAAGACCAGAACAACCCTAGGAGGAAGGTCCTATTAGCATCTTTATTTGACAGAGGAGACAGCCATCGAACAGAGATACATATAACTTACTCAAGCTTATACAATGTTGGGATGTGAACCCAGGTGGTCGGTTTCTGGGGCCTGTGTGCTTGACTGTGCCGCTGTGGATCCAACATTTCAGAGGTTGACTAGGAAGTGAGGAATGAGAAAGGGGAGGTGTCACTGATGATCTCCAGATTTCTGGTTTGCAACTGGGTAACTTCTGGTGTCTTGGGGCTGTGACACGTACTAGGGAAGAGCAGGTTTGAGAGGAAAGATAATGAGTTTCTTGTGAGACATGTTGAATTTGAATTCCCAAGGTGCTAGGTTATTATTATTGAACATAGGATCTGCAGCTGAAGAAAGAGATTTAGACAGGAGCTATATACCTATATTTAGGAATACTCAGCATGCAGCCAGGGGAGTGGCTAAGATGTCTTTGGAAGAATGTTTCAATGATTGTTTATTTTTGAAAGAGAGAGAGAGAGAGAGAGAGAGAGAGAGAGAGAGAGAGAGAGAGAATGGGGGAGGGGCAGATGGAGAGGGAGACATAAATCTGCCCAGAGCTGTCTGCCCAGAGCCTGACGCAGGGCTTGAACTCACAAACCATGAGGTCACGGCCTGAGCTGAAGTTGGATGCTCAACCAACTAAGCCACCCAGGTGCCCCAAGAATGTTTCAAATTAGAAAGGAAGACGCTTTGAGAAGAACCCAGAGGAACATCAATATCAAGTAGAAGCAAAAGAAATCATTCACAATGGTGATGAGGAGGAGGAGCAGCTAGATAGATGGGAGGAATACAAGGAATGTGGGAAGGAAAAAGGCATTTTGAGGAGCAAATAGTGTCAAATGTTATGGAGGAGGTGTGAGGTGTGAGAAGGAGGAGGTCAGTATTGACCTTGGAGAGAACAGTTTCAGTAAATTGATAAGAGCAATAGTCAGAGTGCAGTGTGCTGACAATTGAATGCAGGGTAAGGATATAGAAAGCAACAAAGAATTTCACAGAGGGGGTTTGTCTGTGAAGGGAGGAGAAGAGCTATCGAAAGAGGGATGTGGAGAAAGGGAAGATTCATTTAATTATTTTCACTATGCAAGAAATTGGGAGAATATTTAAATGCTAATAAGAAGAATCCAGATAAACTGAGAAGGTGTAAAAACAGGAGAGAGAATTATCTATTAAGAGAGTTCTTGACAAGGTGGAGGGGGGTGGATCCAGAACATAGATAGAGGGGTTAGCCTAAGAAGTAGGGGGAAGTTTTTCTTTGTAATGAGGAAGAAGGAGAGGGATGAGAAAAAAGGTAAGGTTTCAGATTTGGTGTGGGAAATGGAGGCAGTTCTTGATGGCTTTTACTCTCTCTCAAGTAGAAGGCCTATCACTATCTGAGAGGGTGGGAGCCAGTGGAGTTGGAGTTGAGGGAAATAGAGAAGGTTTAAAACAGACTCACTGATATTTATTTTATTTTTAAGTTCATTTATTTACTTTCAGAGAGAATCCCAAGCAGGCTCTGCACTGTCAGCACAGAGCTTGACATGGGGCTCAATCTCATGAACTGTAAGATCATGACCTGAGCCAAAATCGAGAGTCGGACGCTTAACTGACTGAGCCACCCAGGTGCCCCTTATTTTATTTTTTAATATATATATATTTGCAACCTCCCTCTCCCTCCAGACTCACTGATTTTTAGGGCAGTGACACTACTCTGCATGACATCATAAAAGTCCATATGTCATTATACATTTGTCCAAACCCACAGAATGTACATCAAGAGTGAACCCTAATGTAAATTATGTCCTCTGGGTGATTGTTATGTGTCAGCATAGGTTCATCAACTGTAGAAAGTGCACCACTCCGGTGAGGGGTATTGATAATGGCGGAGGCTATGCATGTGTATGGTCTGGGAGCATATGGGAAATCTCTACCTTTCCCTTACTACTGCTTTAAACCTAAAACTGCTCTCAAAAAATAAACTAAACAACAACAGCAACCAGACCTAGCGACCAAAGTGACTGAGGAAACAGAAGAACTCCAGGCAATGTGGGAGGGCCCATGAATTCACTGTGGCACCAATGTGCGCATTTGTGTGTTTTCTGTAGCTAAGTGGTAGGTTTGGAGAAGGGCAGAAGGATCTAGAATTGGAGTTTTGACAGGTAGGTCGGATGGAAGACAATGGGAATTAGAGATGAGGACACTGAGAAGAGAGAGCAAAATGACAAGAGTCTAACCAAGGATTCAGGAGAAAGCAAAAGGGAACAGATTACAAAGATAGAGAGGTTCAGGGACTTTGAATTCTATGTAAAATTAAGTAACAGTGTGTGATCGGCAGCCTCTAAGATGATCCCCAGTGATCCTGCCTCCTAGTATTTATGCCCCTGGATAATCCTCTCCCCTTGAGAGTAGGCTGAACCAAATGACTTTTCTAAGGAACAGCATACAGCAAAAGCAGCAAAAGCGATGGGATGTTACTTCTGAGATTAGGTTCAAAAAGACTCTGGCTTGCTTGTCTTCTCTTGCTCTCTCACTTGCCTGCTCTGATAGAAACCAGCTACCAGGTGAGCTGCCCTATGGAGAGGCCCACTAACAAGGAACTGAGGCCCTCAGTCCAACGCTCTCGAGGAACTGAATCCTGCCAATGACTATGTGAATGAATTTGGAAGTAGAGCCTCTGTCAGCTAACAGACCTGCATGAGAACCCAACTCCCAATGACACCTTGATTACCGCCTTGTGAAAGACCTCGAGGCAAAGGTATTCAGCTAAGCCACGAAGAGATTATAAATGATCATTGTTTAATACCTAAGTTTTGGGGTAAATTGTTATGCAGCAATAGATAAGACAAGGTGTAAGAGAAGTAACTAAGTGAGAAAGTAGAAAGGACAGCAATTATGATCAGAGAATGGGGTATCTGGAGTTCACAATTTCAGCTATGGAACAATTGCCATACTTTATCTGTACTGAACAGGGTGGCTAAATGGGGTGTACAGAGGTGAAGTTCACTGAAGATGAGGTAAAGGAGCTGAGAGGCCAGGGTATTGGACAAGTCAGGCTCATAAATGTTGAAATCATTCAGGATCACCGGGTGGAGAAGTGTGCACCAGGTGTTGATTTCAACGAATGACAAGGTGGCAGTTAAGGCAGAGAAGACAAGAACCTTAATGAGATAAGAGTGGTATAAATCTGGTGGAATGAGCCTTCACAAAGTTGTTGTTGTTTTTCTGGAGAGGGTAGCAAGTTAATGGTATGGAAAGGGCAGCACTAAGGATCTAGGAAGATTGGTGGCCCCAAAACTTCACTGGGATATGTGAAGTGTGGAAGTATAGACAACCTCTTCTCAAAAGAGCTACAGGTGAAGTGGTATCCTCAACGTGGAGCCAGGTTTGAGGATTAAGATTAAACGGCATAAGGTTCTTGGCTCCACATAGTGAGCACTTGACGGATTATTAGTTGCCTTTAAACATTCACTTAAACATTTGTATGTTCTTGCTCCGCACGCCTCTCCCCCAATCTCTTTATTCAGAAGAGACTAGGGCCAGGTTAAGGGATGGGATCAGGTGGTTGGAACCGGCATGGCTCTTCACAAGCGATCAAGGGACTGTCTCCTCTAGGCCCAGGGAGAGCTTGTACCATGGCTTTCCCTAACCTTCATTGGCGAAGCTGAGAAGAGCCCGAAAACGAGGGCCATTCTCTCCCGTGCACAGGGCACATCACCCCCTAAGAGAGATTTACCCTCCCCCCCCCCCCCCCCAACATTAATCGAGAGCCTTACAAGCGCCAGACACCGGCGACACAAACACGAGAGATACACTCCCAACTACAGGAAGGGTGCCTGGCCGCGTTCCGTCAACGCCAGCATCCGCAGATTTAACGATGCTCAGACTTTTCCAAGTCCTCCCCACACTTTTAGCTGACGTAAAATGTCGGAATTAGGTGTGCAGCCTGTACGGAGATTGTTCAGGTCCTCGCCTCCTTGGCTCCGGATGCGCCCTCCTGGAACTCAGCAGTACACGTGGGCTCCCCGCTGGCCCGCGGGGCGGGGCGCAATGGGCGGGACTAGACTGGAAGTAGAGGCTGTCCCGCCCCCGGGGCTCCCATGGCCCCCCGCGCCCCGCGGCCAGATGCTGACGTGTCCTTTCCTTCCCACTACACCTCCCGACACTACCTACTACGGCTGCCCCGGAAGTCCCGCCTCATACATAACCCGTCACCGCAAATCAGCTCTTTCAGCGCTTCCTGGAGCTTGCCACCCGTTTTGGGACTAAGGGGCGGGGCTCCGAGAGCAGGGTGCCTATTGGCTTGAGGTCCGGCGGGCCCTGGGTGCTAATTGGCTGGAGGGCGGTGGCGCTCTGGCACGCTTGCGCGGCGAGTAGAACGTGTGGCGGCGGCGGAGAACGCGTCCCCTCTTTCGCTCTCAGTCCCGCTGCTGCTCTTGTGAGCGCCTGCCGCGTCCGTGCCGTCCATTGCCCGAAACCCGTCGCCTGCCAGCTCCCTGCCGCGGCGGCCTCCCACCAACACCGACACCCACATTGACACCTCCAAGCCGGCCCACCGCCTTACTTGCTGCCTTTCTATCTCTACACATGGCCTCCTCCGCGCAGAGCGGCGGCACCTCCGGGGGACCCGCGGTCCCCACCGTGCAGCGGGGCATCGTCAAGATGGTGAGAGCGGGGACCCGGACACTGACCCCACCGCCCGCCTCCGGGCGGGTTTTGGCGCTGGCTCTTCTTCCCCTTCCGCCAGTCTGCGTGGTCTCCTAGATCCCTTCCTCTACCCCTTTTCTCACTTTTCACCCATTCTCGGAATTCCCTTCCTAGACGGAACCCGACACGGTCTCCCCTTGGTACTTTGCTTCCCGGACACCCTGGCATCAGGGGTCACAGTGATTTCCGTGGTCGCGGCACTCAGATCTGCTGTTTACTAGGACAGATCGATTACTTAATTGATTAACGGAGATAATAAATTGATATCTGCCCTCCCATCCCCCCGTTCTTCTGTTTGTTTTGACATCTGCTGAGCAGTTTGCAGCTTTTCGAGATCCTGACATCCGCTCCTCTCTGAAACTAAGCACTTGGCCATCTTGAAGATTTTCAGTTTCCACCGACGCTCACTTAACTCCCAAGTTTTCTGGCTCTTTGGCCCTCATATTCCGTCTTTTTCTCTCCACCTCTGGTGTCAAGTGTGCAATCCCAAGAGCTTTTAGTATTTGTGTTCCCTCTCCTTTTGACCCTTAAATGTTAGGCCAGTAGAAATCTTAGAGATCATTATTGTTCCTCCACCTCTTACGTCTAAGGAGACTGGTTTGAAGAGGGCAGTGACTTGCCTAAGGTCATCGCATGGTGGTGGCTTGGATTAGGGCCAGGACTAGAGCCCCAAGTGTTCGGATTCCCAGTTCACCGCGGTAACACTTAATTCTGCCTTATTTTTATATACCCCCACTCTCTAAATTCTTGAATTTTGAATTTAAAACCCTGCAAGGCTCATTTTTAAAAATTTACCGCCAACTCCATGATAATTTCGTAGTATAAATTCTTATTATCACTTGTCTCGTCTTTTCTCTCCCAAATGCTCCCAAATCCAGGAACTTGACATTTCTTGGTTAACAGATTTTCCATTTGTGATGACCACAGACTAATAGATTTCATTTCAGACTTCAATACTGACTTCCTTCTGGAACAACAGATATTCTTTGTGACATTTTTCTCCCAAAGCTCCACAGTTTTTTGTAGTTGCAGGAAGTTTAAAAAACATTTTGTTTTCTTGGCTCATTGTCAGGGTTAAAATGTTCTTTAGCTTGCGTGTGTGTGTGTGTGTGTGTAAAAATTAGATTTTGAGGTTTTTCTCCCCAGCCTGATTCTCATGTGTTCATTTCTTGGGTGATGTTCTGCCACCAGTTGAAATTTCCAAGGTTTTCAGTATTGTTTCCCCCTTTATACATAATTGGAGAGTCAAGAATTTATTAGAAACTGATTGAGAAGGGAATTTCCAAGGTTCACATATTTTCCCTTCTTTGAAATATTGATCTGACCCATGAGTAGATCCTTTTAAATTAGCTTTTTCATTTGCACTGATCTTTCCCTTCACCGTAAGGACACAGCATTGCTTGGCTGTCTGGTGGTGCGATTGGCAGCATTGAGTGGATCTGAGTGTTTTCCTTTGCTAAGGCTTGAACTTTTCTTAAAGGTCCCTCTCATTTGTGGCGTGGGAATGAGGCTGAACACCTTTTTGTTTCTACCAATGCTAGAGGCTTCCAGGGTATCTGGATTCTATGAGGTGACCATGCCTGACAGATTACCCCCATGGATACTGAATATCAACATCACTTGTTTATTAAGGGTCACGTCTTGCGTTGAGTGTCCTGTTTATATTATTGCATTTGTAACACCGAACAAGTAGATAGCATTTTTGGCTGCATTTTACAGATGTGTAATCTGAGGTTTAGAAAGACTAGTTCACACAAGGACAGGCACTTTTTATTGGTAATAAGAGGCAGAGATGAGACTTGAACCCAGGCCTGTCTACCAAAGCATGTACTGTTTGACATGCTATGCTGCTTCTGCCTCCAGGGCAAGACTTTATAATGTGGAGGGTGGGGCCAGTGATGTATGACCACAAAATTGCAGGAAAGTGAAGCTGACTGTAATCAAGTTAAGGAAAGATTAGATGTTACTCCTTGCCTTATCCTCGAGCTGTTATTGTGGTCAGAGGCTTCATTATGTGCTTAGGAGAGTCGTGTGGAAGACACATTTGAATCTGGGAGGAAGCTTTTATTTTTATTTATCTATTTAGTTATTTGGGAGGAAGCTTTTAAAATTCAGCCATTGAGTAGTCTATACTGCTGGGTTGTTTTTTTGTTTTTTTGTTTTCTTTGTCTGTGACCAAACTGCAGGGATGGGTGGGTGAGTTGAAGTAGGGATTAGGGGAGGGAAGCTGGATGAACTGCAGAGTGACTGGCCGATTTATGCCAGGTGTAGAAGCCTTCTCTGGAATGAAAAATCGACCACTGGAAAATTGCTCTGTGTGAAGCTCTTCTGCTAAGCAAAGTTTTATTTTCCTGGAGAGTCATCATTTCCAGTGGTACTAGGAACTGCTTTGTAAGAAGTCCAGAAAGGAAGATGGAGCTCTGTGACAGGAAAGCGAGAAGGAAATAATAGTTTGAAGAATTGGAAAATAGTAGTTACTGCCACTGGGAGAAGGGTAGAAACCGGAACACTGACTAACCAGGGGTGTGCTTTTCAGGGTGAGCCCTCCACATGTGTCTGGACTAAGGCCGAGTTGCAGGTCTGAAATGGTCTAGGGATGAGCTTTGCTGCAGTGAAGAGGAAAAGTCCTTCCTCTGTTTGAGGGGGCAAAACTCGGATTATAGGGCCACGGAAGGTGCAAGTTTCTAGTAAGTCCTTTGTTACTTTTTTAAGGTTAAAGAAGAATGAACTTGGAAAAAAAAAAAAAAAGAAGAATGAACTTGGGAATCAAGTTGTAAAAAAAAATCTTTGCATTTGACCGGTTTTTAAAAACGATGGCGAAGGTAGAGGCCCTGTCTGCTCTGAGAGTGGGAGCAAGGGGACAGAAACAGAGTTGGTTCTGGAATGTGTTTAAGGAGGAAGTGGGCAGTAAGTTGACACAAGCATTTTGGAGCTGTTCTGTTACTGAAAAGGCAGTGAGGATGATGGAAAAACTGAAGGTGGATTTATATTTCTTGAGTTGGGATGAGACTGGCAAGTGTGTGGGCAGACAAAATATAACCTGGAAAAGTAAATGTCTTTGTTAAATCAGATACTGTTTTCTCAAAATCCTGAAAGATTCTAACTCTGGATTTCTTTGAATGATATGCTAGACTTTCTGTGATCTCAGCAGATTATTTTCAGCACATGTTAAATGGATGTGAGGTTGAGAGAAGTCTTGGGGTACTTAGTATAGAATTTGGTCACCACACTTAGCAGCTATTAGAGATGGCTGTTTTCTCTGGTTTTATGCACCTGATTTACTTTCTGTTTTGAGGATAGAGCCCTTTTCTATGTCTTTTCACCCTAATTTTCCCATCTAACTTGTGTTTGTGTGTCTTTCCAAGCAGGAGCACATGGATTGCTTTCAGGACAGCAGAGTGAGTCTGCCATGGTTCTTGAAGCTGTGTGCTTAGCAGAAGTGGCTATGGAAGCAGCATATCTGCACCTGCTTATGGTGTAGAAGGCCAGAGAGAGGACAGTGCGAAAGCATTTCACCCCACCGCATGTAATTGCCTTAAGGAGAAAGGAATCCCTCTGCCAGTCTTTGGTTTTATGCTAAGAACCAAGATTCTCTACTGGACGACTAAGGCAGAGGGTCATCCAAAGGAGAAGATGGCCACAAGTTTCCTCCTTCAATGGGAATTGTGCTGCCAGGTTGTTCTAAAGTGGGATGTAGGCTTCCTGGTGAGTAGCTTAGTGGAAATTTCTCCAGTGTACAGCTTGTAGGAAATGCTGTCTATAATTTAGATCTTAGGTTTCTGAACTAAGAAGTATGTGTCTTTCCAGAGTGTAGTGGGGACAAAAGTAGTAGTCCGTTGATCTGCTCCTTCCTACGTGCACTTAGCTCATGCAGACTGAAAGAAAAAAAAAAAACACATCTTTCTTAAGCTACTTAAAATAGTCTTATTCTGCTACTCAAAGGGACAAGGTGGCTGAATAATATTTTAGTAGAGCCATTTGCAAAGAACTAGGTAGAATAGGATGGCAGGCTTTTCCCTATAGTCTTAAAATTGCCCACGTCTCAGCAGGTGAGCATGGTGGCTTCCAATCAAGATGGCAAGTAAAAGAGTACTAAGTTTTTACTGTATCTTAAATGTTTTCTGTCATTTTTTTTCTGTATGAAAAGGAAGCATCCAGCTGGTTCTGGTCATGCTAACAGTGGCTGCTGCCATGTACTAACTAATGATACAGAATGATGAGCAATCATACTTCCTTTCTTTCTTGAACAAATTGTGCATCTAGCTTTGTGTGGGTATTGGAGAAACAGTAGTAAAAAGTAGACCAGATTCCTGCCCTTATGGTTTATGAAGGAGACAGACAATAAACAAGTAAACAAGAAATGCACGATATTATGAGATAGTGATTTCAGGTAGGGGAATGGGACGGGGTGGTTGGGACTAAGGGAGGGAGTGGCTCCGTTAGATAAGGTGTTTAGGAAAGGTTAAAAAAATGCTGTTCGTCACCATTTGTGCTGAGATCTGATGGACAAGAAAGAATCAACCGTAGGAGAAGTGTGTTCTTGGTAGAGAGAACAGCAAGTGCAAAAGCTGTAGGGACCCCATGGATGTTTATCTTCAGTATTTTTATAGTATCTCTTTAATTTCTTCAAGTTCAGGGTGCCACATAAGTGGTATGGGTTTAATGTGAGCTATTCATTTGTGTTTTAGGGTGATAGAAGGCAAAAAAAGCAGCGCAGGTGGTTGTTCTGGTACCTTGGTGAGATCAGTATCTGACATTAACTTCACTAAATACACGTAAACAATGGAGAACTGATAAAAAAAAATTGCTGTTGGTCATGTTCATGTCTCTTAAGGGGCCAAGACTAAGCTTTTTTGACTTCCGGTCAGCCAGTCCTGTGTATTCCTAAGGTTACCATCTTTCAACGAAAGGTACTTAGCTGAAAAGATAAAGGCCAAGAGCAGGCTCAATGAGAGTTAAATAGCATGCAGAACTTGTCCTTGTTTATATTTCTGTTAGCATTTTATTGCTACATGGAATAGTTTGCTGCTCTGGCCTCTGGCAGTACTTTTTAAAAAAATTTTTTTTAATGTTTATTTATCTTAGAGACAGAACACAAGTGGGGGAGAGGCAGAGAGAATCAGAGACAGAATCTGAAATAGGCTGCAGGCTCTGAGCTGTCAGCACAGAGCCCAATGCAGGGCTCGAACTCACAAACTGAGAAGTCGAGCTGAAGTCGTACATTTAGACGACTGAGCCACCTAGTTGCCCCCCTCTGGCACCACTTTTAACCTAGCAAGCTGTAAGGAACAGTGATGGTGAAGCACAGAGTAGCGTGCTTCAGAGCTCAAACTAATGGTCAGAAAGGAACTAGCTCATGCACAGTGTGGCTTATTATCATGAGGGAAGACTCCTAAGGTTTGGTGGTGATCGGTGCTGGTAATAAATGGGCAAATGATTTAAAAAAAAAATTTTTTTTTTTTACATTTATTTATTTTTGAGAAACAGAGTAAGACAAAGCGTGAGCAGGGGAGGGGGCAGAGAGAGAAGGAGACACAGAATCCGAAGCAGGCTCCAGGCTCTGAGCAAGCTGTCAGCACAGAGCCTGATGCGGGGCTCGAACCCACAAACTGTGAGATCATGACCTGAGCTGAAGTCGGATGCTTAACCGACTGAGCCACCCAGGCACCCCTAAATGGGCAAATGATTTGGTGGAGTCTATGCCTCAGTTTACTTGGAGGGTGAAATTTGGGAAATGAGTGAAGGTTCCAAGGCCTTTTGTGTACCCACCTTCCAGTGGGTTAGCGGTCTAGCTGACAGGTGTGGTTCTAGCAGGGGGTGCAGTAGATATTCTTTGGAATCTGGTCTTTGGATTTATTTTATTTCATTTCTCCCAGGAACAGCATAGCTAATAAATATTGTAGGAAATTCTTTGTCTTATCCAGGACAAGGAATGAAGGGATTCAACTCTTAAGGGGCTTAATGTAGCTTTTCCTCTTATTTCTTGTTGGGAAATGGATAGACACCCAGTTTCTGTTGCTAATTCCTCTCTTGGGAGACTGACATATGCTTTTTGTTTTTACAGCACAAATTAATGCAGAATCACAGGTTGTGAACATTTGATGCAGATGGAGTGTTGTGGGATTTCACTTTCAGTGAGACTCAATATGATATACTAATGTTTTTTACACTTAGCTCTGATGTTTGGGGAAAAAAAACAATGGTTTCTGTTGGCATTTTTTGAAAATTAGGAAGGAAAACAACTTCTAGGTGAACATCATATGAAAATTTAGGTGACATTTTCACATGTCATTTTTGAGATGTTCAGTCAGTGATATAAACTGGACTTGGCACATTGTCTCCGTTTACAAGCTTATGACGAGTGATTTAAGGCACCATCTCCTCTCTTTATGCCTTGACACATTTTGAGGTGCTTTGGGTTCTCTCTGTGTGGGAAGTAGTCTCCTTGGGATGGGCTTGTAACACCAACCTCCTGTGTAAGGGGAGGAATTGAGGAGACTGGAGAATCTGTGCTTAAAGTTAATAAGCTTTATTAATTTATTAACGTTAATATGAATTTATTAACATTAATTTATTAACTAATTTCTTAACATTGTCTCTGGGAAGCAACCTGGCAGAGAAGAGAGATCGTTGGCCTAGGATTCAGGGGATACAAGTTCTAGCCCAGATGCTGCTATTCTCCACTTGGGTGATGTGGGGTAAGACATTTCACCTCTCAGTCTCCCTCCCGTCCTCCCTCCTTTCCTTCCTAGCTTATTTATTTCAAAAGAGAGAGCGAGAGCGAGCAAGCGGGTAAGGGGCAGAGAGGGAGAGAGAGGATCCCAAGTAGGCTCTGTGCTGTCAGTGCAGAGCCTCGCGCAGGGCTCAAACCACAAACTGAGATCCGTTACCTGAGCTGAAATCAAGAGTCAGATGCTTAACTGACTGAGCTGCTTGGGTGCCCCTCAGACTCTTTCTTTTTTAACGAAGTGGTAAACCTGTTGTTTCTAAGCTCCCAACAGTCCCAAAGGCTGTGATTGTATAAGAAACCTTACAATGCGTGTCTTTTAGGCATGATGAACCCAAACTGAGAAATCTACCTTATGGTAGGCTTCACTTTGAGTTGCTGCTTATTCTGCATGAAACATGTTTTCTGTTCCTGTTGCTTGTTGTTTTTTTTTTTTTTCCTTTTTTTTTGAGACAGTAGATTATGAAATATGAAATGTGGTAATGTGGTTTTTGTAGTGTGGAAGACGAGAGTTAAAATTTGAATTAGACTAAGTGATTGGATAGTGGAGTGGGTTGAAGGTGGATAGAAATGAACTAGGGAGGTTCCTGGCTTCAGTACTGGTATCAGGATAGACTAGTGGGAGTGCTTGTTGGGGACCTAGAGAAACATGCCAGCGGTGGGTTTTAATCACACAGTCTCACCTCTGCATTGGAACACCCTGACATTCTCCTGGGGCTATAAGTCTTGAATTGAGAAGGGTAGAGATGAGGAGGGCACCCTGGGAACCTGTAGCTCATGGGGAGAGTTTATTCTGGCCCTGCTCTTAATTGGAGGAATCTCGGGGGGCTTGGTAGGGTTCTTAGCTTTTTCACACTTCAAGGCTGAAACTTCTTCCTGTAGGTGATCCTAATTGTCTTTTGCAGATCTTTTCCACTTTGTTTAATGTGCAAGTATAGGAATCATAATCTGTTCTTGGTAGTTCCTCACATGGTTTCTTTTCTTTTGAATTTATTTTTTATTGTACGCTTTCTTAAATCCTTCCTGAGAGTAGATTTAGAGAGAAGCCTCCCAGTGATTTCCTGAACAGATCCATGCTTCAGGACCACCTAGAAGGGTCTTTCAGAGGCACAGAAATGGAATCTCTGTGAATGTGGCCTGGGAATCTGTTTTTTTTTTTAAAGCCTCTCCTAAGTGTTTCTGAAAGAGTCGTTTTTTGGATGGATCTGGGACTGGCATTTGAGACCCACTGATCTTGTTTAACTCCTTTTCTGTATGTAGTTGAAGGGGCAGGACACAAATGACAGAAGGAACATAGTGTGTGTGGGGCGGGTACATCAGAATTTAATGAGGGGAGGATACTAGTTTCGCTTTCTTTTTAGCACTTATCTTGATGGCTGCCAGGACACTTTGCATTGCTTTTAATCTGTACTTCAGTATTAGGCTGATATCCTCAGGGGTCCGTTTACAGTGACTCCGAGATCATATTCTTGGGTCATAACTGACAGCTGAGAAGTTGTTGTTTTCTATGCCTGATTTAGGCCATATGCTCATTTTAACACTCATCTGCCACTTTTCCTTTTATTTGCTTAGGTTCCTAGGATCTTCCTATAATTTGGCGCCAATAACTTGGCACATTATTACTCTGGAAGTCTTTAGTGTCCTCTACAAACATGATTCTGTGCTGCTCACTTTCTGCTTTTGTAATCCTTGGGAGCCACACACTTAGGCCTTCTGGTTTGTCTCTATCCTGTTTCTTGTTTATAAGCCCCATTGTTAACAACATCAGTAAAACCCCAAATGACCTCTTTGGTGGTCTCAGTTTTTACTTTTTATTCTAATATGGAAATAAAATTTTCTTTATAATTCTCAAGTCTTTGAAGTCCTTATGATTAAGGGTTACATCTATAATTCCCTTTGTGGCTTTTCCTTGTTTTGAGCAGCAGTTTCCTAGTTCATCCCTGAATTCCTTCAGAATGTTCAGGTGAATGCCAACTAGCATTAATTATTTAATAATTACCAATATTTAAGTTTTGGACTTAAAATCTGCTCATAAGATTTCAAGTAGCGTAGAAGTATGTAAATTAAATATAAAAATCTCCCTCTGCCCTTCTCGGTTTTCTGTCATTCATTCTCATTCCCCTAAGAAAATGTGTTTCCACACTTTTCATGCAGAAATGTAATACATCCTCCCTCTTTTTTTAAGAAACAGAAATGGGGTCATAATATATGTTTCCTGCAACTTTAAAAAAAATTGTCATGGCTATCTATTATATCTCATTATAGATCCTACCTCATTCTTTAATGGTTGCAGAGTATTCCATCATTTGGGTGTATTTACTTACCCACTTTTTTGCTGATGTATGTTTTAAGTTTTTCATGATTCTAAACATTGCTACACTGACTGAATGTTGTTTTTACATCTTTGTGTTCTTGTTATTGGCATTTCTGTAAGGTACATTCCTGGAAGTGCAGTTGCTGGTATGCTTTAATGTCAGTTAATGGTTTTGGTGGTTGTAGGGGGGCTTTACTTAAACTTAACCTGTTTATTTCTTACAAATACCATCTTAGATAAAATTTAGGGCAAAATACAGCTTAATATCTTATTATTCATTAATCACTGCATGTTTGGTAGTCCTGTTTCTCCAGGGTATCCTTGAAAACCATTTTATCTCTTTGGCAGAGGGCAGGGCTTAACCACCTGGGGATCATTAAATAACTCCTTTTTACTTGCTTGAAGACCTTCAATTGTTTCAAGGTCCTGGTGTTTATTTATTTATTTAAATGTTTATTTATTTTTTGAGAGAGAGAGACACACAGAGTGTGAGTGGGGGAGGGGCAGAGAGAGAGAGGGAGGCACAGAATGGGAAGCAGGCTCCAGGCTCTGAGCTGTCAGCACAGAGCCTGATGCGGGGCGCAAACTCATGAACCACGGGATCATGACCTGAACCGAAGTCGGATGCTTAACCGACTGAGCTACACAAGCATCCCAAGGTCCTGCTATTTAAAGGAGAGGAGGCTCTTTGACCTTTGGCCTCATCTGCTTTCTCTGGGTTCTAGAGAGCTCCATGACTAAGGAAGTGTGCAGCTACTGAGCTACAGATGACATGAGGAGGTGAGAGGCAAGGTCATGTGGGAGGTTTGACTTTCCTATGGCCTGGCACACAGCTTTTCCTCCTTTTTCTTCTCGGATGAGAAGGTGGCGATGGGAGGTGGTGGTAAGCATGACCACATCCTGTATGGGGAAACTGCCATTTTTAGAGTTGTTTGGAGAGACTGAACCAGGGGAGTTAGTGTTGGCAGCCTCTCAGTCAAGTGCTGATCCCAACCTTGGTGTTATGGGTTACCTCAGGTTTGCTGGGCTTCAGATGTGTGTGTATTCCTACCATGGTTTTGGCATGGGAACACTGCCTCTGCTTCTATTTCGTTTGAAAATCTTTTGGCAATCAACTATTCTAAAAATTGGAGTATTATTTTATTAAAGAAACTTTTTAATGTTTATTTTTGAGAGAGAGAGAGAGCACAAGGCGGGGGAGGTGCAGAGATTGAGAGAGACAGAGACAGAGGATCTGAAGTGGGTTCTGCTCTGACAGCAGAATGCGATGCAGGGCTCGAACTCAGAAACCGTGAGATCAGGACCTGAGCTGAAGTTGGATGCTCAAATCACTGAGCCACCCGGGCGCCCCTGAAATATTATTTTTAAAGCAAACTTAATTTCACTATTGACAATGGGAAACCAGTGTTACTTGCCATAACTAGAAAGTACCTTAAAAAATGCACAATGAAAATAAAGTGTTATTAAATTCTAGCTTGGTATGGTGTTTTGCAGAAGGCTATGAAGAAAGTTTAACAAGTGATGAAGTTGTGCTAAAGGCTTCTTGCCACCAGACTGGAACTTTTTTCTTCATTTAATAGGAATGACTGAAGGAGATTTGGAAAGGGGACAGTTCTTATGTGTGTGTAAATATTAAATTCTGGTATATATAACAGTTTTTCACTGCGATGTAAAACATTTTCTATTTTCTTTATCCCCCGGGGGAACCAAATAATCCAAATTTATTTGGGGTTTTTTTGGTTCTCTATGCCAGTTCCCTAAACCTCCAGTCTCCCAGCAAGAACATAAATTAGTTATTTGCAAGGAACAGCTCCTTTACCTGGCCTTGGCACCTTTGTAATGACAGGGCAGCTTCCATCCCAGTCTGCCTGGGCTCTTGCTGTTCACACCTGTTGTCTTGGCATAATTATCAGTAACACCTCTTTTCACTTCAGAGTATGTGATTCCAGTGATGAAATGTATGTTTACTGTGCTTAGTAAGAACAGTTAAATCTGGGAGAGTGTGGGGTCACAGAGTTCGCAGAGACCTAAATAAACAGAAGGTAGGTGTTTCTGTAAATCTAGCAACTAGGATGGCTGAGGGGAGGGTCTCATGGCTAAGGAAAGCCTTTAATGGAGAGTAGGCAGCCTAGGCTTGAGACCTCAGGTTATGTGCTTGGTTCTGGGAAGAGCTTTGGTCTGATGAAATTTTAGTTGTCAGTCTTACTAAAATGTTGCTGTTAAATAGAGGTAGGTAGCTTTGTTTTATGGTGGAAAGGGGAACTTGTGAATTTAAGTATTGATGTTTTTTGGAGAATGGACGCATTGGAAAATCAAATGTCATATTTTCATATCCATTTGTTTTAAAAATCTTTTCTGGGAAGGTGGTGAAAGTGACAGGTCTTGACAGAGGCAGAGGAATAAAATGGATGAGGTAAAAGGCAGGAGATATGGCTAAGTACAGGTGGGAATACTCAGATGGTCTTGAAAGCAGCTGTGAGTAATCTGGATGCAATGTGTAAGGTTAAGGCAACTTGCCTAAAGTGACTAAGTGTTGCTCGAAGTTTGTAGTAGAGAAAGGAACAAGAAGCGAGGTTCTGAGTCTTTGTTCCTAGTCTCTGGAATGGGAGGTTAGTGAACTTTTAAACTTTATGAATTCTGTTCCAGGAGAGGGAAAATCCATTGTTTGATAGCCTTTAATACCAGGGGCATTTTTATTTTTGGTAACAACCCAAAACAGTGAATTACTATGCCAAGTGTAATTTATCTGCTTACCTAATAGGACTCTCCAAGGTCTTCATGAAAAGTGGTGCATTCTTTCCCTGCATCCCTTTCCTTCCCTCTGTGGAAGGGGGGACTCTGGAGTGCCTGGGTCCTGGAATCCTGCTGAGATCTATTATTCTGTGTGCAGTAATTGCTTGTGTTATTACTCCTGGCAGGTGAGCCCTTTCACAGCCCAGAGGCCAGGAGGTTGCCTCTATTACTTTAAAGCCCAGTTATCTTGTTAAACTCCTCTCTTGTGAGAGCTTTAGAATCTCCTGAGACCTCCTGCAGGCTCTCTGTGGGGCACAGGCCCAGCTCCTGCCTGGGTAAGCCTGCCCTGCCCCAGTGTCAGTCATCAGATTCTAGCTCTGGAGGAATAACTTTCCTTTACGTGGCCAGGCAGCTATAGGGCTGTTGGCTCCACTGCTTGGTTTCCATTTAATTCTTAAGTGTTCCCTTATCAGTGCTCTTAATGAGAGTATCTCTCTCTCTCTTGTGTGGTAGAAAATGCGCTTCTTTGATTGTCAACAGGAGAAGCTGAAAGCCAATGTAGGGACAATAAGAAGCTTGGGACTTAGATTATCTGAGGGACAGGAACTTAGAAAATTGGTTTTTGAAAGTGGTTGATGGTAATGCTGAAAGTATATGTGCTGCCGAAGCGAGCACAGTAATGCTGAAAGTAAAGATGCTCTGTGTCTGTGAGCTGTCCGTAAACTTGGATTTGAAATTTCTGTGCTTTATATGTTAAAGAAATGTATTTATTTTGTTATTCATTAGAGAGTGTGCTCCCCCAAACGTGAGGGGAATCAGAGAGCTGGACTTTATGGTTAGCATAGGATATGTAGAATATTATGGATGTTTTTAATAAAAATGGAGGGGCAGTACCTGCAGTGAAGATAATGCAAGGAAATTCCAGATAGGCTAGATACCTTCTGTTTAGCTTCTTGAGGAGGTATGCAAATCTGTGCCTTGTGCTGGAGGATGGAGGGACTAGGCTGGGCCACCAGCAGGTAGTAGGGTGATCTCCAGGTGTGTTAGATGATTGGAGACTTCCATTTTTTTTTAATTTTTTTAATTTTTTTTATTTTTGGGACAGAAACAGCATGAACGGGGGAGGGGCAGAGAGAGAGGGAGACACAGCATCGGAAACAGGCTCCAGGCTCCGAGCCATCAGCCCAGAGCCTGACGCGGGGCTCGAACTCACGGACCGCGAGATCGTGACCTGGCTGAAGTCGGACGCTTAACCGACTGCGCCACCCAGGCGCCCCGAGACTTCCATTTTTAATCCCCCATCATAGTTTTCCTAGGATTTTAATTATAAGAATCCTGGGATGGTGCATTAATTTAGCAATAAAGGACTCTGAAATGTTTATGGTAGATTTGTGATTTGTACTTTATTTTGACATCAAAAATTGACCATGAACGTTTCAAATAGGAAAAGTTTCCAAACAAATCTGGAAAATAAAATGGGAAAATTAATGTTTTTCATGGGTAGCATAGAAATTGAAGTGCATCCTAAGTTCTGCAGTCAGTCCTGCATATAAATCAAAATAAACTTATTAGATGTCCTTTAGAGATGATTCACTCTGAATAGTGCTGAGTATTATGCTTTATAAGCTGGCATCCCTATTGCTGTAAGTTCATTCTGAGGAAAAATGCATAGGACTTCGTGGAAACAAGCCTGAGAAATACTCAAGGTACTAATCTTCATTTCTCTTGGGTATTTCGGGATCTCTGGTGTGCTTTCATTTAGCTGTTTCTAGTGTCAGCCCTCTTAACCCTCCTTATCATTGGACTATGATGTGACCTATTGTACTCAGGGCCACTATGCCAGCAGTGCTGTGAGGAGTCAGGGATGGCAGCCACGGGAGCTGCCCTCTGGCCGCTGCCTCCCTGGATCAGGAATCATGGGGCACTTCCCTCCTTCCTCTGAGCATTGGTCCTGAGGAGTCAGGAGTCAGAGTGGGGATGAGGGCTGGATGGATCCAGTAACCGAGTAGCTCCTGGAATGCACTCCCAGGCTTCTCCACCCTACCTTGGCCACTGCTGGTTCACCTCTCAGTTACTGCGCAGAGGAGGGGAGGTCTTGTTTGCGATCAGGAACAACTTTTTCTTGGGTTTCCTTAAGAGAAGAAGCCTGTGTCTTTGGGGAGTTGCCTCCACTACCTGTGGTGAACACACAGAAGTTCAAGAGGCATATGATCTTCATCCCTCCTCTTATATGATTGTCTGTATGCAGTAGTTCTGAAATGCAGAGTGGGCATGTATACGAAATGTATGGAAACAGAAAAACTGCATCAGTTATTGAAACCCGTAAGATAGGCTGAGGCCAGTTACCCTAGAAGTGTATATTTTGAAATGTTTAAGAAAAAGTACAAATCTGTAACTTAAAAAAATTTTTTTTTAATGTTTATTTATTTTTGAGAGAGAAAGACACAGAGCGCAAGTGGAGGAAGGGCAGAGAGAGGGAGACACAGAATCTGAAGCAGGTTCCAGGCTCTGAGCTGTCAGCACAGAGCCCAACGCGGGGCTCAAACCCACGAAGCGTGAGATCATGACCTGAGCCGAAGTTGGAATGCTCAGCCGACTGAGCCACCCAGGCGCCCCCACAAATCAGTAACTTTTGAAAGTGCTTTTAGTGCTTTAAAATTTCTGAGAGTCCCCAACCAAATCTTTGGATTAGGGCTCCTGTCCATCATTGTTTGGTAATCACTGTTACAGGTTGGGATGTGGAAAACATTCAGAAGGCACAGGCCTTGGAATTGTTAACCCTGCCCGTGACCCGCACAGGAACACATCTATAATACAGTGCTTCATCAGAGTCCTAGAGTCTAGAATTTGATTTTTTTAGTGGCTGCGTTGGACTCCAACTGGGATCTGGTGGTGGTGGGGGGAGGGTGTGAAAGGGTGGGGGGGTTGGATTATGAGCCTGTTGCCAACAGCTGTGAGCAGCTGTGAGCTGGCTTGATGGTGGCCTAAGCTTGCCGGTGCCTTCTCTCAGCACTTCTGTCCCTGTCATGGTGTGTTCTTTTCCTGTCTGCTTACGTTTCTCTGTGAGTTGCTTCTCTGATGATTAAAAGGAAATAGTGTTACTTTCGTTGCTACCAGTTAAGGAATTCAAATATGTTTTTGTTACCTTAGGTATTTGGATATAGACTTTGGGGTGTAAATCTACCGAGAGATGCTTGTCTGTTAAATAAGAATAAATATAAGAATCGTGGAGAATATAATCATAGATGAAATTACTGCATTTGCTTAGTGTCCCTTTGGGGGATATGGGAAATGACTGAGGAAAGTGGGAAGGCAATTGAATATTGAACAGTTAATTGGGAGATTCTCCAGTGTGGTCTGGGATATAGATTTGAGTGGTTTCTGTTGAATAGAGTAGACTTGACAGCTCACAGGAAACAATCAATTGAGTGGTTACAAAGGAGTCAGGTAAGACATTCTTGAAGGAGGTAACAAGGGAAATTCGACATCACGTTATAAGAGGATTGCTGAGGGAAGGGGGTGCTGAGGAAAATGTTCTCAGCAGCAGCACAGACTTCCTAGGGGAGAATGGAATGATGCTGAGGACTTGGAGCTGCGTTATAGAGGGCAGAGAGAAGGCTGGACAAGGGACTGAACTCCGGGAGTGGAGAATACGGGATGAAGCGGACTGGGTGAGGACATGCCTGCCTGTGGATCATGCCAAGGGGGTGGGTGGAAGGCCTTGGAGAACATTTGGGCTACCTGTTGTCATTTGGCAGAGAAATAGGAAAACAGCTGTGAGTGTGGCACGTGCTCTTGAGATCCTGGCTCTCGTTAGCTTTGGCAAAAATCCACTAAGCTAGGAGTTGTTTAAGGACAAGGACCATGTCTTGATTGTTCTTGTCCCTTCTCTCCAGAATCTGGCACTGTGCTTTTTACACAGTAGGGCCATTCATTTATTCAAAAAATACTTATTGAATGCTGACTTTGTCTCTGGTCTTGTTTTGGGCTCGGGGGCTATCAGGGTGAGTAACATAGACCTGGTCCTTGCCGTTATAGATCTTGTAGCTTAGAGAGGAAAGCCAGTACTAAACAACTATACTATTTAGTGTTGAGATGAATTCCATGAGTAGAAGTATGGTGTAGTCAGAGAGCACACGTAGCAAGGCTGTCTGACCCAGTTCGGGGATTTGGAAGGCCTCTTTGTGGAGATAGTTTAAGCTGAATTTGCTGGAGAACATGTTTCTAAGCCAGGGAGTTAGGGTGGGGATAAAGAGGCAGGGAATTAATAACTTTATTGTGCATACCCATCACTCAAGGATCTTATTGAAATGCAGGTTCTGCTTCTGTAGGTCCTGGGTGGAATTGGTGTGTCTGCATTTCTAACAGGCTCTCCCGTGATTTCTGGTCTGTAATTTTTTTCAGAGGCTTTCTGTGCACCCTTCTCACTTCTGCCTTTTTTATTCTTTTGTTTCAGTTGAAAGATGATGGGACTCAACTGAGTCATTTTTCTCTCTAGTCTGTAGCCATGGTGGCTGCAGTGACATAACTGTTCAGTGCTTTCAAGCTATAGTTGGTTAGCAGTAGAGACTCTTCTTCCTGTCCCCTCCACATGCTGGCTGAAAATACTACTCTACGTTTTGATCTGGACAATCCACATTGTGGAGAAGGCCAAAGGTATGGAGGATGGGAGGAGGAAATTTTAGAATTCGGTTAAGAACGAAAGAAAATCCGGTGTCTTGCAAATTAACAGAATTTCTTTTGGCATCTCCCAAAACCACTCCTTGTAGATTAGAGAGGGGGACTCAGGCATTGTTTTTGATAATCCCATTCCTCTATGATGATAAGGACAACTCTGAGAGGTAAAGAGATTACAACCAAGATTCCAAGGCTTCACTGAAACCAAAAATGTGGATGGTGCTCTCCTCTCTTACAGAATGTTCTTAATTATTGTAACTGAACTTCCATCAGTTTTTCCTTAAAACTTTAGAGACGTTGAGGAGCTTCTGGCTTTCCTGACTATACAACCTAATTAGACCACATATGTAAATTTTTAAAATTCCCACCAGATAACTAGCATAGGAAGAAAGAGGGACTCTCTTTAAAACCCAAGATCCTTTTTGGGTGTGAGAGCCTTTTTGAACTGTGTGCTTAGAGAAGGTTTCAATTCTGTGATTCCAAAGCATTTTAGGGGTGCCTGGGTGGCTCAGTTGGTTTAGCGTCTGACTCTTGATTTCAGCTCAGGTCATGATCTCACGGTTTGTGGGATCGAGCCCCATGTTGGGCTGTGTGCTGAGTGTGCAGCCTGCTTGGGTTTCTCTCTCCCTCTGCCCCTTCCATGCTTGTGCACTCTCTCTCTCCCCCTCAAAATAAAAATAAGAAAAAATAAATTTAAACAGCAAAATCTCCAACAAAAAGCCCTGTTCACTACAGTAATTTTTCATCTTTAATATAGTGTAAGTACTTGACCTTAAGCATTTGGTAGAGGGGTCAAAATCCTTTAAGTGATAATCTTTTATGTTCTGAAGTCAATTTTTGCTTCTTTCTTTGGTAATTTTCGCACGTGACTGTTGCCCACTTTGAGATTTTCTTTTGACAACTGAAATGGATTTCTCTGAAATGACACATTTGCCTGACATACAGTTCTTCCTGAGTTCTCTTATTTCTGCATAACTGTGTCTCGATCTCTGGATCCTTGACAACAGCGGGGCTCAGCATTGAGTAGTGAGAACTTGGCTCTGCAGAGGACCATCATCCTGGGTACATCCTGGTACAGGCTTCCTGGAGATTGAGTCAGTTCCTTCATGGTGAGGCTTTATTTGTGCAGAAGTTACAACCTTGGTGTTTTATGTAAGCTATATATTAGTATATATATTAGTTTCGGTTGTACGGCATAACAGTTGGATATATAAAATGTTCACAATAAGGCTAGTTAGAATCTCACCGTACATAGTTACAGATTTTTTTTTCTTGTGATGAGATCTTTTAAGTTCTCTTTGCACCTTTCAAATATGCAATACAGTAGTTGCCGTGCTGTGCGTTGCATCTCCACGACTTACTTTGTTTTATAATTAGAAGTTTGTACCTTTTGACTCTCTTCACCTATTTTGCCCTCTGCCACCAATTTTTGACTCCCATTTCACATATATTTAGTATTTGGGGTTTATTGGAAGTGTGCTGGGAAGACGTGTGTCCTAGCTCTGATGCCATCGTATAAGTGCCACCGTTTCCTCAGAAAGTGAGGAGAATGGTGCCTGCTCTGCTTCCTCAGAGCATGGTTATGAGGATGCAGGGGGTGGAGGATAGGAAGGGAAGGGAAGGGAAGGGGAGGGAAGGGGAGGGGAGGGGGGAGGGGAGGGGGGGAGGGGAGGGGGGGGAGACCAATGTGCCCTTAACGTTACTGAGTACCTGCTAGGAGTCAGGTGCCGTGAGGCGTCTCACTTAGTAATCCTCACAATCCAGAGAAGACGGTGGTCGTAGTATTGCCCTCATTTATTTATACAGGAGGGAACATCACAGTGCTTGGAATGGTTTTTACTTGAATTTGTTTTCAGACTCAAGACTGATTTCACAGTTCATGGTCACCTGAGGCTTTGATCGCCACCACTCTTTGTCAGGGATGAAGTTCAGTGCAGACATAAGATATGATACTTAACATTACCTTTGAGGACAAAAGTTCTGACAAACACATAACATTTACCTCTCTAGGGAGGGGGTATCTTAGCTGGCAAATGGGGAAGGTAGATTATGGGTTATTTAATCCTTTTTTTAACATATAAATAATATGAATTTAATAGTAATAACATTGGAAGTTTTTGAGCACAGACTTGTTCACTTCTTTAAGTCAATAAATTATTACTTAAGGAATTTTACATGTGATTCCTTCCAGTGCCAACCCCTGCAGGTCCTCCAAAGTCAGAATCATAATCTTCAAAATAGCCCTTTTGAAAAGAATCAATCCATGGTTGTCACTGTCAGCCCAGGGTTCTTTCAGTTCGGCTTCTTTGATCTCCACTTGCATATGGACGTTCTTCAGATATTCCGCACCTGTAATCTTTGTGATCCAGTTCCTTTACTTTATGGCCCTAGAAGTAAAATTGTAGGAAGTACATTGATTGCTATTTTGGCAAATGATCTAAAATTATTATTCTTTAGTTCCTTCTGGTATTGAAAAGTTTTGTTACTTCCACTCTGCTTCATGAGCCTAGCAGGAAGTGTTACAGGTCTCATTGTCACCACTTCAATAAACTTGCTGTCGTGGAAGCATCCCCTGTGTCTCAGTGTAGCCACTATTTAATCCTTTTTGACTGAATTCAGTTGTGGGAGAATTTCCATGATTTTGATACCTTCTTTTATACTCCTGGAGGAAATGTCCACCTTTTTCTATTGTACATACTCTTACAGTCTTTACTTGTGACTACAGTCTGAGCTGTTTTCTTCTTTTTTTTTTTAAATAATGTTTTTAAAAGTTTATTTATTTTGAGAGAGAGGGAGAGCATGCACAGGAGGAGCAGAGAGAGAATCCCAAGCAGGCTCTTCACTGTCAGCGCAGAGCCCAACGTGGGCTCCCAACCCATGAACCGGGAGATCGTGACCTGAGCCAAAATCAAGAGTCTGATGCTTAACTGACTGAGCCACCCAGGCTCCCCTCTTTTTTGTTTGTTTATTTTGAGAGTGAGTGGGCACAAGTTGGGGAAGAGCAGAGAGAGAGAGGGAGAGAGATAATCAGAAGCAGGTGCTCTGCGTGTCGTCAGCTGTCAGCGTGGAGCCCAGTATGGGGCTCCATCTCACGAGCCACAAGATCATGCCCTGAGCCGAAATCAAGAGTCTGCCACTTAACTGAATGAGCCATTCAGGTGCCCCTTGAGCCATTTCTTATAACAATATTGGCGTTATGTATTGGGTCTTTTGACCAGCCTCTGTGCTCAGTGCTTTTATTCTCGTTTAGGTTTCGTAACAACTCTCGTGGGTATTCTTACATGTTTTGTGAACATTTATAAATGAGGAAACTGAGGCTGATAGAACCAATTAACCACTGACACTGCTTTGACTCTGAAACTAAATTCTTATTGTTATATACCTCTGTTCTTCTCTGATTTCAAAAAGGAGCAGTTTGTATAACTTGAAGTGGTAATCCTGAATTTATTTTTGCTGTGCACTTGCTATTTAGACTTCCATAACACTAGTTTTTATCTCCTTTCCTTGTCATTTCATAATATATAAGAGGTTGGCAAAGTGACTCTGTAAAGGGCCAGGTAGTAAATATTTTAAGCTTTGCAGGCCATACGGTCTCTGTTGAAGCTACTCAACTCTGCTGTTCCAGTGTGAAAGCAGCCATAGACAATTATGTAAATAAATGATCTTGGCCATGTTCCAGTAAAACTTTATTTATGGACACTGAAATTTGAATTTCATACTCTTTTCATATGTTACATAATACCCTTTTGATTTTTTTTCCCCCAGCCATTTAAAAATGTAAAAACCATTTTTAGCTCTTGGGTTGTACAAAAGCAGGCAGTGGGATGGATTTGGCCAGTGGGCTGTAGTTTGCCAATCCTGTTTTTATCATTCTGGAGTTTTCTTCCTTTGTGCTTCTTTTTTGGGTGTTCTTTTGTAATATTAGACTCTTAAGTCTCTGCTTGCGTTGCATATGGTGGTATTTAACAAGTGTTGGTTTGATTTGGAGCAGTAAGCTCATGGAAGCTTTACTTGCTTAGTCTTTGACACCTGCTCTGCTGACACACAAAAATGGAGATTTTACTTGGGAAAAAGATCTAACCAGTAGGTGACTTCAGATACCGTTTTAATAGACGTCAGCTCCCCCCTCCCCCCCCACCCAAGGCTTGTTTCTACATGCAGCATGGTGGAACATCAGGATTGGGGGACTTTATGTCTAGTCCTTGCTCGGCCGTCAATACTTTATTGTAAGCAAAAGTCATTTTACTTGTTTTGCTTGCAGATTTTCACCTCTAAAATAAAAGGGCCTGGATGAGATCTTCTCTTAGTGGCCCTCTCTCTGTAGATGACCCTTCTGGTCCCTCTGAGATGTAAACTCCCCAGATTTCAAACTGAGGACCTTGTGGTATAGCTGGCCCCCGGAGCAGCTGCTTACTTACACTCATCTCTGCTGGATGCGCTGGTGCGCCTGCAGCAACTGAAATGGCCTGCCATGAGTCCGGGGGCTTCCAGTTCATTGTGTTTGATTGCTGGCCCTCTAATTTAGGTTTGCCTCTTGCTGTTGCCAGAAAAAGAAAGAAAAAGCTGGCTGTGTTGGCGAGTATTCTGGGAAAGACCTCCCAGACCACACAGCTTATGTTCTTTTGGGATTGCTTGCTCTTTGTCTCAATGACTTTTTAATTTTCAAGAGATGATTCTTCTTGTGGAGGCAACGGTGCTGGCTGCCAAGAAGTTTTTTCCTGATACACTTTTTCCGAAATTTTCCACAATTTAGTTTCTCTTCAGTTACTCTTACTTTAATCCTGTTTTTTTTTTTAATAGTTTTTTGCTTCATGAAAATGTATTTAATAAAAGCTTTCCTACCCCATCCACAACAGCTTCTTCTTGATCCCCTGATGGTATTTTCAGGTAGAGAAGACTTCTTGTCCAGGGAAGGGTCCCTGGCCTGCTTCTCTGTCACTCTGACATACAGCCCCTGCACGTGCAACCTGGGTCGTGGCAGTTGCATGCTTCCAGATGGCACTGTGGATCTTTCAGCCCAGTGACTTTCCTCGTTCTTCTTTCTGTGCCACAGAGGGAAAGGAGTGCATTCTCATTGCTGTTGGTTTCTCAGAAAAAGCTTCTATTGTTTTCAGCCATTTTCATCATTTTTGAACTTTGTAGATTTTGCTGAAGTCCTGCTTCCTTCCTGTCACTTCTACCTTGTTATTTCTAGAGGACTGGAAAGTTTACAGTGGCCCTCCATTCTTTGGTGAGTCACCATGGCTGGCTTTTGCTACTGAGTCAACTGCCTTTTTTAAAACATTTTTTTGTTAGGGTTGTTCAGCTAAGCACCTAACCTTTCTGCTAGATATGGCAATCCTCTGTAGCGAAGTATATGTTTTATATCCTCAAGTTTTTGTACTTCCATGTTGGATGTTAAAAAAGTTTTTTCTTTAGAAATGAATTCACATACCATAAAATTCACCCTTTTAAAGCATACAATTCAGTGGCTTTTCCTGTATTTATACAACGTTCACCATTGTCTAATTCTAGAACATTTTCTTCAGTACTGAAAAGAGAAAGAAACCCTAAACCCATCTGCTCCCCTCCCTCCAGTCTTTGGGAACCACCAATCTACTTTCTGGACATTTCATAGAAATGAAATCATTAAGGGTGTAGCTGTTTCCGTCGGGCTTCGTTCACTTACTGTAATGTTTTCAAGGTTCATTCATGTTGCAGTATCAATCAGTACTTCACTTCTTATTTCTGAATAATACTCCATTTTATGGATAGGCCACATTCTATTTATCCGTTCATCACTTGATGAACATTTGGGTTATTTTCCACTCTTCTTGGCTATTATGAACAACATTGTAATGAACATTTGTGTACAAGTTTTTGTGTGGACATATTTTATTCTCTTGGGTATATACCTAGGAGTGGAATTGCTGGGTCCTGTGCTAATGCTTTGTTTAACTTTTAAGGCACTGCCAGGCTGTTTTCCAAAATGACTGCATCACCAACAACGTATGAGGGATCTAATTTCTCCACATCCTTGCCAACACTTACTATTGTCTCTCTTATTGCTTATAGCTTTCCTAGTGGCTGTGAAGTGATATGTCATTGTGGCTTTGATTTGCATTTCCATGTACTTACTGGCCATTTGTATATCTTCTTTGGGTAAACGTATTCCTATCTTTTCCCCACTTTTTTTAAAGTTCGAGAGAGTGTGAGCAGGGGAGGGGCAGAAAGAGGGAGAGAGAAAACTCCAAGCAGGCTCTGCATGGAGCCTGATGTGGGGCTCTCATGAACTGTGAGATCATGACATGAGCTGAAATCAAGAGTCCTACACTTAACCGACTGAGCCACCCAGGCACCCCTTTCCCATTTTTAATTGCGTCGTTTTTTATTTATTTTTTTTATTTATTAAAAAAAACTTTTTTTTTAACGTTTATTTATTTTTGAGACAGAGAGAGAGAGAGAGCATGAGCAGGGGAGGGTCAGAGAAAGAGGGAGACACAGAATCTGAAACAGGCTCCAGGCTCTGAGCTGTCAGCACAGAACCCAATGCGAGGCTCGAACCCACGGACTGTGAGATCATGACCTGAGCCGAAGTCGGATGCTTAGCCGACTGAGCCACCCAGGCGCCCCAATTGCTTTGTTTTTAAATTGAGTTACGTGGGGCGCCTGGGTGGCGCAGTTGGTTAAGCGTCCGACTTCAGCCAGGTCACGATCTTGCGGTCCATGAGTTTGAGCCCCGCGTCGGGCTCTGGGCTGATGGCTCAGAGCCTGGAGCCTGTTAACGATTCTGTGTCTCCCTCTCTCTCTGCCCCTCCCTCGTTCATGCTCTCTCTCTGTCCCCCCCCCCCCCCCAAATAAATAAATAAACGTTGAAAAAAAAATAAATTGAGTTACAGTATTTCCTTATTCTAGGTACTAGACCCCTATCAGATATGTTTTGTAAATGTTGTCTTTTCACTGTCTTTATAGTGTCCCTGAGTCACTGTTTTTTGTGTTTTTTTTAAAGAGCATGCCAGCGGTGGAGAGGGGTATTGGGAGGGGGAGAGAGAGAGAGAGAGAGAAAGAGAAAGAGAGAGAGAGAGAAAATCTCAAGCAGGTTCATCATGCTCTGCACAGAGCTCATTGCGGGGCTTGATTCCATGACCCTGGGATCTTGACCTGAGCCAATATCGAGAGTTGGACGCTTAATGGATTGAGCCACCAAGGCGCCCCTGAGTCACTGTTTTAATTTTGACGGCCATTTTATCTTGTTTTTGGTTACTTGTGCTTTGTAAGATGGTGTCTTATCTTAGAAATCATTACCAAATCCAAGGTCATGAAGATTTATACCTGCATTTTCTTCTAAGAGTTTTATAGTTTAACTCTTAAAGTTGGATACTTTCTGAGCTAAGTTTTGTATGTGGTATGAAGTAGAGGTCCAACTTCATTATTTTGTATGTGGATATTCAGTTTTCTAGCCCATTTTTGTTGAAAAGATTCTTTTCCCACTGAATTATCTTGGTACCCTTTTTGAAAGTCATTTGGCTGTAAACATCAGGGTTTATTTCAGGCCTTTTGGGAACATGTTAGTGTTCATCAGGTGGCTGCCCTTATTCTTTATATTAGGTCTTCACACTGGCAGGTGTTGCTAAGATATTTCTCTTGAATCTTAACAGGCAGATAGGGGCACCTGGGTGGCTCAGTCGGTTAAGTGTCCGACTTCGGCTCAGGTCATGATCTCACGGTCCGTGAGTTCGAGCCCCGCGTTGGGCTCTGTGCTGACAGCTCAGAGCCTGGAGCCTGTTTCAGTCTGTGTCTCCCTCTCTCTCTGACCCTCCCCTGTTCATGCTCTGTCTCTCCCTGTCTCAAAAATAAATAAAATGTTAAAAAAAAAAATTAAAAAAAAAAAAGAATCTTAACAGGCAGATATATATGTTAAGCTAGTTCTTCTTGCAGAGCTTAATGAGATGTTCTCAGCTAATAAGATTCCATTCTCAGGCCAAGATGATTTTTATTCTTGGTACTATGGAAAAAATACTGGCTTTACTGATATACTTAAATGGATTTCTGTACCATCACCTTCTTAACCAGTATACATGCTAAGTGTACCATGACTAGGGTTTTCTATAAGTTTTCTGTCTTCCTCATGTCTGTGGTCTGGGGGTTTAAGACTTATGTGCGCCAAATTGTCAGGGTCTAGTGAAGATTTAATGTGGTGTTCTGTTGCTGGGCAACATGTTAGTGGCTGCCCATAAAGCGTTTGACTTTAGGTAACTCTCCCAATAAACCTGTATGTGGGTGTGAACAGTTTGAGTTCCCATTTTCCTTCTCAGCTGGCTTGTCTCAGCCTTTGTCACCGTCCAACTTATGCCCTGAAGCCAGGTCCTCTGAATCACACCACGTCCCTTTGCAGCCTTTATTGGCAGAGCGGAGAAATGTCTAATCCATTATCTCAGTCAAACTGATTCATTGTGACAGCTGTTTTCACAAACCTCCTGCTGTATCAGGTAGGGCTAAGATCATTTTTCTAGAATATGTCATTTTATTAATATAATTGGATAAAGCAGTTACCATATGACTTGCTTTCTATGCCCTATAAATTAGCAATTAAGGATAATTACTGCATCCATGAAAGTTTGCAACGTGAATCAGTACAGCTTTGGCAGAACAATTATCCGTGACAGTTTCCTCTCAATCTTAACCTTATTCTTCTGAAATTAAAATTCTGATAAACTAACAATGTATTTTATTTACTTGTTATGTTTATTGTTTGTCTCCCCCTACTAGGATGTCCGCTCTCTAAGAGAAGATTTTTTGGTCTGTTGTATTTCACTGAGTATGCCACTAGCCTGGAACGATACCTGGCACATAGTAGGCACTCATATTTGCATTGAATTAACCAATGAATAAATGAATCAGTCAATGAATAAAATTTAAAAAATTAATCCGCTTAGATGTCAGGTCTTTCACAGAGGAAAAAATGACTTGTTTTGGTGCTATAGGAGATGCAGTTTAAATTTGATATATAAACCTTGGTCTTTTTAAATTTTTTTCCAATGGAGCTACTTCTTCTTGGCTTTATTTGGTGAAGAACGTTGGATAAGAGAAGGCCATTAATATATTTTTATTGAGGAAGAAGTTGAGTAAAGACTATTGGCAAATGAGGCAGGTGAAAGGAGTTTAACAATTCTTAGAAGGAGAAATGGAGATAGCAAGAAGGAGGTGTAGTGTGTGTTGAACTATTTCAGTTCTATAAATAGTAGGAAGGAAACTAGTTCCTCTCTTCTAGATAGGTCTCTTCTTTCTTAATGGTCTGCAGATGGTCTTTTCCTACTTTTCTACCAAGGCCATGCCTAAATGAGGGGGAGCAAGTTTTACTGGAGAGATGCACACGTGTCAGCCTTTTCCTCCTGGGGGGATAGGAATGGCAATGTCTCCCACGATGAATATCTATTCTTGTTGCTTAGGAGGTTGAATTGGTGCCTGCTGCTTGAATTTGTATACTCAGTAGTATAAAAGGTGTCAAGCAACCTGTAAAGTAAAAGTCTTCTCTCTCTAGTATTAATCCAAGCATTGACTATTGTCTGAATGGCATATTTGGTGCAATAACGCAGAGATGTTCTGACAGCAGTCTTCAGAATAGCATTCAGGGAGAGAGGAAGAGGTACAAAGGAAGTTTTGCAAAATTCCTATGCACAAGTTGTTTGCCAGGGTAATAGTTATAGACCTATTGTCTCCCAGGGACCTGGGTTATTCAGTAGAGGCATTAGAGATAGCACCTTTCTGATATTTAGGGGACAAAGGAGGGTTCTTCTCATCAGTCATTTCTGTTCTTGAGCTTTTCAGTGTGGTGTGTGTTTGTTTTGTTTTGTTTTGTTGGTTTTATTTTTTTATTTTTTTATTTTGTTTGGTTTTTGGTCAGACTTGAGAAATCAGGACTTTTTTTTTTTTTTTTCCTAGCGTGGGTCATTGCTCACGCATCAGGGTTTAACCTTGATCAACCAAGGTGGGTTTTCTTATACGTGGGCCTTAGCTTTTCCAGCTGGGCTTACTGAGAAGCACTAGGTCTCCTGGGAGTACTTTATTACTTTTTGTGAAAAGTTGACTAAAACTGAGGTGCAGGCATTGGGGACAGATGCTCTGGTTTGTATGCTGGATGTAGTTTGGCTCTCCTCAGCCCCATTTGGAATTTGTGCGTCAGTGATTTCAAGTACAGGTACTCTGCAATGTGCTATTCTCCTGATTATGACGAATTGGCTATAAATGAATCAGATGCAGACTCTTTTCCTTTACTTCCTTTGGTGCTTCTCATTTCAGGAACCCCAGACATCCTGTGCTCTAGGATACCTGTTCTTTCCTGGCTTCACTTTGAGAGCTTGTCTTTTTTAGAGTGTCAGTTCCCAGGGATGATGCCCAGGGCATGGGTTCTCAGGAGAGGCAGTTAGAAAGGCTGTCTGGTTGGAAGCTATAGAGTTTAATTGCTGGTGACTGGTGACACTTGATCAGAAAGGATATAAATGAAGAGCAGGACTTGCCATATATAAAGAAGATCATCATTTATTATATGTGTCCTCGTATAGCCAAGGAAGAGCCATTTAGACCAAGGTATGTGCTTCAGGTATTGGTGATACTGAGGCATTCATCAGAACACTATTTTTTTTTTTAATTGGAATGTGTATATTTGTTGGACAGAGTTTCTGTAAGAAGGTAGTAGATTGGATAAATATGTTCTATTCATACAATGAAATATATAGCCATGAAAGTGAATAAACAGGTGTTTTACATCAACATGTATGAGTTTCACCAAAACAACATCAACAAAAACCCAAAACAGAAACAAAAAACAAAGGGCAAAAGAAGCAAGTGACATATGGGCACACACAGTAGACTCACTTTAGAGAGAGTTCGGAAATAGGAAAAATGAAGCTACATTGTGTAGAGATGTATACCTAGATGGTAAAACTGTACAGGAAAGTAAGGGAGGGGTGGTCATAATGGCGGCGGGGAAGGGGCTACAAGTAGAGTAGGGCACAGAAGGGAGCTTAGGTTCTAGCATATTCTAGTTCTTCACTTGGGTGGTGGTTATTCAGTTTGCTCATTTTTTTAAGTGTATATAGGTGCTTAAATGTGCTTCTGTATTTATATTAATATTTCATAATTTAAAGAATTAATTAAAGTGGAGAGGTGAGGGAGAAATGTCAGCTAAGCAAATGTACATAGGGGTGGCTTCCTTTCCAAGCATCGTTCCTTTATGGAGAACTCTGCGGTGCTGTGTACCGAAGGGCTCTATGTTGGCAGATCTCGCCAGCCTATCACTAATTTTTCAGCACCTATTCCTTGTTCTGAAGCGTGAGATTGGGAGTCTTTTAGATCTAGTGAAGCCAGTGCTCCAGTCCATCTGTTCATTAAATTGTGCCTTGCTGAGCAAAGACAACTTGAATAGCTTGGGTGACGTTTGTCATTTTTTTCTATACGCCTTTTCTTCTGTTCTCCCACTTGAGATCCTCCCTTCTCCCCTGCAGATATTTTAAGTTAAATCCTAGTGAGCTTCAGAGCTCTTTTGCAAGTGGGTTCTATGCCTGATGCCTTTGATTAGAGGGATAAAAGGAGCTACTGTGCTTGGGAGCTATAAGGTGCCTCTTAGAGCTAGAAGGTTTTAATCCTAGAGAGCGTGGATTTTCTGGATCACTTTGTGTGTCTCCCTTGGCCTAGACTGAGTGCTGTCCGCAAGGGACGTGCAGCATTGGGTGTACTTGGCCTCTTGTGGGTGGAGTGTAGGGGCTTCTTCCTTCAGCTTCCCCTTTTCTTAGGCCTTCCGTTGCTTGCTTCCCTCCTAAACGGGATGTGTGGGTGGAGACATTAACTTCTTAATAATTGAAAAGAGCATGGGTGGTGGTGCTTGCTGGCATGAAATTTCAGAGGTCCTTCATCTCCATGTCTCACATGCCCTTTATCCTGAACAGTCTATTTCTTTTATGACTTTTCTGTTGTTTGTTTAATTCCTACTACTATTTCTGGGTCTGTCATTTCAGAATGTAGCCCAGCGTTTCCTGTGGGTGTTTCTCATAATGAAATTAAGAACAATCCCATTCGTTTATTTGAATGCCTCCAAGGTGCCAAGTATGTTGGGGATACGGTGAGGGAACACCTTACATTATGGTGAGATTACCTCTAGACCACTAATTTTCTCTTTTTCTCCCCCTCCGTAGGTCCTCTCAGGGTGTGCTATCATTGTCCGCGGACAGCCCCGTGGAGGGCCTCCTCCTGAGAGGCAGATCAACCTTAGCAACATTCGAGCTGGAAATCTTGCCCGCCGTGCAGCTGCCACACAGCCTGATGCAAAAGATACACCGGATGAGGTGGGTGCTTCCAGAGGCTTCCCTGAGGCTGCGGACCCGGGTTCTAGCCTAATGTCTTTGACTGATGCACATTTGTACTCTTTGTTTTCCTGTGTATTTTGAGTATTTTTGTGTCACAGGAACGATGACTCTGGACGCACCCGTGTGGCTGGCAGAGTTCACACACTCAACACCGCTAGCAATGAATCCCTGGCCCGGCCTGTCTCTCCTGCCTTTCCTGCCTTTTCCCATAGGCTTCCCACCTCTGCACACTTGTCGGCGTTGTCACTCCTTCTCATGGGACATAGGTTGGAATATTTCCTAGGTAGTCTCTCAGCCATTGGAGGCTGCCGTTGGTTATGGCAGCATTCTTTTATTAATTTGTGTTTGAATTCTTCATTCACGTTCAAAATTCAGAAGGATATGGAGTGAAAAATCCAGTTCTCTCCAGGGACTACTGATGTCATTAGCGTCTTGTGTCTCCTTCCAGAGATACATTATCGCCTGTCCAAGCAGACATTCTCACTTCCATAAATGGGAGTGTATTGAATGCCTGTGCTTTATTACAGATTCCTAATCTTGGATCCATCTGTGAACCCCTTGAAATTGTTTGCAAAGTTTTGTGTAAACATGCATTGTTAAGGGAGGGAGTTTTTTTATTTATTTTTTATTTTTTAACATCCATTTTTTAGTGAGAGAGACAGGGCGTGAGTGGGGGAGGAGTAGAGAGAGGGGGAGACAAAGAATCCGAAGTAGGCTCCAGGCTCTGAGCTGTCAGCACAGAGCCCGAGGTGGGGCTAAAACCCATGAACCGTGAGATCATGACCTGAGCTGAAGTTGGATGCTTAACCGACTGAGCCACCCAGGTGCCCCAAGGGAGGGAGTTTTTAATTGTTTTCTCAAGGTAGCTTATGGCTCAGTAGTCGAGAACCATTGTGTTATGGCGATTTGAGAGACTTACAAGCTTGTCCTGCCTTCCCCTCCTTTGCCCTATCACTCTACCTCTGTCTGTGGTCTACCTTGAACTCCTAGTAGCTGCTGTGAGTCCAAATTTGGTATGGTCTAGTCTTCTTGGCTCCTATACTTTGAAACCTCAGTTCTTGTCTCTTCTTAAGTAGTGCTTTGGCTATCATTAGAAGTGAAATTTCTGGGTTCTAATTACTTGTCCTTTCCCCAACTTGATGATGTTGGGCAAGTTTGGTAGCTCAGCTTTCCTCTGCTGTTTCCTGACGTGGAAGTAAAGAAAAAAAGGTAGTTCATGGTGGATCTTCTGTTTAAGGAAAACATGTGTTTTAAAGAATCTATAATAAAAGGGGCATTTTGTTTGAATTACAGTAGTGAAGCAATATTCTAGAAAATAGTGATAGAGACAACTTATCCATAGTTCTGCTGTCAACACTAATCCAGTTAGATTCTTGGGATAATGACAAAGTAGATCAAAGAAATTCTTTTTCATTGGTCCTCCATCAGTGACCACAACTGTTGAGAATAGTGATAGTGTAGACATTGTTTGGGAGACTTAAACAAGATCATGTGAAGCACTTAGCACATGTCTATAATGTACTTGATGAATGTTACTTGTAATCTCTACTGCTATTTGTTAATTTGTTATAAATACTCCTAGTACTGTTAGACTTAATCCCTGAAGATTAATTCTCTCATAGCACTTTTCAAATTTTGCATGCTATAAGTGCTTTTCTTGACCAGCATTTTCAATAGTTCTTTACCTTTCAATTGTGTGTTGTGTAACAGCTTGAGTGCTCCTGTGAGGAGAAGAGTTGACCCTGGCTGGCTAGGGCTGATCAAGTTCATTGCCCCAGAAGAAAGAAGCAATGTAGTCTCTAAGAAAGAAGGGTTGGGTTTTAATTTCCTGTTTCGTGGATGGGAATCTAGGGCAGAGAAACACAAGGCCAGTTGGAACTTGTTCTGAAATATTTTAACTGTATCCTATGTAACAGTACAATAAAATCTTACAGGAACTCTTCTAGCTGAGAGAATACTCCGTGATCTGATCCCAGCCCTTATTATAGCTTCATGTATTTATACAGTGTGGTGCTTTTTTTTTTTTTTTCTTCCCCCTCTTCCAGAGCAACCCTGTCTCACTAAGTTTCTCCTGGTAACTCTTCAAAGGTCCCTGAGACATGAAGTATTTGATGGCTACAGATTTCACCCTTTCTTAGCCACAGTCACTTCTTCTCTGTCCTGATAATCTAGTCTCTCTTTTCCCTGCTGTGATCTGGTTTTCTCCCCTTACTGTGCTTTTGAAGGTGCTCCGGCTCAAGGGACCAGTGATGCCCACTGATAACCCAAATCAGAAACCTGATTTCCCTTGCTGTCTCCTTGCCCTGTGACGTCCAGGCCTTTATCAAGACCTAGAGAGTCTGCCTCCTTTAAGATCTCTCTTCTCCATCCTTGAAACTTCATTACTACTCCTATTGTTCTTTGTTTCACTCTGATAGTGTGCTCGGAATGCTGAAATAATGGTGCTTCTGCCTTCAGTCTCCTCCCCTCTAAGCCTTTCTCTATATGCTCCCAGATCTTTTTGAAACAAAGTTTCATTTATTCCCTTGCTAGATATTATTCTCACATTCATTCCTTGCTTATATGTCTTCCTCTGCAACACTGTAAGTTCGTCCAGGGGAAGGACCTTATCGCTCATCTCTCTTCTTGTGCCCAGTCAGTGCCCAACACAAAACTGATACACAGTGAATCAACATGTGAACAATGAGGGTAAAAAACCTGAGCGTTTCCTTTGGGGGATCAGTGGATTGTGGAATGTGGCAGTGCCCTTTCTTTCTGGCTTTTTGCTGTTTTGGAGCAGGTTGTCCATTTTTTTCACATTCAGGTAGAGTCCAGGATGGTATTGCTCATTTGCTTCCCTTTGTATCACTGTCCCAAATATCATTTAGTTGATTATTCTCTGCCTTCCCACATCATACTTCCCTCATCATATCTTCTTTCAAAGAGGCTCAGCTCTCCCAAGCCGTGTGGCAGTAAAAGCGGCTCCACTGTATGTTCCCAGGCCTCTCTGCCCTGTTGCAGGCTAATCTCCAGTGTTGCCTAGCTACTCTAGGCAGCCTAGATACTGCATTGATGGGCATTGTGGGAATTACATACTTATTTCCCACAGATTTATTGAGTTCTGTTATGTGTGAAGCTCTGTGTTGGTTTCAGGAGAAATACAGAAATGAGTGTTAACAGTCCTGCTTTCAGTGGGCCTTTTGAGAATTAGGGTGGTAGGGTCGTGGGGCCTTGAGGGATTAGTTACATACACATGTGGCACGGTGGGTGGGGTGATAAGAAGGTGGGACAAGACGTATTGAGCACTGGGCCATGGCCAAAAGTAGCTAGTTTTAAGGATTTACACTCTCACAGTAATTCAGCAGTCCATCTGGTTCGAAGAAAAGATGGGAATTAAAAAACTCATTTCATCGTGGTAGACCTCAGACCTTGCTTGAGGCAGAGAGCAGAGTGCAAGCTGCTAGATTGCCAGCCGTTGGGCATTCTAAAGGAAAAAGGGAATTTTGAGTCTCAACTGCTTACTAGCCATTTGCTTCTTAGATTGAGCTCTGAGACATCATGAAAGGACCACAGCTGTTCTTCCTATTAGGCCATTCTGGAGCTTCCTTGATAAATGCTTTGGGCAACTTTCCCATTCTTGTTCCTAGAGTTGTTCTGGGAGGCTGTGTTGGGATAGCCCTCTCTAGCAGACAGCCGTCTGCAGGCTGTCCTCTGTATGGACACTTGCACAAAGATTTGTCCTGGAATGCTCTGTTGCCCTTGTGAGGAGTGGTTTGATCAGTAGCTCTCATGGGTCCCTGTTGCCTCTCTTCATAGCTAGTCTTGTGCAGTTAGTGAATTTGCCCAACCCTAGATGGAACACAACTTGAGAAGGCTGGTTTAAGAAAGCAGGATTACAGAAATTAAATTAGTTTTCTTATAGGATTAAGTATATGTCCTTTCCAAGACCTAGAGTATGGCTTTCTCTTATTGCCTAGTGACTGACCAACTGTAAAACATGAGGTCCTAAGAAAAGGGTGCTCCTTCAGCAAGTCTTAAAATCTGTTAGTAATTTTGTTTAGTTGGTAGAAATTGGAGGTTTCCTCATAGGTGCTACATAGTTCCTTGTGAACTGACCCGTGATAAATGAGTTTTTAATCAAGTTCCTTTAAGATTACTTGTTTTGTCAGAGCTTATCCAAGTTTTAGGCAAAGCGTGTATTACTGAATTTTAGATATTTATTAGCGTGCTACTCAAAACTGAATCCTGAACATCAGACCTGTAGCCGAGGATGTTTTTTAAGTGGATCACTAAGGTAATAAAAATGGAGGACGCTGTGCTAGTTTATTCAGTACTGTTTTTGTGATGTGGCTGATAATTGGGCTCATTTTTCAATTATAAGACTCTTTTTGGTGACAGGTGGCTGTTTTCATTTTAAGGGGGTAGAGATGGGACATGAAAATGCGGTGAACTTTCTATGACCATTGAGTAATTGGCTCTTTTGCTCTTGGGTGCTTTGAGGAGAGAGCATTAGATGAGTGAGGATAAGCTTGTTTTTCTGTCTTTGAGAGCACTTACACAGGATCAGTTCTTCCTAGAAGCGTTCAGAACTGATGTTATACAACAGTACTAGTTTTGTGAACACCAGTCCGGCGGGTTGGTGAACTGCCATCTTTTGATTGACTTCTGGTTTCTGGGAAGTCATATGGGCGTTTTCTTTTAGAAAAGCTTGTTGGATAACTCCATGGAATAATCTTAATGTCCTGAAAAGGTTAGCAGAGGCTTCCTTCCCAGGCCAGTCATGTACTGTTTGCCTTTACTATGTGTAGCCCCAGCCCTGTGGCTCCAGGCGATTGTAACAGGCAGCGTACGCATGTTGTATACACTTTTCCTTTTTGTACTTTGCATTTTTCCTGCACGTGAGCTCCTGCAGATCGTATATTCCTTGAACTCATACGCCCTCCTTCCTCATTTCTGTTCTGAGGGAACTTGGTGGCACTGAGCTAGGTCTAGACTGTAAATTCAAGTGCAGGTGGCTGCTGACACAGGACTGCTTCAGAGGAGACATCTCCCTTTGTACCATCCTAGAAGTGATGGGGTGGGGATCTGGAGGTCACATGGAGACTCCTTGGCATTATGTGGATATGTGGCTCACCTCCTGTGTCAGAGCCTTAGATGGGTGACAGGAAAGAACCACAGTTGTCAAGATGACCCCTTACCAGGGCGTGTTACTGGTGTCTTCCCTAAGGTTGTGGGACCTGGGTCCCACGGGCACAGCCTCAGACTACAGCAGGAAAAGGAGACATTTTGGGGAGAATAGATCTTGCCCTTCTCAACTCTGTTGTTCTTAAAAAAGGTAGGGGGATTGGGTATCAGCAAGGCTCTTTCTTCTTCTTTTTTTTTTTTTTTAAGTTTTTTTAATGTTTATTTTAGAGAGATAGAGACAGAGCGTGAGCAGGGGAGGTGGCAGAGAGACAGAGAGACACAGAATCTGAAGCAGGCTGCAGGCTCTGAGCCGTCAGCACAGAGCCCAACATGGGGCCCGAAACCACGTACTGTGGGATCATGATCTGAGCTGAAGTCGGATGCTTAACCGACCGAACCACGCAGGTGCGCCAGCAAAGCTGTTTCTTGAGCAGGATACTCACTCTGGGAAATAGGAGCACTAGAACCTTGCACTTACTCTGACAGTGCCTTTAGCTGCTTTCAGGCTAGTTTAATAATTTGTGAAAGCACTTTGCAAACTGGAAAGAGACAAACAAATGGAGGTGGTTGTTCTTTATGTTTTCCCTTTGACTAGGTGAGTTCCTGGAGCCTGGACTTCCCATTCAGGAGTGGGCTGATAAATACAAAGCATTTAGAGTAGTGGCTGGCTCATGGCAAGTGCTGTAAAATTATTGGCAATTATTATTCATGAAGTAAACTATAGATCTGAATAGAAAGTGGTGGAGGAGAAAGTACTACTGCCAATATCTGGGAAGCTGTGAGGCCTGTTTTCAGGGCCTGTGCTAGTTAAGTCAACTGCTAGATTCTCCTTTTTTATGAGCCCCCTAAGTGTGCAATCTATGTTGTGTGCATTTCATTTTTATATTCCCCTCAGGGCTTAGCATAGGGCCAGGGTATTGAAGGAATGAAGTTGCTTGAATGCTGATTATAGTCGGGAACTAGGCAGTTCTTACGTGACACGTTTGTTTTGTCTTTCAGCCCTGGGCATTTCCTGCCCGAGAGTTCCTTCGGAAGAAGCTGATTGGGAAGGAAGTCTGTTTCACAATAGAAAACAAGACTCCCCAGGGGCGAGAGTATGGCATGATCTACCTTGGAAAAGGTGAGTTAGCAAGGAGAAAAGGACTCCTTTCTATCTATGTCTAAAGTTTCTCCAAAGATCTGATTTTATCTGGTGGAAGTCCAGGGTGAGTTCTGGTGGCGGGAGTTCTAGGACAGTTGGCTGTAGGTGTAATTGAAAGTCCTTTGAGTATCAGAGGTCATGGTGCAAAGGTGCAGGGGATTGCTCCCGATTCCTGCTCCTTGTTTACTCCTGTGTCTGCTTTCCTGGCCTGGTTTAAATGTGTGTACTACACCATAGCATTCTTCCTTATATTAGCCATCAGCCTGTGGAACTCCGTGGCTCTGTGCTTCTAGGTCATAGTGCTAATTGAATTCCTATAGATTTCCTATTGCATCTTCTATTTCCTTTATCTGTCTTGTGGCTTTTCTTCTCCTGGGGCTTTTTAAGAAAGGAAGAGTTGTTTGGGGCTTGTGGGATTTTGCAAGCCACTTGGTTTGTAATGAAATGGAAAGAACACAGGCTTTGGAGTTTTGTAGATGTGGATTAGAATTCTGGCTTCTGTTGGGGTGCCTGGGTGGCTCAGTCGGCTAGGCATCTGACTTCAGCTCAGGTCATGATATCGCAGTTTGAGGGTTCGAGCCCCACGTCGGGCTCTTTGCCGGCAGGCAGTTCAGAGCCTGGAGCCTGCTTTGGATTCTGTGTGTTCCTCTCTCTCTGCCCCTCCCCTGCTCACACTCTGTCTCTCTAAAAAATAAACATTAAAAAAAATAAATAAAAAAAAAAGAATTCTGGCTTCTGTTACCGTGTACCCTTACTTAAATCTTAACCTTTGTAAGTTCTAGTTTCATCTGTAAGCTATTGAGAGAGTTGAAAGAGATAGTATATGTAAAACAGTTGTAAAACAGATAGCATATGCAAAACAGCAAAGTATGTACTCAGTGTATGTGCGTGGGCGCACATATACCTATTGTTTCACTGGGCCAGATGGCTCATGGGACATTAGGTGTTCTGATCTTTTTTGGATTAGGTAGAGGGAGAGGAGAGTATGATTGTGGAATGGAGTTTGAACAGAAATCGGACATTGAAAGGATTGATTGGTAGGATATTCTCCATAAAGCAGCCATTTTGGGAGTTATTTTGGGAGCAGATAGGGTTTTGTTTTGTTTTGTTTTGTTTTGTTTTTTTTATAATCTTTGATTAAGTTCTGTGATTCTTTTTTTTTTCTTAAATTTTTTTTTTATTGTTTATTTATGTTTGAGAGAGAGAGTGACACAGGCTGTGAGTGGGGGAGGGCCAGAGAGAGGGAGACACAGAATTGGAAGCAGGCTCCGGGTTCTGAGCTGTCAGCACAGAGCCCGACACAAGGCTCGAACCATGAACTGTGAGAGCATGACCTGAGCCAAAGTCAGACGCCCAACCGACTGAGCCACCGAGGCTCCCCAATTCTGTGATTCTTTGATGTAGTAACCTTCCTACTGAGCTGCTTTAGATAATCTTTTGACTTGGGTAGCAAGTAGTTGGAAATAAGTAAACAGGGTATGTGGCATGGCTAACAGCATCCTCTTAAGATTCTAAGCGTAGAGGTCTTAGAAAAGTGAGTTAGGGATGACCATGGAGTTGTCTTGTTTGATTTACCCAGCAGACAAACACCCTTTTCACCCTCCCAGACAGATGGCTACCTGCTTCTCGATTGCATGGGAAACTGTAGGATTAGTCATCTTTTCAGAAAGATACAAATTTGCTTTTTACCCAAAATTCAAATAACATAGTAGGATATAAAACACTTAAGCGTTATTGTTGGATGGCTACCAGTTAGAAAGAACGGAAGACAGAAGTGCACGGTCTTCAAAATGTAATCACTCAAGGATTTTATCACCTAAAAAATTGCAATTCCACAACAGCTGGTCAGTCTTCTGTCGCCCTGCCAGAGACCTCACTGAAACTACCGAAAATGTCAGGTATAGGTAATTTCTGTAGGGACCACCTTTAAGAGTTCTTTTAAGTAAACTCAGCCTTCAGCTAAAATGGCCTAAGTATTTATGTTGAGGGAAATTGACATTTAAAGTCTTTGTTTTTAGAAAGTTTATTTTTAAAACTGACCCAAATTATAAACTGGATATACTGTAGCATGCTAATGTACTAGTGTTTAAAATAAAACCTGGTACATGGGAGGTGATCAATAAATATATACTGAAAGAATGTTTGGAATTACTTACATCTTTCAGTTTTAAAGGTTTAAATGACTTAAAGTTTAATATTTTCACTCAACTCTTTTATCTCAATGCCATTTGTAATGAAATGTAATGAAATCTCAATGCCATTTGTAATGAAAGGAACAGTGGCTTAGATAATTAGTATCCTTATGTGTATCCTATTTCATGGTTTCTCCCTTTAAATTTTTTTAATGTTTGTTTATTTATTTATTTATTTATTTATTTATTTATTTATTTATTTTGATTTTCTTAAATGTTTTTATTTATTTTTGAGAAAGAGAGAGTGTGCGAGCAGGGGAGGGGCAGAGAGAGAGGGAGACACAGAATCTGAAGCAGGATCCGGGGACTGAGCTGTCAACCCAGAGCTTGATGCGGGGCTGGAACCCATGAACCTTGAGATCATGACCTGAGCTAAAGTTGGACGCTTAACCAACTGAGCCACCCAGGCACCCCTCCTTTTTAATTTTTTAAGTTTTACTCTTTATTTTTAATTTCGAGAGTGTGTTTGTGCCTGTGTGTGCTTGAAGGAGTGGCAGAGGAAGGGAGGGGGGGAGGGAGAGAATCTTAAGCAGGCTGCATGCTTGTGCACAGCCCAACATAGGACTCGATCCCACAACCCTGGGCTCATGACCTGAGCCAAAATCCAGAGTTGGACCCTCAACCAACTGAGCCAGCCAGGCGCCCTACTCACTTCTTTTTATGTCGTGGAAGAATGGTAGAATTTGGGAATTTGTGGTTGATTTAGAACTTACTGGGAAAAAAAAAAAAGATTAGTCCTCTGACATTTGGAGAAAATACAGTCCACTTGCTCAGAATATCGTCCCAATTGTGACTTGATCAGTTTTATAATTTGATAAGTAATAAGCAAAAGTCAGATCCTTGGCCTACAAATTCCCCATTTCAGTATTCTATCCACCATGTTTTGTTGCTTCCCTTGGGAGTCCAGCCCACGGAAATGTATTTTTCTCCCTTTTGAAGGAGCAATCAGAACTCACTTTTTAGAAGTGGGTCAGCCAACAGCCGTTTCATCGTGCTCTGTGCCAGGAAACTGAAAGCTGTTTGGTGTGCAACTAATTGGCTGGCTTTATGACCACACATCTTGTTTGTACCTGGGCTTTTTCATGCTTTCCACCCCTCTGACCTCTTGGCACCTTACTGCTCAACTTTTTCTTTCTTTCTTTCTTTCTTTCTTTCTTTCTTTCTTTCTTTCTTTCTTTCTTTCTTTCTTTCTTTCTTTCTTTTTTCAAGTTTATTTATTTTGAGAGAGAGCGTGTGTGCGTGATTGGGGGGAAGGGTAGAGAGAGAGGGGAGAGAGAATCCCAAGTAGGTTCGTGCCGTCAGCCTGGAGCCCAACGTGGTGCTTGATCTCATGAACCATGAGATTGTGGCCTGCGTGGAAACTGAGAGTTGGACACTTAACCGACTAAGCCACCCAGGCACCCCTCAACTTTTCCTTTAATTGTTAAACCCTTAAAAACCCTTCCTTTTGACTTTTTGCTCTTTGGGATTCTTGTTGCTTTGAAATAACCAGTGCAATACTTGCTAATGTCAGATAGTTCTGTGTGTCTGTGTCTGGTTTCAACAGTAACCTCAGTGGAAAGGTTCTTATGATCCGTGTTCAGCCTCAGAAGCTGAGAATTCTTTTTTTTTTTTTTTTTTTGAGGGGGGCGGGTGGAGGGGCAGAGGGAGAAGGAGAAAGAGAATCTTAAGCAGGGTCCAGGTGCATCACAGAGCCTAATGGCAGGGCTTGATCTCAATTGTGAGATCATGACCTGAGCCGAAATCAAGAGTCAGATGCTTGACTGCCTGAGTCACCTAAGCGCTCCAGAACCTGAGAATTCCTTGTAGAAATATCATTCATCTGAACTTTCCTTGGTAGGAAAAGAGGTTTAATTTGATTCTGTAGAAATTTGGGTAATGCTAATGGCAAGGCATTTAGGCTGGGTTTGGGGGTGGTGTGTATATTGTTAGTGCTTATAGAAGTTGATATATAGTGTATCGAATATAAATCTCAACAGAATTTTATTCTGTGCTGACATTACCTATCAGCTAGACTCCTGTGTTTGTTTATCTGGGACCTTGTTCTCTGCCATATTAAAGATTTTTATGTGGCGATTCCTTTATCACTTTGTCTGACAAGCAGAGATTTAAGGGAACATACAGTCTGAAACCTTTTTCAATAGCATGGAAATGCAATTAATGTTTCAGGTGCCCAGGTAGAACCTAATCAGATTGGGTTTTAAGTTCAACTTCATTTTTCTTGCCTGCTGCTGTATGACAGATTAGAAACCTAGACATTACCTCTGCCCCCGTGTCTCCCAAAGCAGGAGAAAGTCTTTGACAAACGGTGTAGCTTGTCTTGGTGTCCTCTTGGAGCAGATAATAGGGCATCCTGGGAGGAATTGGACTTTCTGTGTAAAACGTGATAGACATTCCTAAACGAAGCCATATGATTGTACAGGTGTGACGACTCATTTGATTTGTTTTTAATTCCTGCTGTTATGCTGAGCACTGTGCTAAGAGATTTACAGACATTGTGGTTTAATTCTCACAAAAAGCCACGTGGCAGGTACTCTTCCCTATTTATAGATGAATAAATTAAGATACCGAGAGACCTTGTCTAAGCTAGCAAGTGGCAGAATTTGTATTCTGCCCCAGACCTCTGCTCCTTAGGTCAGCGTTCTTTATATTTATACTCTCCTGGGCTGCCGTATGTGCCTTGTTTTCCTTCAGTCCCCAAGATTGCCTTTTGCCTGGGAGATACACAGGAAAATTGGAAACAAAGTCCTAAGAAGATTTATAGACCTTTGGGTCTTTGAGAGTAGACATTTTAGGAGAAGAGGTTTTCTGAAAAACCCAACACTGTATTGCTGCCTTGTCCAATTCTCTGGCAACATCATTCTCCTTGAAGAGCTAAGGGTTAAAGTGGTTCCATTTGAGCTCTGCTGCTGCTGGAGGGAGATTTGAATCTTGTGTTTAATTCCCTTTTTCCTCCTCAGATACCAATGGGGAAAACATTGCAGAGTCTCTGGTTGCGGAGGGTTTGGCCACCCGGAGAGAAGGCATGAGAGCTAATAAGTAAGTGTTCATTACTCTTCTGTCCCCTTCTATTCCATTGTGAGAGCTGGGGTTACTCAAGTGGGGTGGGTAGTCAGTTCTACAGTGGCTTGCTGCATTTTCTTTCCTATCCCCTGGCATACAGTGGGTAATTTCTGGTGCTCTCCTGCTTTTTGGTACATTCCTGCCCCAGTGTGGATTATTCTGAGCCAGGAAGTAACTCAGCATTCATTAGTGGCATTTGACATGTATAACGCCTTTAAAAGTAGGCTTTGAGACAAGATACTTCCATTCTTTATATTCATAAGAGTCAATAGGCTATGTCTTATACCACTGACCTTCAGTTACAGAGTACTTATCCATCCATCCCAAAAGATTTATTGAGCACTTACTATGTGCCAGGCTGTGTTCTGGGCACTGAGAATATAGCCATGAACAGAGATAGCTTCTGCTAACATTTTAATGGGGAGACAGACAATAACCCAATAAACAAATAAATATACAATATAGCATGCACAAGAAGTAAGTGCAATAAAAAATAAAGTGAAGTGAATAAATAGAATTCAAAGCAAAAAGCTGCTGCTTAGAAGAAGCAAGGGTAACTGATAAGGGCTCAATGGTTCTGTTTTTAAAATCAGGGAAAATTCTGTCTCTTTCCAAAGCCTTATAAGTCTGTTTTGGTCCGTAGATCTGTAGATGGTTAATAGGTAAAACTGTATTTGTTTAGCTAATGGCAGTGTGAACTTAATGGAAATGAGTATTAGTTATGTAAGCTTTATAGTACATGTATCGTGTTCAAGTTCACCAGTATTGGCTTGCAGTAGGATGGATTGCAGCTGGCTTTAATTAACACTTTAGTCTCTGAAAAGTGATATGTTACATCAGTAATTTGGAGGTTAAAGATGCTGTTTAAATCGTTAAGTCCTTGATATATTATATGTGACTGTTGTTGGTGCATAAAAGGCCTTAGGTAAATATTGCATGAACTGTACCAGTGATGGGAATGAGCAAAGGCAAGAATGTACTTTTTGCATTCTTCCTGCCTTCATAAACTTTGGGGCCAGCCCTTTCACCATACACTTCTGAGGGTCCTTTTTAACTGCAGAAAAACATTTGCTGGAGCCTATGCTTGGGGAGTGAGCATGTGGGAATTTAATGAATAAAAACATTTGTCTTAGGTGGTGTTTTGGAAGCATGCTGAAGTTATATCTTAAGGACTGTTGGCATGATTATTGTTGGCAGTAGTTTTTAGGAATCCAGTTTGCAACTAGAATGAAAATTTTTAAGAAGCCCATACCTATATTGTACCATCTCAACAAAGAAATCTCCCCTGGAGTCCCAATCTTTATTTCTCTGAAGCTGTCTTTACTTAAATTCTCCTTTTCTCGGTTTCTATGTTTGCTTCTTTCTATCTCTGAAGTACATTTTTTATTGAATTCTGTTTGCAATCTTGGGTCCCCAACGATGTGACTGTCCTTTTTGGGGGGAAGGGGGACACAACAGTACTGAAGACTTCCGGCTTGAGAAATTGTAGGTCAGGGATCCCTGTTCCGGTATCCCTACTGCTCAACGTGGGAGACTGAATTTATGCATACAGCCATTAATGTCACCATTAAGGTATTGAGATTGTGGAAAGGCCCTGCAGTTCACAGTTTCCTTTATCTCGTGTGTGTGTGTGTGTGTGTGTGTGTGTGTGTGTGTGTGTGTGTGTGTGTCTGTGTGTGTGTGTGTGAGAGAGAGAGAGAGAGAGAGAGAGAGAGAGCGAGCGAGCGCGCGCGTGGCACGCGCGACCGAGCTAGCGAGAGCATGCACTTTGTTTTTTGGTCTATCTTTTGGCTTTCTGGCTGTTCTCCTATATATTTGGTTTCTTGCTTCATGAAGAAGGAGTCTTCCATTTTCAAAGTGGAGGTTTTTCAAACTGTTTTTGCTGAGCTGGTCTTATTGAATGTGTAAGTAGTTTTGGGGTGACATCTATAATAACAGTATTTGCTCTGCATTCCCCAGCTCTGTTCTGTAGACAAGAGCAGTAAGGATGATTGTTAGTCCCTTTCTTTGTGCTGTGTCCTGCTGAGCTCTGCCTGGATTCCAGTTCCTGATTCTGGGATGGTTAAATGAAGCTGTACCCCCTGGAGTGGCTTCCCTGTGAGCCACCAACTTGTTCTCTTGTAATCACTGATGGTGGCAGTACCGAGATGTGTGTTCTTTGTATCTTCTCATTAAATGCTCTTACGAGCGAATCTGTTGTTTGAGGGAACAAGTCTGGAATCCGGAAATTGCATTCATGGTGATTTTCTGGTTATAGACTTGGGTCTGCAGCCATAGATCTAAAACGAGTGCTTTGGTATCTTCAAGGGGAGCAGATGCTGAAGAAAGAGTTCAAAGAAGAGCCTGATTTTTTTTCCTTCTTGTTGTGAACTCACTAACCCACACATGTTTATTTTTCACGTCCTAGTCCTGAGCAGAACCGGCTCTCGGAATGTGAGGAACAAGCAAAGGCAGCTAAGAAAGGGATGTGGAGTGAGGGGAACGGTTCACATACTATTCGGGACCTCAAGTACACCATTGAGAACCCAAGGCACTTTGTGGACTCGCACCATCAGAAGCCTGTCAATGGTGAGGCTAGTGGGAAAAGACCGACATGATGCAGGGTGATTTCTGTTTGCTCTCAAGTTTCTTGAGGTTTACCAAAACTATTTTACTTGGTATCTAAAGGAATTGTTAAGAGTGCAACAACACCATGGTATTTTGGAAGGTAACTTGAATGCAGTTTACATAGGTTACATCAGGTATATTTTGACAGAAGTTAGTCCTTTGCTGGTGCAGGGTAGTAAATTGCTGGTAATTTTCCACATTGGGGATCTTCCTGTTTTCTAAAAGATGCTGCTTAAATAACATCCCTGAAATGTATATTCTGTAAAGATGTAAACACACACACACACACACGCACGCACGCTATAGTTCTTGGCCCAGTTTTGAGACCCGGTTAACTACAGACTGAGTAAAATTATTAACAGATCTGACCCATTATTTTTTTGCTGGCACCTGGTACTCAGATAAGCATCCTAGCTTACGGATAACAAAGCTCAGGGATGAGCCGTGAGATCCCAGGAAGTTCAGAAGATGGAGAAGTCAGTCTAATCTGTATTCCCAGGAGTAGTTTGTAGAAGAGTCTGTTGTGTGCACACTTGTGATCTCCCAGTGCTTTGTCACTTCTCAGAGGGAGGCTTTCTGAGGGTTTTGGGGAGATGAACTGTGTTAAATGCAGCTTGGTTGGGTATTGTTCATTCCTGGCATGACTTTTGCTAATGACTTAAGCTATTTTTTCTGTCACACAGCTATCATCGAGCATGTGCGGGACGGCAGTGTGGTCAGGGCCCTGCTCCTCCCAGATTACTACCTGGTTACGGTCATGCTGTCAGGGATCAAGGTCAGACCATACACTGGGCTATGGGGTGGATATAGGGTTTGTAGAAGCGTTCAGTGACAAGTGGATTCTTCTACTCTGGGATTTTGGACTTATTGACTCTTCCTAGTATGGGCCATTAACATTGACTAGAGTACTGTATACTGTAGGCTTTGCAGTGGGACTGTTCTCATTAGATCAAATAAGATTAGAAAATTATTTTAAAGATTTTTTAAAAAACTATTTTAAAGTACTCAGTGTCTGTTTGGAGTGGGCTGTGTGGAGAGGTTGTTGAGACCCAGAGAGATGGGAGGTTCTGATGTTTGCTGAGAATGGTTTGTCTCAATGTGGGGTATCCATTTTTGATTTTTAAAAAATCAGGAATTTAAAACTAGGCATTGATGAATCTTTTCTTGGCAAGGGGTCATTTTCAACTATAATTTAAAATTTCCTCATGATAGTGACCTGAGTTTATTTGCCTTACCAAGAAGTCTGAGAAGATCTATTTCTAGTCACTTTTACCAATATGTTTTAAAAAAGGGGTTATAAGGCCTGATTTGAGACCTTACCTGGTTTAGCTTTGTGGAGTTTGTGGTTTTGGCTGGTTTGGTGTGGGGTGAGAGTGCCTGGCACTCACATTTAGGCTGTACTACCCACCTACTTTACCTTTGCTTTAGTGCCCAACTTTTCGACGGGAAGCAGATGGCAGTGAAACACCAGAGCCTTTTGCTGCAGAGGCCAAATTTTTCACCGAGTCTCGACTACTTCAGAGAGATGTTCAGATCATTCTGGAGAGCTGCCACAACCAAAACATCCTGGGTACCATCCTTCATCCAGTGAGTGTGCCCATGCAGGCTGGGCTGTGTGGGGTTGGATGGGGGTGGGGGTGGGGGTGGGTGTGGGGTGTGCATTTGGTGTTTGATGGCCTGTGGTTTGCTTCTCTTCTTTTTCTCTGTATTTAAGAGCCATTTAAAGATCTTGGCAGGATTATCATCTGATCTTTGAGACATTTTCTAGGGAGATACTAGTTAGCTGATAGAGTTGGACAAATCTGCTGAGCTACTACTCACTTTTAGAAAGTGGATCTCAACTTTTGAGTTCGTAAGAAGAGGAGCTCTTGACATTTCCTCAAGTGTTGGTCCTTGATGTTGAGAAGAGAAAGTTGCGAGGCTGCCACACAGGTGAGAAGTGGCACTGAAACATGTGGAATAGGATTGCTGAGGTTTATATGTAGGTCTAGAAGGTAGCTTTTTAAAGTATTGGTAGAACTATGATGAGGAATCCTTTCTATGGAAAAATTACTTTGTGTACCCCAGGCCTAATCCAGTTACCTCCTAACTCTGCTTTTGAGTCAGAAATAGGTTCTTTATGTTATTTTAGTTGTGATTATCCGTTCTACCTGGGCATAGACTTTGGTAGGTGGATTTCTCCCGGAAAGGAAATGACCTTGTTTTATAACACCCAAGTGTAAATGCATTTTCATTATTGTTCCCTATGTCCAGTACAGAATAAACTCCTGTTACTCTTATTCTTTGGCTGGAGAATTCTTTCATGATGGCCGTTGTGGAAGGCTGGGACACTTGGTTTGGAGTGTGCCAGGGTCATGTCTGTTTCTTCTGGAGTACTCGCTGTCTGCCGGGGCCCTACCAGATGGCTCTGTGGCACAGTAGAATGGGAGTTGTAATTCATTGGGCAAAATGCAGCTGAAGTTATTCCTTTCCTCAGCCTGTTCTTCAACTCTCTCCTTATGAAAAGGGGAGTAAGTGCTGATCTTAGGGAAGGAAATAATGAGATGTAATCTCTACTAAAGATTAACATCCTCCTCTGCCCACAAGAAGAGCTATTGAAACGTCAATTCCATTCAATGCCACTAACATTTATCTTACTCCTGTTAAGTGAGAGTTACTGTGTTAGGTGTTGTGGGGATGGGAAGCCAAGGCTGTTAGGAGGGGCCGCAGAGTGGGGTGTCTCATCTTGGGGCTGGTTTCCTAATGAGAGAAACTCTACCCTCTCCCTCCCTCCCTCCCTTCCTTCCTTCCTTCCTTCCTTCCTTCCTTCCTTCCTTCCTTCCTTCCTTCCTTCCTTCCTTCCTTCTTCAGTGAACTGCAGTATAATTTGTGGCTGTTAATTTCAGAAGTCTAGAGAAATGGATTCTCTTATGCCTGCCTTCTCATTTGCCTTGTTTTTCAGAATGGCAACATCACAGAGCTCCTCCTGAAGGAAGGTTTTGCACGCTGTGTGGATTGGTCGATTGCAGTTTATACTCGGGGAGCAGAAAAGCTGAGGGCAGCTGAGAGGTAAGGTCTGTTAGGGAAGCCTTCTAGCCCAGGGATCTTATTTAGGATTTTTAGGGAAAGAAATCTAGTGGTCTTTTCTCCCCTATCTATGTCAGTATTTGTTACATTTCAGTAATGGATTAAGGAAATTCCACAAAAGGGTAGGATCTTACAGAGGAGTGGTTTACTTATAAGTCTTTAGTTGTCTGATTCACTGCTGTACATTGAGGGCCTAGATTTTCACTTAGAAATTGTTCTTCACCAGATTTGCTGCTTTAATGTTTTTGGGTCACTTTTTGTCCAAGCACCTCACTTAAATTCTGGATTTTAGGCATTTGGAATGAAATAGCTTGAGGCTCGTTTGAAGATGATGCAGTCACTTACTGGCTGCTACCTAATAGGCATGCTGGAGCCAGGGGTATGATGGAAACATAGAGCCTGTGGGTCCTAAAACAGGACCGTTCAGTGTTGTTAATGAAGCCTCATGCCCTCATTTATTGAAGCACATGTCAATTAAAAATGCTAATGCAACTATGAGATACCGTTGTCATGTTTTCAGCTTGGTGCCTCATGGTTAAAGCAGATGTAGAAGAAACTTATTTCCAGGAAAACAATAGTCGATATTCCAAAGATTAGGTGGCTGTTTCAAGTATTGAGGTCAAGAATTTCTGGGCGTAGGTGAATTTCATTCACTTGACAGGGTAAATGGAAGACCATGAAGCAGGTAGCAAGAGTAGGTGAATAGAGATGATATTTGGGGAAAGTCCTGGCCACCATCTCCCAGGGTGCATTTAAGCAGAACACCACCAACCACTGATGCCAGTGATTCACTCTCGAGGTGTGTTGTATGGCTTGTTTCAGAATCATAGAATTATAATGGTCTGGATAACTTTACATTTTTGGCCTTTGAGGTACACAGCTCAGAGATACGCAAGAACATGAATTGTATGACCATAATTTTCTTCCCTTGGATCTTTCATATCCTTCTTTGCCTATAAGCAGAAATACTTGTAACTTTTTATAAAAGTAGATTTTAATCTGGGCCATTAGATATGGTGTATCTGATTTAAAAACACCATGGTTCTGTGAAATTTTTTTAGTCTTTACATTCCACAGCTAAATTCAAAAGATAAAATACTCTTACAATACAGCTTTCCAAATACCTCTGATTATTCTGTGATGCTCAGAATTTTTTTTTTGTTTTCAGAAAACCCTGTAAATCCATTATTCTAAATACAATTTTTGTTGATAATTTTTTCTTGCATTAAGTTCCTGCCTCTCTTTGAAGAAAGTGAGTACAATGGCAGTAGTATCTACATGTTTTATAACATCTGTAGATTTTATGGATTTTTAAGAGGGCACATCATTAAAAAACAGGTTTAGACTAAGGAATGCAAATCATATTTCAATAATATGTGATTACTTGCCTGCTGTTTTGCATGCTGTATTTGACTTGCTTGCATTGTTAAATCTCTATCAAAGTATTTTATGTATTTTACAGCTACTACATGCTACTTTGTCTTTTTCTCCTTTTAGTTCTTCTTTTAAAAAGTGGCAGTACTGTTTTCAGAAATAATGATTCCTTTCCCTTTGACCTGTATCCGTTTATTTGTAAAGACTTGTCATTACAAAACACAAAAAGCTTATTTGTAAATCTAGCTGTTCATTGGCTTTAAAAAATTTTTGCACATATTCCATTTCCCTCTCTTAGCCTGACTGAAAAAATGCCTGATGGTTTTAGTACCATAAAACAGATTTTTGCCAACAAGTTTTTGCACTTTTGTCAGTGAACTCCTAGTGGATTTTTATCCCTTTTCTTACTCTTTAGATGTACTACAAAGGTGATTTGGTTAGCTGATAGTCTTTTTTAAAATTCAAATGGAAATTGAGCAGCCCTATGCTTTTTAAAAAAATACATTTGTTTGTTTGGATGTGGGTGTTCTTCCCACTTGAGAGCAGTTGCTCTGTGTTTGTCATTCCAGTGCGTGGCATTTACTAGTCACTGAGGAGATGCTGGATAAGCTAAAGAGCTAATTCAAGGTGGACTTGTACTGTCCGGGCTAGAAAGGCTGCACAGCTAGATCCCGGTCAGCCAGCCAGGGGCGTGTATGTCTTGGATGCCAGTTGCGGTACACTTTCTTGTTGCTTTTGTACTCTGTTCTGGTTTGACCAGTGGCCTTGCCCTTGGGTGTCGTGTCTCTGAGTTAGAGAAGGATGCCGTACTCTTTGCTCCCATGGTGATGGTGGGTTCCATTTGCTGACCTATTCTGTCTGAATGATGTGCATCCTTGTTTTTGTTGCCAGGTTTGCCAAGGAACGCAGGCTGAGAATATGGAGAGACTATGTGGCTCCTACTGCTAATTTGGACCAAAAGGACAAGCAGTTTGTTGCCAAGGTGAGTCATTCTCAGCGTCTTGAGATGCATAGTGGACATTGTCAGGCTAGTGACAATACAGTGATCTCTGAACCATCAAGCCAGGCCTGGAAGCATTTCTGTTTTAAGGCAAGCCAGTGGTGTGTGGATTGTGTGTGTAAGGGTTGTGTACGTGCATGTGTTTATTGCAGGGGAATTAGAAACCATAAGAACTTGTCATAAATTTGCATAACTTCATTAGGAGTTCATGAGTTAAAGTTGTGGACGTTGCCACCTTGAAAGATCGCTCATATTGTAGGGCTTCTATTTGCCTAGCAAATGGCTTTCTCTTAGAGTTCCCATGTCAAAGTGTGTGTGACCTCAGGTTTCTCTTCTTTCTGTTTTGGGACTCTCGTGGTTTTGAGTTTTTTCTCATGTGATGTGTTTTTCCAGAGAGCTCTCCTGAAGTGTCCTGGGATGGATTCCTTTGACAGGAACTAGTGCTACTCAGTAGATTGTTTGGGTCCATCAGCAGTGCTGAGTGTTTTCTTCATTGCTGGCTTTGGTACCGTGAGCGGTAGACCTGTTTTCCTCACTTTACCAAAGTGCTGTCATGTTTTCCAATCTATTTTTACTTTTGGCAAGAGATGCTTTAAGCTTTGTTTTCCTGAACTAAAAGAAGTTAATTAACATATCTATATCTGCTGAGAGGTGGCTGTCCCAAATGAGTTGAAGATGGAATACCACTAGGTGGCACTGTCAGCCTAAAAAATCCAGGTCTGGTTTCTCTTAGAATGGTCAAATTTTAACAGTCTCTGAGGAATTGGCTGAATTTCTTCACTTTCTTTTTTATGATGCCCAAAGCAATAAGTCACAGAGTGCTCAAGTGGCTTCCTTCCTTCTTGTCATAGGTGGTCTCCAGGCAGCTGTCAGGTTAACCATAATTGGGTCTTTGAGACCTAAGCATAATTAGGTCTTTTATCCTATTTAGGGAAAAGTTCCTGGTTGGATACTCCCCCATGCATCTTCCAAGTCTTGGTACAGACCAGAATGAACCCCTGCTTCCTTTCTGTGTGAGGACCGCACTAGCTTGGAAACTTGGACATGGCTGTTCCACCTAATTGGAACTACTTGGTTTTGCTTATGTTTCCTGTCATCTGTTCTAAGACTGTAGCTACACGGTGAAAGGGCGATCATTCACTCAGCAAGGGAAGCATGTCTTCTGTTTTTCACCATCATCACTCTGAGAGGGTCTGATATTTGTGATATAGATGAGGCTTAGGAGGGTCTCCGTATCTTGTACTGTCCCTGCTAGACCCTCTTCAGTTGAAACTGAGTTTATAGAGGGGTGCCTGGGTGGCTCAGTCGGTTAAGCTCAGGTTAAGCTCGGTTGGCTCAGGTCATGATCTCATGGTTCGTGAGTTCGAGCCCCACGTCAGGCTCTGTGCTGACAGCTCAGAGTCTGGAGCCTGCTTTGGATTCTGTGTCTCCTTGTCTCTCTGTCCCTCCCCTGCTCGTGTTCTGTCTCTGTCTCTCAAAAATAAATAGACATTAAAAAACAAAAAAGAAACTGAGTTTATAAGAGAAACCCAGAAAATTTTGCAGGGTTTTAGGCCTTTGCTGGTCAAGGTACTAATGCATTGCTGAAAAAAGAAATTTGAAAGAGTAGATGATTGAGTCAGTAGCTTTGTATTTTTCTTAAATATGGCTTTATTTGTAACTAGAGAAGAGCTGGCACATTTTCTGCTGGTTGTTTTTTTTGTTTTATTTTTTGTTTTTGTTTGTTTGTTTATTTGTTTTAATCTAGGATCCCAGGATATGTATATATGTTTTGTTTTAAAACAGAGTGAGGCTTTCTTCGTTACAATGAAGTTTCATTTGTTAAAATGTCGAGTAGAGGAAATTGCCTCTAAAAGCCATCTGACTCCCTCTCTCTCTGCCCCTCCCCCGTTCATTCTCTGTCTCTCTCTGTCCCAAAAATAAAATAAAAAACGTTGAAAAAAAATTAAAAAAAAAATAAAAGCCATCTGAGGGTTAAGGGGAATAGCCATTCTCCTGTAAGTATCTTTAATATAAATTTAGGTCATTTGAATATAGGCCTGCTTCTAGAGTAGAGAGAGAAATGTAGGTAGGTAGGTAGGTAGGTAGGTAAATGGTTTCAAAACTTACTGAGTTTTAGAAATTCTTCAGCATTATTATTATTTTTTTAAATAGAAAGCATAAAAAGGGGAAGGAAAAACACTCATACTAGATGAAACTACTATCACACAGACTTTTTTTTTTTAAGTTGATTATACTGTTTATCCCAGCGGTTGACAGATGATGGCCCATGGGCCAAGCCTGGCCCTCCACTTGTTTTTGTATGGTCTGTGAAGTGTGGGTGGATTTTACGTCGAAAAAAATGTTTTGTGGCACATGAAAATTGTATGAAATTTAAATTTCAGTGACATGAATACATTGGAACATAGCCATATCTGTCCATTTCCATGTTGTCTGTAGCTGTTTTTGTAATACAGGGGCAGAGGTGAGTAGTTGTGACAGAGACCAGAATCGTCTGCAACGCCTAAAATATTTGATATCTGGCCCTGTACAGAAAAGTGTGCTGACCCTTGATCTTTCCCAGTCCTATTTGTAATGCCTTGATAGGATATAAGGCGCTTGAGCCAGAATGTAAATCAAGGCATTGCTTCTTTCATCAAGAAAAGCTTGCTACAGAAAAAATATCAGCAATGTTCTCAGCGATGTGGTTGATTTATGTTCTGGTGCGAGCTCCTACTCTCATTGCAGGCTGGCAACCACTTTTGAGTAGTACTGAGTTATATTCTTTTGTATATGATTTTTAAGTTTTTATACTTTTATTTTTAATGCATAAAAGTTTAAAGAACTCTGTGGCTTATTAAGAAATGCACTAGTCTGTTTTCCTTTTTCTTGAGGCAGCCATTTTCAGTTCTTGGCTAGTCCATATCTTTGAATAAAATGTTTATGTTGCCTTCTTAATTTTTCAGTTTTAGGCACAACCCTTTTCCTTCATACCGTGGAAGATGAGGATTCACATGGGTGTGCATGTATTTTTCCTTAATCCTTGCAATAGGACTATATTCTAATTCTGGTTCAATGTTTACTTTGCAAATGCTAATAACTCCTGAGCCCTACAGCATATTGTGGCTACTTTTCATTTTCTGCAGAACTTTTTGTTTGCCCTGGATTTAATAATTTTAAAAGTTTGGTTTTTTTTAATGAACTTATTAATTCAACTGCTAGACTCTACCTAAATCTTCTCTAAAGACATTGATTCAGCCTGTTAATTTTATCTTTTTCAATTACATTTTCCAGGAACCTTGTGACCTATACCAATCTGGACTAGTTGTTTTGTTCTTCTTCTCACTGTTCTGGAGCTGTCATCTTTGGATATCTTCACCATTTGCCTCTGAAACCATTCTGATTTCTCCTCCTCAGATGATTTGGTTTTTCTTTCCGCAAGGTCTTAGCACTTGCTTTTTTATCCTGAAATTTCTCAGTGGTGCTCTGATTTATCCATGTGTGAGCGTATTCTTTTTAGTTTTAGCTCTTTGTGTCTGGTCTGGGAACTTTAACTATTTTGTTGTTGATTTCCAACTAGCTTCTCTGCTATTTTCTAGTACTCCTGTTTGGATTTTTAACTTTGTTGACTGGTCTTCTAATTTTTGCCTCCTGTTTTCATCTTTGTCTTTTCTTCTTCCTAAATTTCTTCGTATTTACCTTTTAGCCCTGCTACCAAATGTTTTCTTTATGCTACTGTATTTTTTTTTTTTTCAATGTTTTTATTTATTTTTGGGACAGAGAGACAGAGCATGAACGGGGGAGGGGCAGAGAGAGAGGGAGACACAGAATCGGAAACAGGCTCCAGGCTCCGAGCCATCAGCCCAGAGCCTGATGCGGGGCTCGAACTCATGGACCGCGAGGTCTTTGCTTCTCTGAATGGCTCTCATTTTTATTGAAATGTAGTTGGCATACAGTATTATATTAGTTTCAGGTATATAACATAGTGATTCAACAATTGTATACATCAGTGCTTACTGTGATAAGAGTAGTTACCATCCATCATCATATGAAGTTATTACAACATTATTGACTATATTTCCTATGCTGTACTTTCTATCCTCATTATTTATTTCTTTTATAACCTCAAGTTTGTACCTCTTAATCCTTTTCACCTATTTTGCCTTTACCATTTCCCTTACTTTCCCTTACATTACCCTCTGGCAACCACCAACTTGTTCTCTGTATTTATGAGTCTCTTTCTGTCTTGATTGTTTGCTTGTTCACTTGTGGTTTTTTGTTTGTTTGTTTGTCTTTTAGATTCAATCTAAAAAGCGAAATCATATTGTACTTGTATTTTTCTAACTGTTTCATTTAGCGTGATACCCTCTAGATCCATTCATGTTGTTGTGAATGGCCAGATTTCACTCCTTTTTATGGTGCAGTAATATTCCACATCATATATATAGTGTGTGTGTGTGTATATATATATATATATCTATATATATATATCTATATATATATATCTATCTCACATCTTTATCCATTCATCTATCAGTGGGCACTTAGGTTGCTTCTATATCTTGGCTGTTACAAAGCTGCAATAAGCAGGAGCGCATATATCTTTTCAAATTAGTGTTTTTATTTTCTTTGAGTAAATAGCCAGACATGGAATTACTGGGTTGTATGGTATTTCTAGTTTTGATTTTTTTTTTTGAGGACCCGCCATACTGTTTTCCACTGTGGCGGCACCAATTTACATTCCCACCACTAATGCACGAGGGTTCCCTTTCCTCTGCATCCTCTCCAACATTTGTTATTTCTTGCCTTTTTTTTTTTAATGTTTACTTATTTGTGACGGAGAAAGAGAGAGAGAGAGACAGACAGAGCATGAGCAGGGGAGGGGCAGAGAGAGAGGGAGACAGAATCCGAAGCAGGCTTCAGGCTCTGAGCTGTCAGCACAGAGCCGAACTCACAGACCGTGAGATCATGACCTGAGCTGAAGTCGGACGCTCAACCGACTGAGCCATCCACGCGCCCCACCCCCCTTGTCTTTTTGATACTAGCCATTCTGACAGGTGTGAGGTAATACTTCATTGTAGTTCTGATTGGCATTTTCCTGGTGATGAGTGATGTTGGGCATCTTTTCATGTGTCTGTTGGCCATCTGTATGTCTTCTTTGGAGAAATGTTGTTCAAGTCCTCTGCCCATTTTTAAATTGTATTATTTTTTGGTGTTGAATTCTATGGAGTTCTTTATATATTTTGGATATTAATCCCTTATCAGATATTTTATTTGCAAATACCTTCTCTTATTTGGTAGTTTTCCTTTTCATTTTCTTGATGATTTCGTTTGCTATGTAAAAAGCTTTTTAACTTGATGTAGTCCCAATAGTTTGTTTTGCTTTTGTTTCCCATGCCTGAGGAGACAGATCCAGAGAAAAATACTGCTAAGGTTGATGTCCAAGAGATTACTGTGTGTGTGTGTGTGTGTGTGTGTGTGTGTGTGTGTGTGTGTGTTTTAGACTTTTATGGTTTCAGGTCTTCCATTTAGGTCTTTAATCTATTTTGAGTTTATTTTTGTGTGTGTAGTGTAAGGAAGTGGTTTAGTTTCATTCTTTTTGCATGTAGCTGACCAGTTTTTCCAACACTGTTTACTGAAGAGACCATCTTTATTGTATATTCTTTTTTCCTTTGTTGTAGATTAATTGATCACATAAGCATGAATTTATTTTGGGGCTCTTTATTCCATTCTGTTGATTTATGTGTCTATCTTGTTATTTTTTAATAGTAATATCACTTCTTCCAGAGATAAAATATCTTCTATTAACTTTCTGAGGAATTAATTATAATTTTTTGAAAAATTTCCTTGCATAGTCTGTATTTTCCATGTTGTTTTTAATTCTCTTCGGTTATTTTGGTCTCTTATTTTTCATATTAGAGGCTTTCCTTAAATGCCTGGTGATCTTTGGTTATCTTTCTTATTTAAGAATGAGGTCTCAAACACTGGGCTAAAATTAGTGAACCTATATATGGGATTTGTGGTATATATCTTAAAATCCAGGTGCTTCTTACGTAAACCAAGTCTAGGTTTTGGTCCCATTTTCATCTCTACTTGAGATTCCTGATTTGACAGTTTCTTTGTCTTGGTGGGTGGGGGAAGTCTGCAGTATAAATCAGGTTGGCTATTATGTTTTCTTATCACTGGCTCAGGATTTAGCTTTTGTGAATCTGTGAAGTCTGTTACCACTCATCCATCTGCTTTCTAGCTTCCAGTGTTTTGTTGCCATATTCTTTTCTCCCATTATATTTGTCCTATTGGACTTAGGGCCAACAACAACAACAAAATCCCTTTATTTTTGTTTAAAGGTATTTAGGGAGGGCGCCAAAGTAAATGTTTGAGCTTGCTTTAGTTTGTTCATAATGTTCCATTGTGAGCCTGCATAATTTATGTAACCAGTCCCCAATAGGTCAATATTCATATAGTGTATAATTTTTCCATTATTTAGAAAATGGAATAAATCTCTATGTAAATGGCAGTTATTTCCATAAGAATGTTTTGCAGCATATTTGCCAAATAGTTTTCTAGGAATGTTAACCATGTATTGCCCTATGTGTGTTCATTTTCTAATATGTTGTAGAACATAGGTTGACCAATTTTTTCTTAAAGGACCATATAGTAAATATTTTACATTTGGTGGGCCATGTAGTCTCTGTTGAAACTATGCGACTTTGCTACCATAGCGAGAAAAGAGGCTAGAGACAGTAGTATGTTAGTGAATGGGCCTGGCTATGTTCTAATAAAACTTTATGTTCAACAGCAGGCAGTGGGCTAGATGGCCCTTGGGCCATAGTTTGCCATCCTCTGTTGTAGAGCACAGTATACTACCTTATAGCCAGTAGGAAAAAAAGTGATTTGCAATTCTTTTCATAACCTAGAATCCAGCGGTTTTGTAGTCATATACCTGATTTAAAATGTCTGTTAATACTGTGCTACTTTTTCAAGAGAACCTAGAGGTGTCCTAAGGTGCCCTGGGACTTCACAAACACTCTGACCGTCCTACAAGTTTTTGCTAAAGGATACTTCTCTGAGGCTCATGTGACTCTAAGGCCTGAACAAATCGTGCTTCTCTCTTTCGCAGTCGCCTGCCCTGTCCCCTAGAAGTTAATTGTATAGGGAGCAGCTAAATAGCCTGAAAAGCCTGCGAAAGGTAACCTGAACTCTTGAACTGGGTGCCTCTCAGGTCCTGTAGGTGATTTTGGGAACTGATGCTGTAGATGAGATGTGCTGGCCAAGAGTCTCACTTCTGAGAAACTTGAAACTCAACAAAGTATTGTCTTGATACATGGTGTCTACTGAAAGAATGTGTTCCATCCTCTGCTTAAACTGTGTCACTTTTAGGGAAGGAAATGCAAGCGAGGGCTCTCCTTGTCTCTCCAGGTTAGCAGAGAAGCATGTTCACTTCACAGCGATTAGCTGAGCCTGCTTGAGACTTTTGTGCCTGTCGTGGCTTGCCAGTTTCCTGCCTGCCTTCCCTGTGGCGTTTTAGCTGATCTGTGCTGTTTGTAGCCATATGGTCCCCTGAGCACGTGGCTTGGCTTCCCTGTCCCTGCTGCTGGATTCTTGGGCCTTGCTGATTTTATAGACCTGAATAACACTCAGGGGTGGTGGCAGGGCTGGGGAGTGACAGCATGTCTTCAGGAGGTGGAGTCTTCTCACTGCCCTGCCTGGTCAGAGGACTCTTGCTCAGTTCTCTTACCAAGTGATTGCTTAGAGCCCTTCTTTCTGCTTTGGGAAGAAGCAGAAGAATGAGAAGTGGTTCCTGCTTTCAAGGAGCTTGCCCTCTAGGGCTCCATCTGGGAGATTACTCTAAGTAGTTAACTGTCTGGACTTGTGGCCATGTGCAGTTTTGGAGGTCAGGTTGAAGCTATGCATGGATGCACACAGTGGACTCTAGGACTTACTTGGTGTGGCCCTGATAGCTTTTTGCTGTGCTTCTAGTCTTAGCTCTGAATGGAGTTCACTATCATGTCTCTTGGAGATGGTTTTTAAGCAAAGACACCTTTTAATATTTTTGGCATTATTTAGACTCTTCTGTTATGTTTGCATTTGGTAACGTGATGAGAATTTCCTGGGCTTCGGTCATAGGGCTTTCAGGTGAAGAGGAAGTTCTGGGGATGGTTTGGTTTGGAAGGTGACCTCTGCACCAAAAAGAGATCAAGACTTGGTTTGTAGCTTGCATTAGTAAACTGATTTGCTGATAAGAAAATAAAAATTGAATTAGAAAAGATTTGTAAAAAACACTTACCTGGCCTTTTCAATTCAATAAAATAAAAAATTTTATTTTTTAGAACAAGTTTTAGATTCACAGAAAAATCGAACAGATGGGGCAGAGTTCCCACATCACCCCTGCCCTCATCCCAGTTTGCTCTGCTCCCTGCCAGGAGTATGGTGCAGTTATTATAATTAGCATACCGGTATTGGTATGTTATTATCAACTTGAGGTCTATACTTTAGTCGGATTTCCTTAGTTTTTCTCTAATCTCTGTTTTTCTGTTCCAGAATCTCCTCTACCATGGCACACTCAATTTAGTTGTCATGTCTTGTTAGGCTCCTTTTGGATGTGGCAGTCTCTCGGACTTCCCTTGCCTTTTTTTTTTTTTTTTTTTTAATGTTTATTTATTTTTGAGAGAGAGAGAGAGAGAGCAAGCGAGGGAGGGGCAGAGAGCTTCAAGCAGGCTTCTGTGCTGAAAGCACAGAGCCCGACGTGGGGCTCAAACTCCCAAATTGTGAGATCATGACCTGAGCCCAAGTCTGATGCTTAACTAACTGAGCCACCCAGGTGCCCTGGACTTCTTTTGCTTTTGATGACCGTGACAGTTTTGAGAAGTGCTGGGCAGACATGTTGAAGAGTGCCCCATCTATTGGAATCTGTCTGATGCCTGGTTTCCTTTTAAGTGTTTGCTATTGACTAGTCTGCTTGCTCATGCTCAGGTGCCTGGAATTATTTGTATCAAGACATTGTCATGCTTAGTATTTTGTCAAGGGTACAGGCTGGCAGCTGTACCCTTCTGGGGAACGGCTCCAGGCCACTGCTGTAACAGTTGTGGCGTACTTTTAGTCGCTTCCTTTTAGTTGCTTCCGGTGCTGCTTCAGTTGTGTTTCCATGATTAGCTTTGGGGAGATGAGACCTAGCATACAGCCGTAGGGAGTAGGAGAAGCAGCCCAGTGTCATGATTTCAGATTTGGTGTCCCATTCTCAGTGGCCCCGTCAAAGCCATTCCTTGGTGGCATCCATAGAAGCCCCAGTGTACGCCGATGGTCCTTTTATTTTTGTCCAGCACTGATAATTTAGGCAGCTTTGGGAGTATTGGTAGTTGCGTTTGGGGAGCTATTCTGAGGATCTCTGAAGCTCAGGAAACTGTTGGCTCTTTTTGCTCATTTTATATATGCTGCAGGGGTTTACGAAGCTGAGCAGTAGTTTCTTGGCCTCCCAGTGAGCACGGTGGACAGGCTCTGCAGATGGGGAGTGTGGCAGCAGGCCAGAGATGGGAATGGATGTCGCTTGCCCCTGACAGAACTCTGCAGTTCTCTTGACTTGTGGCAGCCCTTAGCCTACACTCATCATCATTAAGCCACTCATTTTTTCCTTTTACAGTTGGGACTTCAAGAAATGGAGACATTGGGTTTAGGTCTAGTGTTTCGAGTCCAGCTAGTGACTTTGTGCAGACTTCTGCACCTGTCCCTTAGGTTATCTCCTGGAGTGTGTGGTATGGTAGGTGTGTATAGGGCTGGGCTGAGTAAGGATCTATTGGCTTGTGGAGCGAGTGAGCGATGTAGACATACATGGACTTATCCAGGTGAAAAGCACTGTAAGAAATATCACGGTTATAAATGCGGTCTGCAACGGTGCTGATGAGTAGGCTTTGAACAGTAATCCACTCTGCATTTTACTTATTGCACAGTACGTGACTATAACCACTATTTTATTGCTTCTTCCGTGTCTCTGCTCAGGAGCTGCTTGTTCTCTGGACAGTAATGACACAATTTAAAGAGGAATAAAAAGTCGTAAGCCTCACTTATACACACATGGGCACACACACACATGCGCTCACCACACACCTCTTCATCCAAAAGCCCGGCCTCGTTCAGTTGCCAGCATCAGAGCATGCAGTTCCTGAAGAGGAGGTTTCTAATCAGGGAGATGCCGAGCAGAGAGGCTGTTGCCGAGGCCTGAAATTTACAGCTCTAAGAATCCATTTGCTGCCGCTGCTGCTAAATATTATAAGGGGTGACGAATGCCAGTAACTTATCACAGGGGTACGCTTAGATCTTCACGTTCTATAATCGGGGTGAAGATGTGAGCACTACGATGCTTTCCCTGGTTTTATTCCTCTCTGAGCACAACTAGGGGGTGGGGAATGTCTAGATATTTCTCACATCTTGATTATGGGAATTTCCCTATGTTTTTGGCACTTGATAATTTAATAAGAGTTTTGGTGGGAGAGGAATGTGTAGCTCTGTCCATCATTGAGATTTAGTAAATACTGTGAGGTGTGTGCATTGGAGATGGTGGCCCTGTACTTTTGAGGGAGGAGCAGTGTTGATTTGCTATACTAGCTACTTTGCTTGGTGTGGCTTTATGGAATTTTTCTTCTCTTTGGTTTGAAGGTAGGATAGCAGAATAGCATGTATCTTGGATTCTTTGGCCCATGAATGTTTTATCATCCATTTTATGATACTTCTCCTTTTACCCAAATGTGGGATTTTGAAGAGTAGAGAAATCATTAGCTGTGGTCTGTCTCTTTTGTGCAGTTGTCCAAGCTGCTACTGGTGCCTTTAGGGAGTGGGAGGAAGATTCCATTGTGATGGGCATTTTTGCTTGGCATTAATGTCTAGATGGCAATGGGAAGGTGTGTTTTTTCTTTCTGTTAGTGAATCTGTGTTTTTGGTTGTACCTTCTGGGCTGTTTTCTAAGTCCTACATGATTGGGCTGGTGTAAGGGGCTCTTTGATTTGGAGGGTCCTATAGACGTTGGTACCACCCATACGCAGGTAACCAGCCCTGACCTTGTGGTCCTCATGTCACCCACCACAGCTCATGCTTTTGATTGCCTGGGGACTTGACTAATTTTTTCTGGCCAGGCGAGTTTTGGGTTCTGGCTGTCTGGGTTTTAGTGTTTAGCCTTTGCGATTCTCAGATCTATCAAAAAGGTTAAAGCAGAACGGCTGTGGAAATTTTAGACTAGCTTTTCTAGCCTAACTAACCTACTAACTAACTAACTAACTAACTAACTAACTAACTAACTAACCTACATTGAGGTTTGCAAGTTAATCTTATGTACTGGAAAATTAAAAATACCCTCTCTCCTAATCTACACTGTTGGTTCTCAGACCTTTCATTACTCTTCTGATCACTGGCCTGTTTTTCCCTACACTTGCTGCTCATTACTTATGGTAGAACCTGGGGATGCCTTCCCATCTGCCAGTCATAGTCAGCCTTCCATGGACTACAGCTTGATTCCAACTGTCATCTTTCTTTTTTCATTCATTCTGTCTGATGGTGCTTTTTTCCTGCTATTTCCTGTCATGTATAATTTCTCACTTGGTTCAGATTGTTCGTTAAATCAGTCTTTTCTTTCTGGTATGTGGTTGGTTGGTTCTTTGGAACAGCCATTTTTTGGGGGTGGGGGGCAGGAGTCTGCAAGTGAATGGGTGTATTCTGTTTTAAAAGATATGAAGCCTTCTAGAGAATAGTGAGGGCTCTTTTAGGATACTTATCAGTGTGATATCCACCATAGCAAAGGCGAGTCTAGCTCCTTTTGTTTCTTGCTTGAAAGAGGAGGGAAATTTTGCGAGTCTGCCCTCACTGTGGCACCTGACCCTGTAGTTTGTTCAGCTGCCTGTTGGCTCCTGATGGGGCCTGATTGAAGCCTGGAAGAGTTGGTTTTGATTCTGCAGACAAAGTGGATGGTGACAGTGATATGTAGTCAATAGCTACCTTGTAAAAAAGTATTACTGGTTTAAAAAACGAACAAACAAACAAAATAAAAACCCCCAAAAAGCCCTGAATAGCCTTGTAACAACAGGCTCTGAATATAATCAAGTGAATTGTAGACCATAACTGAATTACGGGTTCTAGTTGTAACCCTGATGTGATCCTAGGCCAGTTTCAGTGCGATTTTATTCTGTACACCTTGGTGGAATGTTCTAATAATCTCCTCAGAGGAATATTTGTGCTTTTGCACTTTGAATAGATATCTTTGGAAGTTACCCAAGAGTGGAAGTTAATCTTTTTTAGCTGAGAGTGGGCTCCAGTGTTTCTGATATTGGGGTCTAAAACAAAGTTGCCCATAGTAGTGCTCTGAAAAGTTGGCTTTTAGAGTAGTTGAAGTAATATATTAGCAATTTAATGTTTCTGCCCTGAGATTAACAGCTGAGCCTCTCCTTTACCATGCTGTGATGACAATTCTTTTTGCCCTTCACTTGCCTTTGATTTTTCTGCTCTCTTTTGGGGCATCCTGTTTTGGTTCTTACCTAGTGCTGATATCTTCTATCCAGCCCTTGCTTCGTTTCCTAGATTCACACTGAGTAAGGAATTTTGATTTTAGAATCTGTTTCAAGGAAAATCATGAATAACATGTAGAGACGAGATTTCCAGTTTGTAAGCTTTGTAGTTAACTACATGTCTTGGTCAGTTAACTTCACGTCTTTGTGAACGATACAGATTTTGCCTCATAGAGAAATCATAATAAGGTCTTTGGGGACTGATAATTATAGCATTGTTCTCTCCAACATTGTTGTACCATGAAGGATGATATTGAAATGCCCCAAATGGCTATTGATCTGACTTTTCTCCTTATGACTGTGGTGGGTCTTTCTCCTTAGCATGTGTGCTGTGAGGTGGGCCATCTGAGCAGGTCTGAGCATTTTTGCTTCTTGCCCACAGGTGATGCAGGTGCTGAATGCAGATGCCATTGTTGTGAAGCTGAACTCTGGTGACTACAAGACCATCCACCTGTCCAGCATTCGACCACCGAGGCTAGAAGGGGAGAATACACAGGTGAGAATGGGGAAGGAGTGGAGCCTCTTTTCAAAAATCAAAAGGAAGGAGCTGGAGAATACTTAAATATGGTACATATGTGTGAGAATGCTCACAGAAGCTATTTTAATTCTCCAAAGTATTATTTCCTAGTATCTGCAGCCTGGCTGGGCAGGTGTCAGTTTCTTCTGAACCACATTCACTGATCTGCTTTGTTTTGGGTGGGCATTGCTGGCATTCTGCTCTAAGGGGCTTGAGAGGGGTTAGGGCCAGGATACATGAGGCGGCAGTAAGTTTTGTTAACAAGATTTTCTTTGAGAATAAGGAGAGGAGAAGGTCCGTATCTCATGTGCATGAATGTAAGGCCTGTTTCTACTGGTCATTTTGATTTGAAAGTTCTGTATGTTTTTGTTCGGGGAAGAAATGAATCTTGGCGTATGTATTCTCTGGGGTCACCTGCTTCGTCTGTTGCAAGTGGTAACTGAAATTATTAGTTACACTGTTTTGTGCTATTTGTTGGATCTTTTGGCAGCAAAGGTGCTTCCCTAACCAATGTGTATGATTGGGGTATATCAATTTTGAGAAATACTTAGGAAGAAAACTATTGAGTTGGTAGTCTGCAGGCAGTTTTGCTGTAAATTTTCTGCTCATTTTCTTTCCATTGTTACGAGTGGTGAGAAGTTGGAGATACAGACTGAAGTTTTTGTTGAATTACTTGTTTGGTGATATCTTGTTTTTACAGACCACTTTCCAACTTTTATTTTTGCCTTCTCGTGAAACTATAGTGTGTAACTGGTTATAGAACTGGGTCTGGGTCCATTGTGAGAGCTGGTGCCACAGGCAGGTGTTTGGACAGTTTTCGGAAATTAAACACAGCATGGTTTACGTTAGTGCTCTGTGCTTTAATTTATCCCTTTTGTAGTTCTAAAGAGGAGAAATTTGCTTTTCTGATGTTTTGCACGTATACGTGTCTTGGTGCATTTACAAGTTTAAATTCATGCCCTGTTTTCATTTGCATGAGAGTTTACAGACAGCCCATAAGAGTAAAATAAAAATATCGTGATTGTCTTTTGAATCTGATTGTGCGTAAGAAACACATACAGGAGGGGTTCTTTGAATGTCTGGCCAATCAGTTCGTTCTCTCTTTTAGTCCCCCCACAGAGGAGGCAATTTAATGCGGCAAATGGTATTGTGGTAAGGTTGAGAATTTAAATGCATGAAAGTCTAGAAATGCCAAAATAAGGTTCTCTCAGTAACTGTAGCTGTGCCTCATTGCACAGAGTAAATAGACATCTCCAGTTTTATCAGTATTGGGAGTACTCCACGATTCGCATCTGTGCCATGCAGTTGGAATTAAGGTTCCCACGGCAACCACAACTTTGAAATTCTTGAACGTTAATTTTTGTGCCTGCCTCATTGGCCAAAGCATTATGTTAATGTAGACTGTGTAGCTGAATTTCAAGCAGGTTTTAGGAGGGTGGGGATGTTATAGCTCAGGTAAGGTAATAGCAGGTGTTCAGGAGTAGGAACTACTACTGAGAATTTTTAGCTTTTCCAGGAGCCTTTGGAACTCTTCAGGGGGTAACGGATGGATTTTTCCCTTAGCCTACTGGATAATGGGAAGTTGTTGGAATATATTCCCTAGTTTAGGCAGAGTCCTGTTTATAGAATTCCTTGTTCTTTACCAAGGAAGGTTATTTCTCACTTTGTGTTTAATTTTATTTTTAACTTCTGTTCACTCCAGAGATCTTACACCATTTTAAGGAAGTTTGAAGTAAGGCTTAGCTGTAAGAGTCTACAATATACGGCTTAGATGAAGTGAAGAATGATTTTTCTTATTTCTTCATTAAATTCCTTTCAAAGATTTTAATGAGGCAGTCACGTAAGAAATAAGTTAACATAATGCACTCTGAGTACATTGGCGGAGGGTGCCGTGAAGAACCCAGTTACAGTGGGCACTCGGGAGTCTCCCCAGGAGCAACTAGGGTTCCTCTCTTGAGTGTTCACGGATGAGAAGTTAGTGGATGGAAGAAAGGGCACTCTAGACCAACACCGACTGCTCCCTAGATCTATAATGCAAGCCACACAAATGAACTATATTTGTTATTTAAAATTATCTGGTAGCTATATTAAAACCATCAATTTTAATGCATTTTATTTTCCTGATATATCCAAAACAGTATTATTTCAACACTTAATGCATGGAAAAAGTTAATGAGAGATTTTACTTAATTTGATATTTAGTAAGTCTTTGAAATCTGGGGTATAGTTTTATACTTGGAACACATTTCAGTTTGTTTTAGTGTATTTCTAGAGCTCAGTAGCCACCTGTTGGTAGTGGCTTCTTAGAATGGACAGCATGGGTTGAGAAATTCAAATGAATGCCATTGATAAGTGTTTACCAGGTATCTGCTTTGCAGCAGATGCTATGGGAATGCAGCAGGGAAAAAACTTTCATGGAATCACCCTCATGGAACTTTAATTTAAAACCTAGTAGGGGAGATACACAAGTAATTCCATTTATGTGAAATGCTATGAAAGAAAAGTTTGGAATTTATAAGAATGTACAATCTGGGAAGGCTTCCTGGAGGAAGTGATGTGTAAAGTGTAAAGCCTCAAGGGTGACTAGGACTGAGCTAGGTAAAATGTGGGGAGAAGATAGTTCCTGACAGAAATGGCAGTAATGACAAGAGTTGGGTGAGTTTGGGAAGAGGGAATAATAGGCACTGTGGATAGTGCATGAGGGATACGATGCCTGTGGTACAAAGTGTAGGCAGGGCCAGATCACACTTGTCCTGTCAGCATCTCAGGATACTCAGAGACTATGGGGTATTTTGTATGACTGGAATAGAGGGTAGTTAATGCTAGGGAGTAGTAAGAAATGGGTTTGGGAGTTAGGCAGGGGCCACATGCTGAAAACGTGTGTCATACTTTTAGATTTTTGTGTGAAGAATTTTAAACTAGGCAATGGCATGTTTGGATTTGAGTACTCTTGCGTTGGTGGCTTGCATTTACAAAACATGAAAGTAATTTGCATTTATAAGGGAAGATCATGCTAGATGAAAACTCATCTGTAGGAAGGAGTTGTGGTGTTTCTTTTGCTAAGCCCCAGTTGACCATGGCCCTGGGGGCAAATGGAGTGCTGACTACGAACTTGTGGAAGTTGTTCTAGCAATTTCTATGCAGGAGGATTCAGAGTTCTTTCCTTTCTACTAAAAGAATTCCCCAGATCTGTGCTTACTTTAAAGTTATCAGAGATTTACAATGTGGGTATCGGAATATAAATCACCCGGGGATCCCAGTGAATCCATAACTTCATGTATGTAATGACTGGGAGAGCAGGCATCTGCTTGGAGTCTTTGGTTTTTAATATTCTTTACTGTATACCATCTGTTCTTGTAGCTACAAGGGGAGTCCAGTCAAATACTCAAGGCATAGATGTTGGGGCTGGGACCTCTGTTAACCCATATGGTGCCCTTGTGCAAACTAGAGAGGGGTGCCCCCTTCTTCCAGGGCACCCCTTGTCAGGGCACATGGCTTGGCAAGCAGAATGGCGGTTGAATTTCAGCTCCCATTCAGCCTCTGTCTCCTTGGCCAGTGCCCTTGTGCACAAGAATATATGGCTGTCCTAGTTAGAACAGGGCTGATTAGAATCTCCAGTGAAAATGTTGGTATGTTTGGGGAATTGAAATGGTCTTGTAGTTGCAGAAATGCGGCACGCTTGAGGATTGTCCGGAGACGACGGATGGGCTGCGGAGGGCCTCAGATGAGACACTTAGATTGCCTTCTGCCTCATCTGGGGGAAACTTTCTGAAGATGATTGACTTTGAAATGGAGAAAAAGATAATCTTACAGTTTATGGTTTTGGAGCCTGTTGTATGGTATTAGAGCAGAGTGGGAGAAGGTGCAGGTTAAGGAACTGGAGGACTAGGTGAACAGGGAAGCGAAAGTGTTAGCATGACCTTCCTCAAGGGCAGGCAGATGGCGGGCAGTGTCTCCTGCTGCGGGCTAGGCCTCCCTACAAGCTCCCAGATGACGACCCAATGGGGCTTGCCCTTCAAGTTAGGAAGGGGAGATTCTTTTAATGGTTACCTTCCCCAAACCCTAACAACTCTAAAAACCCGTCATCGACTTAATATAGATCTTCCAAGACATCTATACATTGTGGGGATAGTAGGGCAAATTGGATTTTCCTTTTTTGAACACAGAGACAAGTTTCATTTCTCTTAAATTATACATGAAGGCAAGGAGGTTTTGCCCAAGGCTAGCCGTATACTCCACTCCCCTTTTTTGGGTTACTTTGTAATGCAGCCAGAGGAAGGGCTCTGGACAAAACAGCATGATCAAAGGACCTGTTTTCATCCTAGGCAGCTGCTTTCCAGTAATATCCAGGAATTCATGGGTAGCCATTACTCCCAGAGTTTGGTTAAAACTGAATTTTTTGCTGGAAAGTTTGTCAGGAGAGTTAAAAGCAAGGATGTGTAATATTTTCCTCAAAGATTACAGTTAGATAGATGCCTGATGCTGTTGATTCTATTGCTGTGGCATTGATGCTTCTGGATTATTTAGGGTGAATCCAGTGTCAACTCTTTGCGATCTTAACTCCTTTAGGCTGAGGGCCATTTTGGACACCGATGTGTGGTGTTCCTGAGTACCTAAACACGTATCAGGGTTTCTCTAAAGGTATACTGGAGTTTGTTTTATGCAGTTGTTTGCTGCAGAGAGACAAGTGCTAAGTGTTGGAGGAAGACTGTGGCTTTTCTGAGCCACTGCCTTAGAGGAGACAACACACTGTGTAATCCCAGGACTTCTAGAGAGCATTTGACTTTGATCCGACATTGGAAAACATAATGCTCCTGGTGCCCAGGGCTGCCATGGCTTTGTGTCACACTTGGAGTGTTAATGACAAAAGATACCCCTCTGGCATCTGATGAAGGGGCTGACTTTTCCCCCCTTAAAGTTGGTTTGGCCTGCGTAGTGCTGTTGTGGTGGACAAAGATATAGAGCTGGAATTTACCTCGAAAAAGGTACGTGATTTACCCAACGCCCAGGTGTTAAGTGTAGAAAGTTTGCTTTCAGTTGCAAGGCTTTTTTCCTCAAACTCCTGTCTATAGAGTCTCTCTCTCCCTCTTTCACACATGCGTGTGTACACACACACACACACACACACACACACACACACACCCCTTCAGCTTGGGCCTCTGGGAAGTGTGGAAACCTGAAGGTGGAGCCTTTCCCCTGACCTCGCAAACCTATGCTTTCAGTTTGTATTTGATTCTATCACCTTATCTTTCAGCCTCCTCCCTGTGGAATTTACCACATAAATGTTCTTTCACAGCAGGCCTCTAAATATTTAGTCGTGGGCACCAGAGGATCAGTTTTGTTAAAGCTGTAATCTGCCTAATCTCCCAGTGTCCTTGCTGCCTTTTTTGGGGGGTGTTTGTTTCCCAGGCCCGACCCCACGGGGTCTCTTCTGTAGGCACTCATGGTTGACAAGCTGCAGGTAGGCCCGTTAGTGATGCCCTGGGATTCCTAAGGGCGTTTTCTCAGAGGCAGGGCAGTTTCGGGTGCTAATAACTCCATTTGTTGTACAGGGCCCCAGGGTGCTTTGCCATTTAGACACGATTAAAAGCGGTTCTCAACCTATTCCCTTCAGTTGAGATTTTTGAAAGCAAGATGACTGGTCCCTCTGGACCCTAAAGCAGACGATGCTGCCACTGAGATGCACACCAACAGAGAGCTGTGGGGCCGCAGTCCCTAAGTGAAGCCAGGGCAAACCAATAAACCCACTGACTGTGATCTCGCGCATGGGACTGGGAGCATAAGGCAAATAGCAAATTAGAGCGGGACTCCAGCTTGGCATTAAGGACCTTGGAGAAAAGCAAAAGCTCTTTGAAATGGATATAGCATTTCACCGGTTTCCAATGGAGAGACTTGGGGACTGCAGCAATGTGATCAAAAGACGTAGAATATGTCAGAGCGCTGGCAGAGGCATTCTGTACCAGTTTCCGATTTGTTTGATCTGGGCGTTTTTGAGAAGAACACTTGAAACCTCCTTTGTGAGAGGATTGAAAAAAATTACCATTCGGAGACTGTGGGTGGGTCTTAGCTCATCTATTTAAGATTCAGGATGTACGTACTCTGTCATTTTTAAAAGATTAATTCCTGTTCCTCTGCTGGGGAGGGCACTGGGGGCAAGCCTGACTCTTCTTGAGGTCAAGACATTTGCTATCTGGGTAGATAGCAGGGTTCCTCAAAATGTGAATTATAACTGGGAAAAGATAGCAATTGCCTGTTTCCCTTTGATTTACCTTCTTCTCCATATTACTACTTAAATTTTCTTTTGTTTCCTTTAGTTAATGCATCCCCTTTCTCATGATTTTGCCTATCCCCTTCCAATAATTTTTGTAGGATTTGAACAATCTCGTGGGGCCTGGTGCTTAATCCTTCCCCGAACCATGTGCATTTACCTTTTTCAATCCATCTTCCTCTCTTTCTTCTCTCTCCATTTAATCATCACTATTACACAGTTCTATATTTTCAATTTATCTAAATCTTCCGAGTGCTAGCGTGTTCATATTTCTTGCCTCTTTTCAGTCCTGTGAGCTGCAGTAATTCTCTGTTGTTTCCAGAGTTGGCAGCACCATCATATTTACTGTCCTGTGACCATTTACCATAGCTGCTGTGCTGAGGTAACTGTCTTTCTTGCCCTGGCTCTTGAAAGCTCCTTTAGGCCAGAGATTTCCATACCCACAGTCTTTCCCTCCTCTGTCTCATCCTGTACTGTTACTTATGTCCAGCCCGCTTTTGGTTACAAAGCCTAAACTCCACTGTGAGCCAGAGTGGAACTGGTTTTCTCAGCTTCATACCCCTCTCTTTCAGAATCTTGCAGAGTGCTGTGAATGCAGCAGGTGTTTAGTAAATGTTTATATCAAAAATATATGCTGAGGCTTAAGACCTAATGCATGTATTGCTTTTGAGTGGCATCATTGTTATCCAATCCATTTGACTGCTGCCTGTAGTCATTCCAACTTGAGGCAGCATGTCCTGGTGTTGAAAGGTCCTGGGAGGGAGTGTTTTTTTCTCCTTCTTAATTGGATTGCTTGTTGTTTTTTTTTTTTTTTTTTTTTTTAATTTTTTTTTTTTTTCAACGTTTATTTATTTTTGGGACAGAGAGAGACAGAGCATGAACAGGGGAGGGGCAGAGAGAGAGGGAGACACAGAATCGGAAACAGGCTCCAGGCTCCGAGCCATCAGCCCAGAGCCTGACACGGGGCTCGAACTCATGGGCCGTGAGATCGTGACCTGGCTGAAGTCGGACGCTTAACCGACTGCGCCACCCAGGCGCCCCTGCTTGTTGTTTTTTAATGTTTGTTTATTTTTGAGAGAGAGAGCGCATGTGCACAACAAGTGAAGGAGGGACACACACACACACACACACACACACACACACACACACAGAGAGAGAGAGAGAGAGAGAGAGAGAGAGAGAGAGAGAGAGAGAGAGAGAGAGAATGAATGTGAAGCAAGCTCCAGGCTAGGAGCTATCAGCGCGGAGCCTGATTCGGGCTAGAACCCATGAATCGTGAGGTCATGACCTGGGCTAAAGTCGGACACTTAACCAACTGATCCACCCAGGTGCCCCTTGGATTGTTTGTTTTGATAGCCAGGTTACCCATGGCTTCCTTTTCTGTAGGCACTTCCTCTTTCCCACTCCCAGGTTTCAACCTAGTTGATGCATTTGGATTGCCTAGCCCTGCCCCTTTCTGAGCCCTGGTTTTCCTCATACTGGCATTCCATTAGCATAGTATGGACTGGGTTCCGTCCACCAGAGGGGCTAATCTCAGGATTTTAAGTGATTTTGCAGTTGGTCCCCAGTTGCCTTTCTTTTAACCCCTCCACCCTTATTCAGGCTTTCCCAGATATCTTTCCTTCGTGGCAGTCCAGGTGTCTTGATTCATTGGAGTTTTTAGGTGCACTTTTTCCCCAAAGGCTATATATTTTTTTACTGTTGTTGACCTTGTTGGTTGTCAGATTATTTCTTTGCTTGGAACTAATTTTAAAATCAATTAGAGAGCTTTCCCTTCATCTTTCTCTTTTTATTTATGAGATACTGATTGCAGAGCTACCTACACTGTGTTTAGATAAATTACCTTTTTTTTTTTTTTTTTTTTCTTTTTTCCCCGCATAACATTTATATTCAAGGCAAGTTTAGTGCAGTCATCAGTGCTTTCGACTTCTGCAGGCCAGGGCTGTAGGTTTCATTCCTTGGTGGGCTAATTAGCTTTTTACTTGGAAAATTTGAGTTAGTTCAAAAACCAAACATTTCAGATCCTCATGTCCTATAGGTGCTATGGATCTAGGAAGTTATTTTTATTAGGGAAGTGTTGATAATTTTAGAAACGGAATTTCTAATCTTGACCATTTGGTGTATGTTGTGGTCACAAGGTGGATTTCAGACCAGATGATAGATTATGGAGGAGGAAGCCTCATTTCATGTCACTGCTTTGGAAAAGGCTTTTCAGAACTGAAACTAGAAGGGGAAGCTGAAGGACACAGATGCTTGCTTTTTTTCCTAGTAAATGACAGGTCTATTGCTTAGGCATATTTTTGATGTCACTTTTTATTTCAGCCCTTCTTTGAAAAGCTCCGGTCACTTTCTGGGTTGTTCACATTTCAGAGGCCTTCATTTCACCATCTAGTCTGGTTTTGGCTGCAGATGCCTTTGCCTGGTTCATTGTTGTGTGGTGGCCACCCTGGCACATTGCTGTCCCACAGGAGGGTCTCTAGAGAGAGAGAGAGGCCAGTTGATAATGCTCTCCCTTATCCGTGTTTCACTGCATTGGGTCCTTTGTGAGGCTGAGTGGAAATCTCCTCTTTATGTGGCATCTGCTGCGTCTTCGTGTTCAGACGCTGGTCCCAAAATTTGGTTCCTTCTGCTCTCCTGCTGATTCTAGATAACCCACACAGTGGCTGCCTGTAATTTCTAGTTTCTGCTTTGTAAAATGCTTTTTCTCTTCCCCATTCCCTCCCCGCCCTTCCCTACTAGGTTTTTCCAGTTTGGTTTTTCTGCATCAGGTAGATTCCTCATTTCTTCACATCTATTGCTAGCTCACTTCCTGGCACATAGTTGATACTTACATGTTTGTTGCATAATGGCTTATTTCATTTTCACTGGCTGTCTTTTCACTCCTTGTTCATAATTTGGGAATGGGGTATGGGCAGAATACACCAACACTTGATTTTCGGAGTCTGTAGCTCTACCATTGGTAGGACATTTTTCTCATCCTTACTAGGGAGGCTGATAGGATTGTTTGATTTTCTGTGCAGTTATCTTTTGTAAGGTGGCCTGGAATTAGGAGAAAGCCACATTCTTATTCATATGGAGCTGCCTTTAGCATCTGCTTATCCAGCTGGAGGGGCTTGTTTTAGAAACACTGCCTTGCAGAAAGCTGTAGGTGGATCTCTGTGGAAGGGCTGCTGATGTGTTGCGTGCCCTGGGCTCCCTTTGCAGCCTGCCTGCTCCCTCGGGCTCTGGCTGGAGGCTGGTCCCTATGGGTGGGATGCAGTCTGTACTGTCCTCCCTGTCCTTCTCGGACTCTTTTTCCTTTTTACCTCTTAGCTCAGCTGCTGTGCGTAAGCGCACTGTATTCCGCATGGGGGAACTGGCAGGTGGCTCCGTTTTCTGGTTTTGGCCACTGGGACAGCCAGGAGTATCAAACCAGTTTGTTCTTTAAGAAGAGGGAGACTTGGGGCCCCTGGGTGGCTCATTCGGTTAAGCGTCCGACTTCGGCTCAGGTCTTGATCTTGCGGTTTGTGCGTTGGGCTCTGTGCTGACAGCTCAGAGCCTGGAGCCTATTTTGGATTCTGTGTCTCCCTCTCTCTCTGCCCTTCTCCCACTTGTGCTCTGTCTGTCTGTCTGTCTCTCTCTCTCTCTCTCTCTCTCTCTCTCTCAAAAATAAATAAAATGTAAAAAAAAGAAGAGGGAGACTTGACATCACTCAAAGCAGCGTCTTTTATTTATTTCTTATAGAGGAGAAAGAAGTTATCCCAGTCCTTTGCTATTCTTTGAGTGTGTATTAAACTAACAGCTCAGTGTTTTCCTCAGGAAAACATCCAGGGTTCCTCCCTGTCATTTGGGCCGGGCTGTGTCTCGCCTTTGCAGATTGCGTTGTGGTGCGGCCGCCTCACTGTTAAAGCTTTTTGGCTTCACCGCCTACCCCCACCCCCTTCCAGTCCTCTTCTCTTGGAGGAGTGAATGGCTCTTTCAGTCTAGACACTCCTGTTTGCATACCAAGTTATAATTATTCTGGAGGTGCTTATACTCAGTAATAGCAGAGTTCAGAAAAATGTCCGCTTCCCAATTGAAAAATCATTAAGCTGCTTTCAGTTTGTACCAGCGTTTGGGCTCCATGTTGTTGTTGTTTTTTCTTCAAGTAGTATTAACATAGTTCCAGGTGTACAATATAATGATTCAGCAGTTTTGTACATTGCTCAGTGCTCATCAGGGTAAGTATAGCCTTAAGCCCCGTTCTCTCTTTCTCCCATCCTCGCACCCACCTCCCATTTGGCAACCACCACTTTGTTCTCTGTAATAAGAGTCATTCGTATTGTTGTTGTTGTTCTTTTTCTTTTTTCCTTTGTTTCTTAAATTCCAGTGAAATCATATGGTATTTGTCTTTCTCTTACTTATTTCACTTAACATTATTTTCTCTAGTTCCTTCATCCATGTTGTTGCAAATGGCAAGATTTCATGCTCTTATGGCTGGATAATATTCTTCTGTGTGTGTGTGTGTGTGTGTGTGTGTGTGTGTGTGTGTATCTCACATCTTTATCCATTCATCTCTGGATGGACACTTGGGCTGCTCCCATTATTTGGCTATTGTAAATAATGCTGCAGTAAACATAGGGGTGCATGTATCTTTTTGAATTAGTGTTTTTATTCTCTTTGGGTAAATATCCAGTAGTGTAATTACTGGATCATATGGCACTTGTATTTTTGATTTTTTTGAGGAATCTCTGTACTGATTTCCACGGTGGAAATGTCATTATCCATGTTATTATTAGGTATCCATAAAATACAGCAGGTAGGGGATAGTCATGGGAGCTCTGTTAGGATAGAGACACCTCTCTCTAAAAGATACAGATTGGTCCCAGGTATCTGACATGGTAGATGGAACCTGACAAACTGAAAATTCAGTGTAAAAATCCTACAGCCTTTCATTTCTTACCCTCATTACCCAGCGAGAAATGAATTCTGAGGGCAGAAGCTGATGGTGTTGAAGATCTCTGTCCTGGAATGTAATCGAATGTGCTCAGGTGGAAACATGCTCTCTCCTTGCTGCTGTGCCCGCCTCAGAGTTGGCTGCCTGCAGACTTGGGCCTGGTGCGGCTCCTTTCTCCTCAGGCACAGTATTTTCCCCACCTTTGGTTCTCCAGAGTTTTCATACAGGCCGGTGCCTGTTCTTTTGTTTGTTTACTTTTGTGTTTTGACTTGGAAAGCTTTCTGAAGTACCTGAACGGTAAGAGTATTGATTTGTGCCTCTGCTACTTTAGCTTTCATTCTGATTTCTTTCAGTTAATCTCCACCCCAGCTCACTGCCCCCCTCCCCCCCCCGCTATAATTCTTCCCCTCCCCCCTCCCCCCCCCCCCCCCCCATTGTGTCTCTCCTCAAGTACAGAGAGAGGTTTGTAAACTTTGGTTTGGATGAAGAAGTCGCTTCTGGCGCACACAGTTTGGTCACTCCATTACCTGTTGCTGCACTCCTCACACAGGAGCTTGTGGCTGCTCCCTGTGCCCCCCTGCTCTTCAGTGTTACTCTGACAATCTCTGTGCTATATTTTGGATGCTGCATGAACCTGCGAGTGAATGCTTACCATTGTTGAAGTTCACTGTTACCCTTAGCTGCCTTGCTTTGGGGTTCACTTGCTTTGGAGTGGCACCTTTAACCTGAATTCAGTAAAAATATTGATAGCAGCCAAACTGGATTGCTCTAGTTTTCTTGGATAACCACATTTAATTGCTTATTAAATATAATTTTATGTTCTAGGAAACTGCATTTGCTCAGTTTAAGCTAGGCCGATATCCTTCTGCTCCTAGAATTTACATAAATTGATACCTTCATTGGTCAAATGCCTAAATCTATAGCTGATTGATATTGATTTGAAGAAGTTGCCTCACTGATTGCTTTAGAGTCTTTGCCTTCATTTTATTAAAAAAAATTTTTTTTTTAATGTTTATTTTTGAGACCGCGCGCGAGCAGTGGAGGGGCAGAAAGAGAGGGAGACAGAATCTGAAGCAGGCTTCAGGCTCTGAGCTGTCAGCACAGAGCCCGATGCGGGGCTCGAACCCGTGAACCATAAGATCATGACCTGAGCTAAAGTCAGATGCTCAACTGACTGAGCCTCCTAGGCGCCCCAAGTCTTTGCCTTTTAATGAGTGCTTGAGCCTGTACAGTGTGCTTGCAGTAGGACAGAGTTTTCCTTCTTTTGGCTTCTTTGTGTTAAAATGTTATTCATGACACTTGCTGGAGAACAGTAAGATACACCTAATTCGTAACCGTTGTGATAGGTGTAGGGACCAACAATGGGTTTGGCAGTGGGGAAAGAGCTTGGGTTCTGAGTCCAAAAAGGAAAAGTGGGAATTTGTCATCAAGGAGCAGGGTGGGGTTGGGGGTGGTGGAGGATGAGGAACCCAATTAGATATCGAGAGTAATCAGATATTGAGGGTGGGGAAATTGGGCTAAACTGACTTAGCAGGATTCTTGGCAGAATTGGACAATGCAGAGATGAACAGAGTTCCCAAAAGTCAGGGCCCTAGCTGAGAAGGGAGTTCAGAGGAGCCTGAGTAGAATTTGGTCAAGGAGAGAATCTTTGTCATTTGTGATGTCAAGTTTTACCCTTGCTATCTGTAACTAGTGGTACAAAGTCCACTTCTTGAGAGACTGTAAGGTTCTCTTCCTTGGTGCCTGTGGGAGAAAACAGGCTTTAGACCATTGCAGCTTCGGATACTTTCCCCAGCTGCTTTCTTGCTCCGTCTTTCACAGCCATCTTTAGACTTTTCCCTCTCTCTAGCTTGCTCCTCAGTATTAGTATCTTTGGTGGTGGGCAGGAGTAATAGGGAGCAAAGAACTAAGGAAATGGTTTTATTTTCCTTTTTTCCTTTAACCGTAACTCCACAATGACCATGTCTTTTCTGCCCGGCTGTAATCTCCTGCCATGGCTCGTTCAGGGATGCAGAGCCCCGCATCATAGTAGAGTCCCTGAATTTGATGCTGCAGGAGACTTGGGGATGTGCAATCTAAGGAAGCAGTTTTGGACTCTCCCATCCTCGTGTTTGCATATCTTACAGCATCGCGGTGGTACTGAAGTGCCTGGAGTCCAGAAGCTGGGCAGTAGGAACTCCTCCCTTGCTCTTTCTGGCTGCCATTTGACTCTGATACATCTCTCTCTCCCTCTGTCCCCTTCCCTGTTAGGAAAATGATGCTTGTGTGTGTGGTTCTAAGGTATCCCCTGATAGGAAGTTCTATAAGGGGCACATCATTTGATTGTTAACTGTCAAGTTCACTTACAGTATGGCTGCTAACACTGTTGCTTCTTGTTTGCTACAAACAAGCTCTGTCTTTCTGGGTTTGCCCAAGATTCCAGCAAGGACAGAGATTGAGTGGATCCCTGTTGATGCCATGTCTTTTGATTGAATAGCAACCTTGGAATGCGTACAGGGTTCTGCCCCTGCCCTCTCCTCCTTGTTTCCCTTCCCCTGCCCCGCCCTAGCTCAGATACAAAGATGTGTGCCCCTTTGAGTCACCATGAAATCCAAGTGAGAGCATTTCTCCTAGAGTAGAGGCTAAGTCAGTTTTTCCTAGGGTATGGTTTGTAAGCTCCTTGTGTTAGAATCCCTGTGGTTAGAGCCTGGTGGGTTCATTTTCCACACTTGCCAGGTGTTTCCATTGTACTTCCACTTGAGGCTACTGTTCTAGATTAGTGTTCCTAGCAGTAGGAAGGTGGAGCTTTACCAAGGCTGGCTGTCCAGGATTTTGGTCACTGAGAATATAATTTTTCTTTCCAGAAGCAGACTTAGATGTGGTAACATCTCTGCTGTTTCCTGTGTGAGCTTTTCTTCCCCCCAGGTCCCAGAGCCAGCCGCAAACCAGATATATCCCTTCTTAGCTTAGAACATCTCCTGAGGATTCTGACGAAAGGAGATAGGAGAGTTCTGTCTGAAGACATTTATCTGCGTCAGAGAGCAGGGCTCTTTGGGGAACAGTGGAGTTTCTTGGGGTTTATTACATACGATTTGAGCCAATGTTAAGTTTAGGTGGGGCCTGTTCACAGTTTCTGGGTGAATTTCATGACAAAAAAATGAAAAGATTTATGAAGTGCCTTGTTAGATCTGGTTCACACCTCACGTGCCATCATATTAACTGAACTTGGTACGCGGAGGAAAGGGTGCAGGGTAAAGAATGTGCTTGCCTTGGGCGTGTGCAAGCAGCCCTCGCATGGCTGGTACGTAATGGCACATACGGAGGGCCAGAGCCTGACTGCCATTCAGGATACAGCACAGCAGAATCCTGGAGTGCCTTCTGAGTCGTGACAGGTGCACAGCAGTGCGTGGTGCAGGTGTAGTGTTGGGCGATGATGACTCTGTATTAAGACTGATGAGGGAGGAGGAAAGCTTGTCCATTTTTTAAGGCCTTACAGAAGGTCTTCTCAGCTTAGCTGCTTTCTAGGGCTAGCTCTGAGCTTTACAGGCTGTGAAATGCTGTCTGTTATACTGGTTAACTGATTTCGGCTAAAGGAACTCACAAAGATGTGATTTGTAAGTCCGTTTGTGGATTTATTAATTTATGATGCAAAGTCCAACTGCCAAACAGACCAGGATGTTCTGATGGGTGAAAGTGTTCTCTTTCTTGTGGAGGAAGTTGGTTTATTGTTTACAGAATTGGAGTGAAGGGGATTGCTGGAGAGCGAGGAAGGCTGAGGGGCCCTGGATGCCTGTGTGGCCCAGGTCCATTTCCATCCCTGTCAGGTCAGGAAACTTGAGGCTTGGGAAGACCAGAGTTTGCTCAAGGCTTTTTCTCTGGTAAGTGGAGGAACCAGGATTCTAACAGAGGTCTGTGTTACCTGTCTCCAGGTGTGCTGCATGGACTTTCATGTTGCTGGAGTAGGCTAGTGTCCCTCTGCCTTACACACTGTTGTGGTAGGGGGACTTCTCTGCACACTCCCATTTTCCAGAATTTCTGTCATCTGCCAGAAGCTGCAGCTGGATGTCTTTGTTTAGCTTTCTTATTTCAATGTATTTTTACAAATTAAAGTATTTCCTGCAACCATTTTGGAGGTACCATACTTTATATCAGGAGATTCTAATTTATACTTCGAACGAGTGTTTAACATCAGAAAAATATATCTCCATATTCTTGTCTCCTGTATGAAGTTTTTCTGGCAGGAATCTTGCTGTTTAGAATGGTCAGGCCATCCCTATGAAGAGAGAAGAGATTGGATAATAGGGACTCTGAACACCAGTCCTTTTTGTACAGCCCTGTGAGCATTTGCTTCTATATACTTCATTATTTTCTTTTTTTTTTAAACTTTTTTTTTTAATTTTTTTTTTCAACGTTTATTTTATTTTTTTATTTTTGGGACAGAGAGAGACAGAGCATGAACGGGGGAGGGGCAGAGAGAGAGGGAGACACAGAATCGGAAACAGGCTCCAGGCTCTGAGCCATCAGCCCAGAGCCCGACGCGGGGCTCGAACTCACGGACCGCGAGATCGTGACCTGGCTGAAGTCGGACGCTTAACCGACTGCGCCACCCAGGCGCCCCTCTACTTCATTATTTTCAATATTTTTTTATTAAAAAAATTTTTTTTCAGTGTTTATTTATTTTTGAGAGAGAGAGAGAGAGAGAGAGAGCGCGCATGAGCGAGAGAGGGGCAGAGAGAGGGAGACACAGAATCCAAAGCAGGCTCCAGGCTCTGAGCTGTCAGCATAGAGCCCGATGCGGGGCTCAAACTCACGAACCGTGAGACCATGACCTGAGCCGAAGTCAGACGCTTAACTGACTGAGCCACCCAGGCGCCCCCATTATTTTCAATATTTAATGTTCATTTATTAAACCCATTAGATGGATGGCTTAGGCTTCTGATTTCATCTAAATTTTCCACCTTAAATATTTTTTCCTTATTATAGGTGATGCATTTATTTACTAGGTTTTGGGAAATTTAAAGAAGAAAATACAAATTAAATCTTACCATCTAGGGGCAGCATCACCACTGTTAATATCACGGCCTTCTCACCTGCTTCTTTGTGTTCGTGCTTCGTAACTGAGCATTTCTGTTGGCCTTTAAAAAATTTCCAAGGTATTAAGTAACCTCCACACCCAACGTGGGCTCAAACTCACAACCCTGAGATCCAGAGTCTCATGCTCTACTGACTGAGCCAGCAAGGCGCCCCTCCGGAACATGATTTTTAATGACTGTGCAGTTTTTAAAAATGTGGATGTACCAAATCTGTTTCCACTAATTTTCCTGTGTATAAATTATTTTGAATTTTTATAGCTGTTATATCTACATTCTTAAAAGAGAAAATTTGCCTCAAAGAATGAAAAGGTCCGCTCAGATTGGAGGTAGCTCTTGGGCAAGTTGTGCTGTAGTACAATATAAGATACATGTTCCCACAGGGGCTGATATTTAGCCCCACTGGCAGTACACTCTCTAATCAGCTAATTCCTTATCTATTTGTGTTATTTAGAAGCAGGCTGTGATCCAGGCCCTTTGTGTTTGTTGCCAGGATGGCTCTCTCCCCCCAGCTGAACTTGCTGCATCTGAAATAAAGGGTAGAGTAGATGGTAAATCTTCTCCCGGGGACCACTGCTCTTTTCTGTTGCCCAGACTGGGATCTGGTGAGACACTTTAATGGGAACACAGAGGCTCCCATGGCAGCTTTGTGAGTGCAGCCTGCAGTATTTGTTTCATCCCCTGAGCTGCTCTGTCAGTGACTTCCACAGTGCCACGTGCTTGTGAGTATTGGCACAATTACATTGCACCCTATTGTGATTAAAAACAATTATCCCACAAATAAGTGTATGTAAAACAGCTATATTTAATTAAAAAGCAACAGCACTGATGTCCAGCAGATATTAAAATCACTATTGCTAATTTAAAGGAATATACCAGGCCCCATCTTGAGGAGGGGATGCTGCCCGCTCACGGTTGGCAGGAAGTGAGTCAAATGGGATTTCTGCACAACCCTTCTGCCTGTCTGTGTGGGGAAACCTGAGCACTGGCAACAGAGTCTTGTTTGATCGCAAGAAGTGGAATGGTATTTACAGGGAGTTAGGGCTCAAATTGTTGAGGCCGTAAGCTACAGTCAGCATCACAAATATTCTTTCAGGCAAAAAGGCAGCCATTGACAAATGCAGACGCAGGTACAGTGAACTATCTGTGTTCCGTGTCACTCAGCAATTGAAGTGCTGCATTCTTTATTGGCTAAAAACTGGTTTGGTGCCTTGGGAGCATAGAGCGTCTTATGATACACCAACCCAGAAGTTACAATAACTCTTTGTATGGCTACCATCTCTATGGCATAATCAGAAGATACTCTCAGAGCCTCTAAACTGTTCACATGCACAATTTTGCATTCTTTTTTCTGATGATTTTTTTGTCTTTTCTCTGAAGGTTAGTACTTGCTGTTGGCAGACCCCCACCCCCAAGCTGAGGACTGGCACGTTTCCTTACTCCCAGCGTGTTGTCCCAGCAGCTGGCAGTATAGCTCTGGCCACACATGAAGCTGTTTCTTTAAGGATCACCTGTGTGTGTGGGAGAACTCCATCAGCAGAAGGTTAGAGGGCCCCAAATGAAAGTTACATATATTTACATTTTTTTTAAACTCTGATCCTTTTCATATCTGTCCTTCAGAGAGGATCATCTCTTCAGATAAATGTGGTCTAGGGACCCCAGGAGACTAGGGAGAACGGAGGGAGAAGAGCTGAGTCACTGGTCTCTGACTGTAGGAGGTGCTCTGTATGACCCCAGGGGTGGGCTTCACTCTTTTCACAGCTGCCTTCCTGCTTCTACTTGATAAATCTCCCTGTTCCCCTCCAACTGGCTCTGCAGAGCCAGCTGTAAGAGCCAGTAGAGGGCTTTGGAAGGGCACTTACAGGGTTAGTTGTGTTGAGTGGAGATATTTTAATTTGTGCACAGGTGTGTAGCTTGGAGTGGCATTGGCTCCCTCTGGTTTGATTCCAATGAAACTGGGAGTGCTGGGTTTGTGCTGAAGTGTCTGCAATTTCAGGAAGGGAAAGAATGAGTTCAGGGCTGGTGATCATCTTGTGATATTGTGTCATTCATATGGGCCCTTCCCCATGGTTCTGAAGAAGAAATTAGTATATTGGTCATTTGAAAAAGTAATTTTAACTCCTAGACACCCTGCTACACTTGAGTAACTTCTGGAAAGTGTAATATTTTACCCAAATCCCATTAAATGTTAGGCACTCTTTCTACATTCCCTTTACTGTCCTTTAACTGATTAGTGAAATATTTATGTGGACCCAGAAGGCTGATTTATTTATTTTATTGTCTTTTTTAATAACTTGCCTCTCCCTCATGCTGGGTGCTTTCTGAGACCCAGACAACCACCATGATTTCTTCTGCCCTCCCTTGGCCTGTATCCGCAGGGAACTGATTTTAGCTTTCCTGGCTTTGATGAAGCCTCTAGCTGTCCCTCCCCCTAGGTGGGTGGTGATAAATCCACCCCAGATGCCTCCACCAATGGACAGTGTAACTCATTTTAGGGTATATAGCAGATCAGCGGATAAGACTCAGCATTCTTTCTACCCCCGCAGATCCTAGGGAAAACCATGGAAGAGATGCCACATGTGAGAATGGACTTGGACCTCTTGCTCTGGGAGCCTTTCTTGTCCTAGGTCTGGGGGGTTGGGCCGTGGTTAGTTCATTGGCCAAGGTGCTTTAGAAATTTTTTAAAAAAATTTTTAAAGTTTATTTATTTATTTCGAGCAAGTGAGAGGGAGAGCTGGGGAGGGGCAGAGAGGGAGAGAGAGCGAGCGAGCATGAATTCCAAGCAGGGCTCCTTGCTGTCAGTGCAGAGCCTGATACGGGGAGATCATGACCTGAGCTGAAATCAAGAGTCAGATGCTTAACCCACTGAGCCACCCAGGCGCCCCCAAGGTGCTTTAGAAATTCTTAACCACATGCCTCTGTCTGGGTAATCAGGCAATCGCTGATGAGGATGGTTTCTGAGATGTTGCTCTGGAAATAGATGACAGAACTTGGGGACCAAATCCTAAAATCATGGTGGTAAAAGATTGGTCAGAAGAGAGCCTCTGAGTGGGGAGATACACTTTTCACAATGCACTTAATCCCCCCAGCCCTTCATGTTTGCCAGCATAAAGCATGTGACGTACCTTCCTGGCAGATCCCTCCTTGGGGAGCCCGCGCTCAGGTTGCTCTCCGTAATTAAATTCTCACTGTTGCCTGCAAGCTCAGGTCTCAGGTGTTGTTTTAAGGTTCAGGGCAAATCAGGTTTCTGTATTTCCTGCTCTAAGGCTAGTTGGCTGCATTTGTTGGTAATGGACACATGTCTGGCTGTGTGTGGGGAGGGAGGGGTATCTTTTACTCATCAAGCATCTTTTGAATACAAAACACTAACAGAAAAAGACAGTAGCTTGGGTATTTTTTGAACATTAACTTTTTTATGTGTTGATTTGGAATCATGGAATGAAAAGCACACACAGCTTGGAACCCAATAAAAGATTAATGGGAAACAAAACCATGAACTCATCAGTGTCTCAACTCCACTAAATTACAGTCTCAAAGAATCACAGTAACTCATCTGTGTGCCCTGGATACAACCAATTATTGCCTGCTTCGGGTCTGACTCTAGCAACATGGCTCAATCAGCAGAGCAATGCAGAGTGAAAATGTTAAGTGTCGATGCTTTTAATGCAGAGGTTCTCAAACCTTGGCTGCACATCAGCATCACCTAGGGATCTCTTAAAAATCCTACGTGCCTCAAGTCTACTGAATCAGAATTTTTAAGTGTGTAGGGTCCAGCTGGTGTTTTTCTTTTTTCTTCCCCTTTCTCAGATACTCCTGATGAGCAACTACGGTTGAGAACCTCCTTTGTCTGTGTCCTGGGTGGCTGTGGAAGTGGAGATCTGAGTGGGATTGATTCTGAGTGAGGCCTTAAGATTAAAAGTGATGGCATCTAGCCCAGATAAAATCGTGTAGATGTAAATCTTGTTAAACTTACCTTACGAATTGTTTAAAGTAATCTTGTTCTTCTACACATTGGGGAATTTTAACTTATTCCATAATAAAGATGTCATAGTCACTCATTTTCGAAATGACAAGTTTAAATATTTCCTTTCTGGAAAGCTATTCCCTTATAAAGCATTATTCCATATTCTTGTCACTTCTGGAGGTAGGGAGAGAAAATCATCATCATAGTTGTGATATTGTGATTTATAATAAGAAATATATATTTGGTCTTCCTCCCTATTCCTGGCACAGAGCTATTAAAACCCTTGGAAGTTCTTAAGCGGTGAGAGCGATGCAGGTGTCATTTGTATTGTTAATGAGGTGACTTTGGGAAAGCACTTGAGGATGGGGGCTGGTTGCCCAGAGAAGGAACATGTCCTCCAGAGTATTGGAACTTGGAGTCCCATCCACAGAGGGGAGAGGGGCGAGCAGCCAGTGATCTAATCACTTGTGCCTATATGATGAAGCCTCCATAAAAACTCTAAGGGATTGAGTTTGGAGAGGATCTGGGTTGGTGAACAGGTGAACGCTGGGTGAGAGTGGTGCACTTAGGGCATGGAACCTCCTTGCTCTTTCCCATACCTCCTCCATCTGGCTGTTCCCAGGTTTATATCTTTTATAATAAACCGGTAATCTAGGAAGGGAAGTGTTTCTCTGAGTTCTGTGTGCTGCTCCAGCAAATCAGTTGAACCCAAGGAGGGAGTTGTTGGAAACTCCAGTTTACATCTGTTCAGTCAAAAGCACAGGTAAACCACCTAGACTTGCAGTTGGCATCTGAAGGTAGCCGGGGGCAGTGCGAGAGTATGGAGCCCTTAATCTGTGGAATCTGACATTATCTCCAGGTAGATTGTGTCTGTCAAACTTGCTAAGTTGTAGGACACCCAGCTGGTTTCAGAGAATTGCTTGTTAGTGTGGTGCCACCCCCCTCCCTCTACATAAGAATTGGTATGAACCTTGTTAATATGGTCTGACTCTTGTGTTCCGTGGTTTGGGCTAGTAGTTGCCTTAAGAACTGGCAGAAACTTATCTGGGAAACTAACTCTTCTTAGTAATTCTCATAACTTATACAGATACCTGGGTGGGTGTTTCATCTCCTGTTCTGTGTATAATGAACTTCCTCAAGAAATAAAATGACTTTAAAATTTGTTTTAATGTTTATTCATTTTTGAGGGAGAGAGAGAGAGAGAGAGAGAGAGAGAGAGAGACACAGAATCAGAAGCAGGCCCCAGGCTCCGAGGTGTCGGCACAGAGCCTGACGTGGGACTCGCACCCACAAACCGTGAGATCATGACCTAAGCCGAAGTTGGACACTTAACTGACTGAACCACCCAGGTGCCCCTAAAATGACTCTTTTAAATTTTGAATGTGATTTTATTTTTACTGTTTTTGTAAGCTAGGTCCTTGAAATGCCCTTTTCATGAAAGTTTATTTTTTGTTTGTTCCTTGTTTGTAACATAGTTTGTTAAGTTAGAGCATTACATTAAAATTACCTGCGGAACTTTAAAAAAGAAAAAGACCAACCCTCAGGCCCCCACCAGAACAGTGAGTCAAAGTCTCTGGAGTGGAGCACAAGCATTGTACCACAGGCGATGCTAGTTCTCAAACAGGATCACTAACCGCTATTTGAGTATTGCGTGGTGGTCTGCCGCTTGAGCAGCCCTTCATCCTCCCTCCTCTGTTTTTCTAACATTATCTCCAGGTAGATTTATTTTTTTGTGATAGCCCCGTGAGGGAGACCTAATCATTTCTCTTCTGCAGGTGATTTTAAAAGGCCCTCCTCTTGTTAGGATGGAACACCATAGACTCTTTTACTTTGAACTTTGCCTTTAATAAATGATAATTCTGTACCTTATTTAGTGTTTTTTGGGAGGGGCGGGGAGCTCAGGTCTCTTTAAAAGCCTTATAATTAATCCTCACAGTCCTTCCCTAGAGTCAAGTAAGGGATTCTTTTTTGTTAAAGATAATACCCTGAAATTGCTGGGCCTTGCTATCTTGGTCTCAATTTTTCTCAACTTGAATCTACCCCTACTGGGCTGGACAGGTTCCCAGATTGCCTTTTTGGTAATTTGAGCAGTAAGATTTACCACCTAGGTTTTCCTTAGCCCGAAGGTAGGTCCTCTAAGGCCTCCAGAAAGATACTCTTTGTAATCTTTGGTGAAGAGATCTAGTTGATGGGCAGCTGCTGGCTTGGATAGTCACAGATGAAGGATGTTCCGATGTTAAGGTGAGTGTGTGAAATTGGGCATGAAGGCTGGACGGCACCAAGGCAGAACCAGTGAGACCAGAGGACATGTGCCACCACGATGTGTCTCTGGCTGATGTTTAAATTGCCTCAAATTAATGGGTATTTTTCATTCTCCATTGTGGTGTCACCAAAGGGCTGAAGTAGTGTCATTTTCAGCAGCTTTGAGCTTCTGAACTGTCATTCTCCTTGAGGGTCATGAGGGGTAGTAACCCAGCATTTCACTTTCTGAAAAGGCAAGAAACTTCTCTGGAGGGCTTGTTTAGAGTTATTCCAGTTCTGCTGAACCCTACTCATCTTCGTTTTGCCTGCGATGCCTTTTTTGTTTTAACCTATAGTAAGAAGTCCACGTTAATTCCTATCTGTCGCACTTAAAAGAGCAAAGGTATTGAGGCGGTGGGGAGAGTATGGCAAGCACCATGTACTTTTTCTTGCATGTAAGTGCCTTACAAACATGGCTCATAGGAACGTTTTCCATGTCTAATCATTTTCTAGCAGTGTAGTTGTTCAGGTGCTTACTTGGTCCTTGCCTTGAGCAATGCATTGTTGCATTGTGTTGGGGATGAGGAGGGCTGCAAAGATCTGCAAGGTGAAGCCCCTCTGGTCAAATGCAGTTTGGTAGCAGGAATAACTGAAGCATATGTTAAGGTAGTATATGCTGCAGGGCTGGGAAGGGTACAACCCAAGTGCTATGGGGATTCAAAGAAGAGAGAAATCTTGTTTGACTTATTCTTTACAGCTTGGATTCTGGTGGTGGTCCTGCTTGTACCCCTTGTGAGGTACAAACCCAAACACGGGCCAGTCACAGATTCTCACTGGGCAGGGTGGTGGAGGTGTAACATGTTGTAAACCTCCACACTCGAATTCTGCCTCAGGGATTTCTGTCTGTTTTTTCCATTTGAGCCCTTCAGTCAAATCCAGCTTTGCAGGAGCCAACCTCCTATCCAAACAGCTATTAACTTTCCTCTTGGGGGAAAGAAAAAGATAGATTCCAAAGATTGATGGAGAGCTTGATACCAGGGATGGAACTTGACTCGCAAGCTCGTCAAAAGCCCCAGAAACTGCAAAGTGTTGGTCATCAGTTGTATGTTTTCGCTTTGAAGAGGGGTCTCTGCAGTGTACAAGAACTTGAGTCTGCAAGGTGTTCTCTCTTGAAGCTCTGCCTTTTACCTAGACATTTTGTGAAGGCCACTCCTCAGGCAGCCCTTGTCGTTTTGCTGAATGTCAGCAAGCATTGACTGTCACCACTCTGATGCTGGGGAGGAAGGTGATGCTTTTACTTTCTCGCAAAATAGCCCCCGGCCTTTTGGTAACTCTGCACTTAAAGGTCAGCACCCTCTCTTTCCTTCTCTTGTCTCCTCTGTCCTCACTCTCATCTTTATAACCTGTTCCTTCTGGAAGCTGTTTTTGAAAAAAGCACTGGAGCTATATTTTAAAGAGCGTCGCTTCAGCAAATCTGAAGGTTCTAATGTTGACTGTGAGCTTGAGGTGGTCACCTTGTTCCTCAGGAGGAAGTTCATGATTTATGATTTTTGGCTCGTGGAAGAAAGTAGCATTGATTTTTGGGGGGTGGGCGGTTTGACTTAAGCCATGTATGATTATCATTCTTGGATTATTTCACAGCAAGAATATATTGTGATCTTGAATAGCTGTCTCACTGAAATCAGCCAAGGCAATCATGGTGGTTTTAGCGGTAGGATCTTTACCTCTTATTGCCCTGTTTCATTTCCCAGGCCTTGCACCTGTCTTTATCGACTGGCATGTAAATTGCACATAGATACAAATATTTTTCAAATGTGTAATGATGATGCTACTTTTAATGAGGAACCTAGAGTTGCTGTAAAAACTCCTTTTAAATTAAGTTTGTCTGTGGTGATTTTTAATGATAGTAGATTATAATATATCTTTCATGATGGTGATTAAGTTGTAAGTTTAGTCAAACATCTGTTTATTTAAGCAAAGTGATCATGAATATTCCCATTGCAATTAACACTGATTTAGGGAAGATCTGTATTTATAATTAATAGATATTGAAGGTGTGCTAAATATACTTAGGTTTCTGTTCTTTCCTATTCTTCAATGTCCTTTTAATTTTGTTCTTTTTGTACTGAACTTACAATATTAAAAAAAAATATCCATGTACTCTGATGAAACGCTCACTTGCTAAGTTAGTCACAGTTTATTTTGTACAGCCATATGTATGTGGCCAAGGTTAGATTTGTTGCATGTACAGTGAGCATAAATGTTAGTGCCTGATAGGGGCCCCCCATTTTTTTTCTGTCTCTTGGCCTGTCCTGCATGTGGAACATTTTGAACTGGGCTACTCAGGTTCCCATGTGAATATGTAAATAGTGATGTGCTCATTTTCCCTTAGCTGTCCTATGTTCTCTCTCAAAGGAACCATCTCTGTGTGATTATCTTTTCCCTTTTTTGTGTTTAAGAAAATAATGTACTTGATGATGACTTCTAATCTTGGTCTCATTCCTGTAAAATGCAGAAGTGTAAGTGCAGAAAGAGAAGTGATTTCTAAAGAATACAAAATAAATAGTGGGAAGAGAGCGTTGGGAGAGATAATAAATATTCCTGTCTATAAAAACATACCCATAACTTCCCTGAATGCTTAAGTGGCCACTTGGAGTCCATTTAAATTCTAAGATGACCACATGTGTAACTGATTTTTTTTCAAAATTCTGTCTCATTTGCATCTTGCAAATTATGTAATCCCTGAGCAGGATTTCCTTTTTAAAACTTCTATTATGTTCATAAACTGATACTTAGGAAGATTAATTCCAAGAACCTTCAACTATGTAAAAATAGTACTGTTAATCCTTTAAACACCCTTGATAAGTAGAAAGATACTCATGAGATGAGGTGTTCACTCAACTGTGTGAAGATTTAGGAAAAGGATGGAAACAAGGGACTTCATTTGTTCAACTCTTTTTCTGTTGTTTTTACTGTTCTGTTTTGGTAGCAGCTTTAAGACTGTTGCTGTTTTGGGGTGCCTGGGTGGCTCTGTCGGTTAAGCTGCTGACTCTTGATTTTGGCTCAGGTAATGATCTCACGGTTCATGGGATCAAGCCCTGCTTCAGGCTCAGAGCTGACAGCTCGGAGCCTGCTTCCAATTTTCTCTCTCTGTCCTCTCTGCCCCTCCCCCACTTGTGTACACTCTCCTTCAGAATAAATAAATAAACTTAAAAGAAAAAAAAAAAGACTGTTGCTGTATCTTATTTTCAGAATTTTACTACTTTGTTTACCAGAATTTCTGAGTAGTATGCTTATTGATTGTAACATTGTCATCAATGACTCGTAATGGTGGAGGGAGACATCTTCTTAACACAAGGGCGAAGTAAATTGGGATTAGGTATCTTTCACTATCTGTACAGTTAAAATTGGTGCACACTTTCTGCTTGCCTTCCAAGGGCTGCCACGGATTATGTAATGGTGATTTTATCTTCTTTTGCTTACTGAGTGGCTTCTTCACGGACATAAATAGTTAAGTCTCTGATGACTCTTCCGACTCATGAAACCTTGTATAGTCTGATAAAATGCTGATTGTCAAAGATAGACCTGAATGGCCTCAGCCATTCAAGGGTCTGAATGTTTGGGGGAGGTATCAGGCCCCGGGGCCTCCAGCAGAGCCCCTAACTTCAGCTCCTGTCTGTCTGGTCTCCTAGCATGTGCTCCGGTATTGAGAAGGCTTTGAGGCCATGATGGAGTACTCCGCTTTATCTGCTGAGAAGGCTGCAATTGTGTGCGCTGTGTGTGCTGCTGTTGTAACTTATAAGCTCAGGGGGGAAACAGTAGGGACTACTTGAAAGGGAATGGTCGTGGGTTAAGAATTGTGTATCTTCAGAATTTTTTTTTTTCTTTGTTTGATGGCATTAGTCTCTGCCTGCTGTCGGGTGATGCTTTGTAATTTTGCAGATACTTTTAAAAAATGTATAGCTTGACCATATCGTCGTTTTACAGAATCAGGTAGAGGTCTTAATTTAATTTTCTTACACATTTCATTCAGCTCTTTCTTGCCAGCCCAACTAGCTTTTGAGCCCTCGCCCTTGTGGTCTTACAGTCATTTCCATAACAACCGGTTGTTGTGCCTCAAACTCCAGGGATTGTGATTTGAGGTGGGAGTGAATAGCAGGAACCAATGAATGCTTAAATGAGAAATCTGTTTGTAATGTCACAGACTCATCAGAGGAGGGCATGAGAGGTGGAAAAGAAGAATGGAAACACAGACATCCTGCTGGCAGATTGGAAGTTTCCCTCCTTCCCAGTTTTCTGTGCCTTATTTCATTGGGAGATGCTTCTTATTGCTTTATGTGGCTGGCCTTTTCTTTACTATTCTTTTCATCCTGTGAACATTCATCCTTTGCATGCAGTAATGTTTTGGGCTAGACAACTGAAGTCTGGCTTTGGTAGTACAAAAATACCCATTTATGATCTGGCTTGTGTAGCTTTGTTGATGTCCAGTCTTTCCTTTCAGTCCGTGCCACTTTTAGTGAGTTGCAGAAATGGCTAATACAGGCAGCTAACGTGCAGTCTTGGCTCCTGAGTAGTCAGCCTGTGTGGGTAATGTTTGACTACAGGTAGCCACTAAAACTTGAAGGTAAAGTGCTCTGGACTTCTTTGCTAGCACATTTTGCTCTGTATTATCTTCGGTATTAAAATAACTTTTTAAAAACCTTTGTTGGAATAATTGAATGAACACTTTAAGAATGGTTTTGCACTCAGTACACGTGAGATGTCCTTTGATTGTGTATGTGGAGGATGTAGCTTGGGTGGCAGCGTTAAATTTTATAGAAATGAAGGGAAAATGTGATTTGCAGGCTGCTTTCCAGGTTGGCCAAGTTCTTCAAATTGACAAACATCTCTGTTCCTTTGAAAATTATAGACATTCTGGTATACCCTATCATTAAATGAATTGTCAAAGGCCCTGTGCCCTATGCTTTGGATATAAATAGCACATGTGGCTGTAGAGAGGACTCTGTTAAGTGTAAGATTGCCTGTGGCAATTCCTGCCCTGTCTCTCTGAGGAATTGTGGAGTTGAAATAATTTTTCTTCTGTTTTTTTACTCCTGTAGATCACCAACACTTGTACTAACACAGCCAATTACTATGACACGCTGTTTCTTTTCCAGACTCACAGGGTATATTCCAAGGAATTGGCATTGGATATTGAGGGATGTTTCTGTGAGAATTTGTTCTCTGGACATGAATGATTTCTCTAGCTACAGTCTTGGAGGGAAATTAAAAGTCTCTAGTAACCCCAAAACTTCATGTCTAGGTTGGAAGATCTTTGAGAAAGTTTTTTTTTCCTAACTGACAGCAGTTATCAGAGCCTGGTTGACATATTTGACAATACTGAACATTAGTGGTTTGAGAAAATGACTATTACTTGTGTAGTCCCACAGCGTGTTGTTTTCTTACAAGGATGAATTTTTCAGGGCATGCCACTGTAATAACTTTTAGCAGGGCTTTAGCTAAAGGCAACTGATGTCTTTCCATTATCAATGTCACCATATAGTATTGTCACTTAGTTGGGCTTTCTGTCCTTTTTAACTTTTATTTGACTAATCTGGAAAGAAACTGTGTGTTGTAGATGGTAAAACAGTGTACCTTGCTGATTGTAGAATTAATATATTTTTGTATGATGATGGCCAAATGTAGATACTGCCCTCCTTCCTTACTCTTTTCTGTGTATGTGTTGTATTGCTTTGGATTAGGAAACTTCTTGGCCCTTTATATCTTAAATGTTTGGTTATCAGCTAAGTCACTGTTGTGCTAACTTGTTCCTTTGACCTTGTTAATGGCCCAGTGGAAACACAAGCTTACATGACAACAGGATGTTGAAGTGAGAACCTGGCACTCAAGAGTCATTCCATCTTGGCTGCACTGTGCCTATAATTCCTTTGCTTTCCTGACCTGGGTTCCTGTATCTTTGTGTTGACATGTTGTCTCCTCCCTTCTGATTCCATGCAAGCAGATATGAATACTTGGTAATATGATTTCTGTGACGAGGTCTCTGCATCTTTTCTTAGGATGTCCCCCGTGAGCAGAGCTGGCGCGCATAGTTATGTACTTCCAGAGCACTGACTGCCACCCTGCTGGAGGTACTGCGCCATGACCGTGCCAGTCAGGGGGATGCTGGCAGTTATTTGTGTGAACTGGTAGCCATTAAGTCTGTTAACCCACGGCTATATGGCAGAAGTAATTTTAAGATCAATTTATAAGTTTTCAAAATATACCCTAACAGTATGCAGGAGAATTAAGCTAAGTACCCAGTGAAGAATAGAAGAGTTTAAATATGTTTTTCTTTCTCTAAATTATAATCTAGTTGAACAAGCTCGAACATACAAAAAGTTTTTAAAAGAAGTGTCTTATGAAGCATTCTTATTTCTGTAGAAAATGATTTCATAGGACTGTATGGGTTGTTAGAAATTTCATAGGACATAGGGTTGTTAGAAATTGCTGTAGTTAAGAGACAGAAGAGAGTGTTTCAAATGGGTTAGAGCATGTTGGCTTTAGTAGAAGAAATGGCATTTTAGTAGGACTGGAAGAGTAGGTGGGTTTTTCTTTTTTTAAGATTTTTTTTTTTTTAATATTAAGTAATCTCTATACATAACATGGGGCCCGAACTCACAACCCTGAGATCAAGAGTCTCAAGCTCTACTGCTTGTGCCAGCCAGGCACCTCTAAAAAGGTTTTTCTACATCAGGGGCCCCCAAATCATGAATGTCCAGGGGAATCATGGAGCGACTTAAAAAATACAAAGAGCAACAGTAACAGTCTGGTGTAGCACCCACCTTAATTAAAAACAAGATATCTGGGGTGAGGGGAGATATACAGACAGGGATATGCATCAAAAATTTCCCCCCTGTTGATTCAGATATATATCTAGCTTTAAGAAGGTAAGCTTGGAAATTTTGCTTAGAACCAAAATTGAAAGTTCTCAAAAGCTACACTGTGGGTAGTTTTGGCTTCGTTCTGTGGGTTGAGAGGCCTTTGAAGATTTTAGAGCAGGCATTTGTGATCAAAGAGAGGGGTTAGGAATATTCATCTTGTGGCAGAATGAGGTTAGATCGAAGAAGACCCTACAGTGGAGGGTCAGTGAGGTGGCTTTTGGTGGGATTAATGATGAAGGGAAGGTCGGAATCAGGTAGTAGACACGGGCAAGGAAAGGATGCTGCAAGAATGTTCTTGCTATGAAAAATCAGCAGAGTTTGTTGGCACATTAAATTTGGGAGGGAATAGTTAAGCTGTATGTCAGTGGATATGGATTTGTCAGTAGAGAAGTAAGATTTTGATGCTGGGAGGTAAGAATTTAGGTAATGGATATCGGGGCGGCTGGGTGGCTCAGTGGGTTAAGTGTCCGACTTGGGCTCAGGTCATGATCTCATGGTTTGTGATTTCGAGACCCGTGTCAGGCTCTGTGCTGACAGCTCAGAGCCTGGAGCCTGCTTTGGATTCTGTGCCTCCTCCTAACCTGTTACATTAGGTAATAAATAGAAGTAGAGCTGGTTTGAGAGACTGGGTAACCACAGGAAGTTCAGCTTCGGAGACGTTAGCACAACCTACAAGAGGGAGTGTTCACACGTGGAGTGAGAAATAAGTGAGGGGTAGCTTGGTAAAATGCGGGGCGACAAACATTTTTTGACTGACCTGCGTTGAGGTTTATTGTTAACCCAATGCTCGTGCTGCAGATGGGCTGGAAGATAAGTCTTGAGAAGACTTGGGGGTTGGGTTGGAGAATTTGGAGGCACTCAGTGTGCTGGTTCCCATGAGTGGAAAGATTCAGAGCTGGCCACTGGTGCGAGTAATGAGGAAGATTCAGGAAATATAAACCCACAGCCCTCTGTCTGAAATCTCCTTAAGGGTCTGATGTTTCTGAACTCCGAAGTTTTTGGATTTGAGAAAGGTTATATTATATGGTACAGGTATGGTATGTTAATTGTACAGTACCCTTAGTGGAGTTGTGGGTAGCAACCCTATAATTAAACACGTTAATAGATCTGCAGTGAAATGTGAATATTCACACTAAATGGGATTAAAGACTTGAAAGTAGTCGTGCATCTGTCAGGTTAGGTTTTGCAGCAACTCAGTTCTAGTTAGGTTAAGTTTTACAGTCTTTTGGTTTTTAGAGCTTTTTGGAGGTCAAATTGTGGATAAGAGATATTTAAACCTGTAGTCTGAATTGTGAATTGGTAGCCATAAAGTCTGCTCTTTTTTTGACCTTTGACAGTCACCATCACCACCTATACCTCTTAACCCCTAAACCAGAGACTGGCAGAAAGTGAAAGGTATGATGTGGGAAATTTCCTTAAAAGGATGAATTTGTACTAGTTATCATTGCACCCTATACTCTTCTTCCCTTCCATTTAAGTGTCCTCCTGCTGAGCTGTGTGTAATAATGGTACTATGTGTTGGTAGTAGAATTTTTCTAGCTTATCAATGGCTCTGTTGAGGGCAGACCATTCCAAGTGTTTTGATGTTACTGAAGCCAATCTAAAGAATTAGAAAACACAAGCAGACAAATCCATTTTAAGTGGTGCTGGGGTTTTATTTCTGTGGTAGCATTTTTTTAATTTTTATTTTATTTTATTTATTTATTTTTTTTTGGTCCGAGCCTCTTGTTGAAAGGGGAAAAAGCAACCTAGATTGCAGTTTATAGATGGTCCGATTTGGTTCAGAAGAAGCATTCTTAGTTTCCCTGGATGGCTTTCACAGATTTTTGCTTTTTGCTCTGGATGCTGAGACGTTTGGTATCCTAGCCCATTAGCTAGGTGGTATGCATCGTTGAGAATATCAGGTGAGGAGTGGAAGCTTGCCTTTCTGACGGTGCATTGCCCATGTTAAACTGTGTACCATTCCCACTGTTTTCTCTGATTTTATGTATTATTTGAGGGATGATTAGATGGGGAAGGTTTTCCAAGGCAGACTAAGCTACTGATTTGGGAGGGGGAGGGAAGGAACTTGGTGGAGGGAACCTTAGATTATAGGTTTCGTTTGGCCTATGGACATTCTTTCTAGAGAGACTGGCCTCAATGTCCTCATTTGTTTGAAAGATAATGGTGTGGGGTTCTGTGTGACTCACAGCAATATCCCTGCTCTGGCAAATCCTTGGCTAGGGCAGGTTTTGGAAAATAAGAAGTGTCCTTGCAGTTTTCCAGGATTGTTGTTATGAACAAATGACCCTATTGCATTCCCTAGTTCCTCAGCACCCTCTGGACACTGGCCTAGTCATGGGCAATTGGCTGTCCAAATAGCGTGAGCGGGTTTGCAGCCCGAGCTCTTAGTGAGGACGAGGCACAGCGCTTCCCCAGCTGACTGCTCGCGGGAGCATTACCCAGTGTGCAGCTGTTGCCTGAATCACAAGTAGCATCCGAGTGCAAGGCTGGCACTTGTCCCACTCCCCTTCCTTTCTACTTGCTGCTCTGTGAATATCTGATCGACGGGGCTGTGTGTTGGCTGGGATCCAGCTAAGCCAGCCATGTTGTTAGATGTAGCGTTTTAGCCTTTCCCCTTCTCATGTTCTTGTTTTTTGTCAATATCCTAAGATACTGTCTTCCAGATAGAACGAACTGGAGAGTTTATTACAGCAGGAATTGTACCGGTTGTGCTGGTCTCCATATGTCGAAGGAGTGGTTTTCATTCTGCTCTCTGGTGTCTTGTGGTTTCTAAAAATGAGCGTGCAGAAATTTGGAGGGGGTAGGTATGTTGGTAAACCTGTGGGTGGAGTTTTGTTGTAGAGCCATCAGAATGCTTATATTCACAAGCCACCCAATGACGTACTTTATTAAATACCTCTTGTACACCAGATATGGGAACTCTAAGGATGAACCTGACCACTTTCTTCTAGGATACCAGCCAGCCTCTCATTGCTGGACAGGCTGCTCTGCTTGCTCCTCGGTGGTTCTACTGGTGAACTGTGGGCTTATGGACTCTATTCTGGGATGGGGGGTGGGAGCAGGAGCAGAAGAAGAATTCAGAGAGAAGAAGGTAGGGGTTGGCACATTTTCTTTTGTCTATAAGGGGCTACATGGTAAATAGTTTAAGTAAATATTAAGCTTTGTGGGCCATATAATATGTCACAACTACTCAATTCTTTGAAACGCCCACCTGCACACAGACACACACCCACCCACCCCTCCATGTAAAAAACATTTTCAGCTCACATACCATACAAAAATAGATGGTGAGAACTGGCCAGTGGGCAGGAGCCTGCCCAGCTCTCTGTATAAGGTTTTGGGCATTGGCCTCCTTCCTGCCGCCGTCCCCCCTCCCCCCGCTGTTGCTCTCTCAGGAGTGTCTCTTTGAAGACAGCTGGCTTAGCATTGATCGGGAGCTGTTTTTTGTTTCGGTTTTTGGTTTTGTTTTCCCCCTGCACTCTTGTTTGTGTGGTTTGGCAGCTTCGAGATAAACATGGTATTGACCCAGTGATCTTAACTCACTCTCAGCTTTTTTAGGGACAAATAGCAACCCCCTTCAGGGCTTCCGAGGACCAAAGGTTCAGTGCCTGTGCCTGGATATTGAATTCTTGTCAGGTGTCTAAACTCAAGAGTTTGGTGTAGAAGAGCCTGGGTTCAGAATGACCTATTTTACATTCTTATTGGAGAATGTTGTGCTTTTGGGAAGGTAATTTGGATGGAAATTTTTACTAACAGCCATAATGATAATAGGAAACAGTGGACTTTAATCTCTCAAAGAGCAGAGGTAGTACACAACAGGCTCATTGGAGCCTTGGATGCTGGAAGCCAGATGTTGTATGTAGATGTGTTGGGCATGAAAATTGAGATGTTGATTTTTTCTTAAAAAAAATTTTTTTTTTTTTAATTTAAAAAGTCCCTTCTACCCACATTCCCTGGTCCTGAGCCCCAAACCAAATCCTTTTTTATTCTGTTCACAATTATTGGTTCTACAACAGGGCTGTGCTAAGTGTAGGACAGGAAAGTCTCCTAGGGTAACTAGATTCATAGTGCTCCTCATTTCTCTCTTTCTTTTTTAAGTTTATTTTGAGAGAGCGAGCGAGTACGCGAGAGGGAGCACGAGTAGGGGAGGGGCAGAGAGGGAGGGAAAGAGAGAGTCCCAAGCAGGCTCTGTGCTGTCAGTACCGAGCCCAGTGTGGGGCTCAAACTCACAAACTGTGCCCGGTGCCCCTGCTCCTCATTTTTGATAAATCTTTTGATTCTTTGGAAGAAAATCCAAAATGTGTAGCAGTCTGGTTCCTAGATTTTCCTTCCCCCAATATTGCATTCCTTAAGGTACTGTGTGTTGTGTCCTGCCTACTTAGGGCTCAGAATTTTCCAGACACTGAAAAGCATTTCAACTCTTTATGTATCTTGTCTCCTGAACCCTGTATAGCTAATAAAATTTTGTAACAGTTGATTCCTGCTAAAATGGTTGCTTCCCTTTGTTATATCTCACCTATCCTGATCACAGTGAGAAAAGTAGAATTTTGACTCCTGAAGATCTAAAATAAATATCTTCCCCCAAATTTGCCTTTAGTAGAGGCCCCTGGAACCCTCAGAGCCTATTTATTCATATTTTATTCACATTTAGCCCAAAGTAGATTATCAATTAGAAGCGAATTGGATCTAGCAGCCTTAAAGCAAGATAGGAAGCAGAGAAAGATAAAACAGACACTAGACTTTCTGAGTATGTGTGTCATTATGTATCACGGTTTTTTTCTGTTTTGAGAACAGAAAATGATTTCACTGTTGGAATTGTATAGATTATCTTCTTGAGTGAAAATAAGGTTCAGGTTGAGGAGGTCAGGTAGAAGAAAAGAATTCTGCTTTCCTAACATGAGCTGTCATTCTTTGGAAGATCCTATTCTGCCTCTGACTGGATGTTTTGTTGCATTTCACTGCAGCATTAGTATGGATGCTGGGACCAAATTTCCTGTAGCCTTTATTTATTTAGCTTGATGGTTTATTTATTTATTTAGCTAAGTTCTGTTGCAGTAACAAAGCTCTGGGGCTTGTAAAAAGTAGAGGTGTATATTTCACACTCACATATCCAGGATAGGTAAGCTGTGGCTCTGCTCATGTACTTTTCACTTTGGGACTCAGGCTGATAGATCATTCATTATCTGGGATCTTACCGGTATCCTAGTGGGGGGAAAGACAGACATGGCAACCAGGAGCTGACTCTCTCATTTCAGTGGCCATTCCTGAGTTCACCAGGACAGTGATGAATAATCCTTCCCCAGGGAAGGCTTCTATAAGCTACATGGCCAATCTTGACAGCGAGGTAGGAGATTTTTATCCTCTCCCAGAGAGAGAGAGACACACACACAATATTTTGAAACAATACCACAGACTTGATCGATGGCCAGACTTCTCCAGCCCCAAATGGAGAACCAACCCATATACCTTCGCTTTGGGGAGAAATGTCCAACTACTTTTGGCCTGCAAAAATTCCCACTGGTCTGATGGGTCAGTAATCATAAGCATTAAAAGCCTAAGGGAATATATTATTCAAGTTGTGGGTCTAATTTTCAATAGCATTTTTACTTTTAGAGAAGTTCAGTTTTACACCTGAAGAAATCCCTCTGGGTCCAAGGACTTGTTCTGATTTGCATATCTGTACTTAGCTCTGGGGCCGAGTTGTAGGGGTGATCTCCATAACCAACAAAAACAATTGGAATACCTTCCATCTGCCACCAACTTGTATTTTGGGTGAATGATGCCAAGAAGTATATTTTTTAACTGATATCTACTTCCTGTTACCTAAAATACTGGAGTAGATTCCTGCTTACTTATTTAGTACAGCATTGTTTATGTTGGGTACCATAGTTTATTTGGGGTAGCATGGATCCTAAGAGGACTAACATCTTCTTCTTCCACAGCCAGTAGAGTAACAACTAAATGCCTACCTCTGTGCAGTTGTAGTGTGGAGACATCTGATTGAAGCTGAACCAAAAGGAAGTTCTGTTTGGAAGGGTTGTTCCCCCTCCCGCCACCCCCACCTTTCCCCTCATTCCCTATCTTTGCAGGAGAAGAATAACGTTTGGTGGTTTGACACGAGCCAAGTGCTGACGTTAAAACCCACTATCTCATCTGACCACATCTTTTACCCTTGCCAGCCAATCTGAGCATCAGAAGTTGAATCTGTCTTGTTTCAGAGACTTCTCAAAATACAGCCCTGCTGATGCCAGGTGGCCATAGGTGCTTTATATCTTGGGAGTGAAATTTAAAATCCCTTGATGCTGGTGAGGAGGAGGATGGATGCTGAGTTGCTGTGTCTGTGCCCTTCAGAATGTGTGGCAGTTGCTGCTCTCGTTTGACGTGGTGGCTCTGGCGCTGTCTGAGAGCGGAAGCTGCTGGATTCAGACTGGCTCCCTGTAGGATAATGAATTGTCATGCCTCTGCTGATTATCTAACAAGTTTGTACAACGTGTAACACAAGCTGACAAGACAAACAATTTTATTAATTTAAGCCTGGGGATAATGGGATTGCAGCGCTATATGAATGTAGGAGTTTTACCCACAAATATGGGAGTATGCTACCCCACAAATACTTGTATTCTGGGTTTGGTAATGGAATAGTTTTATTAATTTTTAAAAAACATTTGTCCTCAATAAAATAATATTCATTTGAATTTGAATTGAAAAATACTTATGAATGTTCAGGGATTTGTGAAGCTCAAATAAAATGAGCTCTTGTGTCAGCCTTTGAAGTATTAGAGCTGATAAATGCCGGTGGGCAGTAGATAAACTTTGGTTTTTACAAACCAATTACAACTGCAGGAGCTTTTGTCTTAAATCCGTCTGGAGTTTGGTCTTCAGTTGGGCAAGTGCTGGGGCCTTTGGGGAGATGGATTCTATTTTTATGGCCTCCGATCTGCAATGTTTTCATTTCAAATTCTCTAATGTTCTTATATATGAATGCCACAGTTTGAGGTAGCTGAATCTTGGATTGTTGACTGGAAGTGATTAACCTTGTTTATGAGAGGAATTCATCATCCAGGAGAAACTGGGTAGGTCCAGGTAGATAAGAAAGAGGTTTCTTGTGAACTGTGTGTAAGCCGATTTCTGGGTTCTGAGAGAAAATGTTCCCAGCATGGAAAATGATCTAGCATAAGAACCAAGGAGTTTCAGAATCTGTAAGAGTACACAAATGTAGGATAATAACTTCAGCAAGAGTGGTTACATTACAGAGCTTCAGAGACCATAGCAGTGGGCTTTTCCTTTCAGGACTTTGGGTAAAGAAAGTAGCGGGCTCTTGTCATTTGGGTAGCCTACCAACACGCAGACATTTAGAGAGTGTAGGCTACAAAATGTGCCAGGTTGATGCGGCAGGCAATCAAGAATTTAGGACACTGGCATTAACAAAAAGTCAGTTAAAAAAAAACCCAGCCAGTAAATCTAAAGCAGCAAGAGTTTGAGGCTTTTGGAATAATTCAGTGTTTACACCCCAACATTGTGATGTCACTGCCTGTTAGCCCTCCTTCCCTCTCTCCTTGCACCTCCTTCACAACATCTGCTTAACAGCAGCTTATATACAGTTGACCATTGAAAGCATGGGTTTGAATTACTACACAGGTCCACTTACACAAGGGTTGTCTTCAGTAAATATGGTACAGTACTGTAAATGTATTTTAGCTTGTATATTTTTTTAAATGTTTAAATATTTATTAAAATTTTTTTAATGTTTATTTTTGAGAGAGAGAGCACACGTGCACGAGTGAGGGAGGGGCAGAGAGAGAGAGAGAGAGAGAGAGAGAGAGGGAGGGAGGGAGGGAGGGAGAAACAGAATCGGAAGCAGGCTCCAGGCTCTGAGCTGTCAGCACAGAGCCTGACGCAGGGCTTGAACTCATGAACTGTGAGATCATGACCTGAGCCGAAGTCGGAGGTTCAACCGACTGAGCCACCCAGGCGCCCCTATTTAAAAATTTTTTAAATATTTATTTACTTTTGAGAGAGCCAGGGACAGAGAGTGAGGGGGGAGGGCAGAGAGAGAGTGAGGTACATAATCTGAAGCAGACTCCAGGCTCTGAGCTGTCGGTGCAGAGCCCAACACAGGGCTCAAATTCACAGACCACGAGATTATAACCTGAGCCAAAGTTGGATGACTGAGCCACCCAGGTGCCCCAATGTTTGTTTATTTCACACACACACACACACACACACACACACACACACACACACACACACATTGTGAGTGGGGGAGGGGCAGAGAGAGAGGGAGAAACAATCCAGGTGCCCCATGTTTGTTTATTTCACACACACACACACACACACACACACACACACACACAGTGAGTGGGGGAGGGTCAGAGAGAGAGGAAGGCACAATCCAGGTGCCCCAATGTTTATTTCACACACACACACACACACACACACACACACACACACACACACAGTGAGTGGGGGAGGGGCAGAGAGAGAGGGAGACACAATCCAGGTGCCCCAATGTTTGTTTATTACACACACACACACACACACACACACACACACACACACACACACACACTGTTTGTGGGGGAGGGGCAGAGAGAGAGGGAGACACAATCCAGGTGCCCCAATGTTTGTTTATTACACACACACACACACACACACACACACACACACACACATTGTGAGTGGGGGAGGGTCAGAGAGAGAGAGGAAGACACAATCCAGGTGCCCCAATGTTTATTTCACTCACACACACACACACACACACACACACACACACACAGTGAGTGGGGGAGGGGCAGAGAGAGAGGGAGACACAATCCAGGTGCCCCAATGTTTGTTTATTACACACACACACACACACACACACACACACACACACACACACACACTGTGAGTGGGGGAGGGGCAGAGAGAGAGGGAGACACAGTCCGAAGCAGGCTCTAGGCTCCGAGCTGTCAGCACAGAGCCTGACTCAGGGCTTAAACCCAGGAGCTGTGGTGTCATGACCTGAGCCCAGGCGCCCCTCTTGTATGGTTGTCTTAACACTTTTTTTTTCTAGCTTACTTTATTGTAAGAATACAGCACATAGTACTTATAGCCTACAACATATGTGATAATTGAGTGTTATTAGCGGCTCTGGCCAACAATAAGCTATTATTAAGTTTTGGAGAGCCAAAAGTTACACATGGATTTTTCAACTGCAGTGGGGTGGTCAGCATCGCTGATCCCCACATTGTTCAAGAGTCAGCTGTACTTCAGACTTGAGTGTTGTTGTTAAAGCAGATCGGGGGCAGTAGGGAGTACAGGTATGTTCTGTAAGTGCGTTTTGTAGAACTAAAAAAAATTCACAGACTAGAGAATAGTTGTCAGTGTGATTCCCATTTTGTCTTTATTCTTCTGAAGCAGAAGCTGTGTTCCCAGAATACGTAGCCTCTGTCTCTTACAGTGTCCTTCCCCTGCTCCTTGTGTTTTCGTGCATGTCTTCAGTTTCTTCTTACCACCCAGCAGCTGCACTTGCCATTCCTCTGAGATTCTTACCCTCCAAGTAGCAATACAGAATCTGGGCTTCCCCAACTCGAATACTTGCTCCAAAACAAATTTATATGCGGCTTCATTTTTAAAAGGTGGAACTGCCAGCTGCTACCAGAAATAACAATATATTTGCCTGGTGGTAGAAATTTCAAGTAATTTCCAGATTCTGCTCCCAGTGCTAATAAAAGTTATTCTTTGTCTAAGTGTAAATGGTATTACTCTGCCAATCTTTGCCACTTTCTGAAAACTTTTCTTAAAGAAACTCTTTAAATTGAGACTAAACATCTAGTTGTGTGTTAAGTGCAGTAATCTTAAGCGTATAGCTTGATGAATTTTTAGGTGTGTATATACCCATGTATCCAGCACCCAGATAGATATAGAATATTTTCCTATCCTAGAACATTCCCATTCTCGGTATTTTTCTGTGCCACAAGGTAACCATCGTTCTGATTCTCTATCATCACCAATTAGTTGTGTCTATTCTTGAACTTTATGGAATCCTGCATTAGGTGCCCTTTTGATTTTGGCTGTTTTCATGGGAACATTATGCCTCTGAGATTTATGCATGTTGTTACATGTATCAGTAGTTGTTCTTTTGTGTATAATATTCCATTGTATAAATAAACTATACTTTATGTATTCTCTTATTAATGGACAGTTGCATTGTTTCCAGCTTGGATCTATTATGATAAAGATGCTAATGAGCATTCTTGTATGTGTTTTGGTGAATATGCACATTTATTTCTCCTAGTGCATACCTCAGAATGGTATTGTTGGGCCATAAGGCTGATGAATGTGGATGGATTTAGGTTTTTTTTTTTTTTTAATTTGCAGCTTCATTAATCTGTTTGGCTGATTTATTACTTGGGATACCAGATGATGAATGGCAAAGGAATGGACTTTAAAGAACTGTACTAGTGTATGTCTGAAACCAGCCTACCACTAGCTCTGAGGCATTAAAAGGATAACAAAATCTGTTTTTGAATCTCTAAAATGGACGCTATAATGATGACTTTTCTTAGTTATTGTGTAGTAAATGAGGTTTAATTAAGATAATACATAGGAGACATGTAACAAACGTTCCCGTGTTTTTTGTTGGTTTTGTTTACTTTTTAGGGAAATCTGATTACCTGATGATAGGCAAGTAAAAGTGTTTGACTTTAACACACTAATAATTTTGAACTTTCCTAGCTTTGCCTGGGACAGTCATCTTTGTGCATTCATGACAATAGGAAAAATGAGTCAAGAGGTTAATGTATAACTTTGTCAGTTTCAAAAGGCACCTCTCTGCTATATGGTTTGTCATTCTGTCTTCCCTTTGCCATTATTGAGGGATAAGCTTCTGCAAACTCTTACCTAATTATCTCTATATCCGATGGTTCTTTTAAGTGCTAGCTTTTTGTCCAACAGCTTCCCCTTCTTTAGTTGTTTCTTCATACCTTCAAGCATTGAGACCCTGTGTGTCCAGGCATTTAATAATTGCTGGTATTGTGACATTATGGACTTGATGAACTAGAAACTGCGTTATAATTGCAAACTATATTCTGGACAAATTTGTATGTCATCGCAATTTCAGTTTATAGCACAATATAATTTTTAGAGCACATTTAAAAAGTACAAAAAGATTTCAGAAATAGATTCCAAGTGGTTTATTGCTCTCCATATATACCTTAACTAGGGCTTCTTGAAATCACTGTTTTCATCATGTCTCCATATGGTTTTCTAGGCCATCTACCACTACCGTTTTGGCCATCAAGTATAAGATCAGCCTGCTGAAGAATTTTGAATATTTTGCCTGACTCTAATTATAATTCAGTTTCTACTAAGTTAATCGTCCCCAAACCCAAACAAATTTCTTTTTTTGTGAGGGGTGAAGGTTTTGGGGGAGGAAAGTGCTATTACCATTTACATGTGAATTCCTATAGAAAGCAAATCCCCAGACTTGAGTGGTTAATAACTAATGCTGGCCACGGTTATCATTTGACCAGTTGCAGCTTTGTGGATTAGTTTTGGTGAATTTCAAGGTGGGTAAGCTGTGGCCATCATCTCACCTGGTATACTGGGGTACTTTACCTCCTCGATTCGCTGAGGAAATGTCAACTAAGAGCAGAAAGCTAAACAAAGAAGTACTTAATATGCCAAGGATAGAAGATTTACGGAGACCTAGATATTTAAAATAAACACATAGTCCTACTTAAACTGTTCTGTAACATTCAACAATCTCTTCCATCCTTATATTCTAGAAGTCGTCAGCCTTACGAACCTGAAAGTTCTAGTTTTGATGAAATTTCTTTATCCATGGTTCAAAGTTAGCATGTATCTGGTTCTACTGATCCTTTGACCTCATTCTCCACACCCCTGTTTCCTTGAAAGCTGTTAAAATTAGCTACATCTCCCTGCTAGAAGCAAGTTCTTCCTCTTATTTGTTCAAAGCCCTTGTGTCTTTAAATTATCCTGTTTCAGTTTTTCTTTGAAGGCACATCTTTTGTAGAGCAGGTGTGTTTGGTATATCCAAAGCTTTGTACCTAGGTACATTGTTGTTCAAAACTATTGGCTGTTTTTGAGTATCCTCAAGAATTGTGTCCCAGAAATTAATTGATTTAAATTAAAAAAATTTTTTTTAATGTCTTTATTTTTGAGAGAGAGAGAGAGGGGAAGCACAAGCAGGGGAGGGGCAGAGAGAGAGAGACAGACAGACAGACAGACATAGAGACATAGAATCCGAAGCAGGCCTCAGGTTCTGTGCTGTCAGCGCAGAGCCTGATGCGGGGCCTGAACTTCCAAACTGCGACATCATGACCTGAGCCAAAGTTGGAAGCTTAACTGACTGAGCCACCCAGGCGCTCCAGAAATTAATTAAGATTAAATTGTGGGTCTTTGGTATTGATGCTTAGAAATATCGAGGACTCTCGTTTGTGATTATCCTTATATTATGGTGTAAAGAGCTTTGGTGTGAAGAGACGTAACCCTTCCTTGATATTCTGCAGTCACAGGTGAAAACTCCTAACCTCAAAGAGCTTGGTTTCCTTATCTGTAAATGGAAGGGTTTGGAGTCGACTGGGAAGAGCATGGAAATGTCCTCAGGGGTCAGATTGGTAACTATTAGTTTGCTGGGGTTGCAGTGACAACATACCGCAGAGTAAGCAGCTTAAACCACAGAAATTTATTTTCTCACAGTTTCGGGCGCTGAAAGTCCACGGACGATCAAGGTGGTGTTGAATTTGAGTTCTTCTGAGGCCTCTCTCCTTGGCTTGCACGTGGCTGCCCACTTTTCACACAATCGTCCATCTATGCATGTGTGACCCTGGTGTCTCTGTGTCCTAACCTCTTCTTCATATAAGGACACCAGTCACATCAGGCGAGTGCTCACCCTACTGACCTCATTTTAACCTAATCACCTCTTAAAAGGTCCTGTCTCCAAATACAGCCACATTAGCATGTGAATTGGGTTTAGCATGTGAATTTGGGGTAGCTATAATTTAGGCCATAACAGTAACCTCAATTTACCAGGCAGGTTAGAGTCCAGCAGAGAGAAGACTTTACGTTAGATGTTATGTTTGCAGCTATGACTGAGTCCCAGGTTAGGCTTGACACATCATGCTGACTCTCATCTGCAGAAGGCTAGACATTCTTAAGTAAATTCTAAGTTGAACTCATGACGACTTCAAATCGTCATGAACTCATGAGGATTTGTAAAATCCTCTTTATTTTTAAGGAATAATAGAGAAAAAAATGAGATGTGCAGTGACACCCTATCTTTTGTTGGGACCAAGTAGTCAAACTCACTAAAGATGTGGGTGGCTTCACAAAAAGTACATAATCTTCATCAGAGTAGTCACCGTTGTTAAGCTCTGTTTAAGGAAAGGTTTTAAAGCAAGAGTCAAACTTTGTACCTGAAAATGTTCGCTGTAGCATCTGAAAATGTTCGCTGTAGTATGATCTCTCAGAAAAAGTAGTAGCAGTCTAAATAGCTAGAAATAATATCAGTGGTCCATTAAGGTTTTCTTAAATTGAATTATTACTTTTTTTTAGTACAGTGTAGAAACCTTACGGGTACAGTTTGTTGAACTTTTACATTTGTGTATAACCATGCATTGCAATTCTGTATCTATGAAAATGATAAAGATTATGTGTCTACTGGGAAGACTAGGATACAGTGTTAAGGGATCAAAAAAGCAGAGATCATTCTATCTGTGCTACAATTATAATTGTACAAAAGTATAAGCTTAGAGTAGGACTGAAGGGGAACTGTTTTTAGGGCACAGTTAAACAGTTGTGTTTGGATAAAAAGTAGAATGATTTTTTTTTTTTCATTTTCATTTCCTTTAAGGTTTTCTTTTAACGGGATTTGTCTGTATAACTGACTCTATTTCAAAGATGAATTTTGATGAGGAAGTGTCACCTTAAGGCTTTCCTGCATTGGGTCTCTCTCATGCTGTGGATAACTATAATGTATCTTTTGAGTTCCTCTGAAACAGTAGTTCTCAACCTCTTTGATTTGAGGACTCTTGTATAGTAAATTTATTGAGAGCCCAAAGAACTTTTATTCATATGGATTGATTATCTCTATTGATACCTACTGTTTTAGAAAATGAGACATTTAAAAATATTTAATTCATTAAAAACAACAGTAATAAGCCTGTCACATTAACACGTTTTTATGAAAAATATTTTCCAAAAAAATTGAAGAGTGACTTTACTTTTATTTTGCAAATCTGCTTAATGTGTGCCTTAATAGATTACCGCTGGACTCTCACGTGCTTCTGTATTTTCTCTCTTTCAATGTGTTATTTGGTTGAAACATTTGAAAAATTGTAACCTCACACACATCAGTAGTTGGAAAGGGAGGAAGAGAGAGGAGCTGGGGGTTTTGATCACATTTGAGAGCTGCGCTAAAACAACGGGAGATGTTTCCCAAGGGACATTGTCAGCCACACTGAACCTTGTAGAAAGCTTTTGACTTGAAGTCGGCTATAGATTGTGGGCGGTACTGTTGATAAAAAAGGTACGATCTGTAAATCAATAGCTTGTGACAGTCTGCTTAAGTTGTTCACTTGGAGTTGAAACTTAGATGAAAGTATTCACCTGAAAGAGCGAATATGCTCTCTAATTATACTTAGGGAAGATAAATTCCTGGAATTGTTAGCCTACCACCGTTATCAGGGAACAGCAATACTCTCTCTATAATTGTGTATCCTGTGAGTCCCTTGTTTAATGTCTAACATGAGCTGTTTTTCTGAACATTTGAGACTCTGCCACCATTAAGTTTTATAAATACAGCACTGGTTCCCAAACATGTTCAGGTAGCAAAACTCCTAGAACTCACTGGATATGGACATGTTTAATGCTGTCGTTTTAGTTCAGGGTAATTCTCCAGGTAGGAAATATATTATACGTGAGTTATAGAAAATCAAACGTATGTGTGTACCAGAATATGCATTCTGTTAATAGTAATTAATGTAATATAGTAGTAATAATGACTTGATATTGGGCATTGGTTTATTGCCATTTGATGTTTGATAGCAGATACTCTTTGTTTATTAAAGAAAAATTTAGGGACAAAAATCTCAAATGAAGCTATTCTATTTATTGACTTAATTTTTGATAACATTATTTTAAGTGATTATGCCACTTTTTCTGTATTCTGTTTTGGAAGCACTAGTATTCTAGAAAAGCTACTGAAATGTTGTCAAGGCCTATTAAGTCTAATTTCAAATACTAATATACCTATGGAGTAGAACTTAATTCCAGTATAAATGTTAGGGCTTTTGCAACAGTAATCTGAACGTCGCGATGGACTTTTTCCTTGTTGGTATATATATTTTTGATAATCTAATGATACTTTATTAAAAAAAATTTTTTTAGATATTCATTTTTGGGAGAGAGAGAGAATGTGAGCAGGGGAGGGACAGAGAGAGAGAGGGAGACACAAAATCCCAAGCAGGCTCCAGGCTCTGAGCTGTCAGCACAGGGTCCGATGTGGGGCTCAAACTCACAACTGAGCCACCCAGGCACCCCTTCCCTGTTGGTATTGAAGAATTTCATTTCTTTTGCTAGAGGACAGCTCTCCTATGCTTTGCCCAGTCCTACATAATGGGTCCTTTGGCATTTCCTTTGGTTAGCTCCATTGAGTAGGTGCAGTGTGTGTGCGTGCGTGAGGTACTTGAATAGGGAGATTTGGCTTTTTCATGGTCCTTAACTCTGGAAGGAACTCCACAGCCTCACTAGGTTTCTGATGTTGCTGGAGGGTGGTTGCTGCCAAAGGCTTCCTCTGCCCTGGGCCGCCATCTTCAGTTTGCTTGGTGGAGAGTCAGATAACAAAACCAAGCCTTGGCACGCATGTAGCATGCTGTGATTTTTATCAGAATGTATTTCTATGTTTATGTATTTGAGCTAGTATTCGGAAATCTTATCCTGATTTCCCTTTTGCATTTATTTCTGTGTCAAGTGAAAGATTTGGGATCAGAAAAAGAGTAATTTTTAAGTTGGTACCAAATGATGTTTCTAGGACTGGTTTGTAGGATCAGATGTGAGTTTTTCAAATTGGAACCTTTTCTAATGGGCCCCTGGGAAATGTCTTAGCTAAATTGCAACAGTGACTGGCGAAGTCGATCGAGGTAAATTGCTCCCATTGCTGAGGGTTCGGAAACCAGGCAGTCAAAGCTAAAATTCCTGGGGAAATCGGGCAGAACTATTGCAGATGGTTTCCCCCTTGAATGGAGAAGGGGGCTGGTGTCACTGTTGATGAATGAGAGGAGATTAAAGCCTGACTTTGTGATGAATTTGTAACATGGTCTTTGGGAAACTAAAGAGAAATTTATGAAAAGACCGTTAGAATCATTTAGGTAATTCTTTTCAATATTGACTATAAATGAATCTGAGAACATACCATGAGAATATTGGATGTCTAGTAGTTTGCATTACAGAAAAGTAGCACCAAGAAACATTGTCGTGTATACCTTCAGTGAACTCAGAGGTGGAGGGATTCCCCAGATTATTTTTAATATCTGTTTAGTTAACTACTGAGCACTTTGCATTTAGAAAAATGAACCTGGCTGTTTTTGACTGTTCATGGTAATTATGTTAAAATCGAGGTCATCGAGAAAGTACTTGTGATTGGTTTCCTGATGGCCTGGCTTATGTCTTTCACAGGTACCTACTGTATATTTGAGAAAGCCCTTTAATCTCCCTGCAAAATGGGAATAATAGTAAATCACAAAATTTTGTGATATTGGGCTTTTTGTAATTGATAAAACTCTGTACTAACAACATCTGTCCGTCCATTGTGGTGAATCTCTAGTAAAGTACAGACAACACTAAATTAAAGACCAGGCTTAAATTCTTAAAGTAACCATTTCGAGACGGAGGCCTTCTGAGATACGGCTCATTGAATTGGTGGGGTACCTCGTGAATGTCTGGGAACACAACCTTTGTGCGTTCTGTCAGTGAAATTTCTTATGTGATAGTTCTGTCTCTTGGAAATACTTACTTTGCAGATGTTTTTGAAGCTCAAATCTTTTGTTTATCTAGGAGGATAAAGGACTTGATGGCTCCCTGAGTTGATGAAAATTGTGTTAACTGTCACTTGCAAGGGCTGAACTTCATATACTTCAGGTTTGCAGCTCTCCCAGTCTCTAAGGTCATTTTTTGGACCTGTTTTTTGTTCCTTTTTTAAACATTTGGATGCGTATTCAGTATTCACATCTTAGTATTGCTTGGATGAACTTGTCATCATATGATTAGAAAAGCATAATTCATGTTTTATGTCAAAGGTGGAAGTTGTCATAGAATCACTCTGATATCAACTCTTTGCCTTCAAGAGTTAAGACTGTGAATTACTGATGGGTTGATTTTGGTTTGTGTAAATCCTCCTTTTACAGATCACTCCTTAATAATTAGTACCTTTCTCAACTGCCTCCCAGGAGTGTTCTTGCCTGGAATTTGGTGCAAGGAAATATTTTCCTGTTTTCCTCACCATTCCTCTCTCCATTTCTATTTAGTCTGAGTTCCTCCAGGCTCTAGTGCCTATGTTCTGTGGTTTGTAAAGTGTTGTGTACTTTTATAGCCTCTATAAATAACAAAATATAGCTCATGGCAGTAACACTGTGGCACCCTACATGTTTAGAGAAAGACAGGAAGAGAGAGACGTATGTATCTTGGGTACAGAATGTCTAGCATACAAATCTGTTCATCTCACACACATCAGTATTGATTCCAAGTTTTGTTCATTTGTAAGTAAATGACATCCCTTGATCTTTGGGACATTTAATGGAGAAAAACTGGTTGTGATGCTGTGGTTTCTCACTACTCTGTCCCCCTTTTAACATAGCAGAGATGAAGAGGGGTAAGGCTGGTTGCTAGCATGGTGAGCTTTCCATCCAGATGTTCGTGTGCTAGGGGCCCAGCTTCCTATCCTGGTCTTCTGTTTTTCTCTTCAGTGGATCACTACAGGTGTCATCACGTATTTGGGAGATGTGAAGAAGCTAGAAGCTAGAAGTGATTTCTATTAGCCCTGTCAATATAGTTTGATAAAATGCAAATGCCTTTAAAATGGGTAGACTTCCAATTAAAAGGCTCCAGCAGGGAGTCTGTTTTGATAATGAAAGTGATTAAGAAGTCTCTATTTTTTTTCCATTGGTATGAATGTTCAGCTAAAATAGCTTGGTTTTCTCTCTGTAATTGGACTTTGCTAATGGGGATCTAATAACTCTGAGGTTCTCATGATTTTAGCAAATCTCTTAGCTATCTTTGGTGATCAGTGCTGGGGACCAAGACACAATTTCTGGATGATAGTGGTGTATAGGATTCCTTTTCTCCCTCATTCTAAGAAATCAACAAGAGTTCATATTTCCTTCCTTTCTTCCTTTTATTAATTTTTTTAATGTATGTTTATTTTTGAGAGAGAGAGAGAGAGAGAGAGTGAGTATGAGCGGGGGAAGGGCAGAGAGAGAAGAGAGAGGGAGACACAGAATCTGAAGCAGGCTCCAGGCTGTGAACTGTCAGCACAGAGCCCGATGTGGGGCTTAAACTCATGAGCTATGAGATTATGACCTGAGTCGAAGTCGGATGCCCAACTGACTGAGCCACCCAGGTGACCCAATGTTTATTTTCTTTAATTCTGTAATCTGAGTGCATCCTAGATTAAAGTCATACATATATAGTTTATGAGTGTTTATGTTTGGAATTGCCTTCCAAAGCTGCAGTTTAGAGGCTTAGAAGCAGTGGTTTTGATGTGTGAAGGGGAAGGACTGAACAACAGAGCCATGGAATTCATTGCAGATGAGGCTGTATCTGAGACCTAATTTCTACAAGTGTTTTAGTCTTCGAACCCTTTCTTCCATACATAGCCCCAAGGAGGAACATGAAAGAGGATATTCTGGTCAAACTGTGTTGAAGAAGTGAATATACTATCGCATAATCTGGGACATACATGTATTGAGCTAGAACAGTTGTCAGAGATGGGTTGCCCTATTTATCTCAGCACCTCATTAACAGCCCGTCACCCTCCCAATTTTCCTTAATAGGGTCTTTGTTTTTGTTCTCTTTGATTTTAATAAAAGTCTGTCCTTTCACTGTCTATTTTTCTACCTTGTTCATTGCTCATTTCCAAAGGACCTAGGTGTTTGTTTTGTATCACTTTCCCTTATAACGAACTTGTGAGGCAGAGTATGCCTCTCTAGTAGGACAGGATTATAAAAGCAATACAAAGGAAATAACTGTCCTGAGTATGCTCCCTGACTCAGAATGGTCTCCTAATTTGCTTTGTTATTTAGATTCATAATCTTTTTTTTTCTTGCTCCCTGCCCCCCCCCCCTTTTTTTGATGGTGCATCTGGATTTTGGGGACCTCTTGATTTGCATTCCAAAATCTCTTACCTTACATTGTGGCCTTGTCTGTGTAGCTATCTGAATAGAATCTATGGGGACTATTACAGAACAAAGGTTTTCTCTAATCTTGATATTTGAAGCGTACTTTTTAATAAAATGATAAAACTGACTAAAGATTTGCAGGTGATTCGTCTTGACTTTGTGTGAACATTCCTGTGGTTGGAAGAGCCATTTTTCTCTGGTTTCAAACTTGAATAGATGATGTTCATATTCTTTGTAGCCAATTAAATATAGGGGAGTTGTGGTTTTTAAATTTAAATATCAGAATGACAAATTATAGTGGAGTTGTATCCCATTGGGAACTGCGGTCTAAGGTCAGAGTATGGGATAAAAGTTGTGTATAGTAAAAATGACCCATGAAAAATCTCTATATAGTCATTTTGCACAAACAAGAGTGCTTTAGGAAGGTCAGATACATTGTGTGGGACCAGGAACAGTTTAAAATCAAGTTTTTGTTTGTTTGTTTCATCCCCCTCTCGGTGTCAGCTGGCTAGATAGCTAACAATATATAAACATATAAAATATATGGCAAATTCTTTGTCTTCTTTGCGCCTCTGGAATTCATAAGGAATTGCCCCTGAAGGAGTAAATCCCAGAAGATTCATGTTACGTATAGGAGTGGGAAATAGGGACAGATAAAGTCTTGGTACTGTTGGTGAAATTGTGTCAGCTGCAGACCCACAATTAACAGTGGTCAAGAGCGAGGCCTTGGGCTTGTTTCAAGAGGCCCAGAAACATGAGGTGGAGTGTTCTTAAGAAGTGCCAGTGCTGTACTTGCTTCAGCAGCACATATACTAAAAAAGAAGTACCAATGCTAAACAACTGAACTCTCTCTGAATGGTGGCTAATCAGAAGCCTGTGCTGTCTTGCCACAGGTCAGACAGGTGTATGTTCTTTGCCCAGGGCCGGCTGGAAAGGTGTTTGCCCATCTGTGTTGGATTCTTCGCGCCATTACTGGGTGACTTCTACCTAGGGTGTTGAGTTATTGCTGAATTCTGAGAGCTGTTTTGGTTTCTTTCTAGCAGCATGTCCAGTTGTAGCTGCTTATTTTTCTGTCAGCCCCTTCCTGGTTCCTCATTTGTTAGGTATAGTCTGACCAGGTTCTATTCCTTGTCCATTTATTTATTTATTCCATTAGGTCTATTCTACGTATCTTGTTCTTGAGTAGATATGTCAAAATGTCCTTTCTTTTTCTGGTATAATGTTGGCAGAGTTTATATATATGTATGTGTGTATATGTGTGTGCCTATCTCATGGAATTCCGTGTGTCGGTATCTTCTCATGTCTTTTCTATTCCTTTTGCATTACAGAGGTGGCTGTATGTATTAACTGGAACAATGCCCTTTTGTAGCCCACTACTGGAGTGTGTGTTGCTTAATCCTCTCTTTTTAAACTCTCAGCCTGTGATGAATTAAATAGTTTTTGACTCTTCCTGATAAGGGTATTTATGGGTCAGACTGGCAGAATTCCACAGAAGCACATTAGTGTCTTCTTTAAGTGGAAGCGTTTATGTAGAGGCATCCTTCTGAATGGAGGGAAATGGAAATGCTTTGGGACCTCTTGCTGCCTCTGGGCTGCCTAGCCTTTCAGCTTTGTTCCACTCACCTTCACCAGAGTGCAAGATGCCAGGCAACGAATACCAGGTCTTAAACCTGTAGGCCAGTGTCATTCATGCTTCATTGCCCAGATATTTCTTTAGTTGCTTTGTAGAACTTAAATACTTTTCAATGCCATGTTAGTTGTTGAGGGGATACAAAGGTGTTTCTGAAAGTAGAGTTGGGGGGATGGTATGTGGGTGAGTCAAGATAAAATACAAATAAAGACAGTGCAAAGTAGATTAACAGTGTTTTAGGAGAGGCACAAAAGCAACAAACCAATGAAAATCAGAGCAAGAAAGAGGTTTGAAGGTTGGGAAGTATATAGCTTGATAGCGCTGGTACTAATGATAAATAGAACGTACCATTTTGCATTTCCTCCACTATGCCAGATACTCGGTAAGAGTTTTCCTGCCCTATCTAATTCTACACAAAGCCGAGCCCTGTGAGGTGAAGGTTTTATCATCTTTTTTTTTTTTTTTTTGGCATGTGGGAAAACTGAGGCTAGGGAAGGAAGGTCACGTTACTTGTGCAAGGTCAAACTGCTGTTAAGGGAAACACTTAGGAGTAGAATCCAGGCCTGTATCAAGGGTTGTACTTGCAACGACTACTAAATTCTCTTGATTTTTCAATTCAGTGTTCATCTAGGTCACCAGTTCTTTCAATTAAAAAAAGTGTAGTGAAATGAATGTGTTGAGTAATTTGTGTTGCGCTAAATGCTTATTGCTATTTCATGCTATACACTTAATTGCTTCTATATGTTTATTGCTTAATTACATAAAATGCAGTAGTCCCTTCATCATCTTTCTGCAAAACTGCTCCTTATTTATTATGACTTAAACCAATAAAAAAAAAAAAAAGCAAGAGTATGTGCTACCTTTAAATTTTGGTGGCCAGAATTCTTGTAATGTTTTCTTTATGAATGCACTGATCCCTCATTGGCTAAAGCATGTGTCTGGTGAGAATGCAACTATTCAGGATCGAAGCATGAAACAGCTGTCACTGTGTAGCATCTTTTCCAGGCACCAGGTTGACGTCTGGATTCAGTATTTTGGTGCAAGAGAAATGGGTCTTGGTAATCGTGTTGTGATAGGATCATACATCAAACAGAGCTGGGGGCTGTGTGTCTCTGCCAATTGCCTTCTGATCATTATTCACTCTGAGTTAATACAAAGAAAATGATCAGCTTGGGGCCACAGGCGCATTCTCGGCATATACATACTATTGGTTTCCCAAAGGACCAAATTTAAGTTTCTTTATTTTCCCTAGATTGGTATAAGTGATTTGGATGATGTTTGGCCAAGCTGTAAACCAGATAGGTATTTTCTGTCTTCTTAGTTTCCTTCTGGTTGGCACAGATAGTTTTAACTATTTGAGGTCCACTTGCTGGTAGAGTGATTATACTTGATATAAATGATATATAATGAACATAAAGGTGGGAATAGCTATAAAGTGAACTTGCCAATAAGATTTTTTTAACTGTGTTAGATGAAAAATAAAGCTTTGCATTTATAAAGTAATCCTGCCTTCTTGACCTTATTGGAAATATACCTTATTTCTTTAATTCTTAAAAAATATGTCCACATTTTAATTTAACATGTCAGATTTAAGGATGAAACTTATTGTTGTAACTGATGACTTTTAATGACTTATAAAATAATAGTGCATCTTACAACAAGTGGAATCTTGAATTTGATTAAGTTTGATAGCTCTGCTCACCATTACTTTGTTCTAATAACCTCCACTGTGATCTTGGTTTCTGTTGACTTGGTGAATTGCTTAGTAGATTTTGGACACGACACCTGAGTTCTTTTGGTTCTGGCCTGTCTGTTTAGTTCAAAAGATATGTTTCTCACTTTTATCATTGGGTGCTTTCCTACCCACTGGATACTTTTTTTTAATACTTCAGAGTTTTTGTGACATTTGAAAATTGTATGTGATGGAAAAGATGCTGGCTAATATAAACACTCCAGAAATGTAGTCTTCATAAATGTAATCAGTGCAGATGGACATTAGAGGAGGGGAGTGGAGTATATATTTTAGTGATAATTTATTTGGATTTAATGCTGTTTACCAAGATAAAGAGTAGTAGCTGTGTCCTTGAATCTCAGAGAGGCAGAGACCTAAAGGAGACTGTGAACATGTCTTTTCTCACAAGTCAAAATTAGATTTAAGTTCTTCTAATGAATGGTCCTTTTCCACATAAACAAAGGTTGAGTATTTCCTCACCAGTTCTGTAAGATTATTTTCCTATGTTTGCGGTATTTTACCACAGATAGTGGACTTTGTGCCCTTAGTTCTAAAGAGATGCCAGATGGATGGATGGATGGATGGATAGATAGATAGATAGATAGATAGATAGATAGATAGATAGATAGATAAAACTTAAAAAAACCCAAACAAACCATGATGTAATGTTTTTGTCCCCTGCCCTGCTTATGGATGGTAATTTTTAGGATTGGAAGAAATGGATGGTGTTAGATCTAGTATCTCTGTTCATGCCATATCTAGATCCAGCCCTAAAACATTAATCACATTTTATACATTGTTATAAATCAGCAAAAAAATTCACCCAGTCTCTCATCTGTGCCACCAGCATGCTCACAGATGTAAAGGTATGTTAGAGGTCCATTTTGACACTGTCGTTTACAGGCTGCCTAAAAATAAATTATGAAACATACAGTTTCCATTTTTTTAATTACCAGGTAATTTACTCAACAGACATCTCCAGGCACTGTCTGGCAAGCAAATCATATGAACCAGATACCTTTATTTGATACATTTGTATTGATAGCAGAATGAATCCTCTGTGATCTGTGCATCTGAGAGGTCATTTGAATATCTGGTGATTTATGTCTTGGCCTTCAGTTTCTTCCTTAGTGACATAATGGGTTTAATCACTTAATTTCAGTTAATAAGTATTTCACTATTTAACAAATCTTTTTTTTTTTTTTTTTTTTTTTTTGTATTTGAAAATCTAGAGGATAGAAATCACATTTTAGTGTGTTCGTATTATGCTAAGCTTATTTGATTGGTATACACTAGACACTGCGTGGAAGAGAAGAATGAGCTGTGGTGATATCCTTCACTCTTAGCCCTATAAGAATGCAAGAGTACATTCTAAAAGTGGTGTTACGCGTACGTGTAATTGAGTGTGTATGTAAACATGTTAAAGATCATGAAACACCTTTGTAATAATGATGGCTCAGAAGGACAAGACTAATATTCCTGTAGAAGCACATTCACTTCTGACTTAGATGAAACTTTTTTCCCCCTTTCTGGTTGTAAAAGTACATGTAGTCCCTGACTTATGATGGCTGAACTTAAAAAATTTCTACTTTATGATGATCCGGTAGAAACTGTACTTGGAATTTTGATCTTTTCCCGGGCTAGTGGTATGTCCTAAAATAATCTCTGGTGATGCTGGGCAGCGAGCTGCATCTCCCAATCGGCCACTCGATCACGGAGGTAAATGACCAATATACTTACAAATGTTCTGCACTCATATAGCCATTCTGGTTTTCACTTGCTGTACAGTATTGAATACATTACATGAGTGTTCTGAGCATGTTTAAGGTAGGCTAGGCTCAACTATGATATTCAGTAGGTTAGATCTTTTAAATGTGTTTTTGTCTTACTATATTTTCAGTTTATGAGGGGTTTATCAGGTTGTAACCCTGTTGTAAATTGAGGAAGATTTGTAGATTCTTACCCCCTAAACTTCAGGCAGTGTATTTGAGAATGAAAATTGTTAATTCCTCGCAGGATGGATGGAATAAGGGTCAGGGATATTTGTTGCAAACATAATTTGGAAATTAGAAAAGAACAAAAAGGATTTCATTAGCCATATTGAATTTCTTTTGATTGAAAACTAGACGGCCGCAAGTGTCTGCTTCGGGAAAATATTTCTTGCTACATTAACTAAAATTTCATTCTCCCTTGTTACTGCCTCCTTGAAGAGAACTGTACTATGTTAGATGTTTGCCCCCACCCCTGTTGTGTATTGAACTGTGTTTTCCCAAAAGATAAAGTTCTAATAACTGAGTATCTGTGGATACTACATTATTTGTAAAAAGGGTCTTTGCAAATGTAATCAAGTTAAGATGAGGTCATGCCAGATTAGGCTGGGCCCTGGATCCTACTCATAAGAAGGCCAGTCACACACAGATGGAAGAAGGCCATGTGACCACAGAGGCAGAGATGGGAGTGATGTGGCTATAAGCCAAGCACTGCTGGCAACCACCAGAATCTGGAGGATTGAAGGAAGGATTCTTCCCTAGAGATTTTGGAGGGAGCTTCACCCTGCTGCCTACACTTTGATTTCGGAATTTAGGCTCTTAACTGTGAGAGAATAAATTCATGTTTTAATTCACCAGATGTGATAATTTCTAATGGTAGCCATAGGAAACTAACGCCTATGGGTTCTCCTCACCCCCATTTTTTTTTTTACATCCTATATCTTGTAAGTAAGAATGGCTTTTCTTTTTTCTTCTATAACAAAGCCACAACATGTGGGTTTTTTTTTTTTTTTTTTTTTCAGGAAACATCAGGTATGGCAAGGCGTGTTAATTTGGAATTTAAAAATGTGTTGCTTTGAAATGCTTTCGTCAATCTGGCATTTTAAATTAACTGGCATTCTGGAAATTGTGGGGGCTAATTTCTAAATATTATTATCCCTCCTGTGGACAAGATGGCCCTTCATGTTTCACCTCTGGGTGCACCCTGGTCGCCCTAGTGACATTAGGAAACATTTTTTTCTAGCTTCTCTGCTTGTAGTTCTTCCAAAGCATCTGTCTCATTTCCAAGCCTCTTGTTATTCTGAGTGTTGGCACTGGTGGAATTTAGTTGGGAGTGATGAATGTAGAACAGAGGTTGGCATCTTATGAGTTGTGCGGTGTCTGTTTCTCTCGTGAGACTTTTGCATATGGTCATGGGCAAACTGTCTCCCAGCTCTTGTTTCTAGAAAATAAGAATGGCTGTTTAGATTAAATTAACTTAGTGGGTGTAATTGTTTTTAAAGGGTTAAGTAAAAATTCAGAAGACCTTAACAAATTTTATGTATCTCTCTCTTAACTTCGGATGATCGTGACCTTTATATATGTTACTTTATATTCTGATATTTACAACTGTTCATGCAACCACTTTTTCCCCTGTTTTTACTAACAGCTTAATTGGGATATAATGGATAGTCAGGAAAACTGCCCATATTTAAAGTACATATTTTGGTAAATTTTGAGAAACGTGTATACCTATCAAATCGCTACAATCAAGATAGTGAACATGTTCATTCTCCCTCAGTTTTTCTTATGCCCCTTTGTATCTCTTCCCATATACCCTCCAGTCGTTGATCTGCATTCTGTTACTATAATTTGCATTTTCCGGAGTTTTGTATAAATGAAACCATACAGTATCTGTTCTTTTTTAAATCTGACTTCTTTCGCTCAGCATACTTCGTGATTCGTCTGTATTGTGGTGTGCCGTCAGTACTTCATTCCTTTTATTGCTAAGTAGTATTCCGATGTAGGTCCATACCATGGCTTATCTCTGCTTGTTGGTGGCCATTGGGTTGTTTCTGCTTGTTTTCCAGTTTTTGGCAATTTACGTATAAAGCTTCTATAGACATTTGGATAGATTTCCATAGATTTCCTTTGGATATATGTCTTCTCATCTTATGGGTAAATAGCCTGGAGTGTGGGGTGGTTGGACCATTACGGTAGGGGTAGGCATCATTCTTTCTAATGCTTTCTTATGGTTCTTTCCCTGTCCTCAGGTGGTTGATACTTTCTGCACACTCCTGTGCTAATGAGTAGTATGCTCAAGGGGGACCCTGTGTGAATCTCAGCAGTTCTCTGTGCTGCTCTCTTCTCCCTCTTGATGTGTGCCATGATCATACTCGAGCTGTCTAGGTCTTCCCAGACCCCCCACCCTCACCCCAACATGCCAAACCTCTTTCTAGGCAGTAAGCAATGGTTGGGCTCATTTATGTCCTGTCTCTTAGGGATTGTTGTCCTTTGTTGACTGTTTTCTAGCCTATTGAAAACCATGTTTCAGAATGTTTTTGTGTTTTTGGCTGTTTTAAGCAGGAGGAAAGATTTGATCCTTGTTCCATCTTGGTTGGAAATGGAAGTTCCACATTTTTCTTTATTTAAGGCACTTTAAAATTTTAATACACATACACATATTCCGTTATGCTCATATCTAATTTTCTAATTATTCCCTCGTTCCAGATTTCAGTTTTTCTTTTTCTTTTTTTTTTTTTTTTTAGTTTTTAATGTTTATTTTTGAGACAGACAGAGAATGAGCGGGGGAGGGGCAGACACACACACACACACACACACACACACACACACACACACACACACACAATCTAAAGTAAGTTCTAGGCTCCAAGCTGTTAGCACAGAGCGCTCGAACACACAAACTGCTAGATCATGACCTGAGGCAAAGTCAGAAACTCAGGTGACTAAGCCACCCAGGTGCCCCTAGTTTTTCTTAATAGTACTAAACGTATACCTTTTCATCCTATTTAGGATACTTATTTATTTATTTATTTACTTAGAGTTAATTAACATACAGTGTAGTCTTGACTTCAGGAGTTGAACCCAGTGATTCGTCTCTTACATATGACACCCAGTTCTCATCCTGAAGACTGTCCTTCTTAAGGCCCGTCACCCATTTAACCTGCCACCTCATCATCCCCAGCAACCCTGTTTTGTTCTCTGTATTTAAGAGTCTCTTACATTGCCTTCCTCTGTTTTTATCTTATTTTTCCTTCCCTTCCCCTATGTTCATCTGTTAAGTTTCTCAAATTCCACATATGAGTAAAATCATATGATATCTGTCTTCTCTGACTGACTCATTTCGCTTAGCATAATACCCTCCAGTTCCATCCACATTGTTGCAAATGGCACAATTTCATTCTTTTTCATCACCAAGTAGTATTCCATTGCATATATGTACACCACACCTTCTTAATCCATTCATCAGTTGATTGCTGTTTGGGCTCTTTCCATAATTTGGCTGTTGTTGATAGCACTACTATATACATTGGGGTGCATGTGCCCCTTTGAATCAGCATTTTTGTATCCTTTGGATAAATTCCTAATAGTGCAATTGCTGGGTCGTAGGGTAGTTCTATTAATTTTTTGAGGAACCTCCACACTGTTTTCCAGAGTGCATGCACCAGTTTGCATTCGCACAAACAGTGCAGTAGGGTTCCCCTTTCTCCACTCCTTGCCAACATAGAACTATATTCTCAAAGTGGGTCAATAGGCCAAAGGATATATAAGCTAATTTTCAGACAGCATCCCATAAATACTTAAACTGTTGTACATGTAATTTGGTTTTGTCATGATTTTTGTTAGATTTCTTAGATTAGCGGGACCTTAAAATTGTTTTCATTTGCATATAATATTGTTAATAAGGATGTACACTTTATGTTTTACATTTCATTTACCTTTGTGTATACTTTTTATCTCCCTTGGTTACTTTTTTTTTTTAAATTTTTTAAGTGTTTTATTTATTTTTGAGACAGAGAGAGGTAGACCATGAGCAGGGGAGGGGCAGAGAGAGAGGGAGACACAGAATCCAAAGCAGGCTCCAGGCTCCCAGCTGTCAGCACAGAGCCGACGCGGGGCTCGAACTCACAAACTGTGAGATCATGACCTGAGCCGAAGTCAGGAGCTTAGCCGACTGAACCACCCAGGTGCCCCTCCCTTGATTACTTTTAAAGCAGAATAATTATTTTATTGACTATATGTATTTTTCTGGTGTGGCTTTCAGATGGGTTTCGCTATTTATGGCTATTTTTCTATATTTGGATATTTTGTTTTTCAATACATTTCATTTTGTAAAACTTTTTTAGAGTATTGATCATTTTATGTCATAAATTCATTGTCTTCCCATAGCTGGGATTAAAATAAATCTTTCTCCGTCCTGTCCTCCATTCATTTGTTTTAGTGCTTAATCATGTGATGCAACTGGAACCTTATTGCAGTGCCTTTCGAAACAAGCAAAGCTCTTGTTAGAAAGCAACTTTCTTGACATAGAAGTGACTGGTATCCCAGTTCATTCCATCCCAGCTCAAACCATCTTTTTAAAACTGCTTGTTGAAACCCTGGTTTTTTATTCCACAAGCTGCTTCTCTGAAACAGCCATACAGATATTCTGGAAGCCTACTCCCTAGTGATGAAACACAGAAGTTTAGTCATTCCTAAAAATGAAAATCGGCTTTCACATGGACATTGGCCATTGCTTGAGATGGCTAGAATCCCCCCGAGTGTTGTGAATATGTATATGTAGAGTATGTGTGCACGTTTCCTTAAATTGCTAGCTACTACTTGGAACTCTCAAGTGGCTTAGCGTTGAGTAGCCATAACAAACATTTTTGGGTGGCTCCTAAGGTACCAGATACTGCTTCTGAGTACTTGACATATATTATAGATTTAATCCTAATAACAGTATGTGTTTGAAAGGATTTATGCACAACAGTTACAGATAAGGGAGCTGAGGCACAGATAGTTTAGTAAACTTGCCCAAGATAATGCCACTAAACAAGTATCAGCTAGTAAAGTTTGAAGCAAGAAAAATTAATTCTCTGACATTATACTTCATTTTAAGTGTGTGACTGCAGTATAGAATTATAAAATAGAAGGACGAATAGTTAGAAACCATACATTTGGTCAGGGTCCAAAAAAGTCAAAAAAGTTTACAGTCACAAAGTACAGGTCTCCTGACCAAGTAAGACTCAGCATACTGACTGCCGAGTATGAGCAGGATGCTGTAAATACACTGTGAAGCTCAAATGGTGCCATACAAAATGTGCCTGTTCTAGTTTGCTTTTTCTTTGAAACTAGAACTTTTTTTAAATAGGCAACTAAACGTTGTTAGGATAGTAATCTGTATCATTTTAATAGAATTTTACTGTTCTACATAAGAGGAACTTACTGGCTATATAATGATCAGGTACGTCTAACTCCCACTTTCTAATGAGCACATGAATTTATAGCGACTCTTTCATTCTGCGGCCAAACTAGCATACAATCTTCATTTCGTTGGCTCTTGTCTGGTTGTTCTAGGGCAAAGCCTGGTGGAATCTGAGTAATTCATTTGTTTGGGTTGACCTTCAATGCACGGCATAGCATTTGAAATCGCTCTAATAAAAGGATATGCCAATTTTCCCCCTGATTTTTATGTACCAACTTTGATTATCTGTTAAAACTAAAGTTTATATTTATCTTGTTTAAGATTCAGTGATTTGTTGTTGTTTTAAGAAGATGGGAAATACATGGGGCAGTGATGCTTTAAATTGGAAGATAAATGTGTTTGAAGTTTTGTATCCTGGAGGCCAGACCATGTAGGGTGCAGGTTCCAGGGCAAAAAATAAGAATAAATAAAGATATTTCTTAATTTTAATAAAATATTCCTATTACCCAGGAACTAATTCTTCTCCTCCTACTGTTCATACTTTTCCTGGGGATAGTGTAGCAAAGGCCTGTTAGCATAAGTGGTAAGTAAAATGTGTGAAAATGGTAGTACCTGTATAAATGGGTGTAGTGAAGAGGATAAGGAGAGAGACTTTGTGTGTATGTGTATATTCCAGTTACTGTGCTCTTTAGACATCCAAGTGCAGGGGATAGTGTGAAACAGTGGGTATTTCTTAAAACCAACAGTTCAGGCATTTATGGCCAAGCCACAGGAGTGAGGATATTGGGGTAGTGTTCACTCTTCCAGGCTAGTGCTTATGCAAAACAAGGCTCCATTTAACTTTCAACTCAAGAAAGAAATTTCTGCTCAGGGACAGTTTAGTTTTAAGAATGTGATGACCTTTTATCCTCTGGGATCTGTGGATTCAGGGAAGGCACATTCCTCTTCTATTCTCATCCACAGAATTGTAATACCTTTCTTCTGTAGTCTTCACATCCACCTGCTAATTTTTAGCCTACTAGGGCCCATTTTATCCTTGTTCACAGATAGTGAATTTTATAACTATTAAGTTGTTCTATGCAGGCACCCGGCTTGGTAAGAAGAAAGTCAGAGTTGTAGATTTGTCTTATGATCAAGCCCTCCTTATTTCCCCATAATGAGTGGAAAACCATCCCTATGAAGAGGAAGTGAGACCTTCATAAGGCAGAAGGAATTGAATTTAGGAAAAAGCTATGTTATTGTTAGATTGATACCTTAATGTGATATACAAAATACTATCTTGGAGTTGTCAGAAATAAACATTGAAAAACTCTCAGGAAGAGTTGATACAATCATTCAACTTGAGGGGGAGGGTTCAGTAGAAGCTACTTTGGGATTGAGATTCTTTTAGCCTTGTAGCACAGACTTGGTTGTTCATTCCTCTTGCTTACCAGGATAAATGCAAGAGCAAGTTAGGTTGTCTGTATTTGGGGAAAGAGCCAGGAATGGGCAGTAGTGAAAGGATAGCTACTGTAATGCATGAGATTGGATTTTACGTTCTTGATTTCAAAAACACATATTCATAGTATACTGTAGAATAGAATGCATTTTAGGGTTTTGAAAGAGAAAGCTCAATGTATTTGTTAGCTTACACAAGAAAATTGGTTGACTTTGAGATTTTTATTTTATGGCAGAGTAATTTTTGACTGTAGCAGAGCACGTAATGAACCTTCATACATTTCGCGAGGGAGAGGAGAAAGACCTTGTGTTTTGGTGGTTTATTATGTGTATTCCTAAAGACCCTGCCTACAATTAGGTATCCTCATTCCTTGCATTTGCTATTGCTCGGCTTTGTGGCTCGTAGCTCTGTCAAGCTTCCTCAGAAGTTTGCATTTGATGTTAAGTTTTGCCCCTTACCCTCCAGGTAGGGTTTCTTGACCCTAACTGGTCATGTGCGTCTACCCTCTTGCCTGTCCCATTTATGTGTGTCTTCAAATTATTTGCCTTGTCATTGTTAACAGTAATTTCTAAATTGAGTGCTGTATGTAGAAAGAGGACAATTCCTAGTCAGACTGACCTGGGTTTCAAGTCTGTTTCTGTAGATTTAGTAGTGACTAACCTTGCATGAGTTATTTAATATATTTGAGCTCTGCCTTCCTTATTTGTAAAGTCATAGTGTTGAAATCTTAGTCTTTGGAATATTAAATGGGTCATACATAGTGCCTGTGCATATTAGGCATTCAGATATTATGTAGTTATCTAATAATAATTTTTGTCCATCACGCTTATTTAGTAACTCTGACTCACTTTGGGTCCCTAAATAAGAAAGTGCCTAAAAACAGCTTCTGGCTTTTCATTTATTGTACATCCACCTCCCCTAACTGAGAGCTGCCGGCTGCTTCCCTTAGGTCTGATGATTTTTTTTCCCTGTTGAAAGACTTATATTAATAATCTTGGCTTATATTTTGAATGGCCTATTCTCAAGTGTCATTTTAAGTTGATTTGTTATGCTAATGCCTTAAATAATGAATGTGCTTCCTAATTACTCCATATGTAATAAGGCAAGGTACCGACCTGCGTACTTGCATACCACAATTTCTGTGCAAAAAAAAAAACCCCTTAGCTCAGCTTTGCACCATTGGGGGGGATTATTGCAGCACATAAAGAAATCTGTTCTCTCTTGGACATGAATGGTAGTGACATATTCCACTAGAGTAAATCATGAAAGCTAGGAATACATGGTTGTTGGAGTCATTTAAAATTGGTTTGGACAGTGTGCTGTTGAACAGAACACCTTTTGAATAGTTTTGGTTCTAATTATATCTCTCTGCACCAGGATAACAGCCTAACTGGCTTCCTTACCTCCAGTTGTCCATCTTCTAATCCAGTACTATATATGACTACTAGATCAGTCTTTCTGAAATATACCTCTGATTCCACCACCCACCTTGTCCTAAACTTTCCTGGACAAAAGGGCCAAACTTCTAAGGTCCCATGATGTGGCCTAAGCTTCTAAGCTTATTTGGTATAATATTCTTTATATACTATGTGTTTTTAGACTAGCTTTTAATGGGGGGAAGTTTGAAATATGTATGGACAGTTTTTTTGTGTATGTCATTGGCGGCATTTTTAGTGGGTGAGGGCTAAATGTGCTAGATGGGACAGTCCTTACTGAGGATTTGACCTAGGAGTGGCTGTGGTGTACTCAATGAGCAGCGGTATGGCACAGTTTCGACAGACTGGATGGTGGTTTTCCGTACATGCTTCATGCTTTCTTTATACTTTTCCTAATGTGCCTTCAGCCTGGAATACTCTTTTCCCTCATCTGTATGCCAGTGTTACCCCCTCGTCAATATTCAGACAGATAGGACCGTCTCCACAAAGCTTCTTCAGATCCTTTGTGTCAGAAGTAATCTCTCATGCTGAGCTGCCATAGCATTTTATCCATAAACATAAACGTAATTTGGTTTATGGTACCATTTTCTACTTTGCATTGTAGGTACCTGCCTCATCTCTATTACTAGACTTCTAGCTCCTTTTGAACATAGATTATATGTTTGATTCATGCTTGTATCCCCCGCATATGCAGCATGATTCCTTGTAGGTCATGGACACTTGTTTTACTTAGGTAGATAAAGGCTTTTGTTCCTGCCTGGAATTGCTGCTAGTTACTTGAAAATCCCCAGTAAAGGGGCTGAAGCATTTTGTGGTAGTTTTGGTTTCTCGTGTTTCATATGTTTTATAATCATTCCCAGATCATACTGACTAAAGTGTGGTAGCTTCTACTTGTGAAATCTTGCCAACATATGAAACAATTAGAAAATTGTTTCATCTTTCAGTGCGTAGGATCATATTCTCTGAAGGAAGCAGTATGATGGAGTCAGAAGTCCTTTCACCAGTTAGGATAATGCAGTGTCAAAATGGTCAGTCTTCTAATGTGCACGTGTCTAGGCTCCTAATGTTACAGCATTTGAGGCCCAGTGAGGCAACACCATGAATCCCAATGGAAATAATTTCAGCATTGTCATATTTGTTTTCTTCAAAATCTGAAATTTGTACTTAAAATCACCTGCCTCTTCCTTTGTAATTTTTCTTCTTGACATAATGAAAGCCAATCCCAGTGTTCTGTTTACGGTTTAATTCACTAATCATAATGACACCATTAGTCTTTCTTACCTCTTTTGCTAGAATTGTTTCAGTGCTTTAAGTGACAATGAGAAGAAGAAATCCTTAATTTTAGATCCCTTTTTGTCCAGTTGGGTCATTTCGATCAGAGCAACAGGCTATAAGTAGTTCATGAGGAATGGGTTTCACAGTGCACCAGGATTTAGTAGCCTAAGCCACCCTGTGGAGGAAAAGTGAGTTCTTTATGATTCTGGCAGCATTTAGAATCCTACTGCACTACAGAGAACTCAGGTTTTATGACCTCTCTGTTAGGCTGCCCTGCAGAGAAACTCTAATATTGCACAGTCAGTGAGAAAGTTTACTAAGTTTGTTCTGGTGAACATCAGAGAATAAAAAACTAGGACCAGTTATAGGGAAACATATTTAAGTTTACTATGAAAAAACAACTTTCTAAGCAAGGTGTTTAGTAAGAGTGGGCTGCCCTCCAGCCGGGAAGTTTCTTTTCACGGAAGCCATTTACACATGGGTTGAATAACCGTACAATAGGAATGGTGTGGAGGGGATTTGACAGGAGGCTAGATGTAAGTTTTGGAGTTTCTGTTCAGCCCATGGCCCTTGTGATTCTATGGTTTATAAATTCATGAAAATGACAAGACTGATTGATTTTACCATGGGAACAACACATTTGACCTATCTTTTCCTACATTCGTTCATTACAAGTGAGGTAGCTGGTTTTTGTTGAAGTTTGCCTTCACCATATGACAATGGTGTTTTTTTTCCCCCTTGTTCATTATACTGATCAGTATAATTGAATTATAGAATTCATCAAGAAAAATGGAAACTGGTTTATTGCCTATGATTCTGAATTTCCTAAGTCCAGTTATGCCAGGTTGGTGGAGCAAAGATAATAGCAGCGTTTTGGGCCTCTTAGGACTTAAGAAGGAGGAAATTTTTTTGTTCCTTTGAATTTTCATTTGGAATAGAAGACAGGGTCTGAACCTTATATACTGGTTTGATTTATAAGTCCTACTTTTTAATCCCAGGAATGACTTTTGGCTAGCCTTAGAGCAAATTAGCCAGATGCTTATATATTTGATAGAGCTTTCTCTTCTGTTATTAATCATTAAAGTAAAAGCAATCATAATGAAATGTCATTGCAGTAATAGTGAAAATATTCCAAAGCATGTTCAGATTTGTAATCTCAAATACATGAGAATGATTGCTTTGATTATTCACAGTAATTTCATACAGGAGAAACTCCCATGATATTGAAATTAGGGAATTATTTACAGAACCTAGACCAGATTCCCTTTTTCTACTTATATAATGAGTTCCCATAAAAGTTACCTGGGGTTTAGAGACTAGTTATCTAAGTTCTGACCAGGTGTTTGTTTGGTTGTTTTTGGTGTCTTTGTGATCAAGCTATAGTTCTGTGATCCAACTCAGAGCTGCACATCTTTTATAAAGGAAGGCAGACAATAGTTTCCTGCCCTGCCTGTCAGGATCCTCAGTGACTATTCTTAGTCTAATACCTATTTACCTGTCTGATTTCCTGTTGGTTTTTGATTGCCTGTCTCAGGCCAGTGAGATTAATTTAAGCACACTGACCTCCTTTGTGGTTGTTGAGGATGATTACCATTGAGGTCTAATTTGTTTTCCAGGGAGAAAAGGGAAATTAATTTTAAAAGATCTTAATCAGAATAGCATTTCCTATGATTATATGTGTATGAGTTTGAACACCAGTACTAGGGTCCTACATTCTGACATTAGCCTGCATGCTTTTTGCCAGGGACTTTGATAAGATACCTGGAATTCAGATGAGATGTGTAGTTCCTTTGAGATTAAGACACCTTTAAACAGCTTGGGGAGCTTATTTTTCTATTTAAACCTCATTCTGTCATAGGTTACAATCCTTTGGGTTATTAGTTTGCTGAAAATAGAACTTAATTGGCTACTGTACAAAATAATGATTTTTAATTTGGCAAGAGAGTCATAATTCAATCAGGCTGTTAGGTCTTTAAAGTTGTATGAAAATAAGAAAAGGTAACTAAAACCCCACTTGGACCACTGCTCCTCTGTAACTACAGATCTGTAGACTTCTTTTTGTGATTGTGGCTTGTACACACTGGAGCTTCTGACCATCATGTGTAGCTGGAGGGGGAAGTATCTGTCCCACCTCTGAGGAGTGTCAGTGACCATTTCATTGGCCTGGAATGAGTTTTTACAGCTGCTCTGCGTTTATTTGCTATAGAAATGCCAAGGACTACAACTGCCCAGCAGAGGCATTATCTTCTTCTTCTTGACTTTAGATTTTCCTATTTTGCTAAATGTGAGAGCGATCTATTGGGGTGGCATAGTAATGTTTTTGGCCAGTCATCTTCTCTTTAATTCAACAGAGATATGATATTTCAGGAGAGTGGGGACTTCTGGTAAGCATCTGCTTATAGAATACTGGGGAGGGAAATTCATTCTGGCTATATTTTCTCTAAAGGGTAGTTATCACTTCACCTTCTGAGGCATACGTGAGTCACTTTCCAGTGTGGTGCTCGTTTTCACTTGAGTGTGGACTGCTATGGTGACTCTTCCCAGCAGACATTGAACCAGATGTGCCTGCTATTACAGAAGTGAAGTCTGACAGCTGCAACCTAACCTTTAATATCTTTCTGCTATTTCAGCCACTTTAGACTTTTGAAGCCTTATTAGATATGAGCAATTTTTGCCCAAAGAAACAGGCTTCCTATTCCCAGTGATTGACAAGATACTGGTCAGCAGACAGTGATTAACAGTATGCTGTGATTCCCATTTTCCTCTGATGAGTATTGGTGGCAACAGACTAACAGCAGCTTTGTGCTATAGCACAGTCATTTGGTGTCACAGGGAGATAGATAGAATTCCTTCTAGTTTTAGCTTTTATATGCTTGCACTTTACTGTGAAAGATGTTGAGTGCTCTTAACACCTTGATATTAAGGTTGCCAAAACTAAAGGGATAAGCCAAGCATACTTGCGTGTTCCTCAGGACTCTTGTAGTGGCTGCACTTGGACTTTAGTTATTCTTTTTATTATTCTTTTATATTGTATATCCTTTTCAATCTTATATTGTATATCCTTTTGTTATTCTTTAACTTCATGTGACATTTCACGAAAGAAACTTCTCTTCAATCATCAAGTGTTTATTGAGCACCTACTGTGCCTGGATCTTTGTGCAGTATTGAAGACTTCTTAAATTTTCACAGATTTCGTTGTAACTTTACTCATGTTTTAAAATATTGGAATTTGAATTTGGGTAACTAGTTACTCGTTAAAATGGGAACATACACTCATTATTTTACTTTGATATTTTTGTATACTGGTAAGAAACATGTTAAATTGAAATCCTTGGATTCTTAGTAGATGTTTATGGCTTAATGCAACCATATCTAGATGGGTATTTCTAGGTATAAAGAAAGCAAAGCAAACAGAAAGAACTGACTTATGTTGAATTTCAACATGTGAGTTATATTGTGGTGACCCAGGCTCTTGATATATATTAATTGATTTAAACTTCAGATTATCATCTCAGAATTCTTCCTCCCCCCACTGGTGAGGCCTTCATCCTTTGTTTCACGTGTTGCACAAGTGTTTGGGCTCCCTGTTTCAAATGTCACTCTCCAGTCTGTTGTTCCACACTGTTGCTCATTTGGTCTTTGTGAAGTTCAAATCCCATCATTCTTCGTCCCAAAAAGTTTTCTTTGTTTCTATACTCCACAGGTTAACACCTATCTGGCAAACAACATTAGGCCCTCCTTGATCTGTCCTTGGCTCCTTGCCCGGCATCACTTCCTTTTTCAACTCTTTATCCTTCCTATTGCTTCTCTTATCCCTCCCTCTGGAGAACTGGACAAAAAAAGTGCCCCTCCTCCTTCTGACATCATTGCTTCTTAGCACAAACAACTCATTCCTCAGAAGTTAAACAAACAAGGGCACCTGGCTGGCCCAGTTGGTAGAGCTTGCAGTTCTTAATCTTGGGCATAGAGATTACTTAAAAATAAAATCTGTTAAAAAACAAACAAACAAACAAACAAACCCAACAACATATAATTTAAGAATAGTAGATAGGCCTTCAATCTGGAGTAGTTTACAGTACATTTGTTCGAGCCCAGACATCCCCCACGCCCCACCCTTGATTTTGTGAAAACTGGGGAAATCTTTACCACAGGCTGGTCCTAGTTCACAGACTTGTGTTTTCGAACCTCTTGTATATGTAGTAAAATTGGCAGAAAGGCCAGATATATGAGGATGTGAATGAAGCAGGGAAATTTTTTTTTTAAAAGGTTCTTTTTATTGAAATGGAGAGTATTGGGAGAGGATAGTTTTTAGAGAAAGCCATGAGCAGTGTGAGAGCAAAAAGAAAAAAAGAAAGCTAGTAATTATGAAAAGGAGGCTGACCTAAAGGAAGGCATTTTAATTGACCAGTGGAAGGGAGGGATGGGTTAGTCAAAGTAGAAATTAATTGGAAGATGAATAGCACATGGAAAAAGGGGGGAGACATGAAGCCCTCCTCCTGGATTGTTTAATGACTACTTGGAGTGGATTCCCGATTATACCGAGACAGAGTGATATTGATTCATCTTGTGAATTCTGGTGCAAGCTATTCAAAGAGGAAAGAAAGAAAATTCTTTATACAAGTTTATTAGTAGTGAGATGACATTCCTTTAAGAAATATCATCCATGGCGACCCTGGGGAACTCAGCCATCTAATAAGCCTTTTGGCCTAAAAGTAATTTAACAATTCTGTATCTTTCTGGGTGACTGAAATTGCTAGATGTTCGATAGTCGTGAAATTTTGTTAACATTCTTGCTGTTGAATTGATTTTTAATGTTTATTTACAAAACCTCAAATGTGTGTCCAAAGCCTTGAATGCTTTCCCAGAGCTATCCATTGTACACTCCCTAGATATGAAATATCAATTTTACAGGCTAGCGAAATGGTATTTAATGGTGGCTGACAGGATAGTGTTTAAGGACAATATGTATTTGGATACTTAAATTTTTCTATTATCTGACTCTTGGCACAGATCATTGAATTTAAGTTGTACTGAGATTGCCGAAGATCTGGCTGCCTTAATAGCCCAAGCTATGCTGCATGTTTGTTTAGTTTCGGGATCTTCCTTTGCCTTTCTGCTTTCTAAGCATATAGAAAATAAAATAAAACAGTTTTGGTTTCTACCTTCACATCTACTTGCATTAGAACAAATGTTTAAAAAATGTGAGGGACATTTTCAGGACGCTTCCTGAAGCCTGGGGCATACCAGTTTTTTTTGTGATTTGTTGACATCAGGTTTGTTTGTTTCTCTAATATTTGCCTTCCTTGGTTATACTTGAAGACCAAAGGTTTTATCACGTTTCACCTTAAAATTTTGAAGTTATTTGGTAAATCTACAGCTGTAAAGGATATTTTGTTTCATACCTATACATTTTATCTTGAATTTCTTTTTAAATTGATTACTGTATTTTAGGCATATGCAACGCCATCTTAATGACTCCTTGGATAATATACATTTTTCAATTAGATAAGTAAATGAAATCTTCTGAGTTACTGAGCATGACTCACTTAAAATCTCATTTGGAATGATTTCTCTTTCTACCCTTTGTTAACCATATATCCTGCTGGTTTGTGGCACTGGGACTTTGCACAGGAGGTAAACCATGAAGTTTAGTTTTGTGGCTAACAGCCCCTTCTCAATACAAAGACTGTGGATCTCTTTCCTTTTCGTTTTTCCTTTGATCTGTTTTTGGCTTCACTTTCATCCAGTGCTGTAGGTTTCTTAGCTGTTTATTTTTTCTTAGAAAACTGTGAGCACATGAGTTAAACTGCAGGGAATTTTGGAGTGATTTAATGGATGTGAATTCCTATACATAACCCATATGGGTTGTCTGAAGAAGAAGCCCCTTTATGATAGGCCCATATTTGCATATTTGCTTAGAGGATCTCCACTGTATCCTTGTGGTGGTGCCTGTGATACACAGTGTAAGCTTCCCATCTTTGCCATGTATCCATCTGCTCATCGGAACACTTTCTACTTACTCCTCTGCCCTTGCCACTCATAATTCTTAAATTATAACCTCAGTGTGGAATGGGGAGGGAAAATATCTGGTAGCATTGAAGACTATATAAACCTGTTGAGGAAATGGGATGAAAAGGAAGCAAAGCCATCATTGTTTTCTTAATCCCTTATATCCTCTCTCCTCTTGAACATTTTTTTTACTGGTGCTAAATTAAGTAATGATAATTTGTTAAATGTATGAGGATATAGTTTAAAGGCATTAGAAGTAGGAAGAGAGAAAGTATGTAGCTCCCCACTGTAATGTTCCTGGAATACTGCAAATAAAAATGACTATTGGTAAATCAATTTATGCTTTAGAAGCAATGGGAAAATACCTTTGTAAAGAAATGATTTTTAAAGTTTCTGTGTAGAGAGAAGAATCTTTTTATAATGCAAATAATCACTGTAGCATTTTTTCCCCCGGTTGGGCCACATATATATATATATATATATTTTTTTTTCCCCTCCTGTAAATTTCAATCTGTGCTACTTGATTTCAGTTTGGATTGATCAACTAAATGTTTGTGGATCGATAAAGAACATAGGACAAAGTGATGTGATTTACTAAGTTTGAACACATCACTATTTGGAGATTCAGTCTATGTTCTTTGAAAATAATCCCAGGCAAAAACTTTATTGCTAAAACCTAAATTTATCTTATTATTATTTTTTTAATGTTTTATTTTATTTTGAGAGAGCGTCAATGGGGGAGGGACAGAGAGAAGGGGTACAGAAAATCCAAAGCAGGCTCTGCGCTGACAGCAGAGAACCCGATGTGGGGTTGGAACTGAGGAACCGTGAGATTGTGACTTGAGCCGAAGTGGGATGCTTAACAGATTAAATCACCCAGGTAACCCGCTAATACCTACAATTTAAATATTTCCCGTGGATTAAGCCCCACTAAATTGTGTCTCATCTGTTCAAAATCCATGTAGATGGGGTCCTATTATTTTATATTTAAATTCTGATTTTGCAGTTTGAATAGAAGTTCTAGAAAAGGTTGGACAGATTTGAGGGGACAGTGGAGGTACTAAGGTTGTAGGTGATAATGATTGTGGTGAGGGGTGGGGCACAGTTTCCTGTCACTACCTCATCAGTGCCTGGTTCTCTCTGGTATTTCTAGTATTGGACAGAGTTGACTTTGGATTTTTAAGGGTATATGGCTTTGTTGACAGGGATATTGGTTATTCATTTGAGTTCTTCGAGAAACTATTGATTAGTGTTGATATTTTAATTTCTTACAAGTGTTTCTTATCTGCTTGCAGATAAGAAGGCATCTCTACTTTTGAAATGTGTTTCTTTTCTCTCTGTTCTTCCTGTCCTGCCTCCCTAGCTCCCAATTTGGATTAAAACTTAAACAGCCTAGGCCTGGAAGACAGAAGACATTTACACAGTTGCAGATTTATTATCTTTGGATTTTTAAAAATTAGCTTTTTAAAGGTTCCCTTTACATTTTTTAAGTTTCCAAGTAGTGCCCATATCTCTGCAGACTGAAGGAGGGGAAGGCAAAGGAGTTACACTCATCAATACATTTTCTGAACAAATCTGTCTTCTGTTTCCTTCCATGACCTGATTTAATGAAGATATTTTCACCTCAGAGGACCATCTCAGGAGTACCATATAGTGTCATTATTAGGTGAATGGGTGTGGGTTTTGCCCTTGCTTAAATGGGAGTGTTACATCATGGCATATTTTCAAGGAGTCATAGGGAATTGACCCATTTTATCTAACAGTTAACACACTGATGGGCATTTATAGCTAGAAGGAACATCATTTAGATCCAGCCACTTCCCCGCCCCAGAGGAGGAAATTGAAGCCCAGAGAGATTAAGTAATTTTATTCAACAAACATTAATTGAGCATGCACCATATGTTAGACCCAGTACTAGGTGCTGGGGGCTACAGTGATGAGTAAGTGTAAGTCCCTCTTGGAGATAAATACATAGTGCTTAGATCATACAGTTTGTAATTAACAGGTCAGGAAGTAGAATATTTATGAATCCTTCATATTCAATCAAGTCTTTCTATATTAATATGATAAAAAAATAATGTCATCCTTCTGTTCATTCTTCTACTTTCATTAAATCCTTTAATAAAGATTTTCATTTATTTATTTTTAGAACAAAGTTCAGCATTCTCTCTTTGACTTCAATACTGCTTAGCTCCCACTCTTTCTTGAAAGATTAGTGTACAGTAACCATCTACATTTATTCAAGCCCCTAAAATCGGACCAAAAGTACTCCAGCTGAAGTCATCGCCATGTCTAGTTTTTATCTTGACGCATGTATTGTCCTATCTTCTTAAAACTTTCCATTGGGTTATTGATGCCCTGATTGTCCTACCTCTTTTCCTTTTTAATTTCCCTTAGAGTTTCATCTGCCCACTTCTTATTCCCCAAGTGGGCCATATGTTTGCAGAACTTCTAGAAACTGGTCATTCTTCAAGAGTTAGGGTTCTTGAGGAGAGGTTATTCTAGCTGTCTGACCTTTTTAAGATTTTAGGTACTTCCATCTCTTTTCATACCACCTGGTTCCCAATCCTGTAATGTTATGCTTTGCATACCAAGTTTTCTTTGATTTTTTTCTCAAGAACTGGGGCCATTTTCTCCAGAGACTGGCACGTGATAATGATTTTTAAAAATGTAGTTTATTGCAGAATGATTTCTCCCTGGCTCAGGCCACCCCTCCCTTCTCCAGCAGTCCGTCCCTCTGTTTCTCTTTCCAGCTCTCTGCTGGGCTCTATGAGCTGTGTTGCTGCCAGGAAACAGCTTGTGGTGGTTCTCTGTTAATGGTGGATTTATAGTTTTATGAATTGCCAGTATATTAAGTAAGAAGCTTAAACACAACCCTTAGTTACACTCAAATCGATTGGCAAACCTTTTTTAAAAATTCATAAATTATACGTGCATAAACTTGAGCCTTCATCTGTCTGATTAAATCTGCATTCGTAATTAGTGTGAGACAAACGAAATTTTTTACAGCTAAAAGAAGGGTGTTTCCAGTTCTCACTATGGTTGAGAATATCCTACATGATGGTATTTTTTCCATACGTAATTATAACCTAAACATTTATGGTACATTTGTCCTGGGCAGCACTCCATCCTACAAAGGACAGTTTCTGTCCTTAAGGAAATATAGTGTACTGTAATTTAAAAAAAAAGTATGCAGATTGATTTTCCCCAATGCCTTGTTAATGTGGCCATGATAGTTCTTTTGGGCCTGTTATCAAGCTGATCCATTTGCTGAGTTAGAGTATTTTTCTCTTGCTCCTCCACTTTGTTTGGGTTGCTGACCCTTCATCCTTTGCTCTACGCTTGTCCTTGATTAAAATTAGATCAATAAAGCTAAATCAAGGTAAAAAGCGGAATTTCCTCAGGAGTATAAGGGATCATATATTACAATTAAACTGTTGAGAAGGAAATATTAGATGGCTTTTTGTTTTATTTTTACTTACAGCCTTTTATTTCTGATTAGGACTGATAAACTCAATGGGTTATTCCTTGTAGTTTGAAAGTATGGAGGGAGGTGAAATGGATCTTTAAGCTGGTGTTTCTGAATTTTTTGTTTTGTTTTGTTTTCCTGTAACCTCTTAGTCTTGGGTTGTGTTCAAATCTCAAAGATTTATTAGGTGAACATTCTGTAGCTAAGTGGCAAGATGTTCTGGCTTCTCATTAGCGGTGACCCTGGGTAGTTTTCTCATATTCAGCAACATTTGTTAGGAGCCACCCAGCATTCTTGTCACCGAGTGGTGAGGCCGAGCTGGAGTTCTGGGTGAGGAGGTCACCTTGCATATATCTCTCTAGGTTGGGGGGCAGGGGGAGTGCTTTGTAGGGAATGCTCAGGCTAATTGTGATTTCCCTCTTCTTTTTGTACACGAACTCTACTCTTACAGGACAAAATGCTTAGTGGTTGGAAGAAGGAAAATGGCTTTTTCTCCTTCCCTAAAGAAGGAGGAGCATACGGGGTCCTTATGCCTTGTGATAGGATCCAGTAGCTATGCATTGTGGAATCAGAGTTCAGCTTTTGCCCCTGGCATTTTCTACTGGTGGGACCTAGGGTGTAAATTACACCGAGCCTCATTCCCTTACTCTGTTGAATTAATTGTTTTTGAGGATTAAATACAGTTGGTTTAAAAAGGTGAGTATGATGCGGTTTTAACCTGGAGTTATAACCTATGAGATATAAGAAGTCTATGTACTGACTTGGGAGAGATGTGCCATGAAAAAAAAAAAAGAATATTTGGTTAGAGAGCTCAGAAAAGGTTTCCTGATAGGGGTGGATGGCATTTGAACATGGCCTTTCAGAATTTTTGTCATTTTAGTAAGATTCTTTTTTTATTTTTTTTATTTTTATTTTTTAAAATATTCATTTATTGTTGAGAGACAGAGTGTGAGCAGGGAAGGGGCAGAGAGAGAGGGAGACAGAATCTGAAGCAAATTCCAGGCTCTGGGCTGTCAGCACAGAGCCTGATGTGGGGCTCGAACTCAGGAACTGTGAGATTGTGACCTGAGCTGAAGTCAGATGCTTAACCAACTGAGCCACCCAGGTGCCCCTGTAAGCAGATTCTTTAGTGCTGAGATAGCAGTCCCATCCAGGCAGAGGATATAAAAAGAGGAAGAGAAGATTCTATTGTGGTTCTTGTTCAGGAAGGAAACAGTTTGGGATATAGTTGTTGGGATGAGAACTGGGCTAACATGTTTGATTATACCCATAAATAGTGACCCAGTAATCTCTCTCTCTCTTTTTTTTTTTTTTTTGTTCCCCTAACCAGAGATCTGGATTCATATGTAAACTCTCATGTTAACTTGGAATTTGATAGCATGCTGATGTTTCTCCCAGATTATAGAAATCAGTCTGTTGCCTTGAATGAGCTCTAGTTTTTTCTTGTGGTAAAAAACCCCTGACTTAAAATTTACCATCTTCTATATTTTTTAAGGGTACAAGTCAGAAGGGTTAAGTATATCCACATTGTTGGGGGACAGATCTCTAGAAATTAATTTTGTAGAATTGAAGCTCTATGCCCATTAAATAATTTTCCCCCTTTCCCCTCAGGTCCCTGGTAACCAGTGAGCTCCACTTTTTTTTTTTTTTTTTTTTTGGCTGATGACATGAGAGAAGTTTCTAGAATCCATTCAGTAACCTTCTATGATAAAATCTATAATGTCAAATCTGGTGTTATTTTTCTCATTCTTCCATCTTGCTATAGAAATATGACATGTTGTTGGTGTTCTATGCCTGTGAGTCTGGCCATGCCTACTAGCCCTCACTTTATTCCATTCCTCTTTGTGCTGTAGCAACCACCTTGATACACTGAAGGTTTTTACTTTTCCATCTTTACTTACCATGATCCCAACGCATGAAACCATGAATGTAGCCTTGCCGTAGTTGAGCTTTTTAAGATCACAAGAGGATTCACTATACAGAAGAGCATTTAACAACGTATCAGGTAGAAAAAGGTTTAGGGTACATTGTTCTCATTGCTTAAATTTTATGTTAACTTCATGGATTAGGCATGTACTGGCTTAGAAATCCCTTTAGTGTACTGTTTGTGTTACCAGCTAAATCTTTCAAGCATTTCTCTCCATCATCTGTTTTAACAATGGAAGCCTTTCTTGTGCACCCCTTCCATTTTTCTTGTTTTTTTACATTGTAGATGGTCCTGATATGTGGGCACTGCCGGGTGCCAGTAGTCTAGAACAGGTCAGAGACAGTATTCCCTGGGGAAAGTGTTGGTTAAAGAGACTGGAACTATCTGGTGTTTGCACGTTTCTTTGTCCAATTATATAGTGAAGAGGCTTTTGGCCATTGTCTTAGGGGATGGAAACCATACCAGTTATTTTAGCAGATAAACCTGATATAAGAAATTATTAATCAGGTATGAGAATACTAAAACGGCAGAAAGAGAGCACTAAGGCTCACATAGTGGTTGGTGTTCATTATAAGATGCACCTACCACCTGTAGGGCTGGGAGGACAAATAAGAGACCAGAATATGAAAACTTAGAAATTTGAAGGATGGACCCATTGGAAGGGGGACACAGACCTCTGTTGAGCTGAGGTTTGTGTCTCTAAACTTGAAGGAGAAACACCACGGAGCTGGGACCCAGCTCTGCCAGGAGGGGCTGCCAGTTGATCGGTTCTGGAGAACGTGAGGAGGTGTGCTGAGACTTCTTCTGGGAGCGTTGGGAAAACTGTAAGCTGGAATCAGTTACCGCCACTGGAACAGACCACCATTGCTGAGAGGAGGAAGTGTGGCTCTGGAGTAGCCGACAGGAATAGGAAAGAGTTTGTCCCTTCTTCCTGTCCATTCTCCTGCTAACATCCCCTACTGGCAGAGTCTAACAGGGAACCAGCTGGCAAAGCAGAAACGTGCTTTGGCAGTTTTCCCATCTCAGCATCACAAAGTGGAATTTAAAAAAGGTTAGATTTAAAACTGAGTGACAGTAGGTTCGTAACTGGCACAAATAGTGCATCCAACTTCCTTAATCTCGATGAGCTTCCCGGGAGCTGGTGGCTTTGGGTGGGCATGCAGTACATGTTGAAATTAATTGACCTTTTCAGGTCTGTGGGGGATTGAGTGTGGAACCAGATGGGAGCGAAAAGCCTGTGGGTAATCTGTCAGTCTTGCCACCTCACTGGTATCGAGGCAGATGAAAGAGAGGAAGTAGTATGGGCTCTGGGGCCAGACAGCTCTTTTTTGGGATCTTCTGCTCTGACGTGTGTTGTCTTGGGCATGTTTTTCCTCTGGGTGTCTAACCTCTCAGTTGAGCAAAGCTAGTAATTCCAGTTTAATTGGTTGCTGTGGGGATTGGAAACGAGTTTTAAAGTACCAAGCACACAGTAGGCATTCACATCTTTGGGATGTTTATTTTTCTTTTTAACAAAGTGTTGTAGAAATTCTGGAGTGGAGCCAGCCCCTTGTGTTGGGGAGTGAAGTCAGAAGGTCAGCACTAGGAACCGCATGTTGTGGTCACAATGGGATGGTGATGTGATTGACATAAAAATGTTGTTAAATAGGCACGGTTAAAGTTTCATTTATCAATTTAGAGTGACATTACATAATACAGGAGCTTAAACTGCATTCTCAGTGACCAAGATACCAGCCTCGGATCCACGACACAAATGGCCACGGATGACAACTAGAGTTGCAGACAGAGTGGGAGGCTCCCCACCCACACCCTCTTTTACCTGACTCTTCTGGGGATCTGGTCACTTGCCTGTTTGTTCATCAGGTGCAAATGGCTGGTACAGAATAACCTCAACCCCTTCCTGACTGTGTTAATTCCAGATTGGGTGAAAGTACAGTCTCTTTCCTAGCAGCAGCCTCTAGAGGTCTGGATTCCATTTTGTCAAGGTCTCCTCCTGCGGTAGGGCAAGGTATAATGTCTACATAAAGAAATTGCCTTGCCAGTTTGGGGCTGGACATGCATGTCTGTGCTGTTCATAGGGCTGGGAACTTGATTTGTCCATATTTCTCCATGGTGGTAGTGGGTGATAAATGTTGTAGTTTTCTGATTGATGACAGGTAGACCAGAGAGTAAAAGAGAGTCATCTTCGTTCTGTAGGGTTAGAATGATATCTGTCCTGAAAAGTCACAGGCCTCATTTTAGTGAATGAAACCCAGACGGAGAGTACTTTGAATTTGGTGGATAAAATATGTGGCACTAGACCTGACAGCCTGATTTAGACCTTGGAGTGATGCAACTGGCAAGTCAGAAACTCAGTGTCTAAAGGGAGACCTTAAGCTGCTCACTTACATAATTCAGTCTGGGGTTTTGAAATGCACCGCAATTTATTGCACAAATTTGACTGGAAATCTGGCTCAATTGAAGGTTCCACTGGCACTAGCTAAATAATGGTGTCCTATCCAGCATCATTTTCCCTCTGTGTTGTTCCAGGAAGAAACTTTAATAATTATTTTTTAATATGGTGAAGAAGGAAAGGCATTCACAAAGAAACCTTTCTCTAACAAAAAATTATCTTCTGACTGGGCTTCCCTAATCGTGTGGTCTGTTACAGAGAAAATTGGTTTCCTATTGTAAGAGATTTATTTTCTTTTCCTCCTTTTCCTTCCTCCTCTTCTAGAACTGTGGGAGGGCTTGTGGCACATCACCGTGCTGGATGGGTTTCATCTGGCATGTAGCCTGTACTTTAAGTAACGGGGTTGTCTCTTCGGAGGGCATCGGCTCTCCATTTTTAGCCTGGGATGAAGGGTAAGAAATGTGGGAGAAGATTTCTCCATTACTAGAAAACATGATTTGGGGCCAACTGGTTAATTATGAGCTTCCAGTGAAAAGGAAAGCAGTTCCAGAAGGGAAGAGCCAGTTGTGATATACCGGTCCCTGCTGGCTTCCGTTACCTCGTAGACCTCCAGGCCTGCTTTTGTCCTTGAAGATTCTTTCTCCCTGCTCCATTTTCCCTTCTGCCTTTAAACTCTGGTTTCTTATTTGCAGACGTTTTGTGTTCCTTCCATCGAAGGGGTTTCCCATGTTAACATTGATTCGTGTTTGTAATCGATCTTCAGAACTACTAGCTCAGTAGAAAGAGGCCCTGCTAGAGAGTCACTGATTGTTTTTTATTTCCTCCCCGCTCCATTTGCTCATTTGAACAGCACACAGAGTGCGTCATTCAGCATAACTTTGCACCTGTTAGGATTGTCGCACATCAGTCTCCAGAACACAGGAAGGGCCCTGCGGTCTTCCTGGGCCTTCTCTTTTCTTCTGTCTCAACCATCACAAAGCCCACCCCAGCACATGCCCTTGCCTAGGCTTACGTTTAATCTCAAATGTATGAATTTGGGGCGGGACACTGGTGCTTTCGATTCCACATTAGGAAATCTGCTTTTATATTGTAAGTTTACTATCATTTATTTTTGTGTTGAGCTGCCACACTTGATATTTTTAAAATATCAGTTCAGTTTTACTTAAATTCTGAATGGTACTGTAGGTGTGCTCTGATTTCTCGTAACCATTAGCTAATGATCCAGTGTATTCTTTTACCCACAAAGATTGTAAGTAATAGAATTCATTGTGTCACACATGCAGAGAGAACAGAAGAATGCTTTAAATCCTTAGCCAAGTCAAAAGAGGGCAGACTGATTTTGGATTTTGTATATTTGTTTTTTTCTAACATTACACGCTGCGAATTAGAGTATTACTTTTGCATTACTGCTTACAGAGAGCCTAGATTTTATATTTGTACAGTGAGATATCTAGCCTGGAACATTTTTAATCATTATTCAGTAATAGAATTTGTGGAGTATAGCATATTACTTGGTAATATTAGCCGGAAGGTAGAGACATTAGAAATAGCTCATATTCAAGTAGTGCTCTATGAGAGGCATTCATTCTGCTAACAACGGTATGAACCTACAGTGATATTGCCCTGCTCCCCCCCACCCTTTGTAAATTCACTTTGATATTTATTAACCAGTTCCATTTATTCCTATAATTGCAAGAACTGTAGGGGCGCCTGAGTGGCTCAGTCAGTTAAGTGTTCGACTTGTCTCAGGTCATGATCTCACGGTTTGTGAGTTCAAGCCCCATGTCGGGCTCTGTGCTGACAGCTCAGAGCCTGGAGCCTGCTTCGGATTCTGTGTCTCTTCCTCTCTCTGCCCCTCCCATACTCATGCTCTGTCTCTGTCTCTCAATAATAAATAAACATTTAAAAAAATTTTTTTAAATAAAAAATATTGTAAGAAGTGTAGTTTGAGTTTAAAAAAATAAATCTTTTATTCCCCCATTTTATTCTCTCAGCATGTTGAATTTTCTAGGAATATGGCACTATGCTAGGCACTTTCTGAGCAGTATGAAGATCTTTTTTCTCTTATAGCGATCTTCCCTCATGTGGTCTGGTAGGGAAGATAAGACCTATATGGAGTAATTAAATTACGGTAATACAAGGCAGAAAGTGATTAGTGCTGTAACTTTGGCGTATCTCTTCTGTCTCTTGACATTTTAACTCTTGTTAACATCCATGTTAGATGTTGTAAAACTTAACTCAGCTAAGTAGCTTTGCTTCTCTGTAGCACTGAAAGTATAGATTTGGTTTTCCCGTGGAATTTATATTACCTGAGATGTTCCTTGATTGTGAACTTAGAGTTGCTTCAATTTGTACTAATATATCTATCCCTTGTATGATTTTTACAGAGTTTTGAAATAATTTTGCCTGCTTTTCCCTCTTTTCACCTGCGTAATGCCAGGTAATTCTTAAATTGCTGATTCTTCAGAGGAAACTGAGGCAGATGAGCAGCCAGGAGCTGCTGGTGCCAGAATCATTGTTTAGAGCCCAGCTTTTTATTCTATTGATCAGCAGCAAGCTGCTCACTTACTCTTGATCATTTCTTGCCATCAAATGCTTGAGGAATGTTTGAATTCAAGGTCCAGGGCAGCCCTTTCGTCTCTGACTTCAGGAATAGTGAACTTGAGCTTTGTTCTCTTCAAGGATCCGATGCCCTTTCTGTCTCATTATCCAAGTCTTATCAGCAGAATCCTCACTATTCCTCTAGGAAAGGTGGCACAGACGTAGTTCCCCCTTGGAGCAGACTTCTATTTTCAGAGCAGTCGGTGAGTGGGGGAAAAGATTTTGCCCTCTTACTTGTTGGAAGCCGTCCTTGTGCGAGGAGAAGATGACAGGGCAGGACTCCAGAGTCTTTTTTATTTTCAGTTTCTTCCCGGGTCTGGGACCAGCTCTGCTGTGGGTTACACAGCTTCTTCCTTGTGAGCACTGGTGTTCTCACCTTGTGAGCACTGGTGTTGAGGTCTGTGAGGGGTAGTGCTGTTCCTTTATTTCACTCTCTCCTATGCCTGCAGAAGTATTTGTAGCTAAGTGAAGGGACCCCATATGGTTTGCCGCTTGGATAATGGTTTTGGAGCATCTTAGAGCCTTTACCGTATTTATTCTTAAAGTCTTGACAGGGTCTTGGGGGAAAAAAGGACCTGATGTTTGGCCTCCCTCCGTACACCCTCCTTTCCCTCTCTCGGCCTTACTGCATCTGAGCAATAAATAGCAAGTACTTCTGAAAATGCTCCTAGTTGGCTAATGTAATTGAGTAGAAGAAGAGTCTCCAGAGACATTTTCCCCCCTTTCATGATGGTCTTGAAAATGGTACTTTAATTTGGGGATGTGCAAGTTCCTGTGGAACATAATCATATGCTATGCACTGCAGATGACGGGTGAGTCCCTTCAAGGACATGAGGCTGCCTAAATATGCTCTGCTTCTTTCCCTCTTTGGATACTGTGAAGCCGTTTTCCTGGCAGGTTGCCAGAAGACATTTGTAACTCGGCCTGTCTTGGGGAATTGTCACTTCCTCTCTTTTGCTGTCACCGTGGCTAGTCTAGGTCTAGACCACTGTGTGTCCGAGGACGGGGCAGACAGGAGAGAGGATATGCCTACTTTTGCTGTTCCCTGCCAAGGGGAAGGTTGGTTTCCTCTCTTGATTCTCAGATTCCACATTTGGTCTTCCTGTAGCAGACTTGAAGAATATTTGAAAATCTTGTTTTGCCACCATTACTAGAATGTTTCAAGTTGCCTTATCTGTTCAGAAGTTCAAGAAGTATATTGAGTTACCTCCAACTACATATACAGAGATACATCTGAATTCCCTAGTTATTTAGTTGTTTATTTTGTTTAACCATTTGACGTTAATCAAACGCTTCAGTATTGCTTCTGACTTTTAAACCTTTAACCTCCCTTTACTTGCCATTGTTTTAAGTGGGGCTGGGTGCTCAAAATATATACAGCAGCATTTCTCGAAAGTGTGGTCCACAGACCTTCTTGCTACTTTCTAAAAATACAGAATTAAGGAAATCACATACCAGCCTTACTGAGTCACAATATCTGGTGTGGGCCTGGCAGTCTGCATGTTTACGAGCTCCCAGGGGAGACTTAGGCACACCAAAATGTGACAACCGCTGGTAGGTGGTGATTGCTTTTTGGAAGTAACAAGCCAAGAGTACAGTGTCCTGCCCACCAGCAGTAAGCATGGGCCTCTGAGATAGCTGGGTCCACAGTCCTGGTTCTGCTGTTACCTGTTACCTGAGCTAGGAATGTTCCTGTTCCTTGCTGTAAAATTGGGATCCTGATCCTTGCCACCATCCAGGTAGCACTGCTGTCAGCATTCAGCCTGCTCGATAGGATTATTGTAGGTGTCATAGGGTGTCATTGTAGGGGAGGAAAGTTTTCCTTCCCCTCTAGGGTCCCTGTGTGGGTCTGAAAATTAAACTGACAAAGATAGATTATAAGGAGAAAGACATACAGATTTATTTAATGTAAGACTTATGTGACATGGAAGCTTTCATAAGGAGATAAAGATGCTAAGAAACAGACCTGAGTATTTTTTTTTTTAATTTTTTTTTCAACGTTTTTATTTATTTTTGGGACAGAGAGAGACAGAGCATGAACGGGGGAGGGGCAGAGAGAGAGGGAGACACAGAATCTGAAGCAGGCTCCAGGCTCCGAGCCATCAGCCCAGAGCCTGACGCGGGGCTCGAACTCACGGACCGCGAGATCGTGACCTGGTTGAAGTTGGATGCTTAACCGACTGCGCCACCCAGGCGCCCCCAGACCTGAGTATTTTTATGCTGGGTCAGTGAAGAATGGATTGCCTGGTAGAAATTTGATGGGTGAAAGAATACGAGGGAAGTGTCAAGGCCTGTTGGTTTTGATTCTTCACAATGTCGTCTTTTCTTTGGAAATAAGGATGCTCTTTTCCTTCCCCCGAATATAGGAAGGCATCTCCCCCATGAGGTTTTATGACCTGTTGGAGGTGAGAAGAATAGGGATAAGTTCAAAATGACCTTCCTATTTCTATTGTTTTCTCAGACTCCTTCTACTTGAACCCCATCATTAACAATAGTATTTATTATTATACCTTAAATTCCCGTGGGTTTTTTTTTTTTAATGTTTATTTATTTTTGAGAGAGTCAGTGGGAGAGATAGAGCAGGGCAGGGGCAGAGAGAGGGAGACAGAGAATCCCAAGCAGGCTCTGCATTGTCAGCACAGAGCCCGATGTGGAGCTCGAACCCATGAGTTGTGAGAGCATGACCTGAGCCGAAAAGAAGAGTAGGACACTTAACCGACTGAGCTACCCACATGCCCCAAATTCCAGTGTTTTTATACATGTTATTAGATCCTTAAACATGAGATCAGCAAGGTCAAATATAATTGTCAGAAAAATTAAGAAAAATTGAGGGTCCTATGAAAACAGTGGAACTTCAGGGGCATAATCATGGGGGTGAAAGTGGTGTAGCCCTTCTAATCTTGTACCTGTGAATTTTTATAATCACTTTTTTTTCTAATTTGATTTTCTAATTTCATTTTTTTTTTTTTTTCTAATTTGATTTCTATTGTTTACCATCCCCTCTTTGCCTCATGGAGATATGTATGAAATGTATTGCCTTGTGAATTTAGGACTTGACTCAGACCGTGTCTCTTTAATAGACCCTATTTACCTTTGATTGGCAAGGTGAAATGGAGCTAATTAGGAATTAAACACCTTTTTTTCTATGAAACAACTCCTGGAGAAATATTTGGATATACGAACTTTCTCTGTATGGTCCTTTAGGTAGAATGGTACAAACTCTCTTCCATTTGGCCAAGTTTTGAACCTTTCCCCAGGTGCTGACTGTCGCTTTCAAGTTAGCTGACCACGTTTATTAAAAATATGCTACTCTGTGTTAAGGACCATAAAACAGTGGATATCCATGTGGATTCTGTCTCCTGGCTGCCAAGGGAATTGAAAGGTTCTTGATTGTAAATATGCCCAGGGCACGTGGTAATGTTCCTATGTTCAGTCTATAATTCAAATGGAAATAGGAGCCTCTGTTTATCAAAATGCATGTGTGTCAGGGCAGCTGGGACTGGCCATTACTTACTGTTGGAAATTTTATCCATTTTAATCTGATCATGTCTGTTCTTACTTTAGTTCAACGGTCATTTTTTAAAAATCTTCATAGAGTACAGTTCTGCTTGGCTACTTTAATTAATATTATTATAGTTCAGGTCTCCTATTAAAAACAAAAATCAAACTTCTTTTTGACCCTGGTTACTTGAGAGCACATTTGTAGTTAAATTTTTCCCTTCTGTCTCATGGAAGGATATATCTATGAACTTTTTTTTTTTTTGAGGGACAAAATGGAATTTAATTCATTTTTTATGAGGAAAAGAATGGCTGTTTGTTTCATATTTTATTCCTGTGCAGTAAAGTATTCCCTGAGCAAAGGGAAAATGTTGACCAAACAAGGTTTGGGGTTTGCTATCCCTAAACATTTTTTGCTTAAGAAACATTCCAACATTGTTCAATAATCTAGTAGGCATTCCTTTCTCGGCCTTGGTATTATACCACATGTGCTTCAGGCCCTCTTTTTTTTCTTTTTCTTTTTCTTTTTCTTTTTCTTTTTCTTTTTCTTTTTCTTTTTCTTTTTCTTTTTCTTTTTCTTTTTCTATTTCTATTTCTTTTTCTTTCTCTTTTTTCTTTTTCTTTTTCTTTCTTTTTCTTTCTGTTTCCTTTTTCTTTCTCTTTCTCTTTTTCTTTCTTTTTCTTTTTCCTTTTTCTTTTTCCTTTTCTTTTTCTTTTTCCTTTTCTTTTTCCTTTTCTTTTTCTTTTTCCTTTTCTTTTTCTTTTTCCTTTTCCTTTTCTTTTTCCTTTTCTTTTTCTTTTTCTTTTTCTTTTTCTTTTTCTTTTTCTTTTTCTTTTTCTTTTTCTTTTTCTTTTTCTTTTTCTTTTTCTTTTTCTTTTTCAAGACAGAAAACCTCACAGAGATAGTTGGAAGTGCCATGTACTCATTCTCAAACCCATTCTTTCCCCTCTGTTCTTTTTTTTCCACTGCCCATCTCACATCAGTAACCACTGTCTTTGATTTCTTTGTATTTTATACTTTTGTTGCTTATATGCTTCTATGTTGCTTGCGTGTGGTTTTAGTCAGTATTTAAGTGGGATTTTACTGTAGCATTCTACAACTTGCTTTTCCTACTCAATATTTTTTGAAATTTGCTCATTTGTTGGGTTGCTTTAATTTAGCATAACAGCTCTGTAGTATTTGACTCTGGGGTCGTACCATAAACATTGTTACTGTGAGTGTTGTTATATTTGCTTGCACATATGAGACTTTTCTACGGTATATACCCACCTTTAAGTAGAATTTCCTAATTATAGAGGTGCATATCTTCAACTTTAACCAAATGATGACAAAGAGCACCATGTCAAGATGCCACAGTATTTGAGCCATTTTTTACTCCCCACCTGTGGTTAACAGGGCATTTGCATTTCCCCACGTTCACCTTAAAATTTTTGCCAACGTAGTGGATCATAATTTACTTAATTTCCTTGATGATTAATTAAAAATTACTTTTTTCATATATTTAGTGTCCAGTTGGAGTTTTTTCGTGAAATGCCTGTTTATACCTTTTGTCGGTTCTCCTGTTGGATTGTTTCTCTTTTTTTCTTATTGAGTTGTTACAATTCTTACTTTCTTTACAGAGCAAATTGGAGTAATCAGAATATCCAGTGATTCTTACACCACATCTACCGACCTGACAGTATTTGCATGCACACACCTGAGCTGAATTACGGTGTAAAGAAAGCCGCTCCCACCTTGCCTATTCAAGGACATTGCTTTGGAAGTTCTGTCCTCTCTCTTCTACGTTGTCAGGTTTTTGCTCTCTGCTGGACCATTGCCTGTCTTTTCTCTTGTCCAAAATGGAAAACGGAAGTACTTTCTCTTTGCCCTGCCTCCTCTGCCAGCTGCCACGTAATCCCTTCAGACTCCTTTGTGGCACAGCTTTCAAAAGCATTGCATGTGCTTGCTTTTTCCAGTCCTTCACTTCCCATTCCTGGTTCCAGTCAGCCTTCTGCCCCCGCTGCTCACCCAGAACTCTTCTTGTCCAGTTACTGATGGATGACCTCTACTTAGCTTAATGCATCATGCAAATCTTAGTGTCGCCCTCCCCCCGCCCCCGCCCTGGTTTGCTGCACTTGACACCATTGGTCATTTCCTCCTTCTCAATTCACTTTCTTTTTCTGGCTTCTAGGGCCTAATGCTCCGGTAGTTTCCTCCTACCTAGCTCACTGAGTGTTCCTTCTCACTCTCCTTTTACAAATTCCTCTCTTAGCCCTTTTTAATGTTATAATGTCTCAAGGCTCAGTCCTCAAGTCCTTTTCAGACTCATAGCTTTGAACACCACCTATGTGCCAGTCACTCCCAAATGTGTACCTTCAGTTCAGAGCTTTCCTCCCAACTCCACCCTTGTTTATCCAGCCTGTCGACTTGGAAGTCTAGCATGTTAGGAACTAAACTCCTGATCACCTCCTCTGATGACCCCACCCGTTTTTCCTTTTGCTCACCTAAAAACCCTTGCAGTCGTCCTTGGCTCCTCCCTTTCACACCTCTCATGCCTTCTGTCAGAATATTTCCTGATTCTGATCCCTTCTTCCCTCCTTCACTGCTCCCTCCTTGATGCAATCTACCACCATTTGCTGCCCAGATTACTGTCCTAGTCTCCTAATGGATCTCTTTTTGCTTTACCCTTTTCTTGCTGTAGTGTCTGTTATCAACAAAGTGGTCAGAGTAACCTTTACAGATGTTAAGTCAGATGTGTGTCTTCAGCTTCGATTGCTCTCCCCTTGTGCATGCTGCCATAGCTGCAGTGGTGTCTTCGCTGTTCCTTGAACCCACTCAGGGTCTTGGCTTTGGCTGCTTTCCCCGTCTTTCTCCAGATGGCTCAACCCCATACCTTCTTCGAGGCTTTGTTTTTAACAGACCCTGATCACATTACAACTGTGGCTCTGCACTCCAGCTCGCGCTCATCCTGCTCTGCTTTTTCTATATCTGTTTCAGTTATCAGCTACCAAGTGTTTGTGCTTTGGCCTGTCACTTTGTTCATGAAGTCTTTTCACTAAGGAACTGCTTTAATTTTAGTGGAACCACATTTATTAGTTGTTGTTGTTTTTTGTTTTTTTTGTTTTTGTTTTTTTTTTTTGCCTCATGGTTCCTCCCCCCACCCCCTTATTTTAAAGTTTATTCACTTATTTTTGAGAGCGTATGAGAGGGAGCGAGAGAATCCCAAGGAGACTCTATACCCAGCTCAGTGTGGATCCCGATATGGGGCTCGATGCCACGACTGGGAGATCACGACCTGAGCCTAAATCAAGAGTCAACTGACTGAGCCACCTAGGTGCCCTGGTTTGTATTTTTTCAGGTCTTGTTTAAGAAATCCTGGAGCATCCCTAAGGGATATTAGATATTTGAGCTACAGGATGAGCTAGATAAAATTTGGTTTCAGGTTGAGGCCCAAAACTAGGGGGTTGAATATAAGGCCTTGATTGGAGGTCTCTTTCATTCCCTCTAAGTTAGCATTGAACGACGTTTTGGCAATAAGCCAAACAACTCCTGTAAAAATGCCAGGTGTGTCTTTAGATGCTAAGATTTGGGTGTTGGGCCTCCCTTTCCAAACCAGTGAGAGGTATAGATAATTAAAGTTATCTCTAATGTAGGAGTCATTTCAGGGTCTATATGTACCATGTCCTTTCTCAGGATGAACAGTGATTACAGTACATACTGGTTTGTGTATTATCTGTCCACCAGATAAAGCAAGAATTCTCTTCTATTTTTATTTTTTTAAAAATATTTCTGTGTAAATTAGATTCTAAACTAGACAGTCCTTTTTATCAGGCAAGATTCTGCTAAAGTCCTGTTTTCTCAGAATACATTCCATACCTCAATTGCCTCCTAGAGATTTCAGAGGCTTTTATGTACCTGGTAATTTGGAGGAATTGCTTTTATTTTGTGGTTTCCTAGGGACTTCTAATATCTCTCTTGTAAGATGTTTGCAGATGTCAATAGCTACTAGCTCTGAAGGGTTAGAGTAACAAGATCATTCTATTTTCACTTCTGATACCTTGTTTTCTGCTTGTGCTATTAGTTCTTTCCCAGCTTCATGAGAGACATGTAATCAGACTCTGAAGTTGACCGTTTTTTGATTGGGATATTTGTTGGTATAGTATTTACTTTTCCTTCATTCTTTGAGAGCATTTTGTCTTGGGTCAGTCCTGTTGAGTCTTTCTTATTCAGACAGCCATTTCCTTTCCTTTCCCTTTCCCTTTCCCTTTCCTTTCCTTTCCTTTCCTTTCCTTTCCTTTCCTTTCCTTTCCTTTCCTTTCCTTTCCTTTCCTTTCCTTTCCTTTCCTTTCCTTGCTTTTCTTTCAATGTTTGTGTATTTATTTTGAGAGCAAGAGAGGGAGAGTGAGACCATGAGCAGGGAAAGTGGGGAGAGAGAGAGAGAAAGAGAAAGAGAGAGAGAAACTCGAGCAGACCCCACGCTGTCAGCGCAGAGCCCTGATTGATCTCCTGAACCATGAGATCATGACCTGAGTCAAAATCAAAGAGTTGGATGCTTAACCGACTGAGCCACCCAGGCGTCCCCAGACAGCCATTTTCATTTATTTAGGTGTACCTCATCTCGTGACCTTCATCTGAATTCTTGATAAAACCGTATCTCTTAGCTTTTGTTCATTGTTTTGGAGTTCCAATCAAGTGATACTGCCTTGTGATCTCTTTGGTGTTTCAGAAAAAGTAGAGTAAGGTTCATACATTCAGGTTCTGTGACAGATCATGAGGCTATGCAAGGTAAATGTCCATACTTTGTTCAGTTCACTTTTTAAAATACTGTTCACTTAGGCTTGTGTAATTATACAGCTACTCTCTGTAAATAGGTTGTCCTCTATTGTGTGGCAAATATGAATATGCTGGCACTTCTTTATTCCCAAGGGCTTATTTTGATAACCATTGATTTTGTCTGTATGAAAAATCCTGTTCATTATTGGCACCTAGAATCTTCTGTCTAGCCGGCATTCTTTCTGTATCATTGAGTGTCATCATAAGCTCTGTTTTATGGCTTATATATTATACTTGGCACCTTCGTCATGACTCAAAATTTTGATTGGACTGCCTGGATATTTATAAAATATCCATAACCCGGGGCGCCTGGGTGGCGCAGTCGGTTAAGCGTCTGACTTCAGCCAGGTCACGATCTCGCGGTCGGTGAGTTCGAGCCCCGCGTCAGGCTCTGGGCTGATGGCTCGGAGCCTGGAGCCTGTTTCCGACTCTGTGTCTCCCTCTCTCTCTGCCCCTCCCCCGTTCATGCTCTGTCTCTCTCTGTCCCAAAAATAAATAAACGTTGGAAAAAAAAAATTAAAAAAAAAAAAATATCTGTAACCCTGTATATCTGCCCTGTATTACCCAGAACTCCCTCTACCTGGGCAACTCTCATGTATTCCATTTCCCCTTTTCTTTTTCCTGTAAGAAAAAGTTCAGTTTGGTGTTACTGTTTCTTTAAAGATTTTCATATTCAGGGCCATACCTCACTTATTAGGCAGTGATTGTGACACCCCAGGGCTTTGGTCAGGGTATGGCCATCGATGTTCCTGTTAAGAGCATGTGGAGACTCACACATCCAAGAAGGAATAGAAACTTGGGTTCATTTCTGAACGTGCCTCCTTAACTTCCAAGAAGAGTACCATAATGCTGCTGCTGCCTTTTGGTCACTGTTGTTTGAACCAGAAGAATTAGAAAGCAGTATATGACGAATGTGAAGCTCACACTCAAATTATGTGTATTCTCATAAGAGGTTTATCATGGCGATATCAATGAATTGAAATGTTTAAATAACGTGTTCTGGACACCAAAGCTTGATCAGGGTCTAGGAGGAAACACCTATTTCAGTTCCCTTGACCTCAATCTTATCATTAGGATTAGTTTAAATATGGGGTATTAAAATGATAAAGATTTTTTATTTAGGAGGAGTTGGCTGTTTATGAGAAGAAATAATTTGAATGCTTCTTTGAGTGTGGAATGGATTATAAAGAGATCTTGTTTTGTCAGAGGTGTAATAGATGGTAAAGGTAAGGCCGGGTGAGCTAACTGTACAGGATGGTAAGCAACAGCACACCTCTGGGTCAGGAGTTCGTCCTTGATTTTCTTCTTTATTTGTGAATTTTCCCTCCAGCGTTAATGGTCCAGGAGATTCTGAAATCTGTACATAGTCTTCTTCTAGCTTGGTTGCGTTTTGTGTGTTTTGTGTGTGTGTGTGTGTGTGTGTGTGTGTGTGTGTGTGTGTGTCTCTCTCTCTCTCTCTCTCTCTATATATATATATATATGTCATTTTTCATATTTCTTTTGTATTTAGTTCATCCAGCCATTACTTGAGTATGAGGGGAGGTACTGTACTTGGCTCTAGGGTCACAGAATAACAGAAGTGGATGGGATTTCTGTTCTTTTGGAACTTCTGGGTTAGCTGGGGAGAGACATTAAAGTAATCATAGCAAGTGATCTAGCTAGCATCTCCCTGTTTCTTTTAACATCCTCCACCCCTCCATTCTCCCCATCAAAAGGCAAACTTTTCTAGACTCCATGTATGTGTCACCATGAGTTAGAATATTGGATTCTTTTTTTATCCGCTCTATCCATTCTGTTAATTCATTTCTTAAAATGCTTCTCATATCTCTTCAGTTTCCTACCCATTCCCTCTTCTGTCAAGTTCCTCTAGAACTTTCTCTCATATTCCCCAAGTTCTGTGCTTAGAATAGTAACCCTTTTGGGGAGAAGTCTGGAGCCTGTGAGATAATGAAAGAATTGTGTATGTCGATATTCATGCATGTGAGTGTTGTGTTGAAATACTATTTATTCCTGCCCCCTTTAGCTTGTTCTGTTTTTTAAACTCTAATTTTCTTCCTAGTTTTTTCTTACCCTGTAAACTCACATTAATTCAGTGAAACCTTGTCACCTTGTCAGTGAAACATTTCCTGATTACTTCTTTCTTTCCACTTCCCTGAACTCTGATAGCACTTAGTCCCTAGTCTATATCACAGTTTAGCACTTACTCAAAACTGCTTTGTGTTGCCATTTCGTATCTTTTCTTGTGTTACTCTGTTAGGTTGCAAATATTTTGAATCTAGGATTATAACCTGTATTTACAGAGAGCTTTGTATGGGTCTGTTGGTTGGTAGGTGCTTAATAACGGCTTACAGAATAATGGAACTAGATTCATAGTGTATCTATGAATATTTGGAGGGACCTAATACTTACTGAGCTTCTTCTGTACCACAGTTAATACAGGTGATGACCACTTAGGTTGTTTCCAGGTTGGGTAACTATAAACATTCCATTAGTTATTATTTATTTATTAAAAAAATTTTTTTTAATGTTTATTTATTTTTGAGAGACAGAGTGTGAGCAGGGGAGGGCCAGAGAGAGAGAGAAAGAGAGAGAGAGGGAGGGAGGGAGGGAGGGAGGGAGGGAGAGGGAGGGAGGGAGGGAGAGGGAGACACAGAATCCAAAGCAGGCTCCAAGCTCTGAGGTGTCAACACAGCCCCACGCGGGGCTAGAACTCATGGACCACAAGATCATGACCTGAGCTGAAGTCAGACGCTTAACCTGCTGAGTCACCCAGGAGCCCCTCCATTAGTTATTTTTGAGTCTATCATGTGAAAAAGATAATCTTATTCCGTATAAAATACTTCATCCAAATATTTATTAATTATTTACGGTGTATCTAGCACTTAGTATCTGTGATATGAGGAGGCAGTATATTTCCAACGTAACATATTTCAGATATATTCCAGTGTCTGGTTTTATTGGCTGTGTTCATTTGCCTGTTTTTTGTTTTTTGTTTTTCATTCCTGATGTGACACTTTGTTTTTCTTTTAGGATAAGAACAAGAAACTACGTCCCCTATATGACATCCCCTACATGTTTGAAGCTCGGGAATTTCTTCGAAAGAAGCTTATTGGGAAAAAGGTAAAGGATGACAGAAACATATTTGCAAATTGTTGGGGATCATCGTAAGCTGGGCCCTCGTCATGGAATCCCAGAGACCTGCAGATGACACTCATCCACCAAGTCAAGTGGAATTACTTTCGATACGAAGAGGGGCGTGTCTGTGTATCGGGAAGTGGTATCCCATGGGAGAAATTGAAAATTGGGGCCCTGACCACAGTGTGATTGCCAAAGCCCTCACAGCATGCTCTTTCCAGGGTCCAGGCTCAATTCCAGTTTCAATAATTGCATATTGCCCTGAGCTTCATTTACTTGGCTCTCTCGTTCCCTTCAGCCACCTCCATTAAAAGTGGTGCTGTGGGATATGCTATTGAAGGAAAGTTTCCTATTTTTTTCTGCCTCCCTTGCCTCTGAGGGATAGGTTGGCTGTTGAGAAGAGGGGCTCTCCTGGATTGGGAGTGTGCTTCCTGAAGTGAACTGTGGTGCATATGCCTCCTCCACTTCTTCGGCTTTTGTCATATTTCCTGGAGCTTCTGCTGCAAGTGTGAGGGGAGCCTTGTGTGGTTTCCCAGGAGTTCCTGCGAAGCCCTTGGTGCAGCACATTGACTTTCTAGTCCAGTGCAATAGTTCAGAGACCCTAAGAGTGCATTTCCTTGTGTTCTTAGAGCATAATTGTGACCAGCTGCAGAACTTGCCATTCTGGGAGGCTGAGAGTGAGCCTCTGAGCATTCCCTTATTTTCCCTGCCCTCCCCACCGTCAATATTCTGGGCAGGTGTCTGTGTCCTTGATGAACAAAGGAAATGAATGGCGTCGTTCCTTTGATGGCAATTGATGGAAATCTGTTCAAGGAGAGACTGTGATTTGTCTTTTCTGTACTTTGCTTCAGTGAGGGTTGTTCTGGAAAATACCTTGTTTTGGGTTGATTTTTCCTATATCTTCAGAAAGATAAGGCCATTCTGCTGTATATCTGGCCTTAACACATTAATGCCACATTAGCATTCTTTACCTAAATGCAGATTTTTAATGATGTGACAGGTTTGATAAGGCTCTGGCTTTTGAACCAGTGCCAAAGTAGTCTTTCATAAACATAAGCAATTTTTATTGTATACCATAGTCACTAGAAATATAAATTATAATAAAGAGATTTTGAAGTTGGCACGAGATGAAATTGCTAATTTTGAAACAGAGAAACTAAACTGGATTTCCTAAAACGAACGTTAAATCTCCTCAGGTTCCTCCAGAGAATAGGCTCATTTGTCATTGTATAAAACTTGACAGAATGCTGTATTCATTCATGAAGTGTAGTGCGAATGATGGCTTTAAGCCTCTTTCAATTTCTAGATCTCCTGTTATCTGATCTAATGTCGACATCTCTATTTCACCAAGTGTATATCCTATCATTCATTTACTGGCTCATAAACAATAGCATAGAGGCAAACAAGGAATTCCCTCAAAAGTGTGGATTTCTATTGAAATCCATCCAAAATCACCTCGAAAGGAGTGGTGGCGCATATTTGATTCCTGTGCAGCTGTTTGCGTGGCGTGTGTTCTGACATCCACCTGGTTTCTTTAATAGTGCCCTTGCCTGATTCTGTTTCATCCGTGGGAGCATCGATCACAGCTATTGCAGCCAATGCTGAGTGGTCCTAGAAGGTTAGCCCAAGGTTCTGCTCTCAGAACCTGTCCAGGCCTCTGTAAAGACCTCTGTCTGTGGATAGAAGGACCGACCTCAAGTGTCAGATATGATGGCAATTCTTAAGCAATTAGGTTCCTTCTTGGTGGGAGAAGCGTTGTTTACTGGTTCTTCTGCATAAGAGTGATTGGATTCTATTTGTGCTGAGCCCAAGTTTTGTCCCCCACGGTGACATTGTATAAATGATGAATACCGTATCCCTGCGTGGGGAGTAGGATGCTGCTCAGCTCTGCTGGGCCGGAACATTCCTGATGCAAACTGCTTTTCCTGACTCACCACCTGAAACCACTTGCCTGTCTTCTGGGCCCATCAGTTGCGACAGCGAACACCCATGTTTACTCTCGAGTCTGGGAGCAGGCAGGGCAGTTGCTGCCTCAGGGGGGTGGCTAGCACATCATTGCACATTTCTGCCAATTCCCTTCAGACCTCTGCAGCTGTTCAGCATGGCACATGGTGATTAAGAGGCACCGAGAGGGAGCATGTGTGCCTATGTGCCTCTGTGCACGAAAGCTGATTAGGGCAGCCTGTCACAGCTTAAGCAAGATAATGGAGGTAAAATCATCTTTTCTGCCCAGACTATTATTTGACCATCCCAGAGAGTCTATAATATGACAGTTTTGAGGAGTTTCTAGAATGTAGAGAAATAAGATTGAAGGTAAACTGCTGAGGTGCTTTGTTGGGTTCAGTGGTCTCCATTTCAGTTATGGAAATTCACTTCAATTCATTCCCAAGGTGTAATTCTGGCTAAGTGCCTTAATTAATGGAACCACGCACCTCTCTGAGCCTTGGTTTCATCACTTGTGAACTAGGAATATTATTTGCCTTCCCCTGTCTCATGGGATTGTTACCAGAATCTAGGATATTAGCCTTTCATATTTTTCCAGATGCCAGTCTGTTGTGGTGTTGTGTTTAACAATGCTGCTTCTTATAGAATCTAGCACAGCCTCCCCCTTTCAGTTATCAATTTTTTTTTAACTGGCTCTGAGGTCAAGAGATGTGAATCAGTGTGCAACTAATTTGACTGCCATCAGCCCATTGCACAGATTTTTCTTTTTAGATTATCTCTCTTTTTAAAAATTTATTATTATTATTTTAAACATTTATTTATTATTCAGAGACAGAGAATGAGCATGGGAGGGTCAGAGAGAGGGGGAGACACAGAATCCGAAGCAGGCTCCAGGCTCTGAGCTGTCAGCACAGAGCCCGACGTGGGGCTTGAACTCACAAACCACGAGATCATGACCTGAGCCAAAGTCGGACGCTTAACTGACTGAGCCACCCAGGCGCCCCCAGCCCATTGCACAGATTTGAGTAGTATTGGTTGGATGTGGTGTCAAGTTTCCAACTTCCACAAAATGATTGCCTGCTCGGGCATTTGTGTACGTGTAAAGCGTGTATGTGTTGTGTAAAGTGTATGTTTGTGTGTGTGTTCTCTGGATGAGAGAGACGTAGAAGGATACGTGTGTATCTTGGAAGTGTTTCAGAAGCTGTCTGACTTGCCATACTGCCTGGTAGAATTCCCTCCCCATCCTCTGTTTACCATCTGCCATCTGTGCTTTCACTGAAATCTTGACTAAGGAATATGCATGGTGAAGAACTGTCTTGTTACTTTCTTCTGGGGTTCTTCATGGCCCCAATATAGTGGAGAAATGGAATCCATGGTAACTTCCACACGTCTTTCAGTTTTGTGGTGTGATATCCTAGGTGTGTATAAGATGGTGAGAATGATGTCCTCCAAAAATAACCTGGGCTGCAGCCTTCTTCTAGCAGCGGGAGCAGTGTCAGTCTATTGAAAGGAAGAGTGTGGGTGCCTAAGTCATTTTGTTCTCAGTGGAAGAAGGTAATGGTAACTGGGATCTTCACTGGGAATTTTCTCCCAGTTACCTCATAGAATCTCGAAAGTAGAATCTCAAAATATTTTAAGTCTGTAATACAGCATTTACAGATGACTTTTAAATCACTGTAACTCCTGTCCCTTAATTGCACAGTTTCCATCACCATGGGAACTGTTGCATTCAGACTTGTAACTTGTTTGGACAGTTGAGGGGTCAAAAATGGACAGGTGGAAGAGATGGAATCGCAAGAAGCAAGAGTGCATGGAAGCTTCGGCCCTGGGATTATATGCTCAGTCCAGGCTCTCCTATCTCCACTGAAAATTGAGCATTTTTCTTGATAAATGCAGACACTTGGAAAGTTACTGGGATATAAGTAATACCAGGAGTTATTTCAAATTCATATTGCTTTAGATGATTCTTCTCTTTTGGAAAGTTTGTACTTTTTTTCCTGAAGTTCGTACTTTTGGAGGCATGGAACTCCTTGGGGTAGATGGAAACGATCTTCATGTGCACCAGACTCGCAAATCCGTCATGTCCAAAACCAAAGTTGTGATACCCTGTCAGAAAATTGGGGCTCCTCCCATGTTCTGGAAGTCATGCCTCTCTGTTGCTGTTGGAGACATCTTTGACACCCTCTCTTCCTTAACCCCCTTATTCCAGTCCCTCACCAGCTCCTGCTGTGTAGATATGTGCATTTCCTCTTCCTTCCATTGTATTGCTGCTGTCTTGTCTTAGATCTCCTCTCACTGAGGCTCCTGGAACGTTTTTAGTGCTTTTCCCATAGCCACTCTTTCCCATTGCAGTCCATTCTCCACCTGCAGCTACTGGGAGCTTCACCAATGACAGTAACATTGTGCTCTGCCATTGCCTAAGGCTTTGGCTTCTCATTGCTTCCTTTGACTTACTAGGTCCTGCATAATGTGGTTCCATCCTGCTTCCCAGAAAGAAGCTCCTACCCCTTTTCTTATCTACCTCCTGGCCCCCTTTCTGGCATTCCATTAGGTTTCTGAACTACATTATGCTCCCTCTCACTTCAGGGCTTTTGCACTTGGAATTTGTTCTGTTCGGGATACCCACTTTGTCCTCCTTTCCCCTTCCTTATTAATCTCACAATTATCCTTCAGATTTAATTTAAACTTGACTTTGTGGAGAAAGTCGACCCCCCTTTTCTAATATTTTCTTCCCAGTTTTTCACATCTTAATGTATTTGAGAGATTCTCTGTTACTATCTCTCTCTTGTTAGATTCATTATATTAGGCCAACTGGGGCCCACATCTGTTTTGCTCAGTACATGCAGTTTATGATGCACAGTAGGTGCTCAATAAATTTCTTCCAAATTAATTAACTTTAGGGGAAAATGGGAGCAATGGGATGAAGGCTGTGTGGATCCAGATATGAATATATTAAGGGTGGTAGGAACTGGCCCTACCTGATTTGCCTAGGGTTAGCCAGATGTGGAAGACGTGGCATGAGATTATCTCTTCGTGTCAGGACTCTTGAGTCAACCTGGAAATGGTTGATACTACATATAAATGATCTTCCCTCTATTTCTGGGTTAATGTGCTTTGAGAACCAGTTGGTGACCCAACTACTGTTAATAGCCTTATTTCCTTAGGATGCCAACTATAGATGAAGATGTGGCTTGTTCGCAATTTGGTGAATACTTACGTATGATTTTCATGCTGTTCCAATTTGTACTGTGAACTAGACAGACTTCTTGGGACACTTTACATAACGCTCATTCAAGCTTAACAGGGTCAGAGCTGTCATTCATTGTCCTTTGTGGTAAGCACTGAGTATTTAATTTTACTTAATTTACTTAATTTTACTCCATCCCAAGATGTATCATTCCTATTTTTACAGGTAAAGAAACTAAAGCTCATAGAAATTAAGTGTTTTATCTAGGTGTCTATGCATTTCATTGCTGTGCTAAATTAAAGGTCTAGAAAGGCCCACCACCATGTTGTGTTACTGAATAATGTAGATACATAGGGTCATGGTCCTCTTTGGGATAACATCAGTTCTTGTATATAACACATACCTGGCATACTACAAGAAGTTGATTTCTGTAGCTGTAGGATCCTAGTCTACAGATCTCAGCAGGTGATAAGAGCACCGTAGATCAGCCCTTTGAATGCCTTCAGCCCTCTAGACATGATCTCATTAGTCTGAGATGTCCCTGTGAAGTGATGTTTCATCAAATTGTTCTTTGGAGAAACCTATGTCAGATTACATGTTCTTCTGCTAGTTACACAGACAATGTGAGGTCATAGGTAACATTGCTAAGCCAATGTTGAGGCTTGATTTCCTTTTCTGTTTGATCTCTTGGCATAGGTGTGACTTGGGAGCATCTGGGAGAAAGGAAAGGTCAGGTTGCTTTTTCATCTTGGCCCAAAGCCAGGGAGTAGTTGAGGCGCACTCAGTGCTCCTTCCCCTGTGCAAGGACAGATCTCTGAAGGTACCTGGAGGAACATTCCTTAGCAGAAGCAGTTTTTCACTCAACTTTTGGAAGCTCTTCAAGGACCTGGAGCTTTCTTGAGGAGGAACTCCTTCACTCCTTGTTATTTAACAGGGCCATCCTTTTCCTTAAAAACACTTCTAAGTTCTGTCTTTTGCAGTGTGTTACTTAATCAGCTGTGTTGAGTGCAAAGCTGGAAGTCAGCGGATTTTTGTTCTTAATTACCTGCAATGTATTTTAGTTTGGTTTTTATAAACATTTCCTTTGTCATCTCCTCATTTTCCACTTCGTATTAATTTGATTCACTCATGATATGGAAAAGTCCTTTACATTAGTGATCAAAACAGGCCCTGAGGTTGTGAATGAGTTGTGATTTAAATTGACAGGTTTATACGAGGTTGCTTGTCCTTGCCTTCTCTGGGCCAGCTGTTACCATCCATGTGGCTGTAAATTTTTTGAATAAATGACTGTAGATATTCACCAAATCCAGAGATGACTTGAATGACTTATAATTTCTGACTGCTTTTTTCTAGTAAGACTTCTCCCACTTAGACATGAAGGCAATGTGTCAGGATGCATTGGAGACCAAGGGTCATCTACATGCCCTTTACCTTATGGACTTTGGGAATGATCCTTGATTCGTTAGCTCACTTATCTAGTGAAAGTAATTAACAAAACTGTAGAGTTGTCTGTTTCTGAAAATTTGGCCGTTCTCGGCAAGGTAAGTTTCTACCTGCTGCCACCTAAATGCCTTTCAAGTAATGAGTTCTTGAATGTTTTATGTGCAGCTTTTGAAAAGTACCTCTGCGCTTTCAGGGCCGTCAGGGTGTGTAGCTGAGCACATTGCTTCTTGGTGAAAGTGTGGTATTTGTATGAGGTATATTGTAATATCCTCTTCAAAAAGCATCTGTCTCTAAGTTAAATGAAAAAAACTAAAACCTTCAACTGCATTCCTGGAAATTTCTGTATGCTCACCTGTGGGAAATGATTCACTAGCTACCAGAATCCTCGAGATTCTCTGATCTGGGTAATACTCTTATGTTGTTCTGCTTATTATTAAAGACTCTTCCCTGGACTCCCAAGTTGCTCACAGTTTTCTGGTGAAAGTTCTTCTGTTTAGAACATGATTTGTGGTCAGTCTCTCTTAAGCCACCCACTCCAGATCTTTTTGGCTAGGTTTCTGAAATGTCGTCCTTGGGGCTGGAACTTTCCATGCTTATTCTCTGCAAACTAGGATTTTATTTTAGGGGGAGATTTGTGCTGAATCAGCTCAGCTGTGTTTGGGGGTAGGGAGAGGACAGCCTTTTTTTCCCTCTTTAAAAATAACCCTTATGTGCCAAAAACCTTACAAAATGTGCTGAATTGCAAATCTTCGAACGTTCTATACCTCCTGGTTTACAGAGACTAGATTCTTTTGCACTTGCGCTCTGTGACAGTGTACAGAATGTCTCATGTTGTAGACGAGTGTAAAGTGGGATGGGGTATAGATGTACTCAACTGGAAAAGAAACTCGACTCTTGCTATCTTTCTCAATATTATTTTCTCCAATAGTTTCATCTTAAAAGGACCTATAGAGAGACAGTGCATGTAACTTTTCTAATAACAAAAAATTCTTGAAGAAAACATCCTGTACGTGTTTGCAAAATAATACATCATTGAGAATCGGTGAATTCCATTTTTAAGCACTGACTTTCCAGGGTTTCCTTCTCTGTGACCTCTCTTGTTGATTTGTTTGTGTTTTTTACGTTCGGAGAGTTAGGCTAATAATTCTGGTTACTTGCATGTTTCTTTGCTGAGGGTGTAACCAACCTGTGTATGTACAAGAAGGCAGTGTATACAGTGTTTGTTGGTTCTAAGGTGGAGGTTTCGTCAACTCCTCACATCCGGGTGATAGAAATGGTGTTTTTGGACCATATCTTCATAATTAGGGTCGTGTAGTTGTAAGCTCCTTGTTTTAATGTGTTTAAAGTCTGAGTGAAGTCTTTTGCTCTTATCTGAAACAAGTTCATTTATTGATACCTGGAACTGCCTTCTTGTTTTCGCTTGCTAGTTAACTTTTCTCTGGCAATGCCAGAGAAAAGTATGCCTAAAGTATACTTTTCAGGTATGCCTAAAGTTTTGCAATGTTATTTCATGAGGATTGCTGGCTTGGGCAGTCTTTCCTGGTATTTTCATGGTGATAGGTGTAGTGGGCTCTGTAGTTTGCTGCCCCCGTGGTTCATGTCCATTTGGAACCTCAGAATGTGATCTTAGGTGGAAATAGTTCCTTGCAGATGTAATTGAAGTTGAAATGAGATCATACTGGATTTGTGTGGGCCCTACACTCAATGACTAGTGCCCTTATCAGAAGAGGATGGGACACGGAGGCCAACAGAAAGCCATGTGATAGCGGACGTGGAGATTGAAGTGAGGTAGTTGCGAGTCAAGAAACGCCAAGGATGGCCAGGAGCCACCAGGAGCTGGGAAGAGGCAAGGAAGGATTCTTCCCTGCAGCCTTCAAAGGAGGAGCATGGCCCTGTCAACACATTGATTTCAAACCTGAAATATTCACAAGGAAAATAGTTTAGCTTCTTCATGTGTCTGACCACTTGGCTCTTGGTTAGAGTTCTCGTTCCTGGGTTTGTACCTTGGTAATGACCTCCTCTGCAAAATTAATCCAAAGGAAAGGGTCTGAATGTTCTTTTCACCTCTCGTCCCCTCCCTGCCTGTGTTGTCTTGCTTTTTTATCTTTGCACTTATTCTTTTATCATTACTTACCTTGGTTTATGCATTTGCTGTAGAATAATTGATACTTGAGAGCACGTTTCTAGTTTTGTCAGTAGGCTCACCCTGCCACTTGTCCCGTTTCCCTTCCTTGGAGGATGAATGCTGCTGTCCACTTAAGAAGGCTGCCATAGCCAGGGCCTCTGTGGCTTCTACTTCAGTAATTAGCAGCATTTTGAAATATGGCGTGCTCTGGGAGGAATCATTCCTGGCAATAGCTTTTGATGAACCATGCTCATCCCATTCAAGGGTGATGAATAGGACATTAGGAATAATTACAAGTCTGTATTCTGGAGCACCATGTCTAACGTTTTGCCTGCAGAGCTATGCATGAATTTCTTTCTGTAACGATAGGAATCTCAGGTTTTGTCTTCAACCAGACCTTTTTGAGCCAGGTATTTTTTTCTGCAACTTTGCCTTTTCTCTTCTTCTGGTTTCAACAAGTGTTTGGATTGGGCTGTGCTGGGCAGATGAGCAGTTAGTCATCTTCTGAAGACAAAGGTCAAGTCGACTTACTCTCTTTGAGGACTCAGTCCCTGAAACTTCGGTGATGCCTAATTGCTTGATATGTTAAGAAGGCCAGGAGTGGTAGTCTAGTGAAATCAATTCATTTTTATTCATTTACCAGATATTTTTTTGAGCAACTACTATGTGGCGTACCTTATTCTAGGCATTTGGGGTAGAGCCTTACAAACTCCTGTTCTCGTGGACTTTTAGAAAAGGTACATATGATTATTAGGTACCTTCATGGAGGTAAAGTCAAGATGACTAAAATATCATCTGTGTCACCAGTTGCTTACAGTCTAACTGGGTGGGACAAGATTACGTCAAAACGGGTGAAGTTGAGTAGGAACGTATTTGAAGAACTGGCGAGATAGCAGAAATGTGTCTCTTGGCGGTATTAGCTTAATACTAATATGAATTATACAGACGATAGTTGTCTGTCAGAAGCAGGAGAGGTCTTAACCTGCTGTGTGACCTTATCCACTTACAGGTTTCCACTACCACATGTACTGCTGACACTCGCATGTGAATATTTCCACTCATAACTTCTTTCTCCTCCTACAGATGTTTCCAGCTGCTGACCACTGGTTACTCAAATACAGATTCCAGTAAATAGGTGACATCTATTACATCCAAAATGTAGCTCATGGCCTCCATATGATTTTTCATCCCTGCCCACAAACTGTCTTGATTACCTTTGCTGTTGGTCTTAAATAATGTCTCCCCTGTCCATTGTCCTGAACTTTAGAGTCTGCGATGTCCTTATCCTAAGTTTGCCTGATTCTGCCACAGTTATCTTTTTCAAATCCTCCTTTTCACAATACTTCCAGTGACTGTTAGTCTCTTTGCTCCTTATATTATATCTCAATTTAATTATTGCAGCTCTACCTTAGGTGGTTGGTCTGCTCCTTCTGGTCTTTGCACACTTTCATGTTACTGTCAGACTGCCTTCTGTATGCACACTCCTGATCCTTTCACGAACTCTGGGGATCTCCAGATGCCTCCAGTAAAACATCTAATTCCTTAAGTGAACGTAAAATCAAAGGCGGTTGTGTATAAAATACCGTGATGCCATTTCCAGTCTTCCTATTGTACGTTCATAGAGTGTGTCACAAAGAATTTCTCACCATTCTGTGGACACGGCCCAGCCCTTTCACACCCTCCTGCCTTCGCACTTGTTTCTCTTTAAGCATCTTCCCAACGTCCTGTATTCCAGGCTCCCCATGTGAAGTTTGGGCTCTCCAGCCTCCTCGCATACTTCTGTGCCCACTTCTCCTGGAGCATTTTCCCAGTCTGACCTCCCTCTCCTAGCCCTACAGGGCAGAGAGCTTACCTTACTTTTTGTTCAGCTCGCAGTCCCTGACGTCGGGAATCTGGTTTGATCCCCATCAAGTCTTCACAGAAGATGTTGGATTTGTCCTGTATCTAGAAGGTCTTAAAGACTGGGGAGAAGGGAAGCAAAAATAAGATAAAAATAGAGAGGCAGACACTCCATAAGAGACTCTTAAATGCGGAGAACAAACTGAGGGTTGCTGGTGGGGTAGTGGGTGGAGGGCCAGGCTAAATGGGCGATGGGCATTAAGGAGGGCACTTGTTGGGATGAGCACTGGGCATTGTATGTAAATGATGAATCACTAAATTCTGTTCCTGAAATCGTTATGCTATATGTTAACTAACTTGGACTTAAACATTTAAAAACAAGAAAGGTTGGGGATATGTAGATATACGGAGAAGGGATGCAGAGAGCTCACATTGTAGTTCTAAGCCAGGGAGCTGGTTTCCTTGTCGCCTGCTTTCTTTAATTTCCTCATCCTGAGAGACTTTGAGCCTGGCTTCAGTGAAACTCTAGGCATGGTGTTGTCTGAGAGACAAAGGCATTAAAAATATGTAGAATAAGTATATGCTTTTTCTCTTGAAAAAGAGAAATGAATTATGATTGTGAACTCACCTCCCCACCTGGCTCGGTGCCTAGTGCGGCCTGCCCCTCACTGCCAGGCTGCTCTTGGACGTTTGTGTGCTGCTGCCTGAGCAGGCCTCCCTGGGTGCTAGAGGTCTGGTCTGGGGCTGTTTCTGTGACTTTACTTCATAGTCAAAAGTGTGCAGTATTTGTAATTTGTTCTCTTCTAAATTGATTTGACAGGGATTTAGTCGGCAAAATTAATATTTTTTTATTTGAGTCTCCATTATTTTAAAACTTGGTGGCCCCTGACTACTCCCTGCTCTTCCCATCCTCCCCGACTTGGGGTTCATAATGTCCCTAGTCTCCAATAATAGTTTGAATGAATTGAAAGTAAGTTGCTGACTTGCTCCACTTTGCCATTTCTGCAGTATATGGGGTACCTTTTAGCCTGGCAGTTTCCTGCTGAGCCCAGCTCCTCGGAGCCTGGCAGGCTCAAACTTTGATGGTAGAGGGCTGAGAAAGGAGAGACCAGTTAGAGCATCTGACTTCTCCCTGCTAAGCCAGGTTTCTGCCACTTCTAAACCTCTGGCCCTTCTTTATATTTAAAAAAAATTAAAAAAAAATTAAAAACAAATGGCGGGGAAGGGAAGAAAATACGGAATTAGAAGAAAGAAAGGAAGAAAATCCCAGAAGTGACTTGATCACTGGTTAGAAATTAGGTGAACAAGTTTTGGTGAAATGGTACCTACCACATGGCAGCTGGTGAAGTTCTTGTTTTTTTAAAAAAAAATTTTTTTTTTAACGTTTATTTATTTTTGAGACAGAGAGAGAGACAGCATGAACGGGGGAGGGATAGAGAGAGAGGGAGACACAGAGTCAGAAGCAAGCTCCAGGCTCTGAGCCATCAGCCCAGAGCCCGACGCGGGGCTTGAACTCGCGGACCGGACCACGAGATCGTGACCTGAGCCGAAGTCGGACGCTTAACCGACTGAGCCACCCAGGCGCCCCTCTTGTTTTTTTATTGACTCTCAACAGCTAAGAGATGTAATCTTAAGTGTATGGTCTGAGTGTTCACAAAGCCTCTGTTTCTTCATTTGTAAATTGGACAGGATATTTTGACAGCTGTGATTTCTTAGGTGCACTAGTGTAGGGAGGGAACGGTAGCAGAGCTGTATTAGGAGTAACTTTTGGACAGGACAGAAAGAAACTGTTTTAAGTTCCTCGAGATGGAAATACAAGCTAGTATCTGAAAAGCAGGCCTCCAGCCTTTTCTACAGCTTATCAGCCCACATTACAGTGAAGAGGTAGGACATTTCTGTCATTTCAGAGGCAGGAAGACACGGCAGCTAAAGTTTGTGTATGTTCATATTCTTACGCTACACACGAATTCCTTTCTTTCAGTGTGCTTTATTTGCTTAAATTGTGAGATGCGAAGGAATGGAACGGATGGAAAATACATCCTCTAAAAAGATGATCTTACTAAAAAAATCCAGAAAGGCTCAATTAGTCATCGTAGTATATCCAATCAGACTCTGGTATAACCACATTTACTGATAAATGTGTATTTTTCCTAGTAGAGACTCTGGGGCAGGGGGAGCACCACAGAGAAGCTGGCAGGTTTCCATGGCCTGAGCTGGCTTCACTTCACAGGATGGGCTGAAGGTAGAAAAGCTTGGGCACCTGGAGCCCCAGACCTGAAGTGCATCTTATCCTAACTCCATGACCTTGGATGTGTTCTTTTATATTAGCTCTTAGTTTCCTTATCGTGAAAAGGGAGCGAACTGCCAATCCCAAATATCTGTTCCTAAACCCAGTAGTGAAGATTTTTTTTTTTTGTCCTGTTAGCACTGATTGACCTACCTGATGCTTTTTTATTTCTGTAAGTTTCATCTTTTGCTACCAAAGGTTTATTTTAAATATCAATGAATGTGAATACCTGTGGTAGACAAAATGATAAGATTAAGGAGGTTATGTGTGTAAGACACACACACCTGAGTCTTGTGACCACTGGGTGATTCTTTATACTAAGAGCAGTGAATGTCAGGAGACTGTTGGCGAGCTGCCATATAAATCTTTACCTACCGCCTCTATGAAGCAGCTCTAATTAGCTTTTACCCACCAGCTCTCTCCCTCCCCAAGAGAAGGCTAGGAAATTGAATTCATTCTTTTCCTGTTTGTGCTTATGTTACTGAGTTATAGTTAGAGCATCTTTTATGTCTTTTCATCTGAAATGTTGGGTCTGAATGGTTATGGTTCGGGTTACAGTCTGGTTTACCAGTGGGGCAAGGGCCTCTTTTCTCCTTTTTTAGGACCTGTGTCTTCAAATGATTTTCTCCCTTTTGAGAGCTGGTGTTTGTTTCCTTCCATCATTCATCAATTCACTAAATTTTGAAATGATGGCTTTAGAAGCCAAATCCATCAGAATGATTGATTCTCTGACGTCTCGGTCTGGCACTGTTTCCGCACTTCCACACTGTCCACCAGGTTCTCTCGTGGCTAGCGGTGCCGCCAGCTGTGTGGAAGAAAGGTAGCACGTGGTTTGAACTCTCCATGTGTGAAGTTGTTGAAGATGAAAGACAAAGATGAATCGTGTTGTTGCTCTTGCGCTCTTCTGGTTTGGTGGTCACTAATCATAACTTTCCAAAGGGAAAATCGTAATGGGATCGCAAAATGTATTAGACTTAAATGCTATTTTCTCTACCAGTGGAGAATGAAAGTGGTGTTGATAGTCTCTTTATCCCTCCCTTTACGGACACAAAGTTCCTCTCTAACCTCCTTGTTGTTTTCCTTCCTCCCTCGATTTAGTCTTCCTTTCCCCTCCCATTTCTCTGCCTTCCATTTTCCATCCCCCTCCTCAAAGGTGCGCAGACCTTCAACACGAGCAACTTCAGAATTCATAGCCTGTAGTTGCTCTCATCTTCCAGTACACACACCCCATCTGCCGTACTGTCTGACTTGGCTGTGGCAGTGGATCCCTGGGACCTTTCTGGCCTTACGAGGAAAAAAGTGATTTGCTAAATGTCATTTTTTCTTGTTTCTGTTCTTCCTCTCAGCAGCATGAAACTTGGTTCAGTACCAGAGTTGCTGGAGCATTTGCTTCTCTGAACAAGGTCCACTTAGTTCGCTTGATGGTTCCAGGTTCTCTTTGGGCGTGGGTCCTCTTGGACGAACTTGAAAATTTCCAGGCTAGATAATAATTGTGGTACATTCAAAATTCTTGAGTGCTTTAATTGTCATTTCTTAGTGTTTTGGGAAAAGGGAAGACACGAATGAGGAAGCAATTGCCAGTCACTTTTTTCAGTCTGATTTCCCTTCCCACAGGGTTTCTAGTTGATGGGCCAGGGTATGTGTGTCCTTGCTAGATGTTCTAATGCCACCTCTGCTTGGTGCTGCCCCAAGTACAAGTATGAGTGAGGGGCTTGAGCATTGTATCCACAGGAAAAGAGAAACTATTTGGATGGCTCAAGAAGCCTTGGGAAGCTGGTTGCGTGGCTTAACTTCCTGGAATTCACGTTCACGTTTGTTTCTTCCTTGGCTGCATGTCATCATCCCTGTCCTCCAAATCGTGTGTGTCCAGGGTGATGAGTAGCAGTGCAGAGTTGATGGCTCTGGGTCTTGCTTTTTCCCTTCCTTCAGAGACGCTTTGTGTTGGTGTGATTTCCATGACAAGGCAAAGATACTTTTCCTTATAGGATTTTTTAAATTTAATTTTTAAACAGCCAGGAAGACAGAATTCAAAACGTTTTTGTGGTTTTATTTGACATAGCAAGTTCTTTACTTAAAAAAAAAAATAGATGTAGATATCAGTTTTAGAAAGCACATATATGGATAAAGTAGTGATTCTTTTTTTATTTCCTCCTAAAGATTTTCATAGTCAAATCAAGAAACTAAATGCTTTTGGTTGCTTCATTTGCTGAAATAGAAATTTGGAAGTCATTTGGCAAGATAGCCAGTGCGGAAACCTAGGATATTTTTTGACAGACTATTGTATAAAATAGGCAGACATTTAAATTAGTTAACATATCTTTTATCTTTTAGACACTTTTATTTACTAAGAAACCAATAACATTGATTTAAGTTTTTCCCTTTTCTTTTTGGTATGGTGTTCACCTCTTATATTGATTATTTTGAGTAGGTAATTTGTTTCATTTGATTTCAAAACTCAAATGATAATAAAGGGTATACAGTTGGGAGAGCTCCCTTCTACCCGCCCCTGGTCCTTTGCTAATTCAGTTTTACCTTCTCAAACAACCATTATTACTATTTCCTTGTGAATCTTCCCAGAGATATTTTAGGCCTATATAGGCAGATGTTTGTGGGTGGGTGGATATTCTTCTCCCTTTTAACACAAATGCTAGCATCATAAATACAGTTAAAATTTTGTACAGATAACCAGAAATAGTATCCTTGCATTTGTATTTATGTGCTTAAAAGTACTAAATGGTTGTTGTTGATCTGCACAATTTAGGGAAAGCTTAGAATCTTCCTACAAAATTTCAGCCTAGTTTTCTTTGCGGCCATAATTTTCCTACTTGAAAATGTAATTATGCATTCTGCTAATATTGGTGATATTGTCCATTCTATTTTGGTTATGATACTGTATTTTGTTTTTGGTGTTGTGTTACAAATAACATTTACTGCCTATTTTGTCAGTCACAAAAGCAACACTGATTGTCTCTTCTAAAAATATATTAAAAAAAAAGAAGAAAGAAAGAAAGAAATTAAAGCAAAAGGAAACTACTACCCAGGGGTAGTATCTATTAATACTTGAGTGTATATATTCCAGTCTTCTTTTTATATATTTGGGTATTTGCATAATTTTCAACTTAGCTTGTAATTGTATAGTACTTACTGTTTTGTAACCTTCACTTTGATGGTTTTCCTGTGTCCTTAGACTTCTACCTGAGATACTTTTGTCATTTAATATCAAGTGAATGTTTAATCAATATCTTAATGTTGGCTATTTGTAGTGGTTTAGCATATGGACTTTGGAACCAAACAGACATGGGTTTGAATCTCTGGGGTAACATTGCCTAACACAGACCTGTCATGAGCATTAAGTGAGGTACTATATGTTAAGCATTAGGTACAATGTTTGGCATATCATCAGAACTCAATCGATAATTGCAAACTACTGAGTCAGGGCTTAGGAAAATTAAGAACAGCGAGCAGTATATAATATGACGACCACAACAAACTGGTTCTAGTCTCTGTCTTGATAAGGTTGGTTGAAAGCTAGAGAGAGGGGCAACCGAAAAGGCAACATGTGGGAAAGTGGGGAGGAATAGAGAGTGAATTTTTATGAGAAACAGCAGCCAGCATTCTCTTTTGCTTAGGCCCTGTTGCCTTCAAAGCCAGTCTAACAAGTTTAAAGTCTATTGCTTGCCCTTCTTCTTAAGATTGTCTTTTTGAGCCTAGGTGCTCTTTGGCCCTTGACTGGGTTGGCCCTGACTTGGGTGCCTGACTTAGTGAGGAAGTGGGAGTGGGCGTGGGTAAGCAAGAGCTTGGAGAGAACTTTACGTACTGTTTCCTTCTTTTCTGAGAATTCTGGTATGTTTTTCACAGCCTGATAGAGTTCCCATGGGAACTGGCAGGAGCTCTGATGAGAATTTAATTTACTGTGACCCAAAGGAAGGGAAATAAAGAGACAAGTATGCCCCATCCAGCAATTCCCCCACCCCCTTCTTTCTGAAATCCCACACTTGAAGCTAAAAATTGAGAAGTCTCCTTCTAAACTTACCTATTCAACCATACCGTTTGATCATTAGAACTACATGTTGGATACCCTGCCTTTCCGCTCTCCAAACGAAAGCTCAATTAATTAATTCAGTATTTCAAAATATTATTTATTTGACACTTTTTCTTTTAAAAGATTTGACACTTTTTCTTTTAAAAGCTGGACTGTTAAGTTGAAGAGTAGTTAATTCAGATACTCATTAAATTTGAAGTAATGCTGTGAAGCGTTTATTTCTAATTCCATAGGCAGTACATTTTGTTTAAAGTACCGCACCTGATGCTTCAAGTGAGAGTTCTCTTAAGATTTGTATTATAGAGTGATGATTTTTGGTTGTGCATATCTTTTTTTTTTTTTTAATGTTTATTTATCTTTGAGACAGAGACAGAGCATGAATGGGGGAAGGTCAGAGAGAGAGGGAGACACAGAATCTGAAACAGGCTCCAGGCTCTGGACTGTCAACACAGAGCCCGACACGGGGCTCGAACTCACAGACCGCGAGATCATGACCTGAGCCGAAGTCGGACTCCCAACCGACTGAGCCACCCAGGCGCCCCGGTCGTGCATATCTTTCGTCAACACTTAAGCAACTGAGGATTTACTGGTGCTACGTATGGAAAATGAAGTACAAATGCTGCTTTATTTTATTATTTTTTTTAAATGTAGGCAAACTGGCTATACAGATACAGTGTCATAGTGTAATTTTTCCATACTGTTACTTTCGTTTCCATTGATTCTAAATGGTATCCTTTTTTACTGTTTAGTGCATAATAACCAAACGTTTGATTGAAATAAATGACCAGATCTTCTATACATCCTCAGCCCTGTTGTCATTTATCATTGCAGGAAAATTGACACTTTGAATCTGTCATAGAAAGGCAGTTACAAGAAAACTTCATTAAAAAAAGTAGTGAGGTTTTATTTTGTTTTTGTAAACATCTAAGCCAAATTCCCTCATGTAATTAAATCTATTTCTCTCCTTGGTCATTGGACACAGAACAAGTGTCCGAGGCCACCTCAGTGATTGCCTTCATGTTATCTGAAACTTCATAAGCCTATTTTAAGGGCTAAACCAACTTAGGTTTAGGATTGAGTCCCTTTGGCCAGATAGCCTGGAATGTGAATTCTGATTTCATTCATTTTCACTGTGTTAATCACTTCATCTGTTTTTGTCGTCATTGTGGTAGAGCTAGCATTCCCACTGCTAGGAAAAGAGGAAGGATTCCTTTGCAGTTTCCACAGATACAAATCCCTTCCTTCCTTCCTTCCTTCCTTCCTTCCTTCCTTCCTTCCTTCCTTCCTTCCTTCTTCTTTTCTTTTCTTTTCTTTTCTTTTCTTTTCTTTTCTTTTCTTTTCTTTTCTTTTCTTTTCTTTTCTTTTTTCTTTTCTTTTCTGTTTCTTTCATCCTCCCTTTCTTTCTTTCTTTCTTTCTTTCTTTCTTTCTTTCTTTCTTTCTTTGTTTATTTTTTGAGTGAGAGAGAGAGACAGACAGACAGACCAGGTGCCAGCAGGGGAGGAGCAGAGAGAGAGGGAGACACAGAATCTGAAGCAGGCTCCAGGCTCCGAGCTGTCAGCACAGAGCCCGACACGGGGCTCGAACTCAAAAAACTGTGAGATCATGACCTGAGTGGAAGTCAGATGCTTAACCAACTGAGCCACCCAGGTGCCACCATTTTTATTTAAGTTTGCATTAAAAAATGATTGCGGAATGGAGTGTCTTCATTTTGGGTGGTTCTGACATCTTGCTACTGTTTATCATCCTGTTCCTTTAGTTCTCAACTTTGAAAGCTTGGCAAACCTCTAATCTTGAACTTTTTTGTGAATAACCCCAGTGACTTCCATCTTCGGTTGTGATTTGCCAGATTTTTTACCTGTGTTTGGGAGGAACGTTATACAGTTACCATTGATTTGTAAGTTATTTTTGAAAATAAGGAAGTAGGAGCATATGAGTGCTGAATAAAACTTGGTCAGTAATAAAAATTGGTCAGTTGATTACAAGCCTTGCGAAGACTTACGTAGAGACAGCGAATTTAGTCTCCTCCGTTATCAGTGACACACAGGTTACCGCTTTCAGGAATGTCCCTAATGCTACCTTAGATTATACTTTAACTATGATGATTTCTTGTTTTTCTTCTATGGTTATTTTTTTTTTCCTGGTTATAAAAGCAGTATATGTTCATTATAAATTTGGGAAATATGAAGGAAAAATAAAATCATTTCAAATTACTGTTAACATTTTGGGGTATTTTTTCTTTAACTTCTGTTTCTACCAGAATCAAACTATATGGCCTCATTCTTTTTCAATTTACACTATAACCTGAACATCTCCCCACATCCTTCAATGAACTTTTAATGTAATAATTTCAATGACTGTCATTTGATTCCATGGTTGTATGATAATTTATTACACCAATTTGTTCATCTTATTTATTTATTTATTTATTTAGCCTATGACAGTATGATTTTTATTTTGTTTTAATAAATAGGTCATACCATATGGTAGAATTAAATAGATTCACTGAGCTTACAGATTCACAGACTTCCTCATCTGGGAGTATCTAAAGTTTAAAAGAGTTATTCCATTCTGTTAATCCATGGTGGTAGGTGCTATTTTTAGATAGGATTTGGTCATTTAAGAAGTGTAATAGCTTCCCACCCCTTCAGCCCTGTGCGTTGTATCTCATTCAGAAATTCAACCTTGTATGTTTCCCGAGACTTTAATTCTCTAATGGTAAATATGAATTTTAGTCCCTTTTTTCCTTGGATTTCTTTTAACCTTGCTCAATTTTTTGACCTTCCATTATCCTCTTCATTATTTAAAAATAACATAGCAACAAAGTGATCTTGTAGTTTTATTTTTGATTTGCTTGTATTATAGATTAGCGGGGATAGCTGTAAATGGGTGGTATTGGAAGAGCCAGAGTCAGTAACAAGCTGGAGGCCTCTCTCAGCCATCTCATGAACTACCTTTCAGCCACCTGCATTGTATCATCCATTTATTTTAAGAGTAGCTTCTTAAGTGACTCAGACTTGGAAGATTTTTGGGCTAGCTCTCCTAGACTGTAATTCTCTCTAGGCATATAAGACTTAATTTACTGAAATGACTTCATTTTACTGTGGATTACTGTTCTTATACTTTCAGATTTTATTTGCTCTGATATTTAGGATCTAGTCATAACTCTTGCATTGAATTGCTGTTCAAATGTGGGGGATTCACATAAGTCCACTGAGTCTGCTTTCTCTTGTATAGTGGTATGTGTTTGCCCTAGGGGATACTGCGGTCCCTTTCATTCTGATTTTAAATGATTTTAAATGGCATTCATTTACTTTATCCCTTCAAATCTCAATCAACTAATTGTTAGACTTTAAAAATGAAATCTTTATATAACATTAATCTTAATAATTTTTTTAAAAGTAACTTATTATACAGATAATGTTCTATTTCCACTCTCTGTAAGCTAGCCTAATTCCCAATTGTATGACTTCGCTATTTTGATTTCTTTGGCCAGGGGAAGATTTTATTTTTTTAATTTTTTTTTCAACGTTTATTTATTTTTGGGACAGAGAGAGACAGAGCACGAACGGGGGAGGGGCAGAGAGAGAGGGAGACACAGAATCGGAAATGGGCTCCAGGCTCTGAGCCATCAGCCCAGAGCCTGACGCGGGGCTCGAACTCACGGGCCGCGAGATCGTGACCTGGCTGAAGTCGGACGCTTAACCGACTGCGCCACCCAGGCGCCCCGAAGATTTTATTTTTAAGTAATCTCTACACCCAACTTGGGGCTCGAACTCACAACCCCAAGATCAAGAGTTACATGCGCCACCAACTGAGCCAGCCAGGCCCCTGCTTTGGCCGTTTTGTATTGTAGAAAGCTGCCCTTGCATGATTTGGGGACGTGTTATTTAACCTGAGTAATTGTCATTGTTGTTGATGTTACTGTAGCTTCCTCCTGCTCTACTGTCCAACCTCCTCTGAGCAGTTGGACAAAATATTCTCCCAGTGTTCAAGGGAAGCAAAAGTGAAGGGGGAGTGGTTCTCAGTTATAGGTGTCAATTGATCACTAATATGTAGTGGAATTATTAAAAGTTGGTTTTATTCATTCTTTTTAGATTTGGGAGTTGTTTATTAGATCAACTTCAGTTAATTCTTCTCTGTTCTGCTTTCTGTTTGCTCCAGATCAGAGTATCTCAAATATGCCTACTATTTCTTACTAACTCTGGGATTTTTTTTTTGGTTTTTGTACCCCATAGTTATCATTGAATATTTTATCGATTTAATTGCTGTATCATGTCTATCGTGATGATTACTTGCAGGAATTTTAGCAGATGTCACTAAGAATACTCATTTTATTCGGTATGAGACAGCATGTCAATTTATAGCCTTCTATCAATTATAACCCTTTTCTTAAAATGCAGATTCTACTTGTAAATGAATCACTTCATTTAAACATGCCTATGCATATTGGTTTATCTTTTACAGAGAAAATAGAGACAGCATACTATGGACCAATCCTCTCTATTTCAGCACTTAGTTAATCTGAAATTTCAGTGTTGTTCTTTAATCTATTTAATGCATTTCTCTTTGGTTTGATTTCGTGTGTATGTATATGCTTGTGTACACACATAAAAATATATGTAGGAGTTTCACTTGCTCTTTTTCTAATATAGTAAGTTTGATTTCTTTTTCCTACACCTATTGGTTGTTCAAAAGTACACTTTAAGTGATTGGACTTTAGATGATCGTTTTGAGATTGTTTGAAAAGTCTCCCTGTAGGTTAATTTGCATGAATGTCTTGCCCAGTGGTTGCAGTAAAGTCTTGTTGATAGGTGGAAACTTCAGTTGCTGGTTTTCTAGTGTTTGGAGGTTGGTATTGTTCTGTCATCTTGGTGGTCCTGTCAGGAGTGGCTCAAAGTTTTGGCTTTGTTCTTATTTCTCATGGAGTTGTCTATAATTTATGTGGTAATTCTTTATTTGGCAGCATATTTTAAAATATCACTGCCTTCTTAGGCTGGTCTTTCGATGATCAGATTAATTTATAGCTCAAAAAATTATCTAATGAGTAAACCAACTGTCCTGTTCTTGGGATGACATCTCATGGGCGGAGAGATAGAGACTTTTCTTTTTCTTTTATTTTAATTTTTTTTAATTTACATTCAAATTAGTTAGCATATAGTGCAACAATGATTTCAGGAGTAGATCCCTTAGTGCCCTTTACCCACTTAGCCCATCCCCCCTCCCACAACCCCTCCAGCAACCCTCAGTTCTCCATATTTATGAGTCTCTTATGTTTTGTCCCCCTCCCTGTTTTTATATTAGTTTTGCTTCCCTTCCCTTATGTTCATCTGTTTTGTCTCTTAATGTCCTCATATGAGTGAAGTCATACGATGTTTGTCTTTCTCTGACTAACTAATCTCACTTAGCATAATACCCTCCAGTTCCATCCACGTAGTTGCAAATGGCAAGGTTTCATTCTTTTTGATTGCCGAGTAATACTCCATTGTATATATAAACCACATTTTCTTTATCCATTCATCCATCAATGGACATTTGGGCTCTTCCCATACTTTGGCTATTGTTGATAGTGCTGCTATAAACATAGGGGTGCATGTGTCCCTTCGAAACAGCACACCTGTATCCCATGGATAAATGCCTAGTAGTGCAATTGCTGGGTCGTAGGGTAGTTCTATTTTTAGTTTTTTGAGGAACCTCCATACTGTTTTCCAGAGTGGCTGCACCAGCTTGCATTCCCAGAGACTTCTTTAGTAGCACAAGAACAAAAAGTCTTCCCATACTAAACTATGGAGGAGGGTTCATTGGGTCTTTCTGTTTATTCCTGTACTATTATGCTATGGAAGAATTTGTTATTAGTTTTTCCGCTGTGGACTCTTAGAGGTAGAGGCAGGAGAGGCATTGGGTCAGCTGATAGGAAGAGCATCATTTAGAATTTGCCACATGTGACACAACAGGGAGAAATGCATTGCTATGTATACCAAGGATGTAGGCAAACAGGCTAAATAATGAAAATGTAAGAGTCCTGAATCCTGAATTATAGTCCAGTTCATTTCAAGTGAGTTGAGTGTATGCAAGGAAACTAGAAGCACATGCAGCTGGTGAGAGGGTAAAAGCTGTAGGGATTGTAATTTTTGGAAGAATCTTTCCATATGGTGTATCATTTTTGGCATCCTAAACAGTGGTGTTATACTGTTTGTCCTGAGCAAATGACCTGTTGTGAGGAAGTTTGCTTTCCTCTGGAGTGGCTGTTTGATTGGTTGATCATTTGGACCATCCCCTGAGACTTAGTCACCAAAAGATTTCTTTTTTTTTCCTTTTTAAAAAGTGTTTGTTTATTTTGAAAGAGAAAGAGCATGCAGGGGAGGGTCACAGAGAGGGAGAGAGAATCCCAAGCAGGCTCCACACTGTCAGCACAGAGCCTGACACAGGACTTGGTCTTGCAAACGGTGAGATCACGACCTGAGCTGATATCAAGAGTCCGACACTAAATTGAGCCACCCAAGCGCCCTGACGAAAGAGTGGCTTTTTTTTAAAAGATGGATTTGGTTGAGGTTCTGAAGTGAATGGGTTAGGAAATTAAAATAGTTCTCTTATATGTTTTGATTTGATGCCTTAGCTGTTTTGGTTAATGATAAGTCTTCTGCTAATGCCATCAGTTAGTCTCTCAACTGATTCTCAAGCCATTTCATGGTGGTATAAAAACTAAGATTATTGCTATCATAATAAAATCTTTTTAGAGTGGTTCTCAATGCACTTTCTGTTTTTATAGCTGCAGTCTCAAATGTGTATCTTCATGGACAAACAAAATTGGTATACACACACAGTACATCTACTCTGTCATAAAAAGACATCAAGTACTGACAGAGAACAACCTGGATAATCATTAAAAGCATCATACCATGTGAAAGAAGTAAGACACAGAAGACCATTTACTGTACGTTTTCCATTTATATGAAATGTCCAGAAAAGACAAACTCAAGGAGACAGTAGATTAATGGTTCCCAGGAGCTAGGGGAAAGGAGTGAATTGGGAGTGGCTGCTTAATGGATAAAGGGTTTCTTTTTTGGTGATGAAAGTGTTCTGGAGTTAGATAGTGGTGATGGCTGCATAGCGTTGTGAATATACCAAAACCCACTACATCGGTATACTGTCTCAAAGATGAGAAGGTACCTCTGCATGTTGGTGGAATGGCTGATGAATGAACAAGGAGCACTTGGTATTTGTTTCTTGATGCTCTTGCTGGTTGGCATTTTATACAATGAGTTAAGTAGTGGATGGATGGTAAGGGAGGCAGCTGAAATGTATGAGGAGTCCCCTCATTAATGGAAATGTATACTTGTGCAATGACTTGATAATTCATGGAAAGGCTGTTGGATAATCACTTTTAAGTTCGACATTTGGTTAATGTGTGATTGATTCCATTCATTTTGGTATGTTCACTATCTTTCAGCTAAACTTGGTTTTGAAAATCTCTGGCTCTCCTTTTTGGAGACTAGTTACTAGATTGTTGCCTAGGTGTAGATAACAAGCTTTATACTTTGAGATTTTCTGTTAGATATAGACATGAATGTAGGAGTTAAATGTATAATAGGGCAGTGACTAGAGGCAGTTTATTGGTATACTGAACATATTTTACCATATTTTATTATCTTCAGATTATTTGCTGCTATGAGACGGTGTTCCATTACCACCAATTGTTGGCTCATGATGTCACAGCCTTCGCTAATCTATGCAAGACATTATACTAAAACAGGAAACCCCATGGGCTGACATCAATTTTCATTGACGGTACTGTGACGATTTAGGAAATGAATTCAGTTTGTTGCAGTGGGAAGTCTGTGCTCCTTGTCTGCTTTACCAATGGGAAATAGGATTAGGACGTGAATTGGGGATGGGGCATAGCCGTTCAGACAGAAGTAGCTCTTGGCCTTAGAACTAAAGAAAGAATAGCAGGTTAGCCTTCTGCAAAATACTGGGGCTTAGTGAATGGTCAGTTGGCAGAATACGATTTTGTATCTTTCATCCACTATTCCTCAGCTATATGGAGGGCGGCAGTTAGGTATGATATCAACCAGTAGTATCAGACTTGTCAGTGATCAGCATGCCCAAATGCAGTTTCTTGTTACGTGACAAGTAGAGAAAGCATATGGCAGGCAGGTGGTGGCTGCAGCATCATTATCAGCTCACAGTGAGGTTGGCAGTTCATTTGCAGATAGTGATGCCCACCTGCCATGGAAACAGGACACCACTGGGCACCCGGAAGCCCTCGTGATTGTGTCCTCCTAATAGTGTTTAGCCTGCCCTGTATAATTCTTATTGGTTGGCAGACGCTACTGAACGGTGACTCTGGCCTCAGCCTGGGAACTAGTGTGATGTAATAGATATTCAGCATTGAAGTGTATCTGGTTGTGAGCAGGCCAGTTTGTTGTTTGTTTCTGTTAATAAAGGTACATATTTTCTTTTGTATATTTAATTGCAACTAGCCGTTTGCTTTCTTAAATTTAATATTCTTTTTTCTCTTCCAAATGTACCTTTCAAATTTCAATCTTAGACATTCGTGCTGTGAAAATCTGAAGTACCCTATAATTGTACCTTTGTTAGGTATATTCCTCCAGATTCTGTGTTTCTATGTCTTGAATTCCCCCAAATGGGATTGTATTGTATGTTCCAGTGAGCATTTGCTTTTTCATTTGGACATGTTTGCAAAGCAGAATATGTAGATTTCCCTTGTTTTCAACAGCTATAGGAAATTTATTGAGAAGTGCTGGTAATACACTGAGGGAAAAAATAGCCATGGCCACTACCAACTTGGAACTGATGGGCTGCTGTGAGGGTTAGATCATAACTTTTAAGTATGCGTTTGTGCTTAAACTACCATGAATGTAAAGGACAGAGCACTTGTATATACATCTTTGTTACTGTAGACTAAATTCCGAAAAGTGGAATTGCTGGGTCAAAGGACATCTCTGTAATACGTGTTAGTACAGTTGTCAGTTTGACCTCCAAAGATGTTATATACCAATTTAGGTTTCTGCCAGTAGTTGGAAAATACCGGTTAGTGAAGCACATGAAAATTGAAGATTCATTAGATAAAAGCGTGGGCAATAGTGATTAGATTCAGCCGGTGAACTAGACAGAGGTAGAAAAATTGTGGTGGGGCACATTGAAAATTCCCTGAAAGTCTAGATGTACACTTGACAGTTCTCCAAGGGAGGTCTATTCCTCCTGGAGGAAATGTGTCCAAGCACAACACATCCAAAATTATTTGACAATTTTATAGGAAGTCAATGAGCTGTAGATTACTCTGTCTTACTCTGTGACTGCCTCTGAGAAATGGTGAAGCAGGTAACATTTAGTTACCGACTTGTGGTACCTAGACATGCAGCTTGAATTGGCTCTTCTTTTTAGAAAATAGGAAAATACATAAAGGTATTTTATGTCCTAAGAAGCATGGAATAATTTGTCGTCCATGACTACCTGAGACTTCTCCTTTATTTAAATGGATTATTGGACACAACTTCTCATTATTATTGCCTTTGGGTAAACATCTGTTTTCTGGGAATGTGAAATGAGATTCTGGAGTTAGCTAGGTCTGAGATAGGAGTTGTCTGACCTTTGCCTGGCTTATGCTGCTAAGTTACGGTCTAATGGAATGTGTTTGAGTAGAAAATCCTAAGCCCCCTCCCCCCCATACGCATTTAATTGTGGTAAAATGCACATTACAAAAAATTTATCATTGTAACCATTTTTAAGTGTACTGTTTGGTTGCATGACAATACTCAATACTACCCAACTCCAGAACCTTTTCATCATGCAAAGCTGAAACTATGTACCCATTTAACAACATCTCCCCATCCCCTTCTGCCTCTAGACCTAGCAACCACCATTCTACTTTGTTTCTTTGAGTTTGACTACTCTAGGTATCCCATTTAAATGGAACCATACAATATTTCTTCTGTGACTGGCTATTTTCACTTAGTATAATGTCCTTGAGGTTACTCCAAGTAATAATAGCATGTGTCAGAATTCCCTTCCTTTTTAAGGCTGAATAATATTCCATTGTACGTATATACCACATTTCGTTTATCCAGTGAGTCGTCAGTGGACATTTTGGTTGCTTCCGCTTTTTGGTTATTGTGAATAGTGCTGCTGTGAACATGGGATAGAAATATCTCTGAGACCCTGCTTTGAATTCTTTTTGATTGAATATACCCAGAAGTAGAACTGCTGGTTCTTATGGTAATTCTGTTTTTAATTTTTTGAGGCACCTGAGCAATATTTCTCCTTCGTGTCTCTTGATACGTTAGCAGTGGAGACTGAGGAAATAGAAGTCTCAGAGGTTTCTTTGTCTATACAGCTGCCTAGAGCTTAGCTTCGTGAATTTAGGCTGTCAGGTGTGCAAATGATACATTTAACCTAGGTTTATCATTCATTGTTATGTTCACCTGGTTTCTAAATATGTATTTGTGTTTGTGGGCTGGGGAGTTGGCTGTGTGCATATAAACTGTTTTTTTTTTGTTTTTTTGTTTTTTTTTTTTTAAACAGTGACTACAATACAAATCGAGAGACCTGAATTTGGAGGTGGACACAGACGCCGTGCGGGATGGTCTCTGATCACTGTGTGTGTAGTTTCGGGCATTGACCTTAGTTGTTACTGCTCTGTGCACGCTGTGCCTTTGATCAAGAAACTTTGTTTCATTTAGTAGGCCTCTATTTTCTCTGTGAAATACAGGGAGAGGGTGGTGTGTCTAAAGGAAAAAGACCTAGAATGTTAACTTCTATCTTGGAATCTTTTCTTAGCATCAAAACCAAGAATAATTTATATAAATACAGAAAGCTGGATCCTTTGGCTATTTTTCTTTGTGCCATTGGCAGGCATTCCTTAAGAATTATTATATTTTTCTTCATAATTCTCCTTGGAGGTCATGACTTGCTTCTTTTAGTCCAATTCACCATTCTAACTTTGGGCTTTAGTTAATTTACCCGAATATGTCTTCCCTTTGTCTGAGTGACTCCTAAATGCCAGCTCATGGGTATGCCGGAGAAACGGGTGTGCTTTGAACTGTAGTGAACGCAGGATGGCTTTTCTGTGCTGGCTTTGCTCACCCAAGCAACACCCAGCCTCCAGAGCAATGGGGATTTATTGGAAGGCTTGACAGAGTGAATATGTTAGCCTCCACTTTTATTGCTTAGGTTCTCCAGTTCGGCCTTTTGGTGAGTGGAGACATTTTCTTCATTGACTGGCGTATATTTGCAGAGAAAATGTAACCTTTTGTTTTTATCCATGTCTTAATAATATCCTCTTTTCCCCCAGTAATTCTTCTCAGATGCCATTAAGCAAATCCTCTTTCTTCATATCCCTGAGCCTCTCGGTTTTAGTACTGCTCTTGTTTTAAAGACTGAGTGACACTGTGTGTATTCTACACAAAGGCATACATATCTCTGTATATTTGTGCTGCTTGTGTGGCTGGAACTCCTCCAGGGAGAATTCTGGACAAAATGATTTAATTTTCCCTGACTGCTGCCGACCTTGGAAATTTTGGACACCAATGCCTGTGACTGACGCTTGTGCAGGGGAGGAAAAAGACCCTCACATGACTTCCATCCTCCAGACGAAAGCAGTGGGAGATGGTAGCTCTGATGAGGAGTGAGAAGAGCCATACGGAGACACGAGGTTCAGTTTCCAGTATTGCTTCTAGGGCCCTAGCGTTCTTTGTTAGGGATACGATGGCATCATAGTTAGGTATGGGGGTGAGTTATATGATGATACGGTAATGAGTAAGAGGATGGAGCGTTTGTGCAAACGCTGATTACACTTTTTACATATATTGCCTGCTTGTAAGGACTGAAGATTCAGAAGATTAATGAAAATACTAGCAGCTGTGCGATTCATATAGTGGTCTCTCTGTTTTTCTCCGTGATCCTCATCAGTTTTACTTGAAATACTTTCAGTTGTCAAAATGTACTTTCCTGATTTTTATATGTGCCCATTATTTACCTCACACATAAACTAAGGAATATTTTGAGACCATTTTAATACTATGGTTGTCAAGTTGTTATCACTACTTCTAGTAATCTTTGCCAGTCTCTAATCGGTCCTTATATGTATTGTTTTCACATGTGCATGTGGATCTCATGCCTGTGTATGCTTTTAATTAAATATTTGCCAAACTGAATGTTTATCAGGAAGCAGTGATGTCCACTTAAATGAATGCCTGATGTCGGGAGAGACTCTCAGCCTCTCCACAGGCCCTGTATTAAGCTGAATTTCTACCTTTCCTCTCAGAATAGATAAAAGCATCTGCCCATCCAGCAAGGTGGTAGGGGGTAAGGAGTTCATTTTGTCAGAAATACATCAAATAAGAATGCTCCTCAACTCTGTGCTTACAGAGGTTTGTAAGCACTGTAGGTTAACATTCCATTGATGAAAATGGAATATGCTCACAATAGTTCTGACTCTGGGTTTTGGGGGGGGGGGAGTTGGGAAGAGTAATTGTAGATGGAGGAGAGCCACGTGAATGTATGTGAATAAACAACCAGCCTTAACACCTAATTACAGTGATTTCAAACGGGGGTGTTACACAGTACATCTAGGCTGGATTGGAGAGGTAGGAAGAGAGGGTTGTTGTTTCCTTATCTTTGCAGTGTAGATGTATAATTTTTTGTCATTATATCTGTAAATTGTTTAGGTTTCCCAGTTTGGCCTTTTGTAAAAATTGTTTTAAGAGAGATCAGAGCTCAGTGATGTCCTAATGAGACCTAAATTTCAGCCTTTTTATTGTGGTTATAAAAATAAATAGTTCTCATCTACCAAGTGATCATTTTCTTTCTAGTAATCAATACTCAGCCGAAATACTAATCACAAAAGTAGATTATTGCCTTAACCTGAGTTTCTAGGCACCATCCATCCATTAGAATAAATTCCAACCTCTTAGGGCAAAGAATTCTAGAATCATGTCAGCAAATCAAGGATAAATAAAATTCAGCCACTGAATTGATAGAAGTTGCTGGAAAGTACCCTCATCAAATACAGAACAGATTTCACAATGATAGTCATAAATTAAAGGATTTTTTTTTTCCTTTCTACAAATTTATCCTCCCACCTGAAATTTTTTTTAGGAACTGAAAGTTCTAAAGCTTTCTAGTTTAGTCGGGTAACAGTTTTAAAAGAAAACGAAGGATAAACATTTTATTTTTATATCTGGTTTTTCATGCCATGTTTGTTCGTATTTGGTTTAAGAGTGTTTACAGGGATTCATAAAATATAACAGAAGCTCACAGGAGAAAATTGAGAAAGAATCACAAAAGGTAGGATTATATAATAGAGGAACGAGGCCTTAGCCTCTTTAAGACTGCTGTGCCTTCAGGGAGAGTATAGGCTCACACAGTCCCGTGTGGCGACTTAAGAGCCTTGGGTGGCTCTCGAGCACTTGAATGGACCTGGTCATGATTGAGATGTGCTGGGCCTGCAAAATACACAGCAGATTCCAAAGACTTCATATCAAAGAAAGAAAATAATATCAATATCTTTTTCATATTGGTTATTTGTTGATAGGATGTTTTGTACAGTTAGTTAAATATTAAAAATAATTTCACCTATTTTTCCTTTTTCCGATGTTGCTAACTAGAAAATGTGAACGTGTATATGTTGCTCTCATTTGTGATTCACTGTTTTTTTTGTGACCTCGTGCTGTCTAGGACGAGGTTAGTTTGATGTCCTCTTATGAGGATTGAGTGGCTCCACAAGCACTTGTCTCTGAGTAGCTTGGCTGGGGGTTGGGGGTGGGACAGTGGGGGGGAGGCCGAGAGCATGCCCAGAAGCAGGACCTAGAGACTCCTTAGCAATTTGTTTTGAAGCTCATCCTATATTGAGGTGAATGGGTGATTAAAATTTGTTTCAGAATTAAAAATATATGTGTATCAGATTTTTACAATAAATACATAAGGTGGTTTTTAGCAGGGAAAGAAGATTAAGAATATATAAATATTGATGAGTGTTGTGGAAGGTCCTGTTTTATACAGAGCAAAGGGAGACTGATCTCTGTGTTCATTGTCTTCCTAATTTAGTAAGGCAAGGAGTATCCTCTCAAAATACTTCTAGTTAACCTATTAATTAATTGAGATTATTCCCCACACTCTGCTTTAATTATCTTTGGTAAATAAAATCTCCAATAACTGGTACCTGCAAAATTAATCCGGAAAATGTGTAAATAAATACAAAATAGTGTATCATTCTTTAAAATAAGCCCTACTTATCTCTAAGTTGGGATGAATATGTATGAAGTGCATATTCTTGTTTGCTGTGGCTCCTTAAGGAGAAAAGTATATTTAATTGAGCCTTTCTACCTAATGATTTCAGTCGTCTAATGATTTCAGTCAACATGCATCTTATTTATGCATATATGTATGTATTCATGTATTTATTTATCTCACATACACTTATTTAGCACTTACTTTGTGCCAGGCTCTCCTCTAAGAACATCAGTACGTGTTTATCTGAAAATAACTGACACATAGAGCTTACTCGGAATCCGGCCGTGTTCTAAATGCCTTGTGTATACGAATGCATTTCTTCCTGTAACTGTGAGGTAGGCAGGGTTATCCATGTTAAACTGAAGCACAGAGAAGTTAGGTAACTTATCTTAATTCACACAGCTCTTATGTAGAATTGCTGGGAACCAAACCTTTGCAGCCTGGTGACTCCAGAGTCCATGCTCCTATTTAAGCTGTATAAAATAGTGTTCTACTTACTTTTCTCTCCCAGGTGCATCAGCTGGACTTGCCCAGATGATGATACTGTCTTTTCTGGGGTTCATAGAAGCTTTTCATAACTACCTGGAAATTCTGTCATGAGAGTGATGGGTCATTTAAGAGCTTATTTCCAGAGGCAGGGTATTTATTATGGCTCTTTGTGAATTTATGATTGGCTGTGTGGAATAGTGGGCGGGATTATATGGTAATTATGCAAAAGAGCCTTATATAACAGCCTTATATTAATACTAAACTCAGGCTGTGACCTCGAAATGTTGTAGATATGCAGTTGTTTTTCTCCCTTCTTTATCCTTTATACATAGTTCAGATTTTGTCATTTTGTCATTTCATTATCACCATCATAAGGCCTGTGAAGGTCTTTGGTAATTTGATTTTTTTTAGAGATCAGATGTATGAAGAATACGCATCCATAGATCCTCAGAATTCTTTAGGTGTGGCCCAAAGCTATTCTGTTTACTTCCATACTTTATAAGATTGTGATTTAAATTTGGTCTTAAGTTTTCATCTTCATTCCTCTGAAAGGTCCTTGAAATTCCTTTGAAGGAAAATTCCACAATCTAATGGACTAAGGATGAATCAAATTAGATTACCTGCTTTTATTTGAAAACATCTTTGAGAAACCAATAATATGGGAAACTACATGTATTTTGCTTACTTAACCTGTTAGAGGAGGGGCTGTGATTAAAGCTTCATCCCGATTTCAAAATACTTTTCTCCCCCATGTTTTGTTTTTTTATTAAAAAAAATTTTTTTTAATGTTTATTTTTGAGAGGGGGCGAAAGACAGAGCACGAGTGGGGAAGAAGCAGAGAGAAAGAGGAGGCACAGAATACAAAGCAGGCCCCAGGCTCTGAGTTGTCAGCACAGAGCCAGATGCAGGGCTCGAACCCACAAACCATGAGATCATGACTTGAGCCGAAGTCGAACACTTAACCGACTGAGCCACCCAGGCAATTTGTTATATAAAACCCCAGAAAGGTCAACAACTTGACAAAGTGGTCCTCAAAACTGAACCTGCTCATTTCAAAGGTGTTCTTTAGAATTTTATGTCTGAAAGGGCTCCTGACTACATATATCCATTCACACAACAGATATTTGTTTACAGTATACCCTCCAGCCACTGTACAGGCCCTGTAACAACAGTTATAGTAAAAGGCATGGCCTGCCTTCTCCTGGAGCTTACAATCTATGTGTTCCCGTTTACTGTAGTAAAGGTAAGGTAGGAATTACAAAGGTCCGAGAAAACACCATAGTATACACCATAACTGGCTAAGTTATCTTTTGAAATCCGAGAGTTGAGTGATACTCTAGAGTTCTAACCCAGTGGTTTAATTTTCCAGGTGAAAAAGGGAGACCCAAAGATGGGATGGGACTCTTTTATAAGAGAACCAAGCAAGAGCCTAGGGCTCCTTGGAGTCATTGCTCCAAGATCAGAGATCAGGTCCTTTGTGTTAGGAACATGTAAAATACTTGCATACTAAACATTCTAGGAGTACCTTTGCTTGAAAAATGAGGAACCTGTCTGCATTAACCTGCTACTCTTTAACTCCTGCCGTTCCGTATGTACTCAACCCACAAGCACAAAACTCAGGTTATCTTTTATTCAGTTAAAGACCTTGCTAAGATTTACAATTTTAATTGAAACTGTTGAAATTGTGGCTCTTTTTCAAGTGATTGACAAGTCAGTGATGAGTATCTAGAGATGGCTCCAAGGTAGAGAAATAGATCTCGGTATCCACAGGAGAGGGACATAAATGCTACTTACACATTGACTTTAAATCTTGGTTTGTCATAGCTGCCTGCAGGTATGTGTCTTGGCTGTGGGCTGTTCTCAGGGCTTCATTTGTATTTGAGATTTACTTTAATAATGTTGCCTCCCCAATGAGCTCTTTAATCTTGTATTTTCAGTTCTTTTTCTAGATAAAGGAAAAAATTGGGAGATGAATATAATTATTAATTCTTTAGGTTATTGAGGATTAAAGTTTTCTTTGGTCTTCCCACTTAATTTTCCTGAAAGACTGTTTTTGGGATAGGGTGCCTTTTGGCCTTCTGAATTGGAAGATGGTCAGGTGTTCAGTTTTGTTGATTATCATTACCATCACCCCCCTCCCCCAACATCATCAGCATTACTCATATGGCCTTCTGGATGAATTTTTGTAGCCCCTCTCATTCCTTGGCCTGCATTAACTCTCACCAGTTGCATACAGGGAAACTATTAAAACCTCTTTGTTGGGAAAAACAAAAAACAAAAAAACCCCTCTTTGTTGGAGGTACTAGTTGTTAGAACTCATCCTGCCCTGCCCCCGTCTGATCATATCCCTCACATTTACCTGTCTCTTTAGCTTTCGACAAGTTGATGAGACCTAGAAGTAATTCCAGTGTATACAACTGACTTTAGGAGTCTTCTATATATCTTCTTCTTGTCTCTGTTGTTGTATTATGACAGCACTTCTCATAAGAAAGATTTACCTTACCTTCAGCCCTTAATTGGCTTTCTCTCCAGTAGGGCTCCCTGTTGCTTTTAAACCGTTATTAGATGGAGCATTCAAGTGAGTGATCTGACAGTCCGAATTTTGAGGCAGCTGTCCTTTTCAAAATTTCCGTATTCATTTTTAAAATGAGTTTTTGAGGAACAGACAGATTGAAAGGATTTTAATGGTGCTCACCAGCACTGAGCTGAACTTGAGGTCTATGCAATATGCTGTCTTCAAGCTGATCAGTGAGAACTAAAGACATGTTTAGAAAACAAGATTCTGGACTTTCTGACCGTGAGGATGGCTTCAGGATGCTTGATCCAGTGTATTTTCAGTGCAGATGTATAAACCTTGGCCATGGCCAAAACCAGGTATATATCTTAATTCTATAAACCAGACCCTGTATGTTTGTTAAAGGACACCATATACTTGTTTCTTCTTCTTAAAAGTTTTCATAAAGAAAGATCATTGCTCGGTATGTCTGTATCCATATATTGTATATTAGGATTAAACAACTTTCTCATTTTAGGTTCCTAGCTTCCTAATCTCTTTGTTGTGTTTGTTCACTTTTTTGGTGTTGGAGACTCATTTAATGAGGACACTCAAGACCTGGCCTGGACAGAGTGGGGAGTGCCCTGGAATTGGTCAGGCAGGCAGGCAAGGCATGTGGGTAGCAGGCCCACACCTGACCCCAGGAAGGCATGTCAGGTGGTGGGGAGTGGCTCAGGCAGGTAGACCCACCAGCGGGCCTGAAAGCCCTTAAAGGAATAACTAAGCCAGGTGGTGAGTGCCCAGGCCAGAGCTTAGTCCAAGGAGGCAGGGCTGGGTTTGGGTGGGGGCTCCCCGGGCCGAGGGGCTGACATTGCTAGGAGCCTGACCGAGTTGTGTCTGGAACTCAGGGCGTGTCTGCCAGATGGACTCAGGTAGCTTCTGGAGGCAGCTGTGGAGGTGGTCCTTCTCCTCCAGGTGGTCCAGACAGGAGTTGGATCTGGTCCAAGGTGGAGTTAATGGCAGCATATTTCTGCTTCCCCGAAGCCATTGTCCTCACCTTCTGCACCTGCCTCCACTGGCGCTCCCAGCTCCCTGTTGGGTCCTGACATTGTGGTCTTATGTGCCATGCCCGGCTGAAGGTAGAGGTGTCGGATGGAATGTGGGGCCACCCTAAACTGTTTGTATGCATATCTTTTTTTCAAAATTAAAAAAATTTTCTGGTCCCTTCAAGCCTTCCCCCTCAAAACTTTCTAACTGCAGCTCTTGGTACTGAGTGTAGTTAGCTGTGTCATTTTATTTACATGCAGTGATACCAGTCCCAAGCATCCTTGTGATTGTCATCTTGTTTGTTCTCCTTAATGTTTCTTAACTTGGTTCTAGAGTAGTTATGGTAGGCTGAAATTATGTGCAGTTTTTCTGTAGAGACATTTCATATTTAGAAAAAAGCAGATCATCAGGGGTGTTGAAAAGGTTAAAGAACTGTTTTACATAATGTTATCTAGGAGTCCTGCAGGAATATGGCCAACCTCTTCTCTGTCAAGTATAACTTCTGTGGGACCTTAAATGTTTTGCCATTTGACTTTCTCTTTTGGTATTAACCTTTTTTTTTTTTTTTAATTTTTAGAGCAGTTTTAAGTTCATAGCAAAATAGAAGGTACAGAGCGTTCCCATATATGCCCTACCTCTACACAGCCTTCCCCACTATCGTTATCCCCCACCAAAGTGCTACATTTGTTACCACTGATGAACCTACATTGATACAGCATCACCTAAAGACCTATTTTAACTTTAGGGTTCACTCTCAGTATTCTACATTCCATGGATTTTGAGAAAGGTATAATGGTATGTTACCTATCATTATTGTATGATGCAGAATAGTTTCACTGCCCTAAAAATCCCCTTGTGCCTTATCCTGTTTTTCCCTGTCTCTTCCCTCTATCCCCTGGCAACCTCTGATCTCACTGTCTTTATCATTTTGCCTTTTCCAGAATGTCACATAGTTGGAACCATATGATATGTAGCTTTTTTCAGGTTAGCTTCTTTCTCTTAGTAATATGCATTTAAGATTCCATTATGTCTTTTCATACCATGATAGCTCCTTTCTTTTTAGTGCCGAATAATACTCCTTTATCTGGATGTACCACAGTTAATTTATATATTCATCTACTGAAGGACACCTTAGTTGCTTCCAGATTTTGGCAGTTATGAGTAAAGATGCTATAAACATGCTCATGCAGGTTTTTGCATGAACATAAGTTGCAGCTTATTTGGATAAATACCAAGGCATGTGATAGTTGGAACATATGGTAAAATATGTTTAGTTTTGTGAGAAACCACCAAACTGCCTTTCAGAGTAGCTGTGCTGTTTCGCATCCCCATTAACCATGAATGAGAACTTCTGCTCCTCCACAGCCACACCAGCATTTGTTGTCAGTGTTCGGATTTTGGCAGTCCTAATGTAGCTCTAGCTCTTCAGTGTTGTGATTTGTATTCCCCGAGTGATAGGTGATGTAGAGCATCATTGCCTTCTGAAGGTCTTTGGTGAGATATCCAGGTCTTAGGCCCATTTTTAAATCAGGTTGTTCCATTTTCTCACTGTTGAATTTTAAGACTTCTTTGCATATCTTGTTTCACAGTCCTCTGTCAGATAAAGACTTTTGCAGATATTTTCTCCCAGCCTGTGGTTCAGCTATCTTTTAATTGTTATTTTTTAAAATGTTAATCCCAGAAAAACTGAGTGAGGTGATCCTTGACAACTAGGCAGGCCCACCTGACTGCTAGTGAGCTGTGTTGCAAACTCTCAACCTTAACTCCCTTGCTTCTCTATTTTCAGGTCAATGTGACTGTGGACTACATTAGACCAGCCAGCCCAGCCACAGAGACGGTGCCTGCCTTTTCAGAGCGGACATGTGCCACCGTTACCATTGGAGGAATGTGAGTGTTGTAACTGGCAGGGGCTCAACCACAGCTACGAGTTGTGCTCATTTAAGTGTCTCCTTCCTATCCTCCCTCATTTCCTTTCTGTTGCTCTTAACACAGTGGTTTATAATTGTTATGTCTGTGTAGCACTTTACATTTGCAAAGCATTTTATAATCATTCATTAGCTAATCATATTCTTTCATTATTGTCATTTAAGATTTATTGGGCTCTGTGTGCTTGGCACTATGTAGCGTATATGATTACTATTAATAATGCCATTTATTGAGTGTCAGTCAGGCCCTAGGTACTATCTGACATTAGGTAGAAAAATTATCTGCACATTAGTTTAGGAAGTTCAATTATGGACCAGAAAAGGGGGGTGGAGAGGGGAAGAAGAAGAAAAAGAAGAGTTCATTGGGCATTTTCTTTATATAGATGTCTGTAATCAGTAGATGATGGGGACTTTCTTTCTCTTCTGTGCTGGCTGTATCCTGTTATATTCCAGAGTCTCTTGGGAACTTGGTTGATGAACAGTTTTTAAAGGGAAGGTATCTGATGGGGGAAGAAGGAAGCCTGCAGCCTGCTGGGCCATGCTTGCACAATAAATATTAAAACAGTCAGTCCCCAGTAGTAATTCTTACTCTGCATAAAATACACCAGCATGATAATTGCTTCCATCTCTAGTTAACAATCTTAAATGCTGTTTGTTACCAAACTGGTATTTTTCTTCTCTTTTACGGGGGTATAGTGGAGGAGAAGAAAAGAATAGGTTTCTTCTCAAAACAGGGATTGTCTTATTGAAAGTACAATGGAGCCCATTAGGAGAAACACCTCTAAGCCACAGCATTCTTCTGAAAGAGAGGACCTTGTAGCTAATTTACCTTCTACAAACTCTCCTACCAAATAGGAGCCTTCTCTGCTCATTCGTGCTGTCACGCTTGAAAATAACTATTTGTTAGCCATTGTTATCACTCCTGTATTTATGTAAACATTACTGTTCACACAACCATCAGAGACTTCGTGGAGAGGAACTCAGTGTAGGATTTTGTCGTCATTACCTTAACACCATCACAAGTGACATGTTTTGTTAGCAGAATCTTGACAAATAAGATGATTTTGAAATGGGAGAGACTAGGACATAGTTTGGTCATTTTTCTGCCTGTTTAACTTGCAGTAATGATTATTGCCACTTTGTCACCACTTCTTAGGAGTTACGTGCATGCTACTCTACTATGGAGAGCTGAAGGTAGTATTCTTATATGTTAAAATGTTAACTGTCACGAGGAATCACCTCAGTAGATAACAGCTCTTATTATCTAATTACTGGTAAAAACAACAGCATCACTGCTGTAGAAATGCACACCTTTATTTTTGGTAGATGGTTTCTATTCATTTTAGCAATCCATTAAAGTGGATTATTTCATTTAGTTACCACTGAGGTGTATTTTTAAAGTAAATTTACACTTCTTAAATATTACATATTCTGGGGATGCCTGGGTGGTGGCTCTGTCGGTTAAGCGTCTGACTCTTGATTTTGACTCAGGTCATCATCTCAGGGTCAAGAGATCGAGCCTTGTGTCAGGCTCTTTGCTGTTGTGGAGCCTGCTTAAGATTCTCTCTCTGCCTCTGCCCCTCCATGTGTATGCACCCTCTCTCAAAAATTTACATATTCTGAGTGTGTTATGGGGATTTTTTTTTTTTTAATACAGGACAGTTTGAAACAGCTAGTTTAAAAATTCCATAGTAGGGTATTATGGGCATGCTCCATGCCAGGACACCTTGAGGTTTCAACTGTGTTGATCTTGACTTTGTTGGAGATTACTCCTTCAGGCTAACGTGCCTCTCTGCAAAGGCTAAGTGACTATTCTAGCCAAGGTTTTGGTCTGTAATTAAGCCTTCATAAGAAGTTATCAGCCTTTTTTTCGATTTGGTTGGTCAACACAGGTTGATTGTCTTTTTTTTTCTTTCTTTTTTTTTAAGTTTATTTTTTGAGGGAGAGAGAAAGCATGCGCACGCGCACAGGTTGGGGAGGGCAGAGAGAGGAGGGGACAGAGAATTGGAAGCAGGCTCCATGCTGACAGCGGAGAGCCTGATGTGGGGCTTGAACTCACTAACTGTGAGATCATGACCTGAGCCCAAGTCAGACACTCAACTGACTGAGCCACCCAGGTGCCCCCACAAGTTGATTGGTCTTAATTGACAGGAAAGATTGTCTGTACTTCAGGTTCTTGGCAGAGATGATAACCTTGACTTTACCTCTCAGTTCTTGTAACTGGAATATAAAAAGTACTATTTTTGTATGATTTACCAAAGTATTGACCAGTGTGTCGATTCTTCTGGGTCCCTTAATTGTCTCCTTGGATAAGATCACCCTAAGCAGGGTGCCTGGGAAGCATTATGAGTTACTTTATAGAGTTGTTTCTACTAACTAGACTTTGTGAAGCAGTTACTGGTGTGCATTCGAGGGAAATAACTGAGATTTACTGATACTTTGGAGAGAAACTCTCACTAGACAGTAAGCTCCCTGAAGATAGGGATTTTTGTCATTTACATTCCCTTTTGTAGTCTTAGTATTCAACATATGGTAGGAGTTTCAATAAATTTTTGAATTATTTATTGTATTGCAGAGTGTCCCTTTATGAAGCATAACAGGAATACTTAGATGTCTCATTACCTGGGACACTTATTTCTGTTGAGCCCTGAGTTTGTTGTTACGTAATCAGTACTGGAAAAGTTATATTAGATAGTTTTCATTTTTTGTTTGGTTATTGGGACATCATTGCTTAAAGATAGGTCATGTCTGGAAAATGAACATTTTAATGCTTCTTACGCTTTTTATGTTTCAGTCGTACTCATAGCTTCTCTTTATTTTCCCTTTGCCTTGATTGTGTTTTATCATTTTTCTGAATTTTCTATACTTTGGCAGTCAATCCAAATAAAATTGTACAAAAGTTGTATGAATAAATAATAATGTTCAAATACTCAGCTTCTATTCAGAATTTAGGTATACTAACAGTCTTCTGAGTGTAATGGTTAACTATTCAAAAACATTGGCTAGAGAAGGGATTTTTTTTTTAAGTTTATTTATTTATTTTGACAGAGAAGGCATGAGCAGGGGAGGGGCAGGGAGAGAGGGAGAGAATCCCAAGTAGGCTCCACACTGTCAGCGCAGAGCTCAATGTGGAGCTCGATCTCACCAATCATGAGATCATGACCTGAGTCAAAATTAAGAGAGTGACACTTAACCAACTGAGCCACCCAAGTGCCCTGAGAAGGATTTTTTTTTTAATCTAAAATACTTTCATTTCATTTTAAACATTAAAATGTGCATATATTTCTGAATCTTTGATACATGGGAAGAGTAGATCAACTCTTTGATAACATGAAAAATTGCACAGTTCCCTCTTTAGAAGGAGTACTTGAGGGGTGCCTGGGTGGCTCAGTAGGTCAGGCGTTCGACTTTGGCTCAGGTCGTGATCTCGCAGTTCGTGAGTTCGAGCCCCACATTGGGCTCTGTGCTGACAGCTAAGAGCCTGGAGCCTGCTTCAGATCCTGTGTCTCCCTCTCTGTGTGTCCCTTCCCTGCTTGCACTCTCTCTCTCAAAAATAAATAAACATTAATAAAAAAGGAGTACTTGAAAACACTGATTATCAAACCCTAGATTTTTGTGATTTACATCCCCCTCATTTATTTTGCAACCATTTTAAAGCCGTTCATCTTATTGAACCTTTTCAAAGTATTCACCTGTTTTCATAAACACGTTTTTTGTGTACTCATATTTCAATTAACAAAATATTTGATGAAGTACATAATTAAAAATAACAAGCATAACCAGTATATATAGTTTTGCGGACAGAAACAAATGGCTCAACAGGTTGGGACAGAAGTGCACAGGTGTCTGAGTGGTCCTCAGTCATTCTGTTTGGCATCAGCTGAAATCCTAGAATTTGTGGGTCAGTTCAGGGAAGGTTAGGGGAGCTCCTGTAGTAATGCTGTCTGGGAAAGACCGTCTTTGTTCAAACTTGTAACAATGTAGAATTATCCTCTGTAGGCTTATACACCTACATGTGGGCTTTCTTAACATCTAGAGGCTTTCCTGTTATTCAAGAGATCAGCTGGGCTCTGGCTGTGGAAGAGCTTCTCTCAAGCTGCTGATCGTAGGGTAATGAGAAGGAGGCAGATGAGATGGAGTTGCTCTCAGTTATTTCAAAGCAGATTTTTAAGTGTATTTCACATGCTAAAGTGTGTGAATTGTCTGTATCCTCAACAGGGTTCGGTCTAGTCCTTCTCTTTTTCTTTTTGGTGTATGAGAGGAGGTTGAGTCACAGGATCTCTGTGAGGCACCTCTGGTGTGACAGTCTTCTGCTCCCATCTCTTGCCCTCTAGAGAATCAATGGAAACGAGGTTCATCATTCCTCTAATAGATTAACATTTTTTTCTTGATTAACGTCACTGTAGAGTTGGCAAGAGTTGTTATCTGTTAATCAAAACAGTTTAAATAAAAAATAAAAAGATCAAACTTCGAGTTGTTTCTCATTCCCCGGCTCCCGGGCTGGGAATTAGCTGAGCCTTTTAGGCCTGGTTTGTGACATGAAGCTGTCAAGATGGCGCTTCCTGTTAATTACTTTTTATTGTATTTAAGACACTTAAATAACTCTTCTTGTGATTTAGTCTTCTATGTAATTAGCTTCAGTGATTAAAATCTCATTCTTTCTTTATTGTCAGAGCCTTCTTGAAGAGTGAGATTTTTCTGGGGTGACCTTTTCTTGTGCTGGACTTCCCAATTACTTGGAGCTCCAATTTGGCGAACGCATATGAGAATCTATTAACTAGTTGCTCACCTCTTTCTGCATGTCACCTTTTCAAAGAAAGGTCTTAAAAATTTTTCACGTTTATAAGGGGGCACCTAAAATATATAACTTAAGGGGTTAAACCTCACATACTCACATGAATAGTTATCACCACTCCAACCCTGGAAAATTGTAACAGGTCCAGCAAATGCAGTACCACTAAGATACTTCCCAGTGGTTTCCATTATGTGAAGTATTTCACAATGGTAGGAGACCGTGGACATGACCTGTTTTTGGAAAGTAAAGAATGGCATATAGATGGAAGCGTACAATAGGAATAGTTGGAAAATGCCTGTTTTTGTACAATGTCATTTTGGCGGCGAGGGGGGGGTGATTTTTTTCCTGACATTCTTTTTGAAACCATGTTTCCCTCTACTGCTTTCCTGCACTGCCTTTGTGCTGTCTTTGAATCTTGCATAGGCACTGCTCCCTTGATGTCCACACAAGTATGAGGCCTTGCTGCCAGAGGTATTGTCGAAGATCTTTTGGGCTTGGGACATCTTAGTTACCGCTTTGTTCTAGTGACTATCATCCAGCAGCCTCAAAGCCGTCCTGTGAACTTTTTTTGTGTCTCTTTGGATTCTTCCTAGATAGAGCTCGTCTGTTATTAGATTTCTATAAACCAGACAGTCAGACTTGTAGCGAATGAGACTTCTGCTTCTGGTTTTCTATGGCTTTGGTTCTGGTTCGCAGGAATACTTCTTTCTTCAAGTGTTCTATTAAGTGACTGAAGCTTGAAGTCAGGTCTTGTCCTTCTTCTAGAATAATCCTTTTCTAATCCTAGTTTGGTTTTCCTCGGCCACAGTAGAATTAAGTGTCCTATAATCCCCACCGTTGCTGGCTTGAGTTCTGTAGCTTTAAGGCTTTCACAATCAGACCAAACCTCCTCTCTCTTGAGTTTTCAAATCTTAAAACATACTAATATCTGACTTTCAGGCTAAACATAGGAAGAAAGTGGCCTCTTGAAACCCTATTTTCAGGACTAGGGTTTTGACTTAAGAGTTGCCTGCACCATCCCGAAGGCACTCTTTTAGCGCCTGAAGAAGTGCGGAGACCTTATTCATGTCACTGACTGGGCCATGAGGTAGAAACTGGCTGGTTGCCAGCCCTTTTCTCAAGATTTATTCCTTATACTTTATCAGATTTATTGGGGGCTTTTTACCCCCCATTTTTCCCTGCTATGAAGGAAAAGGGACACATCAGAATAAGTGTCCCCCTGGGCCTTTAATTAGAAACACCTAACCTCCCCCGCCCCCAATTAAAAATATGTTAGATTGTTTACTGGAGCTCATAGGCTGTTTGATTTGTGTAATTGCTTCTGCTGTGCTTGGTAGAAGTATGCCTATCCACCATCCTGAAGACACTGGAAGCTTCTGTGGCATTTAGTTTAGAATACCATGGAAAGAAATCGTTGAATAACTGGGTCTGTCTCCTGCTAGCTCAGTCAGGCATAGTGATCATTTTAAGAGACTGGTTCATAAAAGCACTTTAAGAAGGACCTTAGCTATTGCAATGGGGGTAGGGTGGGAATCAGGAAAATACTCAGTTTCAGACAGATCGCTCTCTCATATGTTTTGTGGCTATCTATGGAAATTTCATGCTGCCAAGTGTTATTTCTTTAAAGACCTCTTGGTTTCAGTTTACTGTATTATCTTCATCTCTATATGGAAGTTCATTTAAGCTTTTCGTGAGAGAATCCTTGGATCATCTGAATCAGCAGAATCCATTGCTCAGCTCTGTGTTTTCCCTGTACTTGTCTACCAAGAACAGTAGATTTGTGTTTATTCATTCAAGGAATATTTGAACACCTACTGGGTGCCAGGCACTGGGAATATAGCAACGAATGAAGCAACAAACAGTTGCACCCGATGAGGTTCTCCCAAATGCTCTTCTTTCTTGAGATTTCTTGGCACTGATTCGTGCAGCCTCAAGCATCCTTGTGGGTGTTCGCTGGCTTTGCTGCCCTCAGAACCTTGTTTATGTAGAGTTTTGCGTTAAGGAACACAAGTGACTTTATTTAAACAGTGCCTGAAAATGTTGTTTTCTGTTCAGTTTTGCCAGGGACTTGTAGAGACTTTACTGCTCAGAAATAGGATAAAATAAAATGAAACATAGTTCCTCTTTATATCTTTATTTTTAGATGAATCAGTAAGTCATTTTGTCAATAGACAAAATGAGATGCTAGAGTGACTACTCACTGGCACCCATCTGCCCTTTTCCTCCTCACATTATAGTTCCTGGCTCATTCAGTGTACGTACAGCTCTGTGAATGCTGACAGCTCCCCTGTGGCTCCCATCCTGCTGCATGTTCGCTTTGGGGCTAAAAGCACCGCTGACTTTCCCCACTGCCTCCCAGAGATGCTTGCGTAGAAGTATAGACGCTAACTTCTTTGCAGTGTCTGCTTTTCACTCTTGGAACAGTTATCCTTATAACTTTCAATGAAAAAATGTTTGAGTTTAAGCCATATGTATTTACTTCCTTACCTAAAAGATGAATATTTTTGAAGGCACTGTTACTTCCATCCTTGAACCCCCAATTTTGTTATATTATTTAAGTTTTGCCATTAGTGAACTTTATAAAGTTCAGTTACTGTTTCTGATTAACTTTACAGAGTATTTCCCCCTCTGAAAGATTACAGAGTTAGAATGCTACCTTTTTCTGACTCCTCATTCCTTTTAAAAGTTTTTCTATTTCAAGGGGCACCCTTGGGTGGCTCAGTTGGTTAAGCGTCGGACTTAGGATTAGGTCATGATCTCACGGTTTGTGAGTTCGAGCCCCAGGTTGGGCTCTGTGCAGACAGCTCGGAGCCTGGAGCCTGCTTCAGATTCTGTGTCTCCCTCTCTGCCTCTCCCCTGCTCGCTCGCTCTCTCTCTCTCTCTCTCTCTCTCAAAAGTAAATAAATGTTAAAAAAACATTTAAAAAAGGATAAAAAAAGTTTTTCTATTTCAGATTTGTTTGCATTTATTGTTTTCTCTTCTGTCAGTGTAATTGTCTTCTAAGCTTTGCTTGTAAGTTGATCCAAAAATTTTACCCTCCACCTACCCCTGCATAGCAGTTTTAAGTTGGTTCAAGTAGGATGGCGTGAGAAGACACACACACAAAGAAATCCTGTGTCATTATATCCCCAGGGAAATGATGAGTGAATTCCCTGTGTGTGTGTCTCTGATGTGTGTATGTCCGTCTCTTTCTCCATTTTGGGCTTCTTCATATGCACCTGCCCCTTGTATCTCAGTTCCTTCTTTTTGTTGTATTCCCTTTTCATTTGGTGAAGAACCTTGATTTTACATGTGTGGGTGGTAAAGTTTCTGAATTTCTGCATGTCTGAAAATGTCTTAATTTTGTCCATATTCCTGATTGCTAGTTTCAGTATGAAATTCTAGCTTCAAAACTGTTTTCCCAAGAGCTATGAAGGCACGTTGTTCTATTGCTTTATCAGTGTTTATGAGAATTCAATTTCCATTCCTTTAAATCTCCATTTCTTCAACTTTTTTTTTTTCCAGTCTCTGGAAGCTTTTACAATTTTCTGTTTATCTTTGGTTTTCTGAAAATTTATTAAAACATTTCTAGTGTGTCCTTTTTCCTGCATACTCAGTGGGCCAAAAACACTCATGTCTTCCTTCAACTTGGAGATTTTTTTCCTATTCTTTCTTGAATTATTTTCTTTCTCTCTCTTTTGCCGCTGACTCCGGAAATTCTATCAGTATTGTATCTTATGCTTCATATATGTGTAAATTTTCTTTCGTTTTTTAAAGACCTCCTTTGCATTTTGTTCTATATAGAAGGAACTGTCTTCAATGTTATCTTTTGGATTGCTTAACCAACCAGCCATGCATATTTTCCCTCACACACACCCTTAATTCATTCATCTCATTCATTTACTTACTCATTAGTTCATTTATCAAGCAGTTATAAAATGCTTGGTATGTACTAAGTACTGTGTTAAATATCAGGAATGTATTGGTAGTTCTAAAACTGAAATGATGTCTTCTGCTATGAAATTTACAGAGACTGTTCTCTTAACCTAGCTTATTTTAATTGTTTATTTCAGCATTCATATTAAAATTTTTTGTGAAGTGTTTTAATAGCAGCCTGTTCTTAGTCCATGAATATAATACTTTCTCTGTCTCTGAGAGTATTATTTCAAAATTTAAAAACTGGGGCACCTGGGTGATTCAGTCAGTTAAGCATCTGACTCTTGATTTCGGCCCAGGTCATGGTCTCACAGTTTGTGGGATCAATCCCCATGTCCATCTGTATACTAATAACTCAGTCTGCTTGGGATTCTCTTTCTCTCCCTCCCTATGCCCCTCACCCCCCTCAAAATAAATGAACATTTAAACAATTTTTAAAAACCCTCTTCCATTGAATTATCCCCCATGACTAAATGTTCTGTTTGTTTTGTTCCATTTCTCTCATAAATCCTCAAATATTTGGGGAGCCTTGATTTATATGTATGCAGGAAGGACCAGATGGGAGTTGGCATGGTGTCCCTCTGTAGGTGTATTTACCGGCTTCCCCAAGGCATCTCTTTACGAAAGGGCATAGGTGAGAAGGAAGTATCAGAGGCAGCCCTCCTTTGGGGTGCCTGAAAGTGTTTGGACCTGGAACGTAGAAGAAACAGGCAATTTTCAGACCCTGCTAAAATTGTCAAAGCAAACGCTGGGTTCCTTGGCTGGTAAAGAGCTTACGTGTACTTGACTGGGTGGGGTGAGAAGGGGATGTGATGTGCTTGTCTGACCGTGTCAGATGCTGTGCCTCTGCACTTCTTAAGGCTACAACCTCCAGCAGAGGTCCTTTGCCAGTTAAGTCACCTACCTTCTGTTCTAGAACCTGTGTTCCTGTGAAGTGACTTGTCCTATACATGACCTTGGTAATCTGGGGACTCTTACTGGCATAATGTTGAAATTGTGTTGGTGCAGAAACAATATTCCCATATAGTTTAAAATATTGACTCTATAAGGGGTAAGCCTTCTCACATTTAAAGTGAGAGCTTTAGCAATACAGAGACTTATACAAAGAAAAATCTCAGAATGTGAAGTGAAGTTGAGAAATCTACAGCAGTGTTTTCCTTTCGTGTAAGTCATGACTGCTTTAGTGTCTTCAGAAACCTTTATGCTTTCTGCTTGGTTAACCTTGATAGCACCCTGCAAGGGTAGTTGGAAAAGCTGTGAAGACTCTTCTTCCAGTCTTTGACAGTGGATTAATGAAGTCTACAGCTTGATTCAGATTTTATATTGTGATTATAATGGTGTCTATTGGAAACAAAGCCCCTCTAGATGGAGAGCCCTGGGGTTTAAGGCTACTCTGCCATTAGATATTTAACTGTAGCCCTGTTTATATTAGGGTTGTTTTTGCTAGTACTTGGACTAGAAAGTTCCACCGGGTTTAAGTAGTCTGCCCATAATCCAGTTTTTCTTCTTAAGCCCTGTTTGTCGAGGAGTTTTGGGTGGTTTCCTGGATTGTGGAACTACTCAGGAACACACATAAAAGTAGTGATATAAGAAATGCCTCTACTTGCCGGTAGATTATTTCTTGGGTATTTGCCAAGGGTCAGAACCCTCTGCTCTTAATAACTTCGTGGGCATCATAGGGACAGGAAAGAGGCTGGCTGATCCAGCTATTTTGAATGAAGGTCCTGATTAATTGCTCAGATGATGTCCCCAAAGTCTCCTCGCTGTGGTGCTTTGTATTTTGTCAATAAAGGCCCTTGGGGTGCTGCCAGTTCTCCACCAATCAGATCCCATCTGCTTTCTGTCTTTCAGGATTTGTGCAAACTTTCTGATATGCTGTTAACACACTTTCTTGTTTTCTAGCACCGTTTGAGCTCTATTCTTGTCCATATCTGTCTTTTCTGTCATTTCAGTGGGACCTTGTAAAGAATGTCATGTGGACATAAGTTCTCAGTCTGCCATTCTGACCTCCCTCAAGCATTCTTTATTCTTTCAGATAATGCAATTGATGTGATAAGGAGAGGGGACATTTGACATGGTTACCAATAAGCAAAGATCCTGTGTCTTTCATATGCCATTTTTTAGCACCTTTCTCTTTATAATTCCCGTGGCCAGCATAGTACAAAGTGATAAGGTAAATAGGACTGGATTTTTTATAGATTTCTTCTCTCTCCCGGTAGTGATGCTGCTTAACAGCGATTTGCTCCAGTTCATTCTGAGTGATTTTTTTTTTAATAATAAAATATTGTAACCTTTCTAAAAGTTTAGAAAATGAAGGGAAATTACCCATTATTTAGTTACGCTAATATAATAGTTATTGTGTGGGGGTTACTCCTTTTGAGTGCTGGTTATTTTTTAAGAATTTAGTGTAGGAACAGGTAAATTGACTACTTTGCCTAGTGCTGACAAGAAGTCTAAGGCAAGTGCTAAAAGTAGACTTTGGAGATGAACAGATGTGAAGTAAAACCTCAGCTCTGCTCCTGGATAGCTGTCCAGTGTTGGGCCTTAGCTTTTTATTATATAATTTAGATATAATAATCTCACACATCATGGGGAAGTTGTGAGGATTAAATGTACTAATGCATTTAAAATGCTCAGTGTATTTACTAAGATTTAACCAGTTCTCACATCAGCCCAGGCTTCTAGAGTGGACTGGTCACTATTGATCCAATTTTGTATCTAGTGGCTTCTGCCCTTTCTCTCTTTTTAAAAGTAAGTTAGTTAGTTAGTTAGTTAGTTAGTTAGTTATTTTAGAGAGAAAGCATGTGTGTGAGCAGGGGTTGGGCAGAGGGGGAGAGAGACTCTTAAGCAAGCTCCATACTCAGCATGGAGCCTGACACAGAGCTTGACCCCACCACCCCGGGATCATGATCTGAGCCAAAACTAAGAGTCAGACACTCAACCAACTGAACCACCCAGGCACCTCTATTTAGTATGTGTTTGAATAATCTCTACACCCAACACGGGGCTTGAACTCATGACCCTGAGGTCAAGATTCGCGTGCTCTGCCAACCGAGCCAACCAGGCACCACCTTTCCTTTCTCTCTCTTTGTGCTTTCTTGCACACTTCTGGCCATTTGTTTTCATTTAAACTTCTTTCTTAAGGATTTTTCTTGAGCGTTGATATTCCATCCTCTTCTTAGTCTTTACAACTCTTCCTGGCCAAGCTCATCCACTTGTAACACTGCTACTTCACAGAATGTTCTACGTAGTAGGTGAAAGAAGATATAGGAAATGCCGAAACAAAATGCCTCATTGGATTATGCCTTAGCTTTTGTAGTAGTCCATTTTTATTGTTCCACAGCAGGCCCTTGGGTTGGATTTATCTCTTCTCTCACTTGGTCGGATTTATCTCTTTTGTCACTTTTTAAATTGTCATGGTGGCTAACTAACATCCATTTTTCCTCTAAATCTTAAATGTGTACTATGTTAACCCAGTAATGATTGATAAGTACTTCCATAAAGATAGAAGTGATATTCACGAGTAAGTTTTTTGTTTGTTTGCTTTATTTTTATTTTTATTTTTTTGAGAGAGAGCGGGGGTGGGGGGGAGTGAACGCGGGCAGAGAGAGAGAGAGAGAGAGAGAGAGAGAGAGAGAGAGAGAGAGAGAATATCCCAGATGGCAGAGGGAGGGGAAGAGAGAGAAGTAGGGCTCGCCCAAAGCGGGGCTTGTGCTCACCCCATGTGGGTGGGACTCAAGCTCACAAACTGTGAGATCATGACCTGAGCCGAAGTCAGATGTTTAACAACTGAGCCACCCAGGCACTCGTGAGTAAGTAAGTTTTAATGTTTCAAGAAGTTTAAAACAGATACAATTATCCTTTAATAAAGGTAATTTATTGAAAATGTCTTTCGGGGCTCCTTGGTGGCTCAGTGATTTAAGCAACTCACTTCGTCTCAGGTCATGATCTCACGGTTTGTGGGTTCAAGCCTTGTGTTGGGCTCTGTGTTGACAGCTCAGAGCCTGGAGCCTGCCTGACTTGGATTCTGTCTCCTTCTCTGTCTCTCCCCCTCATGTTCACTCTCTCTCAAAAATAAGTAAATAAACATTAAAGGAAGGAAGGAAGGAACGAGGGAAGGAAGGAAGGAAGGAAGGAAGGAAGGAAGGAAGGAAGGAAGGAAGGAAGGAAGGAAGGAAGGAAAAAAAAGAAAGAAAAGAAAAAAAGAGAGAGAGAGAGAATGCTGTTCAAATCAGGAGGTGTGCTAGCAAGCAACCTACCTGGGTACTGTCCTCTAGGTAGTGATCTGCCGATCTGCATATCTGAAGTGATTGAAAAGGCAGAGGGCTACTAACCTTAAGTGTTTTAGGAAGTGCTATTCTATACCCCCATCTGAACAGTTCTCCTGAACTTTATATATTGTGTGGAACTTACTGAATGACCCTCTCTGTTGTGACGCCCTTGTGAATTTTTGTACCATCAGTAAAAACATGTTGACAACAAGTACAACTTGGAGAGCATTAGGAAATAGCTGAATCTTTGAAGTCAATGTGTATGATAGCTAGGAGATGTTTAATAACAGCATGAACTTCACAACAGGTTAAGGAAAGTTGGGACTGCCTTCTATCAAGTTTCCATTGTGGCTTTTACATGCAGCTTTTTTAGATCTCTGATATATCTGCTTACATATCAACTGTGACTCAGCAGACCACTGCTTTAATGGGAGCTTCTATTGTGTTAAAAGTGTGATTTATAAACCATCACATATCAGGTCAGCAGCAAGGGGAATTATATTAAGGTTCTTACACCGTCTCTTCTTTCCCCCGCACCCACCCCCTCCATCATCTCGGCATTGTTTGCAAAATCACTTTTTCTTTTAAGAAGCAACTATGCAGAGCATTTATTCTTGTCACCACTTTCTCAAAAACCTCCCTCTGAAACTGTTCTTCCGTTTGTCACTTAGCACAGGCTGTGGCTGTGGCGAGATCAGACCCTTGAGTGAGGATTGACCACAAAGGCTTTGTGATGGCTTACTGTATTTCAAAGCCAAGAACCAGAATAACCCTGCCCTCCCTGAAGGGTAGGAGAGAAGAAATTTCAAACCCGTTAGCTTTTTTGTGGGGCTCATTTGTTGCTTATACTAGAGCTAAGAATCATCTAGTGAAAAAGTATTATGTCTTCTAATTCTGAGAGGAAAATGTTGACCACCAGAAGACAATTTGGTTTTGACTCAGTTTTCTAAGCGGAGACTCATTTCTAGAACTTTTACTTGCAGAAGTCCTAAGCTTTATTTATGCAGTGAAAGTCTCAAGCAGTTACTGTATTCTAAACTGTAGCCACACTGACATTGGGCCTGGTCCTGTTGCTAATGGATTCTGGGGAACAAGAACGCCACTCGCCTTTTCCTGTGGTGCCAGCTGGCTGGGTTGTAGACTATAAACCATAACGGGACAGGTAATGGAATTCTTTACTGGGCCTTTTTTTGCCTTCTGACCCATATGACAAAACTTCTCTTGAGCTTCCACCCTAGGAAGCAACCTATGCGAAGATAATTTTTTCTAACTTCTTTAGATTGATTGGGCTTTGTAAAAGAACATAGAGTTACTCTTTTGCTTTTAGTCACTTTGTATTTCTCAGAGCAGAATGACAACCTTCCAGACCCTACAGTATTCTTTTGAACTTCTTCCTGTAAACAAAGCAATGTTTATGTATCACAACGTTCGCATGAACTACCGAGGACTTGAAAATGACTCTCTGGGGCTACCCTATCCTCACTTTGGTCTTTACTAGACCTCTGTGATTTGGCTGGTTCGACCTTCACTGTCAGAGCAGATCATTCCAGATGCCATTATGTAATTTTCTGTCTTGGGGTATGTGTTTGTGTGGGCGGGTGGTTTTGTTTTGTTTTTAAGTGGTGTTTAATGTCAGGCTAATAATAAACTGGGTACGTAGGCCTGGTTTTGTCATAATGGCCACGAGTTTGCTTATTTGTCCCTGTTCCCCTGAAAGGCGGAAAACTGCCCCCTCCCCAAGTGATGCCTACATTTTAGAGGGGCCTCTGGTCATCTCAGCTGCCTAGAAAATCCTGCATGCCAACGGGCAGTTCTAGTCTGAAGAGACAAAGATGAGGAATCAGAGGAATCTTCTCTCTGGTTGCTCTCATGACCCATTACTCGTCTTCCTGTGACCTAAGTTGAACCAATAGGGATGAATTTGCTGTTCCTAAACCAATTCCAAAAATTGGTCTATGCTTGCCCATAGTTCTTAGGTTCTCATTCTTCAGGGAGTGCCAGGTTCTTCATCACATTTATGATTCTCGGGGCTTTAAGTTGTGCTAGGTCATTCTTGGTCCCTTGAAATTTGGAAAAAGAATATATTCGTTGAACTTTCCTTTCTGGGCAGTTTTTCTCAAAACTATATGAGAGAATCACCTGGGGCACTTAAAAAAAGTAATGGTGCCCCATATTTAAAATCTAGGTACCCATATTTGTTCTTCTAAAATTGCTATTCTTCACCCCTAGAGGTTCTGGGTTTATTGGCCTGGCATAGGGCCTGGCATTGGTGTTTTGAATAGTGATTCTAATGTGCAGCCAGTATTAATAAGCACTATGAAAGCAAGTCTAGAAGAAATAGGAGGTTCCAAAACCAACATTCTTCTCTATTCTCAGGTAAGTATAGATGTGGATAATAGGAAGAATAAGAGAAACTTTGTAAATGTACATTTTCTCAGATCAGTTTGGTCCCTAAGCAGAGCCTTTTTTACCTCCACTAATTTCTCCTGTACCAACTCTGCTTAGAATAAAGTACAGAGTGGCAGAGTAGTGTAGGGGCTGAAGGGCTAATGGTTATTTCTAGCTCTGCCTTCAGCATGTAGAATGACCTTGGGAAGTCATTCATTCACCCTCTTTGCCTCAGGTCCTTATCTGACCTTTTTTGAGAGAGAAAGTGGCATAAACAGTATTGCTAACATTCTTTCTTAATCTCTTAGGATCTCTTTTGAGTAATCTAAGTTTCTTTAAACCTCTTGCCAGGCTCTTAAGAAAGAGAACTTTGACTAGGGGTGTGACTAGGGATGTGATCAGGGGTGAGAGTACCAGCAACAGTGAAGCCGCAAGTTTTCCCATTGGCTTTAAAGTCTAGCCGTGGATTTTTGTGTTTTCCAGAGCAATAAACACCTTTATTACATGACCGAGGATAGAAGGGAGAAGGATTTATTTGCCTTTCAGGACTTTGCTTTTCCTCAGATAGAGCTCTGAGTCCTTGGTCTCTAGCACATAGCCATCGGCTCAGCTACACTGGCCTGGTCTTGAAGTGATGCAGGGAAGATGCATGCCCTGCTGGAACTGCTCCTCCACAAGACTGCTGCTTTTGACACTCTCTTTCCTTTCATCATATTTCTTCTGAATTTTGTTTGATCGTGTTTTGTTTAAAATCTCTTCCTCCACGATAGTCAGCTCAGCCCCCTTCTCACGGCCCAGGGACAGCGCCTAGTGGGACTCGTACCACTGTCAGTAGGGTGTGCTGTCTTCCCTGGGGTTTTGGTGCTGACCGGTTTTTCGGTGGCTTGCATTCCTTGTTTTCCCCCTGCAACACTTGGGGCCCCGGGAAAAGTTCCCCATGTTCAGCCTCAAGGCATCGAACTTCTTCCTGCCTCCCCGAGCCTGCACTGTGTGTATGTGGCCTGGCCGATCTTGGTCCTGGCAGCAGGTGTCCCAACTCATACTTCCCTTTTCTTATGGTAGGGCTTTCTCTTGCTCTGGTCTTATGGTGCTTGTGCCCGTTGTCCCGATATGCCCATCGCTCTCAGCATTGGCTGTGAAAGAGCTAGCCATGGATTTTCCCCTCCCCAGGATTTTGATGATAAGTGCTTAGTTTACTTCAAAGTCCATGGATTTGCAGAATCAGACTTGACCCAGATAGTTAACTCTTAGTGATCACTGCCAGTTGAGTCAGTGGCCTCTTTGCCATTAGCCGCTGGCATGACCTCAAATGAAAATGTTTACCTGAGGTAACAACGTACATCATTGGAGAGAGCTTTGAATTTAGACCTAATATTCTGTTTCTTACCTCTGTCTGTAATTATCAAATTCATAGAATTTCCTCTAGTTGGGAACTGTTTTTGTATTGTTTTGTTTTTTAATTTTCTCCTTAAGAGGAAGTCTTTGGCAGTATAAAGTGTTAATGTCTTTGTTCGTGTTGGTAGTTTGTTGCTAACTAACCCAAACTGTATTTTTAAATGCTTTTGGGAACCAAGGAAATTCAAGTATAATCTGTCCATTTGGTAGACACAATAAATGCCAGTTGTGGGGTTTATTAAAGACTCAAGCCATGGGGTGCCTGGGTGGCGCAGTCGGTTAAGCGTCCGACTTCAGCCAGGTCACGATCTCGCGGTCCGTGAGTTCGAGCCCCGCGTCAGGCTCTGGGCTGATGGCTCGGAGCCTGGAGCCTGTTTCCGGTTCTGTGTCTCCCTCTCTCTCTGCCCCTCCCCCGTTCATGCTCTGTCTCTCTCTGTCCCAAAAATAAATAAACGTTGAAAAAAAAAAATTAAAAAAAAAAAAAAAGACTCAAGCCAATAGGTAAATATTTAAGAAGTCCTGGAGTTCATTGTTTTTGTTTTGGGGTGCAGATTGATGCGTCTGAAATTAATGATGTATGTTTTGGTGATTGAGGCATAATTATGTGGCAGCCTTTAGTTTAAACTAATATTTACCTCAAGTGATTTGCTGTTTTATGCTGACGCCCTTCTAGAAACAACACATTTTTGACCCTGGCTGTTTTCTTACATGCCTTTCTATTTTTATAAATAATGTTAATCTGGTATACACAGGTGTAACAAACTAGCCAGTGCCATAATGTTAAACATTTTGAATATTACCTGATTATAACACATAAGAATTTGCATTATATCCCCCGGTCTTAGAGAATTCTTCAAGACTTGTTTTCAGGGAGAGATGTCAATCTTGACTTACAGTAGGTTGGCAGAGAGGCGGAGGGTCTGGAACAAGAAGTATTCCTATTTTGGTTTGGATTGTTTGAATTGGAGCTATTTTCCTTACCTTACCTTCATTGATGAGCTTGTGTGTTGAGAGCGTGTGGTTGAAAATATTTGCCTGTAACTTTCAGCCCCAGCATCTCCTTGGCAACATTTGTTTTTCTAACCAGTGCACCGCCCCAGGGTAGAACCTTGACTAGTGAGTAGAAGCCTCTGGAGGCTGTGTTTTTCCCATTCAGAAACTGAGTAGGTCTAGGTAGGTCAGAACCTTGCCCACCTGAGCCAGCTCCATGTTTTTCACCATGCTTTATCTTGGAGTATTCGTTGAGGGCTTTTATTTTTCACACTGGTAGATTATGTCCAGCAATAAGATAGTACTCATTGTGGATGAGGAGATAGTTCATTGGTGTCCTCTCACATCCTACCCTCTTCTCCCTCATGCAGCACTCCCCAGTTTACCTTCCATCTTAATATCTGAGTAGTCTTTTTCTGGAAAGTATGCTTTATTTATGGCAGCTCCAAAAAGCATGAGCTGAAGAATGAGTTCACTTTTCCTTGAGTCTGGCGGGGATAGTGGGACTGTAATCAGAATGTGCTTATTCTAAAATTTTTCTAGATTAAACCTCTTTCCTGGGCAATAAAGTGTTAACGGCACCTCTCCCCCAACACACATACACACCCCACAGCCAAAATAAAAAAATAAATTCGGCTAGCGTCAGGACTTACTTCTCCGTCTTGTCTTTAGGAAGTTATTCACCTCTCGATTCTGTTCCCGTGAGATTTTGAGATGATAATTTCCTATTCTTGACAGAATGTATATGTTACCCACTCTCTCTTTCTCCTATAATAACAAAATTGCTGTGATAGCCAACCAGTCAGTTTAAAAAAAAAAATCAGGTAATTCATTTCTAAATTGGAACTTGTTTCTTTCTAATCAGCCTTGTAATGTATTACAGACCTCACTCTCAGCATTGGCTACAGAAGTGATTTAATGCTGGGTTTTAATGACTCCTTCATTAATCCTGGTATTCTGGGATTTATCATTCACTGGCCTTTGACCAGTGGGAATGATGAAAACTTTGATTTCATGCATATTGGATAACACTGGACTGTTGCCGCTGGAGTCATGAATCTTGCCTCTGCAGTGGCATGTGTGATTGGGAGTGCCACGGATGGATGGCTGCTCTCCCGGGCCAGGCGCTGCTGCTGAAGCGGTGAGCACGATGTCTTTATCGGCTCAGGGTGACCTCTTCCCAGGACCGCTGGACTGCAAGTAGGAGTCTGCTCTGATAGCTTCATCTGCTGGACAGGTCTCTCGACTTGTGAAGTCAGGCTCACCCTTTCAGCTATTTCCTGAAAGATCCTTGCTTTGAGAATGTGTGTCTTAATGTATGCAACTTAGAACACTTTTTTTCTCCTAGTAAAATAGATTTTGTTTTGTTCCCACAACAACTGCATGAGGTGACGTTCATGGTGCTGTCAGTCCAGCTTACGTATAACGTTTCTCTTGCTGCTTGCTGCTACTCCTGCTGCAGAGAGGACAGTGTTGGTTGCTTTCCTTGCTCTTCATGGTAGCGTTGTGAATGTTTCCTGGAAGAGGGGGGCTCATTTATGTACTATTAGTCTTGGGGTTGCAGTGCAGTACCCTAAGTATATGTCAGGTGTGCACCCACCACCCCCCCACGCCAGTGCTGAGGAGAGAGAAAGTCACGTACTTTAAACTTCACAGAGGCTCATGTGTTACCAAGTGCCTCCTCAGTTTATCTTGAATACATTGATGAGCTTGATAAAACTTGAGTCAGTGCCGCATGAAGATCACATGGGAGGATTATTAAAAAGGAGCTAAATATTTTTGCACTGTGTAACACTTAACTCTGGTGAGCATGTCCCCTTTAACTGCATGTGCTGGGTGTCATAGGAAGTGACCTTTATTATTATTATTATTTTTTTAAATAGGCTCCACGTCCAACGTGGGGTTTGAATTCACAACCCTGAGATCAAAAGTTGCATGCTGTACTTACTGAGCCAGCCAGGTGCCCCAGCAAATGACCTTTTAAAGTTCTCCTGGGCACACCTGGGTGGTGCAGTTGGTTAAGCATCCAACGCTTGATCTCGGCTCAGGTCATGATCTCACGGTTCTTGAGTTCGAGCCCTCAGTTGGGCTCTGCAACAGACAACACAGAGCCTGCTTGGGATTCTTTCTTTCTCTCCCTCTCTGTTCGTCCTCTTCTCTCTCTCTCTCTCTCTCTCTCTCTCTCTCTCTCTCTCTCTCTCTTTTCTCCCCCTCCTCCCTCTCTCTCTCTCTCTCTCAAAATAAATAAATAAACTTAAAAAAAATAATAAAGGTCTCCTTAAAAGGGGGCACATGAGTGGCTTAGTTGGTTGAGTGTTCAACTCTTGGTCTCAGCTTATCTTGATCTCGGGATTGTGAGTTCAAGCCCTGTGTGGGCCCAGCATGGAGCCTATTAAAAAAAAATAGTTCTCCTTAAAAAGCAGTACCCTAAGGCGGGAGTGACAAACCTTTTCTGTACAGGACCAGATAGTAAATATTTTAGCTTTAAAAGCCACGTGGTCTGTGTTACAACTCTTCGACTCTGCCTTTGCAGTGCAAAAGCAACCACAGACAATATGCAAACAAATGGGTGTGGCTATATTCCAATAAAACTTTAATTAAAAACACACTATGAGTCTGCAGGCCTTGTTCTAGGGACTCATGCTATGGAAGAATGAATAGATGCCTATAGAACAAGTGATTAGACCAGGTATCCAAACGTTAGTGAAAATGAATCCTCGTGACTTAAGGAAGGTATTTCTGTATAGCAGCATCATATGCCAATGCCAAAACTGTTACACGTAAAAATTTTAAGATGGAGGAGAAATTGAAAGAAATCTCTCTCCAAAGGTGGCTCTAATGATGCAACATTCTTTGTTGAATACATTTGTAGGGAGTATAGCTTGAGGACAAATATTTTTGAAATGTATTTTAAACAGTACTTCTAGATTAATAAATGTTTTAAATAAATACTCGATGATTTCACTTATATCCAAAGAGTTATATATTCAAAATGAACAAGAAACTCTTCCCACCTCCCCCCCCCCCCCCCCCGCAAGGAAACCTGGTGTTCCTTTATGTGCCACTACATCTCTTGTGATGTTTTCTCTTGACCCCTACCAGAAGCTCACTTTCTGAGGAAATGTTGGTTTTGGAAATTGTCTCTAGTATAATCTGATGGTTTTTCACTTCTTTCTAATTGAACTGTCTCTACACCGGTCACTGGCGATAGAACAATTCACTTCCTCTGTTTGGTGGCACAGTATCCATTCTACTTCTAATTGATTGTGTTTTTCCAGTTACTTGGTCCTAGGAGCATGTCCTTGTTTTTCTAGGTGTCTGATTCCCATTTTTTGTATAATGCTACCTTGGGTCTGTCTAGAACACCCGAGTTTGTAAAATAGCAGCGTCTTTCCTGTTAGTGTTGTATTATTTGCTACCCATTTAATTTTATGATTTCTTTCTTTTTGCCTTTCTCCCTTTTGTCACTGTCCGCAGACCAGCCCTGACTTAACCATATGTCTTCCCTCTTGAAATTTTCAGCCTAATCTAGTTCAAGGAAACACTGCCCTGCATAGTAGTTTTGCCAGCATCCTAGAGACAGATTTTCTTTTTGTTCAGCATGCCCCTTTTCAGATGCATCTGGAATAACAGCTGTATTCCCGTTCCTGAATAAAATATTTTAGGAAAGCGACTCATGGTAAAGCACCTGGACTCTTAAGCGAGATTGGGGGTAAACTCCAGATCAGATCCATCACCAGCAGGGTGGGAGGATCAATTTTTATGGGGTGGAGATAGACCACGCGAATAAGGATATGACCGAACTGGTGTTATAAGAGCGCCATTTGTATCTGCTCAATGTAAGGGATTAGATAATCTGTCATTATGCTAATTCTGGGTAACAGATGGTGGAGAGTTCTGCATCTCAACAGCAGTATTCACCATGGGGGAAATTAGCTTGCACCCAGATCAGCAGTCAGGCAGGAATTCCATTGAGAGATGAACACTACTGGTGATTACATTAGTGTGTCCCTCAAAGGACATCCGCACATATGCTGGCTTTCTTGAATTTCCCTGTAGTTTACTTACCCTTGCCCATTGCCCTTTCTAAGTTACCAGACCTCTTTGCTCCTATCTATAAAGGATTGGAGGTGGTTTCTCTCCATTTGGTTAATTTAAGAAGATCAGGATTAGAAGTAGGTTAGGTAAATGTGGCTCAAAGTGTTAGCATATTGCATATTTCTTTCAGAGAAAAGATGCCATACAGCTATCGAAAACAGTGCTGATTGTCAGTCTTTAGAAATGAACTTCGGAGGTGAAATGAGAAGGAGGAAAATGAATGTGCTCTTTCTGAGTACCGTACTTTGCCTTTGATATATATGTATTTAAAAGACATAATTAAGTCCTTTGGCTTCACATTCTCTAAGAGTCCATCTTGATCATGCTGTTTTTTCCCTCTAAATGATTTCCCTTCAGTATTTTGTTATGCAGAGCTTCAATCATTATCAACTTTATTTCTCTTTGCTTATCCCTCCTCCTAACTTACCATATACCTGCTTTCCATTACCATTTGTATGTCCTACTCTCATTTCAAAACTATTATGTTTAATACTAATGCTGATTCAAAATGGTGGCTTTCAAACTTGTGTGCCCCAGAATCACCTGTGTAGCTTATTAAAAAGCACCCCAGGCAGTGGAGCAGACCCAGCTTATGTTTTGCTCCCTAAAGTACCGTCGTCTTTCAGCTGATTTTATTTCCTTTCATATCAGTCTGTGACGTAGTGAGCTTGGACAGAAGCCAAGAATCTAGACTAGGATCATTGTGAAGAATTGTCCAGGTTGATTGGTCAGCTGTCAGAATTGATCACTGCTCATACAGGGTGTAGTTCCAGATGAATTTTACATAGGCATGGTATTGAGGGTTAATGGGTTGGTAAATTGGATTATGCGCCTTTGTTCAAAAAGGGGTGTGAACATTTTGGACTGGGATGCCTAAAAGTCGGGGCAAGGCAAGGACAAGCCATCCATAGCTTTAGTTCTCACCGGGGCTGAAATAACTGAGGATGTTTGATCCTGCCTTGGTGACTTTTGGGGACTTGGTAGAAGCGGTTTAATTAGGAAGGTGTGGTGGATTCCTTTATTTGTTAACAAATTCCCTTTCCTATTCAGTTCTTTGCTCTTTACTTTTGCCCTCGGTCCACTCCTTGTACTCAACAACTCAGACCTGAATCAATTCAGTGGCCTTCTTGATAAGCCTTTTCTAACTGCAGGTTTTCCCATCTCCATTTCTTCCTGTATAATGCTGCCAGCTTAATGTAACATAAATGCTGTTTTCGTGTTAGTTCACCACAATAGCTATTTTAGATTTCACAGCTATCTTCAGTCAAGCCCCCTACTCTCTCTTCTCTCACCCCTCATTCTCAGCAGACAGCCTCATCTCCTACAGTATGGAGAAAACCTGGGCTTATCTGGAAAATGCCTTAAACTTGTTCTCGCAGCTGCAAACTTGTCTTCCCCCTGCTTGCTTTCTTATCTCCTGCCTTCCCATCTCCATGGAAGATTTCAGCCTTTTTCTTCCCAAACAAAGTTTTCTGCATACATGCTCTCAATTCTCTCTTTTGGTCTCCTTAGGGATTTTGTGCCATCACTTATTAGCCCCTTTCTTTTTAACTAATTTTTAAAAAGTATCCTCCAATTCTCTGTCTTTATTATAGCAAATTTTCTCCTTTTCTTCATAGCCAAGTTAATTAAAAGAGTTAAAAGAAATTTTAATTCTGCTTCCATTTGCTCTTCATTCCTTTACCATCTGCTTTGACCCTTCCAAATCATTGAAACTGAGCTGACCTAGGAGACCGAAGTTTCCCTCAAGGACACTTCTCAATCCTTGCTTGTACTTGATCTCCGCAGTACTTAAAACTTATCACAATCTTTTAAAATTTTTTTTAGTACAGCATATTTGATTGGATTCTCTCTGACTCTGATTACTTCTCTTCGGCCCACTTTTGAGTACTCCTTAAATATTTGTGCTTTCCAGGCTTCCCTCCCTGTCAGTCTTCTTAACCCCACTGCAGCCTCCACAGGTGATCTCATTCATCCCATTGCTTCGGTTTTCACGTAGATACTGCTGATTCCCAAACCTAGGTCTCTAGCCCAGTTCTTGTCACCTGCATCCCCCCACCAGTATATCCAACTACTTACTGCACCTCACTGCTTAGAAACCAAAACCTGGTATGGCTCAAACTGAGCTCATGTTCTCCCCTTTAAAAGCTATTCCTTTACTTGCATGATGCCACATCTTGATTGATGGTGCCACCGCTTAGTCAGTCTTGTGTTCCACTAATCAAAGTGTCATCTTTATATCCCTCTCTCTCAATCTGCATACCTGATTATCTACTGACGTATATCAGGTTCGTTCCAGCCTTTTCCTCCTCACTGCCTGTTTTATGCTGTCTCCATACTGACCTTCCTGTTTCTAGTCTTACTCTTTTCTGATCCATTTTCCACACTACTGCTGCAGTTGGCTTTGTGTTCCACAAATCTGATTGTTATTCTCCTGCTTAAAAGTCTTCATTAATCATCCACGGCCTTTAGGATTAATACAAACCCGTGATCTGGCCCTTGCTTACCTCTCCATGTTTATATTTAACATTCCCTGGCTCTCATCCATCATTTATGTGGAAAAGAAACACAACTTAAACTGATTGTTCTTGAAATCATTCTGCTCTCCGTGCCTGGAACATACGTTTCTCCTAGCAGCTCCTTCTCCTCCTTCAGCATGTCACTTCTTAGGGAGGCTTTACCTTAGGTACCCTGCCAGAACCACATCCTAACTGGGCATCTGTCTGTGTGCTTCCTCAGCACCCTGTGCTTACCTGTTGTAATGTTCGCGGTGCTTACAACCCTAGGTCATCAGTGTCTCTCTCTCCCTCTCTTTTTTATTCCTAGTACATACTGTAATTTTTGCCACATACCGGGTCTTTGAACACATGTTTAAATACCTTCCATGGCTCCCTACGGGTTATCTCCTTTCTAGACTCGCCTGGGTAGACCTGAAATGCAGATGTTCTCTGCCTCATGGGGAACCGTTTAGATTTTTAGCTTTGTCTAGGACCCTAGAGGTTCTTCAATTTAGTCCCCTTGGTATGATAGAACAGAAAAATAGGACTTAAAAGGTAAACATCTTTTCTGAGGTTTCTTCTAATTAAAGAAAGAATTGAAACCAAGGTCTCATGATTGCAATCTAAGTGAAACTCAACTTCGTTTATATGTAATCCCTAAATTGTACCTTTTCATTTAGTAGGCCACATGAACGTAACATGTTCGTTTTACTTTTCTGCTTTGGTTTATGTTTCTTTTTCTTTCTTCCTTTTTTCTTTGTGGTCTATTCAGCAGATTCATTCTTGAGTACATTGATGTGCCAGGTACACCTGGCACTGGAAATAAAGTAGTGAATACTGTGAAGAGAAATCTGGCTTTGGGGGGGGGGGGGCAGGAACTTATATTTCAGTGGTGGCAAGCAAATAAATAGAACATGTAGAAATACGTAGGTGGTCATTAGAGCTATACAGAAAATAGGGGTGCCTGGCTGGCTCAGTCAGTTAAGTGACTGACTCTTGATTTCAGCTCAGGTCATGATCTCGTGGTTCATGGGATCTAGGCTTACATTGGGCTGTGCTCAGAGTGTAGAGCTTACTTAGCATTCTCTCTCTCCTTCTCTCTCTGCCCCTCCCCTACTCGTGCATGCTCGCTCGCTGTCTCTCGCTCTTTCTCTCTCAAAATAAATAAACTTTTTTTTTTTTTTTTAAGTGCTATACAAAAAATAAAGCTAGAGCAGGGTAGAGGAGGTAGGTACTCCGGGGTTGGAAGGAGGCAGATTTTCAGTAAGGTACTCAGGCCTCACTGATAGATGACAGGAGCAAAGACCTGAATGAGGTGAAGGAGCAAGTGCTAGGATGGCAAAGAGAACCCCAGGGACAAAAGGTCTTGTGGTGTAAGTGTGCCTGGTTAGAAAGAATGCATCGTGGCTGGAGCAGAGGGAGCGAAGGTGGGAGCAGTGAGAGATGAGGTCAGCAAGATAAGGAAGGGCATAGCTGACCATGTAGCCACTACGAGTATTTGGCTTTTACACTGAATGAGATAGAAGCCATTGTGAAGTTTTGAACAGAGGAGTGATGGCAAGTTTTGTTGACTTTAATCTTCAAAGGATGTATCCCTTCAAATACTATTCTGGATGAAAATTATTCTGATTGAGAATGGAACTTTGAGTCTTTGGTGCTTTTCTTTGTAGTAAGTTTAAGTTCTGTTGACTTTTTCTTTAACTTCTATTTTGAGGTAATTATGTATTCACAGAAGTTGCAGCAATAGTACACAGGTCCATCCCATGGACCCTTCAGCCAGCAGGCCCCCTGCAAAGGTTATATCTTTCATAATTAGAGGAAAATATCAAAGCCAGGCATCGGTTCTGTGTGTGTGTGTGTGTAGATCTCTGACCTTTTATCACGTGTGTAAATCCATGTGCCCACCATCCACAATCAAGACACAAAACTGTTCAGTCATCGAAGGATCTCCCTTGTTCTGCCACCATGCCTTTCCCCTCCCAACATCCGTGACAGCCAGTATTCCATTTTCCATCTCTTTGTCATTTCAAGAACATTGTAGACATGGAATCATACAGTGGGTGATCCATTGAGGTTGACCTTTTTCATTTAGCGTAATGCCCTTGAGATCCATCCGAGTTGTGTGTAGCAGTAGTTTTTCCAACCTTTTTTTTTTTAATTTTTTTAATGTTTATTTATTTTTGACAGAGAGAGAGACAGACAGACAGACAGAACATGAGCGGGGAAGGGGCAGAGAGAGAGGGAGACACAGAATCCGAAGTGGGCTCCAAGCTCTGAGCTGTCAGCACAGAGCCCAACGCGGGGCTAGAACCCACAGACCGCGAGATCATGACCTGAGCTGAAGTCGGACGCTCACCTGACTAAGCCACCCAGGTGTCCCCCCCCCCTTTTTTTAAATTTTTCAGTTTTTCTAATCTTTATATGAAACTGGGGGCAGGTTGTCATGGTGGAAGGATGCCTGTTTTATGACTTGAGACCTGAGTTCTAGTCCAGGTCACTCACTAAATAGTTTATAATATCTCTGAATCTCACATTAGCAGTCTGTAAAATGAGGGACTTGGAGTAGAACACTAAGACCCTTTTAGCTCTAAACTCTGTAATTATAATGAATGAAGTATTTCTGATATGTCCTTATAGTCTATAGTAATGAAGTCTACCTCTCTTGCTAGTATTTACTGTGCAATAATCTTCTATAATCTCAAAGGGCTACTAAAGAAACATCTCATAATTGCTTTATTGGCGTGTTGCTGCTACTTACATTACTCAAGTGTAAGCCTGATAGGTCAAAATAGTACCTGGCAAACTATGAAAATGTAAAGGTGACTCTAATTTTTTTTTCTTCCCCACTGTGTTCAGTGATAAGATCAGTAGTAAACCTACTCTGCATAATCTAGTGAGCCACAGAGGTGCAAGAAATGTAATAAATTCCTGTTACATGACAGCTCTACTCTTGAATCAGTTCTTTGAACACATTTCTATTAATGAGTTAAGTCAGTTTCTTGCCACTGAAAAAAGTACTTTACTGAAGTAAAAGGAACTAGCCAGTGAAGAATCCAGAAGTTTGGACTTTGGTTTCCTTGATAGAAAATCTACCACATAGGGGCTCCTGAGTGGCTCAGTCGGCTAAGTGTCCAGCCTTAGCTCAGGTCATGATCTCACTGTTCATGAGTTTGAGCCCCACGTCAGATTCTGTGGTGACAGCTCAGAGCCTGGAGCTCCTTCAGATTCTGTGTCTCCCTCTCTTTCTGCCCCTCCCCCTCTCATACTCTGTCTCTCTCAAAAATAAACAAACATTAAAAAAAAGAAAGAAAATCTACCATATATCTTTTATTTGCTCATCCCTTTTTTAATTTCCCTCTTTTAATATTCCTGAACACTTGGGTAACATTATATCTTTTTTTTTTTTTATGTTTATTTTTGAGAGAGTGAAAGCACAAGCAGGAGAGGGGTAGAGAGAGAGGGAGACAAAGAATACAAAGCAGGCTCTAGGCTCTGAGCTGTCAGCATAGAGCTGGACGCAGGGCTCGAGCCCACGAACTGTGAAATCATGACCTGGGCCAAAGTCGGACGCTTAACCAAGCCACCTAGGCGCCCCGGTAACATATTATATCTTAAAGAAATAGTGGACATTAAAGAGTTGAACAGAATAATATTTGTCAAGAGTAAGTAAATATTTGTTGAGCATAAATAAATTTGTCAAGCAGCCTGACTTCCCATCCTTTACCACCACTGTGTGCACAGAAAGGATAGGGCTCTTCCAGACCCTCATAGAAAGATTGGAAGAAATTGTGCCTGCTGCTACAGTGCTCTACAAACCACAACCAGAAATGTATATAAACATATCTTCATGTTTCTATATTTACTAAAATGATACACAATCTACGTTGCCTTGAATATTATCAGCTAGTGCTATATAAAAATACTGGTAGAAATGTGAAGCTGTTATAGAATATGTATGACTATTGATCAGTAAGTGGTAGTTCATTTTTAAATTATGTCTAGCTCGCATACATTCTATCTAGTCTCATCTACTCCCTTTTTTTATAGATACAGAAACTGGTACAGGCTTAGCTCCTTTACAAGAGTTTAAACAGCCGGAGAGCTGGGGTAAGAACCGAGATCCTCTGCCCTGAATCACTGCTCTGTGCCATGAGTTCTTTATGAAACAAGCTCATAATTGCTCTCTATGGCCACAAAGGGCTGGAGGAAGTGAGAAACATTAAGTGGCTTTCACTATTGAAGAATAAATAAAAATGCTGTGTGTAACTTCTCTCAGAGAATTGATCAACATTTATTCTTAACATTTCTTTTTTTTATCATATTCATCTGTTTTACTGTGTTATCCTGTCTCTTCACTCATTTTTTATAATTTAGATGAAGATCCTTTTGCCCCATGAAAGTGTTGATATGAGATAATGCCTTGTGTTAGACCCTCCTTTAAAAAAAAAAAAAGAGAAACTCAGCCACACTGTCAATGTCTTTTTTAGAAAGTCGGTTTCCTCTTGTGTGCATTTTGGAAAGCAAACAGACCAAATAAACTAAGCTAAAATGGAATGGTTATAGTTCCTAATGATAAATTTTGGACCTGTTAAGCATTTTACCACCTCTAATTTGGTTTTTGTTTGTTTGTTTTCATTAAAATGAATGTAGTTGGTACATCATTTTTGTTTAGAAACTCAAATGAAGTAACTGGTAGAGTATCTCTTTCACTAACAGCAGACCTACTTTACATTTACCCATGTTCATTCATTGTTAGAAGCACTTATAATTGATCCTTACACCTAAATGTAGTAATATCTTTATAACAGCATAGATACATGTTTTCTTGACTTTAAAATATTCACCTTTCATATATTACATGCTTTAATATGTTTATGAACATTCCTAAACTAACTTTTATTTCTTCTCCCAGTGGCTGTATCCTCATTCCATCCATACCTAGCTTCTCATCTTCTCCTGCACTTCTCCTTTTCTTTAGCAAGGTGACTGGAACTGTTGGGTTACAGGTTGGTTGGGGAACCTCAATTTAGTATTCAGGTTCAGATCACACCAATAAGTCCTTACCCAGCTAGTAGTGCAGGCAAGATAGAGTCGTCCTCCCTCCCCGAGTACCTAAGCAAAAGGTTAAAAATTAGTGCTGCCCCACCACCTGCCTTGGAATCTGTGAAGGGGTGACATTTGGATGACACAGTGGGACCTGGGAAGAGAGCACCCTTGTGTGGCCTTTGTTGGGCCTACAGACTTCTGCAGGCCTTAGTACAGCACCTACCTTTCACCCTAGGCTTTGGCTCCCAGGTTTCCTTGTTTCGAGGACACTGTGACCTGTGTAACCCATGCTTAGGGACTTTGTCTTTAAACTCTTGGGAATGCAGCTTCATGCTGTCAGTTAAATCCATTAAGATGCTCTTGGTTGCAAGGAACAGCAATAAGTCGTCCTAAAAAAGAAGATGATAGGTTGGGAAGTTATGAGGAGCTAAGAAAACTGACCGAAGGCCAGAGCATCAGACTTGGATGATAAATGGGGATCAGGGCAGCTCCAAAGGGTCAAGAACCAAGAAACAGGGTAGTCTTTACTTTGGTGTAGTGTGGCTCGAACACCATCACCATCTGCATGGGATGCTGCCCCAGGGGCAAGACACCATTGTAAATGAATTCTGATTGCCTCCTCTCCTTCGCATCACTCCCGAGGCAGGAGTCTGTAATTGACAGAGCCGTTGTCAATGTTTTCATGCGCTGGCTGCTGGGGACATAGTAGGCATCTGATGATTTTCACCTTCCATGGTACAAAGTTCCAACAACGGTGTATTGCTTTCTGTTAAAAGGGGATGGCAATTGTCTAACGTGTGAATATTTGTCTTTCAAATATGTATAAAGACCACGCACAAAAGTATGGAATGGCTGCGATCATCATTTGTAGCAGGACCTCTTCTGGGTCAGTGAATTAATTCGTGAGTCCAGGACAGGTAGGAAAGAGCCCCCTGAGTGACTATACAAATTCAGTTAATGCCCCCCACTATTACCGAGGGAGTGAAGTTTGAGGACATTCGCACCATACACCTCTGTCCATGCCTCCCACACTGCTCTTTTGCAAAATGTTCAATTCTTAAGGGAAAGGGGAACATAGAAAATAGGAGATGAAGAAAGCATACTTAGGTTTACAATGTGCATTTTTACCTTGTGTTGGAATATATATTGAGAGAAAAGTCATCAGACATTTTGAATCATTTCTCCCTGTCCCCCCAAAAAAGTCCTCTGAATGCCTAGAAGACAATTATTATCATAATTGTACTTAATTATTATAATTAAATGTTTAGTATGTATTTTAGCTAATGTTAGTAATAGAGTGATCAATTTATAATATGCGGCTAGATATTTTTTTTAACGTTCGGCTAAATTTTGGAAATAGACTGAGAATCCGAAGGATCTTAGATGCCCGTAGTGGTGGTGTCACTCTCTACATTTCTTTAGACAACCCATTTAAAAATACTCAGTTTCTCTCTGGGTCTGTCTTTCTCTGCTTTTGGTGGGTTTTGGATTGGTTTATCTCTCTGGACATTTTTTGCTCAAAAATTCTATGACTCAGTTATTACTTTGTTTTCATCTAATGCCCACAGAACCCCCTGGGAACTCAAGAGTGAAATCAGTCAGCTAGCCAATAAATATTTATTAAGTGTCTACTAAGTGGCACATTTTGGACTGGTAAGGAATATGATCTAGTTAGGAAGACCAGATTCCTACACAAAGGAAGAAAATAAGATACAGTGGTGCAAAGATGAGTGCAAAATGAGTGGTGCAGCCAACAGCATATAGACGGGGAGAATGCGAGACTCTTGGTAGCTAAGACGATTGAGCAGAAGATTGAAAGGCATTTAATGGAATAGGTGATAGATATATGAGGGCTCTGTTGCAGAATGCCTTTAATAGTCTGTGACTCGAATTTGTGGCACCGTTTAGTCAAAGGAAAACGAATTGGAACAAAAAATCTGGCTTCTAGCCATGGCTCTGACATGTAGAAACAGGATTGTTTGTGGTAAGTCTGAAACTGTTTACTGTTTATACATATCTCTGCATCGCAAGCAGGAGTAGATTAACGTGCGTTAAAGGCCTATCCTATAGTAAACTCCCAGTAGATGTTCATTAAATCCGAAATTATCTTTTGAGTGAAAATCAAAGAAATAGTTCTGTCATCTGATGCTTCTGGCATGAGGTCTGGGTAAGGTGGTTAGCAAGATCCTTTTTATCACTGAAATGCCAAGTCTCTGTGCATAGCCTTTCTTGGTTACAACTTGTCGCTTATGACCTTTATAAACTTTCTGTGCCTCATGTTTCTCATCTGCAAAATAGGGATGATGAGAGTTCCTAACCCATCAGGATTTTGTGACCATTAAGTGGTTTTAATAAATGTGTCAAGTGTCTTAGAATAGTACTAAAAACAGAGTCAGTCTCCCCTCTTTCCCTCTAACCATTTTCTTTCTCCTAACCCTCCCCTCCTCTTTCCTTCTCTCTCTCTGTGTCCCCCTTTTCTCCTTCTCCTCCATTATCATTGTTTCACATATGATAACTTAATATTTCTCCGTATTGGATATTTTCAAACAAAAGCTCTCTTACGATTGTGGTGGGCTTGAGAATGAGGATTATTCTCCAGACCTACGCTTTTAGAGGCCTCAGCGCACAGTGTTTGGAATTGGTGGGCACTGCAAGGGTGGCAGGGAGGGGGCGGTGATGTAAGAAGCCCAGGTGAGAGGCAGTGGGACCCGCAACTGGGGTAGAAAGAAAGGAAAGAAAGCATTCATGAGAGAAACTTTGGAGACTTGAGTTCAGTTTTGACAACTAATTTTATGTGGAAGTAAAAGACATCAGGCCAAGGGGACTGGGAGTATGATGGCCCTACAGTTGGAGACGTTAGGAGAATGAGCTGATTTAGTAGATTTTAGAAAAGCTTAATCTGGGGAAGGGAGTGTTATTTTTGAAATGCTGAGTTTTACATGGTGATGAATCATATGAATTCACATGTCCTATGGATAGTTGGAAATGTAACTGCATGGCATATTTAGCATTGAGGGGACCAGTTTGGCTGGACTGCGAGTACATATTTGTTAGACAGTTTATTTTCTTCAAGCTAGATCCAATATTTAATCGCTTAATTGTTTTTGAAGGATCTGTTTATCTCTTGGGAAAGAAGCATGCTTGTCTCAGAGGGAGTGTAACTTTGGGTACATACTCCATGTTCTGTCCTATAGTATAAGGGAGATTCAGAAAAGTCCATGCATGCAGTTTCTGTCTATTAAACAGACATTTTTTTTTTCTTCACTGTTTTTCTTGTCTTATTTTGAGGGTTGTAGATTGGGGAAAATATTAGATATTTAATGGTGGACATCATTTTATTTTAACTTATACTTAATATGCCCCTCATATGTCATCCAAGGTTCATCATTGTCCTAACTTCCTCAGATATGACTGGTAAGCACAGCGATACTCAGAGGAGCTGACATAATAGAGTATAATACCAGTTTTCCTTGTCTTATAAAGCCGTAACCATGATGTTGCTGAGTAAATGAAACTATCACGTAAGAGGTGGCAATAAGATGACAGTACTGAAGAAATCCGGGCCGGGGGGGGGGGGGGGCGCAGAATAAAATTGTCTGTTTAGTAAGCATAACTATTTGATGTAACTATTTGATGTTATGCTTCTTCCCCCTCCTTTTCTAAATCACTTTGACCCATATTTTTCAACACTCTTCTCTCCACTAGCCGGAGTTACAAAGTGGGTTACATGTTTAATTCTACTGCTTCCAAGTATATTTCTGTTGTATTTTCCTATCTGTTAGTTATTCTTTCAGGAGATCGAGACTAGGTATGATCTTGTGTAGGGCATGAGTGCAAATAAGGCAATGGGCGTGATAAGGCTCAGAGACACGTTGAAGTAGAGAATTACCTATTCTTGACAGGTTGAATATGAAGTGACATCTCTTCATCCCCCACTTTTGAAACCCTGGTCCCTAGATAGCTTTGCTTCTATTTTTCTTCCTAAATCGAAGAGTACTTACTGTTGGTTGCTCATTGAGACATGGCTGAAGCTCTGAGAGGCCCCTCTGAAGCTAGAGAGGCTTTGTCAGTACTCAGGAGTAAGCCTGTTATTAGTAATGAAGTTTTGATGGATGTGTGCTGTGGGCATTCAAGGACTTATCTGTCTACAAAACAGTAATTTATTCATGGAATGATCTTTGTTCTTTTTCTTTCCCCTCTGTCTTCCCTTTCTCCTTCCCTCCCTCCCTCCTTCCTTTTCTGTCTTTCTTTCTTCCTTTCTGCCAGCCTTGTTTATGGGCCTTCTTTGGTTTCATTTGAATTGTGTATCCTTTTGAATTCTTCAAACTGAAGTACGTCTCTATCAGTGTTCACTCTTTCCTTCCGCATCCTCCTCCCCCTGAGGAAGAATGATTAGGATTCATTAAAGTATAAAGAAAAGACAGTCGTTCCCAAGAGTTGTTGATTTTCGTATCTCAACTCTAGTCTTTAGAAAATGCTCTCATCGGCAGAACAGTTGTGTTTAGAACCTGTACATAATCTGAATGCTCATTAAATGTGAACTAAAACTTATCAGAGAGTTTTGTTCAGAAGAGTGAGTTGTTTTCCTTCATTTGCTTCTAGGGTGTTCAGGTCAGTCCCATTCCATAGTTGGTCGTGCTTGAGTCTGGCTTGCTTCTCTGTGGGTCACGCCGTGTCTTATGTTTCACATAACCACAGCTGGGTAGGTGGATCTCAGAGTCTGGACCAAGGATGTCATATCTTAAGACTCCAGGTACCTTAATATAGCCCATGGTAACCACTGCTTTTGTCCTCATTTCACGCTCATCTCTGGCTAAGCCTGTCTAGGGACATCGAGGCATTTGAATCTCCCTCTTTGTTTTCAATTTGTGTCATGAATTCTGAGAAAGTCTCTAGCCACTCTTCAGGTCCTTTGGTGGTCATCCTGGTAACAGGACTTTTTAAACAGAAAAAGGAGCCTTTGAGAGTAAAATGATTTAAAAAATCTATTTTAGTTATTTTTAGAATTACATTAGTTCAAAGGGGGAGTGAAAAAATAAGGAATATGGTAGGAGAGAGATTTGGTAAATCTATAAAGGATGTTGTGCCACCTCAGATGTTTCTAATTATTGATGCTTCTAAAACAGAATCTCCTGTCTACATATGCTGCTTGGTTATGTGGGAAGTGCCTCCTGGATGTATTTTAAGAAAAATGTGCATGTGGGGTGCATCATTGTTCCAGATTCATGGGACCTCAGTCATTGGAGATTGGAGGATGAAGGACTGTGGGTGCAAGGGGCAATGTGTGATCCATTGGAGACTTACTTACGAGTTTTCAGAAGCTACTTGTTGCTCTGTAAGACTTTTTCCTAGTTTGAGGCCTGGTTGAAAAACAGTAACATGATAAAAGAGACCTATTCATTGCCCATTGTCTGTAGATGCCTCTCATCTAGAATTTCACTCTTGCCCTTTATAGCCTTATTTTGTCAGCCTATAAAAACTAAGTCTATCTCAAGCCTGAAATTGTCAGGTTCCTGCCTCAAAGGGCATAGATATTAGAGGTCTTAGTATGAACTTGTAAAGAAGATCTAAAGGGAGCCTGGCTTTTGGGCCTGTTAGCCATTAATCATTTTCCCCATTTCTGCACTATCTTTTAGAGTGGAGAGCCAACCATAGGATTAAAGGTGGACCTAATATTCTGAAGAAAACAGATTTCTCATCCTTGCTGCTTTCTGCCTACGTGTTAAATACTGTGGTGACCTCTCCCTCCTTCCTCTTTTCTCTTACCTATTTGCAAAGAAAGACGTCAGCACCCTTTAACTTCTCTGTGGTTCAGCCCCACAGTAGAACATTCCTATGTAGCTGAGGAAAAGTGAGATGTGCCATCTGGTATGTTAGAAATCAATATTGGAACCCTGTCAGCCGGGGATCTCCATCCCAGCACTTACGAGAAAGCCTGTCTTTATGGCAGAGGTACAGCCAATATGAAAAGAATGTGAAGGCAGTTTTTTGGCTTTAAGACATTGGACTCTTTGAGGGGTCATGGGTGACAGGGGGCCAGGCGACATGCCTGATGTCTTGTTGCATCCATGTTCTCACAATGAATAGCCATGGGGTGCATGTTGTGCTCAGTTTATGAAATTTGACTACAGGGCCTTGAAGTTACTATAAACATTGTATGGAAAGTGTGTGTGTGTGTGTGTGTGTGTGTGTGTGTGTGTGTGTGTGTGTGTGTGTGTAATATGAACCTCTGACAACATTGTGACTTCTGTAAATGAATTGAGCTGTTGATTATCTTTCAACCCTTTGTTTAGCCTTGACTAGAGTATAGTGTAGAGCCTTTTCTTTATAGGCTTACATTATTCTGGATATGTGTCCACGTGTATGTTTGCTTTGAGGAAAATACTCCACTTTTGCAATCGCCATGGACAGTTCAGTGACTGATAAAATGTAGATGTTTTCTAAGTGGTAAATGTTAAGCTCCAACAGCTAGATGAAGATCTGTGAGCCAGAGCCATTGAGAGTTATCTGTTATTCCTGTTCAGATGCATGCATGTGAGCAAGTGTATGTAATGGTATTACTGTCCATGCCCACTCTTGAAGTACTTACCCATGTAAACCCAGGTTCTGTTTTGGGGGATTTTGTTTTGTTTTATTCATTAAGAAAATTATTTTTTAACTTATTTTAGAAAGCATGAGTGGGGGAAAGGAGCTGAGAATGGAGGGGGGAGGGAGGGAGAGAGGGAGAGAGGGAGAGAGGGAGAGAGGGAGAGAGGGAGAGAGGGAGGGAGAGAGAGAGAGAGAGAGAGAGAGAGAGAGAGAATCCCAAGCAGGCTCCATGCTCAACACAGAGCCCGATGTAGGGCTCAATCCCATGATCCTGGGATCATGGCCTGAGCCCAAATCAAGAGCAGGTGCTTAACCCACTGAGCCACTCAGGTGCCCCACCCAGGTTCTGTTTTATCAAGTGATGCATTCCCTTTAAATTAGTTCTACTGTTAGGACCAAATCCTGGAAGTCACAGAATGTGTGAGACAGTGTATGTATGTATGTATGTATGTATGTATGTATGTATGTATGTATGTATATAGCAAAGGTTATTCATATAAGTAAAACTGTTAAGGATAATGGAATACAGGTTTCTTGCTGTCAGAAGAAAAGGGAAAAAATGAAAACGAATGCTGTAGTGTTAGGGGTAGGATTGTTGGTATCTTTGTAAACTCCTGGTATTATTAGTTCAGGTTCTCTAAAAAGCTGATGCCAAGACAGAATTAGACATGAAAGAGGTTAATTGGGGAAGACCCTTTGGAGGGAAAATGGGAAGGGAGCTGAAAGAGGCTGGGAGTGCCATCAGACTGCAGTGCAGGTCTAATCTCTGTGGCAAAGAGTGCAAAGAAAGGAAGGTTGAATTGGAAAAGTCTAATTGGCCAAGTTCTAAGAGAGTTACCATAAAGCCAACAAGGAGTCCTCAAGCCAGAGTTCCCATCAGAGGAGTCCCACATCTCTCAGCAATAGGCCTGCCTTGGTATCTGCTGTGCTCAGTCTAGGAGCAGCTGGTGGGAAGCATAGCCTTGGCTGAAACAGTGATGGATTTCAGAGCACAGCAGCTGGGACTGTCAGTCAATTACACTTCCTGCAGTTAGAGATCCGAGAGGCACATTTTCATGACTGCTGCACATGGTTTTCAGTAGTTATAGATTGATATAGAAATAAATGTATAGAAATAAGGATGTGAATGTAGGCTATTTAGATAAATGGCTAATTTCAGAGCTGCAGAAAACCGTACAAGATAAGCCTGGAATATGTTGTTCTACCAGAAAGCAAGGAAGTACTCAAGGAATGATGGGGGTGGAGGCATGTCCATAGGAAACAGAAACCAGCTTGACATGGCCCCCACTGGCCAAATTGGAAATAATTTCAACATTACAACAAATAATGATAGTAATGGATTATGACTTTAAATGAAATGATATTCCATGACATTGTATTGATATAATTAAACAAATGAGTAACTTGGGAGTTTGAGGGATGAAAATTACATAATTCAAAGGGTCTCCTCAAAAAATACCTATCAATTATAAAGAGAAAATGAGTAACTACAGTGGCGAAACCTGAGAGACAGTACCCTAATTGAGTGATCAAAGTGAACATTGTCAGCAAATTATGCATTTCATAGGAGGCCAAGGGAACAGTACATCCATCACTTCTGTGGTATTCCTGCCAAAACTGCATCACTTGTATCTGATCACAAAGAAATATTGGACACACCAAAATAACTGACCTATACTCTTTAAAAGTGTTAAGGCCTTGGGGTAGCCTAAGAAAGATTAAGGAACTGTTCTAGACTAAGGAGACATGGATCTTTCCCCCCACTAAGTATTCCATTGGAATAATTGGCAAAATTTGAGTAGAGTTTGTGGATTAGGTGGCAGTGATGTGTCCTTCTTTTCATGTTTTGACTTTGTAGGAAAATATCCTGGTTTGTAGGAAGTGCACACTAAAAGTTTTGAGGGTGAGGGTATATCAGGTTGGTTACTCTCAAATGGATCAAAGGAGGGCATTTCTTTGTTACAGCGAGTTCAACTTTTCTGTAAGTTTGTTTCAAAATTACACACATAAACACTGCTAAGTTGGGACATTCTTAAACAATTATCTGACTTATCAGTGTCTTGGGGTAGGGGCTAGGCAAAATGTGATCAATTATAAACTACTGTAATTCAAATCTGCTTTTGAAGAATCCTCTTCTCATGTGTAGGCCTAGAACACCTGTTCACCATGTTGGCAGAATATAGTACCCTGTGGTTTCAAATGTATCTTATAATGGGAAAGCGTGAGCTTTTTGCAACCTGCTTACTGTGGAAACAAGTGGGTAGGGAAGATGTCAACTACCTGGGGACCTTTTGAGAAAGCCTGTATGTGAGGCCTATGTTGCTTGTGTTTGTATCAGGAACACCCGATCATGCCTGATGGAGATGGTTCACTATTACCAGAATATAAATTTATCTTTTAGTTTGGAGAAGCGTTTCAGTCCCAGCACTAATTCCTTGTATTTCTAGCTGATACAGAGAGATGATTTCCTGTTAGACTTCCAAGGCTGTTAGGTCCCTTTTTGTATGCTGATTGTGAATTATCCATTCGAGCCAGACATGTGTAATTGGAGTAGAATTACTGATACACTCAAGAAAGCAGAACTTATAAATTTGTCTAAAGCAGCCTAATGCCATAGCACACAATTTAATGTTCTCTTTTTTCCACTGGGCAACTGATGAATACACCAGTGTCAGGTTATGAGCCATCGTTGGCCAAGGGGAAAATCTCCGGACCTTTCATTAGTGGCCAAAAGAAGTGAATGAGAGCATCAAGTACATGGATCTAGGCTAATTCCATTTTTTTGTCTCTCTCCCTCTCATTCTCTTTAATTTCAAATTTTAGATAATGGGAGGAGAAAGACAAAAGCTAGTAAGGCACGTAGAAAGCTTTTGTCCTTAACTCTATGCAGGGCAAGCGTGGCTAATAGATGCTTAGGATAATAATTTTCCAGGGCTATATTTCCAAAGTGATTAGGTGTTTTTCTGATAATCCAAATGGTATCTCAACATTTTCAGGAGGTATTAAAATAAAATTAAATGTGATTTTGCCACATTTAAGAAGTTATCCTGGGGTGCCTTTGTGGCTTAGTCAGTTAAGCAACCGACTTCGGCTCAGGTCATGATCTCGCAGCCTGTGGGTTCAAACCCTGCTTCAGGCTCTGCGCTGGCAGCTCAGAGCCTGGAGCCTTCTTCGGATTCTGCGTCTGCCTCTCTCTGCCCCTTCCCTGCTCCTACTCTGTCTCTCAAAAATAAATAAAAGATAAAAAAAACAAATAAATAAAAAGTTATCCTAAGTAAACTAAGTTCATTCAGGAAATATTTACTGCCTACTTTATGCCAAGTATTGTACTAGACACTTGGATGCAGAAATATGCAGCCCTTGCCCTCTTAGACCTCCTAATTTAGAAAGGAAGATAGACAGTCAATTTATAATTGTAAGATGGTGTAATGAATTCTCACAAGGGAGCACACACCAAGAAAAAAATACATTTGATGTTATTTTCACATGCTTGGCTTGTAGTAAATACCCAACAATGACAGCTGTTATTATTTCATGTGCTTTTACTCTCCTTGCTGCTCACTAAGCACCAGCACCACTGTCCCTTCAGGAGAAATCTGTAATTAGGGATAAGAAGTGAACAGAATGTAGCTACTAACCCTCTAAGCTGTGGAGAGAAGGGAAAGGCTGGTCGTGGGCAGGTTGTGGAGTGGGAATCTGAGGCCTTACCTGGTTCATCTAAGAATGTCTGTTAGCTGATAGGTTACAGAAGGGAAGGTTTGTGCCCTTGGTTCTCTGCTGGCTGTGCAGGTCCTCAGGTTCAGTTCTGTAAATTGATTTGAACAGCAGTAACACGAGTGGATCATTAAACATTTGTACTGTTTTGCTTTGTTTCTCTATCTCTTCATGTAGAAGTGTATTTGTGTGAATCTCTTCTTGCCTGTTCAGTCATTCCAGCTTTCTTCTCCAAACCCTGTGTGTTGACTATAAAACGTGAATGCACTGTAGTTCAAAATGCAGTAACAAATAGGTGTTTGTTCTTCAGGCATTTCAAATCCCCAAGACCTCTCAACCTGCCACAGGTGGGGGTGTCCCCGTTCTCCTCTCTGGCCTGTGGGTGGGTGGAGCCACCCTCCTGCCCTTCTGGGGGCTTTCTGGTAACACCCTCAATTAATTCTCACCATATAGCAATACCTACAGCTGCTGACTCTGGGCTGTTGGCATTCTCCATGCAGCCAAACCCCACTCTGTGATAATGACAGTGTTTGCCAGCACGCTTCTGCAGTGACTCAGGAGACAGGGTGGCCAGCAAAGCAGCCTCTTTGTGGGAGTGGATTTTGAGAAGTGCTAATTCCGCGGCGGTTTGGAGATATTAATATCGTGCTGGCAGGAGATAAACAGGCAGCAGAGGGGCACATAATGAGAGAGAATCAGCCATAGCATCTTTTCCTATTTTCTCTATCCTCACATATTCTGTTCTTCTTCTTTTAAAAAAGTAATTTCCTGGGTTTCGATGAAGAGAGCCCTCAGTGGCTTAAATATGCACATAGGGTGGTTAGTCCAGTCACCAGCATCTCGAGTCTGAGGTTCTAAGAACACCGGTGTGTTAAGAGTTAACTACGTTTCCAAACAACACTAAATCCTAGCATATGGTACGGTAGCCTATTGCTTACCCTACCTCCTCCCTGAAGGGCAGTCAACCAGATGGTTTGAGTGGGGCCTTTGGTGTAACTATGACAGGCACAAAGGAAGATATAACCACCACTCTCCCCCAGCAGTATCATGCCTCTTGTCTTCCAGTGCTGGCTACAGGTAATTTTTGAAAATTCGGTTTTGCAGTTTGCAGCTTGTTTTTGCTTCACATCAAAGGTTCCTTTCCAGCTTGGGGAGGAACCAGGCGGATCTGCCGCATTAGTTGTCTGAGCGTCATTTCCAATGTACGCTCTAGTTAGAGTACGAACCACGTGACACCTCGTATTCTACTGAAGAAAAGAGGATTCAACACATTCGAGCATTGCTTGAAGCAGGAGTCTACTTAGAATATTCCTGTAGTCCTAAAAGGACTTTTATCTGGAGTATTGCTCCAGAGCTGCTCATCTCAGATTTTACATGTTTTGCTTTATTTGTTCCCCCATCTCGTGCCATTTCTTCATAATGGACTCTCATTCCACCACAGTAACCCTCCCTCCCAAATCCATTCATAGCCTTACCTTCTAGAAGCCCCCTTTAGTGGGAGAACCACTGTCAGGAGTTCTGAGGAGAAGAGAATTACTGGGGGTGTTATGTTAAACTAACTTTTCTAACATTGCCAAGCTGGAATAAGGCATTTTCTAGTTATACTATAGGCTAGAAAGGAGATTTTAAGAAATTTAGGTCATGCTTTTATGTGTTCTGTTTTTTATCTGTGTGCTTGATATTTTAGAGCAGACTTTTCTTGAGGGTAGTGGCTTGTTTATAACATTCTGTAAATAGCCCTGTCTAATGTGGGCTTTTTACAGATATTTTCTGCTGGTTCTTATGTATGGATTGATATAGCATCTGACTGTAGTAACCAGAAAGATGCTGAGCTAGGGAACTTTGTTATTCTACCTTTCATTTGGATTTCTAGCCTCAACAACTCACTGGTCTTGAAATCCTTGGCTTCTCCCTCCCCGTGTCAGGATGCGTTAAGACCTCCAGGTGCTAACTGTTATTATTTCTGTTGACTGAGCCCCATGTGTACCTCTAGTGCTCACTGACCTATCTTTTCTGTTGCAGAAACATTGCTGAGGCCCTCGTCAGCAAAGGCCTAGCCACAGTGATCCGATACCGGCAGGATGATGACCAGCGGTCCTCACACTACGATGAACTGCTTGCTGCAGAGGCCAGGTGAGATGAGTAATTATTAAAGTGAACACAGTGGGACCCACAGCCCCACTTTTTTCTTTCCCACTATCCTGCCCATCCCTGAGCAGAATGTAATGGCAAGCAATATGCTGGGAAAGCTTAGAGTATGCTTTTATCCCAGTTTTTCCCCATCAGAAGAAAAGGGACACCCTCGAAATGTGCTGTGTAACCTTGATGAAGTACTACTTGGGCCTCCGTTGTTTTTAAATCTGCAAAATAAGCATATATCAGATATGATCTTATTTAGATGTAAAATGACTCCTAGGTGAGAACATAATTGTATAAGATATTTTTACCACCACCATCCTGTCATTCCCTGGGACTAACAATGAATCTCCGCCTCTGTGTGCAGGACATTTGCCTCAGGTTCTTACCTCCAGAGACCTCTGCTCCCCAGCCCCTCCCATTTATCACCTCTCAACCTTTTGTCATGTCCAAAGGAAATGAAAACATTTATTAGGAAATGAGTTTTGGTTTCACACTTCTGACAGCTGGCAGGAGAGCACTTGAGAAGCCTTGTGACATTTTACTCTTGTCCTTGATCCCTGTGGCCGGTTGCCCCAAGGACATGCAGGACATGCGTACTGCTCAGAGTTATTTCTTACCAGTGACATTGCTTATGGCTCTTACTCACAGAGACTTCTGTCACTGGGTGGTGCTGGTAGTTTAGTGATTCCCAGATTTCCCAGGAAAGAGCAAAAAACGAGCTTCTCGGGGCGCCTGGGTGGCTTGGTCGGTTAAGCGTCCGACTTCGGCTCAGGTCATGATCTCATGGTCCGTGAGTTCGAGCCCTGCGTCAGGCTCTGTGCTGACAGCTCAGAGCCTGGAGCCTGTTTCAGATTCTGTGTCTCCCTCTCTCTCTGCCCCTCCCCTGTTCATGCTCTGTCTCTCTGTCTCAAAAATAAACGTTAAAAAAAAAACAACAAAAAAAAAACGAGCTTCTCTTGGTGAACTGACTTGGGTAGTTCAGCAGACTGTTTGGTCTCAAACAAAATATAGCCCATATTTCAAAGAGGTGCATGCCGCACTCAGCCACTTACTTAGTTCTAGAAGTTTGGTAGTTACCAGGCTGTGCTCTACAGTTTGAGGGGGAATGGGTTTGGGCACATGTTATCTATACTTCAGACTTCGTCATTGAGATCACTTCTTTTGCTCTTTGGCCCAGAACATTGCCCTGATATGTGACATTTACCTCTAACACTGTGTCACATCCTGATGGATAGAGCATCTGTCGAATGTCACACAGAATGTCAGCTAAGAAATCAGTCTGTCAGACTGTTGTGGCTTTTTGGATTCTTTCTTGTGGGCTTTTCCCAATAGGCCCTGTCTAAAATCTGATTCATGAACACAAAGAGTTCAGTGAAAACACCGATATCTTTGGTTATTTAAGGTACTTTAATGGCCAGCATAAAATAACATGATATATGGTCCATAATTGGTGTTTCTCTTAATCCTTCCTCACTTCCTCCTCCTTGACCTGCCTATATTATCACTAAGGCAGCCTGGCTGAAAGAACCCATAGGGGGAAATGTGGCTTCATATCTCTGAGTACTATTTGATAACCTAGCTCTTCTAGGAAATTGACAGTAATTACACTGTACTTTGGTGGGACTCGGAGGGTGAGTCTGTGCTCAGCCTATGGGTGGACTCAGCCAGGCCTAGTGGTAACTTGAAAAATAGGTTTATGAATTCCCAGCATAGCAAGAGCACTAAGCAACACAGTAGGATCTAGACTCCTGTTTTCTGCCCCTGGGTCACTCTGCCACTAGTGAATATTTGTGACAGGCAGATAGATAGACATGAAAATAATTTGCATAGATGCTCTGGAAAGGGAGTCCACAAGAGGCTTTCTGTTTCTTTTCACTTTTTTTTTTTTTACTTTTTTTTTTTGAAAGTAAGCTATACATACCCAATGTGGGGGCTTAAACTCACAATTCTGAGATCAAGAGTCGCATGCTCTACCAACTAAGCTAGCCAGCTGCCCTAACAAACGTTCTTACGATGTTGGAAATAGCTATGTCATGCTAGTTTAATGAGTATGCATAGATGGTGACATTTGTACAGATTATGTTGTAAATATTTTCAGTTTTTATTTAAATTTCAGTTAACATACAGTATAATATTAGTTTCAAGTGTACAATATAGTGATTCAACACTTCCATACATCACCTGGTGCTTGTCACAAGTGTACTCTTTAATCCCCGTCACCTATTTAAACACACCCTCCCACCCACCCACTCTGCTCACCATCAGTTTGGTCTCTGTAGTTAAGAGTCTGTTTTTTTGTTTGCCTCCCTCTTTCCCCCACCCCTTTGCTCATTTATTTTGTTTCTTAAATTCAACATATGAGTAAAATCCTTTGGTATTTGTCTTTCTCTGACCAATTTCGCTTAGCATAATACTCTCTAGCTCTCGCCGTGTCATTGCAAGCGGGAAGGTTTCATTCTTTTTTATGGCTGAGGAATATTACATCGTGTATTTGTACACCACTTCTTCTTCGTTCATCAATCATTGGACACTTGGGCTGTTTCCATAACTTGGCTGTTGTAGATAATGCTGCTGTAAACATCAGAGTGCATGTATCCCTTTGAACTCGTATTTTTGTATTCTTTGGGTAAATACCTAGTAGTGTAGCTGCTGGATTATAGGGTAGTTCGTTTTTAACTTTTTGAGGAACCTTCCATTCTATTTCCCAGGATGGCTGCACCAGTTTGCATTCCCGCCAACAGTGCAGGAGGATTCCCCTTTCTCCACACCCTCACCAATACCCGTTGTCTCTTGTGTTGTTGATTTTAGCCATTCTGACAGGTGCAAGATGATCTCTGTTTGTAGTTTTGATTTACATTTCCCTGATGATAAGTAATGTTGAGCATCTTTTCATGTATCTGTTGACCATGTGTATGCCTTCTTTGGAGAAATGTCTATTCGTGACCCTGCCCATTTTTTAATTGGATTGTTTGTTTCTTGGGTGTTGAGGATAGTGAAATTTTTTAACTTTGAGGTTTTAAGAAGAAAACAGCCTCTTTAGCACTCATTTTAAGCAGAATCAATGTAACAACATGCTTGTCTGCTAAAGCAGTGAGCAGCCTAGAGATAATTGTGTTGAGCCATTGCTTTCAGACTGATGGTAGAAAAACTGGCTTCGGGGTCATTGCAGTGTTGCAGGTTGAGTAAACAGAGAGGAATTAACCACTTCCCCAAACCTGTGAGGCACTGCCATAAGGCAGTACAGACCTCATAAAAAATTAGGAGAAATGGCCAGCGTGAACTGTGAGTCTTCCTTTAAAGCCGTATTGTTAGTGAGCCCCAGGAGGGCGGCCCTGTGCCATCTTCTAGACACTGACTCCCAGCGAGGTGAATGAAGATCCGAGAAAGACTGGAACACCTGCCAGATGGGAATGGGGGTTTTGTAGCTATTAAAAAATAGTTTCAGTGCAGAACGTACCTTCCCCCCTTTTTAGTGGTAGAGTTGACCCCGCTGTTTTCTGGCACTCCGCTTTATTTTAGTTTGCTTTCGCTTTGAAGCACTCCCTTCCCCCATGATACTCTCCCCATGTTGCCTTAGCGTTCTTACTTGGTTCTGTCACGATACAGCATGTCAGAGCTCGTTTTACATGCTTCTGCTGCCCCTCATCCTGCCTGTCCATTGAATATTATCTGTGGGTAGGGTTATTTTCCCCTAGATAGATCAGCTGTTTTTCCAGTTGAACTCTGCCTTATAATTTTATGCCCCTGTCTATGCAGATCCTCCACCTCCCTGCTTAGTGTCCTCTGCAGATCTCATTAGTGAGATGTTTACTCCTTTCCTGGGCCCTGAATAGAACCCCTAAACAAGAATGGCTTCGGTGTTGACCTCGAGTCTCTCACTGTATGGACTGTCACTTAACTGTCTTTTGATTATCACCCTTCAGCTACTTTTTAGTCTTTGGTGATTGTCTGCTGAACCCAGCCGATTTGAATTAATTTCCCAAGTCCAATTTCTTGAGGTACTGTATCTAATGCTTTAGCAAAGGCCAAATTAGTAACATCTGCTATATTCCTATCAGTCTTTCATCCTGGAACTTGTTGGGTAAATAATATGTGGGCGAAGGTAACGAAGCAAGGCCAGTACTTTATGTTAGCCCTTCCCCACCAGGGTGTTGACTCCAACAGATTACTTTGTCCCTGACCCCTGGCGTCCTGTCCCCGGGGCTGTCCCTGGTGGTATTGGCGGTGGCGCACAGTGCTCTTCCTTGGACTTTGCTTTCCACGGCACTGCTTGGCCATTAATCCTTTTAGAGAAGCGTAAGCTTTGGGGAAAGGGCAGCCTGCTAACTCAGCGGACTCCTTGGGTCAGCGCAGCGCAGGGGTTGATGAGCTTTCTCGGGGCTCTGCAGCCACTGCTTCCCCCGCAAGGGGGTATATTCTGCCGTCCTTCCTCAGACCATCTGATTGGAGCTCAGGGAGTGATGTGTTATGTGCGTCCTGGAAAGCCAGGAAAGAGAGAGAGGAAGAAGAGTTTGAAGTTTGCCTGTCGCTTTCAGACCTGTCCACCTGCCTGCCAGAAACAGGCTCACACCACTTAGGCAACTGTGTTCAGTGTGCCGACCCTTTGAGGCCCCTTCATTCACATGCCTCTCAGCCTTTGGGAAACCCTCATTATGTCTCAAATCCCTGGCATATTTGGAGGAAAGCACATCTTTTTTGTTGAAAGGATGAATAAACCCCTAATCCCAATAGGCACCTTCCTTTCCACTTTAGTTGTCTGTCATCGGCTGCCTCCTCCCTCATTACCTTGTGTCCTGGCAAGATAAGGTTTTGGCATTTTGCTGGTACTCTCCCACCTCGCTTCTCTCATGGACTCCATTGAAAAATTGTTGATTTTTTTCCCCCAGAGTTCTAAGAGCTCCAGTGTGTGTGCTTCGTGTTTTTAATTAAAAAAAACAAACAAACAAAAAAAACCCTTATATACAGCTGACCCACACTTTGTGTTGACACTCCTGTACTTGGTTCCCCCTATTGGGGTCCTCGTATGGGCTCCTTTGAGAGTCTGATGCATCATTTCTTTTCAGCACCATCCTAATTTTTCATCCCCATATTGACTCTCCAACATTTTCTGTTCCCATTTTATTTCAGTATTTCTCACTCAGCTGGCTCCCTGAATTACTTGGCTTGATGGGTGTTCTAAACTTAAGGTGGGACTTTTGACTCCTTCAGAGAATCTGTCTCGTATCCTTTTGAGGTATTTCCAAGATACTGAGTCATTATTGGGACCCTTCTCATTTTCTCTCCTATTCTAGCTTGTGTATTTGATATGACACATCCAGTTTAATTTGAAGTGGGCCAGAATGTGAATTTCCTTAGTGTTCTAAGAGGTCTTCCAAGTGGGGTTTTGCTGAGCTTGTTACGGGCACTGAAGATGAGCTGGTAATGCTTGGAGTCGCATCAAAGCCTGGCTGTGTGCCTTGTTTTCCTTGGATGTCCAGACCCGGAGGATATCATCTGTGTACATTCTCCTAAAGTTACCAGTAACTTTATTTAAAAATGTAATATTTTAAAATTTCCTAGAAACTGTTAGAATCTGCAGCTTGTTGCAGGAAAACACAGAAGTTATGTTAGCTCAGTGTTGGGACTTTATTCCTTTAAGGCACCTTTTACTTCTAAGATTTTGTAATTTCAACATAAGGATGTATATATTCAGAAAAGAAATTGATGCCCTGGCTTGACTGTTGGAAAGCAATTGCATCGAACAGTCTAGTGTCTGAGCAGACTTAAATGAATTTAGATTCATTCTGGACATACATAATGAGGTTAGGGTTATCTCGGGAGAAGAAAAAAGGGCAGGCTCTCCCTTATCTTTTGGTGTGTATTCTCTGTCTCACCCGGCACACTGCAGACTTAGAAACCTGGCGCTGTCCCCGTCGTTGAAAGGCGAGCACAGCCTGCCCCCGCTGCAGCTCCGCCGGGGCTCCCTGTCTCCCCAGTCTCCACACGGACTCATTTTTCTCATTGAACAAACCTTGCAACATGCCCTTGCCTCAAAAATGAAAACAAAACAGCTAGTGCTCCTGCCTTGCTGACTTTTGCACGTCTAATCTCCAAACCCCATAAACACCAGCCCTTGATTAAAATCCTATCGAGTAGCTTTTGTGTTTACCTAGTATGGTTGACAGCTCCCTCCCTGTTGCAGACTTCTCTCTCCTTGAACCTCTAGGAAATCTGTGCTGGCATTGCCATCACAGACCGGTCAGAAGGCTAGAACTTGCTCTTTCCTGGGCCAATATCAATTAGCCATTTCAGAGAGAAACTGAAGTAACATTCTCTCTGGGTGATGCAGTTACTGGGGGCTGAGAGGGGCTTACTAATGTTCGTGCATCTCCACTGAAGGGCTTTCAGTACCACTGACGAGAACCGCAGGTACCACAGGAGCTGCAGGTCTCCTACTCCTGATTTAACCGTAGCAGCTCCACTTTTTCCCTGACTTACAGGAGTTTTTCCCCAAAATTTTGATAGGTGAAAAAAAATTTTTCAGCTGTTTCTTGGAAAAAATACAAAACTTTGGGACAAGGTCCCTTCTCTCTGTATGTTTAATTTAACTGGCATTTACAGTATTGGTTCTGAATGAAATGTGAAGACTTAACTCACCAGCACTTTCCATTGCTATGTTAAAACCTCTGGCTTTAGGATTCTGAAATGGAAGAGCTCAGCACTGCTGGTTTGACACAGTTCCGATTTGTTAAATCTCTTAATAAAAATCAAGTTTCATCTCTATACCAATCCAGTGAGAAAATTGATGTTGAGTTGTATGTTTTGAAATTTTAAAACTAATAAATCCTATCACAGTGTATAGATTATATGAGTTAACCAGTTCTCGAAGAAAACAAATCATTCCTCTCCTGGGAATAGTTGTTCAAGGCAGGTTTATCTTGGATGTGATGGCTTTGCATTCATTTCTTCTCTCCATTCTCATTTTCTTGAGTATATCCTGGGTCCCAGGCATTGGGGATAATAGTAATGAGGAAAAAAGATAATAGACTCAAGCCTTACAAAGCATGTAATCTCAGAGGGACCGACATTAAATAACTTTAATAATACCTCTGGATATTGCGATTTTCCTATTTCTTCTCTTTTCCTCCTGTTTTCTTAGCCCCTCCTCTTTTCTCCCTGTCCGTTATTAACACTGCCTGCCTTACATCTTCTTTTATTCTATCTCTCATTTCTATTAAATTTTCCCATGAGAGCATTTCCCTGAAATTCATCTCTTCTATCCAGCCTCTGTTCTTATCTTTTTGATAGTTTAATGGTACAGCTTTAAATAAACCAAGATTTCTCACTTTCAATCTAATGACCTCAACAAATGAAAATTTCTCGTTGAATAAAACTAGGTCCTACTGAATATTGTTAGAAACAGAGCTTCGATTGAAAGTTTTCTTCTTTACTGTTTAATTGTAGAATTGTGTAATCGGGGTGTCGTTGGGTTTTTAGCCCGAGTATCCTAGAAAGCTGGAGCCAGGTGAATGATCTGTACTCCCCACTCAGCTGCACTACGTCATGCCTGTGCAGGTTGGAGGCCAGCACAGAGAAAGGGGCTGTTCTTTCTCCTCAGTATCCTAGCGGCGTCCTTTCTTTTTTTGACCCTGGAAGTATACACCCGACTACATGTTGTCTTTGCAGTTAACGTGTCATGGTTATGAAGTTGTTCGTGGGATTCAGCACATGTCAGTTGGGGGGTGGTTCACTGTTGGGGAATAGGGTAGACTTGCTATTGCAAGTAGATGCCGTAACGGAAAATGCATGAAAAGAACTGGTGTGGGGAAGTGATTTGACGATACAGCTGAATGTGGGGAAATTTAGCTTTTCCCTTTCTTCAGAGAAGATGATGCACTCAACATCCAAATAGCAGTAATCAATCTGCATTTAAAGCAACACAAATGGCTACTTCGAGAGAGCTGTGTTTCCAGATAGTTTTCTCCCTCAGGATATTAGGAGGATCTGCTCAGCCTCTTTATTGTATCCTTCTCTTCTCTCCCTGCCCCCAGTTCCTTCTGGTAGAACTCAAGCTGTGAGATATCTTGATGACCACTGTGAGGGGTTGGGGACAGTTGGAACCCAGTAGGGGTTTTTTTTTGCTATGTTATACACAAAGCCCCGGCTGGTTCTACAGGTCAGGGTCAAATAATGAACTCATAATAAATCTTCCTCGCCCAGTCTTGGCTGTAATCATTGGTGTGCTCTGGTTATATTCACTCAGAGGAAATTCTGGAGTTATCTTTCTAGGTAATCTGATTTGTCTGCACATACCACAGAGTGGCTTACCTTCTCACTGTCCTCTTGGCTAAGCGGCTCGTGCTCCTTTCACACAACACCTAAATATGTGGTTTCAAAATATGTTTCAGACATATTTCAAAAAAACATTTGAAGATTATCTTATTGGAAATGTAATTTTAATCCAAAATGAATTGTAACAGCAAAGTGAGAACACTTGACATTGACCCTTGACTCTTTCGAATGCCTTACAAGTTGACTCCCTAACCCACTGGTTCTCAAAGTATGATCTTCCGACCTGCAATGCCATGCTCACTTAGAAACTTTTTATAAAGGTGAATTTACAGACTTCCCCAAAATTTCCCCCACCCCAGACCTATTGAGTCAGAAACTCTGGAGTTGAGTCCCAGCAATCTCTTAGAACATACACCTTGGGTGATTGTGGTACACACTAAAATTTGAGAAGCACTGCCCAATTCCTGACCACTGTAAAATAAGTCGAAATAGGTGTCCTTTTATGGAAGATTAATAATCTTTATTATAATTGGAATTAAGATCATGGTTCTCAGTAATAGAGAACAAGCCAGGGAATGGAGAAGCTTTGGATTCCTTTGGATTCCGCTGCCTCGCAGGGCCTTCTCTGTGGTCACAGCCGTACTTGTTCTCCGTCAAGCCAGCTAAACAGCTGCCTATTCCCTTCGACTCTTGTCTCTGTCCCCTTCCTCATACTCTGCATTCATGGCTCCTTAATTTGATTCCTTCAGGGTAGCCTCCACCAGCTCTTGGCTAATTTAATGTGAAGTCATCTTGAGGGTTGCTGTGCTTTGCTTGATTTGGCTCATCTGCAATGTCAGGTGGTTGAGTGGGTTGGAGAGCCGAGTCTCTATTACCAACATCCCTATCCTACTTTTGCTCTAATCCTTGGAAATCTCTCAGGATGACTGTAGTTGGAATAATTAATCACTGATACATCAATGTGCAGAATTTTATAGCTGCTTGTGAAGAGGAAATCTGCTTCATAGTTTTCTTTGCAGGATTCTTTGCATCTAAATTTCTTATAAACTCTCTTGTGCACTTTTGTTTTATCTTAGGCTGCCCCTGACTCTCCCCCTCCAGCTTTGGGCACAGAAGTTCAGAAGAATCACTTCCCATTCCTCTTGCTTCTGCGTCAGGTTCAGAGAGCCAGATCTCTAGTGGAGCAGCAATGAATCTTTCCTAGTAGGTCCCAGTAAATGTAGCTCACATTGGAAAAACCATTTTCTAAACAGTGAGTCTGTTGCTTTTCACTCAGTCAAAAGACACATTAAAACTTTCTCTGATTTTTTTTTTTCACGTTACAGTGACAAATATTTCATCAAGTACATTGGGGATAAAAACAAACACATGGTTTCGTGGGGATCTGGATGAGCAATTAAATCATTACAGATATAGTTGTAAGAGTGGAGATAAGGTAGGTATCTGGGAGGCATAGGGAAGAAGCACCTAAATCAAAGAGGTCTTATCCCCTGAGTCCGTGAGGTGAGGCATGTTATGCTGGTTCACCTTGGCAAAAGGAGATGGAAACCACTATCAATATTTGTTGCCTAATGACACAGTGTATGTGTCCACTTGTATGAATTTATCCTAAAGAATGATTGGGCAAGCACCCAACAGTTTATTTAAGTTATTCCTGGGGCACCTGGGTGGCTCAGTCATTGAGCCTCCGACTTCTCAGGTCATGATCTCACAGCTTACGAGTTCGAGCCCTGTGTCAGGCTCTGTGCTGACAGCTCAGAGCCCGGAGCCTGCTTCAGATTCTGTGTCCCCCTCTCTTCTGCCCCTCCCCTGCTTGTGCTCGCTCGCTCTCTCTCTCTCTCTCTCTCTCTCTCTCTCAAAAATGAAAAGACAAAAAAAATTTTTTAATTTTAAGGAAAAGTTATTTCTCATGACATCATTTATAATAGTATTATATTCACATAAGCAGCTAGCAATAGGTGATCAATTAAATTATGGAGTTTGCATCCATGTGATGAATTTATCTTCAGCGATTAAAATGATGTAAAAAGTAACATAAGGAAGTATTCATTTCGTTATCATTTCTAGCAGAAAAAAGAGACTACAAAACTATTCCGCAATTTTCTTTCTTTTTTAATGTTAGTTTTGAGAGACAGAGCATGAGTGGGGGAGGGGCAGAGACAAGAGAGAGACATAGAATCCAAAGCAGGCTCCAGGCTCTGAACTGTCAGCACAGAGCTGGACTCGGGGCTCGAACTCACAGACCACAAGATCATGACCTGAGCTGAAGTCAGACGCTTAACTGGCTGAGCCACCCAGGTGCCCCTATTCTGCAATTTTCTTAAAGTATAAGTGGATGGGTGTGTGTATCAGCACTTAGAAACTATGTCAGTGGTGCTTCCATCTTGGAAGAAAATTAGGGATCGTTTCACCAGTTTTTATTTCTAGTGGCCATGTATTGCCTTTGTGATCAAGAAAGTTTTAAAAGCAGTTATCGTTGGGGCAGTTTTGAGCTGTCATTGCTTCTGATCTGACCTTTTTTTGTGGCCTTGTCCTTTCAAAAAGACTTTAGACTGATACTGACCATTTCTACCCAGCTCTCCCAGTCCTTTGGTCCTAATCTAGGACAATGGAGTTTGCTTGTGTTCCCTGGAAGTCTAGCACTAGGATACCTCTTCTCTGATAGTCGGCTGACATGGAGCTCACCATCTGCCTCCCTCCCCTACCCCCCTTACCTAAGCTCTGCAGATCTGTTGTCACGCCTGGCACAATAGCGTGTGTCTTGGTTTCTTCTTATATTAGTTTTAGATGAGATGATGGCTAAGAGTTCTTTGTTATTTGCTTTAATGCCTCATAATACCTACTGACTCATTAGTCTGCCTGCCTCCCCTTGACCATAGGATTCAGTTTTCTCATTTCCAGTCTGTGTGCTCTCCATCTTTTCTGTCTCTCTTATCAGTAATTCTGATTTCGTTGAAAATCCAGCTGCATAATCTTAGCACCCCCACCTACCATTGTGCACCTGTGCCTGCTCTGTATCTTATTTCCTGAGTGTCAGGACCCTGTTGTTTTCTCCAGCTGCCAAGGAACCAGTAGAAAGGCCACAGGAATTGTTTATCGCTGCTGTGTTTCATTGATATCTATATTTGGTTCATGCTGAAACACTGTATTCACCAATGTGACCTCAAGCACAGTGAGAGGTGCTTTAGAAGTTTAGCAAGTTATTTACTCTTTGTTCTGCTTTTTAACCTTTTCTGTTGGAATTGTTTTCTTTTCCTTTCAGTCATCTATCCGGTATTGTCTAGTAGGAATTTCATACAACCCTGCCACTTTGTTCTGTTTCATTGTTTATGGTGATCAGAGCTTTGCTCTCACTTCACTGCCCATCTCCTCTAGTCCTCGACGTACTTCTGCTTCTGTTCAGAGGCCAGGCTGTAAGCTTCTCTGCCTGAACCATTCCAGGGAGCAAAACCAATATGCCTAAGAATGGGAGCATAGATCATGAAACTGTATCCAAGAGAGTCAGCAAGCCTCACTCTTTTGCCCTACAGTCACTTGGGCGTTATCCTGGTCTCCAATTTGAAATATTTTCAGCATTCTGCATTAGTCAGTCACCAGTCATTTGTTCAGCTTTACTTGGCAAACAATAGCGGAACTAGATGACCCTGAGTTTATAACGATGTGAACATAGCCTCTGTGTCAAATACCATCACAAATCTTACGGACAGACTCCTAACCCTCAAAGGGCCAGAAGTCTACCTATAAGAAATGAAGAGGAGCACATGGTGAACTTTGAAAGTAGCGTGTTACCTTCCACGATGGCGTGCTGACCCGAGTGACACGCGCACTCACATTGATAAAATGTAACGACTATATATATTTGAGTACAATTCTACCATCCTTTCATAGAGACGCCCAGCATACAAACTGCAGCTTACCTAGGACCCCAGGTTAAGTATCACTGATGTGGTAACTGATTAATGCTTGGGGCGAGCTTGTTGCTACGGATACAGTATCTCTCTTCATTCTGTAGTTCAGACCTGCCTGGGCACACGTAATGAATAACTTTCACTCATGAGGCCTGGAGACAGTGGGCCTACTTGGATGGGAAGGAGTAACACGGGAAGCATGTGAAGACATAAACCGCAAACGTATGGTAGAGGCCCACAAAAACCAAGCATTGTATTTCTCACTGGACATCACAGGCCGGCGGTCTTTGTTTTGGGTGTAAAAGGAAGGCAGCAGAATGGCGAAATGGATTTTTCTGGGGAAGTCGTGCAGCAGTGTGTGCAGTCAAATCAGCGTGACGTGCAGTATCAAAAGGGATTGAGCCAGTGAAAAGTTTCCTGATGTTGGGGCGCCTGAGTGGCTCTGTCAGTTAAGCGTCCAGCTCTTGATTTTGGCGCAGGTTATGCTCGCACGATTTGTGAGAGCTGGCTCCATGCTGGCAGCGCAGAGCCTGCTTTGGGATTCACCCCTCTCCCACTTTCCTTCTCAGCTCCTCCCCCTGCTTGTGTACACATGTTCTTTCCCTCTCTCTCAAAATAAATATTGAAAACAAAAAAAACCTGTTTAATTTTCCTGATGTTATCTTGGAATAAATTGCTGAGGACCTGGCACACTAGGGTTACAAAAGGGCCAAGTGAGTTCAGTTAGGACGGAAGAGGGGTGCCTTGGTGGCTCAGTCGGGTGAGCATGTGACTCTTGATTTGGGCTCAGGTTAAGATTGCACCGTTCATGAGATGGAGCCAGAGCACGTGGTCCGCTTGAGACTCTCTCTCTCTCTCTCTCTCAAAATAAAGAAATAAACAAAAAAAAAAAAAAAAAAAAAGAAGGAAGGAAGGAAGTATTGGGTGTAGGTGATGAAGCCGAAGCAATTAAGAAACATTTTGGTTCCTAGTTACCGAGAAAGTGTTGTTAAAGGGAAATTGTGGATTCAGGAACTCCTGATCTCTCTCACTTCTACAGCCTCCCCTGCCTCATCATCCCCCTGCTACCTCTCTGTTATATGCCATTTCTATAATCCACCACTTTGTTTTCTTTAGATCTCTCTTATGTATGAAAGCAGTTGTTATGAAACTGTGTGGGGAGTTCCTGTTCCCCAGAAAAATTCACGTGTGTAATTCTACCATTTCAGGGTAGTTTATAGATAGTCCCATCCTAAGTATGAGGCTCATTTAAGTCCCCCACTTAAGAATTCCTTTTTTTTTTTTAAGTTTATTTATTTTGAGAGAGAGCGAGCTAGTGAGCGAGTGGGGGAGGGGCAGAGAAGGCGGGAGAGAGAATCCCAAGCAGGCTCCACACTGTCAGCACAGAGCCCATTGTGGGGCTCGAACCCATGAAACTGTGAGATCATGACCTGAGCCAAAACCAAGAGTTGGATGCTTAACCAACTGAGCCACCCAGGCACCCCCCCACCCCAACTTAAGAATTTCTGATGAGACAACTGTTTTATGATTGGGTCAGGTTGAGTCTAACTGTAAAGCCTTGACTTTCTTTGTAATCACTCAAAAATATACATTCAAAATAACAGTCTACCACCATTGATTTGGAATTAAGACTGTGGTCTGTTTATGGCACAGGATGAACTGTTACATGTCATAACTGCCTTGGAGAGGTTTGGGCCCTAGGTTTTTCTGCCTGAGCATGGAATCCCAAAAGCTTAGAGCAAACTCTGTTCCTTTGCATCAAGAGTGATGATATTCTCTGGGGTGCCTGGATGGCTCAGTCAGTTAAGCGTCCAACTTTGGCTTGGAGCATGATCTCACAGTTCGTGAGCTCGAGCCCCACGTCGGGTTCTGTGCTGACAGCTCAGAGCCTGGAGCCTGCTTCAGATTCTGTGTCTCCTTCTCTCTCTGCCCTTCCCCTGCTCATACTCTGCCTCTCTCTCTCAAAAATAAACAAACATTTTTTAAAAAAAAAAAGAGTGCTAAGATCCTAATCCTGTGGTGTTGAGGCAGTGGAGGTAATCTCAGTGTTCTCACCTGTCTTTGCAAAGTTCATGTTTTTACTTCTAGTAGGGAGATAGTAGCATCTCATACATGAGATTTTCAAACTTTGCTGTTTAAAGAAAGGAAAGTGTCGGGGCGCCTGGGTGGCTCAGTCGGTTAAGCATCTGATTCTTGGTTTCAGCTCAGGTTATGATCTCACGGTTTCAAGAGTTCAAATCCTAGGTCAGGCTCTGCACTGGCAGCGTGGAGTTTGCTTGGGATTCTCTCTCCTCTCTTTGCCCCTCCCCCAACTCATGCTGTCTCTGTCTCTCTCAAATATATAAACAAACTAAAAAAATAAAATAAAAAGGAAGAAAGAAAAAAAAGAAAAGAAAAATGTTTTCCAGTGATTGGAATGGGATTCCTCTCCAATACTGTGGCTTCTAGAAGCACCCTAGAAAGCTGAGTTTTCATCCCTCTTCTGCCCTGTTACCCCTTTGTATGCATGTGGACATATACTCCCTTTTCCTGTCTGGTGATGATTTCTGTCCATTATCAACACTGCTTGGCTTTGCCATATTTGTACTGCTGCTTCCTGGAGACGAAAGCTTCTGCGAGGAGCAGGCTGTGTTCTGCCCCACTGCTTCCTTTCTCCTGGCTGGCCGGAGCACCAGCCTGCTTTTGTGAGAAAGCAGCTATTAAGCAGACACAGCAGGAGAAAGTTTAGAAGTCAGGAGTTTCATTCCTTGCCTAATGAAAAGGGATGTTGAGCTGTGGTTGCAGCCTGCAGGGAGAGGGAGAGGGAGTGGGAGTGTGGGGAGGGGAGTCAGGTGTTTGCTCTGTGGAGTAGGTTTCAGTGGAAGCAAACCTGCTATTTCACTACTGTCCCAGGTCTCAAAGACCAAGCTTCCCAAACCTATCCCAGGGAAACCTGGTCACATAAGATGCAGGGAGGCCCCACTGAGAGGTAGTGACAGAGCAGTGGAAGCTGAATCTCCCCTTCATTTACCATTTATGCAGTGGTTAACAGGCAGTCATGTCACTGTCCTTAGAATCCTGTAACAAGATGTACGTTCTATGTCCTTCGGCAAAGAACCGTGGCAAGCCCGCTACTCTTGGTGTTTGCTCCTTTCCTCTTTGAGGCGCATACATGAATTTCTACACTGGGCACTTTCCCCGGATGCTCTCCTGAGAAGCTCTTGCTGTGGCATCAGGCTTGTCTGCAGGGATGCCTCCCAGGTCATTTCTGGAGCAGTTTGAGAACAGGAGCCAAAGCAGCCTCAGCACAGGGAAGGAGACCCAAGCTGAATTAGACCATGTAGCTAATTTCTCAGAGAACCCTCGTACTTTGCAGCCTGGGTCCGGTGCACCACATCCGCTTTACAGTGCTTCCTAGGTGGGCATTATTTGACTCAGTGTTTACAAATTCTTAACTTTCATTTTGCCACTGTTTTCTTAAGAGCTAACAGAACTGTTGCTCAGTTTATATATGATGATGTTAAAATACTGCTTTCTTGCTGCCTCTTGAATGTGCCTGAAACTGATCTAATTTAGCACTCAAAAATCTGGTAAGATTAAGCCTTTGAAGATTTTTCCAAAATCAATGTCTAAATGCAAATAAATACCTGATAGGTAGAACATAAAGTTTTTCTTTTTTTCAAAAATTTTTATTAATACTTAATTCTAAAGAATTTTGTTTTTGTTTTTTTTTTTAATGTTTAATTTTTGAGAGAGAGAGAGAGAGAAACAAAGCATGAGCTTTGGAGCAGAGAGAGAAAATGGAGACACAGAATCCGAAGCAGGCTCCAGGCTCTGAGTTGCCAGCACAGAGCCCGATGCGGAGCTTGAACTCATGGATTGTGAGTTGATGACCTGAGCCAAAGTCTGACACTTAACTGAGCCACCCAGGCGCCCCAAGAATTTTGGTTTTTAAATGTCATATGTACACTATTATTCATGTGTTCTGGCTTTAGGGTACTATTTTTTCTCCCTCAAGCATGCTGAATCTTGGTTAAGTCCTGGATTTCTGCTTTGGGCACAAAACTACTTTGGGGTCACTAAAGGAAAACAGAATTTTTGGTTTATCACCTCACTGCTTTTGCCTCGAGAACCTTTGTTTTCTAACTTACTGCCCAGGCCATGTTCTTTTTTCCTTGTAGTTTATGAAATGCTCTCCAGCCCCCTTGAAAGGCCACAAGTTCAGCCGTGCTGTCACATGAACCCGTCTGTTTATAGGGCAGGTCCATTTATTTTGGTTGTCCTTGTTGTTAGAAGAGGATAAGGCTGTAGGCATTTTGTGGCCCCAGAGGACTTGCAGAAGGCTTAGCAGTCCTCGCCTTAAAGGAAGGTGAGTTATAATCAGGGCTTGCCTGAGCTTGCCTCGCCTCACTGAGGCTTCTTGTTCTTAAGGCTGCTCCTTTGAGTGTATGGTAGCAAAATGAGAGCCTGTTGGGGGTAGAGGCTGTATGCTGGGCTTTGTGGGGTAGAAGAGTCACATTTGTTGCTGGCTTGAAGCCACTGATTTTCCATATAACCATCCTCCTGTCCTCAGCCATTAGATTGCAAATCCCAAGGTTCTAGAAGCATAGCTTGAAAACCAGCCCCATTGTGGTCACTTAACACATTCCCTGAACTATAAATTACTGGACTAATTTGCAAATGGAAAATTCTGACCCATTTGCAATTTCTAAGGCTGAAGCCCTGGATTCAAGTTCAAGAAGAGCCTTGGAGGGGCGCCTGGGTGGCGCAGTCGGTTAAGCGTCCGACTTCAGCCAGGTCATGATCTCGCGGTCCGGGAGTTCGAGCCCCGCATCGGGCTCTGGGCTGATGGCTCGGAGCCTGGAGCCTGTTTCCCATTCTGTGTCTCCCTCTCTCTCTGCCCCTCCCCCGTTCATGCTCTGTCTCTCTCTGTCCCAAAAATAAATAAAAAAAGTTGAAAAAAAAATTAAAAAAAAAAAAAAAGAAGAGCCTTGGGAATTCAGGGGAACAATGAAGCGCTTTCATTCAGTTAGCAGCGCAGGTCAGAGTGACTGTTCTGCTTTGCTTTTCCTGTTCAACATCTGTACTTTCATTTCTTACCCTCTTCATGGAATAGAAAGTATAGACGGTAAGAAAACCGTTGTTCTTTGGAATAGAAGGCATTTCAGATTAGTTGAATGGGAGATCACCAGGGTTGGAGGAAGGGGCAAGTGGTAGATGGTAACAGCTCAAGTATATAAGAACTAAGACAATGCCACTCTGCACAGAGAAACAGCCACCCCATTTGATGAGTGTGATTTAAAAGTTAGGACCTAAAAGTAACCCCTGCTGAGAGTACTGGCCTTTGCTTCTTGTCATTAATAAGTGACAACCTGAGTGGGGGAAGGTCCACTGTGGTTGCTGGTGTGTAGTGTGAAGGTCCAACATACTTGTCCTGGTCTGGGCAGTTTTCTCTGCACTTTGGAATTCAGAAACTCTAAAAAGGCTAGTCTGCAGAGTGGGTACACCCCCGAATCTCTACTTTTTATTCTCTAAACTCAAAAATGTTATTTGCTTTGGCCTGGAGTCTGGCAGCAGAGAGATAGGTCTTATCTAATAGTGTAGTGAGGTCTTGTTCCCTGGTCCTTCACTGTTACATGAGTGATCACACCCAGTGATGCTTAGGCTTCTGTCTCTGAAGCTACCACTCAAGGGATTAGGAGGTAAAAGATGAGAGATTGCAGCAAACCAACCAGTGGTCAGATGTGTGACAGAGTCCCCTGCTAAATCGGGTTGTTATAACCTGTAACTGATTTAAAATGAGGCTTAATGTCAATTATGTAGCCTTTGCTAATTTTCCCCCACTGTTAGAAATGACTTCTATACAGTGTTTCTTCATTCAAGGCAACTTATCTTTTTACCTGGGAGGAACTTATTTCCATTAGAATTGGAACACTAGCTGCATATTTTGCATTTAAAATGTTTCATGTGATTAAACGCAGAGAGAAACATTATTACTTCTGTTTCTTAGGAGTGTGCTCTTCCAACTGATTCTTCTTTTGTGCCTGGAACAATGCCTTTAATTTGGAAACAAGTTCAGGAGCTCTTTCTGATTACCAGTCACACCGTTAGCTGAAACTAGCCGCCAACTACTTGTAACTGGGCTTAGCAGAGCAGGCTTGTCTTCCCCCCTCCACCAAACACTCCTGCGGAGACTGGCTCCTCAGCAGTGTGCAGTGTGACTTGTGTGGTGATAGACCCTCCATGTGAATGACCTCTCTTCTCACCCGTTTTTCCTGCCCTCCTACCCCTTCCTGATGTGATTTGTATATTAATCGGGTTGTCTCTTCTTCCTTTACAGAGCTATTAAGAATGGCAAAGGACTGCATAGCAAGAAGGAAGTGCCTATCCACCGTGTCGCAGACATATCTGGGGTGAGTTGTGTCCCTGAATAGAGCTGTGTGGCTCAGAGGCGCCAAGAGCTTGGCTGCTTACTCACCAAAGGACTTCAGCTTATGTGTTTTCTGTAGCTCATTTGTTTTTAGACACAGAATGTGAATTTTTCCAGGGCTGCTGCTTATCATCTATGGAGATCCTGTTTTAGATTCTGAAAAGGCAGAATTCAAACTAGGGCATAAAACCTCCGTCTATCTCTTCACCTGAATTGGTACTGTGTTGCTTTTCCATTTTGTTTTAATGATTAGGAGATATTGGAAGATATTTCTTCCCAATTGTAGTAAAAAAAAAAAAAATTGCCTCCTTTTTAAATCCCTGTTTAATTCCCCAGATGACTGGAAAGTCTTACTGGGAAAAGGTCAAGTGTAGATTTTAGGACAACCTTAAAAGTTAGCTGTCATCTCCTTATGGCTTCTTTTCCCTCCGGTTGCTTCGAAATGGGAGGAAGGTGTGTGCTTCCTGTGAGCTAATACACACAGATGACACAGAAGGATGGAAGGCACGAATACTTTTGAGCTCCCAAAGGGCTGTGTCCAAATGACTACTCAGTGAATAGGACTTTACCCTTGCACGTTTAGGATCTCTTGACTGAAGAAGATAACTTTGTTAGTTGAGAGTGTTTATTCATTTATTCAACAAGTGTTTGAATACCTGCTGTGTCTGAACTGCTCTGAGCACTTAAGGATGTAACAATGAACAAAACTGATAAAAGTCCTTACCTGCAAGTGGGGAAGGGAAACCGCAGTGTCAGGTAGCAGCAATGAAGAGAAACAGAACTGGCTGGGGTAAGGGAAGAGTGAATGGCTCAGGTGTGGATTTAATCAGGTGCCCAGGGAAAGTTCGTTGGCTCATCACTTTACCTTCTGCTCTTGGGACACACACCATCCATTTCAACTCCACAGTAACTTAACAGTTAAGGAGGGGATCCAGGTCATGTGTAGGGGGCATCACATCGCCCAGGGGAGATGACAGAGGAGCAGCTAGTAAATCTTAGCTTGCATTCTCAGGGAGCTTGCCTTGGGCACCCAGAAGAAAATACTCCTATAAACAAGCTTCTAGATCACAGCCTAGCCCACAGCAGTGATGGATTAGAGTGTATTATCTTCTTGTTATGTTGTGTTCCCAAGCCTGGCTGAGACTTTGCTTGTTGTTCCTTGTGATCGTGTATTATAAATGTGTCTGGCCAGCAGTCCCTTGCCTAGGTATAGCAGTACCACGTTCGTTTTAAGCATTGGTATTCCGTTGAGCTTTTCTTACTCTGTAACCAGTCACTGCAGACTACAGAGTAAATAGTGTTCCCTGTGTTGAGTAGACTTGTGTTAAAAAGTTGTGCCTCTGCTTAATGAGTGAGGTATGTTGATATACGTTCTTCGTAGCTGAGATTCCTCTGAAGCCCAGAAACCTGGTGGCTAAGGTGTATCTGCTAAGGCTCCTTGTTAACAGGTGTGATTCCTGGCGTGCTGGTATTAGGCCTGTTTTCCCTGTGGCTTACCTTGCTGAGTTATTGTTGGCATATGTAATAATTGCTGCATGTGTCTCTTGTGGCATTCTCAACAATATTTTCCTTAATGTTCTTTTGTTGAAGATGTTGGAGTAATCAAAGGGCAATTTTTTGGCTGTTCAACTGCAGGGAGAAAGAAGTTATAAATAATTGTTTTGGAAAACACAATGGTGACTCCTTTATACCCGGGCCAGATGTGCCCATCCAAAAACTTATGTCAGCTCTACACTTCGAGGCTTTCTGGAAGATGAATTAAACCTTGGGGATATTGTTCCCTTTTGGCCTGTGGCGTTCATGTTCTTGCTCAGATTTCCCACTGGCAGTGAGGTAAAGTCCTCGGCAGGTGTTTGAGATGGAGGCACATTTGCTTCCGGGCTGTGCTTTTGGCACCTGCCAGCGTAGTGTCCTAATGATCTTTATTGCCATCTTTAAATCTCATGTTTATACCTTGTTGTGTTTTGGTGTTTTCTTGTGTTTTCCTTTTTGCAGCAACGGTCTTAATGAAACTTGTCTTCATTTTTTTCTTCCTATTTTTTCGCTCCCCCCTTCCCAACTAGAGCTCATTTTTATACATATCTTTATTTTCTTTTCTGTATTGATATTGGAGAATTTGTTTGTTCTTACGTTATTTAAAAATACATGTGAGTTATATCTCCCTCAGTTACCGCATAAATAAAAAAAAAGAGAGAAAGCTTGAACAAGTGGGAGAAAGTGAAAAGGCTGTTCCATTTAAATAGATGTCAGAATGACCTTGTCTGCCTCCATCACACATGATTCAGCTCTGAATACAGGCTTTTTTTTTTTTTTTTTTTTTAGTGCCCTCTGTAATAGAGGAGTTTTTCTCTCTGTTTCTAACCTCCCCTTCTTTCCGTCACCGTGTTGTGTTAAGTCTGTGTGTGTGTTGGGTTCCCTTGTGCCCTTTAAGTGAGATGAATGGCTTTTCAGCTTCCTAAAGCATGTTGGCCACATTACTGTCCAACCGACAGGTGAGTGCATAGGGTCAGACAGGCAGATAGCTTACAGGTGGATCAAGACAAAACACCCCCAATAAGGGCCATGAAATACACGCGTGTATAATGGTTTGGTAAGAGTTTCTGAATCTTTTTTTTTTTTCTTTTTTCTTTTTAACTGGGTCTCTTTACCTTTCATTGCTCCCCCTCTTAGTTGCAGGTCATGATAAATGGAAGTGTTTGTTGAGGTGATCAGACATGCAATAAACTGCCAAAATAGCTTAGTATGATCCGATATGTATGCATAATGCCTCTTCTCATCCCAGTACACATCCTTGGAATGAAAACAAAAGACATATATAAGCTCATCACATTTTGTCTCCTAAACACACCCAAGAAATGTGCTATACAGAAGATATCGCGTCATGGTTAAATTTGTTCTAGGCTTCATGGTCTCCAGCTTTTAGCATTGAGTTTCTCCCATTGTCCATACCTCTCCTCTTACATTTTCAGAGATGGTTTCATCGTGTAAAAGTCCAGAGAGTATCTTAACAGGCCTTGTATGAAGACTCAGCATGTGTAAAGCCGCTTGGCTGACTTCCTGTGGTGGGAAGGGAATAATCCCAGCACAGGAGTGGGCAGAAGAGTGTCTGCTTTGGGCAGAGAGACACTGGCCTCTGGGCAATGAAGCCAGGAGGACTTTTCGTATCTGCTCCTTCCTGGGGCTGGACTGGATGCCTGCCTAGTGGCTACGTGACACGTTTTTCAACTTTGTGTTGTGCTCCACCATTAGAGCCTCTTGTACCACTTCCCATATTGTGACCTTGTTATGGTTTTTTGATTTTTGTAAAATGTTGTTAGCTCCCAACTTTTGGGTGGTTCTTTTCTCTGTTATTTGCTTGTTAATACAGGGGATTCTTGCCATTAATGTCAGCGGAGTGCTGTATTTTCCACAAGGTACACGCATCTGTGGATACCACCAACTGAGTGAACCCCACCTTTTGGACAGGGGTTTGTTAAACTTGGCTTTTCTGCATCATTTGCATCTCGTTTCAGGGTAACCACTAAGGTAAAAAATATGGCCAGTCTGGTAATTTGGATCCTGAAGAAATTACTAGTTTCCTTTATTTCTCATTTTTCAAGATGAAGGAAGTGTGGTATTTTAAGTTATTGTTGTCCTTTCTGTAATCCTCTGGTTTCCCTCGAGGCCAGGATGTTCCTATGAATTTGAAACCAACTAAGAATTTGACAGACTTGGCACTAGATTTGATTTGATTTGGAGGATGGTTACGTGGTGGTTATTTCACTTCGTAGGTTCGCGTTTTTATTCTTCGAGGGGTTTGTTTTTCCTTGATCCCATCTCCGCTCCCTCCCTCACCGGCAGACAAAAGTTGGGATGTGCGTGTCAGTGGAATATAAGGCTGTTTCTTATCTTAGGTTTGTTACTGTTTTTGCTGTAGCCTGCTCTGTAATAAATACGATCTCCTGCAGATACAGAATGTAAAACAGGCAATAAAATGGGGCTGGTGCGTGGCTTACTGTTGTTCTGGTAAATCAGACAAATCAATTACAGTTCTGAGGAGCTCCCCACTCCTCAGGTTGCAGCCAGCACACTACTTCTTCCTGCGCACCCCCCCCCCCCCATATCTCCTTTTCCGTTTGTGCGGGACCAGTACTCAGTGAGTCACACTGTCTGTTTCCTCTTCCTCCATTTCCTGCCGTGTCTGTTCTTTTCCTCTCTGGTGTGTGAGGAGTCTGGAACTCTGTTGACAGCAGTGCAAGATGACAGAGCCTGGGCCAGCCTCCTGTCCTCTCCAGTTGTACTTCTGCAGGTCCCTGGGATAGAGTTTCCCTTCTCTGAATGTCTCTGCCTCTTCATGATACGGGGTCATGGCAAGTCCTCTGTTCATATGGCTGTTGTTTGCTCTCCTTCCTTGCCTTCAGTAAACCCCTGTGTCTTTTTTTTCTGTTAGCTGCTGCTGTGTTCACTTGGGTTCCTTGCTCATGTTACACACCCACTTTCTTATAACCTCCTCTCTCCATGATGATTTCGTTGGACGTGCATAGTATTAATGATAAGAATTTCCTTAAAGCAGGGGCCTGGAATGATCCAAAGACTAGCTCTGGGGGTAGGAGGTAGAGTGTGAAATTTTGGGGTCCCTCTTGCTGTAGTGTATCGTGAAATGAACACTTGGGGAATTGACCAATGAGATTCTAACTTGCAAATATAAAGGATCAAAGTGTTCCTTTAAAATAAATAAATCGGATTTTTTTCCAGCATCTCCTCCTGACCTTTCCTATCAGCTCCTAGTTTTTCAGTGCCTTTTTGTACTTGAATAGCAATGTCCTCTTTCCCTTGGGGTATTTAAGCTATCCTCCTTTTGTAAACCACTAGGGTCTCTTTAAAGAAGTAATCTTCCCCTAACTACCCATGGAGTTGGGCATCAGTGGAAGAGGTAAATAATAATATTCTTTTTGGCTAAAGAGAAGTTAAAACTGGTTTGTCCACCAAGAAGGTGAAAGCCGCTCCCATCACCCAGAGACTTTGTTAGTTAGGTCTGTGTTAAATTAGTTTCCCTTTCATGTCTTACTGGCCCACGTTGTTTAGATGGTATTCTTGTATTATTCCAGTCTTTTACAGCTACCTTTCTGTTCTGTCTCATCACTGTACCTTAATGGCACCATTGCTCATTTCTTGTTTGTTTTTTGTTTCAATAGCCCTTCCCGCTTTTACTCTCCCTTAGCCTCAAATTTCGTTCTGATGTCCCTTTTATACCAACCACACAAGGCCAAGGCCTATGGTTCTGCCCCGTGGGCTTCTGTGACCTGGAGGGTTGCTTAGCACTAGAGCTCTATTCACACCGTAGCCATGGCCCCACAGCTGGGCTCTGCATTTGCCACCCTGGGGAAATCCCATAGATACCCTCCATGTCTGCTGAACTCGTTCTCTAGAGCAAGCATGATACGCTCCGTAAATATGATGGCCCCTTGTGGAGAAGCCATGATTAGTCCTGGCGGTGGGTTCCCACAATTGTTTTCTCGCATCTCTCCTGTATATTTGGAAGCTCGAGTTGTTGCCAGTTTAGGGGAAGGCACCACTCCTCTGTCCCCTTCTTCCCCTATTCCCATTCAAGGTTCTTGAACTTCAAGTGGACTGCAGTATGCTGCTCACTGACTTGGATTCTCGCAGCACAGAAACCTGTACCGCAGCCTCCACAGCACAAGGTACCTGTGATGGCAGAGTGGCAGCTACTCTAGAAGTGTCTCCGCTACTAAGGAAGCGAAGGGTCTTTTCTTTTCTCTTCACCTTTTTCCTCTCCTCCCCTCCAGAGATGGATGTTGTTAAGGTGACCTTGATTGTGTCAGGGTAGTTGGCTTCAGCTAGCTGCTCTCCCTAACAGTTGAGGGCATCGCTTCATTGTCTTTTGTCCATTGTCCCTTTCAGCCATAGTCCTGTGTGGCCACTTCAGGTTTTTTGAAGCTCTCTATTCAAACTCCCCAGAACTGCAGGGGTGTCCCCTTCTCCTTCTAATGAAATTCGAAAGCAGTGGGCATCGGAGAGAAGCCTTTCTCAAATTGAACAAGTTTCTCAATAAAAACCTGGAAAGAAATGCTGGAATTGTTTCAAGACTGTATTTCAGCATTTAGCAGTTTGTGATGTTATGTTTAAGGCACCTCCTTTGACCAATTTAATCCACCTCTCACTGAGTTCTGTTCCTTTTATGTGTGCATCCATGGTTTTGTTAGTGGCGATAAGTTTTTTCCTTTTTTGTTTGTTTGTTTGTTTTGCACCATAGGGCACTAAATTTAGGACGTAGTATCTCACCTTTAGTTGAGAGTGTCAGGAGAGATTGTTAAAGACTTTGGGATAGGCACAACGATTACTCAGTATTCTTTCACTGGAATGCTGAGTTCTGCCTGGTAATTCCTTTGGGGTTATCTGATTTCTGTCAGGTCTGCTCCTTTGTAGCTGGGCTGTTTTGTACCTCTGCGGAGAGAGAATGTAACTTGTGAAGGCCTGATGTAATGCAAATGATTTCATTCTTGTACAGATGTGGTCCTGTACATATGACACAATTGATTTCTACCCTGTAAGAGAAATGGTTTCAAATGTTACATTTTCACCCTGTGGTCTTTCACTCTACAGTTTTGAGTCTTTAGAAAATTAATCTCGACATCCTAGTTGCGTATGTTTATCCAGTCCTCAGATTCTCTTTTGAGTAAGTTGTAATGTCTTATTGGTTCCGTCATTAATTAGTGGGTAAAAATAAAATACTTGATGTTTTCATTGTATATTTGTATTAAAGTCATGATTTTCCCTTTTTGAAAATTATTCTTTCAAGAGGAGAAGCAGTTGTAGAAATGAGGGAAATAAAAAAAACCAATTTATAAATTGGGCATTAAGAGATCAATTATGTGCTTTGAAAAGTCTTTGTTTTATTACCTGCTGTATACCTAGAAATGTGAAGTGTCCTTTGGTTGTGAAAGTAATTTGTTTAAAAAAGTTCTAAAGTGAATGTCTCATCTACAGAATGCCTGGTTCCATGCCTGTACCTTACTTGGCCTACCATTTTGTTCACCAGTAGGCTTTTCTTATAGAAACTTCAGGCACCATAGCCAATTGAGGTGTAGAGATTGGACATTGAAGACAGGGCACAGTTTGACATTTGCTGAGTGTGTCCCAGCTGTGCAATTCAACACCTCTGAAGAAATGTTTGATCAAGTGACTTGCCCAGAGGTGGAACACTGTCAAAGACAGTCATTCTTTATTTGTTGCTTCTGAGAGTAAAGTTTCTTCTTTCCAAAATAATCACACTTGATATGTCACTGCACTGAATTCTGTTTTCAGGAAGTTTTCTGCCACAGATTTTTCTAGTTCCCGTCTGATTCCTTATTTAACTTATGACTTAACACATAGGAATGCATGCAACTGAGCCTCTTAGAAACAGGGTCCTAGCCTTCAATCAAGTGTCCTGAGCTATAATAATGACTTTTTACTTTCTTCCTTTGTTCAACAGAAGGAGAAAGGGAATTGAGGAAGTTCAGGAGCACTTTTTTCCAAACAAAATGACTTCTCTTTCCAAAGGGAGTGGCCTGGAGCCTAGATTTGGCTCTCACTGGTTCATGCTCTCGAGTTTTCCCATTCTCTGGGTGCATGTGGATCTTGTTCTTTGATTCTATTTCATGGATCCAAAGTGGTTAAATGAGCCCATTACAGGCTCGGCTAAATGAATGTTCGCGTATTTTGAAGGCAGTTGATAGAATTTTTGCTTCCCAGGTTCAGGTGTATGGTTGGGTTGTCTCCTCTGTCCCCATGGCTGCTGAGTGATGTGATAGATCCTGAAATGTTTCTGCCCAGCCCTGGCTTCACTCTCCACTTCACCATCATAACACTACTTAGCCCTAGATTGAACTCATTTTGCCCTGTGGCTGTTGCTTATATAAACATCTCAAAGTAAGTCATTTTTACTAACATAGACATTGTGCTTACTCGTATTTTAAGGCTTTATTTAGCACGCTTCTAACATATTCCCTAGAGAATATGTTGTACAGAATTTTGGACACTCTTTGCAGTGTTGACGTCCGGATAAATATCCTTGAATCAGGGCTCAGGGTCAGCTTGAAATTACCTAGTAATTTTGTGCCTCAGTTCTTTAGGAAATGGTGTTTTCAGGAAGAAATGATAAAAATTCCTAATACGGTATCAGCTCTGGGAGGTGTCTGAGAATATAAACTATTACCAAGGTTCTGAATTTGTCGTTCTGTTGATAATACATTACTGCAGCATGTCCAGATACTTTACCCACTGTAGAGACCGTTTTTTTTCTTTTACGTCATATGCAGTCTATCCCTGTTTCAGTTTCTCCATTCCGACTGACTTTGTTATTAATTGGCATTTCTTGAACAGCATTTCTTCTTCTGGGAGTGCTGTCTCTTCTCTTCTCCTGACCGTGCCTTTCTCCTCTCCCACGGTATCTCTTTTCTCCCAGGCAGTTTCCCCTTTTTATCCTCACTGCCTTCTGATCATGCCTTTCTTTAGCATTTCCATAATCACTCATTACCATGATACTGTGTTTGTTGGTGTATCGATTGTTAACTATTCTCAACCTGATGCCGTGCAGTGGTTTTCCTCACTCGTTTCTAAACTCCTAAGAAGGGAGATCTTTTTTGCATCTCTTCACAGAGCCTAGTTTAGATTTGATTTGCCAAGCAGTGACCTAGGGCAGTATGATACTGTTTTGGGAAAAATATGTGACCCTGGCTACTGGGTATAAGGTTAACTGGTGGTTAGTACCTAGACAGGCTAGTAGCAAGAGTACAGATTTATTAGAATATAGTGACGCTATGGAGTCACGAGCAGTAGCATGGGTCCAATATCTGATCGCCCAAGCTCAAATCCTGGCTCCGTTCTTATTACTTTGCCACCTTGAGGAAGTTATTTAACCCCTCCATGCTGTGGTTTTTCCACTGTAAAGTGAATAATGCCTTTACCTCGGTAGGTCACCGTGTGATTGAATGTGTTAACCCGTGCAGAGTACTTACAGCAGTTGACGCAATGAGAGCTCAGCAGAGAGCAGCGGTTCACATGGTGGTGGTGATTATTATTAAATTGTTGAGCATGCTGTTGAGCCTGTAGCAAGTCCTCTATAGAAGATAACTACCGTCATCATCATCAGTTGTATTCTAAACCCTTATCCAGTTCAAGTCCCAGATCATAGCCCTCCCTCTTCTGAGTTCTTTTACCGCCTCTTTATCTTTTGAGACATTTAACATATGCCATCTGGCCTGTTTTTTAAGTGCATTTGTCATGTTGAGTCAGTGAATGAGTGATCAAACAATAAGTATTATATTGAGTGCTTCTTATGTGTCACACACAATGCTGGGTGTTGAGGACATAACATTGAACAAGACAGTTACAGTCCTTATAAGATGTACATGATTCTTTCTATAATTACAGTTGTGCTAGTAGTGAGTATGTGTGCTCAGGGCCATAGCTTATTCAGTGTGGTCAGAAAAAATCTTTTAAGTGATTTAAAAATGAGGTGTCTGGGTGGCTCAGTCAGTTGAGCATCTGACTCTTGGCTCAGATCATGATCTCATAGGATCGAGCCCCACATTGGACTCTGCACCCCGAGCGTGGAGCCTGCTTGGGATTCTCTCTCCATCTCTCTCTCTCTCTCTCTCTGCCCCTCCCCCCTCTCAAAATTAATAAATAAACTCTAAAAATGAATGAGGCCTAAAGAAGGAGTTTTTCAAAGATCTTGTTCAGAGCTAAAGAATGAAGAAACTATGTACGGGAAGGTCCTGAGCTAGGAAGTTGCTTGGGTTCAAAAGGCAAGGCCATTATTGCTGAAATGTGAGGATTAAGGTGATAAATGATTGAAACATTTACAGTTTATGATCCTTGAGGAAAAATTTTGAAATTTCTCTGAAGAATCACGAGAAATCATTGACAATGGAGTGGAGTAATTAGGTCAGCATTTTATAATTATATATCTTCCCCTCCCCCACCCCACTGCCCTCACCTTAGCTGCTCTGTGGAGATAGACTTGAACCAAGAGTGGTGTTAGGATGCTGGTTACCAGGGGTAAACAACTGGGTGTCACAAGACAGTGGTTGAGGAGAGAGAAAATTTGAGATCCAGTTTGGCGGTAGAACTGGTAGAACTTGACCATTGCTTGCATCAGGGCAGTGAAACTGGGTGTCATGTGTGAGCACCCTAAATGCTCTGAGTACAAATAACTGGTGATCGGTGGTGCTTCTTTCCCATGTGGTAAACACTGATGGTGCAGATTTGGGGGGAAAATTAAGAATTTCTGGACATGTTAAGGTTGCGGTACCCATGAGCCATTCACATGGTCCAGATCCCCGAAAATTGGCCTGCGCTTCATGCATGAACTTAAAACTGTTGGGGATACACACACACACACACACACACACACACAATTCCCAGAGAATATTAAGAGAAGAGTCCCTAGGCCAAGCCCCTTGTTTCCAAAATTTAAAGATCATACATGGTGGGGGGAGGCGGGGGGCATTACCTGCCAGAGAAACTTGAAAAGGTGGTTCCTGAGCTGTCAGAGGAAACTCCTAGAAACTGAGAGGAGAGAGCCTTACAACACAAGACTTGATTGTGCTGCTTCAAGGTCGAGAAAGATGAAGGTTGAGAACTGTCCAGTGGATTTAATAACACCAGTTACTGGTGATTTTAGAGCAGTTTCCGTGAAATGAATGGGCATAGGGAATAAGAGCTGATGTCCTCTTAACTGGACTATCCCCAGGAACAAGGTCTTACAGCTCTATGCTTTCACTTTTAGGAGTTTCCTAGGAATAGTAAATAGATAAATGTGTATAATGACGGTGTCTGTGTAGCTTTCAATCAGTGAGAAACGCAAACGCAAAGCATTCATAATTACATATGCTCTCATAGAGAAAGACAGGACAGTGTGAGGTCCTCCAAATTTCTTTGGGTATCTTGATCAAAACTCTTTGAATTCTCTGCCATCACCCATGTGTTCTGGGGTACCTCGTTTCCATTGGTAGGTTTGATCCTCAGAGTCTTACTTCTAGAATCCTGATACAACATCCACATGTGATTACGTCATACCAGGATTGCATAGTCACTAGGTTAGGCAGGGTTAAATCTGTAATTTTCTTTGGGAAGTATTAGAATTCTTCAGTACACTCAAAACACTACATTTCTTTTTTTTTTTTTTTTAATTTTTTTTTCCTTAATGTTTATTTATTTGTAAGAGAGACAGAGAGACAGAGCATGAGTGGGGGAGAGGCAGAGAGAGAGGAAGACACAATCCGAAGTAGGCTCCAGAATCCGAGCTTTCAGCACACAGCCTGATGCAGGGCTTGAACTCACGAACCGCAAGATCATGGCCTGAGCCGAAGTTGGATGCTTAACCGATTAAGCAACCCAGGTGCCCCAAAACACTATGTTTCTAACTACCCTTTTCTAAAAGAGTAGTTTCATTATGACTTAAGCCTTTTATCACTTGAGAAAAATGTTGAATTTGGCTCAAAAACTGGAGAGACAGTTATCTGATCTGATTCAGCTCTGCCCAGATAAACTCACAATCAGCACTGAATGTTAATTTATTTTCTTTTGAAAACAAAAACTTACACATTTTTATACCACAAATTATGTGTCAAAATTTTTGGCTTTAAATGCAGCAAATATATTGGGGTGCCTGGGTGGCTCAGTAGGTTAAGTGTCTGACTTCGGCTCAGGTCATGATCTCGCAGTTTGTGAGTTCAAACCCTGTGTCGGGCTCTGTGCTGACCGCTCAGAGCCTGGAACCTGCTTCAGATTCTGTGTCTCCCTGTCTCTCTGCCGCTCCCCTGCTCACGCTCTGTCTCTCTCTGTCTCTCAATAATAAATAAATGTTAAAAAAAAAATTAAATGCAGCAAATATAAATAAGCCAAAAGAAGAAAATGACCTGTACCACTACTCTAAAAATTGAAAAATTTCAATAAAAATACATCTATTTACCAAAATGTGGGTTTATGTTAAAAATTTTTGTTTTATTCGTAGTTTTTTTTTAATTTTTTAAAATGCGTATTTACTTTTGAGAGAGAATGTGTGTGCAAGCAGGGGAAGGTCAGAGAGAGAGGGGGAGACACAGAATCCGAAGCAGACCCCAGGCTCTCAGTTGTCTGCACAGAGTCCTAAGCAGGGCTTGAACTCACCAACCATGAGATCATCACCTGAGCTGAAGTTCTATGCTTAACCAACTGAGCCACCCAGGGGCCCCTAAAATTTTTTTTTTCTGCCCACTTTGCCCCTTTTTTAAATGATGTAAGCTATTTTTAGGAGAGAAACTTTAGTGCCTTGAACAGTGCCTGGCACATAGTAGGTGCTTAATTACTTTTTCCAGTAAATTATATTTTTCCAAATGAATGTCTTTTTGAACATATTTTTAATTAATTTATTTATTTATTTTGGGGAGAGTGCTAGCAGGGGAGGGTCAGAGAGAGGAGGGTGGAGGATCTGAAGCAGGCTCTACACTGACAGAAGTGAGCCCAGAGTGGGACTCGAGCTCATGAACTGCAGATCATGACCTGAGCCAAAGTAGGACATTTGACTGACTGAGCCACCCAGGTGCCCCTTGAACCATGCTTATAGTGTCTACCTGGTGTTATGTCTTCTTGATACACTATATTTAATCAGCTTAAGATTCTTGGATATTTAGTTTATTTGGATTGTTTTTTCCTTTCATAAACATTTGATTCCTTTAGCTAATTTATAGTCTGTAATTATTTTCTTAGAACAATCCCATCAATTAGAAGCTTAAGCAAAAGGAGAGCGTATAGTTTTTTTTTAAACATCAGCATCTGTAAATCTTTTTTGAGTAAAATGATAGGTTTTTGGTTTGATACATTCTTCTTCAAAACACTGATCACCTGTCTTAATTATTAATAAATGTTTACTAGGGCACCTGAATGCACAGTCAGTTGAGTGTCTAACTCTTGATTTCGGCTCAGGTGATGATGTCACGGTTTTTGAGATCAAGGCCCGCTTCAGGCTCTGCACAGAGCGCTGAGCCTCCTTGGGATTCTCTCTCTCCCTTTCTCTGCCTCTCTCACTCAGGATAAACAAACATTTCAAAAAATAATAAACTTTTACAAACAACTAATAAACAAATTAGTTGCCATTTCTCTCTGTGTCTCAAAAACTAGAACTTTCTCTTCCACATTTAAAAATTATCTATTTTTGTTAACTCTTTTAAAATGTGGGCTTCAAGAAAACAAATTAGACCTAATAAAAAAACTTTAAGATTCACTGGATCTAAATTGGTATGTCTCCAGGCAGAAATGTTCAATTTTAGTCCTCTAGTTTTTTATAATATTTCTTTTGATTTTAAATTTTATGTCACAAGTTGCTGATTTTTTTCTTTCCCCTATTTTTTTCTGAAGTTCTTATCTCAGGTGGGGTAGAGTTTAGCATGCCATTAATTTCCTTACCCCTGAGTTCTTGATTTGCCCATGAAATGAAACCTGTGCTTCATTAGACTGTCTTTTAAATTCTTTACTCTGCACATAGTATTGTAATTATCTCTCGAGCCATTTTCTGCTTCTGTAATAAATTCTTACCTCTTGCCTATAGAGACTTTGGAAGTGACAAAAATTGATCTGAAACTTTTAAAGAAAAATACATTTCAAACCTGTTAGTCATTTTCTTTCAATGTTTATTCTTTGTGACAGAGAGAGACCACATGTGAGCAAGGGAGGGGCGGAGAGAGAGGGAGACACAGAATCTGAAGCAGGCTCCAGGCTGTCAGCAAAGAGCCCGATGCAGGGCTCCAACTCACAGACTATAAGATCATGAGCTGAGCCAAAGTCGGACACTTAACCGATTGAGCCACCCAGATGCCCCTGTTAGTTTTGTTTTTAGTCGTGGTCTTATAATTGACATCCAGAACAGTAGACTGGTTGGTGTGCTTTGTTCTAGATTCTCATTGTCACTAACCATGTGTAAGCCGTGTTTTTAGATCAGTTGCATGTCCTTTTTCCAAAAATGTTCAGGATGTCTACTGTGGTTTTCCTATAAAAAGAGTCATCACTTCATTCTTAGAAAAGTAACAGCACAGTGTTTTTTTAACGTAAATGGTCTTTTTCTGTTATCATTGGTTGTGCTTATTTTTACCAGTTTAAAATAGAAATGGCACCTTTATATTTTTAAATCAATTTAATACTTTATTTATTACAAATTAGATGTCTACAATTTGGATAAATAACATGTTTTTTTGAGAAATATTTAACCTGAAAATAATTGGAAGATAAGTCTTCCAGTGTGTTAAGCTCCTCTAGATACCTTATTACTATGCTGATGGATAATGAAAGGAATTTATCTGTTGACTCAGAGTACTTATGAAGAGAATAGTGTTTCAAAAGCAATACTATATTTACTTACCTGACCTCAGAGAGTGAAGACATTTTTATGAAATACAATTTTTATTATTATTATTATTTTAATAGAAAGGAAGTAAACCAAGAAAGAGGAAGTTGTGGATCTAGAAAATACAACCCAGGATAGGATGTGAAGGGAATTTCCAGGGTCTTGGTGAAGAGAAGACCCAGGACATCCATTGTGCCACAGGCCCCACAGGCCACCTTGCAGAAGTCAGCAGGAGGAAGGAGGGGAGCATTCGGGGGGGGGGGGGGGGGGAGGGGGGCTGTAATGTAACAAAGTCTTAATGAACACTGAATATCGATTTAAGAAAAATCGTAATAATTTGTTGGGAAGTTAGAATATGGAGAAGTGGGAAAAGGGGTTGTTCGGGTGTTCGGGATGGGGGAAAGAAGGTGGGGTTTATTTTAGAAACTTTTCTGGACCTCACAAATTCCAAATCATAAGTTTGAGATAGTTCTGTGGACCGGCAGACTTGAGAAAGGACGTTCCTTGGCACGCCGCCTCCATGGGCTCCACACCTCATCCAAGTTAGAGAAAGTGGATTGAAGGTCATATAAAAGCAACCTTGGGTTGTTGATAGTTTATTCTAATTAGGTAAATAGTTACTTCTCCCACCATCTGCTCTTTCTATGCTAAACTTACAGTCCATAAAAGAAAAAAGTCCTGTAGAATAAGCCAAGGGCGTTGTATTTTCTATTGATGATAAAAATGCAGATTTTTCCACTAAAAGGCAATGACTTCATTTCTAAAGGTTAAATTGAATGGTTATCACAGTATAATTTTAGCTGGTTAAATTTGGGAAATTGAAAGTCATTCAATAAAAGAATAATCTCTGAGCCAGTATAGAATTCTCATTTGATAGAGAATTGGATATTATTTTATTCACAGTAAGCCATATCACATGATTTTATTTCAGGGTAGGAAAAAAATGTCAATGGAGATATGTACTTAGTAGTACTTTATTTGAACAAAACATTTCCTCTGTATAGCCAATTGAGGATGACCTCAGGCTTTCCTTTAGCCATTACCCAAGAATTAATACTTTCTTATGCTGCTTTTGGGAGACCGATAAGACTTTTTTTTCCTTCCTGTAACCCCATGATTTATCTCATCTAAACTGTTTTCTGCTTGAATTTTTAAAAATACTTTAATTCATTGAATAGTTAGATAAAGTAGTTTATCTGAAGCATAACAAGTGTTTCATTTTGAACTGGTTACCCTGAGCTACTTACAAATTCGTTGACGAGGGAAAAAAGTTTTCTTAAGTTAAAAATTAAAATATTTCATAGTCTAGGCCAATTTTTTCATTTTTAAAATTTGGGTATAATTTATATACCTAAAATGTATCATTTGTAATATCTAATTCTATGAGTTTTGATAAACATGTACATTTTGAGAACCAATGAATACATGTAATCATCACCATAGTCAAGACAATGGAACTATTGCATCATCCCAGAAAAATCTTCTGGCCCCTGGGAGTCAACCTCTAGCCCTTCCCCTAGTCCCTGGTGGCCACTGATCTACTTTCTGTCCTTACAGCTAAACTTCGTGACGTGTCACATAAAGGGAATCATGCGTTTGAGATCCGTCCATGTTGTTGCCTACATCCTTGTTACTGCAGAGTAGCATTCCGTTGTGTGAGTGGGCTGCAGCTGGTTTCTCCATCCCCTGTTGAGGGAGCTTAAAAGCTATTTCCAGTTTGAGGTGATTACGGATGAAGTCCAGACAATATTCTGGGGCTCCCTAATCTATTTCTGTAATGCGACTCGACTTTTTTCTTAGTTAGGCTGCCATGATTGTCCATCAGAATGCTGCTTTGCCCATTTTTCTTCTAAGCACAGGCAGTGTCTTCTCATCACCAAGCACATCACCAAGAGCTGCTTTCTTTTATCAGTATTGGACCTTTTGGGAAAAAAAATAGGTGGTAGACAAGACCAAGCAAATAGAAATATTTATGGACACCTGTCCTTTGCAGGGTTCCTGAGGGCGACAGGCACATCCTTAAAGTTTCAAGTCTGATTGCAGAGAAATATCTTTTCCTCCATATTTGGGACACGAAGCCACACTTGGGCTGACATGCTCTGCGGCTTTTGTACAGTTTGAGAAGTTCCTTCTGCCCTTTGATCTGTCCTTGGTTTGCAAGTTTGGAAGCTTTGCTTAGCCGGGTCGTCCTAACGTAATAATTGGTAGAGGGGTAAAGTCAGGGAGGAAAACGGAAGGTTGTGTTCTCTGTTGAGGGTGCCACCCATTGGAGCGCCAGCCTCCTGAGCTCAAAGCTGTCTTCCAGCTCAGTGCTCTTGCAGTTGTCCTCTTGCTTCATGCTCCCAGGAGTGGAGCCCAGAGCACAAGACATTGTTTCTCCCGCGCTCTGCCATGTTGGAGGCCTGAGTGAGGTTTAGTGCCAAGGAGGTAAATAGTGTGAGAAACTATAAACTACAGACAGCACTTAATGAAAGATTATTGATGGCCTGGCTCTAGCGCCTTTTTTTTTCTTGTTTCCTTATAATTTTGTGTTGTAGTCAAAGTGTTTTTCTCTAGGTTCTCTGCTATGTTCACTTCATTCCTGTTAAACTTGCACCTCACTGATGTTTCTGCCCCCGGTTCCCTCATACACACCTCACCAAGAAACATCAATAACCAACCAGGGAAGGTTGGTTGCAAATTTTTAAGTGCTTTGTTGTAATGTTGGAGCTGGATGGCACTCCCAAGTATCTCCCCCGGGGCCCCATTTTTATCTAGAGATTATCGCTCTGTACGCACAGCTGCTTCCTCACGGAGAACCATAGCCTCATTCTGTGAATTGAAACGTCAACTGGGGCCATAGAGCCCAGGTTGTGAGAAAGAGGAAGAGTGTGGAGTGATGGGTGACTTTCTTGCCCTTCTAGTAGGGAATGTACTACTTTTTTGTCTTCCACACAGCTGCAGGAAAAATCCTCCTGGTGTGAGGAGCCCTGAAAAGTTCTGTAACTATGGCGATGAGTTGTCACAATATGCCTTAAAACGTGAGTGTGTTTGGGTCCTGTCCTTAGCTATTCTGATCTCCCCGTTCTTTTTTCCCCTCCGTATCTGTTACCTGTTCTTTTGTATACACAGATTCTGCCACTTCAGTGTTATGATTGGTTGCACCCAAACAGCATTGTGCTCTGGGGCCCTTTAGCCTCGGGTCAGGGCCCGCAGGGTCCTCCTTTGCTGGAGGGGGCGAAAGCCAGGCAGCTTGGGTCAGGTTGGTGGGCTTCTTTCAAATTGAGTTGCTCAACCGCTAGTGGAGCACCCCCTCGGTACTCTAATAAGCTCTACACGTGTTTGTTTTTAGTTCTTTTTGCTGTGATGTTAATCTAAGAGCGACTGCGATGATGAAAACCAATTAGCAGTTCCCTTTTGAGACCTGCTCACGATAATCCTGATTAATGGTTAACTAATAGGTTTACTCTGATTCCCATTTCCCTGCACTGTTTTGTGTGTTGGGATGTTTGCTTCTCGCCAGTAACTGTTACTGTTAATGCCTACTCTGTGGATATTTTCAGTGGAAAAATCCTAGAATTCACTTTGCTAAACTTCTAGTACAATCTGACAGCCTCAAGCCTGTTCCAGAATTCACAGAACTTTGATCTATGTAAATTGTGCTCTTCTAGGATGCAGAGGCCACGGGTGTCTGAGTAGTGTACCGTGGAGCTATCCTATGCCTGCCATGCCTCTGCCTTGCCCCTGCCTTGCCCCTGCCCTCTTCTGCCCCCAGCCTGCCCGCTCTCCCAAACTTGATAATTCATTGTACTAAATGATCTTAAATGTGTTTGCTTACACAGCGCAGGTACTTTGTAGAGACCAGTTGCAGTCTAACTGCTGAAGGGAGTTTCTTACAGGCATTGACATATGTGCCTGCATTTGGAAGAGGTTTAGCCTAACGGGCCGGAAGTGAGGACAGCCTAGGAGTATATAATGATGGTGTCTTTATAACCTTTCCCTCTCCCTCAGGGTCATCCTGCCTTTCTTTGGGGTCATTCTAAACCCCATTCCTATAAGTTGGAGGTATAGATATCAACATCCTTTGAAATGAAGTCACCCCAGGCACATTTGTTGCATCATTACTTTCTCAATTTCAAGGTTTATTGAGGAGGCAGAAACATTCCTTAAAGAGATGCCATCCACGATAGCGAGTTAAATGTAGCTAATGCAACCTAAAATTAGCTTTTCTAGGATTACAGGAAAATGCTTATGTATGTTTTGTTTTGGAGCACAGGTAATGTGGAAACTAGCAGTGCAACAAAAAAAGACTCACCTGCTCAGAAGTACAGTTGCTTCTTGATTATTTACACCAGTGGAGGGGAATATTGGTACAGAAAACTATAGCTAATTTATCTGCTTGGATTCTCAAAGCCTTGAGCCAGTGTCAGGCCAGGTAACTATGGCAAGTAGATTCCCAGGCCTCGTGTACGTGAGTCACAACATGGAAAACCTGAGGATGAGAGTCTCTGCAACCAGACTTCAAAACAGAAGTATTTAATACCGAATATTCTTACCTCGAAACGAGCCTTCTGTGCCAGAAGTCTGAACGTTGTTATCTCTTTAAATCTGAGGCCTATAATTTTTAAATTTAACAATACATTTTGGAGTACAATGTTATAAAGAAACCTTTGGTTTCACTAAATCTCACTAGGTCTTCCTTCAGGATTATTGGAGACTATCAAATGTCATGTTAATGGTGTCATTTGAACTTTCTCACTTTACTGTCCTTAGGGTCCACCTGGCATCTTCAACTCCTCAGTGGGACCTAAACTGCTCTTTATTTTACTGTTCCTCATAATCTAGTTTCTCTTACTTACCTAGTGTTGAAACCTTAGAAAGGAGTGTGAAAGACTGAAAAGCACATGGCTGTACGTACTTGCATGGGCCCTTTGGAAAGCCAGAGTTCAGCCACGTTCAGTCAATTTTATGGTGATAACAGTCAGAACTTCTAAAATCCCATAGCTAAATTAGCAGGGAATGGTTTATGGCTACATCACCTGAGGGAACTTGTCAATCTGACTTACCAGTCTTTTCATTTGAGCCACTGAAACAAATTTTCAGGTTTTTAAGAATTTTTGTATTGAAAAGGAACATGCCAAGCAAAGGAAGCAGTCGAGATGACAAGGAAAGACAGACACCATTGTCTGCCTGGGATGGGGATTTGAAAGAGCTGACATCCTCTTACATTCAGTTTAATTGACTTTATAAGGATTTTTTATTCTTAAAAATCTATGAACTTGAATAAAATTTCCATCTTTTCCCTTAACGGGTGGTTCATAGGCATATCATCTTCAAGCCTTTGGAACACTTGCCTCAAGAGGATAAGGGAGCTCCGTGTCTTGTCTTGCAGTTTGGCCTCTGGAAGTAAATACGGACAGTTGTGGTAGGCTTTTAAAATTTGTTTTCATGCCTTCAGTTGTCGTCTTTGGCTTTCACTTCTAATCTTTGTCATAATCAGTGGCATGTCACATTCTCTTTGCCATCTTCCCATATGTTGTCTCTGGATTAGGACTTAAATTGTAGATTGAAACTTAAGAGGAGTCAGGAACATGTATTTTGTTTTATTACATGGCTGATAGTCAGGTACCTTTTGTTTCTCCTTGGTTCCCAGTCTGAGAAATTATCTCTCTTGATAAAGTAGGTAATCCTCTAGCAAAATAGGGTGAGAGTCTGCTCCAACTTTCTTTTTGTATTAATATCTGTGTGTGTGTGTGTGTGTGTGTGTGTGTGTGTGTGTGTTGCTGTTATTCCTATAAGCACCTTTCTTTCCCTCCAGATAAATACATCCATAAGACAATGAGCAAAAGTCTGTTTCTGAAAAATATAGATGACTGCAGTTATGAGGGGAAAGGCCCTCTCTTCAGAGACATTAAGTTGCCTCGTGATTTGCGATAATCAATTTGATAATTGTTGTTGACTTACTGGCTCAGCTCATGAATAATGTCCCAGATTTAGACTAGTGTGGCAAAAGGATTTTAATCAGGTAGTGCTTTCTTTCTCATGGAGCATTTGTCTTGCTTGACTGTTCTGGACTTCCGCCAACTGCCCGAAAGGCATTGTCCCGCTGTATATGTATAGTAGAATATGTGTTGCTTAAGTGTTCACTGGGGGAGTTCCCAGCCCACTAAAGCTCATTGTTACTTTACCTTTTACCAGTGTGCCATTAGAGACACCGAGAATGATGACTGTCTCTCCTTTTCTCTGAGAATCTGTTTGAAGGGAAGGATGAATCTCATTACTATAAATATTGTTTTCATCGCAGCCTACCTCACTGCTTCTGAATGAGAGGAGCCCCCTTTGGCTGCTGTGAAAGCTCTCAAATACTTGATGGCTTGTTAAATTTTCATTATCTAATGTGCATTAATTTAGATACAATAGCTCTGTTGCTAGGAGCAGAGTTAGAAAGGAAGAGCTTGGCGAGTGCAGACTGCTTGTGTCTCAGGAGTCAGGAAAGTGTGCAGAGCTTGCTGTCCTCAGAAGGAGTTGCCAGTTCTGCTGGCTGGGCTGAAAACCTTGGAAATTCTGACATCCGCGGACTATTCCCCCAGCACATGCAGTGTGATGTTTTGATTCTTGCTTACTCTATCATTTGTCTAATTAGCTTGAGAGAGAATGAAAACTGAGTTCTGTAGCTGATAGCTCTGAGGTTCAAAATGTCCGTGATTTGGTTACTCTTGACTACTCTTGACGGTAGAGTGCGTGCACTTTGTGTTTTGCGCGTGAAAAAAGTTTTAAAGTGCTATGCAGTTTTGTGTGTTTTTCTTGTTTCTATAATTATTCATGCTGACTTGATGTGATACAGGTCCCCATGAACATGTCCTACTGTTAGAGATTTCCCAGGCTGGGAACAGGAACAGTGTGCCCAGGTCCCAGCTCACCCCTGAAAAGCTTGTAGAATAAGGCTTGCTGTACAGGCACCCAAAGAAGGCTGCACTCTTCACGTTCAAAAACAGTGAGCTCTGAATCAACATAACCTACTGAAGATTAAAGGCGAACTACTTTGAGTTTCTTGGGAAGGGGCTTTTGGTAACACAGCCTGGGAGTCACTTTTTTTTTTTTTTTTTAATGATAATTAAAGGTTAAATTAACCTCCAAGGAACGTTAGTATTGGTCTTCTCCCCTCAATTTATGTTGAAGGGAGAAAAGCCCTTTTTTCCATCCTGTGAGGAGTGACATTTTCATTTAAAAGCACTTTCCTAACTTGTATATCCGTTGAGTGCATAGGAACAGAATCGAGGAAAGCACACGGAATGTTCTGGAAGCCTCTGATTAACTATATTTCTTCTGTCGACATCACATGGGTATCTTGCCTATGTCATAGTTTCAGAATAGTCTGATCTTCTAGGGTTATTTGCCGACGAGCTTCCTGTGGTCTGCCAGACTTTTTGCCCTAGAACAGAGAGAAAGAATCATTTGCTCAGATTCTATTACTTTTTTCTAACGATTCTTTTCTTTTATCCACCAGGATACCCAAAAAGCAAAGCAGTTTCTGCCCTTCCTTCAGCGGGCAGGTCGTTCGGAAGCTGTGGTGGAATATGTCTTCAGTGGTTCTCGTCTCAAGCTGTATTTGCCAAAGGAAACTTGCCTTATCACATTCTTGCTTGCGGGTAAGTCTTGTGTGTTCTGTGTCCTGATAATTCTTCCTGGAGCTCAGAAGTCCTGCATGGAGGTCATGTGCCTTCCTTTCCCTTGTGTTGTGGATAGGACCTTGAACCCATCTAGGTGTTTTAGTCTCTAATTGAGACGTGAACACAAAATTTGTAGATTTGACCCCTCTGTTACGGCAGACCCAGCACTGCCCTCTCCCTGTTCCTCATTTCTACCAACCACAGGATAGAAGAGTAGAGTAGCTTAAAAGTAGCTTAAAAATGTATCCTTGCACAGCCTGAGTGAAGGGAATTCCAGACAAAGGAAAATCTTGATGGAATTCTCACAGTGGTTACTTCCCATCTGGGGTGGACAACGCCTGTCATGTTAGTCGTGTGCAATCACCCAAAGGGCTGACATACCCTCCCCTCGTATCTCCTTAGGCAGTGCCCTTTGTCTCTCTTTTATTCTTTTCAGGTGTCATTAGGATCCAAATCTTTTGTGAAAACTCAGACATGACATTACCTTCACAGCAAGGGCAAGCCACCCTTTCTTTGCTGACTGAACGTGCATCTCTCTTACCCTATCTTTTCTTCTAGTAGCTTAATATTTCACAACCCAGTAAGACTCTGTATCAACTGTGCTCTTCGAGCAATTTACATTTATGCATTCAAGGAGCAGACTGCTTTATTTCTTCCCTGATGGCAGATAATAAAGTTATTTATTTCTAGTCAGTACTTCGCAGAGACTGTGCTCTTTGAGAGAGAGTGTCATTTTACTTCAACACCCCACACTCCACTCCTGTACACACAAGCATTCACTCACTCACAAAGGACATATTCCGCCGTGTCCTCCTGGTGCACGTCGCCTTTTCTGTTGCTACTCTGTTCCCTCAGCACTCCTTCTGTTGGATTCTTGAGTAGAATTTGCCACGGGGGAAGAGAAATGGGAGCCACACTTGCTGTCCCCTGCCAGATTGCCTCAGCCTCCTTTTCCTAGAAGGCACCGAGAGTTTCTTCTCTGGATAAGGGCCTCCCCCAGGCCCTCACTAAATGGGTTGTTATGTGAGATAAATCACTCACCAAACACATGGCCGTGACGCTCACTGCTGCTGCTGGGCCGCCACTTCTGGCTGAGGCTCTCTCTCACACTCTTTAGAAGGTAATGATCACTGCACAGCTCTGCAGGCTTTCTGAAGGGACTAATTGAAGTACGCCATGAAGCTCAGAGGCAGCTGCAGAAAGGAAGGACCAAACCAAACCCATACCACACTGGAGGGCTGTGCTCTTGTGAGTGTGGCAGGGGTACACCGAGGGGTAGTGTGGCAGCGTGTGAGGGAGGCCATCTGTGCCCTTTGCTTAAGATTTCCGGAGCGGAGAAGTTTCTTATCAGTGAATTCTTGTTGTTACAGAGTTTGAAGTATATATTCGGCTTCTCCTTTGCTCTGTACCTGCAAAACAAAAGCGTCCTCTTTGGCAGTGTGGAGCTTTATCCCTGAGGTGAACAAGAGAAAAAGGATCATTCTTTCTGGGAAGCTTGGCCACAGGTTTATAGGGGAAAGAAAACATTGAAGTTCTGGCTTCTAAACTCAAAACGACCTGAATGGAGCCAGCTCAGAGCTTAGACCTATCCTGGCTGGATTTTTTCCGCAGAACCCTTCTGGTTGTACTTTCTTTCCCGTGGAGCATTTGTCTTGCTTGACTGTTCTGGACTTTAGCCACCTGCCAGAAAGGCATTGTCCTGCTATATATGTATGGTAGAATATGTGTTGCTTGAGTGTTCACTGGGGCAGTTTCCAACCCACTGAAACCCAGACTCATGCAGCCTGGTCACTCGCCTCTGCAGCAGCCAGTTCCTGTGTGGACTTGGCATTATTCTAAGCTTAGCAATTCAAAAGACAGTGCCTGCATTAACATATATTTTGAAAGATAGATTACCAAGGCAAATACATGATAAAATAGAAGCTTTTACAGTTTTCTCCTGCCATACTATATGCGGTTATATTCCGCGTCTTCTGGTTTCTTTAGAAACCTAGCAAGGATACAGGACAGTGAAAAGTTGTAAGAGCATGCAAGCCTCGGTTTGAATCTGCACAAGCAGGTGACTTCAGGGAGGTTTTTACTCTCTTGAAGCCTTAGTTTACACTTCAGTTAACTAGAGAGTGTTTGTTGCCTCTTGGGATTTTTGTGAGGGTTTAATGACATGTACAGAGAGTTCAGAACAAGCCTGTCATAAAGTGGATTATCCCATAAATATGTTTCCTTCCCCTTCCTCTCACAAAGACTTGGTGAATTCGTTCACAAGTAGAGCTTTTCTTAACTCTTACATGGAATGGTATACTTGTACAGTGCGAGTGCACAGGGCTCTGGCTCTACCGTGGGGACGCTGACCTACCCGAAATGGAAATAAATCAAGGAAAGTTACTGTTCTAGCCTCCTGCTGAATGAGCAGAAAGCTCACTGAAGGAAAGGCCCCTGGCTTTTTCCCTTTGAGTTTAGAGCAAGCAACTCTACATCCTGGTAAGACGTGGTCCTGGGTGTCGGGACGCTCTAGAGGGAAGACAGACATGCAGACAAACTGCAGTATTGGGCACTAGGTGAGAGAAGTATTTACAAGGCACGCAAGTAATACAGAGGAGGGAATAAGTGGTTACGTAGACAGAGATCAGAGATGGCCTCCCTGAGCAGCTGATACCTGAGCTGTGTTTTGAAGGACAAATGAGAGTTTGCAGTGCTGGCACAGGAGGGGCAAAGGAGGAAGAGCCACGTTCTAAATACAAAGGTGTAGAGGTTTGATATATCTCGGTGTGTCAGACAACTGTGACCCCTTTGGTCTTGGTGGAGTATGAAGAGTTGAGGGGTTCGGGTGGGATGAGGGTGCGAATGCAGACGGGATATACCGTGGACCTGCAGAGTCACTCAGGGTATTGAGCAAGAGAGTGACATGCTCACACCTGTGTTAAAGGAAGTTTATTTTGGTGAATACATTGGAGTAAATGAGGCTGGAGGCTGAGAAAGCAGTTAAGAAGCAAGAGGGGTGGGTAGAGGCCTAAAATCTGGCAGTGAAGAAGAGGAGAGGTCGGAATAATATTTAGGAGAAAGACTTGGTAATTCAGGGAAGGACTGGATTTTGGGGGGTCAGAAATGGGGGTGTCATTGAGGGTAGGAGGGAAGTAACTCGTCCAAGGCTCGAGTGTTTGGGCACATTGGGATGTCCACCAGCACGGGCAACACAAAAGAATTGGTTTTAGGAACAGATAATTGGTGGTGAGAGGATTAGGCGGAGAATCCTGGGAGTAATGTTCAGGAAGCCAAGAGAGGAAAGAATTCCAAGGAGTCAGCAGTGTCAGATTTTACCTAAAATATCAAGTCGGTAAAAACTTTGAAGCAGTTTTATACTGTTTATCAATTAGTAAGTCACAGATGACCTTTGTCGGTGCGATTTCATCAGACTTGATTCAGCTAAAGTCAGATTACAGGCGATTAGGGTGTAAATGTGGGAAATGAGGAACAAAATCAAAAATAGAGTGCTCATTACAAAATTCTCACAGAGAATGCAAAAGGAATGCATAAAAATGAAAGCTAAAGGGTCACAGTAACAACCTAAGGATGTCAGCGACTTGAATGCTTTTATAACCATAATTCTTTCTCAAGACTAGAACAGAACCTGGCTTGTAGTTGGAAAAGCTATTCAGTATACCTACTGTTTTCTTTCTTTCTTTCTTTCTTTCTTTCTTTCTTTCTTTCTTTCTTCCTTTCTTTCTTAATGTTTATTATTCATTTGGAGAGAGACTGTGAGCAGGGGAGGGACAGGGAGAGAGGGGGACAGAGGATCTGCAGCAGGCTCCGTGCTGACAGCAGAGACCCCGATGTGGGGCTTGAACTCATGAACTGTGAGATCATGACCTGAGCCAAAGTTGGATGCTTAACTGACTGAGCCACCCAGGCACCCCCCGGGTGGTTTTCATAACACCAATTACAGAAGGTAAAACTTAACAAAATCTTCTTGGCAAATGAGGATATGAAAAGCATGGATGAGAAAATATCATAGGGAGCATGAGATGCACTGGTCTGAATTCTGAGGACAAGAAATGAAGAAAGGCTGCAAGGAAATTATTAGCAGAGCAATGACCTAAAGGAGACTGAAGGAATGAGATGGATAGAGAACAGGGAGGAGGGAGTGTCCTTAGAGGAGGGGACCCTTGGTCCCCTGAGACACCAACTACAAAGAACACTGAACGTGGGTGTAGACACAGATGCAACATTCACGCTGTGGGGCAGTTCACCTGGTTCAGTGAACCTCGTTGCACGGCTTTGCAGGTGAAGGTGGATGTGGCTTTGCAGGTGAGGGTGGATGTGCCCTACATCATGGAAAAATGGCTTTCTGCTGGAAACAATGTCTCTCTGCAGCCAGGAGGGAGTTTGCGCTGTGATTCTCAAGGGGAAAGTCAAGGGAATTGTTCAGCAATCCCATATGTGCTGCTCTCATTAATCCCAGCCTTTTCAGAGAGCCCTCTGGACTTCAAGGTGGGCTGGATACTTTCCATTTTCATGTGGCCTTTTTTGGGCAGACGGCCCCGCAGCTTGATAGGGAGTGGCATTTGGCCCAAGCCAGCTGGCCTCTCTGTCACGGTTCCTGCACCCCTGTATGCGGAATGGTTGCTTGGTCAGATGGGATGGCAGGTGGGGCTGGGCAAAGTCAGCTGTAGCTAACAGGTCAGTGCCTCCTGATAGCTATCGCCCTTTAGTCCTTTGAGCACCTGGCTTAGGTTTGGTCGGTGAGCAGGTGACCTCACACCATCAGAACGGAGACTGTTGACGGTCCCTCTGCTTGCTGCTGTGGCCTCCTCCTGTGCATACTTATTTCTTTCACGGAGGCGATCACAGTCAGGTCTTGTCTTGAGTTCGCAGAGAAGCCAAGATGCCTGGGCAGCCTGCATTTGTTTAAGAGCATCCTTTTTCCTATCCAGCATTTAGTGCACTCCGTGCTTTTCCTTCCATTAGAACAAAAGCCGTTTACCCCCACTCTTTGGTTTTCATTTCTTTTCACTTGTCATGTGTTTCACATTTTAGTTTCCTTGTCTGAAGGGACAAGTGAAGTGCACGTATTTGCAGATCACTTAGCCTTTGATTCACATTTTTATTTAATGGCACCAGTGGGCATGGAGAGTGTGTCATTGCTATGACCTTTATAGTACATTGCCTCATTTTGAATGACTTTCTTAGCTCTGGGGTATCTGGGTCATGCTAAAGGCATGTAGTCCTGTTGGCTAAGCAGAGCAAGTATCCAGGTAGTGCTGGTAAACAAATGCCCGAATTATAAAAGAAGAATAATTTGAGGTTGCAGTGCAAAGTAATCCAGGTAGTCTTATATCAGGTTATTTGGTATCTTTCGCTAACTCACTGAGCTCACCCCATTTGCATTTCCTTGTTCCTGAAGCTAGGACAGCAATATGTATGAGGAATTGTGGACTCGGGTAGGTTTGGAGTGTGGATGCCAGTCATCTTGGTTGGAACTCATGGTACAAATCACCTAGAAGGCAGCAGCCACCTGGCAGGGGGTTCCCATGTAGATCACAGTAGGTGACTTTTAATTAACCAGTTACCTAGTCATATGAAACAAGACCAGAAAATGAGACTTCCCTTTGCCTGCCCTTTGGCATTTTCAATTTCTCTCTCTCTCTCTCTCTCTCTCTCTCTCTCTCTCTCTCTCTCTCTCTCTGATTACAGCTTCCCAGTGCAGCTGCATTATGACAAGGAAGGCAGTGAAAAAAGGTTCTAGATATCTAGGGTTTGATAAATTATGATGTGCATGGTGGGTGAACTAAAGGTTCGACCGTGTGTCCTTCCACCCTGAATGTCTTTCAGTAAAGTAGCTCATGTCCTTTCTTCTTAACGCCTCTTCTTCACAACCAGTTCTAATAGGAATAACAACTGTCTGTTTCTCAGTAGACCAAAAACTTCAAATGAGAGAGAAAAGGGAAGGTGAACAGGAATATCATCCCCATCTCCTGGCCCCAGGAATGGTGGATCCCCATTGATTACCAGTGCCTCACCAAATTACACAATTAAAACCGATGTATGTTTGAGTGAGAAATCCCATTCTGCTATCACAGAGGTGCTAATGAATCAGGCTGTTAGGTGGTTGTTTTTGCTGGGCTTCTATCCTTAATTAAGCAATTACGGGGTCTGCTGATACTTATGAATTCCTTTCAGATGCTTTAATTGAATTGCAACTTAATGGGTATTTGTAAAGTGGGGTATTCTCTCTCTTGGGACTTGGCCAGTTTGGTTCTGTGTCCACCGCCTACTTGCTTTCAGTTGGGTCCCAGTACCGGAAATGGGCAGCTTGACATGCCCATTTCTGGAGCTGCACTAGTTCTTCACTCTTAAAGATACCATTGTATGAAGTTTATGAATTATGTTCATGTCAGGATGTCCTGGAGGGCCACTCGTGAGGAAAACATTAGCGCAATAAACGGGTTAGGGGAGACTTTTTTAATGAGGCCAAGATTTTGTAAGCCCATTATAAGAAAAAGCAGTCTTTGATAGGTAGATTATGGATGATGCATAAATTAATATGACAGTTTCTGCTTCCCTGAATAGCTTTTAGTCTAATAGTGTAGACAGCTATGTGCAAAACTTGAACAAGGAAAAATAAAAAGGAGTTGTGAAAAACATAGGCAACATACCAGGAGAGTGCAAAGGAAAAAAACAATTAATTGGGGAACGGCAGAGACTTCACAAGAGAGGTGGCATTTGAACATCCAAGATCGGGAGCATTTCTTTTGGCAAGCTAGGTGTGATTGATCTAGACAAAACGACTTAGCCTATATTATTAGTTCTCAGGAAGAGTAGCCTGAGGAAGTGGTTTTGCACAGGCGCGTAAACCTCCTTCACTGCCCTCCTGCCATTGAGCGTTCAGTGAGTGCTCTCCCTGCGGCTGCTGGCCTCTGCACGTATACGATACCACCAGCCCTGGTCATGTCACGTGGATGAACGTGCAGGCCTACCAAGATAGCCTGATTATCTCCCATCTTTAGATCATGAATCATCCCCAGAATGAGCCTCATCATGTTTGTGGGTCATTCAATGGCATGGCTATTTAATAATTTATTTCCACTTTGCATTGGCTAGGAATTTAGAAATACATAAGTTCCAGCCTTCAAGCAAAGTAGTTGTGTCTACTGAAGTAAAGAAATGAAGAAAAAAATACATGCTTAAGAAGGCTAAGAGTAGGGGAAGCATGCTTTAAAAACTATACAAATGAAAACCGCTCCTGATTTTTCTAAAATAATCATGTACATTGTGATACTGTCAGGAAGGCTAAGGCAATCCTGGTTTACAGCCCAGCAGTACAACATCCGAAGAGGGGTGGAGCTGAGTGCTGGTTCAGCGCAGGGCAGGGGAGGCCTAGGGTATGATACTCCATCCAAGGACCACCTTTTTAGGAAGGATGTCAGCAGATTGCAGAAGGATCAGAGGAGAGTGAGCAGGACGGTAAGAGACCTAGAAATGCCAGGACCTGAGGACTAGTCGTAGGTATCAGAGGAGACTCCCAGGATGTAATGGGTATTTCAGGGTCCAGAGGCAGAGATTCAGTCTATTCGGTAGCCATTTCAATTTTTTTTTTTTTTTTTTTTTTTTTGGAGTCAGTAATAAATAAAGACATCAATAAAAATAAGATTTGTTCAGCATGGTTTAATGGCAGTCACAGACCTGGGAGCTAAAACTCTTAAAGACAAATTCTTGCTCTGCTCTCCTGCTTCCTGGTTAATTGTTTCCATCCGACTGGTCTGCTTATCTTAGTATGATGCTGGGACCTGGAGGTGAGGACCTGGAGGTGAGGGAGACAGCAAGGCCCACATGGCAGTTCTGTGCCAGCCTGTCTAGAGACCAGCAACCGAAGGGAAGCATGTTAGCGGTGCACAACCTTCTGTGGAGCCCAGCAGACTGCCGAGGGTGGCGCAGCCTCCTAACTGGGATGCTTAGCCCTCGCCCTCTCGGTTGGGTTTTCTGTGCCAAGAAGAGAAAGATGTTGATTTATCCTCAGCTGTTACGGGATGGGCTCATTCACTCCCTCTGGATGGATGGGTCAAAATTAAGAGAAAAGAATCCTTTCCTCCCAAATCTTTGGACTTTTGCCTTCTACTGTTGCTTTTTACTCTTGATGCTTTTGAGTTTTAATAATAGTTGAGACAAGAGAAAAAATATCCTGGATGGGAATTGGACTGATTCCATGCAAAGCTAATAAGAGCTAGTAGAGTGGTAGAAAAGGGTCAGACCTGGGAGCTTTTCCTTCAAGGTTCCTTTTCTGTTCCTTCTCCCCCCCCCCCCCCCCCCAATTGACCGTTCTTTCTGGGTCGGTTACAGGTTATGTAGGCTGCCTTCCACCTGGTGGGCCTGGTGGGACTGGTGGGGAGGGACTGGGAAGCTGCTCTCTGCTGGAGCGTTTCCAGTACCAGCACCTGTCTCTGGTTGTGCCCAGATACCTCCGTTCTAACTCCGTCCTTGTGTTTACCAGAAAAGTACATGTCAGTGTGGGTTTTTCATTGTCATCTTGTTAGCCTGTTGGCATTTGCCAGCAGCCATTTAGTAGAAGTGGTGGTAAGCAGCAACGTCCAGGGTTGGGCTACTCTCCACTCCCCCTGCCCTGTGGGGTGTCTATTTGGCCAGCCTAATAGTAGAAAATGGCAGGACCTGGATGCGAGAGAGGGAGTATAAATGGTGTGGTAATTTGAAATTAAAGGGAAATGCTTTGAAATCTGGTAATGGGCAGCCCCGGGGTGAACAGTACACACTGCCTATAAGACTTCATCCTGGTTGCTATGGGAACCACCTCTCACATCCCCTTTTCAAGCAGAGCTATGACTGGGTTTAAAAAAAACATAGTTCCTCATCATGAAAAACTATCTTTGCCCCCAAACCCTAGATCATTGCTCACCTTGGATTCCTTTCAGAAAATTTTCCTGAGGCTTCCCCAACCTGGTGGACTGTCTGTGCCACTCTGTGCCTGGCCCTTGGTATAAAATTTGAATGAACGGCACTAACACTGACATGAGAATTAGAACACACTAGGTGCCCGGTGTGGGTAGCTGGCCCTAGCACACCCTTGTGTTGCCCCTGAGTGGACGCCACAGGTGTTTACTCAAGGAGCTGGGTAGAACCACTGGCCCCATGATACATATCCTCAGGCCTCATGTATGTGGGGCTCCAAGGAAGCCCAGAGATCTGCCCTTAGTCTCACTGCCATGGGATTGGTCCCGGATTCTGATGTAGGGCTGCCAAGCACAGAACTTGTGGGAGCAAGAACAATTCACAGAAGTTCCTTTCATATCTGAGAGACATCTGAGACACAACTGCATTCTCTGTCGTGTTCTTTCGCCATTTGCACTTTCCCCCATTTATTTAAATTACCATGTTAACCCAGACTATTAACTTTGGTTGTGTGTGTGTGTGTGTGTGTGTGTGTGTGTGCGCGCGCGCGCGCACACATGTGTGTTTTGTTTTTGCTTTTTTAACCACCCTTTGCCTAGGATAAAGTAAATGAAGTCTACATCTCTGTTCAGTAGCCTTTGAGTCCTGGACATATGGCTCCCTTCACGGTTGGCTTATAGGCTTCTAAGTGGGCTCTGGAGAAACTTTGTTTAAGCTTTCTGGATTCCCTGTAGTTTTTCCTTATTATATCTGTGCTTTGCAACAGTAGTCCTGACTAAACCCTAGTAACTCCCGTGCTTACCTTCACTATATGTAGGAAGTTACTTAAATTGACTACTTCGTCTACAATGGGTAGAGAAGTTCCCGTTTCCCTGCCCTGGTGTGCCTCCTTCTCCTGAGCTTGTACATCTGCTAGTGATTTTTCTAGGGTTAATTTGGGTGTTTTTATTTTTAAATTGGAACATGGTGTCTGTCTCTTCTCTGTGTGTGTTTTGGATGCAGCCCCTGTGCTAGGCATGCGGTTATTAACTCTACTGATACACCAGTTCACTCATTAGCATTTGCATTTTAAATTACAAGCTAGAGCAGACGACATTTATGCTATATTTGTACCATTGCCTTCTTCATGAATGATGTCGTATGTGCAGGGAATTCAGAAATAACTCCTCTAGGGCCCTGATGTATTTTAGTCTCTTTCAGCTATTTCTTTTTCACTCTTGATTCTCATTGTTTGATAGGGATTTTTTTAATTCTGTTCTAAGTTTAGACCTATTTGTGAGTGCTACTGATTGGGAAGTGCTAATGACAACCCAACCCTTTGTATCAAAATAGGCATATTGCACAGAGTGGCCACCTTTCCCTTTCGCATTGTGCTCCTGGTAAGCAGTGCGCTTTGATTAGAAAGGAGGGAATTTTCTCCTCCACCGTTTGGTGGGCGAGAAGACATGGTAAAGGGCACTTGTTCTTGCTTGTATTCATGCTCAGATCCCTCCTTTTTATAGTTGATTAGTCCACGGTTATTTGTTAAACCTGTTATTGCATGGTGCTGCATGGGGAAGAAAGGGAAACTGTATGCCTTCACGGAGCTTATTTTTGACAAGAAGCACATTTAGATTGCACTAAGGACAGCACATACTTTAATAGTATGAGACCAGGTTAGAGGTGGCCTTTTTAAGTTTAAGTTCAGTCCTCTTGGGGGAACTGTTGCTATTGGCACATGGTGACTTCAGCACCTCGGGCACAAGAACCAAATCAGAAATGCCCACACATGGGGGCGCCCGGGTGGCTCAGTCAGTTACGCATCCGACTCCGACTCAGGTCATGATCTCACGGTTTGTGGGTTTAAGCCCCATGTCAGGCTCTGTGCTGACTGCTCAGCCTGGAGCCTGTTTCAGATTCTGTGTCTCCTTCTCCTCCCCTTCTTGCATTCTGTCTCTCTCTCTCTTTCAAAAATTAATAAACATTACCCCCCAAAAATAAAAAAATTTAAAAAGAGAAAGAAATGCACAGCCATGGATCACGGACCTGGGAGTGGAACCTTCCTAGGCTTAGATTAGCTTAAGCTAGTGTTTGGCTGGTTTCTGGCAGGAGATTAGGGGCAGAACTCTGGTACGTAGGTCTGTGTTCATGCCATCGTGCTGTTTCTTTGTGGTCTTCAAGTTTGGTTCTCTTGAGTTCTGTCACAGGGACCCTTCCATTTGGTGAAATCTAACTTAAAACATCATGAAAAGTCCTGGGAAGTCATATGGGAAGTTGTGCATTCTGGGTAAGCAAGCAAAAAATTTTCCAACTAATATAAACAATTTCTGTTCCCTCCCTCCCCACTGTCCTTCTCACTAATGATCTCCTCTCATGTAGTCATCATTCTGCAAAGTAGCTGCTGGAATAACCAAAACATAAAGAGTTGCATTTGAAGCTCGTGATCCAAGTACAGATGTGTTAGTTTAGAACCTGATCCCACTAAGGTGTGTCATTGTCACACATGGCATTTCATACAATAATAAAAGAAATTGCATGGTAATGGCATTTTTATTTTAAATGTTTATTTTTGAGAGAGAGAGGGAGATAGAGCATGAGCAGGGAAGGGGCACAGAGAGAGAGAGAGAGAGGCACAGAATCCGAAGCAGGCTCCAGGCTCTGAGCTGTCAGCACAGAGCTCAACACGGGACTCGAACTCAAAGATCACAAGATCATGACCTGAGCCAATGTTGGGCGCTCAACCTACTGAGCCACCCAGGCGCCCCACGCGGTAATGACATTTTAAGCCTACTCTCCTGTTGACCCATTTCATGCTATGAGACTGGCCTCATGGTAAAAACTGCCACATCACATTTACTCCTTATTCCCTTAGCAAATAGGGTTACCCTATGAATGAGTGCTTAATAACTTTTTCCAGTTCCAAATCCTACTTCACATTTGATACAGCTCTGTATATTTTTCCTTGATTCTGTTAATTAGCCTTGTAATAAATTCTTACCTAGAAATCTGCTGATTCAGTGTTCTCCAGGAAACTCAGACCAACCACTACAAACATTGCGATCAGATCTCCAAATGGGCTTTGTTGTCTTGAGGGCCCCATAGGCCTGTGAGGGGTCCTTCCGTTTAAACATGTAAGAGTTCAGGGACAGTTCTCCCTCAAAACTTTACATTGGTTCCTTTCCCAAAAACCAAAGACATGTGAAGTCCTTTGGGAAAGCTCATGGACAAGACAATGTTAACAAAGAATTCTTACCTAGTCTGTATTCCTTTTTTTCATAGAGGTGGTCCCTGTTCGGCACATCCATTGTTTGCTGTGTACTTTAGTGGCTTCCGTGAGCTCTGGACTCCACATGAGCTCTGGACTCCAAATCCACGGGCCTCTGTGCCTCAGTGTTTTCTTATAGCCTTTAGTGTCTTTTAGTCTCTGTGCCTTTTACCTAGCAAAACTGCTCTCCATGAACGAAGTTGGGCCTAACAGGGTGTGCACAAATAGCATGGAGGAGATGGGGGGATCCCTGGAGACTGGCGAGTGGTAAGGCTGGAGCCACCTGTGCAGTCAGATGACGGTGCATTTGGTTGTTGGTGGCAGGCATCTAGAGGGTTCTTTCGGTAGCATTTGTAAATGCTGCCTAATGATGCTGTTGGAGGCAGTTGAGACAAACCACTCAGTAAAGAACTGAGGAGTTCCCACACACTGTCTTTTGTGTTTTCATTGCATGTGTTATCCAGGTGAAGGGCTGATTGCTGCCAGTCACTCCCTGTCCTGCTGAGCTGGCGCTTCCGAGGGGAGGGCTGGGGCTGCCTGTGCTCCCCCAGCTGCCTAGCCATCCGTCCCTCTCGTGCTTCTCTGCACCTTCCTCCACTACGTCGTTGGCTTCTGACAGAAACCTTGAATTAAGTGGGTTAGGAATAAACTGCTTGAATGCGTTTGTGCAAGATAGCTTCTCTCACCAGCTATCTGAAGTGCTTTTTGAAATACACGGGAGCCCTTTGTAAGCTGCTTTATAAGCTGTGAAGTCCATTGTTGCTGCTCTCTGCAGCCAGAGTGTCTCTAACCTAAGTAATGTCGACTTGGCTCCGGTCCAGGGCTTGGGATTGGAAACTCGCGTAAGCAGCAAAGCCGCCCACCAGAGTCACTAGCAGCTGTTGCAGGTTGGAGGATTTGCAGAAATTGAGATTGCTGTTCCCAGATATTGGCACTTGCCTGGTGATGAATGACCGAGTCTGTGCGAGGGGACTCTGTATGCTTTCCTTCGGACTTTTCTTCTCAGCCATCTATTGTGGCGCCTGCTCAATGGCCCCGTTGTGGAGGAGGGCGGCTGAATGAAGGGGTGAGTGGCCTGCCTCTGCCGCCATTCCCTCCCTCAATTGGCCTCAACTGAGACATTAATAATAGCTCTTTGATCCCTTGAACTGGTTCTTGGGGCAGGAATTTTCATGGCACCATAGCACAGATGCCAAGGGCTAAGAATCTAACCTCCAGAGGGTAGAGAAATGAACTTCACCTGAAAGAGTATGATGTGAACTTCGTTTTGATTACTCCGGTGTCTTTCGCCTTAACCTGCCTTTCTGTGCTAGCATAGCCAGAGAGGTAAGACCAAAGACCAGAAGTTTATTGTGATGAAGTCGTTAACCGCTAGTGTGTTTATTTCTGATAGGATTGCCCAACAGTGAAATTTTTAGAGGGTGGTGCCATCTTGTCTAATTTCTTCTTATCATGTGTACTTATGCATATTTACATATGCATATGCCGAAACCAGTGTTAGAATGTCATCTTCGTAGAGATTAAACTGCAAAAAAATCAGCACGAAAGGCCTCCATAAGAGACCTCCACCCTCCTAACTTCCAGTCTCCCTCTCATGTCACCTTTTTATTTCATAGCAGTTGCCATTATCTGGAACTACTGGTTTATTCATTTGCTTTTTTGTTGACTCATTATATCACCAGAATGCAAGATACTTGAAGGCAGGGACCTGGTCTCACCTTATAGCTGTTGAAACCCTGTAGCGGTTCCTAAAACAGTGCCTGACCCACAGGTAGCACTCAGTAGACAGTTCTTGGATGAATGAATGAACAAAACACTGAAGTTTCTGGGCTAATACTTAGCTTATTTGAAAATTCAGAAAACAAAATACCTTCTTTCCCTTAGAGAATGAGCACTAGAGCCACAACAGCCCTAAAATAGCAAAGAGAGCACCGAACTGGATGTCTGTGTGGAGAACTAGATTAAGACTTAGAACTGTCCCCACAGTCCCATAGCCTCTCTGGGCCTTGGGTTTTTTCACTGAGTTGAGGGAGTGGATTATGTTTCTTTAGGGTTCATAGCAGGTCTGAATCACTAATAATAATAGCTTCAACTTATTGGAAACTTATGCTATGGGTTAATTCATTTAATCCTTACCACAGCCATATTTGGTGGATAGCATTACCATCTCCATTTCATAAATGAGAAACTGAGGCCTAGAGAAGTTCATTACGTTGCTAAATAAGCAGTGCACATTTTCTGGATCATGTTGTATATGCTGTCATTTAAATGCAGTGCCCACATTGACATTGAACATATTGTTCCCAAGGTCTTAACCTCGTCTGTTTCTCCCGTCTTCCCTGCTTTTATCGCATCTGCCTATGTTCTCTTGTTGGGGGTTACCCAAAGAAAGGTTAAGGGGACATTGGTAGTGGCTCTCTTTAGAAAATGCAGTAATAAGGTTATGATATTTTAGTTGTTTCGGAGTTTGAATTTGTTTTCCGGCCCTCCAGATGACACCAGTAGGATCCCATCTGAGATGAGAGCATGGAGGCGACATGTGATTGTGGAGCAGCAGGCAGGTCAGACCTGTGGGATGGGTTTATGAGCTGGGGCATTTATGGACAAATTAAACTTTAGCCCTGAGTAAGCAAAGTCCTAAGCCAGTTATTACTGCTCTGGCACTTCTAATGGGTCCTGTGCAACCCTTATAAATTATTCAGCTGCTTTCCTAATGAAGCCTAGTCCTGGTGGTACTTAAGCACAGCTTAGAACAGGTTAGAGGGAGAGAATATTTGCTGACCATTGGGGAACCCTCCTTTCTAACTTGGAGATGAAAAGGTTAAATGGGCTACTTGGAGTTGCAGACTTTTGAGAGATAATACATGAAACTGGTGTTGAAATGTTAACGTTGTAGACTAACAAAGAGCTTTCCTCTGAGGAAATGCCTGCTTAGGTTCCCTGGACTGACCCGATGCACCCTTCACAATGTCTTGACTCTGGTGATTCAGTGCCCCAGGATAATCCAACATTTAAGCGTCACAAGTTGTTGGGATTTAAAAAAAAATAATGATAATTCCTGTGACTTTATTTTGGTGTAACTTCAAATTTATAGAAAAATTAGACAGTAATACAGAGATCTTCCATTTACTTGTCCCATTTGCTATCAGTGTATTTTTAGAATCAGAAGATTTTTGCCAGATTGCCTCTCCTATCTGTTAAACAGCATAAAATAATTGCTTCCATTCCATACAGAACACACTTTAAAAAAGAAAAAAAAAGCTTGTGTGTCACCTTACTTGCTCCCTTGCCACAACCATGGTATTGCCCCAGTTTGGAAGGTGGGCTGCGGCAATTGTAGATCCTGGCTTTCCCAGGGAAACTCTTGCTTTCAAGTGCTGTGGTCAAAGTTCAGGCCTAGTGTCAGGCCAGTGGATCTTTCTGGTTCAAAAGATATCCTTATAGCAGCTTTGGGCCCTGTCAGGCTCAGCTGTTTCCAGGGATGAGCGAACAGAAGGAGCACATCCGTCAGGTAGTTAGCCCTGTCTGTGCGCCACTGGGAGCCAGCACCCCCTCGTATCTCTGCATGCTTGCTGTCTTGAGCTTTTCGTGCTGCCCCTAGAAATGATAGGGGCTTTACAATCTGACTTCCTTTCTGATTTCTCTAAATAACGGATCAGATTAAAGCAAAATGATTCCTCCGTATATACCGCCAAGCATGTTTGGGTTCGATTTTTTAAAGGTGCTCTTCAAATATCAGTGATTTCTTGATGAAGTTTGCATTTATCTGCATTCCAAGCTGCTGCGAGCTGCAGGACACCACAGAAAGGAATCTCAAGGCTGATGCTTCCCAACGTGCCCACTCAAAAGCATGATAACTCCTATTTGAGGACCCTGTCTCATGTTTCATGGCACAACATTTTAAAGGTCTCTTTTCTCTTCGCTTTCAACTTTGCACATTCTTATCATATTTGCTCTTCTGCATCCACTCTTCCGGTATTTTCACCAAAATGAAAGCCATGTTGGTATGTGTACTCGTCCTCGCTGATTGTGTCTCTTTCAATTGCACTAGGCTGTGGTTTTTTCATTCATTGGTGAATGGCCTTGATTTTTTTATCAGCAAGAAGTGTCGTAATAGTGATGCCAGTGTTAATAGCATTTGTTCATCGTAGTCAAGCATTTTGCCCCCGTTGGTTGCCATGATCCTGCAGGGGACTTCAGCGAGATTGTCACCTTTTGGTACAGCAGGACGTTATTTGGCTTAGGAGGGTTGAGATAGGAAGCCTAATTATATGGGAATAAAATAGGTGAAAGGTGAGATTGCAATACTTTAAAGGAAAGTTGATAATAGAAAGTTCACCGGACAGAGAATTGGAACACCTCGTTCTCATCCAGACTTTACTGCTCACTGGATTGCTTTTAACAGGGTTCACACAGGTGTCTGCCCCTACTTCTACGACTCCCATTGGCTGTACTTTTATTGGCTCTGTCCCACTGTTATTAACCCCAAGACATTGTCCCAGCTCTGTGGCCTTGGATTCTGTTAAATGATAGCTGACATTCTTTCAAGCCCTAAAACTTTCAAGGGCCCTTCTTTCAGGGGCCCTTATGAGCCCTTACTCTTACTCTTGCATTTTGAGTTTGCAATCAAGTCAGCTGGCCAGTAAATTGAGTTGACAAAGTTTTCACCTTGATATAAATGTAATCTATGTGAGTAGGAGTTGACAACGTCGAAGACAGCCAGTGTCTTCTCTCAGTTCATCAGATAAACACTCTAACTGGATGACAGACCTCAGTTTTAAAGTATCCTGGGCTTAAAGGTGAGCTAGCCAAAGGCTAATGCTAATGCCATCGATCCAGTTCTCAGAAGAGCAATTAGGACCCTAATGAGATGAGGACCAAGGGTTTCTGGGATAGCACCAGAGAGAAGTTGAGAAGCTGCCTTACCAGCTTCCTTGAAGGCAAGCCGCTTGTTTGGGATGCACCCTTTGCTCACACATCTCCCCTGTATTCATGTAGGACGTAGGCACCGACATGGCCCAGCTGCCTTATGTTTCTCGTTCTCTTCTTGGTGGGATTATACATTCACTGTGCCTGAGCATTGGCTTTATCTGGAATTTGTTTTTCTTCTTCACGTGCCCATTTTTTAAAGCTACAGATTTCAACACTTAAGCTGAGAAATACTTACGGGTAAAATTCCATTAGAATGCTGGTTCGCCCACTTCACACATGAGGTATATTAAGGGTTCACCTTTAGCAACAACCCAATTAGTAATTGGCAATACCGCTTATGTGCGGTGTGGGATTGTTAACAGTTGCTATGAGAACCTTCAGTTTTGCATTCCCTGACTCACTTTACATGAACAATGCAAATGTGAAGAGATTTGAAGTGGGGGGGAGATGATAAGACGCGGAGCTGGCAAATAAATGAAGCTGTTCTTTCTTGAATCATTTTGAGTGGTAAGTTCTCAGTGATCATTCAGTTCTTCCGCCTCCTGCCCTTGTGGTAGTTTGTTTTCCCTAAATCTTTAAGAAGGAAGTAAAATAGTTTGACCTTTATTTGCATTGAGCTTCAAAACAGTTCAAGTTCAATACTTAGCAGGAAGATTGCCTTTAATGAGCTACGTTTAGAGGAGGTGGATTTTAATCTCTTAATGTTTGGAAGGAGATGAGATGCCCGTACACAGTGAGAAAGTTTGCAGCCTTATCTATTATATTTGAGACTGAATCACTCTCCCAGCAGCATTTAAGAACAACAACAACAAAAAACTGCGTGGGTTTCTTTTTGTTGTTGTTGTTTTATTTTTGGGGGGCAAAAAAGCATCTCATCTATAGCATGTGCCTATGTGTGGAATCTTGAATTAAAAAAAAAAAAAAAAACCCACTCACGTAGCTCAGAAGTCCTCTTTCCTTGTTTTGGACTTCATCTGAGAAAGAAATTCTGGTTCCAGACCAAGCTCCTTCTCTTCCTTCCCAGCTCCCTCCCCTCCTCAGGGTGAAGTGTGGGTTAGAGTCTCTAAAGAAGGAAAAGGTGCTTCCTCAGCCTTTGTCAGCGCTAATCTAATCGCCAGCTGTCTTTAGTGCTCTATCACTTTGTTTTTTCTTTCCCTTGTTATTTGGTGGGCCTGGTTTTATGCTGAATAGAAGAAGATAGAAGATAAAGAGTGCTTAGTTATCCCTCCTCCTTCCTCTCATTCCTTGTCCTCTCCTTGCACCTGAAAAAGGATTATAATGCTAGGGTGGACATTCTTGGTTTGCATTTTGGAGCAGGAGCTTTATAGGAGGGCCTGTAGTCAGCATCCAATGGGAACTGGCTGTACTGACCACTTGTTGGTGTGAGTAGTAATGTGCCCTCAGAGTCCCAGGATGGTTCCCTGGCACTTCCAGATATAGCTCGAAAGCTCATCAGTCCCAGTGAGTTCTAGCATAGAGCTTCTCAAATTTGTTCAGTAGGTCTGATGCAGGGCCAGAGAGTGTGCTTGTCTATCAAGGTTCCTGGTGATGTCATTGCTGCTAATTTGCAGACCACTATTGAATGGAAATGGTCTAGACTCTCTTCCTGTTTTGTTTTTCCTTGGACTTGGATATTAGGAAATATCAATTGCACACACAAAACCTTAGTGGCTAAGAGGTCAGGTTTTAGAGCCAGTCCCCATCTAGTCTGAGTTTAGGCTCCCCACTTGCTAGATATTTGAAACTCTGTTTCCCCATTTAAGAAGTAGGGGATGAAATGGTGTTACTGTGTGATCAGCAAAACACTATGTGGCCATTTTGCACCCATACTTGATGCATGATTTGAATTCTGTTCACAGAAATGCCATCTGGGGCACCTTATCCTTGTGATATCTGAGGGCAGTCCTGTACTTGAACCAGGGCCATACTTGGCTTCCTCTCTCATCCATGAATGTAGAACTGTGTTCTTAATGTTATGTTCCTTTCCTCCTCTTCACATTAGTCCTTGTTTATTTTGCTGTTGGTGTTTAAAGTTTATGTATTTTGAGAGAGAGAGAACTCAAGCGGGGGATGGTGGGGAGAGCCCAAGCAGGCTCTGTACTGTCAGCGCAGAACCCTTACTGTGAGATCATGACCTGAGCTGATATCAAGAGGGGGAAGCTTAACCAACTGAGCTACCCAGGCGCCCCAGCCCTTGCTTGTTAAGAGGTGTGGGGCCCTTAGTGCAGCATCCTAAGCTGGTCAGTCGTTGTGGCCTCATCTTCTGGAGCTGTAATGGATGTTTCCTGCCTTGATACCTATATTAAAATTCTCTTTGTGGAACAGCAAAGTCTCTTTGTGGAACAGCCCTCCATGAAGGATACCCAAGCATTGTTTTCAGTAGCAGTGGTAGTTGCCGATTGAATCTCAAATATGTAAGGTTATACACTCTCTAACAATAGAGGTTCTGTGCCTGCAAAGGAATTCTTTCTAGAGAATAACGTTGACTTATTCAGGACAGAATGGGATGGTTAAAAGTAGAAGATGGAAATGTGGGGCTGAAATGGTTGAAAGGCATGCCCAAGATCATAGGGCCTTTCACACATCCTGGTCCCTTCCTTAGTGGTGAGTGTAGGAACCTCAGCAAATGTCCTCAGGTGTCCTCTTGAATTATGGGGTGGCGGGGGGGACTTTTTCTAGGAGAAGATTCCTTGGTTCTTATTTGGGCCTGCATGTTGGAAAACCCACATTTGCCACATTGAAGTGTAGCTGGCTTCTGTTCGTCCTTCACTTCTCAGCTTCTCATTTTTTCCCAGAGAACTTTGCTGACTCCTGGACTAGAGTAAGCCATTCCTTCTTAGGTGTTCCTAAAGTTCCCTGTAGTTCCCTTCCTTATGTTTTTATGCAAGCCTTCTCTAATAGATGCTAAGCTTCCTGAGTCTTTGTGTTGCTTGCCTCTCTTGTGTTCCTGGTGCTTAACACTGTGGTGCCTGGCACATAGCAGGCACTCAATAAATACGTGTTGAGTCAAGTGGAAACTTCATCTACTTCTGGAGCCCTGAATTCTTCAGTGGAAAATAGAGAGCAAGAAAGTGATGCATATTCTTACATACAGTCTCATCATGTAGCAGCTTTGATGCTCATTTCTGTTGGATATCATTTCCAAGATACTTGTGGAGTTTTGTTTGGTAGTTGTGTTTGTGGCACCAACGTGCATTTGTAATGCTCTTGGGAGCATATCCTGCCTCCGGGAACTGGGACTGTACATGAGTAAAAATCATCACTGATTTCCAAAGAGCAGGCATCAGCCACAGAGGGTGCAACATGATGGAGTAAGCTCAGGGAACAGGAGAAAGCAAACTTCACTTAGAAACTACTAGCTGTAGGCTAAAACCTCAGAACTCGTAGCTTTCCTGCATTTTTCAGACCCTATAGCCTTTGTGACCCCTGGAGATTCCCGAGCAGATCCATCAGGCGGGGAGGAAAGCAGCTCTGTTGGATTTTATCGCTTTTTGCTTTAGCTTTCCACGCTACACGACAACAACAACAATCCAGATTTTTTCTGAAGTTGCCTATCAAAATTGAAAGTGTCAGATACCCAATATTTTGAGGCCAGTAATTAACTAGAACATTTTTATTTATGTAGACGCCTGTAAAACATCTTTATCAATATAATCTTGACCTTTTTTCCTAGTATGGGTGATTGTAACGCAAATAAGAAGAGCATACAGTTAAAAGAGAAGAAAGCATCTGTGATTAAAGTGATTGACTTACTCAGCAGTTTCCACTCCCTCCGCTGTTCAGGGGCCATGTGCTAGAATGTTCTCTTCTTTCCCATTGAACTTTTCTTCCCTCCAACTTTACCACCCACGCAAACTTCTCATTCAGAGATTCCTCTTCCAATCTTTTGTAGTTTCAATCCCATTTCTTCTTTATTTACCTCAGTTACTTTTCTTTTTCCTGCCCCTAGTTTTTTTTCTCTCCCACTTGCTTCTAAGAAGGAAACCTTTCTTTTGCGTGGCTTGTGAACTAGTGCCCGTGCGCTCAGTGCTTTTACATGGATTGTTCATTTAATCTCCCTTAACTTTGTCAATCTGCCCTTTATTTAATTTACTGTCACAATGGCAGTTTGGGGGATAGTAAAAGAAATCAAGGAAAAGTTTTATATGCTTTGAATCAAATGAAATTTTTTCCCTCATACCATCAGTGAATCCTTTTCACTTACATCTGAAGCTATTGGAAAGCAAGTCTTGTTAATTTTCATTTATTCAGAGGCTGCTTATCCAATTTGGCAATTATCACTTCCTTCTCTGCACTCTCCTGCTGCTACTCTTATCTTAGCCTTTTCACTGTTCCTCCTCCACCATAGGGAAGGAGAGGGGAAAGGAAAGAAAATTTAAACAGTAAATGTTGCTCCTTATTTTTAATTAGATTTTTCTGAGGCAATATGTAAAAACTGACAACAGTTAGGTTCAGGAAATTGGATTGACTTTCTCAGATTCACTGTCTTATAAGTATCTATTGGTTTTCTGGGCAGACATGGATTGACTGATTGATGTAGACGAGAAGTTACAAGGGGCAACTAGAAGAGTGCCACCCGATGTAATGAACCTGGAGAACCTGTCTTCCTTCCTTCCTTCCTCCCTTCCCTCCCTTCCTCCCTCCCTCCCTTCCCTCCCTTCCCTCCCTTCCTCCCTCCCTCCCTTCTTTCCTTCCTTCACACAGGTATTTACTGAATGTGCACTGTGTTCCAGGGACACAGCAGTGAACAGGACAAAAGCCCACCTCCATGGCGCTGATGGTGGGTTTTTGTATGGCGTTGCAGTACTGACGATCTGACCTATGGAACTGCGTATCTTCCTTCCCGCCACAATGCAGCACACGATCCTCCTGAGAGCAGGAGCCTTTGTTATTACCTTCTCAAGTAAGATTGTCAGTCTTTCCTTCGTTTCTGCTGGATTTCTTCTGTGTGATTAAACAGTGGCGCTGCTGGATACTTGAAGCAAGGGTTGAGAGAGACCCTGGGGAGACTTATTTCATCCTCTAATCTCTTATGTCTTCAATTTTGTCCCTCTTCCCCTGGAAGCTCAGTCTCCATCCATGTGACCACTCTCCAAGAGCGTTGTGTTTGTGTTGGCAGAAGTTAGGATCTGGAGAGCAATACTTCTTATGGATTAATTGCCAAAGTAATTATATTGTAAAATAATACGCGTGATTGATACTTAATATATCCCTCTCTAGGGAGCTGGAGAGCTTCACTGATTTGGAGAGATGAGCCAGTTGCTTGTTTAGGAGCAGAGCTTTGTGTGAAAAGCCAAATTAATAGCCTGGACGTGAAAGCGGGAGCAGATACTGGCAGATGGCTAGAGGTTAACCGCCTTCACCATAAAGGGTGTTGTACCAGGAAGGAGCCCACTGGTTACACTCAAGAAATGTAAATCTCTTGGGGGTGCCTGGGTGACTGAGTCAGTTAAGCCTCCAGCTTCAACTCTGGTCATGATCTCACAGTTCGTGAGTTCGAGCCCCATGTCGGGCTCTATGCTGACAGCTCAGTGCCTGGAGCCTGCTTCAGATTCTGTGTCTCCCTCTCTCTCTGTTCCTCCCTCGTTCACACTCACGCTCTCTGTCTCTGTCTCCCAACAAAAACTGAATAAATGCTTAAAAAAGAAAAGAAAGAAATGTATATCTCCAGGAGGTAATAAGAAGAGGTAGTTCTCTTGCCGAGAAGCGGCGTCTCTAGTATCTGCACTGGGGTTGCTTGATCCGGACTCCACCCCCACCCCCCCCCCCCCGGCCCTCCTGCTGCCACAGCTGGCGCTGACTTGAAGGGTACTGGCTCCGAGCAGCAGCTCTGTAAAGTCTCTCTTCTTTCTTGTCGGGAAGAGCACATACAGCCTCTCGGTGTGGGCGACGTCCACATAACGAGAGCGCCTTATTTATTTTGGGCCCATGAGCTTGCGTAACGTGCCTATTTAACACCCTCCTAAAAGCGCTTTTCAGCACATGAGCAAGTAAGGAAGCCCACTAAATCCTGCCTCTTCTGGGCACAGTGGGCTGTTTAAGGTTGTTCCTGCCGCTCTGTATTTATGGACAGGGGCTGGAGTTATGACATTTATCTCTGTTGGTTGGGGCACTGATATATAACTGCCTGCGGCTCCCGTGGAGAGCGGCACCTTATCTTGAGAGGGAGCTGTAAGAGCACGCCCGTAACTCATCCTGCCATGCTCTGCGGCCATCAGTGTTGGAAACCACTTCACCCACCTGCTGGGGGCGGGGGGAGGGGCACACAGTCATACTTACAAGGGAGACTTTGGTGAAAAATTATCTAGGGTTTAAAAGCGCAAGAGAGGGAAACATTGCTCCAAATAAGCTCTCCTCAGGGTGGCCTGTTTTGACTTGCTTCCCGGCACGCTCTTCCTTCTCTGTGTTTAGCCATATAGATTTGGGTTGTTTTTAAAGAAAAGTTTGAGCGATTTCTTTTCTTTGCTGTGTTTTTGTTCTTAGGAAATACGTGGTAACTAATGAACATGTGGGAAATAGAAAAATTAAAAATGAACAAACACATAGTAAACACTGATATGGAGACATACCAGTCTCCAACGTTTGCGTGTAAGTACTTTCCCATTGTGTTCTCAGCCTATTCCCTGCCTTCTCTGAGAGCCAAGAAAGACTTGGTTTGATCTCCAGATCTGCTGCACAGGCCCTCAGTAGCTTGGATTAACTTGTCTGTTTCTGTGCCCTGAAAATATAGGATTGGTAAATTTAAAGGAGATTAAAAACAGAAAACTGAATAGAGAATTGGATAGAAGCCAGGCTGAGTCCTGTTGTTATATTGTCCTTGGTCCTGGCCCTTGGGGTTTGTGGTTGAGCAGAAATTTAGGGCTCCTTTTGAACTTTTGAGACCCAACCTTTTAAGGACCAACAGCCACCCCATTTCTTGGACATATTATCAGGGATCCTTAGTGTATAGAATCAGTTTATTAAAATCTTCCTTCCAGACAGGATTCTAGTCTCTTGTGAGTCTTTCTGCTTCTGTTCTCATGACCCTCCTGATCTGCCTTCCATGTACCAGAGAGACCTTTCTAAAATGTACATCTGCTCCTGTCATTCCCCTGCTTGTGACTTCTCGGTAGTTTCTTTGCCTTCAAAATAAGGCATTTATGGCTGTCTGGTACCTGAGCCCTGCTCACCTTTAGAGCTTTGCCACCCTTCACCCCCACCAAACCTCTTCCTGAGCAGAGGCACTTGAAGTATCTAGAACCAGCCATGCTGACCTTGGCGCTGTACACATTCTGCTCGCTTAGGTTGGAGTATCTGGTCCCTTCTCTCCTTCCATCATCACCCCTTCACCCCCAGGAGTCTGGCTCAGGTGTGTGCTTTCCGGGAAACCTTAGTTTAACATCCTGACTATCTGTGCACATGTCTGTCTGTTGCTCTAACCTGTATGTTCCTTGTTCATCTCTTCTGTATGAACATATGCCCAGCCCTTAGCCCAGTGCCTGGCCTGGAGGAGGAATAGGAGGAATGCGTCCCATGTATGCTGAATGAATGGAACAGTGCTCGATTTTCATACGGTAATCGCCTGCCAGGTCTCTGCTACCATTTGCTTCCTCTGGGACTGTGGGTGCTCCATGAAATCCAGAGCCCAGGCACCCCACTTCTTTCAGTTTCTCCACTATGTGCAGTAAAACCGTGGAGGATATTTCAGATGGCATCCAAAGGAGTGACAAGTTTGTGTTGGCAAAGATAGCATACATGTGAAATCCGTTTAAATTGGTGAGGAAACGAGGCAAGGATGAGGTTACAGAATGGAAGTTCATGTGAGAAGACACAATGAGAGAAAGCTCCGTGGAGTGCCTGGAGGCTCAGCAGAGACCTGAGGGCTGTTGCCTGGTCCACCAGTGATGATTACGGAGTTCGAAGGACAGAAACAAACCACAGTTGAGGGTAAATCAACTTGTCATCCTAGGCCTGGGCACTCCGGGTTTGGTGCTACATGTGTATGCACATGCACCCCTGCGTGTGTACAATTTTTGCTGTCTTCTCCCTGGAGGCCCCACCTCCCTTACTTTACCGTATGTCACTCCTCATCTGTCACATTATACAATTTGCTTGTTTATTATCTTTTTCCTCCATGAAAGCAGGAATTCCTTTCTCTCCATTCACCACCATAGAGGGAAACCTAGCACCTAGGACATCTCCTAGTCCATAGTGGGTCTTGAATCAATAGAAACCTTTTCCCTAAAAAAGGAAATGTAGGATAGGAGACTGTATAGAAAACGAGCATTTACCAGTCTGCTACTCATTGTTCTGTGGCCAGGGGAACTGGAGATAATGAAAATGCATGCTCCTGAAGTTCTGTTCCCAGCTCCCCAAGAAAATAAGTCTAAGTTCAGTTTTTCTTCAAAGTTGTCTTGCCATGTGAAACCCACCACTTCTGAGCCATGGGAATAGAGAGGTGACGGTGTTGGGACCACATCAGCACCGTGTTTGGAGCCAACGGTAATTCAATAACTAGTTTCCTCTCCTGCAGAGGTTCTCGGCGTCCTGTCTGGAACTTGCCCTGCTGGAAGCCCAGTCCTTCTCATGTGCTGTCCCTGTGCGGGTGGTGGCCAATTAAATGGCCATCTCATTGTGAAAATGCCTGTACGGAATTGAAACTCATTCCCTTATCTCGTTCTTCTGATGCCACACCTGCATCTTGTTGACTTAAAACAGAGACAGAGAATATGACCTCCTAAATTTTCTGTTTCTGGCCATTCATTGTGTTCCTTGGAAAGCTGTAGTTTCCATTCCTTTTGGTATGTACTTTTTAAACAGCAACAAAATTATGGGCTTGTCCTCGCTAGTCTTGGCTGTACGGTAGAGGTGGTGGGTCGTCGAGAGCAGGATTGCTCACGATTCTGAGAGTAAGAAGGGTGGGGTGAGAATAATGGCGGCAGGTAACTTGTGATCAGCGGCGTTTGGCTGCTGCTTCACCGGTGCAGGGCTCTGTGTTGAAGGCTAGGGGGCAGGAGGATGCATGGGGAACCATGTGGACCAGCAGGCCCCAGCTGAATCTACTTGAAGTCCAGTAGTACAAGGCCTGTCCATATTCAAGAGTCAGGTCACCTATGGGAAGCTTCCTCCCTGTCAAATAACCCGGTCCTTGCTGCAGAGGGGTTTAGGATAAAGTGGTTTTCTCTTCTGAATTACTTTAGTAGGCACTTACTTTTCCCCCAACATTGTTAAATGCTACATAAATAGTAGCTTATCTGATTTAATATGTATAATAACCCTATAATGCATTTCGACTTTTATCTCTTTCATAGGTAAAGAAACTGATACCAGTTGGCTGTGTAAATGGCACCCCTGGAATGAATTGGGGCCTTGCAGGCACAGCCATGCATGGGGGCCCTGAGAGGCACAACTAGGGCTAACCCTGAACTACTTTGAGTGTCAGAGTTGGCAGGCAGGTTACTGACAAGAGTCCTGTAAGACCAGAGTTCGGGTTCCTTCTGAACATGTCATTTTAAAGAGACTATTTTATGTCATTTTCATCCATTCTTATGTATCCAGAGTGCTTGCTTCTTCTCTGTGGAACTGTGTCTGTTCCACTTTAAAACAGGCAAGTGGCCCTTTCCTGAAGCATCAGTCGCCTTTCATGCCTTCCCTCAGGTCTGTGCAGAATGCATAGGTGAGAGGGGTGCCAGGTGGCTCAGTAGGTGGAGCGTCCGACTTCGGCTCAGGTCATGATCTTGCAGCTCATGAGTTCAAGCCCCACATCGGGCTCCGTGCTGACAGCTCGGAGCCTGGAGCCTGCTTTGGATTCTGTGTCTCCCTGTCTCTCTGCCCCTAACCCACTCGCATTCTGTCTCTGTCTCTCTCAAAAATAAATAAACATTTAAAAAAAAAAAAAAAAGAATGCATAGGTGAGGAGCTGTGGGGAGAGTAAACTGTGAGTCCACATTCTGGAGGCACCAAGCATGAGTGCCAGACTAGAACCAGTGACTTCTTGGCCGCCTGGTGTGTGTCTGCACACACAGGAAATGTGACTGCAGGTGTGAGTTGAGGGTAGAGGGATAGAGAGAGAGCACGTAGCACGCTGGCACGTTCGCTGATTGCCACTGTTATTACAGATCTAAGGCAGTGTTGAATTAGCCAATTAATAAAAATGAATATGCCATTGGAAACTACGTTTGTGTGGGGCTTTTTGTTGTTGTTGGTAAATTGGCTAATTTAACACCATCCTAGAATGGTAGCGATTGTAATAGCAGCAGCCCACGAGTTCAGGAGAAGGTGGGGGTGATTCCCTCCAGAGCTTCCTCGGGCATTTCCACATGCCCTGTGCTCTTATTCTGTGAGGCAATGGGGTAAGCCGTATCTGCACATCAGCTGGCGGTGGCCTTTTGGACTCCACAGGATGCTGGCCAGACCTTCGTTGTCATGGGGGAGCCACTTAGGAGTTGTTCCCTTGGCACACTATGTTGCCATTGTTTTTATATACACATTCCTACACATATAGCTGTTAGTATATTTATTCATCCTGGATGCCATTCTAACAGTGACTCTCCATTTCACTCAAAGTAAAAACTAGAGTTTTTATTGTGGCCTCCAAGTATGGCCCATCTGCACCCCCCCACCCCCCCACCCCCCCACCCCCAGTGTATGTATTCCCAACATGTGCAATTATGCTTGGCATGTGATAGGTGCTTGGTAAATATTTGTTGAATGAACAAATTCTGACTAGCCACAGTGCTCCCCCATGATGGGGAGATCTAGAAAGCTATGTTGGCAGTCATGTGGCGAGTGTAGATTTTCACTTCATCCTCAGTATTTTGCAAACACCAACCAACGGAAAAGTCCCTTCGTGTTCTGCCTCCCTCCCCCAACCCCTTCTTCCCCAGAAGCCTGCCATCTATCCTCATCAGTTGGAGAGAGAGGTAGAAATAGACCTGCTTCTCAAGCTGCTGCCCATTTGTGCTCTGGAGCTGACTGGTGGGGAGATAAGGGCCAACAGTGCCTCTGTTTCTGTCACTTTCTCCTTTCCCAGTCCCACATGGCAGTATCTGGGCCAGTATTACAGCTGCTGGCTGAGACACCCTGTTTTTCTCACCTTTCTAGAATGGATCCTCATTACTGATTCCTAGCCATACTGGAGGCATAGACTTTACCTAAGACAGTTTACTGTGTGGGATAGCCTGGATAGGCATTACTGGTCTTTGTCACTAAATGCCATTAGCAGCTCCCCTCCTTCCAGCCATTGCAGCAACCAAAAATGTCCCCTACAGATTTTCAGACTCCCTTTGGAGCTGATACTGCTTCTAAGACCCACTAATCACGAGGTGAAGAAGAAAGAAAATATATCTATCTAGAAAATGAGGTGGGGTTACAGAAGTTTTGCTGAGCATCATACTTTTTTTTTTTTTTTTTTTTTTGAGGCCCTGGCTGAGGTTAAATAAAGATGAATTAATAATGAAGTCAAATCAGCCTGGTTATAGGACTTATCCCATTCAGCTATGCTCTACAGCCCTAGGGGCATCACTTGCTGAGAAAATAGACATTAAATCTGTATTCACCATGATCCTTTTGTGTTGATCTGTGCAGCGAAATGGACCAGGTTGCCATCTATATTCACATCTTCTCGGAGTTATATTTTAGGAGGGAGATTAGGGCCAGACTCTGAGAGCCTTTAAAGGATTATATCAGATGCCGCAGTGTTACAGTGAAATTGGAACGAAGGCTCAACTTCTGAGAGGCTCGATACTAGGCTGCCAGTTGCCCACGAACATCCTGGAATGGAGTTTAGGGGAATCCCAAGAGGCGATAGTCCCGGGATGGACTTGGGGGCACAGAGAGGTCCTTGTCAGAGGTGCCTCAGTCAACTTCCCTTTTCTCTGTCCAGAGAAGCATTCATTAAATGCATCCTCATCCCTTCAAACCATGTAAACCCACACACACATGGGCCCTCTCTAGGTTTCCCACAGTCAGAGCATTTTATCCAGATAGTTATTGGATATAATGAGAAATATATACTTAACCTGCTTTGCAGGATTAGGTAATTAAGGAGCGTGAAGTTTGAACGTATTACTGAATATACTTCTAAAATCTTGTTACAATCAGTGGCAGTTTTTTCAGACACTAACTACAAATGGTGTTTACTTACAAATATTTTTTCTCTTTTTTACAAATGGAGCTACATGATGATGAGGTCTAGATTCAGGTATCTTCATTCTGAGCTGCATGAAAAGCAAGCTGAAGTAAGAAAATAGAAGAAAGTTTAGGATGATAACAAATAAAATTAAATCCTTTGATTGCCACTGTAACAAACACGTGCAAAAAGTACTCGTTTTCAAGAAAGGAAAAAAAGCAAAACCTAAAACCAAAACAACCAAAGTTTAAATACCACTTTTGCCACGTGAAATTGTCTAATCAGCCTCATTTTCTTCTATTGACATCATCAGCTTCTGTTTGTTCTGATGCTTCATTTTTAGTATCTTTATGGGCTTATGAAAGCAGAAAGATTCCCTGGGTTGGAACAAGCTTCTCTACCATTTCCTGTGGGCCCATTCTCAACCAAAATAAATCAACACAAATGCCAGTGTCTGCTCTCTTGCCAGGCCTCTGAGACCTCCTTGGAAGAAAAAGGGTATATCTTATCAAGCTCGGTGAAATCAACAAGCAGATTTAACCCAGAATACCCTCCTGCAGCAACACTGTTCCCCTTTGGGGACAGCAGGGCATCATACCAGCACCACTGATAGCTGATTGGCCTGCTCGTTCTCAGCACATAACCTATGAGTTGCAGGGATCTGATCCTGTAAGCTTATTAAGATCATTTTGCATAACTTTTAGAAATCAAGAGAGTATAGAGGCGCCTGGGTGGCTCAGTTGGTTAAGCATCCGACTTTTGGTTTCAGCTCAGGTCATGATCTCACAGTTTGTGAGTTCAAGCCCTGCATCAGGGTCTGTGCTAACAGCAAGGATTCTCTTGGGATTCTCTCTCTCTCTCTCTCTCTCTCTCTCTCTCTCTCTCTCTCTCTCTCTTTCTCTGCCCCTCCCCCACTCGCTGTCTCAAAATAAACTTTAAACAAATTTTTTTAAAGAAATTAAGAGAGTATAAATGTAGGATAACTACATTGTGCGTAATGAATTCCTTTTCTCATTGTGATTAAAAAGAAAAATAATTCCAGAGAGTTCTAATGTAAAGCCGTAGTACTTTTAACGTAAAGGAGTATGATGGATTCTCCTACTACTTGGAATTGCTGTGCTAGGAGGAAGATGGGGAAAGGGAATGAATATAGTCAAATAAATTAAGCCTCGAAACCCAGATAGTGCTGTGTAAGCAAGCTGACTACAAATCAAACAGAGAAGTGTTTGCTGAAGAATATGTGATCTTAGTTGAGGCTGAACAAAACCAGCCTCTTTGTACATATGTGTATATTTCTCTTGACATGTGCAAAGTCTGCAGTCCCAGATCCCTTTGGCAAAAAGTATCCGCCATCCATGAAGAAGAAAACTGCAGGGCAGATTTCCCCGGATAGCAAAGAGTAATCTTTGTCAAATGTAGATAAGCCTGTTGGCAAAGAGTAGATTGGACTTTTTTTCTGTGTGGTTTTTCTGGCTTTAAGGATCCCCAGATTTCCTTTGTTTGTTTATTGTTTTTAATATGTGAGTTTTATTTCTTAACATTGTTCTGGCTAGCATATATCAACCTGAAAGATGAAGTCCTGGTGTGGGTCACAGCGATCAAGCCCGGTGTGTTTGATCAGGCCCATCATGCAGGCAACTTCTGTCAGCCTTTCTGGAGAAAGTACTAAAAACCGTCCAGCTTCTCATTTTACAGAGGAGGAAACAGAGGCACAAAGAAATGGAATGGCATTGTCATGGTCACAAACTCTTTGTAATACAGTGGGGGTTTCATCCCATGGACTTGTAACTCTACAGCTTGCATTCTGCAATAACACATTTCCTAACTTAAAACCTTTTTTGAACAGATTGCTTCCAACTCAGAGCCAAAGCTACTTTAAGCAGCAGTTCAGATGATACTGTGATCTCTTGGAGTCTATAGAAAACTTGGGAGTAGAGCATATTTTCCTTCTTAGAACCTCAAGTCAAATCAACAATTACTTTATAGCTTTTTCTGATGATTGCATTCTATTTGATCTATTTTTCTCTAAGTTGTTCAACAGCCTTAGGCCAAAATCATTATGTTCTGACCTGAACAAGGAGATTGGGGCAGCTGGATTTGAAACTGTGAAATGCAAAGCATGAATAGGGTACAACAAGTCATTGTCTTGGGATGAGTGTAGATGGTGAGTGAGGGAGTACTAGTGGGTAAGACTGGAGCTGTGTGTTTCTCAATGGGGGGGCCAGAGAGGCATCTTGGGTGGAATGTTTACTCCTTGTCTGGACTTGCCATGAATTGCAGGATGTTGAACATCTTATCCTCCCCCCAGAAATACCACAGCACCCTCTGCCAGCGCGAGCACTGAGCACATCAGTAGACCGAGCAGTCCCACAGCAAGAGCTCCCAGAGGATGTTGCACGGTCCCCAGTGAGAAATCTGTTGTTTGGTACCACGGGTGGAGAAGGCGAAAGGTAGAAACTGAGGGAACACTGCAAACTCACTGTCCTGATTCAGGACCTTGCAGTATCCTTTTCAGTAGGATCAGTGTTTACTGACCGTGACATCCAGAGAGCGCACCCCCATGCCACCCTGATGCCTCATGTACAAGTTAGTGGCAAGAATGGGAGTGATGAAAAAAATGTTTGCTGAAATCACGATGGGGAAAAAATCCGTAAGGAATGTAATTTCTGTTTTCATGTAACTATCACTTGTTGCTATCTGTGCTGTAGCTTTCTGGGAGCCTGAATAACGGCAGCTTGATTTACTCTCTTCCTGAATTCCCAGCTGTTGTCTGTTCTTCATGCTTCACAAACCTCAGTCAGAAACAAGTCCTGGCATCGAGGAGATGCAGGCCCTTTCTTCCCATGTAGCACCCTGCCCCTCCTGGCTGATCATTACTCCTGTCATGCTTGTCAGAGTCAACAGTATCCTCAAATTATGTTTATCTGCACTAAACATGCTTTTCCATTAGATGCAGTTTAGTCTGCGTTAACTAAATTTCCTAAAAATGTTTCTAAGAGGGCCAACAGGTATTTTGGGTGTTATTTGATCTCTGTCAGCAGTGTGGCTTCTTTTTTTTTTTAAGAGCACAAGTGGGGCAAGGGCAGAGAGAAAGAGAAAGAGAAAATCTCAAGCAGGCTCCACATTGGGTGTGGAGTCCAGTGCAGGACTCAGTCTCACAACCCTGAGATCACGTCCTGAGCCAAAGTCATTCAGTGGACTGACTGAGCCACCTAGGCAAGTATGGCTGTTTTTAAGCAGTGGTTTAGACCATGGTTAAATATGCTAAAATTTATCAAGACCATTATCCTCTAGAAGTATCCATTTGTGTAATAATACATACTTTCTGGGTGTTTTCCCATTCTTCCCCCCCCCCCCCAGATGTTTATCACAGTGCTGTGAGGTAGGGAGGGCAGTTATCACTATGTAACAAGTGAAAAAACATGGAGACTCAGAAAAGTTGTTTCTTGGCCAAGGTCACACAGCTTAATTAAGGATGGAACTGGCACTTACTCCTCCACTATTTCCTCCCTCTCCTTTTCAGAGACTGAGGGAGGAGACCAATTTGATTTGTCCTCTTTGGATGTCAGAACAATGTTTCTTTTTTTAAAAGAATATTTTAAGCTTTTCAATTCCGATCTTCCATTGAGACAAGTTCTTTATTCTGCTGCCAACGAATTGTGACCTCCTGTCAATCAAATATATCTGTCCCTCTTTAACCCACTCTACTTGTGGTTTTGAAAGTTGTCTCAGTAACAGAGACCTGCAGTGCGTGTTGCCTGATGTATGTATGTAATGTGGGAAAAGCCATTTCCATAGGAGTAGGAAGTTAACACATTTTGGAAACTGCGGATGAATTCTAAAACAAGGCCCCTTTCTACTCTTTCAGCCTCCTTTGGATTTCTCTGCAGAGGTTTGATAATTAGACGTTGACACAGGGAAGTTTAAGTTATGATAATGGTTCTCAAATAGATCATAATTTTAATTAAAAAGAAATCTGATAACATGAAAAGCTATGTTTACATATTAGTTATACATACAGAGTGTTTGAATAATTATTATCTGTTTTGATTTTATGAAATGGTAACAAAATTTGTTGGGACAAAGAATGCATAGGAGGCAGTTAGTTGTGTCCTACTAAGCCAGTTGTTCCTTTTCTGACTCAGAGGTGAGTTGTGGGAGGAAGATTTGTGCTTTTCCGGGGATCGGCTCTCATACAGCCTGACCTGGTCTGGGGTTCCTAGAAGGGACTCGTGTGCCTTCCCAGGACACACATGCAGACTTTGTTCTTGTTCCTCCTCCCAAATGCCACAGCACCTTTCTGCCATTTTAAACACTGGGAGTTTACTACCACCCCCACAGGTTTCCTTGATGTATGTTCCTCTGGCCAGTTATTATTCTTAATATTCTTAAAGAATTATAAGAGTAAAAATGCCAAGGTTGACCCCTCTGCAAGTCCTCATGGTGTCCCCTGCTGCTGCCTGTGTCATCACATGATCCTTCTAAGTGTATTATCGCTGCATTGCCTAGTAATTGTTTCTTTGTCTGGCGTTTTGATACCTGGGACCTCATAGAGACTCAGTAGGTTGGTGATCTGTTGGTCAGCCTAACCAACCACCCTGTCCTAAGGAAAAAGGTCATTGTGGAGTGTCCCTGTCTCTAGTCAGTCACTGTGAGCACCTTAAACCAGGGCAGGAGGTTGGGCTGAGCTTGTTTTTTGTCTTCTACCAGATCTCCAAGCAAGCAGAACCTGCAAACTCATGTGGGAGGTGGGGCATAGGAAAGAGTAAATGATCTAGCAGACGGGACACTCAGTGTCTGATCCTGGTTCCATTCCCTCATATATAAAACCAGAGTGGTGGACAAAGATAATCTCGGGGTCTCTTAACTCCCGCTTTGGGAATTCTGTGATACATCCCTTTTTGAGGAAGACACTTTACTGTATTCACGACAAATGTGGGTTCGTAATGGCCCAAAGTCTGGATCTTCCATTTATAAACCCTGCGGCCAAGGACAAGGTATTCAGCCTCTCTTTGCCTTAGTTATCTCATCTGTAAATTAAAGTACTATCTGGTGCCTAACAACAGAAGTTAACACATTGTTATAGTCGCTGTAGCTGCTGTATTCATTTCTTTGTGATGAGACCATATTCTCTTGATATACATCGAAAAAACTATATGTAAGCCTAGCTATGTAAGTCGCCCACCCCACCCCCCATCTTCTGTGGAGCACTGGGTGTTAACCCTTTCTGGTATTTTAACATTGACTCCGGATTCTTGCCTATTTGAGTATTTTTTTTCCCACTTTGCTAATCCTTTTTTTTTTTTTTTTTAATTTAGATCCAAGTTGGTTAACATATAGTGCAATAATGATTTCAGGAGTAGAATTTAGTGACTCATCACTTACATATAAAAGCTGGTGCTCATCCCGACGAGTGCCCTCGTTAATGCCCATCACCCATTTAGCCCCACTCCCCACCCACCTCCCATCCAGCAACCCTCAGTTCGTCCTCTGTATTTAAGAGTCTCCTGTGGTTTGCCTCCCCCTCTGTTTTTCATCTTCTTTTTCCTTCCCTTCCCCTCCCCTATTCTCATCTGTTTTGTTTCTTAAATTTTTCTCATCTGATTTATGAAGTAAGTAGATCTTCAGTATCTTCACCTCATTTGTGAATAAATATCCTGATTAGGCCCTAGGGTACACTATCATCACTTGATCATTTTCACAGGACCACAGGGACAATGAACTCAAGTACTTAACATTCCTTCATTCCTTCAACTCGCCCATGCCCAGGCCACCCTTTGCAGGCACTCATTTTGCTGGAATTCAGCTCTGAGTTGTTCAGATGTCACCTTACCCTGTAGCTCAGTTTCCTTGCTTTTTGGGGTGGTCTCGAGCTTTCTACACATCTAAGAAAACTACAGGCCTCTCTCAAAAATGCCTCATATGTGAGGAGAGAAGAAAGGGTGTGGCCAGCTAAGGAAAAAGAAGGCCTTGAAAAAGCACTGTTATTCGAAAGGAGAAATGGTTTTAAATGGCCCACATGTCTGCTGGAAGAGGGACATTAAAGGCTAGTTGGAAAAGTCAGATACCCCAGTCTTTGAAGGGCCCTGTATCTGCAAGGTTGCTTACGTTGTATCTCAGAGATAAGTTGTTGACAACTTTGAGTCACAGCCATTCTTACTGAATTTGAATCCGAAGAAGACTGTCTGTCTTCTCTTCAGAAAATATGTGCACATACAGATCTCATACGATTTCATTACATTCACAAACACTAGCCTCTCCCCCAAGCCCATCATTGACCACTCGCCACCCCTTCCCCCCCCCTCCCCAGGTTGGGAACTCCTGAGGTAAGATCTAGGAAGAAATGAATGGTGGGTAACGCATTGTCATTTTAAAATTTTTAGGTATGACTATTACGCAGTAAGGCACACACAAGTATATACCTTGATTAATTTTTTTGAGAGAGAGAACATGAGCAGGAGAGGGGCAGAGAGGTGAGGGTGGGAGGGAGAGAGTCTTAAGAAGGCTCTATTCCCAGCACCGAGCCCAACACAGGACCATGATGAGATCATGATCTGAGCCAAAATCAAGAGTTGACTGAGCTCAACCTGAGACTGAGTCACCTAGGCACCCCCAGCTTAATTAATTTTATGTGTATAAAAATATACATATAACCCAAAGTCAGGTAACCTCTATGCACATCAAAATATAGAATAATCCTAGCACCTGGGCACATGGATGTCTCAGTCAGTTAAGCATCTGACTTTGGCTCAGGTCATGATCTCACGATTCATGAATTGGAGCCCTGCATCAGGCTCTCTGCTGTCAGCACAAAGCCAGCTTCAGATCCTCTGCCCCCACCCCCCCGCCCCTCCCCTGCTTGCATTGTCTGTCTCAAAATAAATAAATAAACTTTAGAAAAAAATACTTCTAGCACCCCAGCATGCTCTTTCATGGCCATTCTCTCCAAGATAACCAGTATTCTGGCTTTTTTCACCAAAGATTAGTTTTTACCTGTTTGGGACTTCATACCTGGAATCCTAATCCTACTTTACCCAACTAATTGTCTGTGAGATTCATCCTTGTTGTTAAATGTGGTGTCTTTCCTTTTTCATTGCAGTATTTTTAAGCAGTCAGTTTTACCACAGTATCAAGACTTAGATTAGAGAGGATCCAAACTTAGGTCAACAAGTGTGGCTAGGAGGCAATTGCCATTGACCTCCTAAGACATATGGGAACCTGAACTAGGCTGCAAGGTGGGAATGAAGATAGAAGAACAGATCTGAGAACTCTTTAGGAGGGTTCTAATCTATGCAGTTTTGTTGGTTACTTGATAATAGAGGATGGAGAAGAAAGAGGACAGTTTTCTGGTTTGCAAATAATAGAACATTTGTAGGTAACCTTCATTACTAGGTCAGTTTTGATACCTTGAATATTAGTTGCCTTTGGATTTTTGCAGATCCAGATGAATTAATAGAAAGGTCAGAATTAGAGATGAAAATTTTAAGAGTCGTCAGTTTATAGTGGATTTTGAAGCCCAAGGAGTGAATTTAATTGCCTAGGAGTTGGGTTTAGAGTAGGAAACCGCTAAAAACAGACCACCGTGAAGTTGCAAGGCTTAAGGAAGGGTCAGGAGAAGAGGGTCCAACAGCAGAGGCTTGGAGAAGCAGGAGAGCACCAGGAGGAAGGGTTAACAAAGAAGCCAAGCCAAGGGCAACGTCCATGTCATGGGAAGAGGAGGCTTTGAAGGTACTTAAGGTCAGGTGTTCTATAGCACCTCTCTTCCTGCCCCTCCTGTAGCTTTGTATGGTGTCTGTATAGATGCCTGTCTGCACTGAACTATGTGGATTTCAAGGGAGAGGGGCCATGTTCTCTCCATTCCTCATGACTCCAAAATCTACCAGGGTAGACCTCGTACCTAGTAAGTGGTCACTAAATGTCCAGGTTGCACTTGTATCTAAGACAGCCCTGAATTGGATGACCTTCCCTGATCTGACCGCCTGCATCTCCTTGGGGACTGTCTTGCTGAGGGAGTGTGGGCACAGCAGCCAGGCTGAGTTGTGTGCCTGCCTTTTGGCAGGGGACAGAGACGGGTTTAAAGCCCAGCTCTGCAGAGGCTTCAGGGCAGTGAGCAGTGCCGCTCTCTGGGAACGCCCTCCTCTTCCAGCAAGCTACGTGGCTCCTTTGGTTACATAAGATGTGTGTGTTCTGGCAGGGAAGAGCTGCCTGAGTGAGTGTTTAGCAGAAATGATTTGTGTGGAGTTATTTTGAGACCCCAGGGGAGGGAATGGCAGCCAAACCCTGCAGTATTTTAAACCGCATCACTCATCTACAGAGATTAATACATTACAGAGTCTCAGCCAGCACTCCGGTAACAGGGAAATAAGAATGCTAGGGCCCTATCAAATTGTTAAGTGCCAGTTCTCCCAGTATACACAAGGTGACTGCAGGCATTTGGACGGAACTTGGTGTCTCGAGATTCCCCCATACTTCTTTGACCTTGTCCTCCCTGAAGACAGGAGTTGGGCAGGTTTCCTCCTGTGGGTTCGGCCTGGGCTCACTTTGGATCTGCAGTCTGATTGTGCTCTCCTCCACTGTATAGGGAGCAAGTTGGTTTTCTAAGAGAGAAGTGAGCCCACTTTCTTTGTGGCAGCCCAAATTACAATGTCATTTAGGTGATTGAGCTTCTTTCTTGTGGTTCCAGGCTGGCTGGGAGAAATCCCTCCTTCCCCTTCCAAAAGTACTCACCTTTTCTCCTGACTCAAGGATGAACAGCTGTCTGCTAAGGGTGGGTGAAGAACAGAACATAGAATTTTCCAGCTTAGTGACAGCCTCCATATGAAACACTTACCTGTTTTTTTCTCTTGCCTATTCTGTGAAATTTGCCTCATCGCTCCCCACCCTTTTATTGACAACTGTCCTCTTTGCCATTCAGGAGCTGGTGTCTCCCTAGGATGGCTATCTGAGACGGAAAGGGCCTTCTTTCCCCCACTGCATCCACAGTTGTAGAGCCAAAGAATTCCTTGCACTGGGAAATCTAATTGCCTTCTGACCCAGTGGGATCCATTTGGGCTGGAGGACATCTAGGCCCTTGCTAGACCGCAGAGAGTCCCCAGAAGGAAAGAACCCTATCCATAACTGTCCACTTTGTTTTATATTTTTAGAAGACATACAATTACTTTAATGACAAAAACTATGGAAACGAAAAAGTATAGTTACATAAGTGGCGATCACAAAGTATACAGCTTCCCAGAGTCCACAAAATTCTCTACAAAGACGTGCACCTTGACGTATTTCTTTTGATTTAGGTACCTCACCGCAAGCCTGATCTACCCCAGCACTGGGCACAATGGGAAGATGTGGAGGGGAGCACTACTTACAGCTGGGGCGGGGGTGGGGGCGGGAAAGGAGAGATCCGCTCCCCCAAGGAGCCAGTAACCATAAGACTTCAGCTGATGGCGTCTCCTTCCTCTTGTGATGCTGGACGAGACCAGCCTGGCGGGGAATGGGGCTGGGGTGTGGTGGAGAGGAACAAGAAACAAGTGAGGAGGCACGAATAAGCCAGCACCTGGTGAAGTTTTCAGGTTGGTGAAAGGGAGCTGGCAAGCAGCCTAGCGCTTTGGATGAGACGTGCAGGCCATGAGGCGGAAGGGGGGCTCCTCTCTCCTTATTCCTGGGAATGAAACTGCATTCTCCTGTGCGCTGTGCCGAGGGCTCCACCCATTCCTGTCTCTGGGCTCTGCCACAGAAGACACTCCCCCTGAGTGTACGTGTGCCCGTTGGTGGGTGCAGCTCCAGTGTCCTTCTCCCCACAAAGACCAATTTCTGATCTGGGCCCCGTCACAACAGATGCTCTCTCCTGCCATAGGCTCGGACACGTGCGCTCAGCCCTGGGAGACGGCCCCTGCTGTTTCTTCACTGCTACCCCCTCAGTCTGCCTTCCTCCTCTCCCCCTTTCCAGCCCCACCCCCTGCCCTCTTTCCGTGAGCCAGTGAGCACACGCGAGTGCACACACACACGGCACAGACGCGCGCGCCCTGGGTTGTGGCGGCACCGGGAGTCACCATCGGGCAATGTGCTTGACTGCCAGCAGTGTTCAGGAAGTTTAGCGCCCCGTCCCTCCCTCAACACTCGACCCCGCCTTCCTCACCTGTCACGCCCTTACTGCCAATCACGAAGTTTGGCAAGCTTCTCTTCCAGGGACCTGTGCGGCCCTTCAGTTGTGCAGTAAGCAGCACACCACAACAGCTCTCTTCTCCCTTGAAGACGGGCACAGCCTGATGAGGCAGGTTACTATCTCCCATTCGGCTGCAACAGATCAGGAAGCTTGTCTGTCGGGCACCTGGTTTTCCCTCTCGCTGCCCTCCCTTCTCGCCCGCTTTTCAACTGAAGCTTTGCATCCGGCATCCCAGTTCAAATCCTGGTGCTTTGGTGTCCTGTTGCCACACTGAGACTGGAGCTGAAAAGCCTCAATTAAATGCAAGTCGTGCATTCACCGTCCCGCTGGCCACGGTGATGACCGAAAGAGTCATTTCTGCAGCGTCGCATCAGTGGGAAGTAAAGGATGCAGAAATCCTGTTCTTTCCCTTGGGTCTCCCAAACAGGGAAAATAATCACTTCAGTAGGACACTCTCCCTGAATTCGGCAAAGTGGATTCTAGGCAGTGGTTTGGATCTGCTGTTCCTTTTTATCCCCGAGAGCCCGGTGAATGAGAGAAGGAAATGAATAGACTGCTTGTCACAATACCACCAGGGTCTCCACAGCGCCTGGGGCTGCTGCTGAGAGACAAAGAATGGAAATGGGCTGGAATGGAGGCCGTGGCGGCAGGCGGCCTTCCACGGGCCAGGCTCCACCTCTCCCACACGGTCCCTCGAGGGCTTCCCTTCTCCCTCAGCCCAGGGATTCCTCCCGCACCAATGGAGCTGTCGGCACTGCTGCATCGTCCTGCCCGGAGCAAAAGTCCACCTCTGCCTGCTCACGGGGAGGCAGGGCTAGTACATGGGCTGTCCACACCCCTCCCCAGTCAATCCCACAAAGGCAGAGGTCACACTCCAAAGGTGGCTCTCGAGAGTGTGTAAGAAGAGACATCCCCACCGCACGTGCCCCAACACCCCGTCAAAATTTTAATTAAGTCAACTAGAAAGACATTTCCTGTTTGACAACACCCTTAATATTACCTGGATTAAAAGAGGGAAGCAAGTAGAAGGGTGGGAAATCAAAACCCGTGTCTTGTGAGGACCTTGCACTGTTTAGCCTGGAGGAAATAAGACAGAGGAACTAGAGGTATTGTCTTCACATATTTGAGGGGCTGTTGAGTGGGTCATGGATGTTTTCTGTGGTCCCAAGGAATTGGGCCAGATTTTAGAAGGCCTGGAATGTCAAGATTGTGGAGTTCTGATTTTATAATAAACTACAGGAAGCCACTGGCAGAGTTCTGAGCAGCATATTATGCTTTAGGAAGAGTGATTTGCTAGCTATGTGTAGGAAGAGTCTGTGTAGGGCAAAATGGAAAGCAGGCAGACAGATCAGAAGATTCTTGCCTGGAAGTGACAGGAGCCTGAACGAGCAGAGTTACGTTGACGATCGAGAAGGTTCCTTGCACTGAACAACAACCTTGGAGGTGAAGTTCATGGAATTGCCAAGAGGTAGCAGTTGCTGAGTTATATGGTGAAAATAGGGACAAATCTAAGATAGGTGAGGTTTTTAGAACAGGAGGGCAATAGTAACAAAACCAGAAGGGGACAAGGGGAGAAGAGGAAGAGGAGTTTGGTTTTAGACATGCTGAATTCCAGATATTGGCAGGACCCTCCCAGGGAACATGTCTGTGAAACATTTGGGATTGGGTCTGTGGCTTAGAGGATAATTCGTGGGTTCTGCAGGATCACAATGATGGAGAACGTGAAAATAGATGGGCCTTCCAAGAGACAGTGCAGAGCATAAAAAGAAGGGACAGCAGAAGACAAGATAGGCAGCCCAGAGAGCTAGGACACCAGTCGAGAGAAGCAAAGCCAGGAAAGAGTTGCACTACAGGACCATTGCACGGTGTTGAATGCCATGTAGAGATCTAGTAGGGCTCCCACCGAGAAGAGATTATTAGATTTGTGAGTGAGGAGGTTACTTTTCCAAGTAGTTTTAGTAGAAAGGTAAAGTCTGAGTACAAAATCATAGGAGCGAAGGCTTTCTGTACAAGGAGTGTAATAGTGCAAGTATATTGTCAGCGAGTGGAGAGAGAAGCCATTGTGGGAAGGAACAAAGAATGGCAAGTCTGGAAATTTCAAGTTTTGTGCTTATGGGGTGTATGTTTTGAATGGGGAAATCTGAGTCTGGGGGAGGAGAGTGGGAATAAAGAGGAAAGATCTCACGTACAGGAGTGGGGCATTCCTAGAATGAGGTGCAGGAAAGGAAGATTGAGGGCCTACACCTGTGGTTAATGCCACCTGCCTCAGCCAGTCTCCTTTGAACCACGTTTCCTTTCCTTTTGCCTTCTCTGTTGCATGACCGTAGGCTTTGTTAGGGATTGTTTTTATTACTTAGGGTATTCTTTCACTGTCACCTACACTGATGTTCTAGTTCTGGGAAGTTGATCTCTGCATTGGGTAGATTTTCTTTTAACCAGCATACAGCTTCCCTTTAAGCAGGAATTGGCAGACTTTCTCCATAAAGGGCCATGTAGTAAATGTTTTAGGCTTTCTGGGCCAGATAGTCTCTCTCACAAATATTCAACTCACTGTTGTACCATGAAAGAAGCCATAGACAACAAATGAGCGTGGCCATGTTCCAGTAAAATTTCATTTATGGAGACTGAAATTTAAATTTCATGTAATTTTCACATGTCACAATTTTTTTTTAACCATTCAAAAAATGTAAAAACCATTCTTAAGCTCATGAGTTGTACAAAAGTAGGCAGCGGGCTGGATTTAGTCTACAGGAAGTTGTCTGCTGACCTCTTTTATGTTATACTAACCAACAACAACAACAACAAAAACCGTTCTTCACCCACAGCCTGGAATTTAAGATACTTTTCTGGATAGAATGTATTTGTATGTCAGGATCAGCCTATGCTCTTGAAGAATCTTGATCTTTCAGAATTCCTTTTCCTTTTTGCTTCTTTTTATTTATTTGTACCTTACCTCAGTAAGGTAAAGGGCTCTTAGAGATTCTCTGCTCTCAAGAGTTTTATTCATTCTCATTGGTCTGGGGGGTCTTAGTATTCCTGACACTAGCTGATTTCTTTTTCTCCAGTTCTGCTAGCTGAGTATACTAACCTCTAGACATTTGGATTTCACTTGCCCCAGGAGGAGAAGCTCAGAACAATTTTCTGTGAGTGAAGGCTCAAGAAGGGCAATAGTTTGGAAGCACACTCCACACATTCTCAGAAGCATTTTGTTCAAATAACACAACACAACTTGGTTTAGAAAGTCACTCTAAATTTATTCAAGTAAGTAGCTTTTACATTTGGCTGCCAGGTGTGTGTCAGGATACCTTCTGGAAGCTTGTACTTGCAAGATCCACGTGGGTATTTCCTGTGGCTTTCTCCCCACCCTGTAGCTATTCTCTATCAGCCTGGACAGTACATTCAAATTCTCTTCTTTAGGTATTAACATGGAATTTAAGAGACCAAGATTAGAATTCTTCAGTGCCAAAAATGAAAGGGGGAAAAAATACATCTAAGTTTTATTTGATTCAAAGATAAAGATACATGTTTAAAATAAGTCAGAAAAAGCAAAAGTTGAGGTTCTCATAGAAACCAACTCCTCCTCGTTGCTCAGACATGGGGTTTATGCTCATTGGGTGCTGTCTCCATGGTGCCACGGTGTTACATAAAAGCTTGAGCCATGTTGATTTCTTGTCATCGGAAAGACCATCGTGGCCCTTGCTTTTGACCTCCAGTGTTTTTTCTTTGTAATGTCCATATGAGGCTGTTGTGTTGATATGGATACTGATGAGAAACTCAAGGGGACAGTTGGGGGTCGGCACAGTTCTTTCCTATGCCCGCTTGTTTCATTGCTTTCTGAGTTGATGGCAATATTATTGCAGCTACTGCTTATAGCAAACCCAAAACAAATATGTGTATTGGGAAGCAGACAGCCTGCCATCTCCAACCTGCCCCCCCCCCCTTTCCAAACACCCCCAGAGACAGCCTGGCTAGATTGCTGACAGCCATGCTCTTGGGATGCCCCGGGGAGGGAAAGGCCTTGTTAACCAGTGAGAGTTCTTCCTCCCTTTAAAAATCATTGTTTTCAGATCCTGCTCTGCAATGGGAAGAATTCTGAAAGGTTATTCTGATGCTGGCCAAATTGTTATCTACTGCACGAGCTCCGTCTGAATTTTTTTTTTCCTTTTGGAAGTAGTTCTTTGGTGTCTAAACTTAATGATAAATAAAGCTTGGTGAAGCCAGTTCACCATGGACTGAGCACCAGAAATCCAATAGAAGGCCTCTAAGCCACCTGTTCCTTGTCTCCTCCTTGGAAGTGGGCAGTGGTTTAGCATTTAACACTCATTCGCCTTAAAAATCCTAGAAATGATATTCGATTTCCTTATGAACTCACCAAGTGTTCTGCATAGGACATTGTTATAACAGGTTTGTGGCATCTATTTCTGTTAGGTTTAACCTGTTTGGCATTCATTTAGCAAAACAGTTATTGAGTATCTACTCTATTCCAGATGCTGGGTATACACAGAGAACTGGCATTTACCATACCTCAAATAATCGTTGAGTGGGGATCCACCATTAACAGGCTAACAACAGCTAGAAATGAGACCTCAGAAGTCAGCCCTGTCCTTGTGGTATCATACCCATGACTTGTATCAGAGAAATTTAAGGCACGTTTAAAGCCAAGCACTGTACAATAGTCCCTCTTTATCCACAGAGGAATTGTTCCACAACCCCCAGTGGATGCTTGAAAAATGCTGGTCGAACCAAACTCTATATATACTATGTTTTTTTCCCTTTACATACATATCTATGGTAAACTTTAGTATGTAAATTAGGCACAGTAGGAGATTTCCAACAGCAATAAAATAGAACAATTATAACAATATTCTGTAATAAAAGTTATGTGCATATGGTCTCAGAATACCTTATTGTACTATACTCACACTTGTGATGATGCGAGATGATAAAATGCCTACACGGTAAGATGACTTAGGGTGAATGATGCAGGCACTGTGACGTAACGTTAGGCTCCTGGTGACCTGACAGTACCGCAGAAGTGGGGTCAGCTGCTTCTGGGCTGCATTGGACCACAGGTAACTGGAACCACAGAAAGTGGAACCAGGTGGTGGGGAGACTACTGTACCTCTTTTCTGCAGGTGCCTCTCCTTCACCCCCTTCCTTTCTTCAAAGGAAGTCGCAGTTCCCATCGCCTTATGAAGACTGGGTCATATTGCTTCTCTTCCCAATTAACTTCAGTTTCTCGTCTTTCAACAAATGCATCAAACATTACCAAATCAGAACAGCCCAATAAAAGTCTACCTTAACAGTCGGAATTATGAACTAAAAACAGCTTCAGTCTCAGCTCTTACCCGGTTCTGAGTCCCTGACTACAATTACCTGAGGAGTTGGATCTCTTTAATTAGGATCCCTTCATTCTTCTTTTCTCCCTTTATTCTGATCACTGAAAGAGCTTTAGCAGTGACATATTCCAAAATTGGCCCACAAGATGCTGCCTCCCCGGAGGTAATAACATAGCAGTTTAGAGAACAAGGGAGAGAAGAAAGAATTTGAGACAATACAAAATCCTTGTTTTATTTCTGACCCTTTCAATACAAATCGAGGCCTCCTATCATGTAGAACTAACTCTTAGGAACTGGTCTACGATTTGCCTTGCTTTGGGGCCATTTTGGGAAATGGAGGACCAGCTGGCCCTAATGGGATGGTTTGCAGTTCTCAGTTGTTAACTGATTCATGGACAGCATTTGCAGTTTGAGGTCTCCAAATTAATTCTGCTTTAAACCTTATGAGAGAGAACTCAGATAAGCTTCTGGTGCATGAGATGTGTTACATTTCTGAGAACTAACAATGTGGTGTGCTAATTTGGTTTTATACGTATATGCAGGTGATAACCACGTTCCTTAAAATTAGGCAGATGGCCTGTCTGCCTCAGCATTTTGTGCCATTGGTGTGAGAGTTCTGGATTTTGTTCTTGATGCTTAGGAAAGAAACAGCTGTCTAAACTTTGTTAACACCAAAGAATATTTGGTTTGGTTTGGTTTTGAAATTGACTTGAACATAGTTAAGTGTTCCTTTTCTCAGGCTATATAAGGAGCCTTATTCTCTGTACATAGTGAGGTTTTTTAATTTGTGTTTTGGTTTTTGGTGGGGGCGGGGAAGGCTGGCAGGGCAAAGTATAGAAATGGAACTAATTGAATCCGGGGGTAAAAATCTCTACTGAGAGTCTGTGAATTATAAATTGGCTAGCTGCAGCAGCAGGAACTCAGGCAAAGGTATTGGAGTGCAGTCAGTGTGACAGGAAGCTTATTTTGGTGTTCTTTCTGTGCCTTGCCTTGTCCTTGACGTTTACTCCAGGGGACTGTGTATTTAAAAAGGGAGACGTGTCTACAGTTTCCATCTGGGAAACTTTTACAGCATTCTTACCTAGGGTCTTAAAGGTGAAGGATGAAGGTGTCCTGCTAGATGAGATAGTGTAGTCTTCTGTCCCTTTCCCACCTGTCTGTCACCTGGCTCTGTACTCAGCTCCACTTAAGCTGTCAGCCAGGCAGGTGGCACATACTAGCAGATAAAGCCAGTTTTTGTTCTGAAAGTCCCACCAGGACAAGCATTTTATCAGGTTTGATCAACAAAAGAAAATGTGTTGGAATTTCAGGGAGGGGTGCCTGGGTGGCTCAGTCGGTTGAACATCCAACTTTGGCTCGGGTCATGATCTCAGAGTTCATGGGTTCGAGGCCCACATCATGCTCTATGCTGACAGCTCAGAGCCTGGAGCCTGCTTCAGATTCTGTGTCTCCCTTGCTCTCTGCCCCTCCCCTGCTTTCTCTCTCTCTCTCTCTCTCTCTCTCTCTCTCTCTCTCTCTCTCTCTCTCTCAAAAATAAACATTTAAAAAAATTTTAATTTCAGGGAGCAGCATTTAAAGCAGAGATATTTAAATTTGAATATTATTCAAGAAATCATTCCCAAAATATACAAAATAAAATAACAGTTCCCTGGGCTGGGCTGCTTTCTCATAAGTAGAAGGATGGGTTTAGTAGCCACATTTCAGTTTCAGGGTCAAATAACAGCATTTCCATTTCAATTGGGAAACTTATTTATAACCCACTAGTCATCCCCACGCTTGGTTTTTCTGATATTTTGTCCAGATTTCTCTTTCTCCTAATAATTACACCCCCTGTCCTCAAACTAAGCATTTTCCCTCCTTTCTCGTGTTTACACCTTTCAAATATTTGCAGATTGTTATCCTGTCACCCTCTTAGTCACCACTTAGCTGAACTGTACAGATTTAGCACCTTTTATCTTCCCTTTAAAGGCAGGCCTCCCTGCCCCTGAGTCATTTTCCACTGCTCCCTTGAAATGTGCTCCAGTTTTCTGTATTTCCATGTGGCCACAGAGCTTCCTCCGGCTGAACGTGGGGTTATCAGTGGGGATGTTTCCCTCCTTTGTTGTATCGGAAACTGAACATCTTTGCGGTGCCCCGTCCTCAAGTCTCGCTGGCATTGCCGGTCCGCGCTGACCTCCTCCTCTGTTTCAGCTGCGTCCCAAGTGTGCCAATCCAAAGACCAGCAGGGTAGATGCGTGTAGCTGTGCTTGCCTTTTTTCCTCGAAGTGTTATGTAACCTTGGGAAAGTGGGATGTATGCAGTCAGGGATTCCTTCGGCCCTTCTCCTGGTATTTGTATAATGTCTACATTAACCCTGCCAGTTCATTAGCCATTTCCTTTTCTGTGTATTTACTTTTTTTTCAGGAGTGTTTTCACTAATATTCATTTAGTCAACATTTGCTGAGGATCTCCAGTGCCACTGTGTGCTATAGCTGGTGTATTGGATGCGGGAAAGAATAAAATCTGAATGACAACAGTACCCAGTCTAAGAAGCGATTTAGTTTTAGTTTTATTCGGGTTGCCAATACCAGGTTCTCACGTAGGCTTGCTCATGGTTGCAGTAAAGGGAGAGCAGATTTCTGGGAATATCTGTGAAAATCTAACGGGATGTAAGCTAAGGCCCAGGATCCTGTCAGATCCTGGAATCTGGAAGGTGACTGTGGGTGTGAGGTTGCCCCAGGCACTCAACAGTAGCTCTCCAGTGGTAGTGCTCCAGTGTCCCCTCTGCATAGATCGCCTCCTTCCTCTGGCTCCTGATGGGCCTGTGTTGTGCACACTGCTGGATTCAAATTCCAGAAAGAGAATCTTATTGGCTCACCTGTAGCTCCCATTTCTTTTTGGACAGAGCCTTTTCTCCTCTGCCAACCTGACTGTAGATTGGCCACCCCTGAATCGTGTACAGCAGCAACTCTTTTCTCCCCCCAGCCCCCTGTCAGTCCCCCACTCTCAGCTCTGACCTCCATCCCCAATTTGCAGTGAGGGGAGGAGACAGACGCCCGGAACAAGGGCTAGGAAACGTAGTTGCCTGATGCCTTAGCAAGGGACTTGACATGGTGAGCCCCGCGATCGGCTTGTCCAGCACATTCTACCAACAGTCTCCCAGACACATATGTGTCTGCCTAGTACAGTCCAGTTACCACATGTTGTTTCTTAACAGTATGTAGCCTGGTAGGTTTAATAGGAAATTCAGTCACCAGTAACATACCTTGCACGATGATAGACAAATACAATGTTTTCATGCTGGTAATCAAGCGTGATTGGCCCAAAGTCTGTCTTTTTCATCATTGAGCCCTCCGCTTCCAGCACAGTGCCTAGCCCAGCGCAGGCACTGATACGTATTTGTGAAATGGAAGGAGGGACCATCTGCTGAGTGAACTGTGGCGTTTTTAAGTATCGTAAATAGGCGACGGGAAAGAGTATGTCTTCGTGCCTCTGGAGCCCTCCCTCAGTAACGTCCGGCGCAGCAGTGAGCACACTGGACGGGAAGTGAGCACCGTTGACTAATCCTTCCAATTGGTTATTGTTTCCTCTAGAGTTTTGTTTCCTTTAGCTAATCCCTGGTCTCTTGTTTGCTGGACAAAGTGCCATTGGGAAGCTGTCACTTCTAGCCAAGGCAGATTGCCACACACTTCCCTTTAGCTCCCAATAAAGGTAAAAGCAAACACACTTTGAGCCCAGAGGCTTAATTGTCATAAAACTCACCTACAATGTTAAATATTCAGAGCGATACATGACTCTCATAGCCATCAATAGAATCTCTTATATAGCCATTATTGTCTCACTAACAAGAATTTGTACTTCTTGTTCCAAAGCTGACTGACCAAAGTGTTTGTGTTAATTGACCTAGTTAGTCAATGTCTCTGAATGTATAATTTCTTTTTAATAGAATGCTCTGTAGCCCGGCATTTTACATTTGAAAGGGGGCATCCTGAACTCCAGAAGTCAAGTCTCGGGTGAGGGATCTCAGAAGGGCTCAGTCAAAATTGCGGGATGTCATCGCCAGGGGAGACCTCAGAGCTCCTTTATGTCATAGAGACCATGAGGCCCCAAAAGGTTTCCTACTTCGTCACTGGCAGAGCAGAAACCAGAACCATGGTGTGCTCATAGCTAGTGATGCATTTTATCTTCCTAAACCATACAAAATCAGGCACATGCTCTTTTTTATTTTAAATAGTCTTGGGCAACCATCATATCCCAGAAAGCTTCAAAAAAGATATGAAAAATAATGGGTTTTTAGCTATAGTCAGATAGGTCTGTGGGGCTTAAAAGAGGTCCAGGAGCCATATGGATAAGAAGGGTGTGTGTCTTATCTGTCCTTCACGGACATCAGCCAAAAAGCCCCACAGGGTTCAGTTTCTTTCTTCATTCTGGCACACCCCGTTGTCGGCAAAGAAAATGTTTTAAGAATGTTTGGGAATTTTTTCATATCTTAGTGTTTTTTTTTTTAAACCAAACATTTTTGTTTTTCGAATGACTTGCGAGTGTCAGGAGTCAGTTTGGCGGTTAACCTGTACCTGCGGCATTTGAAGCACAGCAAAGTTGATATGTTCTTATCAGCAGGCAGGCAGCGCTGCACCCAGTGCATTGTCAGAAAAAGCAGCTATTAGCAGTACTATGCACAAGCCAGAATTACGGGCACTTTCTCACCTGGCTGGGGAGAGGTTCCGGAACTCCAGTGATACCTCATTTCGTACGTACAGTCTTGGGAGCTCTCCATTGCTGCGTGGCTCAGTGGCTGCGGCCCGGGCTTTGCCTTCCGAGAACCCGACTTTCCTTCCCTTGATCTGTTTTCTTTAATTCTTTTTCCTTCTTTTCTTTCTTTCCCTTTTCCTTCCTTTTTCTCTCTTCTTCTCCCCCCCTCCCTTCCTTCCCTCCCTCCCCACCGTATTGGTAACAGAGGAACACCAGGTACACCAGCCCCGTCATGCAATCTTTGTTTGAATAAAGGTGCAGCATGGACGGGGTTTACTTATTGGCCAGGCTCTTAGGAAAAGAGGGCCAGGCAGAGCGCTTCCTGCTGGCAGCGTGTCTTTACCTGGTATTCAGCAGCAACAGCTGTCTTTCTGGGTTTAGAACAACACTTGTTTGGTTTCCTCTCTGTTGGTGGATAGCACATTTTTTGCCCTATTCCTTTTTCCCTCAGGACACAAAAGCAAGTCCAGAAACTGATAAATAAACATTCAGCATAGCCTTTGAACTCTTGCTGAGGGCCCTGACCCACTAGAGGCTTAATTCAATGTCATAACTATCATTTTTTCTCTTTAATGAAACAGAACAGAAAGACCATTGTTTTGTGGAAACTTTGTTATATACAAGTGTATATACCCATATGTAAATGTATATATGGGCCCTAATAAAATTAAAAGCCAGAAAACACTCAGCTGCACAGTTCTTTACAAGCAGAAGTAGATTCTGCCTCTCCCTTCTCAGTCCCTGTTGTGACATCCTTCCTAGCCACCCCCTCCATCCCCCCAAATCTAGCAATTCCCCTGCCCCTGAGTGTGGAAGCCGCCTACTATGGCAGCCCCGGTGCCAAGCACCCCTCTGCCTTACGTCCAGACACCAGCTGTGCCTGGACTTCCTGACCCTGCTCACCTGCTCAACAAGAAATGGAGGACATCAGGGGCACCTGGGTGGCTCAGTCGGTTGAGCATCCGACTTCGGCTCGGGTCATGATCTCGCGGTTTGTGAGTTCGAGCCCTATATCGGGCTCTGTGCTGACAGCTCAGAGCCTGGAGCCTGCTTCGGATTCTGTGTCTCCCTCTCTCTGCCCCTTCCCTGTTCATTCTCTGTCTCTCAAAAGTGAATAAGCGTTAAATTTAACATTAAAAAAAAAAAAGAAAGAAAGAAATGGAGGACCCCAGGCCCCAGACTCCTGCCTAGTCTCCATGACAGGTTGTAATGCTCTCTAGTTACAGTGGTAGTGAACTCCAAAACTGGGCTTTGTCTCGATAGTTTAGCATCTGCCACTTCGGGGTTCATATAACCACTTAGTAGCTTTCAGGCCGTAGTGATTTCAGGCCTTAGGTCTATTCACAGATAGCAGGTACTCAGTAAAATATTCATTTAACACCTCTCTTTTCCTCTTAGCTCTCATACCTAGGTTCCCACTTCCATTGGATATGTTTTTAAGATACAATGTCTCCCTGTCCGTCCTGAGCTGAGATGTGACCGAGCTGAGACGGGTTTTGACTGAGAAGGGGTTACTTCAGAGGAGACCAGTCAGAGAGAAGTGGGAGAAGGCCCAGAAGAAAAGGAAATCAATGATAAAAGCAGAGATAATACTCTTGTTCTCTGGCAACTTTTCTGTTCCCTCCTTTCTTTTACCTACCTGCCCGATGGGAATTAATGTGCATTGACGTGTTTACTTTTTCCCCACCTAACAAGGTGTAGGGAGACCACCTACTTCTGCTTCTTCCTCTTGAAGAACTGGATGGAGCCAGGCTGCTGACAGCTGGGGGAACAGATGAGAAAGGCCCTTCTTTGCCTCTGAATCTGCTTGGAGTGGCTGAGTTTTGGTCACCACAGGCCCAAGGGTCTCTCTCTCTCCTGAAAGACATTTTGACTCCATTTCTGCTCGACTTGAAGGCTTGTTAAGCCTTCTGGATTTAATGGATTTAATCTGGATTAAATTAATCTTGTTTTCTGGATTTAATCACTTGGTGGTCTCCCAGAATTCAGAGAGGACTACTGGGATCTCTAGATTTCTTGAGATTTCTGAATACCAAGGTCGTGACATCAGAGTAGAGTAGGTACATCTGCTCAAACAGTGAGACCAGGAAATCCTCTGTGCCTTTTTCGTGCAGTCTTTCCCCCAATTCCTGCCACCCAGTAAGTGTCCCAGCCTCCTCCCGGTTCCGGTCCCCAGTTCGTAACCACCCCACCAATAGCACCCAGCTCAGCCCCACCCAAATGGCTGCTAAGGGTCAGAAGCATACTGGAAACGTATTTTAGCATTATTCCTGTTCTGCAGCAAAGCCTTATCTATGGGTGTGTGGCCAGAAAGTTCAATAGAATTGTTTATTTCTCTCTCTGACAATTCTGTTCTTGCTTAATTTGCAGATAGAAAACGAAAAGTGATTTTGGCTGTTGATGCTGTAGAAACCATGGGCTGTCAGTTTTACTCTAGCCCCATCTCTCCCTTCTGGGTTACGTCTCAGGCTCTTTGGCTCTGAGTTTATTGGTCTCTTTTACCAAAAATCAGTTCCACTTCTCCCACACAGCCTGGCACTGAAGTGCCCAGAACGAGGCAGCCCTAGAGATCTCACCCATGGGATGCTCGGGTAGGGCCTTCAGCTGTCCCATCCTTGCACAGCTGGGCGAGTGGCCTGGCCACCAGCCCAAGCCGTTGTCCTGCTGCAGTTGCTATCCTTCTGCTGCTCTCCCTCTCTGGTGTTTCCTTTGATGTGATGTATTCCTTTTGTGAGGCCTCAAGGCTTGGAGGGAAAGCTCTGTTCTTGAGCTTCTGAAAACCCGAGGTATAAACTTATTCCCTTTCCTCTGAGCTTCATGACCTTGAATCTGTACTGTGGCCAGAAACATGAGCCGCCACCTGGCTTCGTCCATAAGAGACGCATGTTCTGTCCCAGCAGTGGGGCCCCCTTTGCCCAAAGGCTTCCTGGCAAGTGTGTGCAGTTGCCTAGACACCTTGCTTCTTTGCCTCCTGTGCCAAATCTCTTGTACCGGCACCCAAGGCCATTTGGAAAATGCCTTGGGAGGTAACGCCTCCCAATTCTGCCTTATTGCAGCAGGAGAGACCAGCAGTGATTCAGAGACCTGGGCATAGATGCATCCTCCCCCATATTTTGATCATTTCCTTTTATTGTGTCTCTAGCCTGCTTCAACGTTTTGTCTCACAATTACAGTTGCAGTACGAATTTTTTGGAAATACTGTGTAAGTAACTCAGATATCTAAATGTGACATATCTCATGGTCTATCACTGATGACCACTGTCAGTGATCTAACACTGATGATCACTGTTGCAAAATGAATGACTGAATCAAAGAGAGAAAGAAAAGGCAATCTGAGTTGGTTAGTGAGCACCTGTGTTGTATAAAAGACCATCTTTGGATATAAAGAAGTGTGAAGAATGGGATCCTCAGGGATCTTATAGGCTAGGTATGGAGTGAAAGACAGCTGAGGTTATGAGCGTGGTGACTGCTATAAATAGTAATAATAATAATAATAATAATAATAATAATAATAATGGTAAAACCATAAGAGTTAAAACGTATTCTACTCCTCCATAGGCCAGGCATTGTGCCACTACATGTTTTTACATACATAATCTCTCCTAGTTCACACAACAACCATGTGAGGCAGATACATTATTCTACCAGTTTTACAAATAGAACAACTGAGGCTTTGAGTGGTTCAGCAGCTTGGCTAAGGTCACAAAGCGAATACGTGATAGAATTAGGATGTGAATCCAGGTCTGTCTGGTTCCAGACACCTAATACTTCATCAGTATTCTGTTTTTTCTGTTACTCATTCTGAATGAAAAACTGATGGTGCTATTGTCCAGAATATAGCCAGAGGACAGCAGGGGAAGCTTATGAAGAGAAAAATGACACCGCGTTAACACTTGTGAATTTGACGTGAAAGCCAGATAGTAAAGAGAAAACGTCTAGGAGTCCACTGGAATGACTCTCAGAAGGGCAGAGTGGCTGGGGATAGCAGTATGATTTAGGTGAGAGAGCCATTTAGATAAGCGATGGTGAAGCCGGTGGGACCTTGGGACCGTAAGGGGGTGCATCCCACATCCGGGTGTGCCCGTGCTCCCCACACGTCTTGTTTGGAACTCCCCAGGTCTCTTGCTGATTCTCAGATGCTATGACCGGGAGCTCACCTCCCCTGCCCCCTCTAATCACCACTGCCCTGGTGATGGTTGGGTTGTCCCTCTACAGCAACTTATCTCTGATGTGATGGCATTCTGATCTAAGTCCTGCCCTGTTGAAAGTGTCAGGGCGGTGTCCCATCCTTGCTGGACACTAGGCCGACCAGGCCCCTTTTCATCACAGATTCTCCTTTTCTCCTGACACAGGCATCGAATGCCCCAGAGGAGCCCGAAACCTCCCAGGCTTGGTGCAAGAGGGAGAGCCTTTCAGTGAGGAAGCCACACTTTTCACCAAGGAGCTGGTGCTGCAGCGAGAGGTGGGACATCTTACGGTTGCTTCTTGTGTGAAGAGGGGTGAGAAAACGGGGCTCCCTTGGTCTCGTGCTTTCCTGCCACGTCAGAGATGAGTCTGACATTTTTCTGGTGCTCGGCCTTCCTCATCCACCATCCATTCTGTGTCTGCCCACATCCTGCTTCCTTGAGCCCTGCGTCATTGGCCAGCCACCCCCAGACAGCCCCCTGCCACCGGTGTCCTGGGATTGTGTGCTGAACACCAAGCCGGCCTAGGCAGCATCCTGAGGCAGAGGGCTTACGGCTCTGTAGCCCTGCTCCTTGGCGAATCAGCCCGCGCTGCCTGCCTCCAGCTGGATTTAGAAGCTTGACCAACCCTGTCAGGGGCCAATTTTCTTTGAACATTTATTTGTATCTTTGAGTAATTGCATTTTATGTAGCGGGTTTTCTGACTTAATTTAATTGTATTTCTGTCTCTGCCCGTTGGCCTGGCTCTTGCAGGCAGGAGTTAGGCTTCTCAGCTGCTGCGGTGTCCATCTACCTGCTAATTTTTATCAAGTCATAGTCAACTGATACATCTTCTTTCCAGGAGTATTGCAGTCATTCATCCTGCTAGGTGGGCACAAGAAAGGAACAGTGGGGGAGTGTGCTGGGCTCAGGCTGAGGATTTCAGATCTGCCTTTGTCCTCATTTCTTTTACAATCAAACCCATAGGGTCCCGTTAGCTTTCATGCAATATCATGATATGCAAGAGCTAAAAGATTATGGGGTCCTAGAGGTTAGCTCGCTCATGGGGCTTTGTAGATCCTTGAGATCAGACGTGTGGGCTTGGGGATGTTTCTCATTTTGATTTGAATCGCCAGTGAGTATATTGGGTACTAGAGGCACAAGAGAGCAGGCTAGCCCAGGATGCTGTGTGGGACTGCCCGGACCTGTAGAAAACCACCTCTTTGACTTCTGGCTGAACGACACTATTTGCTTTTGGTTGCCACCTCTTGGGGATTTTTTTTTAGCACTTACCTTTCCATTTTGTGAAAGAAAATGGGGTGGCAAAAGGAATCCTGAATTCTTAGTTCAAGATAGATGGGTTCCATTTCCCAAAATGAACTGCAACAACCTGGGCATTGCATAGGCTGTGCTGGCCGTATGTATAGTGGGGCGGGGGCAGGAGTGCTGGACCCCTTCATGCCTCCTCAGTCTCACACTGAGCCCTGTTTATTTGTGCTGAGATGCATTCATGTTTGTGAAGAAGAAATCCTCATGCAGAGTGCCTTCCCCCTTCCCCTCTATTTTGTAACTGCCCAGTGTAGTTTGAATTCTTGTCGGTTAAAGATAAGCCCCTGCAGGAAAAGTATTTTAAAAATCCAAGTAGTCCAGTTGTCTATCAGAAGCTGTTGCAATTTGGAGCACAGCAATCAGGTAGACGGGGCAAATATTTTGGAATTTCCTCTGTGTGGACCTTTGGGGAATGACCTACAGAGCAGCTCTGTGACGGGAAAAACAGGTCCACCCAAGGTCTGCGACTTAAAGTCATCGCAGAAGTAGCCTCGACAGACATCCGGTGGTCGTGCTTTGGACGGAGTGAGGAAAGGCCCTCGTGGGGTTCTCTGAGACTTTTCGTTAGTAACGTCCTCGTCGCTTCCTAGCTGCGCCACATTTCTGTGTCGCCCTCCCCATCGGTCACCGTTGTCCTCCCCTGTTGTTTCACGGCTCCTGCAGTTTCTTTCCCTTTCTTTTTCAACTCTCATTTCCCCAGCCACTTTTCTTCTGATCCCATTTTCTGGCCCGCTGGTGCCATCCAAAGAGCACAAGGGGTCAGAGAGAATCCTGGCCACTAAGTGGAGTGAGTGGGCCGAAAGCTCTTTTTTTACTCTCTTAGTATCGTGACCTTACCTTTGTCTGTACATTTGCTGGTATTTGATTGTTGAAAAAAGATAAACTTTCCCCCATCTTCTTTGATGCCCCTGGCGTGTGAGTTTGCAGATCTTGGTCTAATCCAGATTTGCTATGTGGCTTTCTTGGTTGTAGCACCCCAATTTTGCAGAGCCCTAAGTCGGGAGTCTCTTGGTAAAGAAACTTTCTGCGCTGAAACTTTATCAAGTTTAGCTTGATAAAGAAACTTTATCACGCTGCTTATATGATTGCCCGGCCTGACTGTTTTGAAAGGTCTTTCCAGAGGGAAGAGGAGTATGGCTTAAACTCAGGACAGCTTGAAGTTTTAACTAAAGGAACCGGTTTTAACCTGTTCCCCTGGGCATTTCCCTTCATATCATACATGTAAACTGTTTTCTTGACAGTGTAGGAGTGAAGAGTGGTTTGTGTTTTGTTCTAAGTCGCTTTTACCTGTATTTTTATTCCATACGTTGTCCTGGGCGCGGGTCTCTTTGCCTCTTCCTTCCACCCCACTTGGATCTAGGAAAGCCTGATGGATTGGCATTCCTGGATGCGGAGATCCCTCCCGCCCTGAGGAGGAAGCACCGTGCCGCTGTACGGATGCCTGAGTGTGCGTTCACAGCCTCTCACCTCACGTAGCTCTTACCTTCAGGGCAGCCTCCACGGCACCCCATTCCACTCCACGTGCTCTTCGGGGGCCGAGCCGCTGTTGTGATGGCCGCGGTTGGACAGGCTTTTGGTACCTTGTGCCAATCCCCTTGGTAATCAGACTTGGTCAGGTGATCAGGTATTGGCGATGATGTGATTGTCCTTGACCCTGCCCCATCCCTCCCCTTTATGTTTTTCTTTTTCTTATCTTAGTTTTGACCGGGATCTCTCTACCCTCTGCCTCGTTTTCCCAGTTACTATAAACTGGCAGAATCCAATAGGAAGGGAGAAACACACAGATTTCATGATTTCACAGCACATCCCAGGCCCCCACAACGGCATGTCCGTCAAGTTAGACTCACATGCATAAACCTGTAAACTGGAGAAGGACGTGTAGTGGGGGAGAGACTATAACGGGCACGCCCCTAGGTCAGCCCACCTGCCAGGGAGCAGACAGAAAGCTGAGGTGCAGGTGCCTGACTCCCTGCTTATGAAATACATTGTCTTGGCCTTGGGTGGCCAGAGCACAAATTGCTACGTGCCTCTCCGTTTGGGGGGAAGAGAGAGTTGTAGTCTTTCTGTCCCATAGCCTCATGTGGAGCTTGCCAGAGTCTCACACGAGTCTCATCTCTACATTTCAGATGGCCCCCGTTATCTGGACACCCGATAGCTGTGCTTTCCTTTAGTGTGTTTTACGGTGACACCAGTTAGCACAGAGCTACTGACATTCCTGGCCACCACTCAGCTCCATCTTCCTGTCTTTCCGGTCACCTTTCATTGTATTTCTTCTTTTTTTTTCCCCCATTTTTCTACGTGCTCCTTCTCCTTAGCCATTGGTTCCCATTGTCTTTTGTTCCTTCCCCTGAGCTAGGAGTCTGGAAGGACTGTTCCAGGTCAGTGGTCTGGGAGTTCTGACATTCTTGCTCCCGGGCAAGAAGAAGAGCAGTTTCTACCAGCATGTTACTGGGCTTTTTGTGGCCAAAGCAGCCAAGGAACTCTGAAAACACGTCACACTTAGAGGAAATCCGGGTAGCTCAACGGTTCTTCCTCAGCCTGACTCAGTATATAGCAGGGGTGGGCAAAGTCGGCCCACTGCCAGTTTTCATGAATAAAGTTTTACTGAAACATTGCCACACTGTGGCTCCTCTCATACTCTAACAGCAGAGTTGAGTAGTTACGACAGAGGCCACGTGGCTCACAAAATCTTAAATATTTACTTATCTGTCTTTTTAGCACAAGAAGTGTGCTGACCCTTGCTGTACAGAGTATGCTGAGTTGGTTGGTTTTTTAGCTTGTTGTAGCCTGAAAATGACAATTTACTCTCAACATCCCCTGCCTTTGAGGCTGGGCTACTTCTGGGCCACCCAACGTGAGGTCATCGTGTCCCTTGCTGTAGTTGTGACTGTGATCTATATGAGGGCTGTGTCCCACTGCATGGCATGAGCTGGTGATACCCTTTGTGGCCCCCCCCGCCCATACAGCTGCCTCTTTCAGGCAATTCCCTGCCACCCTGCCAAGGACGGGAAGATCTGGTGAATTGTGCCCATCGCTAGCATCTTCCCAGAAGTAGTGGTGAGAGAGAGCGTTAGGGAATGGGTAGATAACTGGCTTCAATGTCCTGTTTCTGCACTCCAAGTATCATGTGGTTCTGGGAAAGTGCTTCTTTCCTGCCTTGGTATTCGTGTCTAAAACACTGATCTCACAATCCAAAGCCTTCGTCTTCCCTTTGAGACCCTTCCTGTGAATAAACAGTCATCTGGGATCTCTTCACACCTCGCCAGAAGGCCAGCTAGCCAGCATTCACTCACTGACCAGCCGCTGCCTGTACAGTGACGTGGTCGCTGTCAGGAAAACCTGCGCCCTTAGAGAAGGGGCTCTGAGGTATTAAAAGAGATCAGTGCCACAAGTTAACCCTCTTCACGGTTCCAGGCTATAAGAGGTACATTTCCCTGGGGCAGGATGTGGGATGTATAGAGGTTTGGTGATCATTTCCAAGACCTTTCTCAGTGACCCCTTTGTCCTCCTGAGATCTCAGAAATTACCCTTTGCTGCTGCCTGGAAAATGTCCTCATGCTGGACAGCCTGAGCCGAAAACTGGCTGATTCCCTGACCTATTTCCCTTCTTCCTGCTGGCATCGAAAGGGAGGATGCCCCCCTGGGGAGCTCCTGCTGCAGCTTGCAGTGGCCAGGGCGTAGTCCTAGATCCCCTCTCTCCCACTACCCCCCCTGCTTTTTTGTAAACAAAGATGCACAAAAGCCTCACAAGCAACTGGTGCTGTCCGAAGAACATGTATTTACATTTCAGAGGAATGTGGACTTGGCAGTGAATATTGGTGCGTATTTATGGAGAGATGTGCGTCTGGGAGAGAAAACTTAGAATAAAAGGAAAATGATTTCTTGTTTTTTTGTTTTTAGTGCCAAATGTGCTGCATCTTGTCTGAGAAAGATAATAATTGGTCTAAGCAGTTTCCCGTTGATTGAAACTGTTTCTGCACATTTCCCTCACAGTGCTGTGGTATATGCTCGCACCCTTCCTGTTCCCGTCTGTCAGTGCGGGTCCCTTCCTGGCCAGGAGACACACGGGAGGGGGAACAGTAGCAAAGTTAGATCTCTGGATCAAAGCACTAAGGATAGTTCAAGCCACGGGGAAACCCAGAAGGGCGAAGGACACCTGGTGCAGGTAAGGCCAGTGAAACACTGCTCACAGACTCTCCCTGGGTCCCATAACTCTCACTGAGCCACGACTAGTCACCTGCTGGGAAGGTGAGCCAGCTGTCTACCAACATTTCACTTACTTGCAAAGGACACTCTATTCTAGATGATGTCTGCCACTGCCCAGGGAAGAAGGAATGCAGTAAGGTCACCTTTCTAAACTGCTCTCTTCCCTGTGAGGTGTTGGAAGCTAAGGCTTTACTTTTCCCTCTCCACACACTCTTAGTGGTTCATCACCCACCAGTGTTCTTTCAGTCTGTTTTCCGTTTAAGGCTATTTTCTCTGAAGAGGGCTCAGGTAACGACCTCCTGTCTTAATAATGATCAGGTTTTCCATTTATATAGTATTTTCTAGTGTAAAAGTGCTTACACATGCAATGTTTCATTTTAATCTCAAAGCAAACCTACATGAGAAATATTATCTCAGCTTCCCAGTTCAGGAAACTGACATGCACAGTGATCTGCCTCTATTCACAGAGCTTGTTGTAGAGCAGATACCAACACCCAAATGTCTGCATTCCAAATCGGGTGCTTTTTCTTCCCCAGATTTTGCCAATTTTTCTATTAGAATGTGGTCATTCTTTTAGCAGTATTATATCATTTCTCAACCCTCAAATATCTGAAGCTAATTAATTTATGAAGGACTTCCCTAAAGGTCCAGCAGTTAAACTAAGAGTTCATCTTCAGTAAAGAACCACTGAGTCTGATTCTGGATGCTCACAAGACTCCAGAGGGATCTGAGGGATTTGCTGTGGCCACACCTTCCCAAAATATTTATTCTCTTCTTGTCACAGTTTTTACAGCTTTTGGTTGCCTGATCCTGCTTCATCTGTTGTTTGACTTCTGCGGGCCTTCCTTTTTTAAATAATGATTCCTCTCTGGTGTATCTTGCTCCATTTCTGCTGGATCATACATAATCCATATTCCTATTTCTAATCTCTCTTAAAACACAGATCTAAGTAAGTCCCTCACTTATAAATCTATGCTTCCCCACTGCCTCTGGGATAAAGTCTCATTTCCTTAGTTGACATACAGCCTTGATTACCTCCCAACTCCATGTCTCACCACTACTCGTTTCACTGACCTTCCTGTACTCACAGTTCCCGGTATACACCTTCCCGTTCCATCTCTCACATTCTTTGGATAGACCCAAGCTCCCCACCCTGTAGATCAGCCATCCTCCTTCTTTGATTTCTTGTTCGTACCTACCTGTCCTTCAAGATAAACCTTCTCTGGGAAGCTTTGCCTTGGTCTCCCGGACTGGCTGAGATGCCCTTCCTTTGGTCCCCACAGCATCCTGTGCACACATCTGTCCTGCACTGACCGGTGTTGTTGAAAGGATCTGCCTGTGTGTTAAGTCTCCACACTAGATTCTAAGCTTCTCAAGGACAGGATCCATGCTTTTGTCTTTGTGTTCTTTGTACTTTGCCTGGCATACAAGAGACACTTAATAGATTCATTAAGTCAACTATTATATATGTTGTTCTTTATAGCTCTTTGGGAAAGCTCTTTAAGGTCACCATTTGTGGGTCAGGGAGGAAGCCTTGAGTATTAAGGCTGGACACATAGCTGCTAATTCAGGAGCTTCTCATTGAAAAAGTGCATTGCCAAGCCTGACTCTGCTTATGAGGGGACCCTGACATTCCTTGGTCTCCCTGGCAGTCCCACCAGGATACTTAAAGGTAATGAGATAATGATGTGTGAGTGTTTTGAAAAACGTCCAGTGTTCAAATTGAAGTCATTAGTGCCCCTGTATCATTCTCCCAGGAGGCTGCTCGTCTCTTCCCCTCCCTGTATATTTCCCATCCTTTGCTTTTGTGGATCAAACTATTAAGTGAGATGATGGGCTTATTTTGAAGTTCCAGTCAACAAATTCCTGTTCAGTGATATGCTGTAAGCACCATGTGAATACCAGGCTGTTACCTGCCCACTTACAGCCTCTTCATTTCTGGGCTCGTGGCCCTTGCCAGGTATTTCTAAAAACCCTAGAAGGAAAGCCCTCGATTCCCATTCCAGCCCCTAAATGAAAATGGCATCACAATGAGAAGAGATGAGGGAAAAATGAAGAATGGGGGATCCTGTCACATTGCCCTGTTTTCCCCTTCCCTGGCTGCTAGGTCTCCCCTATCAGCTTTTCTACCCGTCGGGTAGCCGGTCACCAGGAGCCTTCCGAAGCTAGCTCAGCAGCATGTGCTGATAGGTGCCAGCAGTGTGCTGGCTCCGGTGGGATTCCTCTCTGCAGAGCTGCTGGCTCAGCTGGGCTGTTGTCTGTTTCCCTATTCTTCTGCTTAGAACTTTCATAGCCAGTCAAGCATAGAATTGCATCCATTCTTCTGAAATAGCTGCTGGGCCTAATTTTTCATTGGCTTGGCCAAGATCCTATTACCTGTAATTATGTCATACAGGCTGACTGGCAAAGTTTGCAGGCCTCACTGCCCTCCCGAGACCAGTGTTCACATCCCAGCCTGGCTGTTGGGAGTGGGGAGAGAACAAAATGGAGTCAGATGTAGGGCCACAAGAGATTTGGCCTCCTTGGGACATGTAGGAACACCTCAAGGATAGAATTCCATCTCAGGGAAGAAAATCCTTTTCAGTGGAGGGATTCTTCCTTTCCCCGGGGAATTGGTCCTTACTAACTACTATACTCTTCCTTAAGAGATTTTGATGTTTCCTCTGCCAGTTCAATTTGTTCTTACCAGTAAAAGGAAATAGGAAGTATAGCCCTTAGACCTGACAGACTCTGTTTCCCCCAGAAGCAAGTGCCTTGTCATTGCCAAGGCACCTTTACTTTACTTCTGACCCCCATCACTCTGAGAGTAAAGATTTTGTAAAAGGCTCAAACATGACTTCCTCTTACATCTTTCCACTAGAATGGTCCCCAGTACTTACTTTGAACTTCATCTAAATTGAACCTGGAAGTGAGTATAGTGGGCACTGATTGCCACTGGAGAGTATATTTATTGGTTCGCTACAAGATTATCATTACAAACACAAGGTCATGAAAATCCTTCAAACCGAGCTTCGCGAAGCTCCTGCCACCTATGGTATTCAATACTATCTGCCTATCTGACATAAAATTCTTTATGAGCCATCCCTGTGGATGACAGCTATTGCCAGGCACATCCTGGTCTACCTTCTGTATAGCTATGTAGAGCCTGTGACCCAGAACAAATGGAAAAATTCTGTCAGGAGGGAAGAGATTTCTGGACTCCTCATAGGTGGATTATGCTAGGAGAGCTGGGTGCCATTTATTTTAATTTGGATGTATCATATGCCCCTAGTAATAACTCCTGGTTTGTCTTACCTCTTCAATCATCCTGAATTTTCACTGCTTCTTGAGCTTTAGCAAGGGTTCTCTTTAAAAAAGAAAAAAAAGGAAGCTAATATTCTTAGTATAATAACAAAGGCTGAAGAAGAACAGCTCCCAATTTTTGTTTTTCAGATGAAATCCCTTATTTATGAAGTCTGTCCATTTCCTTCTGGGAGCCTAATTTGGAAAATAATTCTGTCTTCTGACTAGCAGATCATATTTACTTTCCACACTAAAGATGACCTCATGCAGACCTGCTCACTCTCTGTTTCCAGAAGAACTTCACATGGGACCCCAACACATTGGCCAGCACCCACGTGGACTTGAATGTCAGGTTTCATGCTGGCATGTTTGGGGATCTTCAGGCATCATGTCTCCCTTTTCAGTCCTAACCGTTCTCAGACACACCCACTGCCTGAACGTTACTGTCTTCTCCTTGGAATTATATAATGCAACTGATCATCTTTTTAGAACACCTCCCTCCTTCTCTCCCTTCCTCCCTCCCTCCCTCTCCCTATCCTTCCTGCACTTGCTCGCTCTCTCAAAATAAATAAACATTAAAAAAAAAAAAAGTTTTTAAAATAAATAAATAAATAAATACCATCTGGGGTTAGCCGGTCATTTTTCTATGAAGATTGAGGAAACAGGGTCTTTTGCCTCTGCTTCTGCATGGTCCTACACATGGGAAGCTCTTCTTTCTAGGCAGTGTCACATTGAGTGGAAAAGTAAAGGTCTGGAGGTAATGCCGACAGAGTCCTAACCTATGCACAGAGCCTCTTCTAGACTTACCTATGGACAGATAAGGCCAAACATCACCAAGAGCCAGGAAGCCAAGATTCTACACATACCTCACAGATATCTAAGAAATAACGGCTTAAGTATCTTTGCCATGCAGTTGAACTGCCATACGGGTATTTAGAGGATGTTCTGCCAATACTCAGGGCTCTCTGTGACTTACACAGGACTTCTGACCTTGCTCATTTCCTGATGTCACTGTGACCTGAAAATAAGGAATATAGGGATGACCTCTCTAGATCCTAGCTGGCCCAGGCTTCCCTGTCCTCTGATGGAATAGCATTTGCTCTTTTTTGTCCCCTTACCACCTTACCATGGCCACAGCAGTCTACAATTGCCATAGGTTTATCTTTGATCTGTATTAAATTGGAGAGTTGGAGGATAGTGGAGTGCCAGGCAGGAGCTCTAAAGAGAGATCTAGGTGTTAACCAGGATTGAAAAGGACCAGAAAAGGACCCAAGATGAATCCCTTGGGACAGTCACTGCAGCAAGAACAAAAGCTGTCTATTGAGCCAGGAATGAAGAGTTGAAAGGAAACAGCTTCACTGTGCCATTTTTCCTTCCAGGTTAGCATAATGCCTCCCTCTTCTCCCTTTGCCTTCTCTCGATGCAGTGGAATCCTATCTAGTGGTACCAGAAGACGGTCTTGGCATTGAATGCACAGCTAGAAGTGGAGATTTTGCAGGTAAAACCCAACAGGTGCCTCCACCACTACCAGTACCCTGTATAAGCTACTTCACTTCACATGTCTCTACAGTGCTGGTGGTTGGTGCTGGATGCTATTACCTCTGGTTAAATAAATCTAAAACTACCAACCCAGGATTTTTATAGCAATGCTGCAACCCTATATGAGGAAATGCAACAAATAGTCCATTACCGCTGATTGGATATGGATTTTTGGCCTGGCCACTTGCCACTCGGTAATTTTAGAATAGGGTCACTTTCAGAATTGGAAGATTCCTTGTAGGAGGGTACTGGTGTTTGCTAAATAGTGTTTCTTATCTTCGTGCCTTCTCACCACCATGCTCCCACCTCCCGAGCGTAGGGCCAGTCTCTCTGTCTGCTTGGCAGAGACGGCCACAGCTCATCCTTCATCACTTTACAGGGCTGCAGACGTGGCCATTTCCAAACGCCCAGGGTGCACTTAACCACTTCCTCCTTCTAATATCAGCACTTCCACTCTAAACACATCAGCAGCTTTGTAACTTGCATTTTATTTTGCTCTACGTTTTGGCCCTTCAGGTTATTTGTGGGAGGAAGGTGAGGGGACCGGCAAAATGTGTTGTCGCAGATTTCAGAATTACACAATTACACCCTGAGTCATTGTCTCTGGAGAATCATTTAAGCAAGAGTGCCAAGAGCGTCCTGAAGGGCTCTCACTGTGGTCACATGTGGGTTTTAAAGGTTGGGTTCTCTTTCATATTTGATACATGACTACCTACTTGATTTCAGCATCTGCAGAATGGGAGGGCTCAGCCCTGTTCTGCCTGGAGAGAGCTGAAAGGTAATTACTAAGGCACGGAGCACGGGATTGTCCCGCTCACACAGACGGTGAATAAGCACACACGAGCTGAGGGTCCCGTGGTTGCTTTGTTGTTCTCCTCACCTGCATCTGAACAGGAAACCTGTGGTCCTAGAGCCTGAGATCTGACCACTGTTTACCTCATGGGCTTAGCTCTCATCGGTTTTCCCTTTTCACTCTGCCATGAAATCTGTCTGTTATGTTGCCCTTTTCTTGACATGACTTTGGTTCTGATAAGCGGTATGCCCTAAACAGAAGCCATCCCAAAGCACTGAGTGGTTCTCACAGTCTTCCTTGTAGCCAGCTGGTTGGACTAAAGCTCTCAAAATCAGACACAAAACGCGTATCTTCCTGTTACGAGTTCTTGTGCCTATCTGTTGTAACAGTGTGGACTGGTTCTCTGGGTGAGATTGATTTACATACAGTTTGTCATCTTGCCTGTTTGTGGGTGGTCATCGTCCCAGGCTTCAGGTCAGACCTCTCACATTTTGGCCCCGGCCTCTGATCTTTATGAGAGGTCTTTCCACCCAGGGTGTTTCAGAGGATAGGCTTGAAACCCCAGAAGCCATGATCTTTGTTATTATCAAGTATGATGCAAGACAGTTCTACTTTATCAGCTTCCCGCCTCGCTTTTTTTGGCATTCGACCCAGGGCTGAAGGTCAGTGTGGCAAAGCTGGAGTTTGCCCTTGAAGCTTTTGATTCTTGTTTCCCCATCCAGAATTATAGTCAGTTGTTGAGCTAGCCCAGCTAGACACCACTCAAGTACGACAACTTCAAAAATTTATGAGGCCCTGGGACCCATAATCCCTCTCAACATACAGACTTCTAGCCTTGCATCAAGGGAAGCCATATGGTTTCACATGCCCTGTTGCCCTGATGAGGCACAGCACCATGAAGCGCAGAGGGAAGGCCCTGGGACTGCTCTCAGTGGCCAGCCCTTCAAGGTGTGAGGAAGGGCTCTTCGTGACACATTCACACATGCACCCAAGCATGCCTAACACCCAGTGACGGGGAGACCAGCTCGGGGAACATGCAGCCTTCTCACCCTGCCCACACTTCTTTTCATCTGTCCTTCCTCCCTGATGGCTTTCACCCTCCCGGTTGTGTTTCTGTAATTTGTACAGTATCGTTGAGAGGTGTTGAAGAGATCAATAGCAATTCACCTTTTCCCTTATTGATTAAAGTGATGGCAAGTAAAAATGGCAGGCACTACCAATTCATTCATCATGAGCTGGCCATTTCCTACCAGGCCACCAGTGACCTCTCTGCCTGTTAGTTGCTGAGCCACAGCTGAGATTGCACTGGTTTCTAGGCTGCTTTAATGGGAATGAGAGAACCACTGTCTTTGGCTCCTACAACCAAAGCTGAGTGAGGAAGGAGACTGCAGGTAATGAGCAAGAAAATGACTGTGGAACCCGTTCTTCAACTCCGTGGCTTTATTTGAGGGGTTCACCACACGTGCTGTACTCTCAGGAAGAGGCAGCCTGAGAGCGGATGATGGACATCACTGCCTCTCCCCTGTTCTTCCAAAGGGCACCGCCTTCCTTTATTATCCTACACAATGTAAACTGAGTGTGGTGCGTGAAAAGTCCATGATGCCTGTGAACTAGTTCCGTTTTTGCTGAACGTGCAGAGGTTTGTCATTCCGTCTGAGACTTCAGGTAGTTAACTATGGCTCACCCTGGGGGAATATGGGGTGCCTGGGGTTGCGCTTGAGTCAGGGGTGAAGGAAGGGTTGGTTCTTCTACTTAGGAAGAAGGGTCTGCGTCTACCAAGGGATGGAGAATGCAGACAGTTCTTAACCACTTCTCAACTCCAGAAACAAGCACGGGAAGAGTGTGTGTGTGTGTGTGTGTGTGTGTGTGTGTGTGTGTGTGTGTGTGTGGGTGTGGTGGTGGTGGTGGTGGTGGTGTGTGTGTGTGTGTGTGGTGTTGTTGTTCTGTTCTCCCTCAATGGAAATACCCTCTGACTCTCTGTTGAGAAAGGTGATAGAGACACAACCCATGACATTTCAGGTGCCATGCACTAAAGAGCTCATTTTTAAAGCTGTGTCTCAAATGGCATACTTCTTGCTTCACTCACCTGGTGGTATAGGGCTCTTAAAAGGGAAGTTAGTGCTGACCACAAGGGCAAAACTCGGTTAACTTAGCTGCTTTTCTCTTTATGTACCATAGTTTGAATTTTGTTGGTTCTCTGACGCATACGCACACAGAAGCAGCTGCTGCCCACCACACCCAGCAAGGTCGCTCAGCGCCGTGGAGGGGCTGGGAGAGCGGGAGTCTGCTGCCTGGCTCAGCATGAACCAACTCCCAGAAACTGCTGTCTGCAGCATTTTGGCTGAGGGGGAAGTACACTGGGGGGCCACCTGGAAGCTTACCCTGTTCCATGACCTCCACCCAGCAAAGGAAGCCACTCACCTGAGTGGGCAGTTAATGGTGACGAGCGGGACCTGCAGTTCCCCAGAGCTGGTCATTGCCATCAGGGAGCTTGCAGTCTTTTGCGTCAGCCCAAGTACACAGCCAAGCTTCCAGAAGAGCACTGCCATCGCAGTCCTGTCTCCTGAGTGCCCAGTGGGTTTAGGTCACTATTTTGGATGCCCCTCTCCCAGTAGGGAGATTTCGCTAGAAACCCAGTGTCACTATGTCAGGTAGCTCTGCAGTCTGCAGATGCCAGACCTGGAGAAGGCAGCCAGCTCTCTGTGAAGCTGGTTAATTACATGTGAAGCTGCCAGCAGGATGATTGTTCTTTTCCCATGGATCATTAATAAAGCATTCTGGCCTGCGTGGATGGGGCAGGGGAAGTCTCTGACAATTCCGTCACCTTCTTCGGCTTTGTTGGACAGGTCTTCCTCCCTTTCAGTCTAAAGTATTCAAAATGGCTGGGAATGAGGAAAGGCAGGGGAAAGAAAAATCTGTTTCCATGTAATGCACACGTTTTTCTCCTCTAAGATGGAAAGTGGCCCCCGGCTTTCAGATTGTCTTGGCAGCCAGAGTACAAAGGGTTCAAGGCCTGCCATGGGTGGGAAGTGCTAGTGGCCCGGCTCCTAATATTTGCAGCAAACTACAAGCCGGACCTGATTTGGAGACGAGGCAGCTAGGGCAGCAGGTGGCAAACAGCCCTGCCCCACTGGGGCCCAAGATTGGCGCCATCTTCTTCTGTCAGCCAAGGCAGCCCCATTCCTGCTATGCCTGAGCACAGAAAGCATTTGTGGTGTTTTAGAAACTTCCTTTTTAGGCAAAGATGGAAGAAGACAAAGCAAATATAATATGGGAAACCCAGTGTAGTTAGAAATAGTTTCCTGTCAAACAACCTAAAGTAGAGCTTTTCCTTTGGTTAGAAGAATTTAGAATATACATTTCTCCATAGAGCATTGAGTGCAGATATTAAAAATGGATTATAAATAGAAATAAACATGACTCATGCCGTTTCCAAGGACTTGAGTATACAGCCTTCAGAATACTGAACTAGAGCCTTTGATAGCTATCAGGGCTCTACAGGTTTCACAGTCCAATCGAAACAGTGCCCAGTAGTTGAGAAAACTAAGGCATGAAGAAGGTAATTAGTTGGACACATTCACATAGTAAGTCGTGGGAGAGTTAACATCTCCACGTTTCCATTGTATTGATCTTACCTGCTCCCTCCCAGACAGCCACCTGTTCATCCACTGGCAGTATAGGTAATAATAGAAGGCTGTGACAGTGGCATATAAAAAGGGAGTGGGGTGTATCTGACAGAGGCGGACAGGAGAGGTGAACACGTGCATTCTCTAAATTGTATTATTTTAGTGAGAAAAGGACGCAAGGCTAAGTCAGAGGAGGAAGTTACCCAGGGCCTCAGCATTCTGTAAAGAGGACTCTTACTAGACAGGGGTGCAGAGAGAACGCACACAGGATGAGAAGCCATGCCAGAGAGGGAGGAGTACAGGTGTCTGACAAGCCTGGAATTTTCCATTGCTTTTCCTGATCAGCGATCATAGAAAAGCTGTTATCTTTTCATGCCAAAAATCTGAGCTTCAAAAAAGCCCCAAAGAAACAACCAAGGAGTACTAAACCATTTTAAGTTGAGGGGCTTGCTTTTTCCTTGGGGGTGGGAGGCTTATTGTTTTGCTGCCCCCCCCCCCAACTGAGAGTTGCAGGGCAGTGGTGAAACTTACTGCCCACTAACTCCTTGGGCAGGACTCCAGCTCAGGCACTGTTTCCTGGTCACTTTCTGCCAGGACACAGAGTGGGCCCCTGGGCATCATCCCTTGCGCCCAGTGTCCTGTGCTGTTAGGCCTGCTCCCTCATTCTCTCAGGAGGCAGATCCAAAAGCCATGACATGTTAGCAGGCTCCGGGCCTTGCCCCCACCCTGTAGCTGAGACTGGTTACCCGTTTCGTTAGCAGTGACGTCTGTATGTCTTTCAAGGGCTTGTCAAGTGGGGGAGGAACAAATCACATTTTCCGGCAATTTAATTTTATTAACTCTGATTTTTCCCCCCCTTTTCCAAAGCACAGCTAAATGGAGCTAAACATACACACGAGGGCTATATTTAGTCCTGATGGTGTGGTAGAGTAGGGAAGGCACAAACAGAGGTTTATCTGCTACCTAGTAAACACAGGGAGGTGTCAGGGCTAGAGAATTCAATAGTAATAATAAGCATTTATATGATGCAATGACAACTTTGATACAGGGCATAATTTTCCGGGGATTGCTATTAATTGTGCTTCTGCCTGTGAGCGGCCCCCTAGTGAGGGGCTTGGAACACCACGCAGAGTTAAGCTATATTAAACATCAATTAAAACAGCGTAAAATAGAAACCAAATAAAATCTGCAAAGGTCAGAGTGGCTGTGAATGAGCAGACAAGGCCTTGAGGGAGAGGGGTTAGGGCCTGCTGAGTCTAGTATACTGGGGCGCTCACACTTCCAGTTGCTCGGAGCTGCTTTGAGTTCCTCGGTTTATTTAGTAGGTTTGCCGGAGAGTGCATGATGGTACCCTCTAGCTTCCCCCCACTCAATTCTTCCCCAAAGGGGTCTCAAAAACAGCTCATTGTGGCCAGCAAGAAACGTGAGAAGACAACCAGAGTCTACCCCCACCATCCAGTAGGACCTTCTGCAGTGATGGAAACGTTCCTTATCTGCGTTGTTCAGTAGAGTAACCACTAGCCACTTATGGATATTGAGCACTTGAAATGTGGTTGGTGCAACTCAGGCACAGGATCTTTCATAAAATTTTAATTTAAATAGCCACACGTGGCCAGTGGCTACCATACTGGACAACACAGGACTCTAGACAGTCCTCGCCCACAGTAAATACTCAGGCAGCGAGTGATGTGCACTGCACTCTTCTTCCTGAAACAACCTCCACCTTCCCCCCCGCCCCAGACCCCTGAATGTGTAATGTTTTTGGGGGGTTTTTTATACCCAATCCTCCCATACTCTCAACTTTAGCTTCTAGATTCTTTGATAAGGGCCACACACAATACCAAGAAATGAGAAAGGCCAGTGCCTGCATCAGACCAGACAGCCATGGCCTTATCCTTGTACCCTTCTCTCCTGGCATCCCCCAGTCAAGCTAAGAGTAGGTGTTTCTCACTCCCCCAGACAAAAGAAGGGAGTGGTTCTGGATCTCTGGCTAAATGAAGATCACAGATCTGTGGTGCTGTCACTGTTCCCACTGAACATCTGATTCAGTTGCTGAGTCTGACCCTTGCATTCTCCAGAACTAGGGGACTGTAAAATTCCCAGGTCATCCAGGAAACTCAAACCTGACATTCTTTAGTCCTTTGGCACCTAAACTGAAAATACCTCTTCCAGTAGCTTTTGAAACACTTGTTGAACGCTTAGAATGGATCCATTCATCGGAATGACATAGCTAGTGTAGTCAAACAAAGCACTGTACTGGTAATAAAACATCCCATGTGTAAGTCCTGGCTCCTCCATTTACTAAATCCGCGACCTTGACAAAAATCATTTAACCTCCCTGAGGCTTCATCTTCCCACATAAAAATAAGCGTGCCAGATTAAATGACCTCTAGGACTGAGCGGACCTAGAAAAGAGATCCGGAGAAAGACACCCTAATTGCCGCGAAGTCCTGTGTCTCCGCTCAGTTTCCCCTGTCCAGTGTCAAGCCTGCATTCCAAACACCCCCTTTCCTGAGTCCTCCAGGATGCCTCACCTGTGTCTAGTTAGCACTGACTCAGACTTGGAAGTTGTCCAGTAGCACAGACACACCCTGAGCCAGCCATCACCTCCTGTGGTTATTATCGCACTCACATGAGCCTCTAGGAGTCCCAGACAGTCCCCCAAATTACTTTGAGTCATCCTCAGAGTTGGCCTTTTGGCCCTTTGTGGAAAGAAGGCAAGAGGTTTCTTGGCTTGGGGAGTGGGTCCGTAAAGCAAAAGAGGGGTTGGGGAGTTACCTGTGTGTGCCAGTCATCCTGGCTGGCCGGTTGTTTGCCAGCCCCCCTCCGCCCAGCCATCACTAGTTACTGCTCTGGGGACTGTCCCCAGCAGCCCAGAGCCCCTGTGGAGCCTCCTGCTCTGCACAGCTCACAGAGGGCCTGTAGCATCTCTAATTGAAGAGCTGGTGAGCGGACGCCCTCAGTGGAGGTATTTTTAGCTGCAGTGATACAGCCTCATCTTTTCTGCTGGATGTTTTGTTTCGTTTTTTTTTTTTTTTTTAAATAAAATAAATAAGTAAAATTGAAGGCTGTGGTCCCAAACCCTAGTGCCAACGCCCAAGAAGTTTTGGCACACCCCCTCACCACAGGCCTAATTAATCCTGTCTAAGACCAGGTGCTGAAGCTCTGAGTTTGCCAGAATATTAGGCCAGAGAGACAGGGTGTACAGAAGGGAGAAGAGCTAGAAATAGAGAGGAGGCATAATGCAGGCTGGCCTGGTGCGAGGTGCGGAGGGCCTTCTGAGCGGCCTGGGCAGCTGGGAACAACTCTTTGCAGGCCTCTTAGAACTTTGATGGATCTTAGGGATCGAGTGAGCGGGCCTCAACTCCTTAGGTTATGCAGTGGGTCCAGTTCTGTACCTTGCTGACTTAGTGCTTTTGTGGTCCTTCTCTTTATCCTGTTCTGTGACTTGTCACCTTTTCCTTGGCTTTTTTACTAGATACCGTGTGATCAGGGCCTAAAAGACATTCAAGGAACTTGCATCAGACCCCTTAGCAGGATCCTGGATTGAGGGGGCAGTGGTTCTCAACCCTGGCTGCACACTGAAATCATGGAGTATGGGAGGTTTAGGAAGGATACTCCTACCTGAGCCTCCCTTCAAAGATTCCGGCTTCATCAAGCACCAGCTTTTTATGTTAAGATTCCCCAGGTATATTAGGTGATACCAAGGAATAGTTTGTTGATGTTATTGGGTGTGATAATGGCTTTGTGGTTATGTAAGAAAATGGCTGTGTTTTTTAGAGATGCATACTGAAGTATGGAAAGGTGAAATGACATCATGTCTGGGATAATGCTTTAAAATACATCAGCAAAGAAAAAAGGGGGATAGATTAGGCAGATATGACTGTTTCAATGATTGCTGAATCTGGATGTTGATATATGGGAGTTCATTACTATTCTCTAATTTCAGTGTTTCAAACTTTTCAAATCAAAGGTTTTTTTAGTAAAACATGTTTCTTAAAAAACTTTGAATCTCTCCAGGTGATTGTAGTGTTCAGCTAAGGTTGAAAACCAGTGGCTTCAAAGATTAAATTTGGATCCCCACACCCTGGGTCAGCTCTGATTTGGGGCTTTGGATAACCTTAAGAGTGACCTTTCAGGGTAAGTTCCCATAAGTAATCTGGACCGTCAACTCTCAAGTAGGTGAGAAACGGGATGGGCACAAGGAACAAATTACACCCGTGTCTAGAATCAGACTTCAGAGTGGAAGACTAGACAGCTTTGTCTGTTCTACTGAGGGACTTCGGTGTCACCCAGCCCTGAAAGCTGTTGCGCTTTGTGGTTTACCTGCCTCGTCCCTTGCCAGCACCCCTGCACACCACCCCGAAGACCTCTGTCCTCACACCAGGGATATAAAAGACAGCTACGTTGTGATACATGCACAGGAAGGAGGGCCCTGATTTCTGCAGCGTTCAGCACTTCACCAAGTGGGATTGTGCTAAAGCCGGGGTGGGGGGAGAGGCGGCTGAAATTGCACCTCCCTGCCCTTCCCAGGAGTGCACGTGCTGTCAGTTCTGCATGCAAGTGTGTGAAGGCTCCTCTGTGTCCTCAGGTGCCTGTCCCAACTCCCAAGCAGTATTTTGCTCTGGCCGCTCAGCAGGTGGGGTAAACGGAAGCTTGCTGCAGCCAAACTAAATGGTGCTCGGGAGCTCAGGCTGGGAGTTTCCATGCAACGTTGAAATACCACAGCCCGGCTTAGCGTCCTGACTTAGCACCTCCCCATTCGTAAGCAAGCTGCTGGCCGCCCTTCTTTATTCAGGGGGCTTTGGGATTTATACCTGTAAACAAGTCTGTGTGTTGCCGTGTGAAGCTGAAGCCGAGGGAAAGCTACAGGCACCCCAGGGTCACTGAGCCACCCCAAGGCTTTGCTACCAATAGTATTTACTGAGAGTCTGGGTGCCCTTCTTCCTCCTCCCTGGGGAAGACTTGAACAGTCCTTTCAGGAAATGCCAGCTTGAGAGAGGTGCAGAAGTCACCCCCTGTGCCTCTGTAGGAGGGCCCAGAGCATCTGTCTTTCCCCAGGGTCTGAGTCACTATTGGTCCTACCGCTGTCAAGTGCCTACATCCAGAATTCAAACAGGGAGTTTCTTCCTCTGCCCGCTCGTAAGAACAAGTAGCCTCAGAGGCACTAAAATTGAAAACTCCAAGCCACGTGGCCTTCACTGGACTGTTTGGATGGGAGGAGGCAGAAGCCTTCCCTGTTGCTCTCATCGCCTCCTGGTGCGGATCTCCCGTCGCCGCCACCCTTGGGCTGTCCATCATACTATTTGCCCCGCTACAGGGGACTCTTCAAGGGCGAGGACCAAGTCTCTCATCTCCATTGTTCCTCAGCACCTGGCACAGTGCCAGTCACCGTACTGGCTCTAAATAAGCATATAGACGAGTAAGTGAACCAAAAGAGGGTTATGGCAGGGAATGCCAGTAGGCCAAGGGTCAGAAACCTAGCATTTTCAAAAGTTGTTTCTCATTCATTTGAGCTTATGAACCTGAACTGTGTGGCGATCTGAGCCCTGCCTGAGTTAGCTTGCAGAGCAGCCTGTGTGACCAGGGAAGGTTTCTGATGGGTAATGGCTAGAGAGAAACACACTATTCGGTTCTCTTTCCACTTTCCTTTGGAATAAACGGTAGTCTACCTGCGCCTTGGTTTCTCCCATTTGATATTCATGGGCCTCTGAGCAATCTGTCCCCTCTCTCTCCCACCTGGGGCTCCAAGGAGGGTGGCATGTTTGTAGGAGGGTTTCCCTTTGTTTTTCCAGGGCAGTTAGTCAATTGATACTTGGCCAGCTCTCATGGAAGTTACTCCTTCTGAACCTTAATGAAACCTCAGGGGCACTAGCTCAGCTAAAGCAAAACTATGTATAAGAAGTGCTTCTGTAGTTAGTGACAGGACTGTCCTCCCTGTCAGAAACCAGTGTGACCACTGAGTCGTCCCCTGCTCCTTCCAGACTCTAGAGCAGAGGCTCTAATCCTGGGCCTCCCCTTTAATCACCTGGATGTATTTTTAAAATATCAAAATCCTGTCCCTACCCCTAGAGATGCTGCCGTATTTGATCTAGAGTCAGAACGTTGGTATTTCTTAACAGCTCCTTGGTCCTGGCAGTATATACTTGGGACCGAGAACCACTGTCCCAGAGAGTCTTCACTAGTAGGGGCTGTAACAGCACTTGAACATTCTAGCCCCCCGACCACCAAGGAGGGTGGAAGAGAAGAGCATGTGTTTGCCTTTTCTGCGCACACCGTCGCCTTCCTTAGCTGGTTCTGAGACCCCGTTCCCAGGCTGTGCAATTGATGGCGCAGTACTGCCGCGTGCCCCGCCCTCACCGCTCACTCTCTCTCACTCGGCCCGCCACTCTTAACCTTGGGCAGGTGACCAGAGCAGAGATAAATATCTGGGGACAGTGGTTCGATTTTGTTTCAGAGGGCATTAGTGAGGGAGAACAATCCAGAACTGTCTGTGCAATCGAAGATGAATATTTCTCTTAAGATTTTAGCTCAAAGAATGCTTGCCCACCGGCTCCCAAATATCACACCCCATCCTTCAGGAGCAGAAGAGTCTGCGTTAGCAGTGAGAAGCAAGGCCAGACACCAGTTGAAATCCCAGACAGCTTCCTACCCTCCTTCCATATCTTGTCAGATATTTCAGCTTTAAGGCCTCATTTGTGCTCTGCCTACTTGGCTGGCTGTTCTTGCACTTGAGCGGCTTGTTTGCCTGGACAGGTCCAAGCTGTCTGGGCCATCAGCAGCTGCACCTCCTCCCTCGCGCCTTCTGTCTGAGCCAACCTTGATTCACAGTAGTGCAGATGGCCCCAGCCTCATCCAGCGACGTCTGCCACTCCCATCCCTCTCCTGCCCCGCTTTCCCCTAGACGAAGGGGCTGGGCCACGCCTTGCCCGCAGGTCAACCTGGGGCTCAGCTGAAGACCACTCTTAGTTCGTGCTCTGGCATATTAACCTAGGAAACATGACAACAACTTTACCTGAAGCACATAAGGGTGCGGCGGGGTCTGAGTTCACGTTGTGTAGAAAATACTTTTCAGCCTGCCTCAGAACTAATCTGTTTTTGCAAACATGCTTAGTTCCACCCACTCTGCTTCCTGAGTATTACTGGGAGCTGAGAGAGACAGAGGGGAGCGATGGTGCCAGATAGCACCTTTCCTTCTTTTCCTTCCCTTTCCTCCCTTAAATGTAGACTTGACAACCTCTTGGTGAGCCACCTCTCAGCTCTGCAGTCCAGTTCAAGGTGCTGAAAGGTGGTGCCCTGTGATACACCATTGTTATCAGTCCGTTTCCTGATCCTTGTCCCTCTCCAAGAGAAATGAAGTGACGGGGAACGAATGTGAGAGGGGTTGTAGGTGACCTTGTACAGAAGAACGCTGTGCTGAAGTAGCCCTGGGGCCTCACTCTGCCTTTCCCCACGGTAGCTCACTGCTGAGCCCGTGGGCAAGGCACAGGGTGTTCCATCTAGTAGGTTCTCTCTGAGAGAAACCCACACCCATACCCTCTAGCAACAGCCAGCAGCAGGGAGGGAGCACTACTCCACCTGTGTGGTTTGGGATGGGGCACACAAAGCAAATAAACCAGCTTATTTCCGTCATGTGTAAACCTAAGGGACCCCAGCAGCTTTGGAATGCCATTGGTTTAGCAGTACTAATATCCACATGATTCATCCTGAGGCTTACTTAGCTGTTACATTATTTCAAGACTTTTTTTTTTTCCTATGGAGAAAACTGTCCCTATCCTAGGCTGCTTACACAGGAACATAAGCCCCCAAAGCCAACCGTTTTTATAGGGGAATATCAGACCTGAGATATATTATCCCCTGGGGTGTTTTCTTCAAGGTAAGGATGTTTTTAATCCTTAATAATGATAAAACATCTCTGCTGGCACCCAACAACCAATAACATACTGACTAAAGAAAACAGAGGCTACTTGAAGAGGTATCTGCTTTTATGTCCATAGTTCCAGGCCAGGCATTTGGTGAGTGCTCTCTGTCCTAGCGAACATTGGGGCCATGTGGGTGAAATGGAATCAAGGGGCCTTATTCCACTCCAAATGTCATGGCTACCTACAACCTAGGGATGGAATCGGTTCTCTTCTGCCCCACTTGTCAGGTAAGGAAGAAAAGATCCTTTGGCATAGTCACTTACCCAGGAACCTTTTTGTTTCTCTGATGCCACATGATAGGTATCACCAAGCTGGTCAATTTCATGTTCTTCATGGCTTCCCTGTAGCATTATATGTTGCTCTAGCTTTCTGCTACCGTTGCGGCTTAACCTCCTAACCACAGGAAATCTACTCTTTTGGATCTCTTGTTGTCTACTATGACCGCATCTTAGTGACGGGCCTGCTTTTGTTTTTGATCCACAAATTCTAGTCAGTTAACACTGCTGGACTGAGAATGACTCATGGGCACTCTCATGAGTCAGGTTCTCAAGTCCAGGTTCTTGAATTGACAGTATTTGAAAGTAACCATCAGATTTGTAGCCAGAAACCTATGGCAGATGCACCGCCACCCCATCCCCAATTATATGAACGAGGACGGCCCTGGAGTTGCCCAATTCCAGTCAAGGGGACAGCAGAGCTCCAGAGGGGGGTGCTGCCTTTCCTTCCTGCTGGGTCCCTCGTAACATAAGAGCAAGTTCAGAGGCTTGGAGATTGAGATAGGAAGCTTCTGCCCCCATCTTCTGCCCTCTGTACTCACCGTGGCACTGCCTGCCTATAAACCTGCCACAGCTCCCAGACCTGCTCGTGCTGCCTCTGTCACCTGGGTGTCCGCTCGATGCCAGGATGCCCTGGACCTGAGAGGGTGCGTAAGGATGACTGCTAAGTGCTCAGGAAGATTTTTCCTGTTGTCTCAGTACAGGGCTACCTCTCAGCCTCCACGTGTAGCATTTACTAAAGTTTTAGACCTGAGAGATGGCTTCATTCTCCCAGGGGACAGATGGGGAAAAGACTCCCCAGCGGACATTTCCGGGGTCTTAATCCCAAGTGGAAAAACCCACCGCCACACTCTTGGTGTCTCCTACTCTACACAGCACACCTGATTGATTCCACCTCAGGCCATTTCACGGCAGCAGCACTACTCATGGGCAAAATCCTCACCCCCGTGGCATTCTGTAAACTGGAGCAGTAAGGCCTCAACTTCCAGAATGGAAAGGAGATGGAATGACCTCGTGGGGGTGACAGGTACAGCACAGCCAGCATTTATTTGGGTTGTTGATTTCCACATACGAAATGGTTCTGGTTGCCGCCGAACTCCCTTGCCTCTGTGTGATGGTCGGGTTCCGTATCAGCCGTGGCATTCGTGCGGGGACGGGGGAGAGAAAGCTTTGCTTTTGCTGGCACCTGAAAATGGTTCTCCAGGCAGCACGGAGTTGCCAATGGGGAACTGCTGAAGTAGCACTCCGGAGAATCACCAGGGAGACCCCTCTATCTCCTGCCAAGCCAAACAAACCCTGCCCGTGCAACACTCTGAATCACACCTCTCCGCAGCTTCGTTCCTCCTTCCCCAGCTCAGCACACTGCGCCGCCTTACGGGAAAGTCCTGGGTGTCAGCAAGAGAGGCACAGGAGGAGAAATGAACCGATGCAGGAAGGGGGAGTGCCGCTCAGTCATCTTTTAAGTAGAAAGGAAAAGGTCATCAGAGCCGTACGGGGCCTGGGTTGGATTATCGTTGACTCTGCCTTGCCGCAGCAAAGGGGCCGGCACCGGGCACTGCCAGCCCCATCCAGCTGCTGACAGCCCAAGCACAAAGAGACGCATGCTCTGTGTACACAAATGGGTCTGCGTGTCAGCGTGAGCCCATTTTTAGCCCTTGCCCGGGAAGGGCGGCCCGTGACATAGTAATTTAATTAAATTTGCCTCCCTCCATGGCCCACATATTTGAAGAGGTTTGGGGGGAAATGAATCTGGCTGAGGAACATTACCCTGCCGCTCTGGCACTGCCCCAGAGCCCAGCCGCAGGACCATAAAGGGTCTCGCCATCCTGAATACGGCCCAGGGCATCTGTCTGCACCGCAGGCTCTCTGGCCGGGCTGCCTGCTGGCACATCTGGCGAGGCAGCCTCTGGAAGCACTCCGGCTCCATCACAAGGAAGCCACCGGGGGCAAAACAAGGGGACTCCCCACCCCCTACTCAAGACCGCCGGCAGCAGCCTCAGCAAAAACTAGGGCCGCAGTATTAGCTTTCCCCACTGATTCAGTGTCTGAGAAGGGAGAGGGCAGAACGGGAGGGCACCACAGCCTCGGTAATGACTGTCACCCCGATTTCCACGTCAGCCCACATCCTGGTACTTCTGCCCTGGAAATGATCCATATTTAGGGGCCAGAATTGATTCCAGTGAACTTCTCGCCACGTTTCACGTCTCAAACGCTCGTCAGTTTTTGTCCAAGGTGTCTGAGCTCCACCCACCCCCACAGTCCACACCCCAAGACCTCCCCCTGCTTTCCAACCAGCCAGGGCTTGTCTTGCATTGAGTCCGTCACTCCTCAGGAGGCACCAAAGCTTTCACTTTCACTTTTCCCTTTTGTCCAGAGTTCCCGCCCTTCTCCTCTTATCACTAACCTCTAACCTCTTACTCAGCCTTTCACATCCTAGGTCAGCAGTACCGTGCCTGCTGGAAAAGAGCATTCTTTCTCCTTCTCTTTCTCGCTCTCTACCAAGAGCACATCCTCCTGGCTGGCTAGGAGAGATTATCCTGCGTAATGATAGCAGCACCTCCGAGAGAAAGGGAATTTCTCTGGCACAGTTTGTCTCAACACCAGCAGAACACAGGCTGTTGCTTCGGAGTGGGAATCATTAGAGTCAGGCCATTATTGGAGGGGACCAGTCTCTAGGGGAGCTAGCAGAAATTACCACTCCTTAATAGACAAAAACTCATTTGCTTGAAGCCCCCGCCCTCCTCTTTATTTCTCTGCGTTCTCCACCTCCCTTCTCTTCCCAGCTTTGAAGTCAAAAAAGAGAGGTAACGCTATCCCATCCAAGATGGCAAATTTCTGCTAAATTAACTTGGTTAAAAGATCCTTGGTTGAAAGCGGCTGTTCTTTTAGAATGTTTCTACTGGGACTTGGCTTAAAACCATCACGAAGGAGACAGACTCTAATTAAATGTATGCCATAAAATTATAGCCAGGACCACTCCATTTCCCAACAGAGGATTTGTTGATATGGGGGAAGAGGAGACATTTAGTAGCCTCTTAGACTCTGTTTCAGGGAAGGCTCCGAGTCAACCTGGGCCGTCTAAGCTTTCCCCGCAAGGGTCCCCTCGCTTACACAGTACTGGGGAAGGCAAGCGACGTGGAAGCAGGACTCCGCTTGTCAGTGGTCATCTTGACCTTGAACAGACCTCTAACATGATTTAGCTTCTGTATGCCTTCCCTGCACAGGGATACGAGTTCTTTACCTCACAGCTCTTTGCTCTTGTGAGGGAAGGGGGAATGGCATAAGCAACAAATGTTCCTTTTAATGTATTACCCGTTTGGGCTGCCATCAGAACTCACATGCCTTGGAACATCTGTGGTTGAAGAGAAAGGAAAAGTTGCCTGATTCCTCAGCGCTAGCTGTTTGAATGAAGTCATGAGTGGTCACCGTCTCAGAGCATTAAGCACAGATAAGGTGCTGGTGTGAAAGGCCTTCCCCTTCTCTCCCTGGAAGCAAACTGTAAGGGATCGTACCAAACTGCAAACTCCAGGGGCACTAATCACTTTGTGGTTTCTGTAAATGGCACCCGCCGGATTTGTCAGTCACCGTGGCGCTGTTGGTGTTCAGCAGTGCTGGGTTGAGAACCCAGACACCAGAGATCTGGTCTCTGCATCACCAGCTATGTGACACCTAGGAAAGTCCCCTGGACTTCATTTTCCTCATAAGTAAAATAAGGGGGTTCAATTAGATTCTCTGAGTGAACTTGGAAATTCCCTTCACTGTTTCCACATCTCTGAATTTGGAAGCTATAAACCATCACTCTGTCCTCAGTGTCTTGCCACCCCAAGGTTGGCCAGCCTTGATGACACCCCCAGGATGTGAAGGTGCCCTCAGCGGACATGATACCACTGGTCAGAAGAGATGTGGACTTACAACAGGAATGTGGCGTAGGGACTAAGGAAAGGGAAAGCTACCCTGCAGGCACAGCAGGCTGAAACAAGAAGAGTATGGAATGGGCCAGTTCCTTATTCTCCTTGTTTTCAGGCTTCTCTGTAGCTTCAGAGCCTTCTTCTGACACACATGCATACGATACACCCAGTAGGTGCACTCACTTCCCTCACCAGAGTAACAAAATGAAATGCAAACATGCTTCGAGATATCCTAGCCTTGTCATGTGTCTTCAAGCCCCCTCCTCATTTCTAATTAAAAAATTAGAATTCCCTGATTCCTTTAGCAGTCTCTTCCTTGGCCCTCCCTCCTTTCTTATTCCAGACTCTCCCACTCCATCCCCTTAAAGAGATGAATTGGAAGAATATGCTGTCATGTCAGAAGGAAGCCATTGTCAAGTCTCACAGCAGAGCTAATAGGATAAAGTATTATCCGACTTCCCTTAAGTCCAGAAATTAAGTCTTCTTGCAATGGTAATAGATTATAACTTGTAACCACTGCAGCTGGTAGGCTGCAGGAACAGGCTGTGTGTATCTGAGGCCTCAGCTCCATTTCTGGGCCTGTGCTGGGCCTTTTGTGAGGGACACACTGAGCATTCCTGCAAACACTGCTGCCCTATCCGTGCAAGGAACTGCCTGTGCGGAGAGCTGTCTGTAACTCATTCAGTTCACCTACAGGGCGGAATCTCTGAGTGGGAGAAGCTGCCTGAATGGTCTTAATGAACCTGGATGAGTAGATAGAAGGGAAGGAGCCAGACCCTTGAAGACTCTAGGAAGAAGTAGCCGGAGGCCAAGAAACCAAACTTTGCATAGGGAACAGTTAGTGTGTGAAAGCTCTTCTCAGTCATCCGTGCTGACTCATTGAGCAGGTCGAGTGATTTAATCTAGTGACTACATCAGCACCAGTGCAGACATGGGGAAACCAGAGGTGAGACCTTAAAGGAACTTTCAGAGACTATAGATGAAGGAGTTGCCTTGGAAGAGGAAACGCATGAGGCCTGTCGGAAGAAAAAGCCATCAATCTTCTAGAGTGGAACGATCTTGCAAAAATGGCCTGGGTCCTATCATGGCAGATGACTGTACTCAGATGGGGATTATAGAGGGAAACACCCTGATATAAGAGTTATTGGGGCACCTGGGTGGCTCAGATGGTTGAGTGTCTGACTTCGGTTCAGGTCATGATCTCACAGTTTGTGAGTTCAAGCCCTGTGTCAGGCTCTGTGCTGACAGCTCAGAGCCTGGAGCCTGGTTCGGATTCTGTGTCTCATTCCCTCTCTGCCCTTCCCCCACTCACACTCTGTCTCTCTCTCTCTCTCAAAAATAAATAAACATTAAAAAAAATGTTACTGGAGGGTGCTACTTATTAGTGGGGTTATAAGGAGGTGAGTGAGTATTAAAGAAACTAGTGGACCAAGGACTGTTCCTTTGGCATTTGGTAATAAAATCTCTAGTAATTGTTCTAGTATTGTTCCTAGGTGCACAGAATGAATGACCATGAAAGGCTGACTACTACTCTGCTCCATCTAGTCCCCACACCTGACAATAGAGCAGCCTTTCCTCTCCATGCTTCCCTACTGGAGGGTCAGAAATCTTGATGGGGTAAGTTAGGGAAGACACCATCGTCTCAAATGCTAACACTGTTTGACAGGAGAGCTTCTTCCAGAGATGGCCCCCATAGGCCCCAGCCTAATCTCTCTGACTCACTGCCAGGGTCCATGTCCTCATTTTTATGGAAAAACACAATTTATGTAATACCCTCCCTCTGGAGTAATACTCTTTTCGTGGATCCGCAGTGACTTGCACCCACTTTTCTCTCCCTGTCTTTGCCGTCATAGAGATGAGGAACCAGGTTCAGTGCAGACCCCTGAGTGAGCCGGTCAGGGTCCAGATTAGGTTACGGTCCTAAGGACTGGGCTGTTTCCCCCTGGCAGTTGGCCAGCCTGCAGGATAGAGAACAGGACTGTTGTGGGTGGTTTGGCCCAAGTACTGACAGCAGAGCTGGCATGTACCGGAGCACAAAACCTGTGATCGCCCGAAAATCGAATTCTAGCCACTCATTAGGAAATCAGAATGCTTTCTCTCTTAGACTTCTCTTGGAAAGTTGATCTCCCTGCTTTTCTTCTCCTCTGTCCCATGCCACGAATATCGGACTGGTCCTCCCCGATCCAGGGTCCAGCCAGCCTCTTGCTGGCTAGGACAGCGGAATCTCCCTGGCTTTCCTCCTTAACTGCATTGCAGACCCTTAGCCTGTCTATCTGCCATATAGCTCCGTTCTGCTCTCACTTGCTCAAATTCTGGTCTTTTCTGCCCTTTAATTCTGCTTTGAAGCCCCAGCAGCTCTTCTCTGTCCTGCCTTCTCCCTCCAGGTGCCTCAGCCCTCCCCTGCCCTCCCCTTGGTAAGGCACCCTGACAGAAAAACGGGGATAGGTGGAAAAGCCTCCAGGAAGCTTATCCTCTTAGGAAAGGAACAAGGTTTCTTAGGTAAAGGATTCCTGGCCCAGCCCTCAGCTTGTGCATCACCACCAACAGCAGCACCTCTCCTTTCTTCTGGCTTAGCGCAAGGAAAGGTAATCTCTTCCGGGACGGAAACGGCACCTTGGGCCAGCTGGAGAGCTGGATTAGGAAACAGAGCACAAGGCACTGGTTTCCTGGAGGGAAAAGTACAACCCCTCTTTCCCTCTGGGCCTGGCCTTGGTTACATGGTACTGTCTCCCCGTCCCCAACTTCTGAGTAAGCATCATTCCTCTCTGGAATAGCTCAATAATGTTCTCTCTGGGCACAGATGAGGTTCTAGAATCGAGGTGGTAGTGACTGGGGGCTGGTCAGTTGGTCCTTAGGTTTGTCATCAGATAACTACCAACAATACAGCATTACTACGTGATGCCAGTCACCACTCTTAAGTATGACTTTATACATATAATTTCAGTTTTCACAACAACCTGTGAAGCCGTGAGATCGTAGATACTAATATGTCCATTTTACATATGAATAAACTGAGTATTTATCCAAAGTCACACAGGTAGTAAGCGATGGAGCTGAGATTCAACCCAGGAAGACCAGATCCAAAGTCTATACTTGTAAGCACTACGCTATATTGCTGCTTTATAGATATGTACATTTCACTGATGTGGTTCCTGAAGCATTTGTCGCTGCTTCAAGAAGCAGTTTGCTTCATTTGAAATTTAACGCAAAGATGAAAACAACCTTAATTCACTGCCCAAACCCTTCTCACCCCTTCAGGGGTAAAGGGTGTTTTCTGAATGCATGAAGACCAGGAGAGGTGCTTTTGAGCCAAAAACTGCCTTGCGGTTTAGCCGAGGCAGGATTTAGAAATGGCGTGAACAGTGCCCGCATTAGCCGATGGCATGTAGTGCTGAGCGCCAGCAGAGGAGATAAAATCAGACATATGTTTGGATATAAATGTTCTCTCTCTCTTCTTCTTCTTCTTCTCTAATTTTAATCCCCTGCCGCTTTGTTGCAGTAAAATGTTAGGGCCTTAATTGTGGGCTCTTGCCCCCTGAGGTAGTAGTCTGGGCTGTGTAAGGCCCCCCTTGGCCCTGTCCTAGTCTCTGTCCATCTCCACAGAAGGAAGCCAGAACTCTCCACTGTCAATGGCCATGGACTCTGGACCTCTTCCCCACCAATAACAGGAATTGTTTTGCCAGGGACTCTTTACTTCATTGTTCTACCCAGCACCCAGCAAGTTCTTGGCCTCAATACATGTTAAACAGCCCTGATAAAGCCAGTGTCTCTAGACCTTAGAAACTGTCCTGTCTACTCTCCCTTCTTTGATAATAAGATGCAGCGGAACACCGAAGAGCGTTAAAAGGCCTGGAGCAGATTATGGGAGTGGCAGCCACAGCATGGCACTTACAGAGCTGGGGCTGGGGTAGGTACAGTGGAGGAGAGACATTAAGGACCCCACCCCCACCCCACCCCCCACCCCCCCCGACAGTCTCATTGTTGAGCCAAATAAGCAGAAACCATTCCACTGTGGAGAACTTGCTCTGGTAGGTGCTTTAAGACCTCTGTCAATCCTCAACTCTGCAGAGCTTCCAAGGCTGAGGATGGGAGAAGGCCAAGCTACCTTCCCTTTGTGAACACCCTGCCTGGTCTAATGTCACCCTTTCTCCAGCAGCCGTCTGCCACTGAACCTCCGAATCGGAAGCTGTTATGTACAGTCCTGAGGATCTAACCCCTTAGTGAGCACACGTGGCCCTTTGGCCAGCTGTGGGGCCCCCTGTGGTCAGAATTCTGGTCAGACCTTGGGGGGCAGTACAGCCAGTTCTGAAGCAGATTGAGCACCCCAAAAAGGAGAAGAGAACACAGTGATATCTGGAGGAAGGTCCCATTTTTACTGCACGGTGGCAGGGAGAGAAATAGGTTCTTGATAGCCCAGAAGAGCCTGAGTGAAGAAGGCACATTTGACTTGGGAGTCCAGAGATCTTGGTTTCAGTCCCACCTCTTCCACTGACTAGCAGTGTGACCTTGGAGATATCTTTCAGTTTCTCTGGGGCTGTTTCCTTGACCATAAAATGTAAAAAGATTAGACTAAATGATCTTTCATGGCCCTTAGAAAATTCTTTAACTCCATATAATCAGCAGCAGTCTTTCCCTCTAATGTGTTGCTACAAACTACTCCCCTGAAGAGCTACCAACCCATGTCCCATAGCTTGGCCGTCAGGCCTGAGGATGAGTCACCAACACAGCATGAAAGCCTGCACTTTCGGTGCTCATGGGACTCCTCTCTGAAAAGCTGTCCCAGGTGCCTGCTACGAAGGAGGCAATACCCACCATTACGGCAATGGAGGTTTGCTGCTGTAAAAGCTGAAACGGTGCCCAGCTCCAAGAGTGGGCCCAGAGCAGAAAGGAACTACCCTTGCAGCCCTAAGGACACTTAAACCCAAGAACCAGATCTCAGTCTCCCCCACCTCCTTTCAGGTTTCTTCTGGAAAGCGCTTCTCCCTCAGATCCCAAGATGGCAACACACTCAGCCCCCAGGACAATGTTTGTTCTTAGGACTCTTCCCCGGGAATGTTTTAGGACCATTTCTGTACCCCTCCCCTCAGACCTCTGGTTCAGCCACAGACCCTTCATCATTCCAAAGCGACTGTACAATCCCTAACTATCCAAAGAGCTGCCAAAAAAGGTTAGGAAACCTGGCCCCACATCCTCTGTTTCTGAAGCAGCCGCTTTGTCCACAGTTGCCTCTGAATGTGTACCCAGGAAGCTGTTCTGAACAGCCCGAGTTGTCTTGTGGTGCTGGGAAAGGGATAATTTCTTGCTTTTTCAGCTGGTCCTGGCCAAGTCCCACCCTTTACTCTGCTGCAGTTTTCTCGTGTTATCGGGGGTAGCTACGGCGGTAAAAGGAGAGCCAGAGGGAACGTGTATTTGGAGCCTGGAAATGTGAGTGACAGTTTCTAAAGGTGTGCCATGCATGCACGCATGCTACCACAAACACTGAGACCCAGAAAGGACACATATCTACCCAGGGGATTAAGAATCGGCCCTTTTCTTAGCCAACTGCTGCAAAGTGCTGCCTGCCTCTCTCCCTGTTCAGTGCCAGGGAGATCACACCCACTCAGTCCCGATTCCCTGCATTAGTATAAAAACGCTGAGGAGACGCAGGGTCCCGGTTCATGCAGCCTCCCTGGACGTCAGTACTCGGTAAGCATCAGGAGACAGACACCCACCACCACCACCGAGACATGTTTGACTATTCAGCACCCAGAGAACAGAAGGAACACTGCCTGTGGGAAGTTTAAGCCAAACAGCATTATTGCAGGCCTCTTAAATCCAGGTCCCCCAGGGTCTCTGGGTAGATAGAGCTGGTGCTGCCTGACCAGCAGCTTCTGCTGAGGTGGCATTTAACTTCTGGCCTGGTCCCAGGAGCTGAGGCTGACCCATTTCCCCTGCTTTTCCAGGGCATCAGGAATTTGGTTCTACCCCCAACAAAGCCAGGGACTAACACACTTAGCTTTTGGAAGGTGCACTAGAATTGGGGTGCTTTTTATTTAAGCTAAGGAAAGACTGTTGACAGCTTTAGCATTTTCCCATACTTGAAAGAAATTTAACATTGTCTTCCCCTCCCACCTTACGTCTCCCCTCCCTTTGCCTTTTTTTCTTTAAATAGAAATGACTTGGTTAATGCTTATAAGGATCTATAGGACCTTATTCAATTTAACCCTTTGGGGACATTGGATTAAAAATTGAACAATATTTATTAAAATACAAAAATACACTTTTCTCACATTACAATCAGTGTTCTTTTGTTGGCATTCCCCCCCACCCACCCATCCCACCCCTTTCAAATCTGAACCCTTTATTTCTTTTTAAAGCTAAAATAATAAATGAAAGAAGTTACAGCATTAAATGGACCAGAATAACAGAGATCTCTGCCTTCCCCGCCCACGCCCACCCTTTCTCCTCCACCTCCTCCTGAGGTCGGCCTGGGAGAGGGAAGCCTTCCCCCCACTGTGCCATGTTCCACAGGACTCCTTGCAGAACTCACTTCTTGTGTGCATGTATATCACTTTTGTTTTAACTGTGGATTCACATCTTTTTTGTGAACCATCCTGTTTAGTAAAGGCTTCATTGTACTTGAAATGAGCCTGTGCCCTTTTTCTCTCTCCACTCATGTTCTGCCCCCACCCCATCACCACAACCAGTTGACATCAGCTGTAATAATCCCTAATGAATCAGCATTTAGAATAGTCACCAAATCACAAGCATGAGAAAAGCTTCCACTCCCCCAAGCTCCCCAATCCCAGCCTCTCCTCCTTCTCCACCTTAAAACAAACAAAACCTTTATAAAAAATCATAAAATGCCATCATTGTCTACAATCATTTGTCAGATACCAGGAACAACAGGTGGACATGGCACCATGCTAATTTATGGCCTCCTGTGAATACATTCTCTCTGCTTCTGCTCTCCCTTCCCACCCCCCCTCTGTGGCCGCACCCCCTTGGGGGGGGCCTCCTCCCCCTCAAGGGAAACCCTGAATAGACACATGCCCTGCAGAGAGTGGGTTAAACCCATCTGCAGGAATCTGGTGCAATGTGAAAGCATTTGACTGAGAGCTACGCCAGCCCCCTTCCTTCTCTGCTCCTTCCCGAGGCGCGCTGTCAGGCGGGGCACGCGCGTGTCCCGGTGCACAAACCAAGGAGCCTTGTGCACATGGACAGATGGAAAGACCGAGCCCCTTTAAGGAGTCATTTAAATTTTGGTGGTTTTCCTGTTTAGAATACATTTACAGATCTATCTTCCCCTTGGCCTCTGAAGAAAAAAAAAATTATTGCCTCTCGACACTTCAGCACAGTACAAATTCTCGGTGCTTTTTTTGTATTTCTTTTTAAAATAAATTTGCAAAGACAGCTCTCAGCTTAAGAAAGGTGTCTATAGAAATGGGTATTCCTGTATGCTGTGAAGCATCTTCTAAAAAATGACAGTCTACCCCCACCCCCACCCCACCCCTCAGCAGCCCACACCCTACCTCTTTAGGGATATTTGTTGTTGTTTTAGTTTATCTTAGCAGTTTCAGCCTTGTATCAGAAATCCCTTCTGGCATCATAGCAAGTTGACTTGTGGCTTCTACCCCACAACGTTCCCAAGAACCCCACTCCCCCCTTTAAATAGAACTTACAAGTTAGAAAATAGTTTTGTTTTGAATTTTTGTTTTTAAATTTTAATATAATCTGTTTCTTTTACCAGCCCGTAGATTTAATATAGAAGCATATACAAGAAAAAGTCTCTCCCCACTCTGTACAAAAGTTGCTGTCTTGTGTGTGTGTGTGTGTGTGTGTGTGTGTGTGTGTGTGTGTGTGTGCATTCTATTGCATTTTGTAAGTTTTTGGGGGGAGGGGAGTCATATTTGAGTTTCCTGTACCTTGTCCTTGGTATGGGTCTGAATTATGTAAGGTTCAGAGATTGTGGTGACTGCGGGGTGCAGAGAGTTCCCCAGGCTGTTTTCTGTCCAGTGGGCCCCATGTGCTGGTTTGTAGGTGTTGTAGTTAATATGGTCATGAATTGTGGGCAGCACTACTGCCCCCTCACCTGATACACCGGACGGAGCTGCTGTTGCTGCCGCAGACGCCGCCGCTGGGATGTCTTCGTCCACCTGGATGATCTCAACTGTCCGGGCGGCTGTGACTGTACTCCTCTGCTGGTGCCGCTTACGAAGTTTGTAGAAGACAATCAACATGGCGGCAGCTAGCAGAGTCACTGCCACAAAGCAGCCAATGATGATCTTGGTGGTCTTCATGACTTCATCCAGGCTGGTCTGCATCTTATCATTGGTGTCTGTCGCGGGTACCTGCTTGGGCACACGGGTGGTCTGAATGAGCACCGTGGTGGAGGTGGTATATGCCGGCTGATAACCAGTGGACGTCGTAGGAACAGGCTTGTACTTGCGCGTCGTATCCTCAGGTGAGATCTCAGTGGTCTCCACTGTGACTGTGGTGAAGAAGCTGTAGTTGGAGGTGTTGAGCTCGGCCGTGCTCACGTTGAGGTAGGCCGAGGCGTTGGAGTTGCCTGCCACGTTGGTCACCATGCAAGTGTATACCCCGGTGTCTGAGAGCAGCACGTGGGAAAAGTTCAAGGTGCCGTCGTTGAGGACAGAGATCCTCGGGTGGCGGGAGGCGTGGCTGAGCACTGTCCCATTGGGCAGCAGCCACTTCACGGAGGACATTGGGGGAGTCCGACACTTAAGTTCCGCCATCCGACCCTCGGAGATGTTGAGATCCCGAGGGGCATCCATGATGAAGGGGGCAGAGCACTGGAAGGAGGCCTGGTCCACCTCCACCAGGTAGCGGCCACGCATGTGCAGGGGAGCATGACAGCGGCCGCAGCAGGTAGAATTGGTGGGTATGTACTCCCGAAGCCACCAGGCTAGCCACAGAATGTCACAATCGCAGTTCCAGGGATTGTGGTGTAGGTGCAACTCCACAAGGTACCTCAGTGGGGTGAAGAGGTCATGGGGCAAAGAAGAGAGGTTATTGTGGGCCAGGTTGAGTTCCACAAGTGAGGCCAGCCCATCAAAAGCGTTCCGCTCAATCAGGCTGACCTGTGAGTTCATGACCCAAAGCTTCTTGAGGGAGCTGAGGCCGTGGAAGGAGCCAGGCCTGATCTCAGGGAAGTGGTTCCCTGACATCTCCAGCTCCTCCAGCCCCACCAGGGGGGTCAGATTGGGCATATCTTTAATGTTGCACATGCCCAGGTTCAGGTACTTGAGGTTGAACAGTCCCTCAAAAGCGCCCTCAGAGATGTACTCCAGCTTCTTGAGCTCCCCCAAGTCCAAGCGCATGAGGGAGGGCACCCGGTTGAAGGCATAAGAGGGGATGCTTTCTATGGGGTTGTTGCGAAGCCAGAGCTCCCGCAGCTTGGACAGGTACTCAAAGGCCCCACTGGGGATGACTGTCAGCCAGTTGTCAAACAGCTCCAGGGTGTTGAGGCTGGCCAGGCCGTTGAAGGCCCCCACCTCGATCTGCCGGATGGAGTTCCTGCCCAGCTGCAGGACCTCCAGGTGGTGGAGGTGGCGAAAGGTGTCGGCCTGGATCATCTGGATATTGTTTTCCATGAGGTTGAGGTACCGGGTGTTGGAGGGAATACCCTGAGGGACCTCGGAGAGGCCCCGACGGGTGCACACCACCTTGCTGAACTGGTTACTGCACGAGCAAACGGATGGGCAGTTCTGGGGCCCGGCGGAGGCGGCAGCGGCGATGGCTGCACACAGAATCCACACTTGCGCCGTGAGGTAGACGACGGGGAGCAGGACGGCATTCCAGGTGTGGTGCACAGTTACCTGCCACAAGAGCTTCATGGTGTGGCACGTTCATAATTCACCATCGCCTGGGATTTTGGCTCGGAAAGGAGAACCAGCCCTACCCCGGCTTAAATGAGCTAGGAGCTCCTCTTTCCATCTGGAGAAGGAGGTGGGGAGGGGGCGATTAGAGAGACGGAGCGGACCGGCGGAATAAAAGCATGCCCAACTAAAGCGTGGCCCCTGTCTCCAGCCCCCCTCAAGGCAAGCCCTCGGAAAGCCGAGACTTTCTCTCCCCCGCGGCAACCATCCCCACCCAGTGAGTCGCTGTCACCTACCTCGGAAGGAAGGAATTGGCGTGGTGTCCTTAAGCGTTCTCCACGGGAGCCGGCCACGTCGTTGCCATTCTTACTTCTTAGTTTTAATTAACAAAACGGGGGGAGGGGGGGAGTGGAGGGGGCGGGGAGGGCGGAGGGGAGGGGAGGGGAGGGGTGGGGGAGACAAAATGGCTTCTAGTAAATCCGGAGCAGGCTACGGCGAAGCAGCGGAGTTGAGGCGCGCCGGGGAGAGCCGAGGCCCGGCGGGCTATGCAGGTGCATGCCCCCCCCTCAGCGCGAGGAGCGGCGCCACCAGCGCTTCCCTGCTTTGTCCTTGGACCCTGGCACCGGCTCGCACCAGCCACGGGGGAAGCCGCTTCATCGCCGGAGCGTGCCTCCGGCGCCCCCAGCCCGCTCCCGCGGCTGCCACCCGGCGGGGGTGAGGGGGCGCCCCGAAGCCTCCCAGGCCGCGCTCGCTCGCTCGCTCGCTCGCTCGCTGCTGCGCTGCCCCCTCTCCTTGTGTCGGCGGTTCCGGCCGGAGGCAGCTGATGCAGTCGTTCGCCCGCGGGGCTGCGAGAGTTAAGAGGAGGTGTTCGCGGCTCCTTCGCCCTCCCCAGACACACACCCCCTTCTTTGCTCGCCTCTTCTCTCAAGGGTTAAAAAGACCAAAACTGGGCTTAGTTTCCCAGCCCGCCGTCTGCCGGCGCGAGGAGCAGCAGTCCGTCCAGCCCCCTGAGGGTCAGCGGCGTGGAGGCAGCGCCGGGACCAGGTCCGCCGGCCGGAGAAGCGCGCGGCGGCCGGGTCGCGCCCGCACCGCAGGCCCCTTCAGGGAGTCCGGGGGCGGGCGCGGGTCCGGCGGCGGCGGCGGCGGCCGCAGCCCCCGGTGGCGCGCAACCGCCCGCCGCCGCCCGCCGCAGCCGGGCCCCCGGCGCGCCGCCGGCTCTGGCTTTGTGCGGAGGGAGCGAGTTCCGGGCTTTGGCTCGCGGCGCCTTCAGTGGCTGCGCCGCCCGCGGACTGCTGCAGCGGCCCGAGCGCCGGCGGTGGCGTGAGCAGCGGGGGTCGCGGCTGCGGGGAACGCTCCGGAGCCCGAGAACATGGTCCGCGCTGGCTAGCGGCGGCGGCGGCGGCAGCAGCAGCAGCAGCAGCAGCAGCGGGGCCCCTGCGCTCGGCGCCCACCGTCTCCTCCTCGCGCCGGGCTCGCGGTGTTGCAGGCAGCAGCCACGCAGACTGCTCTCTCATCCTTTTGTCCTTCAGTCAGAACGTGAATGTACTGCTGACGCATACTGTTCTGGGGAGAAGATTAGCGTGATGCAGTGCTCTTATGTATTAACACCGCTCCCCCTCCGCTGCCTGCCCTCGAGGGGTTAACGCCGGCGCCTTCCAGCGCCGCGCCGCGCAGCCCCGAGCTCCGCGCCTCCGTCCGACTCCCTCCCTCCCTTCCTTCCTTCCTTCCTCCCTTCCTTCCTTCCTTCCTCCTTCCTCTCTCTCCCCCACCCCCCACCCCCCTCCCCGGCGCTTCCTCCCCGCCCCCTTTAGGCGAGGGGAGCGGAGCGGGCGAACGAGCCGGAGTGAGCGTCAAGTGAGGGGCCGCGCGCAAGTCGCAGGCGTTCGCAGCTATTTTGGTCCAGCCGAGGGAGCCGCCGGGTGGCCGCTGATAGGCTGGAGCGGCGGGGCTGCTGCGGGAGAGACCGCGGTCCGTGCCCCGCCCCGCCCCCGGGCGTCGGGCCCCCTCCGGCTCCGGACGCGGTGGGCTCCGGGGCCGGGAAGCGGGTGGCGCGGCGGGGTTGCTGCAGTTGGCCGGCCTCCCGCCCGGTCCGCGTCATCCTCACCCCCGCCGACTGCTGACGGGGCGCCTGGCCGCGCGCGGCCCGGGCAGCATACGCGGAGTTCGGAGATGCACGGTGGGGACGCGGGGGCGGCTGGGGCCTCTTGGAGCCAGAAGACCGAGAACCTGGGCTCCGCGGGCCGCCCCGCGCTGCCGCACAGATGCACATTCGTCCTGCGCCGCCCCCCCCCCCGCCCTCGCAAATTGTCTCACCCTTCCTTCCTCGGTTTTAACTTTTAAATGGTAGTTTTCTTAATGAGGGCTGCAGGGAGGGCAAATGGTGGAAGGAAAGGCCAAGTGTGGGGACCCCGGGGAATGATGACCCGGGACACCACAGCAGCCGGCAGGCAAGATTGAGGTGAACTACCAGAAACCAGGGGAGAACCCGTTCATTCACGAGCGGCGGCCACCGCTTCTCACTCTTGGCAGCCCAGTGTCGCCCTTTCTCTTCCCCAAGCCTTGAGAAAGGTGGGTCTTAAACCTTCCGCCCGAGGGCTTCACTAGCTGTTCTGTGTTGCTGGGTCTCAGTGAGAACTGCATAGCAACCTGCTTCGCCTTGTGGCGAAGAGACCCTGGGGCATCTGACAGCCCAGTGTAGGAGAACAGGACTAGGTCAGCCTTTTCCCACCCCCGAAAAAGACTGCCCTTTTCTCTGCTTTGTGGGGGTGGAGCCATCTGTGGCTAAGCCCTGGGAAGCCCGTAGAATATGGCATTGGCTCAGTATTGCTTCTTTTCAGGCGCTGCCTCCAGACTCTTCTCCGTGTGCCCCCACCCCTCCACCTGGGCAAGCTTGCTTGTTAAACCCCTAACCTGCTTGTGGGCTAATCCTGAAGAATGAGGAGGTCCTGGATTTCTCAGCTCTGAGTTCATCCACGCTCATATCTCGGGGTTGCCTGCTACCCAGTAACCTGGGCAAGGAGTTCTTGAATTCCTGGCAACAGTTCTGTTGTAGGAAAGCTGGATTCCCCCATTGTTTACCAAGACCTTTTGATCATGCATTTGCAGTCAAATAACAACTTTAGTCGTTCATATGCTGCCTTAAAATTACGTAGTAAATGGCGGAGCCAAGATGTGAACCCTGGGAGAGGGCAGATGTGTAGGAACTTGAGCATGGAAGTGATTCCCCAGTTTGCTCCCAGTGGATGAGAATTCAGGTTTCACCCATGTACTTCAAAAGTCATTTACTAGGATGCTTATCTACTACTGCTCTACCATACTAAGCATAGATGCTTGGATGGACGGCTATAGACATGTCTGTCTGGATCTGTCCTCGTTCAGTCTTTGTTTATCAAGTGAAGTAATTGCCAGAGTTGTCTCCATTTTACAGATGGAGGCACTGAGCACAGGCGGGCAAATAACACGTTCAAGGTGGTACGTCCACAAAGCAACAGAGCCAACGTTTCAGTCTGGTCTCCTTACCCTGAGCCCAGTGTTTTCATCGCTAACGGAAATGTCCATTGTGTCTGCACTGCAGAGAGTAAATGGCAGAAGCAAAGTTGGGGGGAAGACTGTATTAAAAAGTTCAGTCAAGGCTATATGAGAGAAATAGAACGAAGGGTGGAAGAGGAGGGGCTGAGAAAATACATTCTTTAACTTGTTTACTCACAATAACTAAGCAAGAGAAAGAATGAGAGAAATGGAGGTAGATCAACCCTGATACCAGGCTTTATCTGGGCTCTTGAGTGGCTCCTTTTGCTCTCTTTACTAAAGCTTCATCTGTACGTCATCAGCGGCCTCCCCCCTTAGAGATCCGGGGAATGTAAACCTATCCTGATAGGGATCTGAGGAGGAGAATCAGAAGCTTACTGGTGGGAGGTTCCTCTCCTGGCCACAGCTGGCACTGAGCCGGTAGCACGCCAGAGGACACCCTGGCCACAGTCTGATAGCACCCTGGAGTACATGGCCGCCCCTGCCTCCTCAGGCAAAAGAGGGGTCTGCCCAGACTGGTTTCCTGCCAGTGTAGGCAAACTCAGACCCCATCTGTTCACTCCAGGCACTGCAAACGAAAGGTTATGCCCCCATACCGTGTAGGTGGATGGAAGGGTGGGCTACCTCGGATCAAACCAGTACTGAGTAGTGAGGTTGTCTCCCAGGAAATATTTGTGAGTGATGGATGAACACGAACACGCCAGGGTTGGTGTTGGAGTTCTAGACGGGGCTGCTTTGCCCTCTGTAGGCCCGCTGAGCTGAGCGAGCACCGTAGAAGCTACAGACTAGACTGAGGAGGCTGTGGGGCCATGGCAGCACACGGCCCTTCTGAACTGTGAGTGGCGCTGAAACCTCTAATCCTGTGACCTGCGTATCACTTAGCCGTCACCTGTTGCTCTTCGTGGCCCTGGTTCCGACAGCTTCCTTGATTTGGAATGGTGCAACCAGGAAACAAAGAGAAGAAGAGTGCTTAAACTGTGAGAGGAAGAGAAGGAAGAAACACTGAGTCGAGAATGTTTCCACTTGTGGTTTCAGAGAGAGACTGGTGTCATGAAGTGATGAGGCAAGGCCCTTGTCGGCAACGTGGTACCTGCCCTGAGATTGGGAGACCTGAGTTCTGGTTTTTCTGCCACTGACTAGACAATGTGACAGATCTTAAAACAGCTCTAGGGGCGCCTGGGTGGCGCAGTCGGTTAAGCGTCCGACTTCAGCCAGGTCACGATCTCGCGGTCCGTGAGTTCGAGCCCCGCGTCGGGCTCTGGGCTGATGGCTCGGAGCCTGGAGCCTGTTTCCGATTCTGTGTCTCCCTCTCTCTCTGCCCCTCCCCCGCTCATGCTCTGTCTCTCTCTGTCCCAAAAATAAATAAAAAACATTGAAAAAAAAAAAACAGCTCTAAACAGTTTAAGAAAATAGACTAGAATGTTCCTTCCAGCTCTTTCCGGCTCTCATAGTCCCTGATTCCCACCTCTTCTCAGATACGTAGCTCTGTGGAGAAAGTTGATCCATTGGGATAGTAGCCAAGTCTTGGAAATGAGCCACAAAGTTGAAGAGAACTCTTCCTTTAGTTTAACTTAGAGATCTACATTGCCAGAGCAGAGTAGATCGCACTTTGTCTTCCCAGCTACTGAAAAGGCTCATAGATCACAGAATATTAAAGATACCTTGGAGATCAGCTGGACTCAACCTCCCACTAATATCATTAATCAAGTTCAGAGAAGCTTAGTGACTTATGTAAAGCCACACGACTAGTACCAGAGTCTGTCATTTCTGAGCTCCTTCCCTCAATCAGGACGACAGTGTTTTGGCATTTAAGCCCGGGGCTTGAAGATTTTTCCGAACACCTGTCTTCTGTCGTCTTATGTGCAGGTGGTATCCTTAGACCTTGTTGGACTGGGACAAAGATAGGTCTTCACTAGAGCCAGTCTGCCATTCTGAGTGACTTTGGAATCCTAATAAGAAATGAAAGAAATGGTCATTCAGGGGACTGACTCTTAAGAGGACCCTGGACTACCTCACTCAGCCAGGATAATTGGGCTCCTGGTAAATCCCAGAGCAGACTACTCCCCACCCTGACATGGATCCCTGAGGCATTATCTTGAACAGCCACTAGATGTCCATAATGCCTCATAGGGTTTGCCAGGAGTGAGCAGTCTTCGACAGGGTACTACTTTGGCCCCCGATAGGCTTTTGGGCCAAAGGTAGGTCCATCAGTGATAGAAAGGTAGGTCCATCAGTGGTAGAAAGATCACATATGCTCTGAAACCCTGGTTCCTGTTTTCAATACACTTGGGCTGCCAACCCTACTTAAGCACTTTTTCCATGTTTATACTTTCTATTCTTCCATGTGAGTGAGGAACTGAGCAAGAGCAGACAGAGGAGGAGAAGGTATTTGGGAAACAAGAAGAAAGGAAAAGAAAAAAAATAGCATGGAAATCATCCTCCACAAAGGGAAGGAAAGACATCAGTTGATTGGTGAATCAGCAATAACAAAATAGTGTAAGAAACAGTCTGTGTGGAAATAGTCACCTCCTCCTACCCAAGGCAATGAACACATGTTGTCTACCCGCGCCCTCCTGCGTTTGCATCTCTCACTCCCACCCGTGTATGCAAATACCCCTTCAGGGTCAGTAGGTCATGAAATTTCTGTTTAGTGGATAAAGTCACCATTGCGATAGTAATAATAAATAATAATAATAATGTTTTTCTCGACTGCTCCTTTAGTGAAGCTGTGGGTATGCTATTACTACCCATAGTTGGGACGGAAATGGATTTTATTCCTTGAGCCCAGTGATTCAAGGTGACACAGTTGTTCTAGAATTACCTACTCTTCCAGGTGCCCTCAGAATCCACTGTTCTTTTCCCCCAAGAACTCTGTTCCTTAAGGAAATAAGAAGGAAGTGCACAGAAAAGCACTTTCTCTACAGGTCCCATCCAGAGCAATTTGCAAAAACCTGAGCAAAGAACAAGATGCTTAATGAGAAGGGCAGAAGAAACTATAAAATAGTAGGGACTTTCCCTCTCCAGAGGCTAGTTTACCGGGGCTTACGATTTCTTTGTGGGCTGCCAGGCCTGAGTGAAGGGAGAAACCTCCCAACGCCCCCCGCCCCACGCCCCCCATGCCCTCCTCGTTTAGAGAAGGTGGTTTGGTGCCTATTTTAGCCACAGTCTCCTGTGTGTTCAAACAGACCAGAAGCCTTAGAAATGTTCACCTCTGCAGGTACACTGGCCCGTGATAGGCTCTTGTGTTCTGTCCTTCTGTTTAATTCCCTTTGGATAGCGGTAAGCGTAATGATGTCAGCAGCATCTCCTTGGGAGTTCGTAGGTACTTGGCACTGTTCTCACACATTTAATCCTCACACGTAAGGTGTGGTGGGTGCCATTGTGTTCCCTATTTTGCCGATGAATTTAAGAAGCTTTCTTAGGATCACAGAACTAGTAAGTGACTGTAGCAGTTTCTTGAGGCTGTCATAACAAATTACCACACATTCGGTGGCTTAACATCAGAAATTTATTCTCTCGCGGTTCTAGAGGCTAAAATTGCAAAATCTGGCAAGGCCATGATCCCTCCAAGGGCCCTAGGGGAGAATCTGTTCCTTGCCTCTTCCAGCTTCTGGTGACTGTCGCATTCCTTGACTTGTGGCCGCATCACTTCAATCTCTGCCTGTGTGGTCATGTTGACTCCTCTTCCGTCAGTCTCCTCTTTGTGACTTACAAGGACACTTGTTGGATTTACAGCCGATCTAGGTAATCCAGGGTGATCTCATCACAGGATCCTTAACTTAATCATATCTGCAAAGACCCTTTTTCCGAATAGGGTGATACTCGCAAGTCCGGGGGTTAGGATGTGGATATCTCTTTCTGAGGCTCATCCAGCTTACTATAGTGACAGAGCCAGGTTTCAATCTCAGATCTGTCTGGTGCCCAAATTTTAAATCACTGCCATGTGCCACTTGAGAGGAAGAGAAAGGTAGGGGTGCCTGAGTGGCTCAGTGGCTTAAGCGTCTGACTCTTGATTTCAGCTCAGGTCATGATCTCACAGTTCGAGAGACTGAACCCTACATCAGGCTCGGCGCTGATGGTGAGGGGCCTGCTTGGGATCCCGCTCTCTCCCTCCCCTGCTTGCGTGTGGGCTCTCTCTTTCTCTCTGTCTCAAAATAAATGAACATTTTTTTAAAAAGAGGAAGAGAAAGGGAAGGGCACGTCGGACAACCAGCAGGTGACTCCTCCACATACCTGTTCTTGAGGGACAGAGGAGCAGACTACGATCTGTACAGCCACTGGGAAGGGAGGGAGTCCCCCCTCAGTCAGCTCAACAGTTAGGACATAACACATGAGCCAACTGGAGGGGGCAGGCTGACTAGACAAACCTGAGGAGTCTGCATCCTGTTACGTTCTTTTTGCTTCTCATGATTCCCTTTCTTGGTAGTTTGCTCACTCTTCCTTTACATGGCCTCTAGATTTTATCCCAAAGATCTTAGAACGAATTTAAGCATTTACCAGTAATGGTGGAAGTACCTTTTGACATTATTACAAAAATTTGTTTCACCTGTAATCTTGAGCTTCCTGCTCATTGGAGATTAAGAGACCAGATCGGAGTCCCACAGATACAGACATGGGACTGGGAACTATATGCAGAATGGCCTTTCGAGTATTGCTGCCATAAATTTGATCCTTCATCAGGTCCATGCCTGCAGTTAACCTTTCCACAGACAAACGCGCCATGGGTGTATGCATTTATTCATATTTTGGTTGCGAGAAGCCCAAACGATTTTTTCTCCCAAGCTGAATCCCACAAGGTACATCAGGGCATGGGGGGAGGCGGCGGATGTATGCGTGCTTGTGCGTGTGCTAGTGGGCATTGTAGTGATGGTCGTGAAAGTATTCTGGAGTGAGAGGCCTGGGTTCAAATCCTGTTCTGCCTCTTGCACACTGCGTATAGAAGTTACTTCTTTAAGGCTCAGATTCTTCATATGTAGAGTGGGATTCATAACTACATTTACTGTGTGGTATTATTGGACTAGAAGGAAGTAAGGGCAAACAGTCAATCTTAGCTCACTGTAACAGCAGCAGCTATTATTTTCCGACATGGAAACTAGTGTAGAAACAAAATATTGTATCCAAAGTCAGTTATTGAGACAATCCTTTTTTTTCTCCCCCGCCCTCCAGGACTTGCCTGTTCTTGGTATCAGATCTTATTTAGACCTTGTGATTCTACATGAAAGATAACAAGATGATTTTTGTTGTTTTTACCAGTTAATTTTTTCTTTTAACGTGGAGACAGTTTTTTGATTTACAGGTCAAAAATAGTTCTGGTGTACCCTCTACTTGGTTTCCCCCAATGTAAACATACGACCGTAGAACATTCCTTCAGATCTAAGAAATGAACCTATTAAAGACATAGATTTTTCCCTCTTGCCTTCTCCAGTGTATTCTCCATAGGTGCCAAATTGATCTTTGTGACAGCCTATCAAATTGTTACCGATTTGCTGAAAATGCCCCGGGTCTTCCCTTCCTGATTCAAATGATAACCAAACTGCTTACCGTAGACCCCAGGCCCTACACCGTCATTGCCTTGCCTGCACCTCTACCCTCTTGTTTATCATCTTCCTCATTCCCTACACTTCAGCTGTACAGCTCTTCATTCTTCCCTTGGAATAGGCTAAGCTGGTTCTCTCCTTTAGGGTGTTTGCTCTCTCTCTCTCCTCTACCTGGAATGTTCTTCCCCTGTTCTTTAGGTGGTTAACTCCTTCCAGAGCACGTTTCTTCTGAGAGACTTTCCGTGACTACCTTGTCTAACCTAGTCCTACCACTCACAGTCACGTTTCTGGTTTTATATTCTTATCTTGTTTGACCTGATCTGGAATCACCTTGTTTACGTGTTTGTTCGCTTGTTTATTACACATCCCCATGAAAGCAGAGGCCCTTCCCATCTTCTGCCTCCGTCATAGTAGTACATTATTTCAGAGGAAACAGGAATATTCTTTGGCCCATGTGAGTAAGAGCTGAGAGGGAGAGTTTTCTTGGCGGTTGTGGTACGTGAGGACTGAGCCGAAGAGTGAGTACAGGTGCACAGATACACTTCACTGTGCTCAGGCACGCATATGCCTGTCACTTTCAAATTTGCTAAAGTGCATTTTCTCCAAAGGGAGTGGGGGCTGTTGAGCCTGAAATAGGGAACACCAGGACAGTAAGATCAAATGCTTTGAAAGTGGCTGTGCCAACGCTTTTTGCTAATTAAAGAATGTTAGGACAATCACCACTAGCAGCAGTAAAGGGCGCCCCATTACCTCGCTTTATGGAGAGCTGGGTAAATTTAAAGGCAGCTATAAATATCCCACTGAGTGCCTGAGCGAGAGCACAGTCGGGAGGCGTCCAGCTGGGCAATGAGAGGAGCCCAGCGCTTCTGTCCAGGGTCCTAGTCTCTATTCGCTGTCAGTCCCCAAATTCCGCACGACTAAAGAATAAGCAATTCCATCAACAAACTCTTAATTTAAAACGCTCAGGGCGAAGACAAAGCAAACAGCTGTGTGGGGAGCCTGACTGGGAGCCTCAGCCACCTGGGTCCCTCTCCAGCTTTGTCACTGACTTCCTTTCCCTTTGGCCCTGGGGGAACATATTTCTTCCTGTCGTGACTCCATTTTCCTCAACTCTGGGTGTGTCACAGAGGTTTTTTTTTATGGTCCCGTGGCTTTGAGCTATCCTCCTGGGAATATTCCAGAGCCCCTGACGGAGCCGCTCACTGCTCCGTGAGGGGGAAAACTTAAAGTTTAGAAAGTGTGAACAAGAGAAGAATATACTTCTTGATGCTCACCCGACGGAATTTCTGACTGAATTTGAGAACGGAATTAGAGAATTGGAGAAGCTCAGGTTGGAACTTTCCCTGTGTCTTAATCTGTTCAGTTTAGCTTAAAACCTGTTGTGTCCTTTTCAGCACTTTCTTGAGTCCCCTGTGTGGTCTCCAAGCCACTGTGATGATCCCCTCGGTTTGCAGAGCGGTGCCATTTTGCCACTGCCTCCTCTCTGCCGGCCCGCTCCATCTGTCGTTCGGTTTCTTTGTGGGTCAGCATCTGCAGCCGTCAAGCTGCCTCGCGCAACTTGTTCATTGTTTTCAGTTCCGTGCTGCCAGCTTCAGCTACGGCTAGAGTTTTCCCGGTTCTGGTTGGCGTGGCCTTACTGGTTCACCATCCAGCACTGGCCTAGTAACGTGGGTTCATTTGATCTCATCTGAGGAGCTTCAGAGACAGAATTGGAGGGACCCTAATGGAAATACGGGCTTTTGTCTCTCAGTTGCCGTTGTGACCGTCCTCACCCCACCAGATCCCTGAGCAGGACAGGCTCTTTACCCGCAGAAGTGGAGGGGAGTGCAGGCTGGGAGCACCAGGAGACCAGCCGGGAGCTCACACCCCTGGCTTCCCCGTGAGTCATCAAACGACTAATGGGGGGTTGGCTGACACCCAGGTTCCTGGACGCTGCATCCCTCTCTCATTCTGATGCAAGCCTCTCCAGGAGTTAGGTCTCCCCAGCCCCCAGCCTGTTCTTGGTCCATGTTTTTAAATGGCGTCCTATGTGCCCGTGTCTCCAGTGGGAGTCACCTTTATGTCTAGAGGAATTGGGGGTAGATGAACATGAAGTATGGATCCTAGCACCCTCCACTCCTCTCACAAATTTAGAAAGAGTTAGAATTCCTCGGTTGGTTGGTCAGTTGGCCCTCTCACATTCACATTCTCTCTCTTACACTTGTTGTCTCTCTCTGTTCTGGATTTGGCCCGAACTGATAGGTAGATTTGTCTGTTTATACACAGAAGCAACATGACTCCCTTGAAACTTAAGCTTCGTGATGCCAGAATATCACCCCCCTGGCCACGAATCCCCACCTTTCAGGTTTTGCCTCGCCACCAGCCAGGAGTGCCAGGCAGTGTGCTCTCAGGAACCTGTCGCGTTGGTCTACTTTAAACTACTTCTCTGAAGGACACGAGACTGAAATAGCGCTGCTTCTGATGAGGGCAACTTTGGTGGGGCTGCCAGCTTAGGATCTGGAAGCCTCCTGTCGTGATATGTGGACGCTGGCACCTTGCTAGGAGGAGCCCTCATTCTGTGTCACTTTCTTGGTGACTAGGGCCAGTCTGTGTGGCGGTCCGGCGAGGCTGCTGGATCTGTATTCGGCGCACAAGCCACGGGGGGAGAAGAGTCTGTTAGGAGCCCTGCCGGCCAGTAACTCTGAAAGGATTCTTTGTGTAAGTGAGTCGTCTCTGGGCTGGAGAAGGGCTGCCTGCCCCACCCCACCCCCCACCGGCCTCTCTGGCCTAGCAACTTGGTGGTGCTTTGGAGCTGGCACCCAGCCTGTGGGATCCCTCCCCAAGAGGAGGCCATCTTGGCGCCGCAGGTACACGGAGCAACTTCGCCTTCGCCCCTCGTGCCGTGGCGTCTGGCAGTCTGCCTCCACGTACCAGTCCATGGGATCTATTTCAAGCCACGCGTGTGCCCACGAGACACTACGTGAAAGAGAGACGAATGTGACAAGACCACGCAACCAACAAATTGGGGGCATTCTAATTCTCTGGCGGGAACCTCAGATAGGAAGATACAGACTGTCCACCACCGTGCTGCCCTGGTCCGTCCGTCTCTCAGCCAGCAGGACGCTTTGTTGGCCTGAGCCTTCTCAATTTCCCAGCCGATGAAAGCGGTCTTCTGCTCCTATGTCTGCAAAGGGGCAGGAATAAGACCCTCTGCTCCCGTGTATCTGGCAGCTGCAGGGTAGACTTCTTTACCAACTTGAGACCAAGACGGGCTCCTACTCTGATAGGCCAGGCCCCTCTCTGGCCTTCAGCACCACCGTCGACAACCTTACCCCATTGTCAGTGCCGCTCAGGGAGTTGGCTCCCCGCCAGCTCCTGCCTCCACCCGATTCTGCCTCTTTAAGAATGTTATTTGTTATTAATGAGTCTTCCAGACACATAACCTTGACTCACTTGCTTAGGTGAACGAGACCGTTCTCATTAAACACTGTTTTCTAGGAAGAGGAAGAATTAAGTAAGTATTGAATTTTTCTAAAGCCTCACATGTGAGCCTGGAGCACAGTAGCACTGGCAGGGGAGGCAGAGGAGGAATGTCTTAGTCTTTGACCCCCGAAACTTCTCCATGTTAAGCTGCGTCTTAGAGAAGCCAAGAGATTGGCTGAATTTTGGCTCATGCAACCCATCTCAGAGGTGACCCCAGTTCTCCCTGCCCCCTCATTTCGGCCCTGCTGGGTTCCTCTGTTCCTGTCTCCTTTGCCAAGGCTAAAACCCCCTTTATATCTCATTTGCCCTAATTATTTCAAGTATATCAATCACGGGCCCCAGGTCCAACTCTTTGGACAAAGATATGAAAAATAGTTGCCCATTTTTTAGTCTATCGTAAATTATGTACCTGTACTAAACATTCCAGTACTTTGTAAAGAGTGTCCGTTAGATAGGGCAGTGTAACCAGATAAATCCTTTTTTGTTTTTAAAAGCATCTAGAAGGGCTGTGGAGCTGAGAAAGACTGTGTCTGGGGCCCAGAAACCAGCAGAGTAGCGTGTCCTGCTCTGGCCTGTACTTAGCCTCCCCTGAGGAATGTTTGGCCCCCAAAAGGAGCAGGCGTTGCCCCACTCAAGTCCTCACCCACGGACTCCGTACCATCTTACGTGGATACTCGGAGAAGTAAACCCGGGGAGATACCCCCGTTCAGCGGGAGGAGCATTTTTCCCAAACCCAGCTCCCATCTCCAGTGCTCTGCTCCCACACTTGAGCCAGTGGCACCTGTGGCTTGTGTGTTATCCTCTTCTCCGCTCAGTGCGGTCCAGGAGCTTTGCCGCCCTGATGTGTAGCACAGGAAGATTATTGAAGCCCCATCCGCAAAGGGACAAGGAAGCTTTTGAAGAAATGGGCTTTGGAGACAAATGCAGCCCTGCCTCTCTCCTAGAGCCCTTTGTTCTCTCCCCTCCCCCCCTCAGGTCAGATGAGCAGAAATTATGAAAGCCGGTGACCAAGGAATTCTCTGCGTGGGCCCCGTGTATATGCAACATGCTTATTTTTAAAAACTTTTCCTTCCTTTCTCTCACCTTGCTGAAGTCACTCATTGTTTTTGCCCCCAAAAGGTAATAAAAGCGTTTAGAATAAAGAAGGAGGCTTGTCTTCCCTTTCTCCTCTGTTGCCCCACCTTTTACTCCTTCTCTCAATCCTATTCCCAAAACTTAGAGTTAAGAGAACCTTCAAGAAAGGACGGCTTTGCTCTCATCCTCAGCCTTTCCCCCATTCAGTCCTTTTTCCACATAGTTCACATGGAGTAGAAGGAGTGTGCCTGTTTGTGCATTGATGGGTCTCCTTCAGTTATTGGGTACTTTTGTGTCTGTGGCCTGCTAATGCCATTTGAGTTTCTGAAATCCTTATTTTGCAAATCCACTTGTGTCTTGGGTTTAGCTCCCGATTACAGGATTAGCAGAGATTATAGGGTCTGTCTGATGTCTTCTCCAAGCTTTCTATCAGATTTATGGCTACGCATTGAGAAATTCATGCAATGATAAATTGGAAACTAGAGGCAGACGCAGACTTATAGACTGCTGGGGAAAAAAAGAGAAAGAATCTCTCGTAAAGAACTGGAGTGGGAACATCCCTGATATTTGGATCAGAAATCACTTAAGAACCTAGAAACCTAGACTTGCTAATTGTCCCTTCACAGCTATGTTGGATCACCTGTGCCCTCTTTTCTAGACAGACTTCCTGAACCCTGGCCACCCGAGTCGTTGCATCCAGAATAAAGCTCTAAGCCAAGGCTCTGGGTGACTTCCTCTACTAAGAGCTGTCCTGTCATCAGCAGTTCCTGTGGCCTTGATCTTGTCAGTGCACATTACATCGCTCTCCTGCTCTCTACTGAGGAGCCCAAGAGGCTGAAAAAAAGAGAGATGGGCTCGGGATATGGAGCAGGCCCTGTGACTCAGACATATTAGGGGATGCAGCTACCTAGTTTTGCTGTGAAAGCTGTAAAAAAGACATGTCACCATGGGAAAGGCTCATGGTATTTAGGCTGTAGATGGTTTATTCTGCAAGTAGTAGAACATCCAGGCAGGAGATTTATTATCTTATATAAAAAGTCGATCCCAAAGTAGGGCAGCTCCAGGGTAGGTTTGACTGAGATGTGGCCCCAGGTCAGAATGGACACCTTGGTTCTTTCCATCTTTTCTGATGTGCCATTCTGTCAGCATGACCGCAAGTTTCTTTCTTGGCTGCAAAATGGTTGCCATAGCTCCAGGCATTACATGCTCACATACCAATCTCCAAAGGCAAGAGAAACACAGGTTTTTATTTTATTCCTCCTCTTTTTAAAAACAAAACATCCTTCCTCGCATGACTTCTTTTATTATCCAGATTTGGATGACACTTCTTTTTAGTGTTTCTAATCTTTAAAAAAATATTTATTTATTTATTTATTTGTTTGTTTGTTTGTTTGTTTTGAGAGAGAGAGAGAGAGAGAGCGAGCACACAAGCGGGGGAGGGGTAGAGGGAGAGGGGGACAGAGGATCTGAAGCGGGCTCAGAGCTGAAAGCAGTAAGCCCAGTGCAGGGCTATTACTCACAAACTGTGAGATCACGACCTGAGTCAAAGTCAGATGCTTAACCCAGAGCCACCCAGGGGCCTGGATGACACTTCTAAACCCTTGTGTGATTGGCTGAGACCAGGCATACATAGTGTCCATGAATTTGCAGTCAGATGCTCTACCACTGAGGTATACTCCCATGGGGTCCGTGAATTTGGACGGGAAGAAAATTACATCTTTATTATTAACCTCTACCTCGAACTTAGCATTTCCTTTCAACATGAACGTAAGCAACAAGTCATAGTAAAGCTAGTGTATCTATGACTTTATCACCAATGGAAATCAGATATTTTCCTATCACATCATAATAGTAGCAGGAATTCCAAAATATTGTTCACTCTTATCATTGCTTTAAAATTACAATTTTTAGGGGCGCCTGAGTGCCTCAGTCGGTTGAGCATCCAACGCTGGATTTCTGCTCAGGTCACGATCCTGGCATTGTGGGATCAAGCCTTGCGTCAGGCTCCATGCTGGGCTTAGAGCCTGCTTAAGATTCTCTCTCCCCACCTCTGCCACTTTCCCCTGCTTGCGCTCTTTCTATCTAAAATAGAAAATAGGTAGGTAGGTAGATAGAAAGCTAGATATTATAATTTTTAGACCTTTTGTTTGATCTTGTTATTTAGTGTGTTAATAAAGCACATGTATTTACTATATCCTGATTTTGGTAGCTTTTAAAAAATATTTTAGTGACTTTTGGTATAATTGGCTTCCTTTCCAATCCTGAATATTGGAATCTATTCTTTGAAGGGGTCCATAGACTTCCCTCCCTCCCTGCCAGAGAAGTCCATGGCCGTAAAAAAATAACTTAGATTCAGCATTTTCCTGAGTCACCTACAGATGTCACAAGAAAAAAAATGATAAGGCAGTTAGTTGCCAGCAAGGAGAAGGGGAAATGACCACTGGATGGGCCATCAGTGAGCAGCCCTAATGCCACTGAGTGGTTCCTTCCCTGGTATTGCCTACCTATATTCATTTCACAACAGTGTCTCCCAAACTTCAGGTATTTTTATACCATTTATGTCATGTCACCAAATCCAGGTACCCCCATACTATTATTTCCTTAATACTTTTCTTTAAATCTCTTTATTTTTTTCTGGTATTAATCATTTTAAAGGAAACCTCCTTAAATGGAAATGTGTCACTCACCATAGATGAAAGGAAACCTTAAACATATATACAAAGAGTAAGAACACAGAACAGTGTTACTGAATTCTGACTAAAGCCTATGTGCCCGCCTGGCTCTGAGCCTGAGGTGTGCCCTCTTTTTGTTAAAGACAGGTTAGCACTAAACCAAAACTTTCTCCTTAATTTAATCAGAAGAGTTGAGGAATAACCGGTTATTGTTTTATGCCCTGTCACCCACTTAAAATAATTCAGTTCCCTGGGAAAAGCAGGCTTATGATAGACCCCTCATCTTATGAGGTTAGTATCACTTATGTTTCTGAACACGTGTCATCTCTTAAAGATCAGTGCTTTTTAAGAGCTCACAAGCCACATCTCAACAACTGGTTCTGGGATTTGGTCCAGGACAGACTGTAAGCTTTGTTACCTGTGGTTCTTGAATTCACCGTTTTTCCTTTTCTTTGCCCTGATCCTTTTTCCCCTTTTCAGAGGTCAGACTAGCATTTGCCTGTCTCCTCGCTGCCAGCATCCCTTCTCTGTGATCCTGAAAGCGTATCGACTGTAATCCAGCAGCTTTTGGTTAACTGATTAGGCTTGCTGTTATGCAATGGGACTTGAAGGGGGAAAGCATCAGTCTTGGAACCCCGTGGCAGGAGAAGTAGAAGAGCCCCAAAGCTCGAAGAGAGGTGAACTAGATGAGCAAAGGCCCTAAAAGTCAGACTGCTGCTCCACAGCGGTGCCGGGCCCTGGTCCCGGTGAGCGACGTGCGTGCAAGAGAGGGGCTGGGGCGGAGCATGCAACTTCAAGGTTCAGAGCCAGGGGTTGGAGTTCAGGTGTTTGAGGGCTAGAAGGAAGTTCAGATCTAGTCTCATCCCATGAGGAAACACAAGCTCAGAGAAGTTAAGTGGCTAACGTGACAGTCACACTGATATAAAGTAATGGCAGAGCTAAGATCAGGACCCAGGGGCTATTTCCACTCATTATCTTAAGACTCATGTCCTTCTGCCCAGTGTTAAAATTGGTCTGGGGTCACGGTCCCACCTTCCCTTCCTCACTTGTCACTGCCTCACCCCTTCTTCCTCACTTTCCCCATGCTCCTGACGGTGGAGCAGCACTCAAGCCCTCTCATTTCTGGGACCTTCTAGGACTTGTATTGAAGCTGACAGAGAGGACCCAGACCTCTCGTTTATGCAATTCTTTTTGCCTACAGGCAGCCCTTAAGACGGGGGAGGTGGGAAGGAAACCCCAAGTGCAGGGGTGAGCACTTCTTTCTCTGCTCTCTTACCTCCTCCCATCAAGGTTCTAGCTGACAGGTGTGGTGGGATCTGAGGTCTGCATTCGTCTTCTTTCCTGTTCTTTTCTGGACCTCAGAGAACACAAGAGGTAGACGGACGCTCTTGGTTGGGGAAGGATGAGCACACAGCTGCGATTTCCCGGGCCTAAGCTAGAGATGGTAGTGATTTTTTTTTTTCCTTTTTTTAATTTAGGAAACCCTGTTGAGAAAGACAGGCTGACACTTGCTGACCATACTCATGCAGAATTTCTCCTGGTGCTGCTAGTCGTGTGCATGTTTACGAGTGGAGTATGTCTTGTGGGCATGCTTGTATGCGTGTGCACTGCCATCCCCAAGCAGGCCTCACACGCAAACGCCCCAACTGAGCGCTTTTCTTAATGGTTTGAAGCACAAATGTTATTGTCTTTGAGTTAAGTGGTTCAATTAGCGCTGATTGGAAAGAGTGGGATGAACTGGGGAAACATGCAGCCTGTTTGTTAACAGCCAGGGGAATGAACGGAGGGAAGGAGGGAGGGGTGTTGGCGCTGAACACTGCTTCCGGGGGAGCCTGGCCCACGCCATGGCTTTGGGGCAGAGCTGCCATGACCAATTTTTGTTTGGAGGTCAAGAAAGCAGAAAGCTATCGGGAGAGGGGTAGCGTGGAGCTCTCGAGCAATGCGGAGTGGATGTGTATCATCCCTGCTGCTGTAAGAGATCTCGGCGTCCCCACAGCAACTGTTCATCGCTCTGCCGCGTACCGCCTCACCCCACCAGCTTGGGGCCGCACCCTTGCCGTTAGTGGAGAATGCTCTCTCTGGTTTGCAGAACCTTATTCCAGCTATTGGCATTGGTGTCTGTCTTGCTGCCTCCCAGAGAACAGGACATTTGGGGAAGCTAAGCAGGACTGCAGAGCCTTTTCAGAGCTTCGAAGCAACCTCAGATACCTTGCCTCTGTAGTCATTCCTGGGAGTAGACGTGGGGCAGGAACCTCACCCCTGATCTGCTCCCTCTCCGGTCTTTCTTTTTTGCTACCCTAACAGGAGCAAATCCAGCATCATTACAAACCCTAGAATTGATCATTCTTCCCTTTCCATCCAGGTCTTTTGCATAAAGGACTGTGGAGGGCTCAGTGATTGATCTGTCACTCTGCCGTGACCCCCAGAAGGTTTCCTCTCTCCACTCTGGGTAACAGAAAGAAGGTGTGGCTACGCCCTGCTTTTATCCTCCAGCCCTTCCTCATTTCCCCACGCTACCCCTGTTCCTTCACCTCCCACGGAGGACAGCTTTCTCTTTAGGTGCCACCCTGACACAAGGCCCAGCAGCCCCCTCTTCCTTCTCTCTCCTCTTGGGCCCACCAGGGTTCTAACCACACACCACCCCTCAACTCGCGGATAAGACCAGAAGACCTGAGGAGCTTTGAGACTAATGACATGTCTGTGCAGCAGGATAGCATGAGGGTTAGCAACAGGGACTCAGGAATCACACCTGCTTTTCAGTTCCAGCCCTGCCACTCACTGGCTGCATGGCCTTAGACCCAAGGCTCTGAACCTCTTTAACCTTCAGTGTCCTCCTTATAAAATGGGGGTATAATTAGTAAGTAGAATTATGGGAGGAAAGTCACCAGAGAGCCCTAGGTGTAGGAAGGGATAGCATGGTGAGGTCAGGGGAGCAGTGGGTCTCTGGTAGGGATGTGAACGTGAAGGATGTTCTGAAATGATGTCGTCGGTTCATCCAGTGAAAGCTTGGCCGGATCCAGGGAGGCCAGGGTAAACACACACAGAGAAGAGGTTTCCCAGAGAGCACTGCATTCTGTAGCGAGGACACCTTCTGCCCCCGGCAGATGGCTCAGGTACCATATGATTGGTCCCATCCACTTTTCATAAGGAAGCTGAACCAAGAGCTGGTACACACACGTGTGTGCGCGTGTGTGTGTGTAAGACCAGTGAACAGAAGGAGATGTTTACTGAGTTCACCCTTTTCTTGCTCTCCTTTTTCTTTTTGGCATGTGGAAAATGGTTTGAATATGCCAATGGACATGAAGAATTTATGCACAAACCACTGTTTTCTGGTGATCTTACCTCCATTTGTATATCATTTATAGGCCAATTGAGTCAGTGTGACCCTGCAGGTCCTGAAGAATCCCCACACCTCATCGTTCCCCTGCTGACCCCCTTCCCCAAACAACGTACCCCTAGAGCCTGCACTCTCACACCAAGGAAAGAGAGCCTGTCTAAGTTTTGCCTTCACCAACTTGAGCAATTCAGTTACTGTGCCATTTTGGGGAGATCATTGGTGCCCAGCCATCCAGCCAGAAGACCTTACTGCTATATAAAACCTGGGGAGTTGGACCCCAAGCAAGTCCCATGTGCCCTTGAGATGTCCAGGGGTTTTGCCGTCAGAGCAGTCTAGGAAGAAAGCTCACTTTGGCCTCAGGTTCCTAGCTGATTTTTTTTTGGTCCTCCCTCACACCATTTTCCCCTGGTCTTTGGGCCCAAATCCCTCTTCCATTTATCACGTCGCCCGCAAATCCACTTTCTGTGCTGCTGCCAAGATCCTTCTCTGCATTCCCACAGCCATCTACCTGTGACCCAGCCCGCCTTCCCCAGAGAGTGTCTATAATTACTTGAGAGAACCATTGTTCCAAGAAGATAGGCAGAGCTGCCGAGTTGAGGGGCTCCGGGAGGACACAGCCGAGTCAGCCCTCCCAGGCAGAGGGAGAACGTCATTTCCTAGATATTTCTAAGCTCTTCTCTGCCTTGTCTCCATATTTAACATAGACTCTTAACCCCATATCCATCTGTGAGTGCATGTAAATGGCAGTAGCTTTGCTTTTCTGGAAGCCTTGGGTCCAGCAGATATGAAGGAGGAGGGGTCTGGGTTTCCAGAAGGGAGAATTCAGACCTCATCCTTCTCTGGATCTGCCCTGCCTCAAGAGCTTCCCCCAGGCTCTCACCATAGGGCTTTCCTTCGCAAAAGCACTCGCCAAATCCTTACACACTGGCGTAGTACAAGTTTAAGTTTCTGCCCCTGGGTCTCTCTGCCCTTTCTAAAACTTGGGCAGAGGCCCAGAAGGCATGCTTATCACATTTGAGATGAGTAAGATTGTGTTGTGTTAGAAAATCAAGGTTCAAAATTTCTTACAAGTATGGAGAGAGATGGGCTGCAAGTTACAACGTGAAATGTAATTTACCAGTTGTGACAAATGCCAAGTCCTGTGCTTAAGTTCAGAAAATCGGTTACACAATTACAAGATGAAGGTGACCTAGCTTGACAACCGTTCATTTGAAAATTACCCCAGGGGGTTTTGTTTACTACAAACTGTACACTAACAACAGTGCGAAGTGACTGATAAAAATTGCATTAATACAGAAATAGTATAGGTCGAAGGAGGCAATTATTCTGCTTTGCTTAAGTAACATCTGGGACATTGTGTTCAGCTCTGAGCTTTGCAATTTTAGAGAGTTCTTGATAGCATTCCTGGGAAAGGACCGGGTGGTGTAGTGAGTGGGATCCAGGTTCGAGGAGTAATGGAAACCACTGGAGATGGAAGGAAGGGACGAAGCTAACATAAATAATAGGAATGGTGGTTTCACAGACGGAGGCAGGGAACGGGCACTTTTTGTGCACTTGCTATTGCTAAACACTGTGCTAGTCACGCTCATAATTCTCATGTAATCCTCAAGGCGGTCCTCAGAGCTGAGAGGCATTTGGGTTTAGAGAAGGTCTTATTTCCTGGGTAAATAAGAAAAGGGGCTCAGATTTTGTTCCAAGTGGCTCCATACTACAAAACTTTGGCCAGTAGGGGCAAATACAGGTTGGTGGGTTTCAACTTGAAAGAGGACTTTTCTAAAGCAGAATGGATTCTTAAGTGGAGCACCCCCTGGTGTGGAATACTTTGATAGAAGCTCATCATCTCCCAGAGTTGTGAGGAGGACATCCATCCACACTGCGGGGGTAGGGGGAGATCACGATGATTTTTGGTTCGGATGGGGTGTTCTGGCATTCCCTCAGGCTCTCTGAGGGCAGCATCGGGCACAGGAGAACTGCTAGGTGGGGGCGGGGCAAGGCTAGAACTGCCAGCGCCCCTTCTTCTGCCTGGGCTCACAGATTACAGGCCGCTTACGCCAGCCTTTGCCCAGTGCCCCCGTTTGCTAGTCTCAGAACCCGAACAGGGTCTCTTCCTGGCAGCCCCTCTGTAAGGGCCAGAACCTGCCCTCCTCCCCTTTCTGACTCCATCGTCACAGCTTGTCTTCCTACCCAGGAATGGGCATTTTGAAGAGGCTCCCTCCTGTCTCCTTTTCCCCATCTGTGCAGCCTCTTTCGCGGCAGCATCCAGCAAGGGGGGGGGGGGGGGTACCGCCATCCTCACCCCAGACAGGATTGTCTTCCGAGCCAGGGATGTCGACGAGGCCTGTGCGCGTATCTGCATGCTCACGCCGCAGCCTGATCGATGCCTGTCAGAACTGAGCATCAGAGTGACAGCCGCACGCCGGGCTGTTTGCTGAACACAACGCGTCCGTCAAGGGAAATCAGACGAAATCCATCTCCTTGTCCAAAGCCTGGCCCGATGGGCTGTGTCTGGAATGCCACTCTTCTATCCCACCCTACTTTGTGCCCTGAAAATCATTCCCCCTGGATTTCAGTGTTACATTGATGGGCCTCCTGGGGCAGGAGAATTACGGTCAATAAAATGAGGCGAAGATACCAATCCCAGCCTCTACCCTTTAGGGACATCCAGTTTAGAGCTAGTGGCTACTGTATGGACAGTACAGGTCTAATAAATACACAGAGTTATCTTGAATTGATTGGTATAAAATAGAGCATAAATCGGATTTGATTTAAAATTTTGCAGATGTATTTTGAGTAGGGCATGACCAGATTGAATGGTATGTGGGATATAAGACTGGCATTCTAGACACAGCCCATGGTAGACAAGGGTCTCTGTAGAAGGTCTCATTAGAGAGGCAATTATGAGGTTTTAAGGCTTTCAAATTGACAAGGACAAGTGTTGGCAAAGGTTCTGTGTTTGTAAACCATTTGGGGCTGTGAGAATCTCTGTCACCCTGTGTCTTGGCAGTAAGCCAGCTAGCTGCTTCTCTTTCCTCTCCCCGAAGCCTCTTTATCCCATACAAGCCTGTACCTGAACCTTCACGAAGACCCTCTCTAACCCTCAGCCGCGCCAGCACTGGCATTTCCCAAGGCTGCCGGCTCTTAACAGAGGAACTCTCCTGTTGCCCACCTCTGGCAGCCGCGGCGCTGTGCCAGGTAGTTCTCTCCCCTTCGCCTGCCCTCCCATCAGGGGTCTGAATGGCTCGCAGGTGTCAAAGAAAAATGTTGCAGGAGGCCAATCACTCTGGAAGGGAATTTTTTTTTTTCCACCAGCTAGAAGACTGGAACACAAAATTGTTCAAAAGACAAAAATGGGATGTCTGGGTGGTGAGGGACAGAGGTCAGTCAGCCCAGGAGCAGGAGGGTGGAACACAGCAGCTGAGAAAAATGAGGTGTTTTGGGGGGTGGGGGGGTCGTCAAACCAGCAAGCAGAGGGTGGGGATCCTGGACGAATGGGAGACTGAGGAGAAGCCAGAGTTTCGGGGTGGCCTCTCGCTGCTGCTGCTGGTCCTCAAAGGGCCTTTCAGGCTTGGGAAGGATTCTCTGATATTGCTTCCCCGGGGGGCGTGCCCAAGGGAATCAGCCCCCCACCTGGGCCTCCTCGCCCCACACTGCCCTACTTGAGCAAGCGCAGCTCTCCCACCCCAGGCCTGCGGAGCGCAGCAGTCAAAGCTTTATTACCCACACACAGGAGCCGCTCTGCAATAAAATAAAATAAACCAAGGTAATGGGAATGGCTGGTGCAGGGGGCGGCCCCCCAGAGAGCTGAGCCCGTTGCTGCCCCTCTTCTCAGCGCCACTGATCACCATTAAGGCGGCTGTCAGTAAGGCATCCGCCGTCCCCTGGGCCTCCTTTCCAGGGCTGAGCGAGTGACCCCACGCAGTGGTCAGTCGTAGGAGCAACAGCAGCTGTACACAAACGTCCTTGTTCAGCGCGCCGTAGACCGCAGGCCTTGGGGCCGCCTCCTCCTCCGGTCAGTAAGACAGGGAATTTCACCTCCTGAGGCAAGCCGGGGTAGGGAGGAAAGAGTTCTGCCCTGAGATGACCTCAAGACAAGCCTTTATAACAGCCTCTGCTGTCTATACCTGGGCTAAGTGCCCAGTAACACAGAACTAGCTGCAGGAGGGGAAGTCGTGGACCTACAAGTGCCCCAAGGGAGGTGGAGGGAGGCACAAGCACCTGGCTGACCGTCCTCCCGGGGTCCCCACCTCGCATGTGCATTGTTCTGCACAGCAGATATTTATGCCTCGCACGGACGGTGGCATTAGCAGTGGTTCAAAGTCTCTAGTAATTTTCATTTTGTCACACGGCGTATCTGGCCCTTTGACCAGAGAGCTTTTAAATTCCTCCTCCGTGGCCCTTTCTTCTCCCCGTCTCCCTGGCTCCTCCATCCCCGGCTTGATCCAGACTTGTTGATGAGCCTCAGCTTTTCCCCCACACACGAGGCACTAAATCTTGCCTGCCTGCCTTCCGACCCACCATCATTTCCCGAGCTCACCTACGCCCATGAATGCTTAATTTAAAACTTCTGCTGCCGCGCAGCAGTTTGTAATTCTGAGGCCGCTTTCGACAGAGGAAACAAAATGGGCTGATGAATGTACTCAGAAAGGTGAGCAGAAAACCATCCAGCGTCTCTGTGATGTGGGGAAAGGCTTTTCTTAACCATTTAGCTTAATAGGATGGATATCTGCAGTGTAGAGTAATTCTAAGAGGATGGATATCTGCCTGATCCATTGGCCTGTGGGGTGGTTATGAGTTTAAAATTTTGTCATCTACCCAGCAATAAATTCTCTGGGCTTTTCAATTGTAAACTTAGTTTTCAGTGGGGCAGCCGGAAGGGATTTTGTTTGGGTCAAAGGGTTAAAAAGGCAGATCCAGTCAGGTTGGGAGGCAGGCAGGTGTACCCGGCGTGGCTCATCCTTCATCTGCAGCTTCTCTGCTGCCTGCATTCCTCCCCCGGCGCCTCTGTCGGACCACAGTTTCCCTGTGCTTATCGTCTCTGCGTGGCTCATGTTCCACCGCGGGGATCTAAAGGAGCCCCTGGGCCTTCAGAGGTTAGAGCCCCGCTGCGGGTGTCTGCGCTGGCGTTCGGATTGCGAGGGGATGGCAAGGGGATGCCCTAGCCTGGCCACCTCCAGATGCAGGCCCAAGAGAAGGGCTCGCAGCCTGCAGCTCTCCCAGGCAGGCAGGGACCTGGTGATGAGTTCCCAGGGCTGGGTTCGTGCTGAGCAACCAGCGGAGAGGAGCTGCAACGAGTCCCAGAGGGTAATGAGCCTAGAACGCGGCTAACCGGAGTACTCAGCATGGGATCATTGGGGAAACAAGCTCAGGCAAATCTGTGCAGAGGGGAATCAGGGCTTCCCTAATGACTTTCTTCCTTTATACTGACATATTACCTCTCTGCCCAAGAGCAGAGCAGCCGGGGCCAGTGGGAAGACAGATGACTCTCCTTAGGTCCACTTCCTGGCCTTTCTCAGCATGCCTTCCTCCCCTGCTCCCAGCTCCTGATAGCCTCCTGCTCCCTGGGTCAGAGCTTCAGGAACTCCCAGAACCTAGGACTGTGACTCTCCTGGATGTCAGTGAATCGTTCTGCCCACTGAGTAGTGACAAGAGTCAGGCTCTGAAATCAGGAAGGATTATGTTCAAATTCTGGCTTCTCTCCTTACCAATGACCTTGGATACATTCTTTAGCCTCTGAGCCCCTGTCTCCTTGTCAGTAAAGTGAGACTAAAAATAACCACTTCACAAAAAGGCTGTGAGGATTAACTAAGGCAACATGCCTGTCTGGGAACCTAATTCGTTGTGTGGTATACAGCAGGTACTCAATAAATGCCATTTCCCTTCCCTCTTCCCTATAGTGAGGAGCTGCTGGTCTTCCCTTCAGATGTGGCAGTGGGAACTGCAGAACCTTCTTGCCTGGAGTGTTCATGATCTACCCAACGCCCAGCCTGGCTGTCTGACAGAGGCTGTGTTCAGGGCAGTAGCTGGAAGGGTCCAGCCCTGACTTGGTGGGCCCTCGGAGCAGGGCTTTGTCCCGGTACTGTATGCCAGGGACTGTGTTTGGATCAGTAATAGAAGAAAAGCTTTGTTTCTCTCTGAGATTATCTTCCCTTTATGTTCTTTGAAGCAAGCATTCTTAAAAGCGAAGACAAATCAGTAGATAAGTGCCAGTGATTGGCATCTGGGTCTTTTCATTCAGTCCATTTAAGAAACATGTAATGACCTGTATGTCGGGTGCCATGCCAGGACTTGGGACCACAAAGTCAAGTGCCATGTGGCTATGTTTTCTGCCATCAAGGAGTTGGATGGCAGGCTCAAGAGCTCATCAGGAACCCAGAGTACAGGGTGATACATGTTCTGGGACTCACAGGAGTCCCTCGGGGCACAACTAAGAGTTCAGGAAAGATTTCCTGGAGGAAGTATCACTTAGGCCAAACTGTTAACAGTGAGTAGGCATCAGCCAAACCAAGGGTAGAAGGACATGCATTCCAGAGAGATACTAACGCATCAGTTTGGAATTACATTCAATTGCTGAAAACAGTTCAGAAACAACAGTTGCTTACACAAGATTAAAGTTTACTTCTTTCTCATGAAAAACGTCCAGAGATAGACAGTCTTGGACTGGTACAGTGACCTCAGTGTCAACAGGGATCCACATCCCCTCCTCCTTCAGGAGGAATGGATCCAAATCCATTTCTTAGCACGCATGAATTCCATTCTCAAGGTCCAAAGAGCCTGTGGGGCCCCACCTGTTCACACCTTCCTTCCAGTTAGGACACCGAAAGAAAAAGGAGAAGCCCATGGTGGCAAATGCTTTCAGAAGTCCCACTCAAAAATATCAGCTAAATCTCAGCGGTGTGACCAGTGAGAGAGGGACAGACTTTTAGCTGGCCACACCAACACCTGGACTAAAAGGATACCTGTTATTAAGAAGAAAAGAATGGAAACTGGGAGGTCTGTGCCACAGAGCCCGTGCGACATGACATTTCAGGGTCTGTTTAGGAAACACCTAGTTCATCCTGCCTCGTTCCTTTCCTGCCACTAATAGTTTTCCCTCTTGCTTTTGCTGTCACTCCAGTGGCTTTAGGTACTTTCAGGAGGTAACTGCAAAGCCCAAAACAGTGTGAGGAGCCCATGGCCCAGGGAGTTGGGGAAAGACAGGGAAGAAGAGGGAATGTGGCCTCGGTGCCGAGAAGCAGAGGAGTCAACACACCCGTGCCGGCCCACGCCCTTCGTTCCTGGTCTTTTCCTGGGCAGAGGTGGCCCGGACCAGCTGCAGACCACAGAAAGGTTTGGGAGGGCTTATGACATCTGAGAGCTCCACTCAGACGGTACAAGCAGTGCCATAGTTTCACTGTCAGTAGCAATAAATGAGCAGTGAGGAAGCCCAGCCTCGACCCCCAGAAGAGGGCAGGGGCCGGGACCAGGGTCATTGACCAGGCGATCTGGCCTCTGGCATGCCGCACTTACCCCAATCTGGGCTATGTGTGCTCAGACCGTATAATGGGTGGCTTTTACCCACAGGCCTTTCTTTGTATTGCGGAGAGGCCACAGAGATCACAGGTCATACAGAGCAAGGACTCAGTTTGCCCGTGTGACAGGAGAGGGAGCACACACAGCCCTCGCCCACTGGCACTGCTGGAACAGGAAGACTGTATCATCTGTATATTAGCCAAAGGCCTATGATTTTTCCCTGAGAGAACCAAAGTTTGGTCACTCTATAACCGAGGTGCCCTCAAAATACGTTTCTGTTCTCACCATCTGTGCTTAACCCAGGAAGAAGCACCAACACTGTCTACCGGACATTCTCCTGAGAACTTTGTGTATAGTAACTCATTTAAACCTCACATTTTCCTTAGGAGGGAGGTATTCACTTTCACTGCTCCCGTGTTAAACTTCGAATCTGAAGCACAGGCTTAAAATAACTCGTCCAGGTTACTAAACAGTAGAGGCCAAGTTTGAATCCAGAAAGTCTGGCTTCAGAGTAACCATCGTGCAGTTCTGCCAATGGATGAGGTGCCCCAAATCAGGAGGAAATGTCGGAATGGAGACTGGCAGGTGGAGGTAGGACCAGACACAAAGCACCGTGCCTGTCTGTTATGCAGGGAATAAGTGAAAGTCATGCTAGGGGACCCTGCCCAGTAAAGGCTCTTCTTCTCTTTCTGACTCCCTTGTCTTCTCCCCTCTGCTTTCTGACTCCAGTCAGCATGATCCATTGACCAGCTACACTACACTCGTCTGTTTCTTCTCATTCCTGCGTCCCAACTATTGTCCCTGTACCAGGACTTCTGTGCGTCTTCTTTAGGTTCCCATCCTTCCCTTCCTGCCTTCCTAAGGATGTACAGAACCCACCCCCGATCCATCTGTCCCAGATCTGTATTAGCAGGGGCTGGGCTCTGACCCATCCCATCACCCTATCCCTCAAGGTCACCCTCCTGAGCTTTTCTTCTGAGCAGACTGCACCTCTTCCTGGCCTCTGCTGTCTCTGCCACCTTCCCTCTCACTCAGTATCTGCTTATACCTCCACTGACCTCGGCCTCCCTGTTTGTCCTGAAATTCTACCTCACTCCTGCTTTCACTCTACCATCCATGACTATTTCTGAGGTATGATCCAGGTCATTCCACATGCCAGAGCGGGTTTGCCTGGCCCCACCTGCGATGTCCTGCCTGGCCCCTCCCTGAAGTAGCCCCACTGTCTAGCCCTCAGAGTTGGCGTGCTCCTGTGAACCCCTCCAGTGCCTGCCGTCTGTGCTACCTTTCGGTGGTCATGGGTTTTACGTGGCATTTTGTCACTAGTCGACATGAGGCAGCTTCGTTGTGTCTTCTCAACTGAAGCTCTCTGAAGACAGAAGTTATTTCTTTCTCCGTTTGCATCTATTGCAATGCCTGATGCAGTGCTTTTCTACTTAGGAGATGCCAAATAGCTATTTCTCGGTTGGTTGATTACAATAAGTCCTAGGTCTCTTTACACATCCTTAATGACTTTTATACATTGCAGTTCCTTCAACATCTGTCTTTCCATTTTGAAGAATCCTAATCATTTTTGGATGTTCTCTTCTCTTTAATCAGCTCAACTGGGCATCCCTGGTCCTTCTCCAGCCCTGCTGTATCTTTCCAGAGATGCAAGGCTGAACCACAATGATCTCCCCTTGCAGGGTACATTGTACTCTATTATAACTGTGACCTGCACTTTCTGCTGCTTGCCTGGCCTCGGAAGCTGTCTTTGTTAGGGAAGCTCTGGACAGCAACCAGGAACATAGCCACGTGGAAGGTGTTGCCCAGAAACAAAAGAGCCCTGCCAAGCACAGTCGCCCAGGAGCCCCCTCCATCAAGCCCCTTCTGGCACTGCCTAGAATCCTGATGCTTGGGCAATGATGTGGGGACTAGGTGTGGGTGCAAAAGAAACAGGCAACAGCCTCACTTGGAGGGCATAGTGTAAAAGCTCATGGATTACAAGAGCAGTCTAGTTGATTCAGGACTTGACGTGAGCACTAAAGATGGAGTTGTTAGAAAGAGTGAATTAGGGAAGGCTTCCTGGAAGATCTAAGTGGTGTGGGGGACTTGCCCCTTGGACACATCTTCACACGTTTTCTCTCGGCACTCCTGGCCAGAAACTTCCTGAAGTGGGGGTTCTCTCAGCAGTCCCTTACCGGTAAACGGCCAGACGTCTCTCTCAGTGTGCTCTGCACCTCTGCTCCTCCCTTGGCGGTGCGGGGGCCGCTGCATGTCCGACTTTTCCGGCTGTGATGTAGGGTTGTGGCCTCAGGGACCAGCCGGGCTACAGGAGGCGGGTTGGGCAGCTCACTCGGCAAGCAGATCGGCTGAGCCAGAGCAAGGGGGGCTGGATTAGAGGAAATGAAGTTGGTGAGAAGGGGAGTATGGTGTACTTCGACAAGATTCACGGTACTGAGAATCTCTCCTCATGGCCCTTCTTTTTCTTTTCGTGCTCCTTACGGCATGCCTTTTACTACCTGACTAAGACAGAGGATGGTGCTGGCCTTTCCTTTTTTTTCTTTTTTTTTTTTTTCTGCTCTTGACCTTCCCACTGTCTGTTTTCCTGCCCACTGGCTCCAGGCAGCAGCTCAGGAGCAGTGGTCAATTGAGAGCATCTTCAAATAGCATTAAAAGAAATCCAATTGCTTAAATAATGTTTACGTCGAGTGTCAGGGTGGGGGCAGGGATCTCAAAGCTTCCCCCCCCCCCCCCCCCCGAGGACACTGGCAGAAAGTCTGTGGCGGGAGAAGCTGCATTGACAGCAGTGGCTGCAGCCACACTGTCTTCTGTCAGAAGAGCCCGGAGCAGGCACCTCGGCCTAGGAAAGCGTTAGGCTCACCACGCTTCCTCCAAAACCAAAGGTATTGTCTTAAAAGCTTAATTGTGCCTTCCAGAAATCTTAGCCAAAGATGCTGAGCATCTTCATTTCCTGTCTCCATTTCAGAGCACACCTACGTTGGGAGCACTCCCCGTGTGGAGCAGAGAGCAGGTGTCAGTGGAATTCTGCTTAATGTAACCAAACTGGAGGGTGGAGCAGGGCAAATGAGGCCACCCTGACCCCATTCGGAGGAACACAGGATAGCTGCTCCCTGCCTGAGAACAGGACAAGATCAGCCTGAGCAAAGAGTAGGACTGAGGGGCCACCCATTAGCTCCTGGAACCTCATTAAGCTGAGTCGTATTCGGCACATTTGGTTGAAATGGGGGAGAGAGAAATAATTGTGATTAATGGCGCTTTGAGTCCTGTCAAGAGGATGGGCAGAGAGTCATGTCAACAGCTAAGCTGCTGACCCATCCTATGTATTGTCCTTTCCTACCACTAATACTTTTCCCTCTCTCGCTTTTGCCGTCACTCCAGTGGCTTTGGGTACTTTCAGGAGGTAACTACAAATGTAGCCCAAAACAGCATGAGGAGTCCATGGCCCAGGGAGTTGGGGAAAGACAGGGAAGAAGAGGGAATGTGGCCTCGGTGCCGAGAAGCAGAGGAGTCAACACACCCGTGCCGGCCCACGCCCTTCGTTCCTGGTCTTTTCCTGGGCAGAGGTGGCCCGGACCAGCTGCAGACCACAGAGAGGTTTGGGAGGGCTTATGACATCTGAGAGCTCCACTCAGACGGTACAAGCAGTGCCATAGTTTCACTGTCAGTAGCAATAAATGAGCAGTGAGGAAGCCCAGCCTCGACCCCCAGAAGAGGGCAGGGGCCGGGACCAGGGTCATTGACCAGGCGATCTGGCCTCTGGCATACCGCACTTACCCCAATCTGGGCTATGTGTGCTCAGACCGTATGATGGGTGGCTTCTACCCACAGGCCCTTCTTTGTATTACGGAGAGGCCGCAGAGATCACAGGCCCTCCAGGTCATACTGAGCAAGGGCCTCGTTGGCCCACATGACTGGAGGGTGAGCACACAACAGCCCTCGCCCCCTGGCACTGCTGGAACAGGACGACTGTATCATCTGAAAGGATTTTTTTTGTTTTCCTTACTGTGTTGACATAGGTTTGAGACAGACTTTGGGGACGTGCATGAAACACAGGCAGAGTCCCTGAAGAGGCCCAGATCTCCTCTCCACTGGGCCTAAGAGAGCAGCCCCTGAGTGTGGTGAGAGGGCAGCAGGGGGCTTTCTCTGTGGCCTGTCCGGGAGTGTGGATCACAGGACTTCTGCCGGCCCCACCGCTTTGCCTTCCTGTGAATCGGAAAGGGGTGCCTGCCGAGGACGGCAGGCCCAGGGCCAGCTTCCTGCTGGCATGTGAAGCAGCTGGATTTTAAGGAAGAATACGGATGAACACAGGGGCAGGGCGAAATAAATTGCCTGGCTCCTAGCTGCAAGTGTAGGATTTTTATCTGTTCCAAATTCTTTTCTCTCGTGCCTTTCTCTGGCCTGCAAGAGGGATTGGTGTCCATGCACCTATTCCAAGACACCAGGTGATAACGAAGGAGAAGGAGCTCCACATCCCCTTTCCCCTAGCATAGGACATCCCTGCCGCAACCTGACAGCATTTATTGGCCCCCGTGGCCACAGCCCAGTTCTGAGAACTCTGAAGTGACTGAGCTTGTCCGAGCTCCAGATTCCCTTAAACCCAACAGCAGTGGCCTTTCCCCAAAGGTTTCCCTGTTCTCCTAGAAGGACCTGAGACCTGCCCACACTGGCAAGTGACTTGTAGCTTGAGGCTTTCTCAGCCCTGTGCTCAGATGTTCCCTCAGGCGACTGAGTCCTAACTGGGACACCTACCCCCTGGCTTGGAGGACTTAGCAGACAGGGTCTGGGGTCCTGTCCTGTCCTCTTAGCTCTTCCTCTGGCTGTCTCGTGTCTGCTTTTGCTCTTCACCCCTTCCTTGCTGAGGGATGGTGGCCAGGAGTGGTGGATGTGTAGGAGACCAGAGGGAGGCATACACAGCTGCTGCCTGTGTTCATGCCTGGATAAATAGAGGAATCCATCCTCGCTCCAGTTATATTCAGTACAGGCAAAGCCAAGTGCGAAACAGCCCCTTCTGCTCGTGACGTCTGGGAGCCTCTGAGTCATCAGTGCTGGCTGCACTGACCAAAAGCCAGTTTCTGCCCCTCCGGGCTCCTATGAGCAGACCTGCTCTGACAGGGGCATCTGTGGGAACATCCCTGTCACCTTAGAGAGGTTCTCGAAACAGGCCTTCTCCCAATTTGTTCAGCGCCACTGGATTTCCCCAAAGACGGTTTTCTGTCCCAGGAACTTTCCTTCTCCAAGTTGACTGCCAGTAATCTGGAGAAGCTAAGACCTCTTACCTTTCATCGTCTGCTCACTGAATGCCTCCCGTGTGCCAGTAACAAGACATTAATAAGTGCCCATTATGATACTGTAATTAGTAGTGGTATGTGGGGAAAGCATTACTAAGTAAATAATGTAATAGTTTGAGTGAAATCCCATCAGTGCAGAATCTTCATGGGCTGGGTAGGAGTTCACAGGTGCAGTAATAGAAGGAGCGTTCTAGCCACGGGGAGGAGTGTGTACAGAGGCCTGAAACGATGCATCGTGTGTGTGGAGCTGGCGTTGGTTTGGCATGACCAGAGCAAAGTAATGAGGGCCAAAATGGTGGAAGGTGAGACCAGTAAGAACCCAGTGGTAAGAAGCTTATACTCTGCTGTGCTGAGGAATTTGGACTTCAGCAGAGAGCAGGGAAGGGTCTCAACGGCAGCAGAAGGGATCAGGTTTGGATTTTGTGGTTAAGTAACCCAAACGCACAGTAACTGTGTGCTTACTATCTACCAAACTCTTCCTGAGTATTTAACTGGAATCAGTTTATTTATTCTTTAGTAAAAATCATTGAAGTAGGCGCCATTATTATGCCCATCTGACCACTTAGGATCCCACAGCTAGTAAGTAGTTGAGCAAGGCTTGACTCCAGGTGGTCTGGCTCCCCAGCCTGTCTCTGACCATCGTGCTGCACTGCCTGTGATAAGCCTCACTGCAGCATTGTGGAGGGGCCATTAGGGACACTGGTGGCAGGGATACCAGTGAAGGGGACTGTCCCCCAAAGGTAGGACCTGAACTCAAGGAGTGGCAGTGAGGATAAAGAAGAGAGGAAGAATTCAAGCGACATTTATGAAGTAGAATTAGTGTGATCTGGAGATTGAGTGTGAATATATAAGGGAGCCAAGGATGACTCCCGAGCTTCTCGTGCTGCTGACTGGGATAAGAAATGCAGGTGGAGGCACAGGTTTTATAGTGACGATAGTAGATTCAGAATTAGACTCGTTACATTTGAAATTTGTCAGATTGGAGTTGAATTCTGAAGAGAGGTCCGGACTGGAAATAAAAGTCATGGTGTCCTATAACTCTGAGAGCAGTGAAAAATGGGGGCTGTACAGCTTAAAGTGGCCCCCTGGTAAATATCCGTATTCAAGGGGCATGTTGTTGGGAAAGAATTCACGACTGAAACTAAGAGCAGGGAGAAGAAGCCACGATTGAGGATCACAGAGGCCTAAAAAAAAAAAAAAAAAAAAAAAAAAAAGTTTAAAGTGGAAGAGGGCTTCTTAGCTTGGTTAGATCATTCAAAAGGTCAAAATCGATGACATGTGAGAAGGAATTGTTAAAATTACAGTTGAGAGGTCTTGAGTGACTTAGAAGTCGCAGTTCCATTGCAGTATTGATAGCAGTGAACCATCGCAATGGATGGGGAAGAAAAAGAGTTGAGGAAACATTCTGGGTAAGGAGAAATAGGTCGACCGGGTGGGATAGGAGGTCAAGGCAAGGTTTTCTCGGATGGGCAAGATATTCATAGGAAGAGAGGTGGATGGGAGAGGGGATTGGAATGGTGACAGTATGTGAGAGGTGACTGGTAGGTGACCGAGGAAGCCAAAGAGGGTGTGATCTAGAGTTAGGTTTCTTTTTCTCTGGGGTGGGAAGGAAAGAAGTAATTATGAATGACAACATAGGAGCTTTTTGAAAGCAAGATGCGGGTCCCCATAGAAACCCACAGCGGTTCAGGTAAAGAAGCCGGAGAGCTGGAGTCAGCAAAGCAGAGTGCGCCTGTCCAGAGTGGGCCTCGGGATCAGGGGGACACACAGGTCCTCACAAAGGGGGAAGTGGCATTTTAACTCGACCTGATTGAACAATATTCGATTACTTTCAGACCAGGTCAGACATTTGATAGCCACATGTAGTTATTCCGTGTCATACATACACTGATATGCCCTGACAAGAGGCCAGCCTTCCTCTCGCCGCTAGCTCGGTCCCCACAGGGCTCGGGTACAGCCTGAGGTACTCTGGCTGGGCTTTGGAAAACGTCAGCGTGGCTGCCTCCGTGGCCCACGCCAAGGTTTGGGATGAAGAACTGCGTGGGGGCACCTGATGAACGGCAGTCTTGTCTTCGCTGCTCTTCTGGGCTGGCGCTGCTCTTCTCCACGTCAGCCAAGGAGGATGAGAGGAGCTGGGCCATTCGGTGTGCCCCACGGTCTGAAGGAGTTCCAAAGCTTGGCTCGGTCTCAGGAAACCTGTGGGAAAGGGTGCCACCAGGGGTGCCCTGGACAGGGGTGCAGAATGAGGGCTTCCTGATTCAGGGTCATTCCTGCACGAATCTCAGAGAAGAGAGAGTTAAATCTCCTTCCAGCCTTTAGCCCCGGGTTTTCCTGAGAAGATGAACAATCTACTTTCCTCATTGTCTGCACCAAAGGAACAGATTGCGTCAGTTTATAAACTGTGTTACCGCCTGCAAAGGCCTGGAGTCAGCAGGTTTGCATTTCCCGGCAGACTCCGACGATGCTGATCGCTTTGGCTGCCGCCTCTCTGCCTCAGGCAGGACCAGGAGCTGCCCCGCCCCCGCCCCCACCCCTCCTCATCCCACCCCTCATCCCTGAGGTATTCTGGGAGAGGAAGAAGCCCTGAACTTCTAGCTGAGCCATCTTGTTCTGTGCTCAGGCCTCCCATCAATTTCCAGGAGCTTCTTGACCCCTCCGGCCACCGTGCCGACTCGGGCCTGATTTCCAGGCATTCCTAGGGCTTTGGCTTGGGCCAGCACATGGATGTCCGAGGGAGGTTTTCTGCAGAACAGTTGGCACTGTGGGTTGGACTTGAAAGAGTCATCCGATCTGGAGGTGCCGCGGGGTTAGGAGCAGGGGCGCTGATGGGGACCAGAGCGCTGCTTCTCCAGCACAGGGGAGATTTGTACTGCTGCCTGCCTCTCCTCTGCCCACTCCCTGCCGGCAGCTGCCGGTAATGAGACCCGGGAGGCATTTCATGGGCACTGCCTCTCCAGCTCCCAGAGCGTTACATTATTAATTGCAGGGTGGTAATGTTCGTCGTCTCTGAGAGACGTTGCTGTGTCTGCGCGTGCCTGTGAGTGGCGGGCACACGTTGGCTGTGTTAAGCTGCTACTATATTAAGGTGAGGTGTCTCTTCAAGTTCACAGCTCTAGCTGTGGCAGCACGTTACAGCCTTCATGCAGCATCAGTGATGGTGGAAAACCAGCTCTGCGGCGATGCGGCTACCTCTGTGTAACAGGCAAGGAGTCTCCGGTGCAGTCTGGTCGCTCTGGATCTCTGCTCACATTCTGGCAGAAAAGTGGTGGGAGGCGTGGGTTCGGAAGAGGCTGGAGCGCCCTTTGTGCCTCTCTGCAAGTTTTCCTGCGGGGCCCGAGGGTTCGCAGGGGGCTTCTCTGCTTGCCCTTCTGTCTCCTCAGCCCCCAGTCGTACTGGTACACCACCAGTGCCACCACCCAGCCCCGACTGTCCCCTCAGCTAGCTCACAGCCGAGAGCACCCTAAAACCTTGGTTCTGCTCTCATTTGTGTGTGAGGAGACTGAGCCTGGAGGGGACGTGACCCGTGCCCCCTCCCCCCCCCCCCCCCCCCCCCCCCACCCAGATCACCCAGATCACAGTTCCAGTCGGTCCGGTGCCTTTTCTTTGTTCCTCGGTGCCTTGTCATCCGATCTTCCTTCCTGCCGTGTTCCTAGTTTCAGGCTTTTTCCCATACTTGTTGCTGGTGGCTTTGGGGGTGTTGAAAGCAGGCCTGTGGCCAGACAGCATGTGGGAAGGATAGAGGCTTCTGCCTGTCATTAAGGCCCCTGATGTCACCTCCCCAGAGGCAGCCCTGAGCAGTCTGCTCTCTGCCTTCTAGAGGAACTCGCAGCCTGTATAACCTCCATCGCCGTCCCCTGTGCGGGAAGTCTTCATTTCCAAGGACCCCAGGGCAGGGGTGTCCTGTGCCGCTGCTCTTGTCTACCTGGCTCCACCTGTCCTGCCGGAGGCGGCCCACCTCCCCTGGAGGAGAGAGCATCCCCTCGCTATTTTCCAGGCATTCCGCAGCCTCCCAACCGAAGAGGCTGGCTAAAGAACAGTCCTCTCCCGTGCTCAGGCACTGTGCCTGGAGGCGGGGCTGGCACACTTGGGGAGATCGTACCTTTTCTCCATCCTCTTGACACACAAAAAAGGAAGGTGGGTACATAAGTATGGGATCTCCCTGCCCTCCCCCATTGCCAGTCACCTCTGTGCTGTACCTCCTTTGGCTGCCCTGAGTCACCAGTGGAGCGTGCAGCCCCCTGCTGTGTCTCCTCCTCTGCTCAACACTTCAGAGTTGCTTTGCCCCAGGCGCCCCTAGCTGCCTTGTTCAAGTTTGCCTTTCAGTGGAGGCAGCCTCCAGTGCCTTCTCCCTCCCCTGGCCCAAACCTCACCAAGACCCAAAGGAGGCTGCAGGAGGACCTGTGTCTTTTCAGCCTTGCCCCAGACTTGGAACCACTAGTCATCCAATATGGTTCCTGGAGCAGGAGAGGTAGGACAGCTACATGAACCCCCAGGGCAGTCAGAATTTCCTCTGTGGTCTTATGGTGAGCTCTGAAGTGACCAATCTCTCTCTCTCTCTCTCTCTCTCTCTCTCTCTCTCTCTCTCTCTCCCTCCCTCCCTCCCTCCCTCCCTCCCTCCCCCCCTCCCCCCCCCCCATACACATATACTTTACATAAGGTTTCACAATCTGAAGGCTTAGTGGCTGGGAAGGAACAGGACAAGTTGAGAAAGAGGAGTAGTATCCATAAGACCCTCAGCCCCTGCGTGGCTTTCACTTCCCTTCCTGTGACCCCGTGCACCGTTCTAACCCTGCACTGCACCCCAGGCCCAGAATGTGCCACACTGCCTGGAGAGAAAGATGACTCAGACCCCACTGCCTGCCTGATGGAGTAGTTCCTAAGAAGCGGGACAGAATCCAAACAAGGGAAAGGAGAGGCAGTGTGGAAGAGGGGAGCAGGACAGGGACCGAGTATATCTCTGGAGGCCAAGGCACTCCAGCCACCAAGGAGAGAACTATAGGCAATGAAACAAATTCATGGCCACCACAGCTTCTCTCCTCACTTGTTCTCAGCCACGGAGAGCAAGCCAGAGCCGCTCCAGTTCTCCCCTTTCCTCCTTTCCCTTCTCCCCTTCCTCACGCACCCGCAGCTGGGAAGGGTGAGACCACAGCCCGGCTGGGTGGGCACTGAGGTGTGTGTGCTGCCTGGGCACGGGAGCTCTTCCTCAGTAATTAGGAGACATGCAAATTAACAGCCTGTGCCGTTTGTATTAATTTGGTAAATAAGCCAGAACAATTTCATTAGTGGCACATTAATGTGCTTGGGAGCAGGAGAACGTGTCCCACTGTGAGGCAGCGGGCCCGCCGGCTGCCCCAGCCCACGGACAGGCCGAGTCCAGTGTGTCCAGCTGCTCTCCCGCTGGGTGCGGCTGGTCGGGCCGTGTCCCCTCCCCTTGGCCCTGTGGCAGAGAGAGACGCCCCCCCCCCCCCTCGACTGAGCAGAACAGCACCTGGTTATTCAGCTGGGTGTGAGGACAATCACACATTAGCTCTTCCCATCAGCCCACACTTGCCTTCCCTCCACTCTGTATTTTGCATGAGGCCCCCTGGGTGTAAGAAACCCAAACCTTCTAGATGGAGGGAAAGCTAAGGGGATGGAGCTCAGCCCGAGCAGGGCTGCTGCTGGCCCGTATTAGCTGAAGGGAAGAGGAAGCAGTTTTATGGTACTTCTTGAATACATAGGACCCGCTTCTCTTTTTACGGACAAGAAAACTGGCTAGGAGAGGAGAGTTTGTGGGACTTCCCAAAAATCCCCAGCCAGAGCTAGGATTGGAGGCCAAGTCTGTCTGACTCCATGATCCATGCTCTTCCTGCCGTCTCATTGCCCGGTCAGTACACCCAGCTCTGGGGAAGACGCAGGGTGGAGAAAAAGCTTTGGTCCCCCTTGGAGCAAACAACCTAGTTGAAGAATAAAGATATTTGGAAATAAAATAACTGGCCCTACTATGAAGTAAAAAGTTGACGCTGCTGCTGCTGCTGATGATGAAGCACTTATGTGTCCAGTAATCTTCTACATGCTTAGTGTATGTATTAGCTCATTTAATCATAACAAATCCTTCGAGATAGGGAATATTGCAATGCCAGTTTTACAGTAAACAAGGACACAGGGGCGCCTGGGTGGCTCAGTCGGTTAAGCGGCCGACTTCGGCTCAGGTCATGATCTCGCGGTCCGTGAGTTCGAGCCCCGCGTCGGGCTCTGGGCTGACAGCTCAGAGCCTGGAGCCTGTTTCAGATTCTGTGTCTCCCTCTCTCTGACCCTCCCCCGTTCATGCTCTGTCTCTCTCTGTCTCAAAAATAACAAAATGAATAAATAAATAAGTAAACGTTAAAAAAAAAACAAGGACACAGAAGGTTAAGTGACTTGCCAAAGGTCACGTAGGTGGGAGGTGGATTTGAACTGAGGCAGTCTAGCTCCACAGGCTGCCCTCTTGACCTCTGTGCTGTACACTGCCCTCTAAATGCCAAAGGGTGGGTGAGCCTATAGGTGTCCACAGAGTGGTTCGCTTGGGGATGGGTTTGGGAAGCCTTCACAGGAAGGCGGTACTGAAGCTGGAAGAGCTCAGCTCACAGGGCCTAGTTCGGACCAAAGATCCGCACCCGCTCTGTCTGCCTCAAGAGCACGGGGCAAGAGATGCTGGCCAGACCAGCCGGGGTGCCCAGTGAGGCAGCAGCACGGTGTCCTTCGGCGCCTGAGGAGCAGGTCCGACCTCAGGCGTCTCGGCCGCCCTCTTCCTCGTTCTCGCCCAGCTGCTTCCTCAGCGGGATGCCATGGCCCCCCTCATGATCTCTCAGGAGGCCTCCTCCCCTCAGCTCTGTTTTCCTAGGCCTTAGCTTCAACATGAGCATTGAAGAGGGGAATGAAGAGAAGAGCCTCCATCTGTTCCCTGCTGACACCGCCTGTGTCCATGTGGACACGTACTCTGTGGTACCCTAAAGGCCGGATCAGCTCACGTGTGTCCACACCGAATGCCCACGCACAAATGAAACACTCCGGCAGCCCACGGTCATCACCCAAGTCTTGAACTCCGGATGTCACATGCCATTGTAGGAGGCCTCCCAGGGGAAGCTGTTGAGTCCAAATCTCTCCCTGAAACACTCCACAAGATGCTGAAGAGACAAGTAGCAATATTGTATAGCACTTTCCGGTTTACACAACACTTGATTATAATAGCCAGAAAGAAACCGGAAGGGGTTTCCTGTGTATTTGACATGAGTGAGCCTCCCCTAACTCCTGTCTTCAGTTTGAAACAAACTTGTAGGGAATAGCTCTCCGTATACCTCTAGATAGTCAATCCTCATTCTGTGTGATTCCGTTTTTGCAAATTCACTTGCTAAAATTTACTTGTAACCCAAAATCAGTGCTCGTGGGACTTTTTTTTTTAATTTTTTAATGTTTTATTTATTTTTGAGAGAGAAACAGAGCGCAAGTGGGGGAGGGGCAGAGAAAGAGGGAGACAGAATCCGAAGCAGGCTCCAGGCTCCGAGCTGTCGGCACAGAGCCCGACGCGGGGCTTGAACTCACGAACTGTGAGATCGTGACCTGAGCCAAAGTCGGATGCTCAACCGACTGAGCCACCCGGGTGCCCCATGGGACTTTTTTGATCATTTGTGGATGTGCACTGTAGTGAAAATTTCAAGTCTGCTGGTGAGCACATCTCCCACCTGAGGCTGAAAAAGGTGCTGCACAGCCTTCTTATTCACCTGTCACACCACACACAAGTGGTCCTGCATTTTTCCTTGTTGTGTGTGTGCTTTCTCTTGGTGATTTTGTAGTTTAAAATGGCCTCCAAGCAGAGTGCTGAAGTGCTGTCTAGTGTTCCTAAGTGCAAGAAGACTGTGATATGCCTTAAGGAGAAGATACATGTGTTAGATAAGCTTTATTCAGGCATGAGTGATAGTGCTGTTGGCTGTGGTTTCAATGTTAATGAATCATCAGTATATATTAAATAAGGTGTCTTTAAACAGAAACATGCACAGAAGAAGGTTATGTATTGGTAAGTTGATAAAAATGTGATGAGAGTCCTGCAGGAATCTAATCCTGTGTTTCCCCTGGGAGCAATGGTTCAGGATTCACTAATTCAGTGTTCATGGTGCCTTTATAGAACGTAAGTACCACAAACACTGAGAATCGGCTGTATCTGTATATCTCCATATGTATGTGTGGTTTATATGTACTTTTTAACTAAGAGAAAGTATCAAAAACCTGAGTCTTGAAAGTTGATCAGAAAAATAGAGCATATACAGACATTGGTCTATGAAATGTTATAGTCAGGCTACAAATTCCTGGCAATCGATCTGAGAGAAACATGATGAACAGTGAACACTTATACCAACCTAGGACCACCATGCTTAACCCTGTGCTTGCTCCCCGTGGAACTCTCCCAGAACTAGAGAAGGGTTAAGACTCTGGTCTTCCGATTGAATTCTTTGTGCCCAGAAGGATAGGTACAGCACAGGGCTTGGCTAGAGAGGTCACAAGTCAAGATACTTGGGAGTAGCCCCATCCCTCCACTGAGCCCAACCCACCTGCCCCTGAATGCCTTTGATGGAGAAATTACCTTGGTTGCAGCAGCCATAATGAAAGGGGAAGCAGAGACCCACAGGCTACAGTTTTATCTCCCTCTGTAACCCAAGATGGATTCGGTGAGAGGACAGTGCCCAAGGCTAGAGATTTCTTTCCTCTGTGCCTGGCTGGGCCCAGGGACTTGTCAAGCCCAAGTCAGCATATTGATTGCAGGCAGGGAGAGGCTGGTAAGTGTGAAGTCAGCCAACAGGGTTGGTAGTGTTGACCCCAGGAGTGGCTCCCAGTCACTGTGTCTGTTGCTAGTGTGAGCCCTTGAGAGGCCATCGTCTGGTTTGCAGCGTCAGAGGTGAGGTGTGAATTTGGGGTTTGCTATGTGGAGTGACGTCTAAGTGCGGGCACCTTATAGGATGAGAAGGATTGTACCTGCCTGGGTATTTCATCAACCCGTCTCTGGGGTTCTTGCCTCCATTCTAGCAATCAGGTGCCAAGAGGAATTATGCCAGGGAGCATCAAGCTTCTTGTCACCACCACATTGGCCCACCACAGGCTTCTCAGAACTGGAAAGAGGCCGTGTGCTCAAGCAGGGCAGCTGTCCTCAGTTTTAGGAAAACGACACTTGGCTACTAACATGGTAAAAGACCAGAGGTCCAGGAATAGGGGACCTACCTACCCACCTACAGAGTCAGCTTGGAATGGATCTATATAGTATCTTTTTTTTTTTTTTTTCCTAGCTCTAATAAACTCTTCATATCTGCTTCTGGGCCAGGCCCCAACCTCAGGCATCGTTGAACTTGCATTTCCACTTGAAGGGTTGACCGTCAGCCTTAAGTAGGAAGAGGGTGTTCAAGAAAAGGGAAAAGCCAGGGTCCTGCCTTCCTGGTCCTACCTCTTCTTCTCCCCATTGCCTTCTGTCTGCATGCCCAAGTCACCTCTGTCTACTTACAGGGTGCCATGTCCCCCACATCTCTCCCTGCTCTCTTCCCTCTCCTTCCCTCCGCTCTCCTCTCTAACCCTCTGCCCTGGGCTGCTGCTGCTGGCTCCGGCCCAGGCTTCAAAGAATTCCCAGGTATTTAGACATTCATTTTATTGCTTAATCGAGCTTGAAGCTGTTTAAATTAATACAAGTTTTCATATTTGGCAGCAAAGACTTTTACAAGCCCCTTTTAGCAGAGAAAGGAGGAGGTTGGGAGAGAGAGAATCAAAGAAGAAATTCACCCTGGGCCATTGCCTTCATGAGGTGGAAGCAGATCAGCTACCACAAGGGCCAAGGCATCAAGGCCACCCTCTTGGAGGAGCAGAGTCAGTACTGGGGCTCGGGGTCTTGGGGAGGCCCTCGGTGGAGGAGGCTCAGATGCCCCCGAGCCCTGCAGGGATCCCTGAGGGTTCTGAGGTCCCGCCACAGCATAAGGCCCCAAAGACTGGCCTGATGGTAGTGACTACACCCTTCTAGTCGCTCCCTGTCAGGAGCAGCCCCCTGCTGTGGTCACCCCACAGATGCCCTCGTGTGTTAGTAAACTTCCTGTTCGCATCCTTCTGCCCACCTGCCCCCTTCCCTCCTCTCCTCGCCTGGCTCTCATCCAGCCATTTTCATCACCTCTGTTAAGCATGAATTCCTTCAGCCGTACACCCCTCTCCCCAGGGATTGTCTTGCTTCCCCAGGGCCTGCCTGTCTTCCTAGAAGAGCCGGGGGTGGGTGGGCGCTGAAGAAGAGTGGGATGTTCCCGGAGCTATGTCTGCTGCTTGTCTCGCTCCCGATCCCCAGGCTGCACTCACACGCACACGGCTAACGCAGACTCCCTTGCTTAAGCTAAGGGGAGCCGAGTTTACCCTAGGAGCTGTCTGCCAAAAGATCTGAGAAGGAGGGAGTTTTGAAGTTGCTTGGTCAGTGACGTATCTGTAAGGATGATTCTGGGGTGTGAGAGGCTAGAACGCGTAGGTCCCACTCACAACTGAAGCGAAGGGTTCTAAGAGGGTCGGCAGTGCGGGAGCTCCAGTCAGCTCTTGCTCTTGTGCCTAATGCGCTCCTGTCCTGTGGTGTGAACGCCCTGGCAGCTGGCCAGGGCCTCCCCCTGCAGGCTGACACCCCCTTTCTCTGTTCCCCAGGTAGAGGTGGAGGTGGAGAGCATGGACAAGGCCGGCAACTTCATCGGCTGGCTGCACATCGATGGCGCCAACCTGTCCGTCTTGCTGGTGGAGCACTCACTCTCCAAGGTCCACTTCACCGCTGAGCGCAGCTCCTACTACAAATCCCTGCTGTCTGCTGAGGAGGCCGCCAAGCAGAAGAAAGAAAAGGTACGGGTGTGGAATCGGGCCTGGCCGGGGAGGAGGTGGGCGCCACCCCAGAGCTCAGACTTCCCGCCTTCCCGCCCCTCCCAACACCACTGCCTCCACACAACAGACAGAGCGGTTATCCCCCCCCCCCCCCGAGGGACCCCGCTTGGTGTTGGTCTCAGACCCCACGTCAGGAGCCACACGTGACCGAGGGAGAGGCTGCCAGCTTAGGCTTCCTCAGCCACAGGCCTCCTCTGGTGGATCTGGTGGAGAACGCTGTCCGGAAGGTGACCTTGGAGCCATGAGAGGAGTGCCTGGGAGAGCCCCTTGTGAGCAGGAGACTGGGGAGTCCTCCCTTCGCCAGCCCCGACCCTTCTTTGCTGCCCTCGGAGCAGCTGGGCGACCCGCAGCCCACTTCTGAATTTCCTTCGCATCGCCCTGCAGGGAAGCCCATTTTGGAAGCTACCCCAGGAGATGCATAAAGCTGTTAGGACAGCAGATTTATAGCCCATCAGTCTCTGCAGACACTGCATTGAAGAGACAAGGGGGGTGGGTCGGAAAGCAGCTTTTGGAAACAAATGGACGATTAAGGAACCCAGTGGCTTGGTGGTGGGAGCTGGGCTTGGCACCCCCCGACTCAGCCTGTCGCCACTGACTTATAGTCCAGCCCTGATAATGGGGATAAATCAGCCGGCCACCAATTTGTCAGGGCTTCTCTGAGCTTGAGGAGGATTTCATGGGACAGCCGTGCTGAGCCATAAATTTGTTCCAGGAATAAACGTTTCCTTCCCCATGGGGCAGCCATCTGGCTTGCAACTCGCCTCCCAAAGTCAAGGCCCAGACACCTGCCAAAAGGAGTAGGGGGCATCAGGGCCCAGAGGCTCCTCATTCTCTTCCAACCCAGAGCAGCCACCTCCTCACTGGGTCCTTCCCAGCTGTCTTCCTTCAGGCACTGGCCCAGGGACTCCCGCCTAGATCTCTCTGTCTTTTCTTCCCGTCCCCTGGGGATTGGGACAGGTGACCAACCCTAATGAGAGTGGAAGAACTGTAGGGAGTGGTGACCCACAAATCTTGGGACAGGTGAGAGGGACTGTCCATGTCTTGGAGGAATAGGCCACCATGAGGCCTCTGAGGACACTTCCACCCTTCCTTGTCCCAATTCTGCTCACAGTAAACCCCGTCTTCCTAGAGTGATGGGGAAGCAGGCAACCTTAGCCCCTACTGCAAAGGAGCTTCCTCTTGGCTTTCCTGTTAGTGAGAGCTGAACTTAAGACTGCCAGCCCCGTGTCCTGTGCCTACTGAAGGGAAAGGCTGAGACGTGGTGCTGGGGCCTTGTGTGCAAAGGGCTGAACCTTCACCGAAGAATTAGCAGCAGGGGGTCAGCGTGGCAAGCGCCGTCCTCTACAGCCCAGATTCTGAAAGCGTCTCTGCCCCCAGGCCCTGCTCCCTTAGTCACTCAGCACACGAGCCTCTTCGGGTCTGAGTGACCCTCTGTTCTCTGAGATTAGAGACCCCAAAGGGACCCAAGAGAAGACAGAGGGGAATCTGGCCTGAGGTGGAGGAATGGGTGCCTTGCTGGGTGTTGTACTGGGCACCACTATTTCCTACGCAGTGGATTTGTCTGAAAGAGCCCAGGTCATCATTTCACTCTTGCCACATGATGATGTTGAGGAGTAATTACCAGTGATTAATTACTTCCACAGGCTGCGTGGTTTTGTTCCAGTCCAATTAAAATGCAGTGCGCTACTCAGTGCAAGGGCCTGCCTGCCTGCTGGGTCCCTGTCCCGCACATCCCATCCTCTTCGGCGGTCGTGGCAGAACCTAGTATGCCTTGCCGCTTCCGGTGGGGTTGGTTCCCAGGAGCGGTGTGTGTGTGTGTGTGTGTGTGTGTGTGTGTGTGTGTGTGTGGGGAGCACTGCAGCCCCCTCAGAGTTGGCTGGACTCGGATGAGAGAATTTGGTAGTCGCTGCATATCTGAGGTATTCCCAGGATGGAGGCAAGGATCTCCAACCTTGCCTCACTTGTGACCCCATGAGGGCTGCCTTAGCTGTCCGGAGACAGGCACATGTGGCTAAGGGATCATGGTGGTACCTGTGAGCTAACCAAGGAAAGGTGATGCTGAGAGATTTTGTGAGACTAAGAGCATGCAGAAGTCTTTGGGGAATGTGATTATGTGCGTGCACGTTTGTTAGCGGGTCTGAGGGAACCTGGCAATGCTAGCTTCCCTTCCATGAGAATTTAGCTGCCTCCCTGCTGGGCCTGATTCCTCCCTGTGCCCTGCAGACTTCTTTCCTCATGAAGATGCTGGTTGGGCCCTCCTCTTCCTCTACAGGAAGCTAATGCCAGGTTACCCCCTCCTCCTCCAGGAATCCTGGGTGGGTCTGTGGACCAAAGAGGGAAACACAGATGGCAGGCACCAGAACTGCCCTCCCTCCCCGGCCCCCCCTCTTCTGCCCCAGCAGAGCCCTGGACAGGGCTGGGTTGGCCATTGATCGCCTTTTATTGAGCTTGTCTTCCCCACTGAGATCTTGAAGGCCTCCACAACCCTGGCCCCGAGCCAGCCCCACCCTTGGAGCCTATTGAGCGGAGATATTAAATAGGATTTAGAAAGGAAGGCCTCCAGCCAGTGGAGCCTCAGTTCACATCCCCTGTCTCCTGCCAGAAAGAGGATCTGGGACTCCCTGGGGAGGGTGTACAGGAAAGAGGGAGGGCCAGGGACGGGTGAGGACAGGAGGAGAGAGCCTATGCCCCTGACCTGGCCCCACAATGTAGACAGGAACTGGCATGACAGAGCAGCAATAGAACAGAGAAGGGAGGAAGGAGCCGCCTCCCTTGCCCATTCCCCCACCTAGGTCTAAGGCCAGAGTCACGGAGGGGTTACCAAGGGGCCCCGCCTCAGGACACAGTGCCATCCTGGCCCCCAGCCTGACCACAAACCCTACGACGAATCAGAGGAGCTGGGAAAGGCCTTTCCACATTAATGCAGTCCGGAGGTTTTCCCAGAGCAAAGCAGAGCCCTCTTGGGTGGGTCTCCCAGCATGCCTAGGCCCTGCTGCTTAGACCCAGTTCAGGCTTGCCTGCACCAAAGGCCAAGAGCATTCCCAGCTTCAGCGTCCCATCCTCTGGTCGGCATCTTGGCCACGCAGGTCCTTCCCCAGCTCTTCCATCTGCCCAGAGCCTGGAGGGAGAGCCATAAGGCACTGATTCTGTGCATACACAATTACTGTTCTCTCTGGAAGGGGTCTTTGGGTCTTCTTTGTCATCGCCCCATGGGTCCAGGATGAGGAGCATCCCTCCTGGGAATTCCCCAAAACAGGCTCCTTGGCAGGGATCTGAACTGTGAGAGGGCTAGGGATGGCTGTAGGGAAGTGGCACCCGTCTGGCAGGTGCCCGCCAGTGTGTCCGTCCCCTCTGCCCCAGTTTGCAGAAAGGCAACATAAGCCATTATGGGCAAAACGTGCCCTTGTTCTAAGGGTGGGCCAAGCTCTCAGCTGACTGTCTCCTTCCCACCAAGAAGCCACCTAGCCGGGCTACGTTTACCGACTTGCTGGTGGCTAGGTCCAGGGAACAGATGGTCACCTCCATCTCCTGAGGGAAACCTGCAGGGCTCCACTATTCAAGGGGCCAAGCCAGCTCCCTCTTAGAAATGGAGTTCCTTTATCTGAGGAGCAGCTCTCCCTGTCCTACCCTTTGGCAGTCTCATGCTTCTGGTGTCTTTCCACCTTGGCAGGCAGCGGGGGGTACACCCTGCTGTGCCCCTCCTATCAGTGAGCTGTGGGACCTTGTCACTGGACTGGCCCCACTGCCACACTCCTTGTGGGAGCAAGAGGCCTGCAGGCCGTCCCTGAGGCTTTTGTGTGCATCATCCGTGACCTCCAGCTTGCTGCCCACCTGAGCCTGCCTGCAGAGGAGCTCCACCCTTCTCCCCAAGGAGGAAACCTGATGCTGTCGCCCAAGGCGCATTTACTTGAGGAGTCATTAGCAGTTCCTGCTCCCCCGCTGTCAGTCTGTTCCCAATTCATCACCGCCGCTGAGGAGACTCCTTCCCCACAGCCCCCACAGCCGAGGGAAGCAGGGCAGGGTTAGGATGGAGCCCAGAACGGCTCTGAGCCTCAGGCCCACTCCAGGCCAACGTCTGAGACGTGCTGGCTGCACCTGGGAGGGAGCCAGAAGAGCGAGGTAGATGGGAGAAGGGCCCACTGCCTGGGGGTGGGGCAGAAGGAAGGCTGAGGGGTTGGAGGGAGGGTAGGTACTGGCTGGTGGGGGGAGGCGGCACTTGGCTTCAGCTCAGTTGAGGCAGTACCGACAGTCCTGTGTCTCAGTGAGAGTCCCGTCGGTCCTCGAGCTGCAGAGGTCCCAGAGAGGCTAGGACTGACTGAGTCGTCACCCCCCTGGGGAACTCTCCCCTAGCAGGGCCCAGAGAGAAAGTCTCCCTCAACAGGACGTGGGCCTTGGAACTGGAAGTAACCGTGGGTGGTCCCCCAGAGTGCTCCCAGCAGTCTGTGCCGTGGCCTCCAATGGGAGAGGCCCTTTCACAGGGAAGTCCGAAGGCTAGAGACGCCCTTGGGCCAGGAGTCTCTGATCTGACTGAGTTGGAGTCCTGCTCTCTGCCTCCTTTCCCGTGGCCACCAGTCCTCGGCACGTGGAAAGCAGAGGTGTCCAGACGCCAGGGATTAAGGGGGCAGCTGCGCCGGGACTGGTGCTGGGAGAGAGTGAGAGGGGAGACCTGTTTGGGTTAGAGTCTGACCTCAGATGGCAGAAGGCAAGGGCGCCACTGCGTGTGGCTGGCCGAGGTTTGGGCCCGGGTGACGTCTCTCCCATCCCCCTCGGCCGTTCCCTGGCAGCCTCCCTCGGGCTCAGCCCCTGTTGCTCATTCCAGTTCTCAGGGCCCTGGTCCTCGGTGTCCCCTTCCAGTGGAAGAGTGCTCACACCGCACGAAAGGCAGGAGCGTAGCCTCTGCAGGTGGGACCCAAGAAGGTTCAGTAATTCAGACATCCCTGTCCTTGGGCTGCTTCCTCGTGCCTTCCAGGGATCCGCAGGTCAGCTGAGTGATTCTGCGGTCATGTGGCACAGCCCACGGGTTCCAGGGGCCTCTTCCCTCTTGCAAGGAAGAAAAGGAGATGCAGGAGGTCTGTGGCTTGACTGAAGTCAAACAGCAAATTGAAGGACAAGAGCCCACATCTCCCACCTACAACCTTTCCCTCTGTGTCTAGAGGCCCGGTCAATGCCAAAATGTCCCCTTGAGGACCTTGAAGCTTGAAGATCTCTAGCACCCGGGTGTCCAGGTTCAGATCCTGGTCCTGCTACTTCTAGCAAGCCTGGGTGCCTCTGGTCCCTCCTTTATAAAACAGGGTAATGTTAATACTTACTCAAAGGGTTGTCGTACGGATTAAAGGAATTAATACTTGGAGAATGTTTAGAATGGCGCCTGGCACCTAGTAAGTATGTATGTTTTGGCTAATACTTTTATTACCCCCTGTTCTTGTGTGACTGTGGGACTCCGTGTGTGGTCCAGTCCCTCACCCCCTTCTTGCTGCTCAACTGGACAGCCCCGCCCTCTCCTGCTCTGACAGGCTTCACTACCGGGATAATCTCCTGGCCGCGGGATCGGACTTGATGCCCCGTCACATCGAATCAGCTTCTGAGCCGCTGCAGCCCTGACAGTGCAGGGCCAGGGGAGGAGGAGAAAGGCGAGGGTGGAGGGGAGTGGCCCAGCTTCTGAGCTGGGGTCAGAGCAACCTGCTTGAGGTGAGGACACAGAAGTTGCTGAGGCAAGGCATTCCTGAACAGTGACAAGCCCTCCCCTCCGTGGCCCGGGGCTGTCACTTGGAGAGCTTCCGGAGTGCCATGGCCGTGGCCCTGGGCGGTGCGAAGGCCTCAAGAGTTCAGAGTGACCCCTACTGAGTGATGTCAGAGAGGGAAGTGGGGTCCCAGAACCGCTGCGACACCAAGGTTCTCACGCTCTGGTTTGCATGAGGATTGCCTGGGAGTCTGCTTTGGTTTGCTTCACTTTCTCTGGGTGCAGTTACAACAGACCCTAACTTGACATACCTGTGTCGGGACCCAGGGACCAGCATTTTTACTCCCCACTTGCTTCTGGCACCTGCCAGAATTTGAGAGCTGATCAATCAGAAGAATTTCAGAGTACTCTCCTTACCCACTCAGACACACGGGAGGTCTAGGGGCTCAGGCCAGTGTGACGTGAGTGCCCTGTGATGACCTCCGCACTCCTTCACCCCAGGGGTGACCCCGCTGGCCCAAAGACCTTTTCCTGCGTTTTTTCTGGCTTCGCTTCTAAACCTCCCACCCCCCACCCTTTGCTGCCCGCACATGCAGGTCTGGGCCCACTATGAGGAGCAGCCCGTGGAGGAGGTAGCGCCCGTGCTAGAGGAGAAGGAGCGCTCGGCCAGCTACAAGCCCGTGTTTGTGACGGAGATCACTGACGACCTGCATTTCTACGTGCAGGATGTGGAGACCGGTGAGTGCGCTACCTCCAGAAGCCACTCTGCTCAGTGGGAGGGAGGGGCACAGCCCACACGTTCCGGGGACCTCTCCCAGTCTGTGGCTGCTCCCCATCCCCCGGGCCCCGTGCGCTGCTCTGGGGCTCATTACATGCACTGCCAGTGAGCCCTGGCACGGCCAAGGCCAAGCAGGTCCTCTGAGGGCTGGTGAGGTAGCCTGTCTTGTCTAGGTGGTGTTTGGAGATGCTCGGGAAATTGTTTTGCTCCCGGACACTCCTGGCTGGGCTGGGCGCGGGGATTTGTAGCCCTCGGAGTGTATCAGGAAGCAAAGAACAGATTGTCTCTATGTGTGGTCAGGAAGCACAAACCAGCTTCACTTGGCCCTCCTCCCCCTCGGCTTCCTTGGGAAGGCAGCAGGAGGAGAGGAGCCTGGGCTTTTTTTCTCTGGGGCTTCTCCTTCTCTAGAGGTTACCATAGCCCTGAGTGGTAGTCAGTTGCCATGGAAACAGGCGGCGCTCTAGGGAAGTCATCCCCGGGCAGTCTTTCTGAAGGACCCTCTCTCTCCATCCTCCTTCCTCCTGCCTTCAAGTGATGTACACTGTGGCCAGGGCCTTCTCTGCAGAGACCTCAGGCTTCTGGAGCAGAGAGGACGGTAGAGGTCACTCTCACGGTGGTGGCCCTGTGACCCCTCTAGATGGACTTCCTACCCCCACTGCATTTGCTCCCTCCTCTCATTGACACCCTGTGCAGGGAACCATTTTAGTTGAGGGCAAAGGAAAAGGCTTTTTAGAGCTGCCTCTGTGTCCAAGGAGTCAGATCCTTGCAAAGCAGAGGGGCCCGAAGATGTCGCTGGCACCCAAGGCAGTCCCGTGGGTGGCAGGGTGCGGCTCTGCCTGGCCTCCTGTGCCCCCTGCCAGGCCCACTCCAGATCATCAGCCTCATGCCAGCCACTTCCCCTCTAATGATATTTCCCAGGCAGCTGCTTTTGTGGCGATGTTATTTCACCGAGGAAAACCAACCTTTCCAAGCCCTCGTCTGGCTGTACTTGGGAGGGGGAAAAGCTAGCAGGCGGAGAGATGGGCTGATGAGCCTTCAGGATTAGGTTCCCCTTGAGGTCAGCTGCAGTCCTGCTGCACAGTGGCCTGGCATTGCCAGGTCTGGGTGGTGTGACGAGGAAAGGAGTCTTTCAGTGGTGGCCTGGGTAGGAAGGAGATCGGTTTCTGAGCACAGGAGCCAGAAAGGATGGCCCTCAGGAAGCTCAGGGGAAAGGGAACTCAAAGAAGGCCCTGCCCAAGGGACAGCAGCTCCCTGGCCGGCTCTACCTGGCCTCTGCATCCTGTGAGGTAGGACCCACCTTGGATAAGACCAGGTCCTGAAGTCTCGAGCGGACAAAACTTGAGGGTTCAAGGCCTTCGGCCACATAGTCTCTGTAATTTCAGAGGTTTCCTGTGCATGCCCTGTACCCTGCCAGCTGTCTCCGCAGCTGTAGGGAGCCAGGACCCTGTAGCAAGTGGTGGCCAAGGCAGAAAATACGGAACAAAGGAAACAAGGGGGAAACCATGTATTCTTGGAACATTGGAGAAGGGAGTGAGGCGCTTGTTGGCACGCCACCTGGAGGGCTGCAGTGGGCTCCAGAGAAAACCCTGACCTCAGTTGGTTCCATAAAATCCATGAAAATAAACTTCAGCATGTACAGCCTCCCTCTTCTGAAACCTTTCATCCTCTCTTAGGGGACGTCCTCTTGCCCTGTCTCTCTTCTCTTAATTAAAGCCTGCCTTCAGGAAGGATCTAATGAAATGATGAAAGCATTGCCATTAGCTGTAAATGACCAGCCAGACTCTGTGCAAGGACCTGTTTGCGAGAGCCAAAGTCTGCTTCTGTTGCCTTGGAGCAAAAAAATAAAAAATAAAAATAGACCACGTATAGAAGGAATTTGTCTGTGTAGAGGGTGTACTGCTGGGTGGGGGAAGGGCAACTGCTTCTTCACAAAAGTCTGTGTTCTGAAACCGAGGCTCATGAATGCTGGGACAGTGGGCTACGCAGAGGCCCACGAGTGGACACGTCCCTGTGTGCCTATGCAGAGTGCATCCTCGATACAGTTGAATTCTTAAGCACCCTCCATGCGGCAGATTTACTAGACCTTGCAAGAGTAAACAGAACCAAGTGAGCAATGGTCTGTGCCCTGAAGGAGCTCACAGTGTAGTGGCAGAAACATAAACCCAGACAGGGAACGTAGAAGGCCAGCTGTGACAAGTGTGCCAAAAGCCAACGTGTGTTAGGCACCTGTTACAGTGTGGCTTCGGGCCCTGGAGGTGGAGAGAAGAATCCTGTACCCACACCACACGAACCCAGCTACCCTCACCTCAGAGAGCAAAGGGGGCACGGCGGGGCTTGATGCAGAGCTAGAATCAGGGCCAAGAGGGATGGAAGGGTAAAGCCACTGGGGACCGGTGCTTAGCGGCATGGGGGGTGGGGACACAACAGGAAGGAGCAAGGAGGGAACCTGAGAGGACCCTAGGTGTTGCCAAACCCGGTGATGACCAGCTGACGAGCGGCAGGGACTCGGGATTTGGGAAGGACCAGCAGGAAAGAGCAAGGGATTCGGTGAGATGGGCAGGGAAGGAGACTGTCTCCCCTCGTCGAAGAGGGCCCCGGGTTGGGCTGAGAGCTTGGAACCCCAGCCTGGAAATACCAAAGTTTGCTTTTGCATGTACTTCACAGGGTGAGCGAGGTCAGAGTAGCCCGAGGCCCTTTCCTTGTCCAGGGTTGGGTGGGGGCCATCCCTCATTTCCGTGTTTCCCCCTGGGAGACATAGCAAAGAGTGGCCGCTGTCAGTCACCGCCTCTGTGACCCAGGCCGGGGCCAGCCCTTGTAGGAATTAAGCTGGGCTGCTTCCACCCAGAACGAGGCTGGTTGGCTTTGCTTCACACCCCCATGCTTTCTGCACCTCCTTAAGCAGAACCCAAGGAACATTCCCGAGGGCTGCCACTGCCACGGCCGGTAGGTTGGAGAGCCGAGGTTGGAAGGAAGACTGTGTGCCTCTGAGGTGTCAGCAAGCCCCTGTTCCACTTTTGAAGACCACATGAACCTCTTGAGCCGATGCCACAGAGGACTTCCCTACGGAATGGGGCAAGCCAGTGCCACGGGCGACCTACAGAATTCCACATGCTGCCTGCTCCCCGGCCCCATCTAGGGAACATGGCGCCCAGGTCTCACTACCTCTTCCTCCCCTACAGGCACCCAGCTAGAGAAGCTGATGGAGAACATGCGAAACGACATCGCCAGCCACCCTCCTGTCGAAGGCTCCTATGCCCCCCGCCGGGGAGAATTCTGTATTGCCAAGTTTGTAGATGGAGAATGGTAAGCCACTTGTACCTGAGCAGAGCAAAGAGTCTTAAGCAGGAGCAGTTGCAGGTCTGTCCTCAGGGCACAGGCCTACAGAGCTACCAGGTAGACTTCAGGCATTTGCCTTAGCCACCTGGTTTCACTGGGCGGTGGTTGTTGACCTTGGCCAGCTCTCCAGTGTGGGCCTCTTCATTGCCTGCAGCCCATCTGGGGCCTGTGATTTTCCTGCAGCCCAGTCAAGCCTCTGGAGTATAGAAGTGGTGTCTCTCCTCAATCCTGGGAAACCCTGTCGGGGGAGCCCTGGCTGGCTGGCTGGGACTGACACTCCCCTTACCCCACACAGGAGAAATGATGTCACGTGGGGTGGTGAGGGCAGAGGCTGGTTCTCAGTGAGCCCAGATCAGCCACCCCACCCTCCACCCTGGCTGTCTGGGACATGAGCAGGCGCACTCACAGGCTGCAGGAAGGTCACTCACGTCTGATCTACCAAGAGTAGGGCCCATGGCTTTCCCTGGGTGACGAAGTGACTTGGATGTGTTCCCTGCTGCGGCCTCCCAGACAGATCTGCCGGCTAATTACAGCTGCTGTTTAGTGTGCTGGGTTTAAACAGCAGACATCAATCTAGTCATTAGTCTTGTTGCTTTATGCCCCAAGGACACATTAATCTGCTTCACATGCTCCCTTCTCCCTCCCTCTGCTCCCAGCTATGCTCTGATTCCATTAGATGGTGGCCACAGCGCCGCGAGCCTAGGCCTTAGTGGAGTCTGAGAACTGCCCTCTGTGATACCCTTGGGTGTTCACTCTGAGCCCTGGGCAGGGAAATGGTGTATCCCAGCCCTGCTATCACTGAGGCTCCAGGGAGGCCGGACTCTTCAGGGCTCTCCCTTGAGCTCTTCCCACAATGCCATTGCAGGTACCGCGCCCGAGTGGAGAAAGTCGAGTCTCCCGCCAGAGTGCACGTCTTCTACATTGACTATGGCAACGTGAGTGTGGGAGACCGGGAGGTGGATGAGTAGGCAAGGGAGGGGTGCCAGGTGGCTGCCAAGGGCCGTTCAGCACAGTAGTCCCCTAGGTCAAGTCCCTCTGACCTCTCAAAGGTCCCTCGAAGCTGTGAAACCACTTGCTGATAGAACAGTGAGCATGTGGGCATCTCTACTATTTGTGTAACAAGTCACTGACCCCTGAGCGACTGGGCAAAACTGATGTCTCTGGTCAGAGGTTTTTGAGAGCTGAGAAGTCTCCTTTCCAGGCCCCACGGATGAGTGCCCAGCCACACCCACGGTTCCTCATCTTCTGCCCAACCTCTCTGAAGAAAGGGCCGGTGGAGACCCTCCACACCCCACGGTTCCTGGTCCTCAGGCTTGACTAGGTGCTTGTGTGCCGATTCCCAGGACATCCCCAAACCAAGGCTTTCTGGGAAGGGAGTCACAAGGTGGCTGCACCTGGGACTCTGTCGACAGTTCTGGGGGATTCCCTCTGGGGAAAAGCAAGTAGGAGAGAAGGTTGTAGTTCAGAACCATGCCACTCCCGAGGCGTGACGATGGTCATCTGCTTTCCTCAGGAACTAAGGTTGAGGGTCGATTAGCAGCAGCCCAGAGTTGGGCCATGCTCCCAACCTGCCACCCGGGGATACACAAAAGAAGAGGTCCTGCCAGGTCGCAGGACTGTAGGGTGGGGCCCCTTGTCTTGGTTTGCTTTCCCAGCAGAACACCCCCTGGCCAGTGGAAACATATTCAAGGAACCCATGTCCCAGAGGGAAGGCGTTGGAAAAAAAAAAAGAGGTAGAGGTTAGTTAGGTACCAGTTATCAAAATGATTATTTTTGTAGAGCCACCAGGTGTGCCAACACCGGGCCCAGGGTGAGAAGGTGTGAGTCACGGCCGACCGCCTACTGCAGGGGCGAGCGGGACATGTTCCCGAAAGACGTCACTGACTGGGCAAGCCTGTGCACAGGGCTGAGTGGAAGCAAGTCATGGTGGGAGGACCTGAGTTAGAACTCTCAGAGGCCCAGCCACCAGAGTTGTCCTGTGAGAGCCAAGGGGGCATCGAGTGTGTGATGTTCTTGGCCTGATGTGTCCTCTACAGAGAGAGATCCTGCCATCCACCCGCCTGGGTACCCTGCCACCTGCCTTCAGCACTCGTGTGCTGCCTGCTCAAGCCACAGAGTATGCCTTCGCCTTCATCCAGGTGCCCCAGGACGTGAGTCTACACATCTTCCTTCCTTCCTTCCTTGCTTCCTTGCTTCCAAAGGACGGGTCCAGTGGCACTCAACCACTGATGCGGCCCTCACAGACTGACAGGAGAAGGTGGAAACAGTGACGAATGGTCTGTTGGCGACGGGACTCGAGAGCGACCAAGGAAGTTGAGGGAAGTTGCCACAGAGGACGGGGCATCAGAGCATCTGAACCGGTTCTTCAGATGGATGGGCCCGGTGGGCCAGGGCACTTTGGGCAAAGACTGGTCCACACAGTCGGAAGTCAGGGACCTGGTGGGCAGTGGCAAGACGTGAGAAGGGAAAGGCCTGGGGGTTGGGGAAGGGTTTTCAGCAGAGGTGTGACGTGGTCAAATCTGGTTCTGAAAGTTCCTTCAGGGGGCGTTGTCAGACTGGATGGAGTAGCGGGAAGCAACCTGGAAGTCCAGGCTAGAGACAGTGACAGCCAAACCGGGGCCACACCCGTAGGGGCCAGGTCTCCGCGCCCTCTGTGGATGGGATGCGGGGAACGAGGAACAGAAGGTGACTGGATTTCTTATGTGTGGCTGTGTTGCTGTTGGCCAAGGTGTGGGGACGAGAAGGAGTAAATTAGGAGCTGTAGGAGCTCCGGGCGTCTTGATAGTGTTCGGTTTGGAAAGCAAGAAGCCCTGGAATCCCGGATTCATAGCTAAAAGCATGGGCACCTACAAGGTGAGCGTGTGGAAGACAGGATGGGGAGGAGAGCGAGGCTTGGCAAGTGCTAGCCTTCAGCAATCCAGGGACGAAGAACCTGAGGCAGAATGTGCATCCAGAGAGGAGAACATGTGCTCAGAGTCCAGAGCCACCCAGTTCCCAGAAGCAGGGAGCTGGTCTGCAGTGTCCAGCTCCCCAGGGAGGTCAGGCTCAGGCTTGGCGGGTACCCTTGGCTCTGGCACCGAGGGAGGTCCCTGATGCTCGGAGCGAGCAGTCTGAAAGCCTGGTTGGAGCTGCCGCCAGATGCAGGGTGCTGAGGAGCAAACAGTAGGGTCAGGAATTTGCGCCATAGAACGTTTTCTGCCTTTTCATGAAATTTGCTGAAGGGCAGAAGAGAAACAGTAGGAGAAGAGGGTGACAAAATAGGTCAAGGGGCAGTCTCTGGGGGGAGGGAGATGTGAGTGTGGAGAGAGCCTGAGAGGCCAGTGAATGCACCAGAGCAGGGACTGTGTGGGGTTAGTGTGCTGGAGCACAGTCCTGCAGAGGTGGGGGATGACGGGAGCCAGGGCGGCCAGTGGAGGTTAGTTGGGGATGGTCAAAAGCCACTTTTTCTCCGAGACACAAGGCAGGTGGACACGGTACTGGGGTGGGGGATAGGGATGGGATGTATGCAGGAGGCGTGGCAGGGAGGGAAAGGACAAGATCAGGAGAGGGGGCACTTTGTATCCCAAGGCTGTTTCCTTCCTTGTTAGGATCTGAGCAGGGAATGAGATGCTGGCACCTGCTGGACACTTGCTTGGAGGAGGTCCATGAGCAGGACCCGGGGTCCACGTGGCTATCTTTCAAGTTTGCACTTCTCTCTCCCATTTATCTGCATGCAACTCTGCCCCAGGAGGACGCTCGAACAGACGCCGTGGACAGTGTGGTGCGGGATATCCAGAACACTCAGTGCCTGCTCAACGTGGAACACCTGAGCGCTGGCTGCCCTCACGTCACCCTGCAGTTTGCTGATTCCAAGGGGGATGTGGGGCTGGGCTTGGTGAAGGAGGGACTGGTCATGGTGGAGGTGCGCAAGGAGAAACAGTTCCAGAAAGTGGTACGTGATGTGGAGGTGGGCTGCCAGGGTAGGGGCAGGCTCCTAATGCCTCCCCACTGCCGTCACAGAGGGGCTGGGGGCTGCACCAACAGCCAGTGAGGGAGCAGGGAACCCTCCATCTTGCTGCTCCTGCTGGGGAAAGATAATGGATTTGGGCTTGTTGGGGTTTAAAAAAAAAAAAAAAAGCTAATTACATCCCAAATTAATTGGCTGCAGGCTTGGCTGAGAATGCAGCGGAAAATTTGAGCGGGGGGGGGGGGGGGGGGGTGTCCCTGTGCATGTGCCCCTAGGGGGCAGGCTGGAAGGCCTTGCCAAGGGTGGCCGGAGTGGTCCATAGCATGTCACTGCCTCTCCCTTTCTCACTTCCCTCTCCCATACCCTGCCGGGTCCGTAGCCAGCTCCTTGCACACAGGGCCACCTGAAGCCAGGCTCGGCTGGGATGGGGGCCCAAGGGACTCTGCCCCTCCAGCCCTCCAGCCAGTCTGAACAGCCCCCGGGGCTTGGAGCCCGGCCTGAGACCTCTGATCATGAGATGAGTTGAGCGCCCCCAGCCATGCTGGCTTCACGGGGCAAACCATGAGGGGCTGGTGGGCACCTAGGAACTACCTGCACTTGCTGGGAGTTGGGAAGGGCACGTCTCAAGTCAGGATGGGCTGGTGGGAAGCGTGTGCCCTCGTGCAGCGCCCAGCTGAGAGGAGGGATGATAGCCGGTGGCGCTCAAACGAGCGTTCCCTCTCCGTTGTGCCCGCTGCTTCGCCTCTTCCCAGGCCTCTTTTTCTCCCCCTCTGAGTCCGTGGCACTGGTTATACAGGGCTGTAATTCATTTGGAGCAAGACCCCAGTGTGAATTGCTACCATGTCTGTGGACAGAAGTGTGACACCCTTAGTCCTCTCACTAGAGACTCCCAGTGTCTTGAGATTGCCCTGGGAGTTAGCGTAAGTTTCCCTGTAGAATTTTGAGATCTCCCTGTCTCCCCTGTGAAGCTACCCATAATGTCTCTGGTGTCTAGAACATTCCTTTGGCCAGCATCTGAGATAAACACTCTACGTGGGTTCACTCATTCATTCATTCATTCAACAAGCATTTATGGAGGGCCTACATATCTCCATGAACAAGAGGCACCATTTCTGCCCTGTGGAGCCTCCATTCAAGCATGAGTTGACAAAACCAGCAACATATATACTAGATGAATGAAATTGAATGTTAGGAGATAAATGCAATGGAAACAGAGAAGATAGAAATAAAGGATATCAGGAATGTGCGGGAAGAGGTGATGGGAATTTTTAGTGGGGTCATTTCATTAGGCTTTCATTGAGGCTTCATTAAGAAGGGGATGCTTTACCAAAGACCTGAAGGAGCAGGGTAGGTAGCCAAGTAGACCTGAGGGGAAGAGCATTTCAGGCAGACGGAACAGCCAGCACAGAGTCCAGGAACAGCAAGGAGGCCAGTGTGATGGTGCACTTTGAATCTTATTCTCAGGGAGCTGGTGATCCACTGAGCAGGAGAGTGGTGCAGACCAGACCTGGGCAGTCTCCAGGGTCATTCTTGCTGCTCAGTTGCAAAGACCCACTTTGTGACCTCCCTTTCTTCCCTTGTCCCTCCAGATCACAGAGTACCTGAACGCCCAGGAGTCAGCCAAGAGTGCTAGGGTGAGTTTTTGCCTCTGGGGCTCCAGGGGGGGAGCTGAGGAAAGCAGCTTAGCAGGGCCCACCTCCCTGACGGTCGCTTTCTGTCTTCTCACAGCTGAACCTGTGGCGCTATGGGGACTTCCGGGCCGATGACGCTGATGAGTTTGGCTACAGCCGCTAAGGAGGGAATCGGGTCTGGCCCTCAGCCCCGCTCACACCAGTACCTCCTCCTCTGCAGGGAGGGTGTTTTCAGCTCCAGACCCCAGATCAGGGGTGTAGATTGGGTCCAGCTTTGCTTCAGTGTATGGAAATGTCTCGTGGGGCGGCATCTGGGCTGGGGGTGGGGTGGGTGAACCCAAGGCTTTCAGGAGGCAGGCCATTGTCTTCTGAGATGACAGGCACTGCCATCCACAGTCTCTCCCAGCTGGTTTTGTGTTTTTATTCGGAGGTTTGTTTTTTTTAAAAAGTTGTCCGCAAATCAGGAAGAAACATGAAAGACTTTGTCCTAACATAGGGCGTGACCCTGACACCCAAGGCCAGCTGCCTGCTGGTACCCCACTTCCGTCCCAGATGGCCCTTCTTCCCAGTTCTCTGTCCAGCTGTTGATTATGTGATTCCTCTGATACGTCCATTCTCAAATGCCAGCCTGTCTACATCTGCCCCCTACCAGCCCTCCCCACTTCTGTATTTAAAGCTTTTGAGGCCCAATAAAATAGTACCTGCTGTCTGCAGTCCTTATTGGTCATGGTGGAGCCCAGAGCCTGGAATCTCGGCAGCCCCCACAGGAGGAGACTTGGGCACGTGAACGACCCCCGACGTAGTCATCCACATCCCTGACCACAGCTCTGGAATCACAGCCAGCCCGGAAAGCAGGGCCATTCTTCAGAGTCATGGGCAACTCCTGGGGCCCAGGAGGCATGATGGCACCATGACCATCATGCAGAAGGCTGGAGATCTCCTATTTTAATGCATCAGTCCAGGCCCCCCGCTGCACATGGCTGCCCCCAAGGACCATGGAGATTTAGAGCAGCTTGGCAAGCAGTGCCCAGGACCGGCCACACATGGAAGGCCAGGCTCAGTCTTAACCGGTCCCCTGCAGAGAGTCACTAGTCCTGTGCTTTGCCAAGTTCTGCCAGAGCCCCAGCGGGAGCCAGAGGGGACTCTTCCCCTCTCCTGCTGCGGCTGGGGTAAAGGCTAACACCACACAGGCTGGCACAACAAGGGGTAAGAGTGGGGGCCCGGTGCCTGCCCAGCTCCCTCCACAGTGTGTGTTCATTGGCAAATGGAGCTGGAAGACCAGGTTGGGTCCAAGAGGAGTCATGGCTGTCCGCTGAGGGAGATCCTCCCCCTGAGGGAGGAGGGAGGCTTGAGCAGCCCCTGTGGTGTGCAGTGAGGAGCCTGTTATGCTGCTCAGGGAGTGCCAGGGAGAGAAAGCTGTGTGACGGGGAGGTCACCCCTACCAGCTGTTTCCCATGACTTTGTACAGCCCGTGATGGGGCGTGAGAAGTCAGCAGGAGTGTGAATGTCCCCGTCTGTCCCCACTCCTGGAGAAGCTGTCCTGCCCCAGCAGGTAAGCCCACTCCCCGTGGTGCCACGTTTTCTTCTCCTGCATCATGGAGGTCTGTCATGGAGAAGACAATGCCCATCTCACCCATTTCTCTACCTCCTGGTACGGTCGAGAGCTGGGTCGGCGTGTGTTACCCGGGAGCACGATCAGCAGAGGGGTGAGATGGCAGCCCGCCCTTTTGTGAAAGGGTCTGAAATCATCTCACTGTCTCCACAGTTGCCTTGGTTACATCTGTGCCCAAGGATAAACCCTCCATGGTTCTGCAATTGAAATGATGCCCGAACCTTCCCACTTCTTTTCTTTCTCTTGCAAGGCTGGTTTAGACAAAGGTCAAACCATTCACCAGGCCTGAGGACGCTGCTGCCACTTCCTCTCAGTGTCTGTTGAGTTCCTGGGGTCTGTCGTGGCGGGGTGGGACTGAGGTGAGGCGAGGCGAGCCAGGCACCCAGCATGCCCAATCTCGGGGGGCACTCAGAGTGTGCGGGCGCCTTGGAGGCTTTGCCTTTTGCCTGTAGTCGAGACAGTCAGCATCAGCACTTGCACAAGTAGCACCAAAAACCCCCCTCAGAGTTCCTTCCCCCACTGGAGTTACAAAACATGTTCCCCCATCCACCTCTCACTTGAACACCAAAACCTCTTGAGCACCTATTATCCATCTGTCCACCCACCCGCCAAGCCTGGATTAAGAGCCAGCTACCGGCATAACAATGGGTCCAGTGGGTGCCAACCTGTCTCCACGGGCCCGAGGGGCGTGCACGACCGCTGTGGAGCAGTGGGCAGTACTCCGGGACAGGGGCTGAGGCCCCAGCCTAGTGACCAGGAGGATGTCACAGAGGAGGAGGGCAGAGTCGAAGCTCACAGGTGACAGGAGAGCAGCATTGCTAACCTGGACAGGCTCTGGAAGTTTCCCGTCTCTGAGGGCTGATGCATCAGAGCCCAGGGTTTAGGCTAGCCACCAGGGAAGGATTGCCACCCAAGACCCTCCCTGGTCTGGGCCAGTAGGGGAGGTGGGGTAGGGGGTGGAGGGAAGGGTTTGTGCAACTGCCTCTACTTTATTTATGGTTTTGATTATGTCTGCATTCCAGGAAGAGCCGATGCACCCCTTTTCTTGAAGTAGCCCGTGTTGGGAAGCAACAGGGAGGGGCCAGAGAGCTAGTGCCTCAAGAGTGGTTATTGATGTCCTAATTACAAGAGGATGCTAATTTAATTTGAACCTAATTACAGTGCACTACCCTGGGTGGCATGTGTTTTAATAATTAACGTCCTTCAGATGCGTAGGAGTATAATAATATTTACACTGGGTTGGCTAGCAGCCTGGGGAGGCGGGCTGGGGGCCCATACGTCACCCTCCCTCCAGACAGCTTGGCTGCTAGCAGGTGGGGAAGATGGCGTACAAGTCTTGGTTGGCTAGTATCTTGTCATCCTTCCCAGAGAATATGCTTGGGCCTCATCTCCAGCCACTTCCTTGACCCAGCAGGCTGCTCTGCTCTGTGGGGTTCCAGGCTGGAGCCCTGAAATAACATGGTGACTGTGACTGTGACACCAGCCTTCCTTCCCACGCCAGGCCGAGCCATGCAGATGAGGGCCCCATCTGGCTGCCCCTGCCTGCCTGGACCCATCCTGGGGAAGGGCTTGTTCGGGCAGGAGGAAAGAGCTGCTTAGTTTTTCCTCCTTCTCTTTTTACTGGTAACACTTAGAAGGATGTACACATTCAGCAAAGGGCCCAAATTACAAGGGTACCACTCCGGTTTTCACAAAGTGAACATACCCTATGTAAACACACCAATCAAAAAACAGGACATCGCCAGCCCCTCCTAAGCTTGCTCCTCAGTCACTGTCACCCTCAAAGGCAGCCCCTCTCTTGACCTTTATCCCAGTAGATGTTTCGTCTGTTTTATTTGTTGCGTTTTATTTTTCAATTTTGCCTGGTTTTAAATTTTTCAAAGGTGGAGTCCTGCGGGATGTATTATGTGCCTGCCTTCTCTCATTCAATACATGTGTGGGCTGTGTCCTTGTTAGCTTCGTTTTGGTGTGTGCATTCTTGTTCTGTATGTTCTATTGTCTGAATACACCACTTCTTGGTTGTTAGGAAGAAGTCAGATGCTCAACAATCTGCTAGAGCCAGAGCTGTGCCAGTCCCTAAAGGAGAAATCTGCTCATCCTAATTATGCGTCAGGGGGACAGGAGGTGAAACTAGATGAGATGGGGTAGCAAGATGACAGGGCAGGGCAGTTCCACCCACTACAAACATGGAATCGTGTGGTTGCCAGTGTGGCTCCCATGCCCAGTCTCTCAGAGCTCCCAGAGGTGGGGGAAGGGTCTGTCAGCAAGTTCTAGAAGCCAAGCAGACGAACCAGGGGCTTAAGAGATGACCTGAGGGAACTTCAGTATCTACCAAGAAACCTCTCTAGGCCAGTGCTTCTCAAAGTGTGGCTGGTAGACCAGCTTGCTCAGAATCACCTGGAATGCTTGTTAAAATGCAGCTTCCGAAAAAGTGCCAGGACCCACTGGGAGTGGGGGTGTGACTGGACCATCCATCACAGCGGGAGGACAACGGGTAATGTGTGTGGAGTTGATAAAACAAGAACTGGCCTATTGTTGAGCAATAAAAAATCCAACAGAAAATCTAAAATAGATGATTAAAAGCGGTTGCCTGTAGGTGACAGCTGGGACTTGGAGTGCTTATTATAACTCCCTGTGTACCAGTTCTTTCACCGTAGGTGAGCATTTCTGATTCTTCTCATTATCAGGTAAATATGTATGTATCACTTCCCATTCCAGAGCCACTCCCTCAATTCTGGTGGTCCAGGGCCTGGGAATCTGCCCGGTGAACAAGCTTCCTAGGTGATTCTGAGGATTGCTCAAGTTCCAAGGATTGGCTATCACTGTCCAAACTCATTTTACAAGATAAGGAAGGAGACTAGTGACTTGCCCAAGGTCATCCAGCTTCTTTGTGGCAGGGCCGGGAATAGAAGATGGGTCCCTGGCCTATGTTCTCTACATCATGGCCTTCACCTTGGTGGGTGTCTGTCTCGGTGGGCCTGGTCCCCAGAGATCTGAGGGAGGAGCCGAGGACCTGGTTCAGTTGAAGGAAGCGAGAGTGCCTTGCCTGGGTGCAGGCGGGCGACCCCTCCAGCAAGCAGAACACTTACGACGTTGCTTCGTGCGGAGCCAACGCAGGGACCAGCACATGCAGAATGCCACTGCTCCTGCTGTCCTGCCATCAGCAACACCCTTCAGTTGTTTCCTCCGTAGCAATGGGTCTGCCCTGAGCCCGCAGCCCCCTGAACAGTCAGGCACTTAGCATTTACTGAGCTCCTTCCTACTAGCTCGAGGCACTGTTCTAAGTGCTGAGATAAAGAGAGGAATCCGCCCTCGCATTGTGCGTTTGCAGTCTACTGAGGACAGCAGATACTGGTGGTAGAAAAGCCCAGTTAGCCTTACTGACTTTAACTTTACACAGTTAGCTATGTACAAATGCGGTGGCATTAGCTTTCCAAGTTGACTGTGCGTGCCCCGTGAGCCAGCAGTTCCCTCCTGGTTCTGCGGCCAAGGGCTACTTGCACGTGGGAGAACCACCACCACCACCATCGCCAGAAGTCCCATGCCAGAATGTTCACCGCAGTTCTGTTTCTACTAACACAAAAACAGCACCACAGACACCGCAAGGTGTATATACTTACAAGGGTAGATTATTCAACGAAAATGAATTATGGCCACACAGAACCACGTGGATAAATCTTAGAAACAATAAAGTACATCTCCGACGACTTCATACCATACGATGCCATTATTATAAAGTTCAAAACCAAGCAATACCCTGCTTACATACACATGTATACTGAGTGATCATGTAACTAATGGGATGTGTTTGAGAGTATAAAGGGGCACAAATCCTTACATTTGGGCCACAAACTGGCACTTTTTTGACCAAACTGGGACACGTGGACACCTTTGAAATATGTAATGAAGTACAAACCAAAAAGTAAAGGGATGATAAAACACAAAAGTCTGGATGGTGATCCTCCCCAGGTGGGGCACGGAAGGAAGTCAGGGGACGTAAGTTACTAGGAATGTTCTAGCTCTTGGTCTGGGAAGTTGGCCCATAGATGTTTATTACATTATTAATTAATAAGGTGGTGTGGGAGCTTGAAGGAGAAAACATTTTTTCCTAGGAGTTACAGTCAGAGAAACCTCAAATAGGAGCACTTCAGTCCACCGAGGAAAGTTATGGAAGGTTTTTCAAGGACAAGGTGACTCAGTCGGTTACCAGATGTCGCATGGGTCTAGTTGAGGGGACACGCTGGGCAAAGCTTTCTCCTGACTGGTGGAACTCTTAAGACTGCCTGCCTGGGTTCCAGTGTAGCGTCTGGCCGTGCGCCGCGATGACAAGAGCTCAGGCCAGGCCCTGGGTGCTGACCAGCTGAGGTCCTGCCACCTCTTTGGGAAAAAGCAGCCAGTGGAGGTGGGGAAGGCCTGCAGAAGACACTTCAGGGCTCCCAGATCATTTTTCAAGCTGTTGTGTAATTTTAAGGTACACAGATCTTAAGAATACAGTTTGTGGGGGGTTATAAATCTAAACTTCCCTGGAACCGCTCAGATCACACTGTAGAACATCAGCATCCCAGAAGGCTCCTTGATGGCCCCTCTCTTCTGCCTTCCCCCCCCCCCCCAAACACACAAAAAATGTAATGACAGAACTATGTCACCATAGTTTTGGCTGCTCTTGGTGCCAGGGTCTTTCAAAGACATTTTTCCCAAGAGCAGTCCTGGGGATGTGAAGGGGCCACAACAGTCTCCAGGGACCTTTTTGAAAGCACCTAACCTGGGACTAGGACACCGGGAAGGATGGCGGCCTCCCAGCTCCACCACGGCTGCCTCAGGACCTTGGACAAGGCCAGCAGGAGGCCACAGTCCCTGTCCCTGCCGCCTGAGGGCATTGGCTGCTGCCACCCTGGCAGCACAGATCCATCATCCCAGCTCGATGGAGTCGTTCTCTGCCCTGGGCCCTGCCGCTGTGTCCTGGGAGTGGGTGACATTGATGCGGTTCAGTGAGCAGGCGGCCCCAATCCATAGCCGTCATCTGGGAGCCTGGGCCTAGGACGTCGGCTCGCCCTCTACTCTGGGGCAGATCTCCGGTGCTCTTCTGCAACCACCCAAGTGCCGGTTCAGGCCAGGTGAGTGTGGCTCGGGCACAGAACCCGAGGCATTAACATTTCGTGTTCCCAGCTGTCTGCGTGGAAGCAGGAGAAGCCAACGCTGCAGTCGCCCCACCGTCAGCAGTACCTGTTCGCACCCTCGGCCCACCACAGTCAGCCGGGTCTGAGCCTCAGACGCCTCCCAGGAGGCAGTGGCATCGATGGGGCAGGGTGCCCAGCGGTCCTCCCTCCCGTCCGCCGCAGGCAGCTGCCCCGGCAGGCTGCACACTCCAGCCTGTCCTGCTGCGCTTGGTTCAGAGTTTGGGTTTCAGAGAATTCCTTGCTGAGCCTCAGGCTGCATTCAAAGATGGAGTCGCTAGAGAGCTGTCAACCAGATTAGTAATTACTAGGCTGAGTTGATGCCGGTAGAGAACGTGGAGATGAGATTTACCTCAAGGAGTCAGTACACCATCGTGGATGAGGACCCGGCTTTAAGGGCGGACAGGCTGGAGGGTCTGCCCTGGCTTGCCTCCTACTTGTGGAGTGCCCTTGGGCAAGCTCATTAACCCTCTGAGGCTGTTTTCTCACCTGAAAACTGAAGATAAAAGGAAGTTCCTGGCTTTACAGTCGCTGTCAGAATTCAGTGAGGTGTATTTTGTAAAGCCTGTTGCTCAGGGCCCAGCACAGACCCGGTGTTCGGTGATGGCTGCTGTTACAGCTCAGGGAGAACCCGGTGCGGGCAGCCCGCCTGCGTCTGCGTGGCCCGAACCTGGCACTCAGCCGGGAGTTGGGAGAGCCCAGAACTGTTTGGTGAAAGGAACTAGCAAAGATGCGACCAAACCCAGAGATGAAGAGGCCCCCTTCTGTCGTGAGAGCACCGTGGGGTTCTGGCCGGACGGGAGCCAGGGTGTGTGGGAGGAGGGCCTGGGAGCTGAGGTCACTTGGCCGAGTCCTGTCTGTCCCCGGGGGGGCCCTAACCCTCCCCGCTCCAGGGGCAGAGGGGTGGGGGTGGGAGTCACGTACACCGGATCTGGTGGCCTGGGCTGGGCCTGCAGCTGAGTCAGCCCACGTGTGCTGAGCGCGTGCAATGCGCCGAAGACACAACAACAGAACAGAGGCCCGGGCTCCACGGACGAATGAGGGCAGGTGTCCATACTCCTCTGGGCATGGGGAGACTGCAACCAGCCGACAGTTACGCACGGACACCTTGCCTCAGAGCTAAACTCTGGACCTGGTAGGCAGAAGGAAAAGATGGTGGTAGAGGTTGGCTGTGCTTGTGGGTGTCTCTTAGCAGCCGATCTGATTAGCAGGCCTGATAACATGCCACAGAAAATGACTCCCACTGACATGGGGAGGGGTGGCGGGCAGAGAGTGGGGTCGGGGGAGCTCGTGGCAGGAATCCCAGCGCTCGGGGTTACCAGGGCACCACGCCAGGTAGGAAATACGAACACTTATGTGCAGGTACTTCTAGACGCCCCCCTCATGCCCACCAAAAGCCTGGGATCAGAGGAGCACACTCCAGGACGCCACAATGCGTGACTGTTGGGGCATTCCCGTTTGGCAGGGTAGCAGAGACCAGGAGAGGTCATGGTCTGATCCAGAACCGTAAAGGACATGAGAGCATCGGAAGCCTCACGGAGGCCCACCATGGTGGCCAGTTATGTGGTCTCCTAGCCCCCTAAGGAGAGAGAGGCCCGTGTCGGCAAGTCAGGTCTGGGGCTGGATTCCATCCCTCCAGCTGTGAACATCTGGGGAGGGCAGGCCCCAAGGGGCCACAGCACACCCACTCAGGGAGGTTCAGTGGGAGGGCGGGAGCAGCAGTCATCACTAGGAACTGGCCTGGCCTCATCTTGCCCCATCTGTAGAGGGCAGCTCCCAGGGTAAGACCTGAGGCAAAGATCTCAAATAGTACCAGGAGATCGATTGATAGTGACTCCCTGGGGTGCTATGTAGAAAAGGATTCTGAGGTCATGCCAGAAAGTCCACTATAATCAATTACTGATACCTACCCAGAGAGTGGAAAAGAGGGGTCATCGTGTGTGTCCCATATACTTGCTATCCTTGTCTTGGCGCTTTACGGGAAAGGGATTCAGGAATCCTCTGACCTCATCAAAGCAGGGCTCACTTCCTTCACGTCCCTGACAGCAGGCATTAGCTTCCGCTTGAAGAGAGGACTGGAAACTCCTTCTCAAGGCAATGGTGCCCCACCTAGTTGGTTCTTACCCTGTTCCTGAGCCGTGTTCCAGTCGTGAAGAATGTGTTGCGGTTTAACAAACATGAGCTAAGCAACTACTCTCCTGGGCACAAAAGACCCACAACTGGGCCAGTCAAGTCCCCTGCCCTGTCAGTGGGTGTCCTCTGAGAATATCTGACTCTCGTCAACTTTAGTAGGACTGATTTTCTTTGGGAGGGAGAGGCACCTAAAGGAAAGACGGGGAGTTCCCCAACAGCAGGAAGAGTTGAGCCCCTAAACCTGAAAGTATTTGAGCCCCTTGGGCCTTGGGAATTTCCTGAAGATCGGCCTTCCATTTTCCTGTGGAGGAGGCAGGACTTTCAGGTCAGCAGGCCCTGGAACAGTGCTTCTTAAACTTTAACATGCTTATAACTCACCTGGGGGTCTTATAAAACACAGGTTCGCATCCAGTAGGCCTGGGGTAAGGCCAGCAGTCTGCATCTCTAACAAGCTCCCTGAAAGGTATTCAGGCAGAGGGAGCAAGCCCTCCCCACTCCCCTTTTCCGAGCCTACTGGGAGGAGGTAGGCAGAGAAGCTACCCGGCCCCCAGGGAGGGTGCGGTGAGGCCGACTCAGACTAAGGCCTGAGTTTGGAGACCGGCAGAGAAAACGATTCATGCTCCACAGAGCCAGAAATCGGAGGGAACGAACCAGATACTGACTTGGCTCTCCAGGCGGGTTGAAGTCTCTCCTCTAGGAGTGCTAGGCACAACAGCGAGAGCAGCAGACCTACAAGATGGAGTGTAGGGTCTCCGGTCTGCAAGCCCCGTTGTCGTCATGACATTAGCGACAGCTAACAATTGCGCGCTGGCTTAAGTACTAATAGGTAGCCTTATGAGAGAAGGACTTTTTGCCCCCATTTTGCAGATTATCTCCAGAAGACGGGCCATGTGTTACCAATTTATGTATCCCTAACCCTGGCACAGTATTTGTCGGCAGTATGTAGTCAATAAATGATTTATGAATGAATGAATGACTAAAGTGCAGCTCAGCCCAGGCAGAGGGTATTGCATTGGAACCAGGCCCAGAGAGAGAATGGGAAACAAGGCTGGAGCCCTCAGAATTCCACATCCCCCCTCCGCCCCCCCACCACCCCTTACCTTCCCACCAGGCCTGGCAGGACTCCATCGGAACAGGTCAGCTTAGGAACCTGTGGCCAGACTTTACTTGTTGGACAAAGAGAAATCCCTAAGCCTCGTTGTACCGGGTTGATGATTCCCTAGTTCTTTTTGGAAATTTCTAAACCCGGGTCCACTGTGCTGAGGCAGGCAGGGCAGCCCCTGGCAAAGTTTAGGGCTAGTCAGGCTCTCATTATCCAAATTGCCTGAAATATGGACCTCTTCCCTTGTGCCAGGCTCTGTGCCAAGCACATCACATGCCTGCTTCCCACAGCCACGTTCCTGTGGTCCAAGGTCGTACGTTGGTCCAAGGTCGCAGACTGAGGTGGACCGCTAACTCCGGCGACCACGCCCATACTCGAGAAACAGCGCCCCCTAGGGGACAGGACGAAGCGGTGGGGAGACCAGACTTGGAGGTGGGCAGCCGGGTGCCACCGAGGGCTGGCAGTCCGCGCCCTGTTGTGGTCAGCGACCCAGGAGGGAGGCTATGAAAGACCGTGCTTCCGAGGACACTCGCTGCTGGCGTGCGAGCAAAGCTTAGGAGATCACTGGCCTGGTTTTTGCAGGGACTCTTCTGTGCCTTCCACATCACAATTCCGTAGAGCCTCAGAACCGAAAATCATCATCCCCCCATTTTACAGATGAATTAGCAGAACTAATTGGGAGCGGGGCCGGGGTGGGGGTGGGGGGGCCCGGTCCGGCTCCCGGCTTCGGAGTCCCCGGCCCGCCGCCTCCTCCTCGCCGGTCCCCCGTCCCCCTCCGCAGACGGAGTCGAACCAGTAGCGGCTCGGCGGGGCGTGGGGCGCGCCAGGCCAGCCTGGACGCTTCGCCCTCGCGGACGCCCCGGGCCCCACCTCGGGTCGGGCGGCAGGTCCGGGGTGCGGGGGCTGCGGCGGCCTGGAGCCTCCCCGCCGGGTGCGTCCTGGATGCTGCCCCCTCGCGGTGGGGCCCGACCCGCGCAACCGAGGGCAGCTGCCGCTCCGAGCCACCTGGCCCTTCGCTGCGCGCGCGCCCCGCCTGGCCGCTCGAGATGCGGGGGGGCCCCCCCGGAGGCCCAGACGGCAGCCGCGGGCGCGCAGGAAACCGGCGCTCTCTGGGGCGGCCGAGGGACCCTTGACCCCAGCCCCAGAGAAACCCACCGTCTCCTGGTTTCTCTACCAGTCCCTCTCCCTGAGGTCTCTGGACGCTTTCTAAAATTGTCCTTGCTCTCTCCCCTCTTCCTCCTCCCCATCCCCGCCTCACGTTCTCCATTCCTGTCCCAGGAACTGTGATGCAGGCACCTAATTTCCCCCCATTCCCCACTCTCGACTGTCAATAATCCCTCCCGCTCATCAGGGTTACAGAGACACAAATAATCCCAACGGTTCTAAAAATACGGTTCCCGGATCGGCAGCATCAGCATCATTTGGGAACTTGTTACAGATGCAAACTCTCAGGCTCCACCTCAGACCTGCTGAAACACAAATACTGTGTGGAGCCCAGCCGGTGACTGGGATGCACACCCAAGTCTGAGAGCCGCTGATCTAAACGTGCATTCGTTTATTCATTCACCACCAGACTTTTGCAGTTCGGCCAGTGGAGAAGGAGCCCCCTGAAGCCCCAAGGTGCCCCACCAGCTGTCCATGCGGAGATGCTGTCAATAGCTTTGGGATGGGAGACAGTGCAAACCAGGGAATCAGGAGTCGGGAAGGAGGCCCCAGGTCCAGGCCAGGAGGAAAGTGAATGGCTGCTAAGGGTTCCTCCGGGGCAGGGTGTAGGAGAAGCCCCCTGGGTTTGCCTTCTGCACTCACAGCACCCAGCATCTAAGCTGTAGGGGCGGGGAAGCGAGCCTCTCTGCATCTGGCAAGCAAGGATAGTCTCTGGAGCCTCAGGAGTCTTGCCCCTAACAGAGAGGAGGTGGTCTGAGGTGGGGGGGGGGGGGGGGAGGGGGGTTGGGGTGGTGGTGGCAGTCATTCATCTCCCAAAAGTAAGCACTCCCATGGGCTGTCCACCTGAGAAGGAACCCGGACCAAGGGATTCAATGTGGAAAAGGTCAAAGTTCTGAAGGGGAAACTTTAAGTGGAGGGAACGAGGAATCCTAAGCTACGTGGGTCAGGCCAGTGGGGCTTAACAGCAACCCAGAGTCAGTTTCCCTTGGCTGCATTCTGGTAGGCAGGACACCAGAGAGGTGGGGATACATCGCACCCTCCCTCTGGCCGGGTGGAAGGGGATGGGACTCCTGTGTCCGGCCTTGAAGAGGACTTCGAACGGGGATGATGCCACACCCCACCCCGCTCCAAATTATGGCATCACGCGGAGCCTAATGTTGTTTGATGGCATTTTGGGTGCCCCAGAACCCCGCCTGCCATGAAGTGATGGCTGTTATTTATGCCTCAGCCCCGCTCTGATCTCAGGGAAAATATCTCATCATAAATTGGCATGCCATGGCAAACAATTAAAAGAGAAAAATAAACCTCAGTGCAATCTCAGGGTGCTTGGAAATGAGGAATTACAAGGTGGTGGCATGAAAAAATTATATAAAAATCTATTTTTACATCACAATAATGTGCTTTTATACGGGTAGTAATTTCTGGATGTGCAATAAAGTGGCTTTTACATCAGGCAGAATCAGAGTTTATAGGCAATTGGTGCTTTTATCTGGGAAAATATAACTCACCCATCCCCACACCATCCATCCTGCAGGCAGCAGGCCTCATCTTCCCCAGAACCATCAGTATTGAGGAAATAATTATGCAATTAAAGTGTCAGCCCTCTGGCCCCCATATCTCCCAAGGCATCTTCCAACTTCTGTTATTGACTCTTCCCCCAAAGATGGCACAGCCCCTGGGTCTGGAACAGGGTGGCGGATCACTGTCCCATTGGGCCAGAAAGGATCCCAGGGCTTAGAGGAACCTAAGTGCCCCCCACCCCCACCCAGGGCCAGCAAGCACTCCACAGACACTGAGGTCTGCTACCGGCCAGACACCGGGCTAAGAACCTAGGAAGCTGGTTTGGGGTCTGCCTGGCTTGGAGAGCTTGCAATCTGGTGGCAGTCATGCTGGGGGCAAGGGGATGGAAGTTATGACAGGTAAACCCAGGGAGCCAAAGAGGCGCAGAGGAGCTTGGGGTGGGGTGGGGTAAAGCGTGGCGCTGAACCCGAGGCCTCCATTGGAGAGGGGGCAAGTGAGATAGGAAGGTATGAAGATAAGTGTGTCCGAGAGGGCAGGCCCCAGGCCAGGGGTGTCTCCAGTGGGACATGGGGGCAGGCACAGGAGAGGGAAGAGTAGCCGTCCTCACATGCAGAATGCCACAACTGGCCTTCACTGTCACCTAGTCTAAGCCAGCATTTGATGTATTCTTTTAAAACATCACTGGGGCGCCTGGGTGGCTCAGTGAGTTGAGCGTCTGACTTCGGCTCAGGTCATGATCTCGCGGTCTGTGAGTTCGAGCCCCACGTCGGGCTCTGTGCTGACAGCTCAGAGCCTGGAGCCTGTTTCGGATTCTGTGTCTCCCTCTCTCTCTGACCCTCGCCCGTTCATGCTCTGTCTCTGTCTCAAAAATAAATAAATGTTAAAAAAAAAAATTAAAAAAAAAAAAAATCAGACCCTGGGGGTGCCCGGTGACTCAGTCAGTTAAGCATCTGACTCTTGATTTTGGCTCAGGTCATGATCTTAGAGTCCTGAGATCGAGCCCTACATCGGGCTCCATGCCACTGAGTGTGGAACCTACTTTAGAGTCTCTCTCTCCCTTTCTCTCTGTCCCTCCCCCAGGTGTTTTTCTCTCTCTCTAAAATAAAATACTGGGGGTGGGAGGGAGGGGAGGGTGGGTGATGGGTATTGAGGAGGGCACCTTTTGGGATGAGCACTGGGTGTTGTATGGAAACCAATTTGACAATAAACTTCATATATTGAAAAAATAAAATAAAATAAAATACTAAAAAAATAAATAAACAAAAAATAAAATATCAGACACTGTATCGTCTGTCAGGTAACACATTTCATTCAAGAAAGGCATATCATGTTGGCACCTGGGTGGCTCAGTCGGTTGAGCGTCTGACTTCGGCTCAGGTCATGATCTCGTGGTCTGTGAGTTTGAGCCCCGCGTCAGGCTCTGTGCCGACAGCTCAGAGCCTGGAGCCTGCTTCCGATTCTGTGTCTCCCTCTCTCTCTGCCCCTCCCCTGCTCATGCTCTGTCTCTCCCTGTCTCAAAAATAAATAAAAACATTAAAAAATTTTTTTAAACATTAAAAAAATTTTTAATAAAAAAAAAAAAGAAAAGAAAGGCATATGCATACATGAAGGTGAACGAGTCGAGTTTAGGGCAGTCAACAAGAAATGAAGCAGGATCCCAGGGCTGGCAAGAGAAAGGATCTGTCACCACCCCAGAGGAGGACAAGGAGCCGGGGCAGTAGCTGAATGAAGAAGGCCACCAGACAGGTGACAAGAGTCGCTTTCACCTGAAAAGATGAAAAAAAGAAGGGCGAAGGGAATGAGGCAGGCTTTGACGGAAGTGGGGAGCCAGGGGAAAGCCCTGCTTCACTCTTTAACCCTAACCCTAACCCGGGCTTCCAGTCTCCCATGGTCGCCCCCAACCTGAAGCCAGCCATCAGGGATGCTGGCTGGTGCTTCCCAGACAGACCCGCCTCAGGGCGGAGAGCTGGGTGGAGAGCAGATCTGGAAACAGATCCACTTGCAAACAGAAGACAGCCAGCATTAGCAAAGAGTGGCAATCACTGGACAGTCTGATAATCTGGCAAAAATGTAACAGGAAACCAATGACTGTGACTAATATTTCTATGCAGTGAAACTTGGTAGATTTTCTCCTCTCACATTTTTGGTTCCCCAGAGCCCATCCTCAGTGGGAGCCTCGGCAGTCTTATCTGACATCATGCACGGTTTCACGACCGGGGAACCTGTGTGACATGGTGGGAAAGAATTCACACAGTAGTGTCGATGGGGTGTAGACAGACGTGGGCTTTATGGCGAGTGAAATGACGGTCCCGAGGAAATGTGGGCTCTGCCTACCCTGAGGTCCAGCGTTTCTGCTCCCGGCATGGGCGCCAAAGAAATCCTCACGCACAGTCTCAGAAGGGGCCAGGTAGTATCCCTGGCGGTGGTGACAGGTGGAGGGCCCCTCCCTGGGAGGCTGGCCGGGTAAACTGCGCTGGAAGCAAATGGCTGGCACTCTGCAAACAGCAAGGAGTCGTGGTCCTCAAAACGGTGTTGAGGAAGAGCAGGAAGAATGCGATCCAGAATTCTGAAGCACGCAGATAAGATTAAAAACACGCGCACACGCGCACACAAACATTTTGCAAGCGCTTTTACAAACCCAACACTTTTGAATGGCTAGCTAGCTTTCAGACGAGAGGCGGAGGAGGGGACTGGCAGTGAACGCGGGTAAATAACACCCCGAGCAGAGAGAAGACTTCATGGATTCAATCAGAGCAGCTTTGCTATATGACCTTGGCATGCGCTCCGCTGCCTCATCTTTAAAGGAAACAGTAACAAATAGATCCCAAGGTATCTTTATGAGACCAGATGCTGATTGGGGGTGGGCCACGGGGGGGTCCCAACCATGCAGGAGGCGGCCCGTGGAGTCAACACACATCGGGGTTGACCAGAGCGGTGACAAAGGCCCTCAACGCAAAAATAGGTCTCACCGCCTGGCCTGGCACAGGACCGACAAGCCACCGTTCCTTTCGTAAAGCCTCTTCTCCACTAAAATGCAAAATATGCCCCCCTCCCACCAGCCCATTTTGCTGTCAGCAGTCATTAACAGGTTCAGTCACGAACTCCCGCGCTGGTTTGAATTTGTCTATAGGATCAGCTTCCTATCACCTGAAAAGCTGCAAAAAGAGGCCTGAGGGCTGAGTTGGCGAGCCTGACACACTTCGATGGAGAAAACAGCGTCAAGGAGGACCACTCGAGGTGGGTAGGGTACTAGAGCAGGGGGCTTGGGCTCTCCAGGGAAGGTTCCTCAGTTCGAAAAGTGTCCCACACGGAAGCAGGAGAGGTGATGACAAGCATGAGTTTCGCCAAGGAGCTTCGGGGGCCCGGAGGCGTCAGCTTACACTTGGCTCCTGAGTGTAGGGTGGGGGCCGTCCTCGTCTGCAGCTTGCACCTACCTCCGCGACCTTCTGCCCGGACTTCTCCGCCCCTGCCGCCGCTGTTTACTCCCTCCCTTCTCCGCCCGGGTGGCCACACATTCCAGAAGGCTGAGACATCTTTGATTTTAATCCTCTTTCTGCCTATTTCTTCCTTTTTTCTGGCTTCCTGGCCAGTGGGAGGAGAAGAGCTTACTGGAAGCCTTTCCTCTGTGCTCAGGGCTCGGACGTGGCCACGCCTCTTCTCATCTGCACCTGCCCTGGGAGGGGAGTGAGCAGCTCAGCGCAGAAGCAGCTCTGGGGCAAACAGCTTCTTCCAGGAACCTCGTGCCCTCTGACCTTGACGACCTATAGCCAGGCAAGAGGAGCAGCACCTCCACGGGTGCCTGGCTGTAGTGGAATAGTGCTCCCCCAAAGGGTATGTCCAAGTCCTGACCCCTGGTCCCCATGAATGTGACCTGATGTGGAAATGGGCCTTTGCAGATGGGATTAGATTTGTACTTGAACGAAGGAAGGCTCTCAGGATGAGATCCTCCTGGACTCAGGGTGGGCCCTGAATCCAGTGCCTGGTGTCTTGTAAGGGAAAGGAGAGGGAGATGTGAGACAGAGGAAGCCGTGTGAAGAAGACAGCGCGGAAGAGAAAAATCACCCTCCGTCCGTCCCTCTGGGTTCTGAGCCGAGCCCCCTGTAATAAAAGACCGATGAACAAGAGAGAAACAAACACAAGTTTACTGACATGCGTTTCCACGGGAGAGACGCAGGGGAAACTGAGTAACTCCCAAAGTGCCTTAGAATTCGGGATTAAATACCATCCTAAAAGGGGGAAAAGGGCAGGGGGAGGCCGGCCTCCCAGGGGAGACTAGACAGAGGGGCCCTTAGAAAACAAGAGGAGAGTATGCTAGTTTGTGACAAAGTCTGTTGGGTATAGTGCCACTTCTAGTGTCCTCTCCTGCGACGAGAGTCACTCTCCCCTGATGAACCCCCCAGAAAGAGGATCCGTGTTAACTGAGTGTCTTCCGGAGGGTGTATGTTTACGCGGATGAGAAAGCCTCTCCCTGCATTTGCCATTTTCAAGTGCCTGCAGCTCAAAATAATCAATATGCCAAAGCAGCATATTTCGGGGTGGCAGGTCCTGAGCTCCGACAGTCGTATTTTGGATTCTGCCACCCTCAGCAGGCAGAGAGGGAGAGATCAGAGCTGTGCCAGCACAAGCCAAGGACCAGAGGCCCCCAGACTAGAAGAGGCAAGGAATTCTCCCCTAGAGCTTTCCTCTACGGAGAGCAGGGCCCTGCTGATTTGACAGAAAAGGGAAACTGAGGCACCAGAGCCACCTCTGCTCTCCTTGGGCATGAAGGGCCAGGCCCACAGTCGCACCTGACTGGGCATAGACAGGGCGGCAGCCAGGCTCCTGCCTCCCAGCTGATGCCCTCCTCCTCCTTCACGATGCCAGCCCTCCCCAATGCTCTGTCTGGGGCCAGAGGGCAAGGAGCACAGAGCAGTGTGGGAGCACCCCTGAGCCAGGACCCCTGGCTGCCCCCCTCCGCCGCACCCCCCCACACCCCCTCTCCCCTCTGCCTTGCCCTCGGAAGACGAGGGCAGTGCGCAGCCCGTGTGCCCCGTGGTGATTTCATGCTCCATAAGATGGGCAATCAAAAATAATAGACACACAGCAGCCGGCCCGGGGCCTGCCGCTGCAGCGGGCCATGCTGAGGCGGCTGCCTGCAACATAAACCAGTCCCCAGGCCTGGTGGGGAGAAATAACAGCATCAGCGAGGAGCCGGAGCCGCGTCTTGGCCTGCAAAGCCCCAGCCAATAAGCGGGCTAAAAATAAGCAGTGTGCCCTCCTTTCCCCGTGGCTCTGGTTTCTCCTGTCCCTGTCCGGGCAGGTGTCTGTCTGCCGCACAGCCGCCCTGGCTGGGGCGCCCGAGTCCGCCAGCCCTGGCAAAGAGAGCAGGAGGGGAAGGGCAGGGGGTTCCTGTGGCTCCAGGGGGCTCCCTGTGGGACTTTGGCCGGGTCATCTGGCCCCAGGCTGCTTCCTGTCAGCTCTGAGCATCCAGCCACTGGTGAAAGACACTTTCTGAGCAGCATGATGGAGCTGGGCACCTACGGAGCCCGAAGAGAAAGCCCCTGGGGTCCACGTGTCTGCACTTGGTGGGGAAGTACGTGTAGAAACCCCCCCCCCCTTCTCTGACTCTCTTCTGGGTTTTGTTTGCTTGGTTGTTTGGTTTTTGTTTGTTTTCCTTTTCCCTCTGGCTCTCTTTGAACACCGCCCGTGACCCACAGAAAGGAGACCCCAGTGGGCACTGGGCTGCTGGCTCTTCCAAGAGCCTTTAGTGGTGCCCAGCATGAATGCCCGTGCCTCTAAAGACTGAGGTTTTTCTTTTTTTAATTTTCAGACAAAGGATGAAAAATTTTAGTGAGGAATTGGGTGAGTGGGGGTTCTGGAAAACATTCCCCCGGGGCCAGGAGGCGAGACGCAGACTTCTCAGTTATGCTGCTATGGCTGAAACACACAGTTCGGTGATGCCTCCTTTGAAACAGTGAGAATGTGAGTCCCACAGAGATGTTCCTAATGGTGCCTTTTCCTCCACGTCTGTCTCCTCCCACCTCAGGATCGTGCACACCCCTGCCCATGGCTGGCTCCAGCTGGCCACGGGTTCCCAGCATGTCTTACCTGGAGGATTGCCAAATCCCTCTGACATCTTCCTGTCTTCAACCCTGTCCCCCTTAAGTCCCTTCTCCAGCTTAAAAAAATGTCAAGGGGTGCCCAAACCGCTTGGCCTGACTAGCACCCCATCTTTTCATCCCATTCTGCCTTTGCAGTTCTCACTTTCTAGAACACCCCACTCTACGTTTGCTATCTCTCGAATCCCTACTAATCTTTCAAAGCCAAGTTCCCATGTCATCTTCTATCCCCAATTCATCCCAAAGAAAAATCAGTCACTCCCTCTCTTTGTGTCCCACGGCTTCTATCACAGTGCCTCTGTTTCCAGTTACAAGTCCTGGCTTGCGTATCGCCCCCGCGGGCTGGCTGGATCCTGAGGGGCCTGACTGACAACAGTGCCTGGCACACGATAGGTGTCTAAGAAATGCAGCCAAGCCATAGTTGACCTGCAGACCCACGATATAAATGTTTTTTGCAACAAGCTGCCGAGGGTTTTTTAGGGTGCCTTGTTACACAGCACTACTGTGCCGAGAGCTGACTGAGACACATGGGTCAGTACATGGAGAGTGGAGTGTTTGGGACTGAGTGTACAGGACTAGCATAAAACTAGTCCACAGGCAGGGTGAGTCCTGGGAGCCAATGTTGGGTGGGGGGTAAGGGTGCTCTCAGTGGGGTGAGACTGCCCAGCTTCAAGTCCTGGTTCTGCCCTTTGCTGCCGTGTGTGTGTCTCTGGGCAAGTGACTCATTTTCCTCATCTATAAAATAGGGGTGGTAATAAAAGCCTCTGTCTCATGGGGCTGCTGGGCCGAACGACAACAAGCCGGTGCCTGGCGCACAGCAAGGGCTCCACGAGTGGTCGCTGTTAACGATTATGACTAATTGTGATTGATCCTCATCTGCCCCTCCTTCCCTGGTCCGGCAGTCCCGCCCCCCTCCCCCCTCTGCGCCGTCCATCAAGAGCAGCTCCAGGGAGGGAGGCGGTTTTCCTCTGTCGTTTTTCATGGTTTCTCTTGAACTTTGATGTCTCACAAGGGGCTGGCAGCAGCCTGTGCCCTGTCTTCCCGCAGCAGGGCCGAGCATGGTTCCAGCTCCCTGCTCAGAGCACGGTGAAAGTCACAGCACAGGGAGGCGGGGCTTGACCAAAGCAAGGGATGGAGAGCGGGAGGTGGCACGGATGGTGACAACTTCATCTTCCCGGCTCTTGTGAGTCGTGTAGGCCCATTCCAGGACGCCCGACTTCTAGAGATGGACAAGAGGCTTGAAGTCTCCACTTGGCCCGCGTGGCGGTCACATCAGCAGACAGTCATGCTACCACTTCCTCAGGAAGCAGAAGCCGTGGGGTTTGGGACACAGGAAATATCTGAGCAAGTCACAGCGTCACATACTGACAGGACTCTCAAAGCTACCCAGCAGCAGATCGCATGAGGAAGGGATCCCGGAACCTTCCAGGCAACATCTGAGAGGGGCTGGAAGGATGGCCAGGGCTTGAATAAGTGGAGATGAGGGCAGACAGAGGCATCCTGGGCATCACAGGACTCACCCTGTGCAGAAAGCTGGGACTGGCTCATTACCACCACAGCAGCTGTCCCCTCGCAGACTCTTCAGGAGGGGCCGGGCCTCACCAGCAACCTCCTTCTGGGTTAAGCTGGGGATGATTCCCAGAGAGACCCCCCCCCCACTACGGGCTGCCATTCGCCAGGTCTCCTGGAACCCCAAAGCCAGACGTAGGAGACGGAGGAGGACCCGAGTCCCGTAGACATCGGGCGTCTCCAGGCGCTGGTGCTCGTGTGAACAGGACTCGCCCAAATCCCAACCCCCACCGTGGCCACAGCATGAGATGGGGCGTCAGCAGAAAGATGGGCCGGAAGAATACTGGCCAGAGAGTGTGCGGGCCCCAGCCGACCTAACCGGCTGACCCGGAGCCGGCCACTGCCCCTCGGGGAAAGTGAGGACACCACCATCTTCCCTTCCCCAGCTGGGCCCCGGCAATGAAAGAGAAACACCTGGAAATGCAGCAGAAGGTCAGGGTGGGGGAGGAGGCAGATGTTAATGCAGGGTAGCTTCCTCCTCTTCTAGAAAGGATTCCAGGCACACAGCCCTCCCCAGGGGGAAGCAGCATCTCTCTAGACCCATCTGTACCCTCCACAACTGGCAGCAGTGAGGCCAGCATACTAATAACAGCAAACAGGCAGCATTCACAATGTGCTAAGCCTTGCTCTAAACGCTTCCTATGCATCTACCCATTTACCCGTCACACCCTATTCTGCAGATGTGGAAGCTGAAGCTCAGAGAGGTTGAGTCACTTGCCCAAGGTCACACAGCTAGTGAGAGACAAGGTCAGATTTGGACCTGGCCGTGATTATAACCCCTCTCTTATGCTGCCTCTGCTCCTCAGTAAACCCCAGGACCCTCAGAACAACTCTCTCGCCCAGAACTGGAAAGACTGAGACAAAGCAAGGCCCCACGTGTGCCAGGTAGCAGTTTTCTCTGTGTGGTGCTCATTCGAATCGCCCAGAGTAACTTGGGGCAAGGACAGGGTGGGGAGCAGGGATGAGAAAGACAGGCACACTAAATGGACTGAAACAAAGAGATGCACGAGGAACTAAGAGCAAACGAGAAGCCAGAGAGGGGACCGGAAGGTGCTCCTGAGAGTATTTTGAAGGGAAGGAAAGAGAAGGGCCCTGGAGAGACAGACAGGAAGCGGCAAACAGGCTCCAGGAGGGCGCAGCCACCCCTCAGAGGCCCGGGCCCTCTCCTTGGCTCACGTATCTGGCTGTCGGCTCTCACCGAGGCTCCACCAACCTGGAGGGAAAGCACGCAGGCTGGGGGACTTGTGGTATCAGACGTGGGGGCTTCGTCTGTCACTCATGAAGGGACTCTCTGCCAAGGATGTGAGCGTTGCTCTCACACCTGCAGTGCCGGGCTGGCGGGGAAGGAGGAGGACTGGGTGGGGGGAGGCAGGGCAGCATCAGGGACCGACCACACACCACATCCTGTCTCTTTGCATCCTGGACTCACCAGACAGAGATGATGGGGACTGGCCACCCCCCACCCCCCACCCCTCTGCGGCTCACTCACTCCCCTGTCTGGCGGCTGATGCTGGCTGAGGTTGGAATCTTGGATGAACAGCTCCATGTGGCCTTCCTGTGTGGTCTCTTCGCAGCACGGCAGCCAAGTGAATATCTGGGGAAGGGTGTTCTGGGCAGAGGGAGCTGCCAGTGCAAAGGCCCCGAGGTTTGGGACAAAACCAAAGATCTTCTAGGTTTGAGATTTGAATATATACATCTCTACCTCTGCAAGGGCAGGTTCTTCCAGAGATGGGCAAAGGGAGGACCAAACAGCCTAGACCAAGCCTCTGCTTTGGGGTCAAGCCTTTAGGTCAGCAGGTGTCTGCCCACTGCAACCCCTCAAGGGGCAGCAGGCCCGTGTCTCACCCCACACGAACTCAATAGCTTCCCAAAGGGCTCATTTCTGGACAAAGAGAAGGCTGGTCCCAAAGACAGACAAATCCAGGTTTCCATCCTCTATGACAGACTGGCTTTTAATCTGAAAAGAACACCTTTCCAATATTCCCACATTTGACGTCCAGTCTTTCTAGTAACCTCTAGGTACTTACTCCTTTTTTTTTTTTTTTTTTTTTTTTTGAGGCCACTATACCTGTGAAACCCTTTGAAGAATGATGGTTATCACCACCTTTTGCAATTTGGGAACTGACTTTCAGAGAGGGTAATTCCCATGCCCAGGGCCACATGGCCAGTCCCTCCTCCCCATCCTCTTTGCACTGAGAGGCTGTGTATCTTTGGCCAAATGACTGGCCCTCAAATCCTCAGGTGGCCCACTGGGAAAGGGGAATACGCCCACTTCCCAGGCCGGTGTGGTGAAAGACCAGCGAGGTCTTAAGAGGACCCGGCACAGGACAGACGCTCCATAGATTGTCAGTATTAGAACTGCTCTCGCCCTGCGGATGAGAAAGCGGGCTCAGGGTCTATCAGAGGCGGCGGTCACTCCCACTCAGTTTGGCCGCCCGGGTCCCAAGGGGAAGCACAAGGGCGCGTGCTGGCGGCAGGGGGTCTCCGGTTTGGGGCTGGGCTCCTCCGGGCTCTCTGACCACTTTCCATCTTCCCTTTCTTCACGAGCTGCAATAGTTTAACAACCTCGGGAGTGAAAAAAAGATAGCTGGGGGAGCAAATGTGGAATAGCTTAAATTAAAATTAAATTGAAATAAATTACAGTAAATGGGCAACTCTCCGGCGCTCATCTCTCAGGCCAAATTATTGTGAGGCACTCAGGCCACAGAGGAGCCCGCCCCGGTAGCGGGTTCTGGAGCTTTCCGGGCGGCTGCCTGGAGGCCAGAGGTGCAGGGCGGCCCTCAGCAACCCGCCCGCCCCCTCGGCGGCTGCGGCCTCGGCTCCCGGCCGAGGGCGGTGCTGGGGGAGCAAGCCGGCCACGCCCCTCGCCCATTCATCCCGCCAGCTCCCGCCGCGGATCCCAGCGGAGCGGAGACTTGAATCCGAGACAGCCGATCCCCAGCCGCAGGTCCCTGGGCTGGACGGTGCGTGTCCGGTTGGCAGCAGTGGGGTTTAGAGCATCCACTCTACCCTTGGGGATCTGAGGCCTAAATGATACTGCCGTGCTCTGCCCCGCGGGGCACGCGCCCCTCGCCCCCCCTTCCCTCCCAGTGGCCCCCGGCGCCTCAGGCCAAAGCAGACCAGACTCCAGGTCGGGTACAGGGGCGGGCCTTCCTTCAGCTTCCCATCAAAGCCCCTCAGGGTCCAAGAGTGGAGAAAAATTTGCCACAAGCACAGAATTTCTTTCAGGGACCAGTTTTGAGTGAAAAATGCATGTGCATTTTGCATTCTGTCTCGTAACGTATTCATGTTTATTTTAATGTATAATGTTTTACAGTGTTTACCAATGAGTAAGACTGACATGGCCAGAGGCTGTGCCCCTTGATCCTGAATCTTCCTGTGTGAGAACCAGCCTCACCGTCCGTCTTCACCCCAAACTCACCCTCCCCAGGCTGGAATCCTAGAAGGTGGGAAAAATCCCAGAGTCAAAACCAAGGGCATTTGCAACATGGATGAGCCAAGGACATTATGCTAAGTGAAGTAAGCCAGTCACAAAAGGACGAACACTGACAAGATTCCACTCACATGAGATACTTAGGCTAGTCGAATTCATAGAGACAGAAAAGTAGAATGGTGCTTGCCAGGGACAGGGGAGGAGGCGTTATTGTTTCATGGATACACAGTGTCAGATTTGCAAATTGAGAACATTCTGGAGATGGATGGCACAACAATGTGAATGTCCTTCATACAGCTGTTCTGTACACACAAAAATGGTTACCATGTTAAAATGTATGTTACCTAGGTTTTACCACAATTAAACAAAAATGAAGGCATCCAGGGTCAGAGAGGTTAACAAGCCAGAGTTTTACTGCAAGGCAGGAACAGGGGCAGATTCAGGGGCAAGGGGCTGACCCTCCTTTCCCTAAAGCACCCTAGGGACGCCTGGGTGGCTCATTCTTGATCTTGGTTTAGGTCTTGATCCCACAGTTCGTGACTTCAAGGCCCGCCTCAGGCTCGGCACTGACAGTGCAGAGGCTGCTTGAGATCCTCTCTCTCCCTCTCTCTCTGCCCCTCCCCTGCTCGCTGGCTCTCTGTCTCTCAAAATAAATAATATAAACATTAAAAAAAAAAAAAAAAAAAAAGAAGACCCTGTCCCTGTCCTGTTCCCTAAGGAGGTGGCAGTAGATAAGACCTCTGGCCACCTGGGTCGCCCCCCAACATTGGGGCCGGAGGGACCTCTGGAAAGCAACCATTCCAATCCCTGAATTTTACAGATGAGGAAACTGAGGCCCGGGGAGGGGGATCCATCTCTGCAAGCCACACGGCTAGTATCCAGCCTAGAAGGAGAGTTCTGAGGGGTGAGTCCTCTGAGGGAGAGAGTACTCCAGCAGCTAGAAAGGTCCAGGGTGAGGCAAGCAAAGCCTTTCCTCCCACTGCCCCACCCACAACTTCTAAAAGGGTGCAAATAACCCTTGTCCCCTCCCCAAGCTGCAAGGAGGCTGATTAATTAATTAACCCTCGTTAAGGGACCAGGCACAGGCTAATCGACTATAGGCATTCTCATTATTATTTTTAATCAGACTTTGCAATTTTATAGCTCCCATCACCCGGGGCTATCAAGTGTCTCTGGAAGTTAATTAAGCCTGCCAGGGATGGGCTCAGGAGGGAGGAGGAGGCAAGGGGCTGCACTATGCGGGGAGAGCCTGGGGATCCGGGTTCCCTTCAGGCTAGCCCAAGCCTACAGGGGAGGCAGAGAATGAGCAGGAGTAAGGACAGGAGAGGGTGCCCAGCTCCAGTCTCTGATTCTCACTCAGGGAAGGCCTCCTGCTCTCAGTTTACCTCTCTGAGTAGTGGGGATAATTAGGAGCAAGAGACAGAGAGCAGTCATTTCATCAACAAATACATCCGGGGTGTGTCAGGCCTGACCTGGAGCTGGAGATAAGTGAAGGGTGCAGGCGTGGTCCACCCCACTCAGCGCTCCCTGGTCCGATTGGGATGAGATTGGGACCGTGATACTTGGATGGCCCATGCTCTGGCTGGGATGAACAGCTGTAAACGTTCTGGGAATCCGGGGTGTCTGGGGGCGGGGGGCTCCCTGCCAGGCAGCACAGCCACCACCATGTGGGCCCCCAGCCCGTAAGGTCTGCCCCCAAGCCTGCCCGGAGCCCTCTCTATGGAAGCAGCAGCAGGAAGGAACTGCCACAGAGTTAGGGTGTTTGGGACAAAATAGACAGCAGGGGAATGGGAACCCAGGGGACTGAGAATATTGATCCTGGCCATCCAGGCAGGGCCTCCAGCTCCCACACTTACAAATGGGGCTCCACCTTCTCAGCTGCCCGACACAGCAGGTGACACTGGAGGGCTCTGTCCGGGACCCAGGGATGTGAGTCGTGGTAGTCAAGACCACTCAGGAAAGCAAGACCCCACCAGGCACCCCGGGGCTGTGTCACCCCTTAGAACTCACCTTGTCACATTAAGGTGTCTAAGGACCCTGCCTCCTGGCTCTGTCTGCTCTGGGATCTGACAGGCCCAGCTCTTCTGTGGAGGGAGAGCTGAAGGGAGCTTTCTGTAAAGACAGCAAAAGGATTCCCCGAAAGCGGCCCGCACGAGAGCCATATATGGTTTGCTGTCAGTTACCGCATTATGCACAAAAACCAATGGACAGTATACGAACCATTCTGATAGAGATTTCTCTTTCTCATGATTTGGAGTTTGAGTTTGCTTCAATACATGAATCTGTTCATTTTAGAGATTATATAAAAAATAAATCTAAAGTATCCATTGACGAAACTGTCTTGTCCCTCCCCATCTCCAATGGGAGCCACTATCATGATTTTGGTGTGGATGCTTCAGATTGAAAAAATATGTATTTTTAAATCTATTAGATAGACCAACTATGTGTGTATAAATATATGTGTGTGTGTATATATATGTGTGTATATGTACACTATGTGTGTATAGATATATATATGTATATATCTATACACACACATATACATATATACACACATATATACATATATATAGACATATATACATATACGTATGTACACACACACATATATATAGTATTGCTTTGGGCGTGTGCTTTTAAAAAATATACATTGTATCATATATGTTCTGTATAGGGAAGGAAAAATAATTTTCCTTCTATCCTTCTAGGTTCTTGGCTGAGACCCTTCTGTAAGAGATGAAGAGGAGAAAACCTGGGGTGGCTGGGTGGCTCAGTTGGTTAAGCATCCGACTTAGGCTCTGGTCGCGATCTTGCGGTTCGTGCGTGGGCTTGAGGCCCACGTCGGGCTCTGTGCTGACAGCTCAGATTCTGTGTCTCTCTGTTCCGATTCTGTGTCGGATTCTGTGTCTCTGTGTCTCTGTGTCTCTCTGCCCCTCCTCACTAGCGCTCTGACTTTCTCTCTCTCTCTCTCTCTCTCTCACCCTCTCAAAAATACATAAACATTAAAAAAACAAAAAAGAGGAGAAAACCAAATTTAATTATTTAGGTCCAGAGTCTCACAAGGATACAAGAAGTGAACTGAGCAGGAAACTTTTATATCTTTCAGACGAAGAAACAATACATTTGTGAAGAATGGAAAAGACAAAGGTGTTTGGCCCGGGGAAGTGTAGTAGTGAACAAGTAGCAAGGTTTATTTATCCACCCTCTCGGCCCTAAATCCTCTCTGGTGAGAAGGATGCCTCCCACCTTCCTGTACAGGGTGAGTACCTTTCACGTGGGTCATTTACTTCCTGCTTCCAGAGGGACAAAGGAGGGTCAGAGTGTTTCTCTTGCAAAAGCTGTTTTTCAAGTACCTGTAATTCAATTTTTTTTAACGTTTATTTATTTTTGAGACAAAGAGAGACAGAGCATGAACAGGGGAGGGGCAGAGAAAGAGGGAAACACAGAATCGGAAGCAGGCTCCAGGCTCTGAGCCATCAGCCCAGAGCCCGACGCAGGGCTCGAACTCACGGACCACGAGATCGTGACCTGAGCTGAAGTCGGACGCTTAACCGACTGAGCCACCCAGGCGCCCCTCAAGTACCTGTAATTCAAAATAATCAATATGCCAAAGTGGCAAATGATAGGGTGACATATTCTGCAACTGACTTTTTCACTCACTGTTTATATATATATATATATATATATATATATATATATATATATAAATTTTTTTAATGTTCATTGTTGAGAGAGAGAGACAGAGCACAAGTGAGGGAAGCACAGAGAGAGAGGAAACACAGAATCTGAAGCAGGCTCCAGGCTCTGAGCTGTCAGCACAGAGCCCAACACGAGGCTCAAACCCACAGACCGCGAGATTATGACCCGAGCCAAAGTCGGATGCTCAACCAACTGAGCCACCCGGGCACCCTTCACTCACTGTTATGTATGTATTTTAAGTTTGTTTGTTTATGTTTCTTTATTTATTTTTGAGGGAGAGAGCATGGGAGAGAGAGCAGAGAGAGAGGAAGACAGAGAATCAATCCCAAGCAGTCTCCGCACTGACGGCAAGAACTGGGCCAGGCTCCCCACCCACTGATACTTTTCGCATCTGTATACATTGATACATTTAAACCTCCTTCATTCTTTTTGGCTGCAGGGTCATCGTCTGTCCTAAGAATACAACACATCGTATTGCTCTCTACCACTATTTTGCTATTTTAAAAATACCTCAGTGATCATTCTTGCACATACCTCAGTGCACACGCGTGTGCACACTCACCAGGGCCGACACACAGAATGACTAGGTTATAGGATGTGCACATATCCCACTTTGAGCAGACCCCATCAAGCCACTCTCCCAAGTGGCTGTACCAGTTCACGCCCCTCCTGAGCGCACCCCTTTCATACTCCCTCACTAGCACTTGGTATTATAAAACAAGATTTTTTTATGCCAAGCTGCTGATGAAAAACAGTGGAGTTCTGATTCACATTTCCTTGATCACTCCTGGGGTTAAGCATCTTTTCTTTATCAGTCATTTATATTTTTCTCTTTCGTGAATTGCATACTTCGATCCATTGTTCATTTTTTTCTATCGGGTGGTTTTTCTTTTTCCCTGCTGATTTCTAAATGTTCTACAAATGCTAGATTTTCTTTTTTTTTTTTTAATTTTTTTTCAACGTTTATTTATTTTTGGGACAGAGAGAGAGCATGAACGGGCGAGGGGCAGAGAGAGAGGGAGACACAGAATCGGAAACAGGCTCCAGGCTCTGAGCCATCAGCCCAGAGCCCGATGCGGGGCTCGAACTCCCAGACCGCGAGATCGTGACCTGGCTGAAGTCGGACGCTTAACCGACTGCGCCACCCAGGCGCCCCTACAAATGCTAGATTTTCATTCCTTTTCTGTATATTTAAAATGTTTGTCATCAGTGTGTGGATTGCCTTTTAAGTGTGTTTATGGTATTTTGTACCAAAATTTTTTATTTTGATTTGTCAAGTTTCCTTTATGTAAAAATCTCCCTTATGATTTGGTTTGTAGACTTTGTGTCTTGTTTAAATAAGCCTTCCTTACTGGAAAGTAAAAAAGGATGGTCTTTTATAATTTATTCTAATATTTTTAAAGTTGTCCTTCTACATTTAAGTCTTTAATTCATCTGGAGTATTTTTTCATCGCAATGCTATACTCAGAACTACATTTCCCAGGGGTGCCTGTGTGGCTCCGTCGGTTGACATCCAACTCTTGATTTCGTTTGAGGTCATGATCTCAAGGTTTGTGAGTTTAGCCCCAAATCGGCTCTGCACTGACGGCTGCGGAGCCTGCTCGAGATTCTCCGTCTCCCTTCTCTCTGACCCTCCCCCCCTGGAGTACTCACGCTCTCTCTCTTTCTCTTTCTCTCGAAAATAAATAAACTTAAAAAAAAAAAAAAGAAAAAGAACTACATTTCCCAGTCTCCTTTGCAGCTAGGGGCTCCCATGGACCCTAGCTCTGGTGGTGGAGTGGGAAGCAAGAAGCAAGCAGTCTGTGAGGATTGGGGGGGAAGGTTTACTTTCCTGCCACAGACATTGCCCTTTTCTCTTTCTCACTTCTTTCTTTCACTGCCTGGAATGTGGGTGTGTTGTTTTGGTCACAAGAATTTCAGAATTAGTTTGTCAAGTTGCGCAGAAAAATGTCTTTGGAAGTTTAACTAGGATTTGTATCAACTTTGAGCAACAGAGACAGATACATTTTAAATAATAAAATTGTGGGCCACCTGAGTGACTCAGTCCGTTGAGTGGCCAGCTCTTGATTTCAGCTCAGGTTATGATCCCAGGATCTTGGGATCAAGCCCTGTGTCAGGCTCTGCACTGAGCCCAGAGCCTGCTTAAGATTCTCTTCCTCCCTCTGTCCCGTCCCTGCTCACCCCCCCCCCTAAAATAAAAACATTGAGAAAGTAAAAAATGAAATAAAATTGTTAGTGTTGCATATTTAGGAAATCCACAGAATGAAGACCAAAACTGGTACAGAGATGCCCATGATGTCAACAAGACATCGAGCTTTCTTCTTTCTTCTCTACTTTTATTGGTGTGTGGCTTCTATGCTGTTGCACCCAGGATGTGCTGTACCCTAGGCATGTCATCTTAATAGCCAGGCAAACTAATGAACTAGGAAAAACCTAATAACAAACATGCAAGACCCATATGGAATCTTCCCACCCATGAACATGGTATAGCTTTTATTTGTTCAGCTCTTTTCTTGCACATTCTTTTGGAACGACCCTACTTGATCATTGAGTGATTAATATTTTTGTATGTGTGTTTACAAGTGGGAGGGACCTCTGGCTTTCCCATGTGCTTTCTGTGTCTAGGTCTAGGGTCAGGTTGATCTCAGAAAACGAGATTGAGACTCCCATCTCCTTCTGGACTCTGGAAAGTTTATACAAGATGGGATATTCTTTAATAATTAGAAGGTTTGGTTGAACTCCACAAATACCATCTGGGTCTAGTACTTTTTGAATTTGGTCCCTGAACCATTTCTATTTTTTCTCTGTTTAATTGGTCTATTTGGGCATTTCACTTGTTCTTGGGCCTATTTTTGTCATGATTTTTGCATAGTTTTTCACATTTATTAGTGAAATATTGTATTTTTTTTTTACATTTTTAAAATCACTTCTTTCTGTACTTATATCCATTTTTTTCACTCTTAATGCTGTTTGTTCAAGGTTTTTACTTTTTTCTCTGCTTGGCTAAAGTAGCACTTGCCTAAAGTTTGTCTGTATTAATAATGATTTTAAAGAGCCATGTTTTATATTTGTTGAACAATTCCTGTACTGTTTTTCTCTTTCCTTGAATCTTTTTTTATCATTGTTAATTCTTTTACTTTATATGCATTACTTTTGTTGTTTCCCCCCCAGATTCTTAATTTGAAAGCACAATTCATTTATTTTTTACTTTCTTACTATCAAAAAAATGTATTAAATTTTTTTTTTTAACATTTATTCATTTCTGAGAGACAGAGAGAGACAGAGCACTAGCAGGGCAGGGGCAGAGAGAGAGGGAGACACAGAATCCAAAGCAGGCTCCAGGCTCTGAGCCGTCAGCACAGAGCCCGATGTGGGGCTGGAACTCATTAACCGTGAGATCATGACCTGAGCAGAAGTAGGACACTTAACCTACTGAGCCACCCAGGCGCCCCTCAAACAAATGTATTAAGACTATAACTTTTCTTCTAAGTATGACTTGGCTATATACCACAATTTTTATAGTCTCTCATATTGTTCAGTTATAAATAGTTTATAACTTTGGATTTTCTGTTTTGTTTCTGTTTTGTTAACTTATTTAGATGTCATAAATGCTTGCACCTTGAAATATATTTTGGTTGATATTAATATTGTTAGTTTTTAATAGGTCTTATTACTATCAATCTGACCATATACGTTTATAGATAATATAATTTTTTCTCATAGAAATTTCTTTTTTTTTTATTTTTTTTAATTTTTTTTTCAACATTTATTTATTTTTGGGACAGAGAGAGACAGAGCATGAACGGGGGAGGGGCAGAGAGAGAGGGAGACACAGAATCGGAAACAGGCTCCAGGCTCTGAGCCATCAGCCCAGAGCCTGATGCGGGGCTCGAACTCAGGGACCGCGAGATCGTGACCTGGCTGAAGTCGGACGCTTAACCGACTGCGCCACCCAGGCGCCCCTCTCATAGAAATTTCTTAGGCTTTTCTCTTTATTCTTGTTCTTAAATTATACAAAGATGTGTCAGGTTATGAAGTTGTAACAGTGGGCCCTTTCAACCTGAAACTAATATTTTCCTTAAGTTTTGGGAAATTTCATATCTGTATTTCTACTCTGTACTCCATTAAATATAACCTTCCCTCTAATCACTTTTTTTGTTTTCTGAATACCTAGTAAGTGGATGTTGGAATTCCGGATTTGTTCTCCATGGTTTGCATCTTTTCTCTTATGATTTACATAGCTTTATACCTTCTACCACATTCTGGAAGAATTCTTTGTCTCCATCTTCGAGCTCACTGATTTGCTCTTCAACTGAGTCCCTTCTGTTGTTTCCACTTACTGAATTTATTATATATATATGTATATATATATGTTTTTTCTTTTTATTTTTAAGGTTTATTTATAATCTCTACACCCAACATGGGGCTTAAACTCATGACCCTGAGATCAAGTTGCACGCTCCACTGACTGGGCCAGCCAGGTTCCCCTTCAATATATTTTTTAATTTATATTTTTAATTTATGTAATAGCCTATTAAATATTGTTCAAAATAGACTTTTTATTTCATGGATGCCTTATCTTTTTGTTCCTTTGAAAATATCTTCAATATTTATTTTAAAATTCTCTTCTGGGGGCACCTGGATGGCTCCGTCGGTTGAGCGTCCGACTTTGGTTCAGGTCATGATCTCACAGCTCATGGGTTCGAGCCCCGCATCGGGTTCTGTGCTGACAGCTCGGAGCCTGCAGCCTGCTTCGGATTCTGTGTCTCCCTCTCTCTCTGCCCCTAACCCACTCTCATTCTGTCTCTATCTCTCTCAAAGATGAATAAACATTAAAAAAATTTTTTTAAATAATAAAATCAATCAATAAATAAAATAAAATTCTCTCCTGCCCGTTCTATTAACTGCTTCCTTGGGTATCATTCTTCCATTTGTTGTTGTAGTCACCAGGTATGGCTTTCCTCAAATGTTTGCAGGAAGCTTCTGGATCTGTATGAATCTCCAGCCTTGAGAAAGGGGCAGGAAGCAATTGTTTTCAATGAGTGGGGAGGGCAGGGGAACATACACAATCAGAAAAGGGTTTCTGGGTTGTTGTCTTCCTTTGCAGGGCTCCCCTCCTGTTTCTCCCACCCGACAGCCCTATTTTACAGCCTAAGCTCTCACATTCATTGCTCCACCTGAGACGAATACCTAGATCATTGCTGCCAGACCCAAAGTGTTGTGCTTGTGCGTGCACGTGCACGCGTGTGCCCATGTGTGTGTGCACCTGAGTGTGCGTCTGGAAGCTTCAGCCAATCACCAGTTGTCCCTGGTTCTTTTTGCTCCCAGGATTTGCCTCCTCTGGTCATGAGGCCCCTTCTGGTGCTTAAGAGACATACTAAGATATGTTTTCTAGTTAACCGTTTTTAGTCAATTTGTCCTTTCAATATATAGATTTAAGTCTTCTCTTATTTCAGGGAAAAGCTTTCTTTATTTCTTAAATAACTTTTTCTGTTCCGTTGTTTTGGTTTCCTCCTCTGGGGACTGTGATCACATGACGTTGAACTGCTGTTGCCTGACTTACATATCTGTCATTTTCTCTCCAGTGTTTAAAATCACTTTCTTTATTTCCACTTTATTTTGTTTTCTTTTTCTCATTTATACAGTGTCTATTGTCTTTTGCGCTCCTTGTTCTTTAGTCCTAAATTCGGAAATCATTTTGTCTTTTCTATTCTGGGAACTGGAGTGGGATTTACATTTTAGCAGGATTGCTGTGGCTGCCCTGGTGGGGGCGGGGGGGGGGGGGGGAGGCTGGAGCATTGGGAATTAGGGAGGAAGCTGGAGGCCGGTCAGGAGACTTGCAGATGACCTATTTGGAAATGAGGCGACTTGGAATGAAGGGTAGAGATGGAAATTGTTAGAAGTATTGATTTGGGGATATATTTTGAAGGTATCACTGACAGAATACGCTGTTGGATTTGATATAGAATCGGAGAGACAGCTCTGGGAATTTGCTCTGGGGCGTGTTAACTTGGGATTTCTATTAGACGTGCCATGAGGAGAAGCAATTGGATATTTGAATCTGGAGGTAGAGGAGAGGTTGGGGCTTGAGATAAAGATTTGGAAGGCCCCAGCATACGGTTTTTAAAGTCTTGGGACTGGAAGAAATCGCTTGGAAAATGCCAGGGGGAGAGAGAAGAAGTCTGAGCAGGAGCCTTGGAGCCCTCCAGCATTTACAGGTCACTGAGGAGGATCCAGCCCAGACGTCTGCAAAGGAACAGCTGGTGAAGAGAGAGCGGTAAACAGCTGTGTGGCTTACTGCTGGGGGACAACGAATCCCAGGACTGAGACGTCACCACGGGAAGTAGCTGATGACCTCGTACTATTTCCTGATTATGAATGGATCCATTCTCTTTGCTCTTTCTTCCCTCCTTCCCTCCCTTCCTGAAAAATCCGGTCCAAAAGCCATCAGGTACAGCTGGGCCAGGTAGGTATCCATGGTTGGGGGTGGAGGGGGCCAGCCTGGCACAAGGTGTAAGGACCTGAGAGGGATGATGAGGGCATCTGTGGGGGTGGGGGAGCTGGGCTGGTAGCATCAATACAAGATCGGTTATGAATGGGGCGCCTGGTGGCTCGGTCGGTTGAGCATCCAGCTTTTGATTTCGGCTCAGGTCATGATCTCGTGGATCCTGGGATCAAGCCCCACATTGGGCTCTGCGCTGACAGCATGGAGCCTGCTGGGGATTCTCTCTCCCTCTCTCCCTCTCTGTCTCTCTCTCTCAAAATAAATAAATAAACTTTTTTTTTTTTTTTTAACGTTTGAGAGACAGAGAATGAGCAAAAGAGGGGCAGAGAGAGACAGGGTCAGAGAGTCTGAAACGGGCTCCGTGCCGACTGCAGAGAGCCCAGTGTGAGGCTCAAACTCACAAAGAGTGAAATCGTGACTTGAGCCGAAGTTGAATCCTTAACCAACTGAGCCACCCAGGCACCCCCAAAAATAAACTTTTTTTTTTTTTTAAAAAGAAGAAGATTGGTTAGGTATGAGGATTCATCAAACAAGCAATGGGGTAATGGGATTCAGGGTTCTCACAGGTGGCAAAAAGTTATAAATATAAAAAGGATAAAATTAGAAAGAATCCTATTAGATGTAGAAACAAAGATAGATGAAAATTTGTGTAGAAAGATTTCCTAATGCTCTCCACTGAGAGGGCCTGGGAGCAGTACTATCCAAATCAAAGAGCACACCGAATGCCAGATCTTGGTTTCTAAATACCACTGTCCCCTAAAAGGAACCAGAGTTGCTTGGAGAAATGGCTGATTCCAAGACTGGAGTAAAGCACAAGATAAGCCTCGAACATCTTGTACCAGAAAGTAAAGAAGTTCTCAAAAACATGTCAAAGGGACGCAGAAGCCGGCGGGATGAACTCTCACTCGTCAAGTCTGGGGCTATTGGAGCATCAAATTAAATAATAATAACAGTGGATTAAAACCCAGTGAATAAAGTAGGATTCCATGAGCCTATACTGATAGAAAGAAGCAGGGTGGGGGACAATGACAAAGCTCTTCGTTACAATCAAATGCCAACTAAAACATATGGAAGGAATGATGGAATCAGAAAAATTTGGCAACTCTCATAATAATAATGAACTCAACCAGGAAATGTCAGTGGATGCTAAAACTTGTGAGTGAAAGTTTGAAGAGGACGTTACAGAGCTTCAAAATACGTATTGATTACCAAGAAGAAAAGAACAGCTTTCAATGCAGAAACCTAGCAGTCACTACCTCAGTCAACTAATCAAGGTTAACACCATCAGCGATGGCACAAATGGAAATCACGTAACACCTGCCAGGACTCAAGGCGAAGGATGCAGAATCACCTCTGAGCTACTCCTACCAAAGATGCATAACCTGAATCTAATTGTGAGGAGATATTGACCAAATCCCAATCGAGGTATGCTGTACAAAATAGCTGGGCTGTTATCTTCAACACTGTCAAGGTCCAGGGGCACCTGGATGGTTCGGTCAGGTAAGCGTCTGACTTTGGCTCAGGTCATGACCTCACAGTTCGTGGGTTCGAGCCCCGCACTGGGCTCTTGTGCTGACAGCTCAGGGCCTGGAGCCTATTTCAGATTCTGTGTCTCCCTCTCTCTCTGCCTCGCCTCCCCCCCTCTCAAAAGTAAATAAACATTAAAAAAAATGTTTTTTAACTGTCAAGGTCCTGTAGGTAAGGAACTATTCTAGACTGAAGGAGTCATTGCAACTAAGTGACACACACAATTCTGGATTGGATCGTTTTGATAGAAAAGACATTATTGAGACAATCAGTGAAACGTGAATGAAATGTGCAAATTAGGTGGCGGTGATGTATCCGTGTAAATTTCATTTTGCTGGTGGATGTAGGAGAATGTCCTTGTCTGTCGGAAATGTTCACTGAAGTATTCGTGGCTGATGGGCATCAGGTCAGCAACTTATATTCAAGTAGTTCAAGAAAAAGAAAGTTTATCATACTGTTCTTGCACTTTTTCTTTATGCTTGAAATATTTGAAAACAAAAGGGAAAAGAAAACGACAAAGACAATGAAAGGGGGCACCTGGGTAGCTCAGTCTGTTAAGTATCTGACTCCTGATCTCGGCTCAGGTCATGATCTTATGGTTCATTGGATCGAGCCCTGCATCAGGCTCTGCAACAGTGTGGAGCCTGCTTGGGATTCTCTCTCTCTCCCTCTTTCTCTCTGCCCTTCTCTGCTCACTTGCACTCTCTCTCTCTCTCTCTCTCTCTCTCTCTCAAAACAAAGAAATAAGCATTAAAAAAAAAGGCACATGAAAGAATACACGGATGAGAAAGCCAGCAGACAAATCAAGACAGTGGACCATTGTAGGGGTGCCTGGGTGGCTGAGTTGTTTAAGCATCCGACTCTTGATTTCGGCTCAGGTCATGATCGCACAGTTGTGAGATTGAACCCTGCATGGGCTGAGCTGAAAGCCTGCTTAAAATTCTTCCTCTCTGCTCCTCCCCACACCCCCGCTCTCTCTAAAATTAAAAAAAAAAAAAAATAGTGGACCATTGTATGGTACAACTGACGAGGTTTCCTCAGTATGTCAGTGAGATGAAAAAGGGCAGGAATCAGGGGGAGGGGCTAAGCTAGGCAAAAGGGTTATAAGAGACACAATAAACCAGTGTGGATCCTGATTCCAACCAAAGAGCAGTAAAAAAGACACTTTAAAGTCACTCAGGGAAATCTGAACAAGGACTATTAGATATTACTAAGTAATTCTTGCTAATATTTAAAATGTGAAAAGCCATTGGGATTACGTGAGAAAATGTGCTTTCTCCCCCTAGATGCACATTCGAGCACATGGAAGCAAAATAACATGAGCCCTGGGGTTGGCTTTAAAATACTCCAGGAAAAGGGGCACCTGCCTGGCTCAGTTGGTAGAGCATGTTGACTCTTGATCTCGGGGTTGTAAGTTCGAGCCCCACACTGAGTGTAGAGATTACTTAAAAATAAAAAATTTCAAAAATAAAATACTTCAGAAAAAGGAGACAGAGCAATCCAGTGGAGAGAAACTTTGGATAATTGTTGAATCTGGGTGGTGGGTATTATATGAGGCAGCGCGGGCTGCCACAACAAAATACCCCAGCCTTACACACAGAAATTTATTTCCTCACAGTTGTGGAGGCTAGAAGTCCAAGATCAAGGTGTTGGCAAGTTTGGTTCTTCTGAGGCCTCTCTGCTGGGCTTGCGGGTGCAGCCTCCTTGCTGGTCCTCACACAGTCATCCTTGGTCTGTGCTGTCTGTGTCCTCATCACCTCTCCTTCTGAGGACACTAGTCCTATTGAGTAAGGGACCACCCATATGACCTCCTTTTACCTTAGTTACCTCTTTAAAGGCCCTGTCTCGGGGCGCCTGGGTGGCGCAGTCGGTTAAGCATCCGACTTCAGCCAGGTCACGATCTCGCGGTCCGGGAGTTCGAGCCCCGCGTCGGGCTCTAGGCTGATGGCTCAGAGCCTGGAGCCTGTTTCCGATTCTGTGTCTCCCTCTCTCTCTGCCCCTCCCCCGTTCATGCTCTGTCTCTCTCTGTCCCAAAAATAAATAAACGTTGAAAAAAAAAATTAAAAAAAATAAATAAATAAAAAATAAAAGCCCTGTCTCCAAATATGGTCACATCCTGAAGGATTGGGGGTTAGGGCTCCAACAGATGAATTTGGGAGGGGGGCAGGGGCACCAGGCAATTTACAACAGGCAGATGGGATTTTATTAGACCATTCTCTCGCTTTGGTGAATACTTAATTCTTCAAACTAAAACCTGTTTCATGATAAAAATCAATGCAGAACCAGAAAGCGAAGCTAGCCAGTGTAGATGGATCTTTTGAGGAGTTCTGCTGCAGAAGATGTCGGAGAAATGAGGCCATGCCTGGAGGTGGGCTATGAGGTCAAGGGAGTATTTTTTTTCTTTAAAAATTACTGTTATTATGGCATATTTGTATGCTAATAGGAAAGATCCAATAGGGAGAAAATTTTGATGTACAATGGAAGAGAGAGGGGATAATTGCAGTGGAAAACCTTTGGGTTGGCAGAAGGTCTGGAATATTCTGATTGGGAGGGAGTGCTGCCCATCTCCGTGTCCCCTTAGGGAGGAAAGCAGACTGTGGGAGGCAGCTGCGCAGTGGGAAGCGGGAATCCTCTCCCAAGTGATTATGTGTCCTCAGTGAAACATGAAGCAAGGGCATCCATCAGCTGAAGGGGAGGAGAGTGGCTGGAACAGGGAAATGTAGAAGAAATGCCAGGAATTAGTGAGCTCCTCTTTTGAGGGTCAGAGCTTTGATCTGCAAATATTGTCTCCCAATCTGTAGCTCGACTTCATCCTTTCAAAGCGGTTTCTCTCCGAACTACAGTTTTCACTTTCTTTTTTATTTGGAAATCCAGAGTCCGACGCTTAACCAACTGAGCCACCCAGGCACCCTTACAGTTTTCAGTTTCAATGAAATCTAATTTGTCAATTGTTCCTTTTCTAGGTCCTCCTTTTGGGGTTAAGCCTAAGAACTTTTGGCTTAGCCCCAGATCCTGAAGATTTTCTCCCATATTTTTCCTAAAATTTTTATAGTTTTTACCTGTCACAAGGAGGCATGTGATTCGTCTTGAGTTACTTTCCGTTTAAGGTGTGAGACCGAGCTCAAGGTTCATTTCTTGGCCTATGCGTGTTGCTTCAGCATTTGTTGAAAGGGCAATCTCTCCTCATTGAATTGATTTTGCACTTCGGTAAAAGTGTCTACAGACTACCCTCTTTGTGTCAGGTCTATCTGGGGGTTCTCTATTCTGTTCCGTTGATCTATATGTCTAGCCCTTTGGCAATATTACACAGTATTAGTTACTTTACCTATATACTAAGCCTTAATGTCGGGTAGGATGAGTCCTCCCACCTTATTATTCTTTTTCAAGATTATTTTAGCTCCTAGAGGGACTTTTGTATTCCATATAAACTTTAGAATAAGCTTGTCTGTTTCTGCAAAAAAATCTTGCTGGGATCTTAATAGAAATTGCAATAAACCTATAGATCAATTTGTCGAGAACTGACATCTTCACTGTGTTGAGTCTTCCAATCTATGAACACAGTATGTCTCCCCAAGTATTTGGGTCTTGTTTGATTTCTTTTATCAGCTTTTCATCATACTAACGGAGCCAAGGTGGGGCAGAGATAAGTGTTGCGTCTGATGTCTTGCACTGGAAGCTTGGTGCAATTTTCAAGAAGAAAATTATTACGAATTGGTGAAGACCTTGAACAAGTTTGACTAAAAGAATTTTCATAGTCTGGTTGAGAGTGGATTGTTCCCGAGTCACTCATTTTCTGCTGGGGCAAAACCCCCCAAAGAGGGTGAGCTGGGGGCCAGGCATGAAGGAAGAAGGGACCCCTTTGCAGGCAGCTAGGGATTTGCCACCAGCTTCCAGGATGGGCTGAAGGGGCAAGGCGTCTGGATCGTGGAACCGGGCCTTGGGGACCAAAGGGGGCCAGAGGACTCGGCCAGGCCCTCGCCCCCGGTTCCACCCTGGCTTTGCAGGGACCCTCGGTCCTCCTACCCAGGCTGAGCCTCCCGCCGGCTCCGGGTCGCTGGGGCCAGGACGCACCGCGCAGTAGCTGGAGGCCCCACGAGAGGGCGCCCGAGCTCAGCGCCTGCGGTGAAGGCAGGCGCGGGGCTGCCGAAGGACCGAGGGGGCGACCCGCTACCGGCCCGGCGGGTCCCGGCAAGCCATGCCCCTCAAGAGGATAAGCTTTAGTTGAGAAACACAGCAGAGCCCTAACAAGTTTTTGTTGATTGAATGAATGCATTATAAACTCAGTTACACTGAGAAAGTCGAGGTTTAACTTATATCCCCACCCTATTCCATCCCCAGACCTTTACATCTTAAAAGAAGACTCTGGAAGACAGCAATTCTCGCTCAGAGCTTTGTGCTCTCTCTTTGGAGAAGAAGCGTCCGAAGGATGGCGTGGGTGGTGGGAGCAGCGATCTGGTCCCACCGGCCCTGCCCTGCGTTACCCCCTGCCCTGCGTTACCGTCTCTACTCAAAGGTGCAGCTAGGATGCCCCCAGGCCCCAGGGAATTCCCTTACCCTGAACCAGTGTGTTTCAGGTTGACAACACCTCAGGGCCAGAGGGAAGGTGAGGTGTCACCTGGGCAGGGTAAATTGCTTCAACCACCCCCCCTTCCCCTCCACCTCCCCAAGGACTCTCCTTCCCTTACCCCCACCCCTGGTTCAGACACAGGTTGGTTGTGGCTGTTCAACCCTCCCTGTCTTGGGCGTTTCTTCTCCAAGAGGCCTCCTTAAAGAGCTCCCCCTGATGCTCCTCCGTTGTTGTGATGGCAGAGCAGAGCTTGTAGTTCTGTAGACCCAAGTTCAAATCCTTGTTAACCAGCTGGGTGATGTGTGGCAGGTTACTGTTAAAAAACAAAATCCAACCGAGTAAATCTGAACGTCTAATTGGCTTTATTAAGAGATTCCTGAATAGGTCAGCATCTCCTCTAGCAAGTAGAGAGATGTTCCGAGGAGTCGTACAAAATAGGTTTTTATAGGAAGGAGGGTGGGGTTAAGAAGTTATTGGAAAAAGAAAAGAAAGGATTGTTTCAGGCTAGGACTTCCTTCTGGGGGGAAGGGATGGGCAGGGCTTTTATCTTGCAGATTATTTCACTAGGGCTGATCAGAAAATTAAGATTGACTTTTATTTATTTTTATTTTATTTTAATTTATCTTAATGTTTATTTATTTTTGAGAGCGAGAGAAAGAGCGTGAGCGGGGGAAGGGCAGAGAGAGGGAGACACAGAATCTGAAGCAGGCTCCAGGCTGCTGTTCGCACAGAGCTCGACTCGGGGGCTCCAAACTCAGGAACCGTGAGATCATGACCTGAGCCCAAGTCCTTTTACTGAGATAAAAAAAATAAAAGGTCACATTCCTGGAATAGTTTGAAACTGTAGTTGTGGCTTGTAGTCTTGGTTTGCTGTTGTGGGGTCCATAGGACTCCAATTTGGGCTTGTTTTTTTTTTTTTTCTTTTTTAGCATTACTTCATCTTTCAAACCTCTTTTTCCTCCCATTTACACGGAGAAATGGGATTACTGAAGGCACTGCCACGTGAGTAGCTTGAGGATTAAACGAGTCGTTCTATTAAATCCTTAGAACAGGACTGTGCCGTTTGTACCTTTTCCTTGTTGTAGAGCAGGTGGCCATTTCTTCCTCAGCGGACCCAGGCTCTTCCAGGGCAGGGGGCAGTTTCCTGCACCCGGGGCCAGGCTCAGTGCATGCTGATGGTGGGGGGGTGGGGTGGGGAATAGAATTCCAACATCTGAATTGATACAAACTTTCAGACCAGAGCAGCTTTTTATAACGGAAAGATAAAATACACCTATAGGCCCATCCATTAGACTCTTAGCTGACTTCCCATTAGCAGCGATATCTGCCGGAAGACCATGGAGTAGTATGTTTAAAGCCCCGAGCTTATGTGCAGCTAAATAGTCAGGCAGGAACAAAGACAGAATGAAGATATTTGCAGACATAGCAAGACACAGAGAATTTACCTCCCATGGGATGCACCTCACAAAGAAAGAGCGACTCAGCGAGACACGCACCCAGAGGAAGACACGGGGCACCATAAACAACAGACAGCACAGACGTGGATCAAATATGTTAGCAAATTCAAAGAATGGCCGACTTCAAAAAAGAAAGGTTTTGTGATTTTAAAGAGGTGAAACTTGGGGCTCCTGGGTGACTCAGTCAGTTGGGCGTCCAGTTCTTGCTCAGGTCATGGTCTTGTAGCTCCTGAGTTCGAGCCCTGCATCAGGCTCTGCTCTGACAGTGGGGAGCCTGCTTAGGATTCTCTCTCCCTCTCCTTCTTTCTCTGCCCCTTCCTGCCTCTCTCTCTCTCTCTCTCAAAATAAATAAATAAACTTAAAAAAAGTGGGGCGCCTGGGTGGCTCAGTCAGTTAAGGGTCCAACTTCGGCTCATGAGTTCGAGCCCCACGTCAGGCTCTGTGCTGACATGTCAGAGCCTGGTGCCTGCTTAGGATTCTGCGTCTCCCTCGCTCTCTGCCCCCACCCTCCTAATGCTCTGTCTCTGTCTCTCTCTCAAAAATAAGAAAAATTTTAAAAAAATTTTAAAAAATGAAAATCATCTTAAAAATTAAAAAGGTGAAACTTAAACGCTAAAAGGACAGTAAAAACAGGGCCGGACAGGAAGTTGCCGACTCAGCAGGTCCCAAAAGGCCACACCACAAACTGACAGTGGTGGGGGGTGGGCAGCAGCTGATCCAGCCCCTGGCTTCCTCAAAGGACTCAGGAACTAGCAGCCCCCACACAGCTGAGACTGGGTGTGACGGGTGGGGGTAAACAGGGGTAAGTGGTTGAAAGCTCTTCAGGAACCAGCTAGACCCCTGGATCTCAGCCCACCCCCATGCCCCCCACTCCACGCTCCAACTGCTGGGCCGAGCCCGCTCCCACGCCGGCAGAGGTCTGGGGGATTACTTTGAGATGGAGAAAACCAGGTAAGAGGGATGAAGACTGAAGCCAAGGAAAAAGGAATTCAGTTAATATATGCTTTATGAATGCAGAAACTGCCTTGCCTTCTTCCCCCACAAGCTCTCCAAGAAGAAAGAGTGAAAAGGTGTCACACTGGGCCTACACCCGAAGGCCCATCCAGAGGGCCCCGTGGGCTCAGGGCTTCCAGAGAGCTTTGTGGCTCTGGCTCTCGGTCGTAAACACACAAGCAAGGATTGTCAGCATCTGAGAAAGCCTCCAACGTGAAAGACAGGGGCCAAAACAGCATTACAAAGCAGCCGGCACAAACAGACTAGAAAATCAGAAGACAAAAATAATAGAGCTATCAGAAATACCCTTGGAGGCAAAAGAGGTTTCGCATCCATGAAATGAGAGCAGGAGGCAGTTCCGTTTCTTACCAAGGTGCTGAACTGGCATAGCTTCCGGCTCCCTCTGTAGAAATCCGTGCCAGAGAAACTTTACGGGGAGAACACCAAGAAGGCTCTGAGGACCCCTGGGGGCCACTGGACTTGCTGTCTTGCTTCTCCCCTGCCATCACTTGGGGATAAATGGTGTCTGCTCTGTGCATAGATGCCGTGACTCAGACTTGTCTGGTCCAGGGGTCGGCGGGAGTGAAATGGAAGGCCTCCACCTGTGAGCAGCTGAGAAAAATAGAGACGGATTATTCCTGGGTGGTCTTCGCCCCGCCCCTCACTCTGCAAACCCCAGAGCTGGTAAATTATGATCTAAGAAGTATCACCTCCTAAGGCTGCTTTCCCTGGGAAGAAGGGCGTGTGTGTGTGTGTGTGTGTGTGTGTGTGCACGTGTGTGCACGTGCGTGTGCGTGTGTGTGTCCCTGATGTAAGAAGTTGTTTTGCAGGGTGAGCGCTGAGGTTTTCTGATGTCTGCGGCCCTCCACCCAAAGTCTCATCTGCCCCACACCCACCCCCCGCCCACAGAGTAGCCAGAACCCCAGGGGAAAACGAACACCGAGAAGGACAAATATTTCAAAAGAAAAACAACATATTGGGTTTCAGATTCCATCAGAGGCATAAATATTAGAACAGATGGGCCAAATTTTCTAATTAGCCTCATAAACATAGAAAGATAAGGGAAGATATTAGTAACATGAAACAAAATAAGAAAACAAGAAAGAACCAAGCAGAAACACAGAATTGGGGATGAAAAATGTAATAGCTAAAATATAATATTAGACACAGAAAACATAAGAGTTGCGATAACAGAATAGCCAGGGTTTTTACAGGCTGAAGAGTGAATTGGAGGGTTGGGCTGAGGAAATCCTCCAAGAAGGAAGATGGAAAGAAGAAATAGAAAATAGAGAAGAGAGGAGAAGAGTCAGTTAAGTGTCCCACTCTTTTTTTTTTTATTTTTAAAAATGTTTTTATTTATTTTTGAGAGAGAGAGAGAGAGAGATAGCACATGAGTAGGGGAGAGGCACACACACACACACACACACACACACAGAATCCAAAGCAGGCTTCAGGCTCTAAGCTGTCAGCATAGAGCCCCACGCAGGGCTCAAACTCACAAGCTGTGAGATCATGACCTGAGCCGAAGTCAGACGCTCAACTGACTGAGCCACACAGGCGCCCCAAACGTCCCACTCTTGATGTGGGCTCAGGTCATGATCTCCTGGTTCATGGGTTCGAGCCCCTCATTGGGCTCTGTGCTGACAGCATGGAGCCTTTTGGGGATTCTCTCTCTCCCTCTCTCTTTACCCACCCCCCCACTCACATGCTCTCTCTCTCTCTCTCTCTCTCTCTCGCTCTCAGAATAAATAAACTTTAAAAAAGAAAATAGGGAGGTGCCTGGGTGGCTCAGGTGGTTAAGCATCCAACTTCAGCTCAGGTCATGATCTCATGGGTTCCAGTCCCACATCAGGCTCTGTGCTGACAGCTCAGAGCCTGGAGCCTGCTTCGGATTCTGTGTGTGTGTGTCTCTCTCTCTACCTCTCCCCTGCTCACACTCCATCTCTTTCTCTCAAAAATAAACAAACATTAAAATTTTTTTTTGAAGGGAGAAGTGTCCAAGAATTATGGCTACTCTATCTACCACACTGGGGTCGGATTTTTCTTCTCAACGCATCCTGCGTGGGATGAACAAAGATTGATGACTTCCATCAATTTTAGAAAATTCTCAGCTGTAATCTCTCCCATTCTCTATTTTCTCCTCTTGGACTCTTGTCAGACATCTACCAGATTACCTCATGATATCTTTTAACCCTTTTTCCAGTTTCTGTGCCCTCGGCTGTCCTAGATTATTGGCGATTCCTCGTCCGGATCCTCCAGTTCACTAGCCTCTCAACTGTCTTCAGTTGGGTCCAATCTGCTAGTCAGCCCTGAACTTTTTGTTTTAAAATGATATCTTTCATTTCTCAAAGTACTGCGTGTGTGTCAGTGTTGGTCAGCTCCCCCCGAGTTTTGATAATCTTCCACTGGTAGCCCAGTTTTGTCATTCAGGCTCTTGTTTCTTTATACTCACTACATAATCTGTCTCCTCTAATGATTCCAGTAACTGATATCCTGGGGGACCTAACCCTCTTGTTGGCTGTTACTCCTGACCCTCACCCAGGAGAATTTGCTCTCTTTGGAATTTTTTTTACAGATTTTATTTTGAAGTAACCTCTACACCCAACGTGAACCTTCAACCCACAGCCTCAAGATCACGTGTCACATGCTCCCCCAACAGAGCCAGCCAGGCTCCCCTGGAGATTTTTTATTATGAGCCCTCATGGATAGATATTAAAGATATTCATCTGTGGGGGTCTTTGGGCCCTACCTGAGGATGAATTTCTCCAGAGAAGGTTTGCGTTTGCTTTGTCTAGCATGCCGAGGGATGTACTGAACCAAGGCCGTAGTCACCTGAGCCATCTTTGAGGGTCCCCGCTTATCGTAGGTGTTTTGAGTTTAGGTCGTCTTTGGTGCTGGCCAAAACGTTATCGTGCATCACTTCCAAGCATGGACATTTGCACTCAGGGTGATCCCATCTGTCCCATATGCTTATAATGTCACACTTTGGTTTCAGCTCCCATGGTCCCCTGGAGATTTCACTTACTCTTGCAGGATAGATATGATGGTGGCAACAAGACATGGCAAGTATAACACCCTCCTTCTGCTGCTTCCAGAAGTGAACGTCCTAGGAATTATTTACTACGAAAATACCCAGAAGAAAAACAACAGAACTAACAAAAGAACTCAGCGAAGTTGCTGAGTTTGACATTAAAACCCATAATAGTTCTATACACAAGTAATAACCGATTAGAAAATATAACAGAAAAAAAATGTCATTCACAATTGCAATAAACTTTAAGATACTTAGGCATAAATCTAACGAAAGCTATGCGAGACCTTTATGGAGAAAAATCACAAAATATCACTGAAGAACATAAAAGAAGATCCGAATAAATGGAGATTTTTAAATGTTCATAGGCAATATTCATGGGTTGGAAGATACTATCATAAAGGTGTCAGCTCTTCTGAATTTAATCTATAAATCCCATACGGTACAAGTGAAAATTCCTGTGAAATTTTTTGTGGTGCTTGACAAGCTTTTTTAAATATTAATATGGAAAAAAAAAGAAAGAAAGAAAGAGAAAAAGGAAAGCGAAGATAATTGTGAAGGGGTGTAACAAGGGTGGGGGCGGGAAGGGGGGAAGTTTCCATACAAGATATGAAGATTTATTATAAAGTCGTACTAAGACATTGCGGTATTAGCACAGGGACCGAAAAGTAGCTCCACGGATGCAAATTGAGTAGAGTCCAGAAAATAAACTCACTCATATTTGGAAACCTGATATATGAGAGAGGCTGCATTACATTAGCAGGGAAAAGAAGGACTATTTAATAAATGAGGCTGGCACAAATGATGATCTTTATTGGATAATCAGTCGTCGTAGATACCATACAGAAACTCTTTGTAGATTGAAGACTTTAATGTGAAAAACAAAACTTTGTAATTCTTAGAAGAAAGCAGAGTAGAATATCTTCGTGATTTCAGGTTGGGAAGAGAAGGATATCTTAAGACACAAAACCTCCCAATTATAGAAAATGATTGATAAATTTGACCTCATTAAATTTAAAAACTCTTGTACAACAAAAGATACTATGAATGCAGTTAAAGACAAAACAAATTGGAGAAATTTCTTTTTCCCTCTCTGCTGGAATAATCTTAATTTTTGTCATTTCATAGTTACTGGGTGTCAACCGTGCCCTCACTATAGGAAGAAGAAGGGTATTTTCTTTTTTTTTTAACTTTCTTTTTAATTTTTTAAAATTTACATACAAATTAGCATATAGTGCAACAATGATTTCAGGAGTAGATTCCTTAGTGCCCCTTCCCCATTTAGCCCATCCCCCCTCCCACAACCCCTCCCATAACCCTCAGTTTGTTCTTCATATTTATGAGTCTCTTCTGTTTTGTCCCCCTCCCTGGTTTTATATTATTTTTGTTTCCCTTCCCTTAGGCTCATCTGTTTTGTCTCTTAAAGTCCTCATATGAGTGAAGTCATACAATTTTTGTCTTTCTCTGACTGACTCATTTCACTTAGCGTAATACCCTCCAGTTCCATCCACGTAGTTGCAAATGGCAAGATTTCATTCTTTTTGATTGCCGAGTAATACTCCATTGTATATATATACCACATCTTTATCCATTCATCCGTCGATGGACATTTGGGCTCTTTCCATACTTTGGCTACTGTTGATAGTGCTGCTGTAAACATGGGGGTGCATGTGCCCCTTCAAAACAGCATACCTGTATCTCTTGGATAAATACCTACTAGTGTAATTGCTGGGTCGGAGGGTAGTTCTATTTTTAGTTTTTTGAGGAACCTCCATACTGTGTTCCAGAGTGGCTGCACCAGCTTGCATTCCCAGAGAAATTTTTTGCAATGCAAATAACCAGCAATGAGTTAGCATCTAGAATATATTAAAAAGTCCTACACGTTTTGTTTTGAAGTTTATTTATTTATTTTGAGAGAGAGAATGAGTGGGGGAGGGGCAGAGAGAGGGAGAGAGAGATCCCAAGCAGGCTCCACACTGTCAGTGCAAGGCTCGATGGGGTGGAGGAGGGGAGCTCAAAGGCATGGACCATAATAAGATCATGTCCAGAGCCAAAGTCAGTCACTACCAATTGAGCCACCGGGGGGCCACTTACAAGTTGTTCTTTTAAAAGACACAGGGGCACCTGGGTGCTCACTCGGTTAAGGGTCCATGGAACTTCGGCTCAGGTCATGATCTCACAGCTTGTGAGTACGAGTGTCACATCCGGCTCTCCACTGTCAGCACAGAGCCTGCTCTTCTGGTCCCCTCCGCTTCCTTGTCTCTCTGCCCCTCCCCTGCTTGCGCTCTCTCTCTCTCTCTCTCTCTCTCTGTCTTTCAAAAATCAAGATTAAAAAAATAAATAAAAAGGCACAATAAAAAATGGCAAATGATGCAAGTAGGCATTTCAAATCGTAAGGTCCCTGGGGCGCCTGGGTGGCTCAGTCTGTTAGGCGTCTGAATTCAGTTCAGGTCATGACCTTGTGGTTCATGAGTTCGAGCCCCACATCAGGCACTGTGCTGACAGCTCAGAGCCTGGAGCCTGCTTCAGATTCTGTCTGTCTCTCTCTCTCAATCTGCCTCTCCCCCACTTGTACTCTCTCTCTCTCTCTCTCTCTCTCAAAGATAAATAAACATTAAAAAAAAACAATCAAATCGTAGGGGCCCAGATGGTCAATAAGCCAACCTGAAAAACTTCTTGACATCAAAAGTAATCAGAAAATTGTACATTAAATATATGCCAAGACATCCTCAGATATTAAACATCTAGTATTAATACATGTTTACACTTAAAAACATTTTTTTAAACATTTTATTTATTTTTGAGAGACAGAGAGAGCATGAGCAGGGGAAGGGCAGAGAGAGAGGAAGACACAGAATCTGAAGCAGGCTCCAGGCTCTGAGCTGTCAGCACAGAACCCGACGCGGGGCTCGAACTCACAAACCGCGAGTTCGTGACCTGGGCTGAAATCGGATGCTCAACCTACTGACCCACCCAGGCGCCCCGTGTTTACACTTTTAAGGGTGCAAGCCGGTATAATCACTTTCAAGGGCAATTTGGGAAAATCTAGCGATGCTGAGGGCTATGTCCTTACACCCGGCAATCCTCCCCGCTGGGCGTAACTCCTAGGAAAATCATTATGCACGTGCGTCATTATGCATGTGCGTAAGGAGACCGCAAACAGAAATGCTCACCCCAGCACTGTTTGTGATAATGAAAAACTGGAATCACGTGAGGATGGATAACCGAATACAGAGCCACTTTTACAGTAAATGCAAGAGCTACATATATCGACGTGGATGCCTCTAAAACCAGCGTCTCAATCAAGCAAATTATAGAAAAATGCACGCTGTCTGATGCCGTTTATAAAAAGTTCCAGAATATGCAAAACTAGCGTGCGTATGGTTTATGGTTATGGTTACTACATAAACTTGTGGGGAAAGTATAAAAACATGGATGGGAAGTCAATACAAAAAAAAATGTTAAAAATTGATAAAGCTGAGTATTTGATGAAGTGGGCACATGGGTATTTCATTATAGCATTCTCTTTACTTGTCTCGGTTTTTGAAATATTTATTTTTGAAATAAATAGAGCACTCCATAGCTGGGGGTGGGGGACGGATTCAAGAGGGGCAAGGCCCCGTTGGTGGCTTTGGCAGTGGGGGAGGGAGAGGTGGCAGGTGGCTGGGGGAAGGGTGTGGAGAGATGGGGACAGAAGGTGGGATTTAGATTTGTCCCTGTGGATGTGGCTATGTTTTTGCTTTGTTTTGTTTTGTCTTGAACACTACGTGGATGGGGAGGCTAGGTAAAAATGTTAAAGTCGGACAATTTCAAGGGTTGCCCCTAAGGTAGCACAGCGCTGGCTTGGGTATAATCCATTCAGTGGTTTTGTTGGCAACCCGGTCGTAATTCCACTGCTGTTCAAACCCATGTGCAGGGAGACCCACGCGAGGACCTTCAGTGTGGCAGCCATCCCCGTGTGCCACCAAAGGCGGATGGATAAGCAGTCTGTGTGGAACCCTATCATACCTATTTTAGGTCTTTGCCAGACTAATCCCTTGAAATCTTGAGAAGCTTAACTAAAAAGCTTCTGCACAGCAAAAGAAACCATCAACAGAATGAGAAGCAACCTACAGCATGGGAGAAGAGATTTGTACAGCATATATCCGATAAGGGGTTAATACTCAAAATATATGAAGAACTCGTAGAACTCAATAGCAAACAAAAACAAAAACAAAAAACCCAATTAAAAAATGGGCAGAGGAACTGAATAGACATTTTCCCAAAGAAGACATACAGATGGCCAACAAGTACATGAAAAGGTGCTCAACATCACTGGTCATCAGGGAAACGCTAATCAAAACTGCAATGAGGTGTGAGCATGAGGTAGCCTATTACAATGGCTACCATAAAAAAAGACAAGAGGTAAGTGTTAGGGAGCATGTGGGGAAAGAGAACCCTTGTCCACTGTTGGTGGGAATGCAAATGGTGCAGCCACTGCCGAAAGCAGTATGGAGGGTTTTCAAAAAATTACACATAGAACTCCCTATGATCCAGCAATCACACTTCTGGGTTTATTTTCAAAGGAAATGAAAACAGGGTATCAAAGAGATATCTGCACTCCCGTATCCATTGCAACACTATTCACAATAGCCAAGACATGGAGACAACCTATGTGTTCACCAACAGGTAAACGGATAAAAAAGATGTGAATATATAAATATATATATATATATATATATATACACACAGTGGCATAGTATTCAAATTTGCAACCACGTAGATGGCCTTGAGGGCACTATGCTAGGTGAAATAAGTCAGACGGAGAAAGACAAATACTGCATGGTATCACTTATATGCGGAATCTCAAATTAAAAAGGTCAAATTCATAGAAACAGAGAGTAGAAAAGTAAGTTGCCAGGGGCCGGGGGGAGGGGAAGCAGGGAGAGTAAAAGATACAAACTTTCAGCCATAAAGTGAATGAGGCTGGGCGCCTGGGTGGTGCAGTCGGTTAAGCGTCCGACTTCAGCCAGGTCACGATCTCGAGGTCCGTGAGTTCGAGCCCTGCGTCAGGCTCTGGGCTGATGGCTCAGAGCCTGGAGCCTGTTTCCGATTCTGTGTCTCCCTCTCTCTCTGCCCCTCCCCCGTTCATGCTCTGTCTCTCTCTGTCCCAAAAATAAATAAACGTTGAAAAAAAAAAAATTAAAGATGAATGAGGCTGAAGGATCCAATGTATAACATAGTGACTATAGCTGATAACACTGAATTGTATAATTGAAGTTTGCTGAGAGCAGACTTTACATGTTCTTGTAGAAAAGAAAATAAACAGGGGCACCCTGGCTGGCTCAGTCGGTAGAGCATGTGACTCTTGATCCCGGGATCATGAGTTTGAGCCCCACATTGGGTGTAGAGATTACTTAAAAAAATAAAATCTAATATATATATGTGTGTGTGTGTGTGTGTGTGTGTGTGTGTGTATGTGTGTGAGGTGATGGGTGTGTTAATTAACTAGATGGGAGGAATCTGTTCACAATGTATACATATATCAAATCATCACAAATGTACGCCTTAAATATCTTTTAATTTTATTTGCTGATGCCTTTCAATAAAGCTAAAGAGAGGGAAATTATCCATTTTCCCATGATACGAAAATGTGAATACACATGTATAGTCATTTGTCATGTGACTCTTCTTGTGGTGGCCTTTGCCTTACAGACTTTTAAAAAGTTTCTACATAGCCGAATCTATCAATCTTTTTTTTTTTAATTAAGTAATCTCTATGCCCAACATGGAGCTTGAACTCAAGACCCCAAAGTCGACAGTCACGCTCTACCCACGGAGCCAGCCAGGTGCCCCCATCAATCTTTTCTTTTATGGCGTTTAGGTTTTCTTTTGTACTTTAAAAGATTCTCTTCACCTTCAGTTCTAAAAACTTCTCCTATGGTTAAAAAAAAAAAATGAGATCAATATATACCAATATGAGTAGATCTCAAATAGTGTTTAGCGAAAAAAAAAAAAAAAAACAAGGCGCCTAATGATATGTGCAGCATAACAGCGGTTTATGTAAATAAAAACTGCAAAAACAGTTACATATTTTCTGTGAACACAGTTATGTACATGAAATGCATTTTTAACAATTGGAAGGAACTCACCAAATTCATCACAGTGTTCCTCCTGGTGGTGGGAGGCGATTAGAATGGGGTGGATGTGGACGTCAGGAGAGACATTAGCTTTATTTGTTATGCTACATTGTCTCAGTAAAGGACACTGTATTCGTATGTTATTTATATACGTTTGAAAGGTGTAAACATAAAATGCAAGAAAGAAAAGCAATAATGCCAAGATGTTTTACAGAGGTCATTTCTTGGGGGCCAGAGTATAGACAATGACATCTTTTTCCTTGCATTTCTTGGGTATTATTTTCATAAAAGATTTGAACTGTTTGCCATTCAGGGAGGTGAGGAAGAGCAAATAAAGTATTGCATATAGGACAGTTTGTCCGTAAGAAAAGGTGTGTTACAATAATTCAGTCCCAATACATATTTGCTGGTTTGGAGGCAGCGAAAGGGCCACAAGCCGCTTTGGAGACGAAGAGCAGAAACCGGACTCTTCTGCTGTGCTGGGGACGGAGGCACGGGTGTGTGGGTGAAGGGGGGTGCTGGCAACTCAGCAGGGTGGGAGTGGGGTTGACTGTTGTCAAGAACCCAGGCTTTTGAGTAAGACTCGCTTGGGTTCAATTTCTTACTCTGCCTCTAAGTGGCTATATACATTTCAGGCACATCACTTAAGCTGTCTGAGCCTCAGTTTCCTCAGCTGTCAAATGGGGGTAATAATGCTTACTTTGCAGAGGTGCTAGTAATCACTGAGCCAGCTCTGGAAATCTTAAACTTGTTTAGTTCTGTCCTGCAAATACCCACCGCCATTAAGGGTTCAGAATCCTGTCCCCTTTTTCTGGGGCTTTAAAAGGGTATGGAAATGGGGGGGGGGGGGCGGGGGGGGAGGGGCAGGGAGGGGCTGCACGGTGTAGCATTTAGGCAGGAAAGCCAAAAGGCAAATCCTGTAAAGCATTGCCTCTGCTGGTGGCCATCAGCCCAGGGTGAATGCTGGTGGAAAGGGCAGTGATGTGGTGGATGTGGGTGCACGTGGGTGTAATTATCAGAATGGAGGAGAGGTGCTCCCAGGCAATGACTGGCTGGGTGCCAGTGTTTCAAATAACCCTCCCTGTAGTGGGTTTGGCCGAGTCTACCCCTTGAGCCCTTCCTTTTCACGTAAGGCTCCTCCTCTTCTTAGGAAACTACTTGCAGGAAAAGCCTCCTTCCTCCTCTTTCCTTTCAGAATAACACTTGATGGCTCATCAACCTAGAGCTAGTTGCCTCTCTGGGAAGGTATAAGCCCCCTCCCCTTCTGGAGCAGCAAAAGAAGGGCAGGCAAAGGGAAGAAAGCCTGAACTCTCACCCCTGCAGCAAGGGGAACTGAGACCGGGCGACGCCTGGCAGGTGGCAGGTGCCCACCACGTTATTGTAGCCGAAGTGCCTTTCTCCAAACACTGGATAAGCAAGTGATATTAATAAGAACCCGACAAATTGAAGAACTGCTGATTTAAATCTTTAAATTCTACTGCTCCTTGTGGGTCCCCAAGGAGGATTTTACACAAAAGGACTGCATGCTCTTCCCTTAACTTCTGCACCGTGGGGCTCTGGTCCAAGGAGTACATGCTAAGTGTCTCGTGGACGTACAGTCCCAAACACCATGTCAGAAATAGGTGATGTAATCGGATTACAGCAATTGTGATGATCATTCTTTGCCTTATGAAGCCTGGGCTTTCAGACTGTGGCTGACGGTTGGGGGGCCACCAGGCCCAAGCTCCCAATTCCATCATCTTGGGATGGATGGGTGATTATTAATTGTGGAGGGAGAGGACAAGGCGGGGCTTCCATATTTGAATCATCCGGAGAACTTCTTCAGGCCACACCACCTTCACCTCCCTCTCCGCACCTGTCTGAGCACCCCAGGGCCTCATGCATTCCCCCCTGAATCTCTAGCTGGCAAATACAGGGCCTGGTGCAAAGTAGGTGCTCAGCACATGTTGTTTTAATCAGAGTAGAGTTCTTTACCGGGGCATAGTTTTGGTGTTTGTTTTGTTTTGTTGTTTTGTTTTGCTTTCTTTTATGTAGGCCTAATGCCCAGCGCAGAGCCCAGTACTCCAGGTCATGAACTCAGGACCCCAAATTCAAGACCTGAGCAGAGATCTAGTGTTGGACGCCTAACCAACTGAGCCACCCAGGCGTCCATCCCTACCTGGGCATAGTTTTTAAAGAATTTTCTTATATCTAGGGTGAGGTAGATTAAAGTTTCTAAAGATTTGAAAAATAGATGATTGTATTTGGCTAGGTGGGGGGATATATTTTTCAACATTTATTTAATGAGGGGCGCCTGGGTGGCTCAGTTGGTTAAGCAACTGACTTCGGCTCGGGTCATGATCTCACAGTTCGTGGGTTTGAGCCCTGCATTGGGTTCTGTGCTGACAGCTTGGAGCCTGGAGCCTGCTTCAGATTCTGTGTCTCCCTGTCTCTCTGCCCCTCCCCCACTTGTGCTCTGTCTCTGTCTCTCTGTCTCTCTCTCTCTCAAAAATAAATTACAAAAATGTAAAAAAAATTTTTTTTTAAAAAAACATTTAATGAAAAATTTCAGACATAGATAAGAGTAGAGGAAATTGTTTGATGAACCCAGTGATGGGATTTTGCTCACAAGATTAGGTCAGCTTCTAACTTGTTGAGTGGGACTTATAAGCCCAGATTTTAAAAAAATGTTCATTCATTTATTTTGAGAGAGAAACAGCACGAGAGCAAGGGAGGGGCAGAGAGAGCGGGGAGAGAATCCTGATGCAGGCCTCGATCCCACAAAACATGTGATCATGACCTGGGCCGAGATCAAGAGTCGGACACTTAACCGACTGAGCCACCCAGGGGCCCCCAAGACCTTTTTTTAATTAAACTTTTTATTTTGAGATAACTGTAGGTTCACAGGCACCTGTGGAGATGATCCAGAGAGATCTCACGTGCCCTTTACTCACTTTCCTACAGTGGTAACATCTTAGGAAACTATAGCCCAAAATCCAAACCAGGAAAGTGACTTTGATACAATCTACTGATGCTGTAATTTTCCCAGTTTTACATGTACCTGTGTGTGTGTGTGTGTGTGTGTGTGTTTAGTTACTCATCACATGTGTAGCTTCGTGTATCTACCACAACAGTCTATCTATCCCCAGAGAACAGATCTATCCCCATAAGGATCCCCTTCTCTCACACCTCCAGTCAGGGGTTTTGAGTGTTTCGTGTGAGAGATTAAGGAGAGGGAGGCAAAAAAAAAGGACAGGACCTAGTATGACAAAATAAGAAATATACGTTTGATCTCTGCCCTGGTTCCTGGCACAGAGCTCCTAAAACCCTTGTAACTTCCTAAGAGATAGGAATGCTAAGAGCATCTTTTTTTCTAACATTTGGTATTTGACCTAGAGCTCCTATAGCCCTAAGAATATCCTGGGTGATAAGAGTGTTTTCTTTTTTTTTTTTTCTTCAATATATGAAATTTATTGTCAAATTGGTTTCCATACAACACCCAGTGCTCATCCCAAAAGGTGCCCTCCTCAATACCCATCACCCACCCTCCCTTCCCTCCCACCCCCCATCAACCCTCAGTTTGTTCTCAGTTTTTAAGAGTCTCTTATGCTTTGGCTCTCTCCCACTCTAACCTCTTTTTTTTTTCCTTCCCCTCCCCCATGGGTTTCTGTTAAGTTTCTCAGGATCCACATAAGAGTGAACACATATGGTATCTGTCTTTCTCTGTATGGCTTATTTCACTTAGCATCACACTCTCCAGTTCCATCCACGTTGCTACAAAGGGCCATATTTCGTTCTTTCTCATTGCCATGTAGTACTCCATTGTGTATATAAACCACAATTTCTTTATCCATTCATCAGTTGATGGACATTTAGGCTCTTTCCGTAATTTGGCTATTGTTGAGAGTGTTGCTATAAACATTGGGGTACAAGTGCCCCTATGCATCAGTACTCCTGTATCCCTTGGGTAAATTCCTAGCAGTGCTACTGCTGGGTCATAGGGTAGGTCTATTTTTAATTTTCTGAGAAACTTCCACACTGTTTTCCAGAGTGGCTGCACCAATTTGCATTCCCACCAGTAGTGCAAGAGGGTTCCCGTTTCTCCACATCCTCTCCAGCATCTATAGTCTCCTGATTTGTTCATTTTGGCCACTCTGACTGGTGTGAGGAGATATCTGAGTGTGGTTTTGATTTGTATTTACCTGATGAGGAGCAACATTGAGCATCTTTTCATGTGCCTGTTGGCCATCTGGATGTCTTCTTTAGAGAAGTGTCTATTCATGTTTTCTGCCCATTTCTTCACTGGGTTATTTGTTTTTCGGGTGTGGAGTTTGGTGAGCTCTTTATAGATTTTGGATACTAGCCCTTTGTCTGATATGTCATTTGCAAATATCTTTTCCCATTCTGTTGGTTGCCTTTTAGTTTTGTTGGTTGTTTCCTTTGCTGTGCAGAAGCTTTTTATCTTCATAAGGTCCCAGTAATTCATTTTTGCTTTTAATTCCCTTGCCTTTGGGGATGTGTCAAGTAAGAGATTGCTACGGCTGAGGTCAGAGAGGTCTTTTCCTGCTTTCTCCTCTAGGGTTTTGATGGTTTCCTGTCTCACATTCAGGTCCTTTATCCATTTTGAGTTTATTTTTGTGGACGGTGTGAGAAAGTGGTCTAGTTTCATCCTTCTGCATGTTGCTGTCCAGTTCTCCCAGCACCATTTGTTAAAGAGACTGTCTTTTTTCCATTGGATGTTCTTTCCTGCTTTGTCAAGATGAGTTGGCCATACGTTTGTGGGTCTAGTTCTGGGGTTTCTATTCTATTCCATTGGTCTATGTGTCTGTTTTTGTGCCAATACCATGCTGTCTTGATGATTACAGCTTTGTAGAACTGATACATGAATTCAGCAAAGTTGCAGGATACAAAATCAATGTACAGAAATCAGTTGCATTCTTATACACTAATAATGAAGCAAGAGAAAGACAAATAAACTGATCCCATTCACAATTGCACCAAGAAGCATAAAATACCTAGGAATAAATCTAACCAAAGATGTAAAAGATCTGTATGCTGAAAACTATAGAAAGCTTATGAAGGTAATTGAAGAAGATACAAAGAAATGGAAAGACATTCCCTGCTCATGGATTGGAAGAATAAATATTGTCAAAATGTCAATACTACCCAAAGCTATCTACACATTCAATGCAATCCCAATCAAAATTGCACCAGCATTCTTCTCGAAACTAGAACAAGCAATCCTAAAATTCGTATGGAACCACAAAAGGTCCCGAATAGCCAAAGTAATTTTGAAGAAGACAAAAGCAGGAGGCATCACAATCCCAGACTTTAGCCTCTACTACAAAGCTGTAATCATCACAATAAGAGTGTTTTCTTATTCTAATGAGACTCTTGGTGGGCTCTTGGGTGGGGGCTGGCCGTAAAGAAAACCAAGCCACGATTAAAAGCTTAGGACTTTCCACCCATCTCCCATCCTCCAGAGAAGGGAGAAGGGTTGGCGATTAGGTGAGTCACTGATCTGGCCTACAGGATGAAGCCTCCACAAAATCCCTGAAGTATGGGGTTCGGAGAGCCTCCAGGTTCGTGAACACATCCTCTTGCTGGGAGAGTGACATACTCCAACTCTGTAGGGACAGAATCTCCTACATTTGGGACTCTTCTGCACCCCACCTGAGGACCTCTTCTTCTGATTGTTATCTGTATCCCCCATCATTTCCTTTGTAACAAACCAGCAAACATAAACAAGTGTTTCCTGCATCGTAGGCTGACATAACAAGGTATCGGACGTGAGTAAATTACGGGAACCCTCCGTTTGTAGCCAAGTTGGACAGAAGTGGGAGTAACCTGGGACCTACTACTTGTGATGGGTGTCTGACAGGGGAACAGTCTGGTGGGGCTGAGCCCTCAGCCTGCAGGGTCAGTGGTAACTCCAGGCAGTTAGGGTCAGAGTTGAATTCTGGAACACCCAGTTGCAACCAGAGAGGTGGAGAATGCTTCATCGTGGATAAACTGCTTCCCCCACCAAATTTGGTGTCCAAAAGTGTTGAGCAGGAAGAAGCAGTGAGTGTTTCGTCCTCTGAGGCAGCTGCAGTGCGAGAAGAACTTTGTGGAAAGAACAGGGAAGATTAAAGGGGATTTTAGGTGTGCAGTGAGTGGTATGGCGCCTCTATTTCCCCCCAAAGCTAAAGAATCACCCATCGATTTGTTTAGAGTTGGATTTGGCTGGGAAGGGCGTGGTGAGGTACTGATTTGGGCTCAAATGGAATCTCAGCTGATCACCACCACTGCCTGGGCAGGAGGTAACGTCTCCATGTCTGAGGGCAGAGAAGAGATCGAACCGAAGGGACTTATCCAAGGTCACACAGCATGTAGGCAACAGGCTCTGGAAAAATGCAGGTTTGGAACGCACTGCTCCCTGGGCTCATGTCTGGCTGAGTCTGTCAAGACAAAACTGGAGTCGGGGAGCCTGGGTGGCTCAGTGGATCAAGCATCTGACTGTTGATTTCGGCTCATGATCTCATGGTTCATGAGTTTGAGCCCCAGGTCAGGGCTCAGATAGTGCAGAGCCTGCTTGGGATTCTCTCTCCTTCCCTCTGTCTCTGCCCCGCACCCCCCCCATCCCACCCCACCCCTGCACTCTCTAAATATAGATAAATAAACTTTAAGAAAAAACAAGACAGGGACCCCTGGGTGGCTCAGTCGGTTAAGCATCGAACTTTGGCTCAGGTCATGATCTCGTGGTCTGTGGGTTTGAGCCCCACGTCTGGCTCTGTGCAGACAGCTTGGAGTCCAGAGCCTGCTTCGGATTCTGGATCTCCCTCTCTCTCTGCCCCTCCCCTGCTCACACTCTCTCTCTTTCTCTTTCGAAAATAAATAAACATTTAAAAAATTTTTTTAAGAAAAAACAACACAGAAACAGAAACAAACTCAAAGGGGCCCAGAGGGAATGCCTGCTTAACCCAGCTCTACCCCTTCCCGGGGATCCCCCAGGGAACAGAGCCACCCCCAAGTCACCCTCAACTTGTGTCCTGCTCTCATCCCCACATCTTGTGAATCAGGGTGTCCTATGCCTCAATGCATCTTAAACCCTTCTCATCACCTCCACCATAACCACCGCAGTCAAGCCTCATCACCTCCTGATGGATTATTTTGCAAAAGCCTCCTAAACAGTTTTTTTTAATGTTTTATTTATTTTTGAGGGGGGGAGGAGGGACAGAGAGCGAGGGAGACACAGAATCAGAAGCAGGCTCCAGGCTCTGAGCTGTCAGCACAGCGCCGGCCGCGGGGCTCGAACCCACAGACCGTGAGATCGTGACCTGAGCCCAAGTCAGACGCTTAACCGACTGAGCTACCCAGGTGCCCCTAAACAGTTTTATTTTTTAAACTCTACCCCCAACATGGGACTCGAACCCACAACTCCAACATCAAGAGGCCCATGGTCTACCGCCTGAGCCAGCCAGGAACCCCCCCATAGTTTCTTTGCTTCAGCTGTCCTCCAGCCTGAGTGAGCTAAGTCAGGGGTTGGCCAACTACAGCCTGCAGGCCAAATCTGGTCCATGAGCTAAAAGTGATTTTTACGTTATTAAATGGTCGGGAAAAAACTGCCGAGAGTAATACTTTGTGACACATGAGAATATGAAATTCAGGTTTTATTGTCCCTCAGTACATTTTATTGGAACACAGTCACACTCATATGTTTCTATATCGCCCGCCGCTGCTTCCGCAGAGCTGAATAGTCGCCACGGAGATCAGACGGCCGGCAAAGTCTAAAACCTTCACTACCAGGGCCTTTACAGAAAATGTCTGCTGACATCACCCCTTCTCCAGTCTCTTCAGTGGGCCTCTTCTTCCTCTCAGAGGGAGATCTGCAGTCCCAAGGGCCCCCACCCACCTCTCTGACTCATCTGTCCTGTGTCTCCCCCACTATCACACTTCGTCATGCTGGGTCCCCTCCCCCCATTCATTGTGCACTCTAGAACCTTTCCTCCTCAGAAGCGCCGTTGCTCTGTCGTAGTGCCCTGTGCTCTTTCCAGGACGGACTCATTTTTCTCCAGGTGTCCACTTCAGTGTCGCTTCTTCAGAGAGGCCTTCCTTGTCCACTCCGGCCCCGTCCCTGTTACTCCATCTCGTTCCCTGCGTATTTCCTTCATTGCACTTTTGCCTCCTTGCTTATTTCCTGTCCCCTGCACCAGGACACAAGCTCCATCTGGGCAGAGTACATATCAGATGCCCGATGATTGTGGGCTAAAAATGAATGAATGAATGTATGTATGAACGTGAAGCCTTTCTTGGCCCAGGAGCTGTGTGCCCGTTTCCCCAGCAGGGTGGCCCCTGTCTCATAGATGGACATATTCCCACCAGCTCCTCCTTAGTGTTTTTTTCTCCTCTTGGCCCCACTGCTGTTATTAACCACCATGACTTTCTTGTATTTATTTATTTTTAATTTTAATGTTTATTTTTGAGAGAGAGACAGAGACAGAGCGTGAGCAGGGGAGGGGCAGAGAGAGGGAGACCGAGGATCTAAAGCAGGCTCCATTCTGTCATCAGAGAGCCCAACAGGGCTCGGATCCACAAACCGTGAGATCATGACCTGAGCCAAAGTCAGACCCTTAACTGACTGAGCCACCCAGGCGCCCTGTGAATTTCTTTCCCAAAGAAGTTGTTAGCCTCAAGGTCATTCTGCAAGAACCAAGGAGACGGGGGTACTTAACCAGTTTAAGGAAGAAATGTTTCCCCTTCTCAACAGGTGAAAAGGTTCCTTCTTTTATCATCAAGGGCCCCAGGGATGCCTGGGCGGCTCAGTCGATTGAGCGTCCGACTTGGGCTCAAGTCATGATCTCGCAGTTTGTGGGTTCGAGCCCTGCATTGGTCTCTGTGCTGACAGCTCAGAGCCTGGAGCCTGCTTCAGATCCTGTATCTCTCTCTCTCTCTGCTTCTCCCCCGCTTGTGCTCTGTCTCTCTCTGTCTCTTAAAAATAAGTAAACGTTAAAAAATATTTTAAAAAAAGAGCCCCAATCCATAAAAAAGATTAGTCACGGAAACATTCGCGTTTAGCGACTGGCACAAACATAAAAAGTTTCAACTCACTTCTAAGTAACAGAAAGCAGCCTCAGCCAATGGACCCAGAAAATTGCAATGTCATAGGCAGACTGGGGTACGTATATGTGAAAGGCACGGTGGCCAGGGTAGATTCGCGAGATTATCCCACAATAAAAAAATAATCTGCATGCCTGCAACCAATATCTCACTGTATCTTAACTAACCAGACTTGACGTAAAAAATTTAAAAAGGAAGAAAAAACAAACCCAATCCCCAAAGCTCGCTGTCTGAAAACAACACAACTCCATTTCTTTCTCACATTACACTTCCATCCTGGGTTGGCAGAGACCTTGGAACATGGAACCCGGGAACCCAGGAAGGCAGAGCAGCCGCCATCTTGAATGTTGCCCCTTTCTGTGCCAAAAAGAGACCTTCAAATGGTCTGACAGACAAGGGCAGAGCGCTTCCGCTCATCAGCCAGAGCTAGTCCCATTCACGAGGGACAGGAGAGCAAGCCCATCCTGTGCCTGGAAGGCAGAGGGTTGGGAGTATTTGATGAACAGGAGTAACCACGACCACACAGGGTGAAGAAAATTTGTTCTCTTTAGAGGAAAAATAAGACCAGGGAAGGGGAAGGGAGGGCAAGGAAGGTAGGAGGTGAGAAGAAAGGCCTCAGAGGCTCCCACGGGCCTGCCAGTCAGCCCAGCACTCCGGTCACACTTGTTTGTTCACCCGGGCTGTAAGTTTCTGTGTGTCATCTATTGTCACGGTGTTTGAAAAGGTGCTTATGCCCTAGTCTTCAACTACTCTTAACTCTTACACATGTATAGCACCCTTCCAAATGGGTGAGTCACAGCAATCCTCCTCGGGTAAAATTATTCTCCAAGCTCTGCCTTCAGTGAGCAACAGCATATAATCCCTGGGCAACCCACGACACCAAGGCATGAACTCAGGAACGGGCACAGGGGCTGACAGTGTTTCACACACACCTACCAGTAACGACGGCCGATCAGTAAAGGACGCCTCTGGTTTCTCTTTCGGGCTGACCCTCAACCGTGTTTTCCACTGACGTCCAACCCTTCCAGCTCGGTGGGGAACTTCTTTCGGAGCAGTGTGGCTCACCAGAACTTTCTGCAACGATGGAAACGTTCCGCACCCGCACAGTCCAGTAGGGTAGGCTAGCCGCCAGCCAGATGTGGCTATTGAGCACTGGCAATGTGGCTAATGAGACCAAAGGGCTGAGTTTTGAAGTTTACTTAATGTCGAGGAGTTTAAGATTGAATAAATATTCGACGTGACTAGTGTCCACTGTATTGTACAGCACAGCTTTCGGGAAGAAAAAAAAAAAACAACAAAAACCTGCAGCTTGTATTCAGCCTTATCTGTGCTTTGCCAAGAAAAAGATAGCACTGGGCCAGGAAGACCAATACGAAAGCCGGTCGTGGTGTGTTTGATTCCAATACCTCCTTCTGACTCACACTGCCTTGCTTCAGATCTCTTATCCGGGGAAGATGTCCAGACTGCTCCTTGCGTGAGTGGCCTCTCGTTGGATGGGGGGCGGACTGCTGACCAAGGGCTACGCTCCCGGCGGCGGGCTGCCTAGAAGACTCTACCGAGTCTTTGAAGGAGCAGAGGCGATTGGCTAAGCCTAGCAGTCTGCCTTCCCTGGGATTTGAAAAAGTCCGGCCAATCAGCAGTGACAGGAGAGCCGGAGCAGACCAATGGAAACAAGAGAGGCCGGTGTTCCTGACCCCTGCGCCGGTTCAAATCCCCGTTCCCAACCATAGATCCTTAAACAAACATGCAGCTAAAGTACCCTTTCCCTGAAGGTGGACTGAGTGACTATGTGTTCTTTGCTTCGAAAGATATTAAGTAACTAAAATTCCTCCAATTCGGGGTCTCTCAACTTGGCACCATTGGCATTTGGTGCTAGATGATTCTTTGTTGTGGGGCTGACCTGTGCACTGCAGAATCTTTGGCTTCTATGCGCTGGGTGCCTGTAGCACTGCCCGCCCACCCCCTGCCAGTCACGATAACTAAAAATGTCTCCAGACATTGCCAAATGACCCCTGGTGGGGGAAGGGGGACAAAAATCTTCACTCCCCGCCCCCTGGAGAATTAACTCTCCGACACTGTATCCCAAGTCGACCTCTTCTGGCCTCCTTGAGGACAAAAAGATAAAAGCAGCCGTTTATTCCTAGCAAATTCACAGCTCTCCCTCCCTCTCTTCTCCAGGCTAAATAAAGATAGCTTTTTTAGTCTTTTTCCTAGAGTCTGTTTCACAGATATTGATGGCGACATCTAAAGATGAGGCTGGAACCATTTGGTTGAGAGGGACTCTGTTCCCTTAACTCTACCTATTTATAGAGACAGAGGAACAGACACATCCACGCAGCCCTGCGACACTGGCAGCTCCCTGGTCAAGGAAATAGCACCTCGGAGCTCAGTGCTGGGCTGAGCCGTTCTTCGTTCCTCTCCTTCTCCTCATGAGCTGATTCAGACCCACTAAGCCATCAAATTGCTAATTTACAAAAAAAGAGGGAAATGATCCTTCAAGCCATCGACATTCATCTCTCCCCATCCCTCTGAATATTCCAATTGTTTCTCCCATCGCTCCACTTGCTATTCTCAGAGAAACCTCAAACTCAACCAAAACCAACCTCCTGGTCTTCTTCCTCAAACCCATGCTGTTGCCAGTGTTTTCTACTGTATCCACCTAGTTTCTCAAATCAGAAGCCTGGGAGTCATCCTCTGAAAGGATGTGAAAGGAAAAGACTGATACAAGAGTCTGCAGAGGGAAATAGTGGCCAACTCATGGAGGGTTTTGTGTGCTGTTGCTAAGGCTTTTCCTTGTCGATGGCTGCCTCCCCTTCCTCATCAGCCATTTCCTCGCTAACTTGCCATAGTTTGACTTGCGTCCCATCTGGCCACTCTAAATGCTTCTACTGTATTCACATATCCCACCCACGGGGAGGGGTCTATACAGGGTGCGTGCACCAGAGGGTCACAAATCTCGGGGCCATCTTGGAATTCTACCTCCCAACCCGTAGTGCTGTACCCTGCTGCCCCTGTTTCCAACTCGACATTCTTGGAGACGAATGCTCTCCTAAACTGACTCCATGTTTCAACTTCACCATTTAAGGAAATGAGGCAATGACACAGACTGTTAGCTCTAAATCCCTCGTCTTTTATAGAAACAGAATCCACTTCTACCATAGCTGATATCACAGCATTTTTAGCTGGGTAGTTGGAAAAGGCCGCTTAGAAAGCAAAGACCACGGGGTACCTGGGTGGCTCAGTTGGTTAACCATCCGACTCTTGATTTCAGCTCAGGTGATGATCTCGCGGTTTGTGAGTTCGAGCCCTGAGTCAGGCTCTGTGCTGATGGTGCAGAGCCTGCTTGACATTTCCTCTCTCTCCCTCTCTCTGCCTTGCACTCTCTCTCTCTCTCTCTCAAAATAAATAAACGTAAAAAAGAAAAGAAAACAAAGACCACACTTCTTAGCATCTCTTGCAACCAGGTGTGACCATAAGACGAATTTCTGCACAATGGAATATAAGTGGAAGTGATGAGTGGCGGCTATAAGGAATCCTCCTCAAGTGACCCTAGCTCTTGGCTTTTGCCAGTTCTTCATTCCTTTCTCCATGTGGATACTGGAACTCAAGTGCCACCACCTGGTACCATGAGAATAAAAGACCACGCCCCAGGATGGCAGATGAGTGAGTTTTCAGAAGGCCTTGGTCTCCAAGAACTTTGTGGAACAGAGCTGCCCCCCCAGCTTTGAACTGCAGGCCTCTGGACCTACAACAGGTAGAGAAATAAAGAAAAAAATGGCTTTTGTTTAAGCCATTGTTGATTTGAGTGTCTGATACTCAGAGTTAAATATAATCCTAACCAACACAGGGGGTTATTTCTTCAGTCCCACTAGACTTGAAAACTTAAATTTATTTTTCTTCCCTCAAGCCTCTAATCTCTTGTGCCCACCAAGGTCCTAAATCCTGTTGATTCTTCCTTTGCGCTTCACCTCACACTCATCCTTTCTTTTCAATTTCCACTGCATGTTCTGATCCCAGCTTCTTCTCCTGATTCCATCTCTCTCCCTCCAAGCGAGGCTGCAAAACCCCCAGATTCCTCAGGGATCATACTCATCATGTCACTCCCCGTCCTTAAACCCTAAAACCTGGGTTCCTGTTGTGCTTCATAGGATGAAGACCCAACATTTCACCCTGTCATTAAACAGTTCTGATGGTATAGTCCCAACACTTTCAGCTTCTCCTTCCTCCCATACAGATCTCCCCAACATCCACAGAGTCCCCCAGACAGTCCATTTTGTCCTTTACTTTGTGCTGGAGATCCTCAGCCCTGGTGGCACCTTAGAATCATCAAGAGCCATTGAACAGGACTAGCGCCCAGCACGTTAGCTCTCAATACATGAAGGTGTTCTCTCCTGTGAGCCACAGAGCAGCTCTACTGGAGGCAGTTACTCTCACCATTCTACGGAAGAGAAAACAAGAAACTTACGAAGTTCACAACATCATTCCTGGTCAGATGGCCAGCGAGTCAGGAGCCAGGATTTCAACAGAAAGGACTTCCCTCTACACCCTCTAAACTCCTGGATAGTCTTTTGTACTATATTACAGATAATTACAAATTAAAAATAGTTTCTAATAGCACGGAACACGATTATTTGCCAGTAAATCACAAAGCACAAATGAACGTTTAAAAACTACTAAAAAATGTCTGGTCCTCACCCGAGACCAGCAGAATCTGAATTTCTTGGGAGGGGGGTCTGAACATGTTTATATCATCTTCAGTTTTCTCCCAAGGTGATTCTAAGGTGCAGCCGGAGTTGAGACCCGCTGCTTTATACAGTCGCTCTCATCTACCTGTCTTCCTTTCATGCCCTCCCTCCACTCCAGGCCCTACTTATCTTTCGGGGTTCAGTCCAAGTGTCAGTGTGTAGCTAGCCAGCTTTCTCCAGCCTGAGCGATCCCTTTTCTGCATGTTGGTTGCAAAACTTGTCCACACCAGCTGAGCTGGCACCTCTTCCACCTCTCGGTTTGAATCCAGCCCTTGGTTTCATGCCACTGGATCCTTGGCAGGTTTCCCAAATTTAATCATTTGCTGCTCAGCTACCCCCACCTCTGCCCCAAAGAGCAGCAAGCACAATTGTTCCTCTATCAGAAGCAAGACCTGAACTTAGGTGCCTGCAAAGTCATAGCCTTGGCTAAGTGCTCCCCTCTCGGCAGCTGGAAGCCAGGAAGATACGGGGAAATAGACTGTGGTTAAGTGGAAGGAGGACCAGCCCAGTGGAGGAGACAAATGTGGACAAGGGTTTTCCAGGACTCCCAGATTCAGATGTGGAGGTTGGCAAAGTGATGATGGGGCTGATGATGCCTCTAGAGAACACGTTGGACTCATGTACTGGGTAATGTTGAGAGCAAAGCCTGGGCAGGGCCTGGGATAATATTTGATGGTCAAGGAATAGGAACTGAGAAGCTAATTTGAGTAAAAGGGTCATGTGACCAATTAAAGTTGTTGAAAAACTGAATGAATGGATTTTCACTTGTGTTACTGGAAGAATTTAGGGGCTATGGCATCCTTGTTTAGTACAGGAGACTGCCAGACAAGAGAGGCTAGGAAGGCATGAGATGGAGGGACAGATGGGGAGGAAAGGACCCATGGCCAATAGAGGTCCAGCCAGCCAGAAGTCAAATCCAGAAAGAGCTGCCCACTCTGCCACTTGCCCACCTACAGCCCCCAGGTTCAAGGATCTTGGGGCTCCGGTTGGCTGGGCCAATTTTTAGTGAAGACAAGAGTATGGCCAGGTCTCCATATCTGTGCTGACAACCCTGCTTGATTATTCCATTCCACCATGAAGCAGGTGAAGAAAAGAGTCTTAGGGAGGGGGCATCACGTGTCATGAGTTACATGATGACTCAATGGCCAAACTGGGATTTGAAGCCAATTTTCTTTTCTTTTTTTTTTTTTTAATTTTTAAAAATGTTTTTATTTTATTTTTGAGAGAAAGACAGTCAGAGTATGAGCAGGGGAGGGACAGAGAGAGAGGGAGACACAAAATCTGAAGCAGGCTCCAGGTTCTGAGCCATCAGCACAGAGCCTGACGCGGGGCTCAGACTCACGAGCTGTGAGATCATGACCTGAGCCGAAGTTGGACTCTTAACCAACTGAGCCACCCAGGCACCCCGAAGCCAATTCTCTTAATTCCCAGCCCAGTGCTCTTTCTTCTTGACTCTGTGGCCAAGTTAGTCACTTTGCCTTTGCAGGGCTCAGAACAAGGCCTCCAGTGGGAGACTGGAGGTCTCTCCTCCCGGCCTCTCTGTGTTCAGCAGGAGGTCCTAGGTCTTCTCTGACTGAACCTGTTCCTGCAAATGAAGTGGAAGCTGAGTGGAACACAGCAGCCTCTGGGGAGACAGCTGGCAGGTTCCTCCCTAGATCACTGGCTTTCTGGTCCCATTGCCATTAACATGACACAGTAAGGTCAGCCACTGCTTTTGGGGCCCCGTGGGAAGCCCGGCATGAAGATCAGCTCTGCAATGAAACCCGTTGCCCACATGACAAACAATATCTTGATCTTCCCAGGCTTGGGGTAGAGGAAGGCAAAGTCTATTCCAAAGTGTAATTGTATGGGAAAGGCCAAAGTGGTCAACATATCAGTGGAATCTTTCCAAGGAACATGCCATTCCTACAGCTCTGCTGGGGGAAGTCATGACCACTTAAGTTCAAGCAACCCCCCACCCCTACTGGGGCCTCCCCCAGCCCAGCTGACCAGACCAGTGGGGGATGTCCGACCCAAGGGTTGTAGATCTCTGCACACCTCAGGAACCGAGAGGTGGACTGGGTCAACCTGGGCTAGCCAGGAACCTTGGTATTCACTTGGGTCCTCAGATTCTCCCCTTGTTAGTAATTTGAACTGGAGCTTGGAGAGAAAGCCAGAACGAAGCAAGTGACAAGCGAGTTGCTGAGCAGTCTTCCAGGCAGCACGCCAACACGGGATCTTGCAGCTCCTGATGCTTCTGGGGCTGCGAGACAGCCCAGGCAGTCAACAGAGCCCCCCTGGATCCCAAACAGCCCTCCAGGTCCCCCTTGCGTCCCAGTGTCCGCCACTTCTGAACACAGCCAGAATATCCTTACTGCCTTACCCACGCACGTCTCTTCACAACCCGGCCGGTTACCTGTGGCAGCAGGAGTGAGTCCCCATCACCAATGCTGCAATGGTAGCAGAGACGCACTTGTGCAGAGGTGCATCTGGGGGGCAGAGTAGGGTGCTGTTGCTCCTCTCTGCGAGAACCCCTCCAGTCCCTACCTTGGAAGAGAGGGAGTGCTACATTAGGGGATCTGGCAGGCCCATGGGGACTTACAGTCTGAAAAAATAGATATGCCCACCAGCCTGGGATGCACAGCCGAGACAGTCTCTGGAAGCAAAGCGGCCAGGGTGGAGCTGGGCCAAGAATGAGAGAGTCACAGGCCTGCATGTGTGTGAAGGGGGCTGGTAGCTGCCACATTTTCCCTGGCGGGGACAGAGGCCCTGCCTCACTCTGAGGGTCCAGTTTATTGTTGTTCACTGAGTAACATGCTGCTGCGGGCCCAGATGAGACTAGGGTCTGTCCTGTCATTGCAAGACACGGGCTTTCCTGCCAAACAGCTGATTGGGCAGATTTCGGCTTTGCCCCCATGGGTCTCTTCCTTCCCTCACTTCCCCCTCATCCTCCCAGGTTGCCAAACATACTCTGCTCTTTCCCCCAGAGTAGAAGGAAAGTGAGAAAGATGCTCTCCCAGGGCCTCCCTCCTGAGGGTGGAGTGGAACGGGGCGTCTTCACACTGACATTTCTGAGGTCTCTCAGCCCTGACCAGCAGAGAGATCCCCGTCAGCATCATTGTCCATCTCAGGCCAGGCCCTCGGCTGAGAGATGACGAGCAGACCTGCCGAGTTCTGCATGTTCTGTGGGGCTGGGCTGGGCACGGCTGGGCTATGTGGGGCACACGGAGGTGGGCAAGACCCAGTTTTGGCTCTGAGAAGTTACAGCCCAGCAGGGAGATGTGTGGCTTACAGAGAACGGTAATTCAGGACAGAATACGACCGATGCCATGAGAGCTCCTCCAGGGGATCCAGGGACTAAGGATGGGAGAGTTCATACCCCCAGGGATTAGAGGAGCCTGCATAGAGGAGCTGGCATTTGACCCAGGCCTTGGGGACCATGTGGCCTTTGACTCTTTGTGGAGAGATAGATGGAAATAGTGGGACCGGGGCAGGAGGCTCCCAAAAGAGGGACTATCAATCTTTGGTTTACCCACAATGAATATTAGCTGCTGTGCCAGGCACTGTGCCAGGAGCTGCTGGGGGAACAGAGTGCCACATGGTCCCTGTCATGGTCCAGAAGGGAGCTGGACAGGTAGATGGGGGCCGCAGCTCAGTGAGACAGGAGCTGTGTGAGAGAGGGCAGGGGTGGGGGGAGAACCGACCAGACAGCCCTAGTGCGTGTCCCCCTAGGAAATAAGCCTAGAGACAAGGAGACAGAGCCAGACCCTGCCACCCTGCTTGATTGAACTAGAAGGCACTAGAAGCCTGCACTGAGGTTTTGGTCAGAGGCTGATAATGTGAAGGAAAAGAGCACAACCTTTTTGAGGCTAGGGCACTTCATGCCACTATTTTCCCAGTGTCCCTTGATGAGTTCTCCCCAAAGATGTCACTAAGGAGCGTGTATATGTTAGGGAGTGTGGGTTTGTTCCCTGCTAAGAGAACCACCCACAGCAGGGCAGGGGCAGGAATAGGGAATGCCATTTCTCCAGCACATTCCAGGTACCATCTCTTATCATCTCAACAGCCTATGGAGTGGGCTTCGTGATGCCGTTTTACAGATGAGGCTACTGCAGCTCAGAGAGGGAAAGTCACATGCGGGGGGGGGGGGGGGGGGGGACACAGCTCACAAAGGTTAGGGCCAGGCCTGTCCTCTCCAAACCTTCTTCTTTGGTTCCTACTGGATGGGGACAGCTGGATTTGTCCACGAAGATCAGTGCATGGTCGCCTGTTCATCACCTCTGTAGCCAAGAGGAGAAAAGGCCAAGAGGAGGGTACCGTGGGTGCGTATCTGTATGAGAAGCATCACCCCCACCCTTGCTGTGGGAAGGGGCTTGGGAGCTGTGTGAACCAAGTCACTGTCGTGAGCGCTGCGCACACGCGCAGAGACAGCGTCCTTGGGGAACGTGTCCCTAAATCCCAGGCACACCCTCTCGCCCACGTCCCCCAGCCAAGAAAGAGCAAAGGCGAGACAAGCCGAGGGCGTAATGAACCGGAGACCCCTCTGCACCCCTCATTAGATTCCTGAATGGTGTCTGGGAAGCAGGGGAAGGCTCTGCCCTCTCAAATAACACTCCCTGCTGCCCGACCTACACTCAGGTTCGCGAGGGAGCCTGCGAGCACCACCCCCCACCCCAGCGCGCGCGCGTGCGCGCGCGCGCGCGCGCGCGCGCGCGGCCTTCGCGCTCGGAGAAGAGCGCCTCTGCGCGCCGCCTCCCCGCCTCCTCCGACAGCCCAAGGCTAAGCGCTTGCTATTTCGATCCAGAGCAGCGCTCTCCTCACCCTCGGAGAGGCTGAGTCAAGGGCCCAGTAAGGGGAGGTGGGAGAACTAATAAAGAGCCTCTGAAGCCGGGTGCTCACGTTTCAGGCACATCTCCTTTCTGAGTGCCGAGCCCTGCCGGAGGCGGGAGAGGGATATCGCTCAGAAAAGTCGGTCGCACCCCAGCCCAAACGATTTTGGAGCCTGTGACAACAACCCTGGCCCCCAGTCGTTTTGTCCTAAATCAGTCCTCCTCCCCAGATGCTAGAGTACCGTGGCGCCAAAGTGTGACCTGGCCCACTCCCGGCCGGGGGGTGGGGGTGGGGTTGGGGTGGGGGGTGGGGACGGGTGTTGGGGGCGCTGGAGGCTGCTGTGTCCCTGCAGCCCCCACCTCGAGGGGTCTGTGTGCGGCCAGAGGAGAAAGCGCAGGGGGTGCACTTGCCTCTTGGGCGAAACACCTTCCTCTCTGGTCCGCGTGTGTGGGTGAGGATAGGCGCGTGGAGGGAGGGCGCCCGGCGGGGCAGCCTTGCGGGGTCGGAGGGCCCGGGGTGGGGGGTGGGGGTGGAGGGAATTCGTCCTTGAACATCAGCAAGGCAGGAGGACTTGACCTGTCCTTTTACCCTGGGGATTTGGGTACACACACCCCAGCAGGTCCCTGGAAGCGCCGGAACGCAGGGAGAGCCTGCCAGAAGGTAGATAGACCTAGGTGTGGTGTGCGTGTGCGTGTGTGTGTGTATCTGTCTATCTGTTAGTGTGCGCGCGTGCAAGGCGAGAGGGTCTCCGCGTACCCCGCACCCTCTCTCAGGGATTCTATATTTTCCCTTCCTTTGTTCTCGAAATAGTAGGCTAGCGCGGACCGCGCTGCCCAGAGAAGGGGTGGGGGCCGTTGCGCGCTCGCTCTCGCGCGCCGGAGTTAGCTGCAGGGTTACAAACAGTCTCTCCCTGCTCCCCCGGCCTGAATTAATGTGTTACTATTTTGGGCGCGCCAGTGTTTCCAGGGGAAACCTAATGACGCAATGACGTCAATGCAGGTCAGCAGCAGACTCTCCGGGAGGGCGGGCGGGCTCCCGGCTTTCAGGCTCGGCGCAGTCTACTGGCGGGAGGGCGCCGGCGAGGTGGCGAGGGCGGCGGGCGCGGGGGCGCGGGAACCCCGGCCAGGCCCAGGGACCAGAGGGCGCCCCCTCCCAGCGCCCGGACCCGGGTAACTTCCCGCAACCCGGGACGGAGTTTCTCCTTTGCCCACGGACATGAGGCGGCGTGGAGGGCAAGCGGGGTAACCCCCACTCCCACCCTACCTTTATCCAGGGGGAGCCAGAGGAGCCAGCAGGTCCGGACTCGCTGAGGGGGCTCCACGCCGGGCCTCCCACGCACAGGTACGCTCAGGTCCTCAGGGTGTCCCCAGCATGGGGAGGGAGACCTTCACATTCACTCCTGTCCACATTCCTCTCGTGTTCTGGACCGTAACTGGGAGTTCAGTGGAAGGACAAGTGGTGTCTGAGACCTACCCCCTTCGCCTGTGTTCCCCCACTCTTTCTGGGCGTAGGAGCTGACTGACTGCTCCTCTCCAGTACCTTCGCAGGTCCAAGGCTAGAACTGGGGCTCCCCACTGGCTATGCCTCTCTTGGAGGCGCCATGTGAGGCCAGGGAGCTAAATGGGAAGGACGTCCAGGCCAGACGGGCTGTGGGGATCGGAGACTGGAATGGGAGCCTCGGCAGCCTGGAGGGGGGCGGGTATTGCCCGTGTGCAAGGTGCATGTATGGGACTGCTTGCTTGGTCTGTGCCTGGTCTGGGATCGCACCCTGTGTGTCCATGGGGTGTATATGTGCGCACTCACAGAAGTCTGCTGTGTGTGCTTGCCAGTGCCATACGTGTGAGAACACATCCCACACCTCTCCTTGGCCTGCAGCCGGGGCACCTGCCCGGGGTGTAGGGAGCCAGGGAGGGGCCAACTCAGGTCCAGGGTCTTTTCCCTGCTCATCTCCCACAGTTGTCCCAGATTGCACCCTACCCCCAGCTGGGCGGTGGCCGGCTTTCACCTCACTGGCTACAGCTTCGGGCTACTGCAGACTTCTCAAAGCTCAACCTGCCTTCTTGCCCCACCTCACTTGTACCCTTGCCTCCTTGGAGCGTCAGTGGAAGAGGAGGAAATCCCTTTCTATCCGCCCCTTCTCACCTGGGGTGAAAGGCTCTGGCTACACTGACTGCTCTCCGCCCCGCTTGGCGGCCCGCCGCTCTCTGTTTTCAGCACCAGGGTCCGGACAGCTCCACGCCCTCCCCAGCGCCACCTCTTTCCTCATCAGGGCAGAGCTCAGGGCCTAGGAATGAGCACCCCTTGCTCTGGCCTTTCTGATCTCTCCCCGCCCCCAACGAACACAAGTCTGGTCCTTGCCTCCCCATCCCGATCTCTGACCTGTGCCCGGGTGCTTGAAGGGGCAAAACCATCCTGCAAAATCTCTGAAGCTGACTGGCAGGCATCACCATGTTGCCTGGGGCCTGGCTTCCTTCAAGGGTAGTGACTCGGATCAGAGGCTTCCAAGGCCGTGCTACAAGCTCCCCTTCCTACCTCAGTTCATTAAAATAAATAAATAAGGCCAGATTCGTTCTCCAAAAGAGGAGCCAGCTTTCAGAAGGTGCTGGTGAGGTCCAGGATTTTCTAGATTCCTTAAACACAATTAGTGGCCCCTGATATCACCTTCCAGACAGTCTCACAGCCCTGCCCATTCCTCCTTTCCTAAATCCAGGCCTCACCTGGTGGAGGGGGGGTAGGGATGAATCCTGCCCACCTCTCTACTTCCCCCAGCAGTCAGAGAGTATTCGGCTAATATCGTGGCTTTGGGGGCTCTGGATAGGGTGATGTCTATGTGAGTTCTCACTGGACTGTCAGAGAAGCCCCAAAAGGCATTTTTGTGGTGACACAGTTCTGTGTAGACCACACTTGCTGGGCTGTGGCCACACAGAAACCTCTGGAATAGCCCCCACCCCACACTCTCCCCCAAGTGGAATCTAGGACACAGCAAATCTACTTGTGGCTCTCCATTCCTGGATTCCTTTGGCTGATGAAAGCACCAAAGATGTCCCAGACACCTCTCTCCCCCTTGCTCCGGTATTGTCTTACTGTCATCCCAACTCCTCCGGGCAGAGCAGACAGGGTCTTTGTCGTGCCCCAGCTGATTTAGGGATGGATGAAGGAAGCCAAGGAGAAGTCCTCTCTTTCCGTCCTGCCCCACCCTGTTTCAGAGACCTTTGGCAAGTTGGAGACTATGACCCCCTTTCTCTCCATGAGAATCAGAACACTCTCCTCCCTAGATATTCTCCTCTCTCAGGGAGCAGCGATTAGGCCAACCTTGTCATATCTGACCCAGGGGCAGATGTTGTCTTTCTCCTACTGAGCCCAGAGCACTAGAGGAGGTCTGGGCTTGCGGGGGGAGGGTGCCTCTTTACAGAAGCTCTGGGACCTGGAGGGAGGCATACACACTGTCAGCAGGAAATGGCCTTTTCTCTGAAGAAGGCATTGTTCTGCTTGCTGCTAAGCTATCAGAGTGAGGAGAGGGGGGAAAAAAACACAGAAAACAAAACACAAAACACAGTCTAGGGACAAGGGAAGGAGAGGCAGTCATCCCAATCCAGTGGCACTTCCTTCTTACAGGGTAGAAGCGTAAGAAGAGATCCTATGACATCTTTAGTTTCCATGGGTCTCAAAGGGGGGTCAGAAAACAGCTGTTTTCCCAAAGGAATTAATTTTCATGATAGAGCTGTGTGTGACTCGGTTAAGGAGGTGGCAGCATGGGCGAACTATGCGAACAGCCAGGGGACATGCCTACCACCGAAGGACGGTGCCCACTGCCCCACACCCTTCCCCTCACACCCCAGAGTCTCTGCAGCCAAAATTTGTTCCTCTGGGAGGCAGCAAACTCCCACCATCTGCCTAGCCCCAAGCCTGGCTACTTTCCAAGCTTCCCTGGCTCCCTGGCCTCCTTCTGTGCTCAGCTGGGTAACATCTGGCTGTGGTCTCAGGGGAAGGCTGGCCAAGGTCAGGCAGATAGAGAGGTGTTTACCCTGTGGATCTGAGCCTGGCTTCTCCTCCAGTTGTGTGGAGCCAGGACCTAGGGAGGAGAGCTGGGAAAGGTGAGTGGCCCCACCCGGCCGGAAGCCTGCACCTGACATTGCACTGGGCATTGGGGAGATCCCAGGTCTCTGAGGTTGTCCTTGCCTGACTGCAGGCGTCATGGGCCAGAGGAGCTTCTGGTCCCACTCACCAGGGTCAGATGCTCAGCAGGGAGCTGGACTAACTCAGCACCTCTCCTAAGACAAGAGACCAAATGCTCCTGTCAGCCCCATGCTGATTCTTAAGCAAGTCCTTATGATGCGCCTTATTCTCTCCATCTGAATGATGGGGATTAACTGAAGCAAAGATGGTCCCCACTGAAAGTAGACTTGTTCTGAGCATGCCTGACTCTTGCATGAGCACCTGAAATCAGAGATAACTCCTAAAGAGCTGGCTCCTAAAATATATATATGGGTTCCCGAGAGTCTCAGCATGCCTTGGGGAATGGGAGAGGATGATTCTAGGTCCAAGGGTAACTTTACAGGCCACAATCTCAGCCTCTCCCTGTGGGGAGAAGCCCAAGCCTCATCATTCAGGAATCAGGGACTCACTGCTATTAGAGAAGTGCCCATGGGAAGCGTGTGTGAAGAATAGCTCTGGGTTGCCCAAAATCACACAGCTCTACCCAGCTTAGGGCTGGAGCTGGAAGCCCCATTCTCTCAAACAAAAGAACAGGAGAGTCAAATGGAAATAGTCCTAAAGTTTACTCTTAAGGCCAAGAAGCTCAGAGTATTCGCACCTACAAGGAATCTTGTGGAGGCCCCCTGATCACCTCACTGTCCAACAGTGGGACCCCTGGGCCCAGCTTGGACTGAGACAAGATCCAAGTGAACTGGGACAAGGTTACTGTGTTCTCTTCTCTATGAGAAGCTTCCCAGGGGGGCATGGATCTCACGCCAAGGCCAATCTTTGGGTTTCACAGCCCTTACAGAGGTGAGACTAGGAGGGCTTTGCCTCAGCACAGGGGAGCAATCCCCATGGGCAGGGCTTCTTCTTCCCTGAGGCTGTGGGTCACAGGGTTGGTGCTGACAGTGGGTTTGGGAGAGCGTTGACCCAGCCCTATCCCTCCTGTCTGTGTGACCTTGGACTGGTCATTTCTCTGCACAGCATGAGAACAGAGATAAAGCATCTGTCACGGCCCCTCACAGGAGTTAGTCTGACAAGATACTGCGAAGACAAGTGTAGGGGATGAGTGGGTAGGAGATTACTGACCCTGAGAGCCTGAGAAGACCCCAGGATGCCATCTCCCCAAATGCTGTCTGGCCAAGTTCTGTTGTCAGGGTCTCATTCATACCCTGTGCCTGGAAGTCCAGCACCACCATTCAGGAATACAAGGAGGACCCTCTCCCCAGAATAGGGATTTAGAGTATAAAGCAATAGGACCCACAGTCTTACTAAGCACCCCCTGTTCTGGCCACTTCCTATTCACCTATTGGGGAAGGAGAGGCTCCCTGTCCTGAACGGTATGAGACGGTTGAACACACAACACAGATGATGCACAGCTGAGATGGGCAGCAGTGCATTCGTCACACATGGTCACAGCACAGGGGAGGACACCATATGCCATGCATGACCGCACGAGGGTCGCCCTCGGGAGCTGCACTTGGGAGCAGTGAGCCAGCAGGGCTCTGTTGTGGCCCCTGATTCTCGCATGAGGTCGTGATGGGCTTGTTTGGGTAATTTCTTGGGCTGGCAGGGAGGTGAAACCCATCAGGTTGAAGAGTGGGTGGCGTGCAGCTAGGGGCGCTAAGCTGAGCAGAGAGGCTTTCTGCCTGAGCGGGGAGCATCTAGAGAGAGCAGAGAAACTCACGGTTAGGCCTTTGGGACCCGAAGTTCTTGGCATTTTAGACCTTATAATACAACGTCTCGGGTCCTGTGCCTGATCTCAATTCACCTTCATGACACCCTGTGAGATAGTTACATTTCACAGATGAGGAAATGGAGGCCGGGTAATAAGCCACAACCCATCAGATCGGGCTGGGTGCCGGTGCCTCCTGGCTCCACAGCGCATGCCCTCTCTGTGCTGTCCGTCCGTGAGAACACCCACAAACTGCAGCTACTTCTCAAAAGAAGGCACAGTGAGTGGGGCTGGCCCCGGGCAATCTGGCCATCTCCAGATGCCCCGAGAAAGACTTTTCCCTCTTCAGGGCAGGATTCTCTGCAGCTTCGCCTCTAATTGGGTTGTAACTAGAGAGAACCTAAGGCCCGCTTCGGGTCTTCTAGATTCTGGACGGTGGAGCCGGCGGGCGGATTTGCATATTAAGTCATTGGGTTTCCATTCTGATGGTGAAGGTGAGGACGAGGCATGGGTTGAGCTGACCAGACTGGTGGGGGGAAACTGGCTTCCAGCCCAGCTCCTTAATCACTGTGTGGCTTTGGGTAAATTCATCCTTCTCTGGGCTCAGACTTCTCAGCAGTACCCAGAGGGGGTTGGTTGAACGCCAAGGCTCTGTCAGCTTTGTTGTGCTGTGAACCTCAAGGACTCTAACTGTAGGGATACAAAGCTCCATCCACGCAGATAGAGGCATTTGAAGCAGGTGACAGGAAAGCAGTTTTGTTCCTGTAGAGCCAGGGAGAGTCACGTGGATTTAGTTCCTTGGGGTGACTAGATGGTGGGATGCTGGGAGTGTGAATCGAGGCCCTCCCCCAGCCCCCGATCCCCAGCTTACCTGTCCCAGGGAATTGCTGAGCTTTGCTGGCCCAGGCCTGTTTCCAGGAGATGCTCCGGGGACACAAAAATTGGTGTAATTTTGCCATCTGGGAGCCCTGAAGCCCCCAGCCCAGGCTCAGCTCAGCCAGGCAGGCCCTCACCAGAGCAGTGGTGGCCTCCTGCTTTAGGCCCGTCTCCCCCCCAAGGAACACTTGTTATTCCCTTTAACACCTTCCTTCTTCTCCTGGAGGCTTGCTGGATTCAGCAAATACACATGCAGGCTGCCCGGTTACATTTTAAGTTCAGATAAATACAGAAAAAATGTAACTATAACTCAATATAAGTGTGCTCAAGGCTTCCCTGGTACAGAGAACCTGCCCCCAGCCTTGAGGCCCTGGGTCTCCGCTGCCTCCAGGGACAGGAGTGTGTTATCTTGGTCTGGGGCCTTTGTATATGCATTTGTGATGCTGATAAAACAGATACTAATAATAACAGCAGCTAAGGAAACGGAGCCCAAGCTCATGCAGCTGGAGGTGGCAGGCTGGACTTGAACCTACATTTTTGGTATACTTTATTTTTTTATTTGAGAGAGAGAGAAAGCATGAGTGAGAGTGGGGGAGAGAGGCAGAGGGAGAGAGAGACAGTCCCAAGCAGGATTCATATTCAGTGCAGAGTCCAGCCACGGGCCCCATCCCACGACCCTGAGATCGTGACCTGGGTCGAAACCGAGAATCGGCCACTCAGCCAACTGAGCCACCCAGGCGCCCCGAACCTCCATTTTTTTGGCGTTCGTTTTGTGCCTTTCCCACAGCACCAGCATAGACTTGCAGAGACAGCTCGGAAGAGAGGAGTCTGGCACGAGCCTGCAGGCTCCTTGCCGTGGGTCAGGTGGCCGCGCTGCAGTGCGTGCAGAAGACAGCGGGTGGGCCCTGTCCCCGCACAGCGCCGACCAGCCCACCGTGCGGCATCCAGGCTGCAGGCCAGGCCGCTTTGCAGGGGTTGTGTTCGATTCCACCTCTCGGTCGGCCTGTGAGTGCGAGCCCTCGTGACGTCCCCTCTGGCGGCCTGGGCTGCCACGGAACCATCTGCTTCCTAGCTGGGCCTGCAGCTGGGAGCTCATGCGTGACAGAGATTTCTCCTGGCGAGGGGCCTCTGAAGCCAACCTGATAGGTGGGGAACCAAGTGGGCACCACGCATCAGAGAGGTGAAGACAGGCGCCCGAGGGCACTTTTCCCAATTCCGTTCGGGGCGTCTCCACTAAAATTGGGGTTAGGGAGGGCATGTACTTGTAATCTCATCTTAGAGATGAAGCTCGATTAACTTCTTCAAGATGATACAGTACATAACTGGGGAGCCAGGCCTGGGATCTGACTTCACACCTACTCTGTATCCGGGACTCATGATCCCTCAACTCCGCAGCCATTCCTTGGAGGCAGAGCGTGAGAACAATGGCTCTCAACTCTGGCTGCCTATTTAGGGTCACCTGGGAGCTTTAAAACACACAGGTGCAAACCCTAGTGATTCTGGTGAGGGTGGGGCCCGGGCATCGCCAGGTGTTTTAAAGCTCCCCAGGTGATTCTAATGAGCATCCGGGGTTGAGATTCGGCACCGAGGAAGTGAGAGATGGCATAGGGTAGGGGCTCCCCGACTTACTGTGCACTGGAATCAGCTGAGAATCTTTAAAATACGGCCACCTGGCTCCCTCCCCTAGATATTATGATGTAATATATCGTGCACCCTGGGCATCGGGATATTTTTTGAAGCTCTCTGGGTGATTCTAATAGCCAAGTTTGGGAACCACTGGTGTAGGATATGGCCTTGCTTTTCCGAGTGTGGTCTGCAGACCGGCAGCGTCTCGAGACCACGTGAGAGCGTGTTGGAACTGCGGAGCCTCAGGCCCCACTCTGGACCTATTGAGTCGGAATCTGCATTTTCACAAGTAATTTGGGTGCACCTTCAAATTCGGCCTGAGGAGTGATGTGAGGAAGAGGCAGATGAGGGTATTTTTTAATCAAACCGTCTGCTCCTTCATTGGTTCGGCCATTTACTGGTAATCACAGAGCGCTTGCTATGTGTTAGCAACTGCCGGGCACCTCTCATGCAAAGATAAATAAGGAGGCTAGGGGTGAGGCAAGAACATAGCTGTCGGCACACGAGGGTACGTGTAAGCATAAAGGGCACACTGCGCAAGCATATAAGAAAGGATGCCCTTCACTGTCTGAGAAGCAAAGGACTCATCTTGTAGGGCAGGTGTGTTCAGAGGCTGCCGTGCAGGACGGAGAAGAGTGTTCTGTGCCCTTAAGAGGAGCCTCAGCTTTAGCTGTGGACGATGAGGTGCCTGTGGAGGCTTTAGGTAAGAAGGAATAGAATGTCATGGTTCAGACTGGTTTTCTAAAGCGAACTTTAGAAAAATAAGTGGGAAAACTAGACTAGAGGGAACCTGGTGGCCACGGAGACCAAATGCGACTGTTAGAAAGACACCGAAGAGTCTAAAACAGGGTGGAGAGGAGGGCCGGGTTTGAGAGATGGTTCTGAAAGAGGATCCACAGGATTCAGGGGCTGATTGCATATGAAGTGGGAGGGAGCAAAGTTGATCATGACCCTCAGGTGCGCTGTTTGTGGAGCTCGGGGGAGGTGGCACCACTGAGTGGGATAAAGAACACAGGAGGCCAAGCATGTTTGGACAGGCTGAGAGGCAGCTGTGCATTTGACAGTGGAGCTAAGGAGAGGAGTCGAGGCTGGCTGCACATCTGGGAGTCAACAGCATCCAAGGGTTGTTGAAGCCATAAGCGGGAGATCATTTGGTGTTGGAAAGGGAGAGGAGGGGGATACACGGAACACCGGGGCCATACTACTTACGGGAAGATAGGAGGAGGAAGAAAGAAAAGGGGAAGGGGGGTAGAGATGTGGGAAAGATCCAGCAAAGACAGACTTGAAAGAACGGATCAGAAAGGGAAAAAGAACACTAAGAGGATGCCTAAAAATAAAAACAGACATTCAGGAAAAAGAGCACATGGTTCATGGAGTAAAACGCTACAGAGAATTTAGGAGATGAAGACTGAAAATAGGAGTTGATAATTAGGTCATTGGAGACCCTGTGGTCCAGTGGCAGGGTGATGACAAGGACCAGACTGCAGTGGGTCAAGGGTCCTGAGCAGGAAGTCACAGGAAGTGTAGATTAATCTCCAGCATCAGTGGGAAGAGAGGGGGAGACAGATTGGTGGCTTAGAAGAGAAGTAGGACAAAGGGGCTTTTGTCTCCTGCTCAGGTTGGAGAAGATGAGGCAGTTTCTGAGCTGAGAGGAAAGAGCTAAAAGTGGTTAAAGATGCAGAGGGAGAGAAGATCACCAGAAGGATCTTAGAGGCACTGGGGAGACATGATTCAGAACAGAGAGAGGAATTCATCTTGGTGAGAGAAGAGGAACATTCAAATGGTTCCCAGTCATGTTCTGTATGTTCTCTGACCGGGGGCCGGTCATCCCCTGACAGCCAGGACAAAGTAGTATCCTGGGCAGCCTCGGGGACACCAGAGGTTCTGGGGAGCAGGAGAGAAGAGGCAGAACCAGCCGGGGGGAGACCCACATCTGCAGTAGTCCCAGCAGCCTGCACTGCTTTGCATATTTCCCAGCCATAGTAGCCCAGTTGGGTGAGAGACTAGAGATGGCTGGTTTCCTTCAAGTTTGAGGATTCATTAGGCTGAAGGGCAAGTAAGGAAGGGCATCAAGAGTACCGTGGAGAACAGTGTTGACGCCATCATTTTGAGGGTCAAGTTTTCCTGCCCTTCTCAGGAAGGTCAAGTGCAGGGGCAGTCAGTCCCACCCGTTCAGTGAACCTCTTACATGGGGGTGGGGACTAACGGAGCTGCTGATATCTTGGCTCAGCCAGTTCTATTCACAAAGAGGAAGCCCCCACGGATTCCAGAAGCAGTGGCTGCTCTATACCCACCAGCCCAGGTGGCTCTAGAGACTAGGGAATGCCTGACTCCCCTGCCCTCCCTCCAGCTCCTGAAGGGATCAGAGGATCAGAGGGTTGGAAGGAAGCTTAGCAATGATCTATTCCAGTGGTTCAGAAGCGGTGACCCTTGGGGGCATTTTGCAAACACAGGGAGGGCATTTCTGATTGTCACAATAATTAGAGGCACACACTGACACTGAGTGGGTGGAGGCCAGAGATGCCTGTCCTCTTGCAACGTGAGAGACAGTCCTGCGCAGAAGAGGCTTGTCTCACATCTCCCATGGCTTTCAAATGCCTTGCTAAGCAGTAGAAACCTGATCATAATTATCTTTGAACTCTGGTTTACATATAAACACAGTTGAATTTGCTAAGAAGGTCTCTGTATATAAATCAAGGAGAGATTGTGCTTCGGAACTTCACCAAGAGTCGTGTGTGAGTTTGGAAAATCAAATCTCTGAAGGCAAAGCTCCCGCAGTAATTGAGCATTGAAACGACACACCTGTGTCAGTGTGCATTGGCATCAGTTGCATTCACGATTACTCTACATATAGATGCAAACATCTCACTATCTCCTTCTATTATGCATCATCATGCCTGAGCATTTATATGTTGAAACACATATTCCTGTATTGTGTGTGTCCTTTTTATTTTCATATTTCAATTAGGGAGTTGTATAGATTTTTCAAACACATGTTTTTTTAAGTAGGTGTTACTCTCTGTTACTTTATATCAGCATAGTAAAGAGACTGCTATCAAATATTTGCTATAAAAGCGGGTGTTTTTTTTTTCAACGTTTATTTATTTTTGGGGCAGAGAGACAGAGCATGAACGGGGGAGGGGCAGAGAGAGAGGGAGACACAGAATCCGAAACAGGCTCCAGGCTCTGAGCCATCAGCCCAGAGCCTGACGCGGGGCTCGAACTCCCGGACCGCGAGATGGTGACCTGGCTGAAGTCGGACGCTTAACCGACTGCGCCACCCAGGTGCCCCTAAAAGCGGGTGTTTTTAACTCTAGCAGAATTTTAAAAAATCTCGCCTTATCTCTTGACCAGTGAGTTGAATTCTCTCTACAGCAACTCTAACTGCTGGTTGTCCAGGTCTGCTTGAACATTTCCAGGTCAGGGAGCCCATGACCTTTCCAGGCAATCCATCTCATCATCAGAAAGATGGCTGAGCTGGGAGGTGAAAAAAGTGATTTGCATGTAAGGAACTGAACCTGTCACTGAGTGTCTTACACCCTCTCACTTGTCCTACTCATGTCCTCTGAAGCCACATTGAAAGTGTCAGTCCTTCTATTTGAGATCTTTCTGATATTTGTGGGTGTAGGATGCCCAACCCCCGATTGCAAGCCCCCCATCATCTCCTCTTTTCCAGACAGAACGTTTGTAACACCTCACTGTTCTGTGTGTGACATGATTTTTGTGTACTTTGTTACCCTGGCCAAGCATACTAAGCATGAGGGGTTCAGAGAGATCAGTAGGTTCCCTTCTGTTCACAGATATTTTACAGACGGTTGACCGATGCCATTCACTGTGCTCAGCTCTGGGGACACAGAGATGATTGGGAAACAGCTGTTGTCCCTAGGAGCTCAGCCAGTGGTGAAACAGTCACGTGAAATGGCAGATTGAACGTGTTCCGATCTCCTTTCTCTCTCAAGACCCCTCTAGACTTAAAGGGAGAAGGTGTTCTTTAAAAAATATTAACAGACAATGATGAGAGACCATGAGCAGATGAGAGGTTTCCACAAAATTCTGGAAGATTAAGAGTTGGTGAAGGTATGGAATGGCGCAGAAGAGAAGTGGAGAAAGCATGAGCTTACAGAGCTCAAGGAAGGGGATGTGGAACAGAAGGGGCTTATTTGCCCCTAGAGAACCCCTGAGAACTGGTCCCCAAAGGACCAGGTGCAGCAAAAGGCAAGAATGAGATCTGGTACCACAATAGGGAGATTCACTGAAAGTCTCTTTATATAACAGTTGACCCCTGACACCAAAATATTTACAGCCAGGGCACTGGAGGCTTCTTCTCAGGAAAGTTAAGTGATCTCAGAAAACAAGCACATGAGGGTCCCCACATAACAACCAGATCTAACTAGGAACCCAAAACCAAAATCAGCCACTGAGAAAAACCTACCCGTGCACGCACCGCTCCCAAATGACATTTCAATGTCTTGTTCTTAAATATATGAATGGATAAAGATAATCCACTCCAAGGAGATCTCCAACACAATGAAACTGAGGGGGACACAGAGAAAGAGAAGACCCCGGAGGAAAGGGGAAAACCATAAGAAACGAAAAACCAACACAACCTCTAATTAACGTCCACAGAGACAGGAACAAAGAGGAAAACTCAGAGGACAAAGAAAGAGGGCTTGGAAATAAAAACGTTTTGAAAATGGCTGCCAAAACAAAATATTGAATAGGAGCTAAGATGAAGGAAACCTTCTGGAAAGTGGAAGATGAAAATTCAGTAGATCCGGCAGATAAATTTGAGGAAATGTCCCGGGAAGCAGACTAACAAGACTGATGGAAAAGATGATAGCAAAGAAAAGAGAATCGATCTGGCCATTCAAATTGGACCAATAGGAGTTCCAGAAAGAGAGAATAGAGAACACTGAGGGCAGAAAACTCAGATCAATAATATAGGAAAATTCTCAACCTAAAAGTGTAGAGGTCTCTACAGAGTTCACCGAGTCCATTCCAGAGCACAGACTAAAAACAGACCCACAGCAGGGTATGTCCACTTCAAATTTCAGTATATTGGGGATGAAGAGAATAACCAAAAATCTTCAGAGTGAAAATACAAAATCTCAGCAAATGTTTCATTGGCATGAGAATTCCAAATGGCAACACTGGATGCCAGAATGCAGAGGAACCAGACCTTCAAAATTAAGAGAGAGAGTAATTTTTTTAAGTTTATTTATTTATTTTGAGAGCGAGAGAGACACATGCACACACACAAGTGGGGGAGGGGCAGAGAGAGAGAGGGAGAGAGAATCCCAAGTAGGTTCAGCACTGTGAACGAGGAGCCCAGTGAGGGGCTCGATCCCACCAACGGTGAGATCATGACCTGAGCAGAAACCAAGAGTCAGACTCTCAACAACAGACTGAGCCACACCGGCACCCAGAGAAAACGTAATTTCAATCCAAGTTTCAACTATCAGGCAAATTGTCCGGTGTCAGGGTAAAACAAAAACATTTTTCACAAATACAAGAGCTCAGCACCCATTTAAGGAAGTTACTAATAACGTGCTCCACAAAAAACGGAATGAGGCAAGAAAGGCAGAAAGAAAAATAGAGAAACAGTGGCTCCAATCTGGAGAGCAGTCACAAGAAACCCCAGGCTGGTGGCTATGCAGTGAGCCCAGGGAGCTGTGTCCAGCTTGGAGCCTCAGGACAGGGGGCTCATGGCAGGGGTCTCCTGGTAAAAGGGAGGTTCCATAAACTACCTGGGGTGCCAGAACTTCTGAAGAAAGCATGGAAAATTCTTGCCGGGGATCATGACAAAAATTAAATAAGGACAGCCAGAAATTCCTAGAAAAACAAAAATCTACACACCCAAATAAAATTTAATCTTTGTATCCTAATGGAGTCTGCAATCGCCATGTTTACGTGGCCGCAGTAATGTAAACACTATTTAACCAAAGGTGGTTAGAATAGATAGAATGGGAGAGGCCACGTGTGGGCAGTATAATAGAACTGAGCCCTCGTCTTTTATATAAAAGGAAAAATGATGTATGCATTTGACCAATCAAGACATAACTTTATAAATGTGTATATAGAGATAAGACAGGGGCGCCTGGGTGGCGCAGTCGGTTAAGCGTCTGACTTCAGCCAGGTCACGATCTCGCGGTCCGTGAGTTCGAGCCCCGCGTCGGGCTCTGGGCTGACGGCTCAGAGCCCGGAGCCTGTTTCCGATTCTGTGTCTCCCTCTCTCTCTGCCCCTCCCCCGTTCATGCTCTGTCTCTCTCTGTCCCAAAAATAAATAAACGTTGAAAAAAAAAATTTAATATAGAGATAAGACAGTAAATAGCCAAAGAAATGGCTTCAAGAGTTAATAAAAGTGTTTGCCTTCAGGAAATGGGACGGGGGCTTGGGAGAGGTGGCCCTGTGGTGATGTCTTCTACTCATTATCAGCCTTTTGATGCAATTTGATTTTTTAACCATATACATGTATTGGTTGAACACACACACACACACACACACACACTCATTCATTCATTTAAAACCCTCCAATCAAGATGTCGTAAGTGGTGAGCAACGCGCTCCGAGTGAAGATACACACACGGTAGGCCTGGAGGTTGGGGGTCGTTAGGATTGCTGGCACAGGCTTAGGTATTATTAGAGCAGAGTCCAAAATGGGCTATGGGGAAATCGGAGATGGCCGAGTGGGGCCAGGCAGGCCACGAAAGCCCTGTAGACCCTGTCGGGAGCTTGGACTTCATCCTGGTGTCAGGGGGGAGCCACTCATTTTAAGAAGGAAAATGACATGTTTGACTTTGTGTTTTGGAAATACACCTTGATAGCAATAATTCTGGAAGCTGGGTCTAGAAGGGTCAGGCATGGAGAAGGAAGATCCACGTAAGAGGCGATTGACATAACCCAGGTGAAAAGTCTATGAGGCGCTGAGTCAGGACAACAGATGGGGTGGAGGGAGGCAAACTAAGACAAATATTTAGAAGGTAAATTTGTGGCAGGACTTAACTGACTGAAGGGTGGGATGAGGAAGAGGGAGGAGGGGAGAGGTGGGTGGATGGTGGCATATGTCCCTAAGACGGGACAGAAGTTTGGCCGTAGAGATGATTGATTCAGTTTTGAACGTGCCGAGCTGAGGGGCTTGCAGGAAACCCAATGGGAATGTTTAGGAAGCTGTTGGATATACAAATAGATGCTCTGGGGAAAGGTCAATCCTGGAGCCATGAACTTGGGAGACATCAGCCTGTGGTGGACATTCAGGGTGGTGGTCCAAAGAAAGCATCCAGTCAGAAAAGCAGGGGACCAAGAACAAAAATCTAGATGTTAGCATTTTAAGGCCATGCTGATAATGCCCTGGATAAGTTGAGCATCTTTTCATATATTCATGAGCCATTTTTATTTCCTCTTCTGTGATATACCTATTTTGTGTCTTGATCATTTTCCTATTTATTTCAAAGCAAATCCATCATCTAGCTTAATGATAAAACTATAGAAAGATTCCCATTAGACCAAGGAGCAGTTAGATTAAGTGTTAACTAAAGCAGTTAAATAAGGGAAAGAACGAAGCACCAAATTAGAAAACAGGAAGTAAAATTGTATCAGTAACGTAAAATGATATGACTACATAACTTGAAAACCCAGGAGAATCAATGCAAAAAAGTGCAAATCGTAAGAATTCTATGGGATTGCTGATGCAAAATTAAAACGCGAGTTAGGGGCACCTGTTGGCTCAGTTGGTTAAGCGTCCATCTCTTGGTTTCCACTCAGTCATGATCTCTTGGTTAGTGAGTTCGAGCCCCACCTTGGACTCTATGCTGACATGGAGCCTGGTTGGGATTCTCTCTCTCTCCCTCTTACTCTACCCCACCCCCCACTCTCTCCCTCTCAAATAAATAAATAAATAAAATGGTAAGTTAATAACATTCCTATATAAAACAACCAGGAGTTAAAAAATATAATGGAAGCAGGGGCGCCTGGGTGGCTCAGTCGGTTGGGCGTCCGACTTCAGCTCAGGTCACGATCTCGCGGTCCGTGAGTTCGAGCCCCGCATCGGGCTCTGGGCTGACAGCTCAGAGCCCGGAGCCTGTTTCAGATTCTGTGTCTCCCTCTCTCTCTGCCCCTCCCCCGTTCATGCTTTGTCTCTCTCTGTCTCAAAAATGAATAAACGTTAAAAAAAATTAAAAAATATATATAATGGAAGGGCCTATATAAAACAACCAGGAGTTAAAAAATATAATGGAAGCAGGGGCGCCTGGGTGGCTCAGTCGGTTGGGCGTCCGACTTCAGCTCAGGTCACGATCTCGCGGTCCGTGAGTTCGAGCCCCGCATCGGGCTCTGGGCTGACAGCTCAGAGCCCGGAGCCTGTTTCAGATTCTGTGTCTCCCTCTCTCTCTGCCCCTCCCCCGTTCATGCTTTGTCTCTCTCTGTCTCAAAAATGAATAAACGTTAAAAAAAATTAAAAAATATATATAATGGAAGGGAAAACCCAGTTGTAATAGCAATAAAAGGACAGGTCCCTATGAAGAATTTTAAAACTTTTTGGGGAATACAATAAGAGAGCTCACCAAATAGAGTGAAAAACCTCCTTCTTGAATTGGAAATGTTGATCTTAAGCATTCTAAAGATGTTAATTCTTCCTAAATTATGCTGCATTTTTAAATATCTAGATGATTTTTTTTTTCTTAAAGCCAGACAAGCTTATTCTCATATTCATATGGAACAATACACATACACAGTGGCCAGGAAATTCTCATAAAAAGGAGCCTTGAGAAGAGATCAGCTCAACCTCATGTGTAAACATAATTAAAATGGAAAGGTATTGGAGAATATTCAGTCAGATCAATAGAGCAGAATAAAGGGGTCAGACACAGGCGCAAAGTTATGTGAGAATTTAGAATAACAGAAAATAACGTTTCATATTAGAAGGGAAACGACAGACGGTTCAATGAGTAAAAGTTGATTCCTACTTCACTCTTTACATCAAAATAATGCAGCAAGTGTGTACAAGTTAAAACAGGCATGAAGGTCGCCTGGGTGATTCAATCGGTTAAGCATCTGACTTCGGCTCAGGTCACCGTCTCACCGTTCATGAGTTCGAGCCCCGGGTCAAGCTCTGTGCTGACAGCTCAGAGCCTGGAGCCTGCTTCGGATTGTGTGTCTCCCTCTCTCCCTGCCCCTTCCCTGCTCACACACTCTCTCTTTCAAAAACAAAAAAGATTTTAAAAAATTAAAAAAAAAACTGAAGGCATGAAGCCACTAGAATAAAATAGGGAGCATCACAAAGTATTATGTAATTATGTATATAAACAAATAAATACCTTGGAGGAGGGAGAGAACTTATACGACAAAAGACTATCTCACATCTATTACACAGTAAATCAACTATGCAAAAGTAAGATACATCTGCATGGAAAAATCACATACTAGCATGATCAAACGGCAAATCACAAATTCCAAAAAGACATCTGCAAACATATATGGCAGACAGATGCTTACTTTTTCTGCAGAAAGAGTCACTATCCATCAATATAAAAATGAAAAATTTAGAAAAAATGGGCAAAGGATAAGAGTAAAGTTTCATAAAGCAAAATTCATTGGTCTTATACATGTGAGACGTTCAACCTCACCTATAATAAGGAAAATGCAAGTTAAAATCACATTTATTTACCCATTAAATGCCATTAATTACCATTACAACTCAGCAAAGATCAAAAATAGCATCGTTGTCTTGTCAAGGACGGGGGGCCACTCATGTGTATTGATGAGAGCCTGGGCTGGTGTAACCAGGATGTATGGACAAGGAGAAAAAGCAAGGGCAGGACAATTTGTAAAGCATGCTGTCTGCCATTTGCGTTTAAAGAGATAAACACATATATTTTGTATAGACACAAAGCAGCTTTGGAAGAACACACAAGACACATGTTTCCTTCCTTCCTTCCTTCCTTCCTTCCTTCCTTCCTTCCTCCCTCCCTTCCTTCCTCCCTTCTTTCTTTCCTTCCCTCCCTTCTCTCCTTCCTTTCCTCCTTCCTTCCTTTTTTAGAGAAACAGAAATAAAGTGTGGCACCTGGGTGGCTCAGTCGGTTAAGCATCCGACTTTGGCTCAGGTCATGACCCACGGGTTTGTGAGTTCGAGCCCCGCGTCCAGCTCTGTGCTGACAGCGCAGAGCCTGGACCCTGCTATGGATTCTGTCTCCTTCTCTCTCTGCCCCTCCCCACGTGTGCTCCGTTTCTCTGTCTCTCAAAAATAAGTAAATGTAAAAAAAAAAATTTTTTTTAAACAGAAATAATTGTATTCTTCCAATTATAAAAGTAATATTTGCTTCTCGCAAAAAGAGAATTAGAAAATACAGAAAGAGGTCAAAAAACCATGAGAGCACCTTCAGTCTTACCACTCTGAAATCATAATGGACAGTTGGTATAAGTTCTTGCAGACATTTCTTTCTGACACATTCTTTTTTTTTGAAATCGTATTCTACTTTGTGCACTATTTTTAATCTGATTTTTCTCAATAGCATCTCTTTTCATATCATTAAACGTGATATTTGTATCATAATGATATTTACATAACATTAAACCTGATATTGACATCATGAATACATCATCATTTTGAATGTGTGGATGTCTCATAACTCATGTAAGCTAACTATTAACCAATATTTGGGACATTTCCAGTGTTTTATGGCTGTAGGCAATAATGTGATAAACAGCCATGTATGAACATTTTTGTGAACGTGAATATGTCTATCTCTAAGAAAAATTCTTTCAAAATTGAATTGTTGAGTAACGTATAAGCATATTTTAAAGGCCTCTCGTCGAATTGCCCCCAGAGTGCTTGGAACAGTCTGCCCTCTACCCCATATGGGAGAGGCCTCCTCACCCTGCCTTAAGCACTAACCATCTTTTAAATCTTTGCTATTGTTATAGGTGGAAAAGCAAATCTCATTTCTAAAAAATTTTTTTAATGTTTATTTTTGAGAGAGACAGCACAAGCAGGGGAAGGGCAGAGAGAGAGGGAGACACAGAATCAGAAGCAGGCTCCAGGCTCTGAGCTGTCAGCACGGAGCCCGATGCTGGGCTCGAACTCACAAACCGCGAGATCCAGACGTGGGCCGAAGTCGGACACTTGACCGACTGAGCCACCCAGGCACCCTGCAAACCTCATTTCTAAAAAAAAAGAATTGCATTTCTTTGATTATCAGTGGAATTGAACATCTTTTATGCAGTCATTGCTGATTTATAAACCTTACTTATTCTCCTACTGGGATGGTCAGCATTTGTATTCCTTTCTAAGAGCAATTTACATATTTAGGAAATTTGTGTGTCATATTGCAAATATTTTTTTTTTCAACGTTTATTTATTTTTGGGACAGAGAGACAGAGCATGAACGGGGGAGGGGCAGAGACAGAGGGAGACACAGAATCGGAAACAGGCTCCAGGCTCTGAGCCATCAGCTCAGAGCCCGACGCGGGGCTCGAACTCACAGACCGCGAGATGGTGACCTGGCTGAAGTCGGACGCTTAACCGACTGCGCCACCCAGGCGCCCCTCGCAAATATTTTTTTTATTTGAAATTTTGATTTGAATGTGTATAATGTTTAAAACGTTTTCTTTTGGAAATTTTCAGACATATATAAAAGAAGGCTGAGGGGCACCTGGGTGGATCAGTCGGTTAAACATCCAACTCTTGATTTCAACTCAGGTCGTGATCTCACCATTCGTGGGATCAAGCCCCGTGTGGGGCTCGGTGGTGAGTGTGGAGCCTGCTTGAGATTCTCTCTCTCTCTCCCTCTCTCTCTCTCTCTGGCCTCCCCCACTAACGTGCTGGCTCACTCACTCTCTCTCTCTCTCTCAAAATAAATAAATAAACTTAAAAAAAAAAAAAAGGGCCGAATAGTAAAGTGCGCCTCTGCATATCCATCACCCAGCTTCAACCATTATCAACATTCAGTTGGTTTTGATTCATCTGTATCCTTCCCACTCCCCCTCCCATTATTTTGAAGCAAATCCCAGTCATCATATAATGTCACCTGTAAATATTTTAATTACATAGTGTCTTTGACATATGGACATTTTTAACGTGTCAGTAAGTCACGTCCACTCAGAAAACAGGCTTCATGAAATCCCAGCACCATTTCTTGAATTGCACATTCTTTCCCCCACCGACTAGGAAGACCAACCGGGTTTTCCGTTCCATGCCTTTGATCTGCCTGTTCTTTCTGACACTAATACCTTACTGCCGCAATTACATAGCTTTGAGATGTGTTTGTTCGTGTTTGATGTGACAAGTGTCGGGGGACGCTCACATTCAGGCTTGTTTTTCTTCAAATTTTCTTATGTACCTCCTCACATGTGTTCATCCAAACTAATGTGAAATTTATTTTATCAACTTCTATTCAAAGACACAATTGAGATTTTGATTACAATTATGGAAATGTACGGACGAGTTTGAGGAAGATTGACACTTTTACGGTATCGAGTCTTCTTATCTTGAAGCCAAGTATGGCCCCCTGTTTATTTGAATTGTTGAGTAAAGTGTGAGAGCTTTTCTTCATGAAAGTCCTGCAGTCTTCTTGTTAAGATTCTTCCCTAATACTTTACATTTTGGTTGCTAGTGTGAATGCAACCCTTTTCCCCATTATATTTTCTAACTGGTTGTTACTGCTATATAAAAAGCCAATAAATTGTTCTATATTTCTTTTGTAATTACCTGCCTTATTAAGCTCTCTTATTAATTATCATAATTTGGGGCTCAGTCAGTTGAGCGTCCGACTTCCACTCAGGTCATGATCTCGCGGTTTGTGAGTTCAAGCCCCGCGTCGGGCTCGGAGCTGGGGCCTGCTTCGGGTTCTGTGTCTCCCTCTCCCTCTGCCCCTCCCCCTCTGATGCTCTGTCTTTCTCTCTCTCAAAAATAATAAACAATAAAATTTAAAAAAATTTTTTTTAACGTTTTATTTATTTTTGAGACAGAGAGAGACATAGCATGAACAGGGGAGGGTCAGCGAGAGGGAGACACAGAATCTGAAACAGGCTCCAGGCTCTGAGCTGTCAGCACAGAGCCTGACGCGGGGCTCGAACTCACCGACCGGGAGATCATGACCTGAGCCGAAGTCGGACGCTTAACCGACTGAGCCACCCAGGCGCCCCCCCAACATTAAAATTTTTAAAAAAAATTAATTATAATAATTTTCGCTTGAGGGGTGCCTGGGTGGCTCAGTCAGTTGAGCATCTATCTGACTTTTGATTTCGGCTCGGGTCATGATCCCAGGGTTATGGAATGGAGCTCTATGCTCAGCATGGAGCCTCCTTAAGATTCTCTCTCCCTCTCTCTCTCTCTCTGTCCCCTCCCCCCCCCACCAAGCTCTCTCTCTCTCTCTCTCTCTCTCTCTCTAAAATAAATGAAAAGAATTAATTAATTAATTAAAAAATAATTTTCACTTGATCCTCAAGTTTTCTACAGAGTCTATCAGGTTTTTGACTCTCTCTTTTTAATAATTCTATCGCTTGGTTTTCTTTTTTCCTCGCAGTTGACTAGAACTTACACACAGTATTTCGTGATAGCTGTAATCAAGGACATCCTTGTGTAGTCGTGGGGTAGTGTTTCATCTTTAAGCATGACATTAGTTGCTGGTATAGATTTGTTTTTTATCCCACTTTGGAATTACCCCTCTATTCCTAGTTTGTTAAGAGGGTTCTGAAAAAATATATATGTATATGTATATGTATCGTATACATATACATATATATATATATGATATTTTGTCAAATGCCTTTGGGCATCCACCAAATGATAATACGATTTTCTCCTTTAATCTACTCATGAGATAAGCTTCATTAATAGATTTCTTAATGACCATCTTCAAATTCCTGGAATAAACTTCACTTTGTCATTTATACTATTTTTATTACTCTTCTGCTGGATTCTATTTGTAATATTTTTTCCCGTTAAAGTTGGTATGCGAGGCAGCAGATTACTCTTTCGAAAAGCTTAGCTGAGAAGGGGAGGAAAGAGAACAGAAGCACAAGAGACTCAGAAATAAGGAACTCTGTGTTTTGAGCATATTACTGGGCTTTGGGGACACAGCCAGGGGAGAGGAAGAACTTGAGGAGTTAAGAGAAAGAGGATGTGACTGGCCCATACGTTTGGGCGGAGAGCACAGGCAGCGGGGTCAACACACCAGGGGCCAGGCGGCTGGGAGCAGGGAGAGGGGCAGCCCCCGCAGAGGCTGCTGGGAAAGAAGGCAGGGCAGGTGAGGTAGGGCCAAATCAGACGGAGCAGGTTATGGTTGGGGGCCTCAGTTGTCATGGGGGTTAAGGAAGTGAGGTTGTCTTCCCGTGTTGGTGGGTGAGGGCTGAAGGCAGATCGTGAAAGCCCAGAACAGTCGCTGAGAGAAACAGGCAGATCAAAGGATCCTCGTGAGATGCCTAGGCCCCCTGAGGTTAAAGACCCGGATGTTTTGTGGCATCAGTTTGCAAGATTATGTAGTTATTTTTTCTAGGAGCTCTGAGGGGGCAGAATAGGATTGTGGGGCCCACACAAGGCTGGGCTCTCGAGGGGTGACTGTGGAAGCAGAAGATGGGGCCACAGAGCTGAGCAGGTCCCCCAAGTCAGCAGCGGTGACGGGAAGGAGCTGGGAGGACATACACAAGTTGGTCCCTCCCTGAGACGGCCCACATCATTTGTCTTTGTTTTGGTCTCCACCTTGAGGCAAAAATTTCCACTTTTGCCCTGTCGCAAACAAACAGAATGCAGCACGGCTAGAGCCAGATAACTTACGTAACTGATTTCATGCTCTGCCACGTTTTTGACAGTTACAAAAAGTCTGTGCCGTCGGGACGTTATGTTGGGACCACAGGGAGTATGTTCTGATGTGGGGGGAACATGGGGATGGGGGAGGGCACCCGAGCCCCTGCTCCCCACACGGGGGCTGTTAGGGAGAGGTTCAGGTGGTCTGGCAAGCAGGCCCGGCCGGGCAGGGCAGTAAAGCTGCTGGCCTGGTGACCCGGAGCCGGGGGACTGGTGGGGACAGGGCAGCTGGGGGCCAGCCAAGGGTATGAGTGCCCAAGGGGAGCCGGGGGTGAAAGGCCGGCGGATGAGCATGTCCAAGCCCAGGAGGCTGGCCTGATGAATGAGCCTGCCGCAAGGAAACTGAGGACACCCCAAATGAAGCCGGGGCCGGAGTGGACGGGGAGACAGGGAGCTGGGGGGTGACAGCACCGAGGAGGGGGGTGCTCGGCTGGAAGGCCACCCTGCAGAGGAGGGATGGGGTGTGTGAAGGCTGCAGTGGGGAGGGAGGAGAACGCCGACTCACCCTGAGCCCTGTGACTGAGCCTGACATGCCCTCCTGAGGAGAATGAAGCCGAGTGGGGCCCCAGCTGATGCCGTCAGGGTTGGGATATACATACGCCCAGGTCCCCAGAGGGACAGCAGCCTGCCTTCCAGAGAGGGCGTGACCTGTAGGCACCGCCTTCCCCATTTTGCAAGCGCTGAGCCCAGGGGCCTCCCTCCGCCCTCCCTGCTGAAGGCAGCCTCTGGGTGGCTTGGTAAAGTGTCCAGACTTGAATGTGGCCTTGCACAGGGACGGAACACCCTTCCAGGTAGGACCAAGGAGCTCTGTCTCCGTTTCATAATGGTTCAAGCCCTGTCTCTCCTTCCTGGCATGTTCTTTGGGGGCTGCCCCCTCACAAATGACAGAGGGGTGTAGTAGGTATGGGATTGGCTTCTGACAGACTGGGTTCAAATCCCGAGCCTACCCTTGGGCAAGTGACTGTCTATTTCCAGATTTCTTACGTGCGGGAAAAAAAAAAAAAGAGTCTGTGTCACTGGCGGAGTCCACCCCCCCCCCCCCCCCCAGGTTCTGCAGGAAGCTGATCCTGGGAGGTTTATTAGGGAGTGCTTTCAGATCCACACCCGGGAGGGGAGGGCCCTTCAGAGCTGTCCCGAGTCAGGAGCTGATGCAGTTTGCCTTGGGAAGGAGACAGGACTAGGCAAGGTGAACGCTCTTCAGTCAAGGACAATCCTGGAAGAAGGATGGGGACTGTCAGGGTGGCAGCAGCTGGGAAAAGAAGTCCTTCAGTGGTAAATCCAGTCCTGGGCTCAGCCCCCGTGTGGATCGGTTGACTGGGGGGAGCCATGAACCCCTGACTATCGTGAAAAGTTGAGACACCCTCTCTGAGGTGACAGTCTAGTTTCTATCTTCCCAAAGGGCTCTGTGATCCCAATTTTTAAAAACCATTACTTCAGGGTCTCATTCCAAGTGGAGAATGGGGCTTCCTTCACCTTCTCACTCCACAGTCTGCTTTTGCCCAGCTGATCATGTCTGGGAAGCCCCTTCTAGACCGCTAATACCCTGGCCCTCTGAGCCCTCTCGTCCAATCCTGTAACCACCGCGCCAGTCCTAACCTAAGAGGCCGGGAGGGAGCCTGAAATGGGTGTGGACCTCGGTGTAAAACATCTGGATATAAACCCTAATCCTGCCACTCACCATCTATATGGCCTCAAACAAGATTCTTGACCTCTGTGAGCCTTAGTTTCCTCACCTGTGCAATGGGAATAATTATACCTACATGATAACTACATTCCGAAGATGAATTGAATGAGGTGGCTTAGGGACGTGCCCTGCATAGCACATGGAAAAGAGTAATTCACACGACGAAAATCGTTTTCTTTCTGAGATTCAATCATACTCTCCCTTTCCCTATCTGCCTCTCCTAGCACGTCTGAACATAACTGGATGATGCCTCAAAACCTGTATGGTTTAAATCCAAGGGCTCCCCACCCTGGGACCCCCATCCGCAGTCCCTGAGTAGAGGCTGGAGCCCTCAGCAGGTTCCCTTGCTCCCGAGCTCCTGAGAAAACTCCTGATGGGTGAGAACCCCAAGCTCCTCAAGCACTCGCAAGGGGCCTTCCCACCCCGCTCTCCCGGCGGTGCTTAGTAGTGGGCAGAGCAGGGATTGCTTCTCCATCTTCCAGAAGCAGAAGTGCATTCCACCCAGCAGCGCCTTCACCCACCATCCTCTTCGGCTGCTACAGTCCTTCCGTATCCCTTCCCTTGACCTGTAAACTCCTAACCAATACGGGTAAACACCTGCGCCTCTCTGCTCTCCCCTCTGCCCTTCCCCACAGGCCCCTCAGCTCTCTGTGGGCTCCGAAGTTTCCTTCCCCTCAGGTGGCTCGCCTCGGGGAGGTCCACTCTTCCCCAAAGCCCAGCTGGCATTCGGATCTGCTCGCTCCCTGTTTCTTCCCCCATCTAAAATGGTTTTTTTATTGTTTGCTGGACGTTACGGATGAGACGCTGTAGGTGGCCTCGTCTGTGTTTTCTTCCTTTACAGAGTGTTGAGTTTTGTCCTAGTGGACATTATAGATGGATCCTCTTGGTCCTACCAGGCTGGTACTTTTCTTTCTTGTGTTTTTTTTTGGGGGGGGGCTTTTGTCTTAGAGTATGGCATGCTTGTTAGCCCTAAGGTGGTCCCTTTCTGGAATCACACCCGAATGATCAAGTACTTCCTGAGATCTCTCTGCTTTTTGCTGGACTGGAACCCCGTGCATAAGCCCTGCAGGACCCATAGTAGCTCAGGACAGCAGCCACCCTGCTGGGCTTTGTGGAGTCCCGCCCTGTGCAGAGCAGCCCAGTCCTCAACCGAGCTCCGTGGGGAGCCCCCGTAGATGCCACGCTCTCCGTCCAGGACCCTCTCTATGTGTCGTTTTCCTCTGCTAAGGCTTCCATAACAAAGTACCACAGGCTGACTTGACAGAAAGTTACTGCTTACAGTTATGGAGACTGGAAATACCAGAGCAAGGTGTCTCTGTGTATCCAAATTTCCTCTTCCTTTTTTTTTTTTAAACTGCTTAACTGCTTATCTATTTTTGAGAGAGAGAGAGAGAGAGAGAGCACAAGTTGGGGAGGGGCAGAGAGAGAGGGAGACACAGAATCCGAAGCAGGTTCAAGGCTCTGAGCTGTCAGCACAGAGCCCGACGCGGGGCTCGAACTCACAGACCGTGAGATTCGCACCTGAGCCGAAGTTGGACGCTTAACCACCTGAGCCACCCGGGCGCCCCTCATGTATGTTCTCTCAATAAGGACAGTCCTGTGCTGCCTGTCACCCAGTGACTGAAAGCAGTGGCTTCATATGTTTCATTGTTGAATTCAGGAGGGTAAGTCCAGTCCTAGAGACTCCCTCGTGCTGCCAGCGGAAGTCCAAGGCCAGCTTTCCCCCTTCTGTGCCCCAGGTCAGGGGTCAGCATTACTCTCCATGCCAAACACTTCCCTCACCCACACCTGTGAGGGTCCGGTCTTCCTTCCCTCAGACCACAGTCAGGCTGTGGCTGTCAGCAGGTGGCAAGTGCACTTTGGCCTTGCTGGCTCCAAGTGTCCCTCCCAGTGCTGCCCTGGTCTGCTCACCCTGTAGACCCGAGATGGGGACCAGGTGGCAAATACCTTCCCTTTGATTTTCCTCACTGCCTTTATTTGCTGCCTGAGGAAGAAGAAAATCAAATTCCCACGGGAGGTAGTCTTGATGGGGAGACAGGCAGAGAAAAAGAGAGGTGAGGACAGAAGGGGGAAGACAAAGGCCTAAAGATCTTCCACCAGAAGGCAAGTGGGGGGGGGGGTGGGGAGGAGGGAAGGGAAGCGAGGGAGAGGGACAGGGGACCAGGGCAGTGGCTGGCTTTTCTTCAGGGCTTCACATGGGCCTATGCTTTGGGCCCCGAGTCTGGGTATGACCTTAGCAGAGTAAGAAACATGATCCAGCCTCCCAGGCAGCATAGGGGCCGGGGGTCCCAGCTCACTAATAGTAGAGAAGACCCAAAGGCAGGTTTGTTCCCTGACCATGGGTGGAGAGGGGTCGGCAGTAATTTTCCAGGGCCTGACATACTCTTGTTCGGCAACCGCCCACTGCCGAGTCAAGAACCGCAGCCCAGGAGGCTGTGCTGGTCACCAGAAGACTTCCTGGCAGCCTGGAAGGAGATCACAGTGTGGTGACGGGGTCCGGAGCCAGAGGGAGGGGATGGGCCCTCCCTCTTCCGGAAGCAGGCCTCCTCCCTCAGGAGCCGGAAAACTGGCCTGAGCTTCTGTTCCCATTTCCCTGCCTCCAGATTCCCTCCAGACCAGCTCTTCTACTTGCTGACCACCAGCTCCCAGTTGCTTGGACACATCAGCACCCTCAGTTCCGAGCCCCAGTCCATCTCCAAGGGCCTCTCCAGGCAGGCCGAATAGCACAACTTCCCGGACCCCTCCTAGGGAGCCGCATATTCCCACCTGTGCCATTTTATGTTGCTTCTTCCTCCCGCTAAGTGCAGAGGGCGATGCTCCCGGGCCTGGTCTCCACCTGGAAACGCGAAGGAGAGGGATCTCTTTGCACACGTGGACATCTGACCTTTGGAGAAACGTTCTTTCTCCTTGCGGTCAGATCCTGGAGAGCCCCGGTGTGACGGCTTTCAGATTTTGAGGCCCTGTCCTCAGGGTCCAGGTTCCCGGAGACAGAATTCAGATGGGTAGAGTGGGTGTAGGAGGTTGGATTTCTATTAGCATCAGAAAGAAACAAATCAGGAAACTCTAAGATTATTTATAGAATGAAATTCTATAAACTGCAGCACCTCAATTCATGCACTATTCAGGGTATACAATAGTTATTTTTATCTAAATTATTTCCTGAATGAGAATAAGACTCAGATGTTAAACAACTGTTACTCTATTTAGTTTCATTTTATGGTTAATGAAACTATGAGGACAATAAGAACTTACAATCGACCAGAAAATATTATTACTGCGCTGATAAAAAAAAGAATGGTCCATAAATTAATGAGTAAAACGTGAATAAGAAATATTTCTATTCTAACATGAGAGAGGAAAATGTGAATATTAAAGGGGGAGAATGACAAGGGACAGCTCGTTACCAAGCAGGAGACAAATCAAGAAGTATGACGCTAAGGGGTGCTGGGGGGGTTCAGTCGGTTGAGCGTCTGACTCTTGATTTCAGCTCAGGTCAGGCTCACAGGGTCGTGGGATCGAGCCCCACATCAGGGTCCACACTCAGCATGGAGCCTGCTTAAGATTCTCTCTCTCTCTCTCTCTCTCTCTCTCTCTCTCTGTCTCTCCCTCTGCCCCTCTCCCCCACTCATGCTCTCTCTCTCTCTCCAAAATAAAAAAATAAATAAAATTAAAATAAAAAATAGAAGTATGAAGATAAAATGAAACAAGACATATGAAAGGTGGTTCAGCAGGTGAGGAAGTCACAATGTAAAAATGCCTCACGTTTAGCTGGAGTTCTTGGCGTGGGTATAGATCGGACGCGTATGTGAGGATGCCATCTCCTGGAACTCTCTGGGAAGCGGGGGTCATCTGGGGTGGTGACAGCTGTCGCAGGAAAACACAGCCCTCCCTCCCTCCCTCGTTTCTTCCTTGCTCTATTCCATCAACGCTGACTGTGGGTGCTGGGCATACAACAGCCAACAAGACAGACAAGACGTCTGTCCTCAGGGGTTTACAGTCCAGTGGGACAGGCAGACATTAAGCAAGCAAACAACAAATCACGCTCATAAATACATATTTACAAAAGGACATGAAGTGCTGGGAAGAAGTTCGGAGTGCTATGCAACAGACCCCACAGTGGATTTCACTTGGGGGCTCAGGGAAGGTCGGTTAGAGGGAGAGATAACGAGGCTCCGCGCCGCAGGCTGAGCGGGGGTCCTCCAGGCGGAGCAGCAGGGCGGGCGCTCCCGGCAGAGGAGACAGACAAGGGCAAGGTCCCGAGGCAAGCTCGGTGGTTCAAGGAGCTGGAAAAAAACCAGTGTGGCGAGAGGGACAGACTGATGCAGGAGGAGCCCTGGGGGCTAGGGAGGGGCAGGTGATGGAGTTTTAACCGGTGGCAAGAAACCACTTAAGGATATTTTTTCAGCAGGGGAGGGACTTGAAATTTACATTTAAATAAGATTACTGTGGCTGCGGAGAGGCGAGTGGGTGTGGAGTGCGTAGGTGGGAGGCTACTGTGGTCCACAAGGTCATGGGGGCAGGGGCGGCTATAGGGCGGGGGCAGCAAGTGGGTGGATTCAAAATGCATTTCGCAGTTTGAAATTGAGACCTAGTTGAAATGAGGGGTGAGGAAGTGGAGGTGCCTGCGTGAGGATCCCCTGTGTGTCTGAAACTCTCCTGTTTAACGGGCGCCAGTGCTGACCTTTGAGAGGGGGCGCAGTGACACTCCCACAGCCAACCTGTCAAATGGGAAGACCCCGCCCTACCCCAGGGCACTGTGCTGCCTCCCCCGCCCCCTCCCCGGCCGGATGCCCCTCCTGCCCTCAGAGTTGCCCGGCAAGGTTGCACTCCTGCTGACCCCCTCGGCCCAGCCGGGGCTGCGGGACCAGTGTCCTGGCGGCCTCCACACACCAAACTAGAGCATGCGGGAGGTGTCTGCATGCACCCCTCCCTCCCCCCCACTTTGTTTCTCCTCTCTGGGTGTCCTCCAGCTTCTATTTCCGCCTCCCTCTGTCCCTTCTGCCCTTCACATATCACGGTCACTGTCAACTCATACACCTTGAGAGGCGAAGGTGACCCTGAATGTGGTGGGGCTTCCACACCTGTTTATTAAATCGGACCGTGTGTTATAAGTGATCCAACCGCCTCGCATTCCCTGTTGGCCCCTCCGTCCTCGCGGCTGGGACCCCTCTCCCAGCCTCCCAGACAACCTATTACGTTGTCATGAATCTGCTGCCTCAGCCCCCCACCTTTCAGGTCGGGTCTCCATTATCTCTCAACAGAATTGTTGTAAAGCCTCTGACTACCCGCCCCCCCCGCCCCCCCCCCCCCCCCGCTGTGCCTCCCCCTGCTCCATCATTTCGTAGATTTTTTTCTACTCAAAACCTCAGGGGCTGCCCACAGCCTGCTGGAGCATTGTCAGCTCCTCAGCCTGAAGACAACTTTTGGCCTTTTTCCCCAGCGCTGCTCCCACAAGGCCTCTGTGATGAAGCCTCTCAGGCTCCTTGTCCTCACCCCCACCCAGCCCGGGCATCCCCGCAGCCCTGGAACCCTCCCCAGGCACCCATCGCTGCCCGCCTTGCCCAACACTGTCTCCGCCGGCGCCCTTGGCAGAGGTGTCCCAGGAAGGAGATGGGGCTCCCAGGGAGGCCGATGAGCTCGGTGCAGGCTGAGTTTTGTTTGAGGGACTCAGGGCATCCAGGAGGCCACATCTGTATTTCCTTTCTGGGCTGGGAGCTCCCAGAGGGCAGAGTCCACGGTTGGCTCAGGTTGGCTCATCCCTGCACGCACTCAGTTGACATCTGCCAAGTAAACAAGTGAGGGGCAAATCAATGGCCCGAGGCCTGTGCTGGGGGATTCAGGAAAGGGATTGAGGAATCTGAGCGAAGGGTCAGTCCCGTCTGGGCAGTGTGCCAGGCAGAGGGGCCGGCAGGACAGCAGGAGCTCCAGCCTCCCCACCCCCACCCTGCCGGTGGGTGTCACCCTCTCCCTTCAGCAGGAGAGCGGCCCAAGCAAAGCATTTCAGAGGAGCTGGTCCAACAGCCTGCATGACACAAGCAGGAGCAGGAGCGAGAAGCCGAAGCCCTCTTCCTCTGAGCCATCTCATTCTTCATGCTCTCCAGATCCAAACAGGGACCCTGAGAAGGTGAGAATCTCAGCAACGTACACAGCTTATTGCCAGAGGGGTGAGGCGCCGGGATCAGAATAGCTCGGCCAGTCTTGGTGTTGGGGGTCGGCGTGCACGCTCAGAGACACTTTTGGAGGCAGAGCCTGGGACTGACTGGAAATGGGGCGCACGGGGGAGAGGCACAGTTGCTCGGACGAGCTCACTTAGGGCTGAGTGTAGAGGGAGAGCAGAGACACAGGGCTGCCCGCCAGGCCCCCAGGATGCTCTGGAACTGGGGGGCAGAGGGATGAGGAGCGGTCAACACTCAGGATGCAACCAGAAAGGAGCGGCCAGTGGGGCAGTAGGTGCAGGGAGGGCATTCCTGGAGCCCAGGAAGAAGGTGTTTCCAGGAGGACAGAGTGACCGACTGTGTCCAAGGCTGTCTGTAGGTCAGTGAGATGATCTCTGAGAATCAACCACAGGGCCTAGCAGTGTGGACATCACGTGACCTTGACAGGAGTGGTCTGGGGACAAAAGTGATTGCAGGGGGTTCAGGAGAGACTGCAGGGTTGGGGGGGCGGTGGAGTAGCAAATACACTCTGAAGAGTTTTGCCTTCAAGGTGGGCAGTAGCTAGAGCCTCTCCAACAGTGCAGCCACGGGAGGGCTGTTGTAGGGTGGCGATACCTGGGAGGGGAGCACTGACCATCCAGTAGGGAGCAGGTGATAGCCCGCTGACACCCATGGGGCGGTCCGAGGGGCGGGATTCAGGTGTAGGGGAGCGGTGAGTGGTTAGGCAGGAGCAGGTGGCTCACCATAGATCAGAAGGGGAGGAGCTCAAGGGTCCCGGGTGGGGGCAGGTGGAAGCAGGTACAAAGATTTGGTAGCAGGAGCATGAGACGTTTCCATTTGACCCAGACACAGGGTGTTATGCCCACTTTAGAGGTGGGGAAACTGAGGTAGAGAGCTTGCCCTGAGACTGGAAGGCAGCAGAAACTGCCCTAGTGGGAGGAGGGGAGAGACTGGGAAGGAAGGGATGGAAGGGACCATCACAGTGGTCTAGCCGGGCTGTATCCTGGAGGCAAAGGGCAGACAGAGCTGCATGCGCTTTAAGGTCCGAGGGTCCAGTTGAAGCTGGGTCTCAGCCACTCACTCGCTGCAGTTAAACAGGTCAGTCTCAGCTCCCTCCCCTGGAAGGGGGTGTTACCTGCATCTACTTCCTCAGGTCACCTCGAGAAACAAGGGAGCAGCACCGAGTTGGCTTCTAGTGAGCCCCGCACAAATAGAAGTGCCTTAAACGCAGGCGTCAGCAGAGCCTTGGAGGAGGGGGCCTTCAGTGATGCCAAAGACCGAGCACCCTAGGATGCGGTGGGAGGAGCCCTGTGCAAGTGGGGAGGGCCTGGGCTTACTCCCTGTGGGCCTGCGTGTGGTCCAGTCACCAAGGCCTGCGTGGTTCCGCTCCAACCCACCAAGTGTGCCTCCCCCACCTCAGTGTTGTCCTCTTGCTGGTTCTGGCACAGGCTGCAGCTGGAGAAATGGGGCAGGAGGGGCAGGAGGGAGTGGAGTCCCCAGAGAGATCCCCAGAGGGAACCCTGCTGGGAGAGGGGCAGAGCCGGAGGGCCCCCCTCCCCCCCCCGGAGAAGCCCAAGCTCAAAGCTGGCTAGGGGGGGCGTCTTCTCCCCCTGTGAAGACCCCGAAGCAGACAGCTGGCCCTGTCCTCGAGATGTAGCTGCCTGCCACCTGGAGTCACCGCCGGGTCTGGATTCCCCCGGCCAGTGGCTCAGCAGCGAGGAAGGGGAGGCCTGCTCCCTGGGCAGGAAAGAGCCTCCTTCTCTTCCTCCTGAGAGCCAGCTCGAGTCCCAGCCTCTCTGAAGCTCAGGCCTACCCGTGCAGCAGCAGCAGCATGGAAACTGTCCAGGTAGGACACTCTCAGAGCCTTGGCCGTGCAGTGCTCTCCCCTACAGACTGCCCTGTGGCCGCAGGCTCTCATGGCCACAGGCTCTCATCTATGGCCACCGGTCTCACATTTTGGTCTCTCTCCTGGACCAGCCCGCAGAGCAGGCCCCGTGTCTCCAGGTGGCCTCTGTTTACAAGCCTGGGTTGGAAGTCTGGGAGGGCATGAGGCCCACTTTCTCTGGCAGGACCCAGTGCCTCCTTGGCTCCTTCAGGAAAAGCCCAGCACAAACCATCCCATCCTGAGCTCTGCAGTGGACCCACAGGCAAAGCCACCCACTCTGTGGACCTACAAGGTTCAGTGTGCTAGGACTTCCTCCACTCCTGGGTGACTGCGGCCCCCGGGGGAGTCCTCCGGGTAAGGCAGGTAAGTACCAAGCCAGGCTGGCTCAGGGACTTCTGGGAAGTTTCGCTGACTTCCCTTATTATGGAAGCAGGAGGGCACTGAGATGGCAGGAAGGGGCTTGTCTGCCACCTTTGTGGAGCTACTCATTTGAACAGGGGCCGGGGACGTTTCATCAGGCTAAGCCAGCTCGAACCGCCTCCAAGCCCTGCTTTCCCGGTAACAACAGCATCTGCAGAAAGCAGAAGGCATTGTCAGAACAGACTGAAGGCCCATGCCTGCAAGTTCAAAGTGGTCTGTCCCCAGAGGTCTCATCTAAGATGACATCTTCTCGGGACTGGTGTTTTGTGACTCCTGGGGAGTCCCCAGTGGGAGCTGGGCGCACTGATGCTGTGGACCAAGGACGGTGCTTTGGTCCGTGTGGGCCCGCCCCTCAGTAAGCATGGAGGCTTCATAGGGACCTGTGTCAGATTGGCTATCTGACTGCACCTCAGTCACAGCAGGAAGCTAAAATGCTCCAAGGTCAAAGAGAATCCGGGGAGGCTTGGGCCCTGAAGGGGAGCCGGTGCAGGTTCAAGCAGTTCCTTGCCTGGGAGTGCACTGCAATCCCAGATCTTCCAGGGGAGGCCCCCTACAAACCCCAGGTAAGAACCAGGTTGTGACCTTGGGTGGGTGGAGGGAGGGATTACGATGGGATTTCTGCTTCCCACCTGCTTCCTGGGGCTCTCAGCTCCCTTCTTCCCTCTCCTCCCTTCAGGTCCTGGCTCTGCCTCCCCACGGATCCAGGGATCCAGCCAGCTGAGCCCTGGAGGGGTGCACCCACCTTCCCCTCCTGCCCTCCTGCCGGAGGAGAGCTGCAGTCTCCTTTGGATCTTTTTGCGGTCTGGGCTTGCTGTTCCTCTCAACAGTAGTCAGGAAGCCCTTACCCCAAAAAGTATCTGCGGGAGGCCTTGTCTACAGGGGTGATGCCCCCCCAAAGGGTCCAGGTGTGTCACAGATGAGGAACAGCAACAAGTGGGAGTCATCAACCTAGCTTTCCCTTAGAGCTGCTGGTTGGCCTCAGGACAAACGCTGAGCCTCTCTGTGCCTCAATGCTCTGCTACACATTTAATCATTTATCTGTGCACAGTGTCTAGTGGGAGGTTCCATCAGGTAAGGAAAAAACAAGAGTGGCTCGATTAAAGGTGTGGACACTGTGTTGGTGGCTTAGCTCCCAGCCGGCTGTCTCCTATTTGTAGACCATCTATCTCCCTCTGGGCTCCTTTTGGGGAATTGCCTCTCCCACCCCATGGGCACGCCTGGTGAGATTGTCACTCAAAGCACCTTGCCTTGTCCTGCCTCCTCGGATAGGAGACCCAAGACAGGCCTGGGAATTGGAATCCTGGATGGAGGGACGCAAGATTGGGAACAAACTGATCCCAGCAGCTGTGCTAAAGAGAAGACTGAGCTTGGGCCTTCTGCGTCCCCTGAACTGCCTAGCATCCGCCCTTTCTTAGCCTGGACCTTCAAGTGCCCCCCTCCTGAATCTGGCGAACCACCCCCAAATCCTTCCAATAAAATCCTCATCGCTTTAGTTAAGCAGTCAATATTGTTGCTTGCTTCGGGATACAGAGACCTCTAGGGGCAGGAGGTGGGATTGCTTACCCCGGAGAAGGGGAGGGGGGCGGCTGGCCTGGGGGCTTGTTACCATCCCTGGGGAGGCTCACACGGCGTCAGCCCCTAGGGGACAGGGGACAGAGCAGACGCCCCTAGGGGACAGGGGACAGAGCAGAGGGCGAGGACCACATACAAGGCCTGGGTTAGGGCCCAAGGAAACATTCCCAAAGGGGAGAACAACATTGGGATGGACAGAGCAGGACCTACACAATGTGGAGAAGTTTAAAATAAAGGAACACAGGGTCTTTGTTTTCTTTATCTGGGGATTTCCTTATCTGGAATCCTTCTACCCAGCCCTGGGGAGCTACTGTGCCTGGGCAGCCCAAGGTGGGGGACACGATCTGAGGCCTCCCCAGGCCTGCTACCTGCTATAGGTCACACCACAGCCACAACCTGCGAGAAACAAGGCAGCAGGAAGTTTCCTTCCTTATGCAGAAGCCGCCAAAAGGCAAGTCTAAGCCAACACCGACACATGAACTGGTGTGTGGCCCACACTGAATTCAAAGGTGCTGAAGGATCCTAAGTGGGGCTGTGGGTTCACTGTGGGGATTCAGGAAGAAGGGCTGGGTGTATGGGGACCTGTAGCAATTGTCTCAGTGAGATCAACTGAGACCCCCCCCCCCCCCCCATGCAGCCAGACGTGAGTGGGAGAAGGCAGGATGGTGACAAAGTCTGCAGGGCTGACCAATGCCTGTGACTGTGAAACTCCCTCCCCTGGTGCTACCCTGACCTCCCATTCCCACCCAGCTGCTGGCTGGGCCTGGCTTGGCCACCTGCCCCCCAACATGCCTTGGGGGGGAATGTGTGTGCAGCTCAAGGGTGGCATCGTGTGGTCATAGTGAGGTAGTGCGCCCCACAGCCTCCAAAGTGCTCCACTTCTAGGTCGCTCCACCAGCGAGACCCTGGGCTGGACTCTGCTCTAGCAGGGCAAGGTCTACAGATTTTCCCACAGAACCAGAGTTTCTTTGAGAAGCAGTCCTGAGAGCTGTAGCGGCTGAGAGGGATGGTGGAGAGAAGAGAGAGTGGCCACAAGGAGTGGTCACCGCCCTAGAAAGGCAGGCCCCCGACTGAGCCTCGGAGTGTCAGCTCTGGGGAGGCACCGGCTTGCTGCCTGTGCATTGTGACGTCTCTGCATTTGTGCGTATGCGTCCATCTGGCAATACGTTGTTTGACTGAAACCAGCCGTGGTTGCGTGCCCCCTACCTAACCCACCCAAGCAGATGGGAGGTGTGCTGAGAGCCTGAGGGTTGAAGTAAGTCAACAAGGATGTGGGGCTGGAGGAGTAAGTCTGCTAAAAGGCTGAGCCTTTGGGAGAGGGAGGAAGGAGAGGGGGGAAGTGGCCTGGAAAGGGCAAAAGAAAGTCAAGAAAGGAACAGAAGAGAGGGGGAGAGCGCGCGACGACATGGGAAGTCTCTCCAGGTGGCTGGTGTCCCCCAGCAGCACCCGGCGAGGCATCCTTCTGATCCACGCTGGGCCACCCTGCCGGAGTGACCTTGCACGGGTCCACTTCCTTCTCTGGGCTGCTACTTCTGCACTTGTAAAATGAGACAAAGTGCTGGATTCGTCCTCTCAGCCATCTCCTCCCCTCCCAGGCCACCTCCCCGGCAGGCGGCGAGGATGGGGGCCCAGCAGCGGTCCTTGAGAGGGGGAGCCGTTGAGGGCACCGGAGGGTGTGCCGACCGAGGGTGGGGGCAGGCTGAGCGTGAACGCCAGGCTCTGGGAAGAAGGAGTCAGAGGAATTGCCAGTAATGAAAACCTATAAGTTTCTCCAAAATACCATTTAAATAGAAATGTCAAGTGCACCTGGAGTTATTACACCCTGGAATCCGAATGACACATAGTCCGATATACCAACGTGATAATATCCCGAGCGTGTATGGCAATATGGCCGTGCATTAATCCTGCCTTTCCCCACCGTGAGCTTGCGCATCCCACGGGGCCTACAGAGCCTCCTTTGTTCTTCCCAGAGGTGGCTCCATGCCGATGGGGCCTGTGTAGTCGCAGCGGGAAGACCAACGTGCTCCCAGAATGGAGCTCTTGTGTCGGTGTCAGGGGCATGGACAGTTGTCACTTGGCGCTTTCATTTTTGCCCAATCTGGGGTGTGACCTAGTCCCCTGGAAGCTGCTAGGCCCGACCACCAGCCCCTCCCTTCTCCGCCACCCTCCCACTCTATCCTCTCCTTCTCCCACTCCTCCTTCCCCGTCTCTTCTTTCCCAGGAGCTAGGCCTTGTTCTGCCAAGGATACCCTCAGACATGGTTCTTCCCTTTGAGAGCCCCTGCGGGTATAGTGGGTACTCCTCCTGCTGACTATGCTCCTTAGCTGCAGGGCTTGGGGCTGGGAAGGGGGGGCAGATCGCTGCATGAGCTGGAAGCAGCACGGTTAGTGGTTGGTGGGCAGGGGGCTTTCAGAATAGGGACAGAACCTCCAGGCCAGTACAGCACCTCAGGACGGACCCTGGGCTTGTCGTACCTACAGCGTAGCCCGCGCCCGTCCCCAGGATGTAAAGCCACGTTTGCTCTTAGAGCAGGAAATCTTCTGGACTCCCTTTAAGGAAGTGGGATTTTTAAGGTCAAGGTTGCACAGTTCGCACCATGCAGGAATCCCTTCCCAAACCCCATACTCCTGTGCTCAGCCTTGTAGGACAGCAGGTCTAGAAGTGTGGTCCCGGTACCAGCAGCTTCAGCATTACCTGGGATCTTATTAGAAATGCACATTTTCTGGGCACCTGGGTGGCTCAGTCAGTTGGGTATCTGACTTGATTTCAGCTCAGGTCAGGACCTCACGGTGTGTGGGTTTGAGGCCCGCGTCAGGCTCTACGCGGACAGTGTGGAGCCTGCTTGGGATTCTGTCTCCCCCTCTCTCTCTCTCTGCCCCTCCCCTGTTCTTTCTCTCTCAAAAATAAATAAATAAACATAAAAAAAAAAAAAAAAGAAATGTACATTCTCAGGTCCCGGTGCCAATGGTTAGCGCTGGTGGGATCATGAGAGAGACTGGAGGAATCTAGAGGTTGGGAATAAAAAAGGCTGGAGATATCAAAGTAGCCAAGGAGTAAGGTTTTGCAAGGGAAACTTTGGGGGAAGGTAAAGAAAGAAGAAAGTAAACCAGACACTGGGCCTTCCCTCCGGGCAAAAGGGCAGCTGACATTTGGCAGGAGGCCCTCCGGGACAGAGGTGAGCCCTCCGGGACAGAGGTGAGCCCTCCAGCCCCCGCGCCGGGAAGAGGTGCTGGGGAGGTCTGGGGGCAGCCTACTTTGAATGCTCTGGTTTTTCCAGACATCTGGATGAGGGAGACCAACGAATCGATTGCTCTGAGTCACGAGATCAGGAGGGCATGGAATAATTGGCTGGAAAAATGCCCCTCCGGATGATATTTCTGCAACTAAGAAAAAGACATTTACAAGCCGTCTGTTGGAGATACAAAGAAGGGAAATTCTGACACAGAAAATGGAAAATCACAACACCATATCCGTTACTGCTCATGTAAATGTGTGCGAAATGCCATGGGAAATTTCTTTCCTTTTTCCGATTTTGAAATATTTCAAACATACAGAAAAATATAAGGAGTAATATAACAAAAGCCTTGCACCCACCACCAGGAATAGCAAATGTGAACTTAGGGCCACGTTCATGTCGGATTCTTTAAAAAAAAAAAAAAATACAACCTTACGAACATGGCACAGTCCCCTTTCTCTCCCTTTTCCTTCCTCCAAAGATGCAGGAGCTATCCTAAAATTGATGGGTATTCTTCTCGTACATATGTTCATACTTTATCACATATGAATTACTCATACATGACACCTAGCAAGGTTTGGAGTGCTTCTTAATTTCCATAAGTGGTATCACACTGAACCTATCACTCTGGAACTCACTTTTTTATTGCCTAACATGATGCTTCTAAGGTCTGCTCATGTGGCTGCAGGAAATCCAACTCATGCATTTTAACTCATGAGTAACAATAAACTGTATAAATAGACCACAATTCATCCATCAACCATTGGACATTGAAGTTATTTCTTTTTCTTCTTTCTTTCTTTTTCTTTCTTTCTCTTTTTCTTTTTCTTTCTTTCTTTCTTTCTCTTTTTCTTTTTCTTTCTTTCTTTCTTTCTTTCTTTCTTTCTTTCTCTTTCTTTCTTTCTTCTTCTTTCTTTCTTTCTTTCTTTCTTTCTTTCTTTCTTTCTTTCTTCTTTCTTTCCTTCGTCATCTCTGCACCCAACGTGGGGCTCGAACTTATGACCCTGAGATCAAGAGTCACCTGCTCTTCCGACTGAGCTAGACAGGCGCCCCAACTGAAGTTATTTCTAATTTTTCACTGTCCCAAGTGATTCTGCAGTGAATATCCTTGAACTTGTTTTTCTAGAGTATGTCCCTGGAAGTGGTGCTGCTCGCCCTTGGGAGAAGGCATTCCCAGTTATAGACACGTTGCCAAATTGCTCACAAGCTTGGCTGGACCAGTTCACGCTGCCATCAACGTGGGTATGATACATCCTAACACGTTCCTTATTCAGTGCGCTCCTGGGTTGTAGTCTTTCCTGAATGTAAAAGCAATTATAAAGATTTTCTCAAGTTCATTTCTGACTTTTCTCTTCAAGGCTTCGGTTCTTCAGACACAAATTCTCCTACCACTGGGGTTTTCCCGAGTCTGAACCCAGTGGCCAAGAAGAGATGACTGGCATGGGCACCGTAAGATGAAGTGGTGTGTGTGTTCGTTCGTGCGTGTGAGTCTGTATCTGTATCTGTGTGTGTAGCTTTGTACCAAAGCCAACAGGAAGACGGACTGGGCAGGGTAAGTCTTTCACAATGTCTGCTCAACAATGCATAAAACCAGGAGAAGGGTACCCGGTATAACCTGGAATCTACTCTGATGCCCTGGGTCCCTTCCGCTCCCTGTCTCATTTGGTATGGGTTAGGGAAAGACTTGTCCCGGGATGTCAACCGCCGTTCTGTCTTTCCTGCTCCCCCCCCCCCCCAACCTCCAAATACTTCCTAAGCCATGTAAACAGGGAAAGAGGTGTGCTGTGCAGGGGAGGGACAGTTCCCGCGTGCTCCATCTGGGGGAAAGGGCTGACTTTTTGGCCCTGAGCCGAAGAGCTCTCTGTCCGTGCCAAGCGCTGCCTCCTGCGTCTGGCCGTATAGGGTTGGGAGAGCTGCCAAAATCCTAGCCTGGACAGTGACGATGGACAGCCTAGATCATGGCCACTGACCCTGACCCTCAAGGCCAGGGCCATGCAGAAATGGTCTGGGCTGCCTTCCCTCCTGGGCCCTGAAGCAGGGAGCCTTCAAAGCCCCTAAAATAAACTTGGGAAGAGGGGGATAGATTGAAGGGACCTCCACAAAATCACCTGTCTCACACTAGAGGTATTTGAAGAGGAAGGAACCCAAAGTGAGCGAAAAGTTTCAGTTCACAATTCCGAGGAAGTACGGAGGGCCTTGATCCGAGGACTATTTTTGAATGGGAGTTTTTTTGCCCCCTTAATGCTTTAAGTATGGCCAGCATGAGGTGTTTGTTGCGGGGGGGGGGGGGGGGGGGGGAGAGTACTGTATTTATCCTTCTTCAAAAATATGAAGCCTGAGACCCTTGGCTTTCTGGTTCCACAGAGTCTATGGGCCCTAAACAGCCTGCCCTCGTGGGCAACAGGGAGCTTACCTCAGGCTGGAGGATACCCTTATGCCAAGGAGGTCCCCAGGGGAGACCTCACCTCTGAGCCCTGGTCCACCGGCCAATGAGGATGGGCGGAGGTGACGTCACTACATCCTGTTTCCCAGCCCAGCCTGAGAGGATGGCACCAGCTGAGGTAAAGAGCCAGTGTCAGTGACGGATGCCATGACCGATGTCGGTAGAGAAGTGGTGTAAGGCTGATGAGTCAGCAGCAAGTTTAAGCAACGAACAATTGCACCATGGGGTGTTTCTCAAATTCTTGTCTACTTTTAGAAAGTATGCAATACCATTCAGCTGAGCATCTTGATTCTGAAATAGCTACAGAAAATGTGAAAAATGCTGTGGGTGAAGATGTGCCCGCCCGTGCCTCTTTTCTAAAACAATAGTCAACAATTGGGCTGCGTGTCCCTCAGCAAGTCTTCCGACCCGGCTGTTCCTTCGTCTCCTCGTCTGTAACACGAGGGGAATGTGTGAAAAATGTCTCTGGAGATTCCTTCCAGTCTAACATCCTGTGATTTGGTATCATGCTCACATTCTTAATCCTGGCTGGGTATACACAATGCCAAGAACACCAGCCAATTCGGTTGGTGTGGACAAAACGTCCTCTCCAATCAATTCTTTGGCACAGTGTCGATAAAACAACTAGTTAATTGACACAATTTTTCATTTCACAACTGGCTGCCCTGGCATCAGCTTGACCAGCGGTTCCTCCGCGGGGGGGGGGGGGTCCTGACAGTCTGCGTGTCTGGAGCAGTTATAAGGTGTGTCACAGGCGACTTGCTGTTGCTAACGAACTACCGAGGTTTTGAAATGACTGATGAGTTTGTTATCAATTAGGACAGATTCAGTGTATGCCTGTGATAATCTCTATCACTCACTTGCATTCTGATATCCTACCCCATAGGGAAGGAGAAGGGTTGGACCTCTAGCTTCCAGCCGGGGATTGCCTGTGGTCCTGAGCCAATCAGAGATGCCCATGGGAGGTTATCGTGTGTTGCACACGTGAGTATCATCCGTCACCGGCAACGTGGCACTTGAGGATGACCGATAGAAACCGCTGATACGTAGTTAGACGGCAAGCTTTGGAGACCCAGGCCCCGGAACAATCTGATCCGGATGGGGACGGCCGTCAGTATCCTATAGATCCAGCTGCAAGCCAATGGAGAAAGAAAGCGCTGAACAGAGGACAAAAATGAGAGGCCTGCTCATTACGCCTATCTCTTGATCCAACAACTATTTCACCATAATCCGTTCAGAGTTGGAGAAGGGGAAAGGGGTGTGTGAAATCATGTTTATTGAGCATGTAGGTGCAAAGTCCTGTGTCAGATACTCACGGCAGGTCTCAGTGCCACCCGCCGTGTACTTTCTGTTCTTGGCTGGCCAGTGGGATTTGCACTTTGTGGTTTGGAATATTCATGTAATATTCGGCCCAGTGACTTGCAAGTACAAGCAATGTGCGTCAATTCAATGCCGCCGACCTGGACTGCTAGCTTTAGACCCTCCAGAGTCTCCCTTTCCTCCACCGTAGGGGCTGGCAACAAACCAGGGGCTGTTCCATCATCAGCTGACTCCTGGGGGACTACAGAGCAGAGTCCCCAGCCAACTGTGATGCACATGAATGACACATCACACGGGAGGATAACGTAAAACTTGGTTGATATAAGCCACGAAGATTTTAGGGTTGCTTGTTACTATAGCACGACCTAATTTTATGCTGACCGACGCGATGTTTTGTATTACACGGTAACGTAGTGGGAAAATGTGAGCTTTTGAGTTTAAGGGACTTGGCTCGAATCTGAACACTCACTGACCTTGAACAAATCCATAACTTCTCTGGGTCTCAGCCTTTTCATCTATAAAATAGTAGTTTTTGATTCCAATGTCGTGATGCGATTCGTTTTGGAAATGGTATTTATAAAACACCTAGCACAGGATTTGGCACATAATAGATGTTCGATTGTAATTATTTTAATTTTCACTGATTCCTCAAAATAGGCCAATGGGTAAACAGAGACCACAGGAGTATAAGAGGAAGGCTCATTAATTATTGAGGTTTCAAATGCCATGATACGTTACGGGGGACACTGGCCAGGGACCCCAAGGGTAAGCGGATGTGTGAAGTTATCTGTGCCCACCCTCCCCCAAGCTCAGAGAAGCTCTAGAAAGGAGAAGAGGCCCCAAGGATACCATGTCCAATTTAGCCTTTCTATTGCCAGAGGAAAGGAGGATTTCACTTACAGAAGCGATTCTTGATAACTTCAGCATATAGAACAAGAGTACGGCAGTGGTGAAGGCTGCAACACTGTTAGTTTCACTGAAGCTTGTTATCCTATGAAGCAAAGTGCCAGCCAAGGTCTTTCCCAAAGGTCCCATGAGCCGAACTCTTCCCTCAGATCAGCTTATTAGTAGCATCATGCCCACTTCAGCCAGCTCACTCAGGACCCAGGAATAATCTGGAGAACAGAATACAGAGGAAGGGAGACGAAGAGAATACACATGGGGTGGAGGAGGGGGGATTGAGGGGCCCTTTGCCTCCTCCTGCTCCTGACCAAGCCTGGCCTGATACAGCAGCAGGGGCAGAGCCGGGGAGAAGGGGACAAACTCTACAAATCAGAGCCTGCCTGCCTTCTCCCTTCTTTCTTCTTCTTTCCTTCCTTCCTTCCTCCCTCCCTTCCTCCCTTCCTCCATTCTTTCTTCCTTTCTTTTTTCTTTCCTCCCTTTCTTTCTTTCTTTCTTTCTTGAGCTAGTTTACCAAGGTATGCATAGCTTTTGGCAAAGCCATTTCTTTCATTGGTAAAGCTATTCCAGGGATAGGGGAAAAGAAATCAAGTTTGTCTATGGGAAGAAAATAGCCCTCTAAAACCTTAGACAGCTATGAGAAATGAAAACAAAAATAAACATAAAATAAAAATAATACTGATAAAAACTTTGACCAGATGGGCTGTGGCTTCAGCCCCTCTGTTGAGATGATGAAGTAAAAGCTTTCGCTGAAGTCAAAAAATTACATGTAAATATTGGCTTTCATAAAGCTGCAAGAGTCTGTAAAAATCCTCAGTGGAAGCAGTGGTCTTTCACGGCTGTGGATTACAGGGAGCAGTCTCCAGCTGCCTAGTCTTGCAGAGGAGAGGACACTGGGGACTCAGCTGACTGCCCCATGCAGTGGGGCTGCTGGAGGAGGGACACAGAGCTTTGAATCATCTATGGTTAGACTACATTGTGTCCCCTCAAAACTCCCATACAGGGGCGCCTGGGTGGCTCAGTAGGTTAGGTGTCAGACTTCAGCTCAGGTCATGATCTCACGGTTCATGACTTTGAGTCCCACGTCAGGCTCTGTGCGGACAGCTCGGAGCCTGGAGTCTGCTTCAGATTCTGTCTCCCTCTCTCTCTGTCCCTCCCCCACTCGTGCTCTCTCTCTCTCAAATATAAATCAACATTAAAAAAATATGTTTTAAAATTCCTATACTGGAGCCCCAACCCCAGATGTGACTGTATATGGAGACAAGGCCTTTAAGAAGGTAAAGTTAAATAAGGTCATAAGGGTGGGGCCCTAATCCAACAGGACGGGTGTCCTTATGAGAAGAGACACCAGGGATGTTCACACACAGAAAAAGCCATGTGAGGACACAGTGAGAAGGCGGCCATCTGCACTTCTCACCAGACATTTACCCTGCTGGCACCTTGGTCTTAGAGTCCCAGCCTCCAGAACTGTGAGAATATAAACTTCTGTTATTTAAACCACCCAGTCTGTGGGGATACGTTACGGCAGGTCTGGCCAACTAACACAATCTACGGAGAATCGCTCGTTTTCTGGTTTTTGTCTGCTTTTATTGATCAGTTTTGCAATGTAAGACACCCTTCCACAATTCTTCAGACCCTCTCAGCCCTGCCTGAGATTCTCAGTGGTGCCAGTCACCCCGCTGTGAAACCAAAGGGTAAACCCTCGCAGGCTGAGTCACACACAATATTGGCAGATTACCATAGCGGGGGAGGACGGAAGCTGAACACGGGAGAACTCAGCTCTCTCAGCCTCTGGCTGTAGGATCGCGGACAAACTCTCATCCCCTCTCTGCCTCAGTGTCCGTGTCTATAAAATGGGGGCAAGAGTACCATCCTCCCTTACGGGATCACAGTGAGGATAAAGCAAGATAAGGTGACAGTAAGCCCACAGCACCTTGCTCAGGGAGCCGTCCTTCCTGAAGCCCAGGCAGCCTGGCGGGGAGCCGGATCTGCTCCCCCCTGGCAGCGGTGGGGGTCGGGGTACCTGGGAGGGTAGGATCTTTCCTCCCCGGTGACCTGCACTGGGCGGGGAGGAAGCTATCTGGCTAGAACGGCTCTCTTGCCATCAAGACCTGCCCCCAGTTGAATTCTCCTCTCTCCTGCTTGTTCCCAAACAAGATGAGAACTTCCTCCTCTGTGGAGAACATTGCGCATCTTCATAAATAAGATAATGAAGTAAAGCTTTCACAGACAGCCTGGTTCTCAGCAAGCCCTCAATAAACGTTAACGATTCCTATCTACACACCTCCCACCAGCCGTTTTCACACCACCCCTCAGTGCAATTGTGGTTACAGGGCTGAGCGTAATTTGCACCCTTTAGATAGGAATGGCACTGAGGAACTTTATTAATCAACCTGGTGCGGCTTTTCTACGAGGGAAAGCTGTGTTCACGCCCACGTCTTCCCCAAGCTTTCCCGAACACCTGGGATTAAACAGGCTGAAGCCCACCCCCTAGTGACTCCAGCCGAGGGGCAGCAAGGCCCGGCAGTGGTCCTTCCTGACCTCCTGATCTTCCTCACCACGTGGGCTGTTGGACAGCTCGGCTTTGTGGCTTTGCTGAACTCCAGCCGGCTTGCCTCAGGGCTCTCGCGTCCTTCACCAGGACTGAGAGCACTCGTGACCGTGACCGGGAGGAGATAGAAACCAGCGCAGACAGGAGGAGATCTGCAGCCGGAAATGGCTCCACTGAACCCAGGGCGGGTTGCCTCACTGAGTCAAACTCAACGAGCTGCGACCTCTGGGCCGTGGTGCCGGGCGTCTGACACCCTGGGTCAGGCTGAAAAATGACCGAAAGCTCTTCCAGCACTTTTCTGCTTGAACTTCCCCGGGATCGTGCTGAGCACACGGGGATGCTCGGGTAGACGTCCCTTTTTGCTCTGTGTCACCTTCTGCTTAAAAAGTACTTTGAAAGCCATGTTCTGGGATGGCCTGCTTTGTACCCACAAAAGAGCAGGCTCTGCAGAGTCCAATGACATTAGGGGTCAGCTTACAATCTAACCTTGTCAGGGACCTGGTTGCCAAGGGACCTCTCAATGGAGATTAGAGATAACTAACTCAGCAAATAGCTGACACTGAGGAAGGAATTCAGGTAAGGAGACTCTTCCTGCTGATTCAGAAACAGGCGGTCACAAGTTTTGAACATTCTAGAAACATCGCACCTCACTATAATTTACTCTCTCTCCTTCTCTCTGCAGGCTACAAGGAAACAGGGCTAAGACAAAGACAAAAACAGAAGAAACCGAAGCCCTCTTCCGAGAAGTTATAAGGGGGTCAAGAGAGGTCCTTAATTGAACACTGGAGATCAAGGCTGGAGAAAAGCCGCAGACCAGGACCCTTGACAAATCCGATCAGATTTGGCACACAGCTAAGAAAGTTAAAAGACTCAGAGTCCGTGAATTCTCCAGAAGCCGAAGGAGGACCAGGCTTACACTAAATAAAGGACCCCAGCACGGGTAACGAAGACACCGGTTTACGCCTAGGTGCTGGCACTTCTCTGGCTTTCACCCCAACTGCATATCTTATTTAAAAATAATATTTTTAGGGGCGCCTGGGTGGCGCAGTCGGTTGAGCGTCCGACTTCAGCCAGGTCACGATCTCGCGGTCCGTGAGTTCGAGCCCCGCGTCGGGCTCTGGGCTGATGGCTCAGAGCCTGGAGCCTGTTTCCGATTCTGTGTCTCCCTCTCTCTCTGCCCCTCCCCCGTTCATGCTCTGTCTCTCTCTGTCCCAAAAATAAATAAACGTTGAAAAAAATAAAAAAAAAATAAAAATAATATTTTTAATTCTTTGTTCTTGGCGACTTTAATAAAAAGCCTTGTTTTCACTTATTGAAAGAATACCAGTGCCACTGATATCTGAAGCACACTTCAATCACTAATGCCTTCGGGGAACTAAGCCCAGCTTATCACTGATGCCTTCGGGGAACTAAGCGATTCAAGCCCAGCTGCCTGGTGGCAGTTTGGTCTACGCACAGAGACGAACCTCAAAAGGCCTAGACAATCTGTGTTCAAGAGAACGGTTGTTCTGTTCTGTGTTGTGAACCCACAGAGTTCTGGTAAATGCCGTAATGTTTGACCAGTACTCATTAATAAACCCCACCCTGGCAGGGAAAAGATTTTAAAGCCTGAAAATACGGATAGCCAATGTTCTAACCACGAGTGAACTGACCGTGAGGGGGAATGGGACACAGCATTTCCCTGGGGTGATGCTCCCGAGCCTTAGGAAAAATGGGAGTGATCGGTCCAGGCAATAGGGCCAGAGGGAGGCCCAGGACTTCTTTCTGGCATATCCTCTTCCTCTGGCTCCATTTGTTTAGGTGGAAGGGACGACAGGAATGTTCCCTACAATCCTCGCACACACAGAGCGTCCTCTGTAGCAGAGACGGTGGGGACGTTCTGTGCAAAGTGAACTCCGACTCCTTGCAGGTTCCCAGAGCCCAAGCAAGATCCTTGGGGTCCTGAGATACCCTGGGGCAGCTCCTTGGCTCGGAGATGTAGACAAGGAAACACTGGGATCCCAACAAAGAGAAAAGTACCCGGTGTCAGAAACACATCTTTCTCACCAGATATCCGTGTACTCGTCCACACTCCCAGCTCTTTTACCGTCTCTCGCGAGAGAGATGTCAGGGCAGGCTGTGGAGTAGAACTCCTCCAGCAGCCTGAGTTCACTGCGCGCGAACACGAGAGGCCCGGAGGTGCGACGGCAGAGTTCCCGCGGCGGAGCCCGGCCGGATCTATGTTTCCCCATCTACCTTATCGATCCATCCATCCTCCCATTTGACTCCTCTTTCATTCGAAAGGGGGCTGGGACAGTTGGAAAGGTGTTTAGCCTCAGCAGTGTGCCCTCCCCTTCCCTGCACCCCCAAGGACCCCAGCCACCCTTCACTGTGATTTTTAATTTCGTGTGTTACCCGGGCTGGGCCAAGGTGTCCGGGTAGTTGGTCACACCTTATGCAGGGAGGGGAAGGGCGTCCTGAGAGGGTGGTTTTGGATGAGGTTAACATTTGATTAAGTGGACTTGGAGTAAAACAGACTGCCCTCTATAATGTGGGTGGGCCTTGTCTAATCAGTTGAAGGCCTGAACTGCAGAAAAAAAACAAACAAAAAAAACGACCAACCATCACCAAGTAAGACAAATTTCTCCAGCAGACAGCCTTCAGTCTTGAACTGGAACGTCTGTCTTTCTGGGCCTCCAGCCTGCCAGTCCACCCCGCAGATTCTGAGCTTGTCAGCCTCCGTAACCACATGAGCCGATTCCTTATTAGATTACCCTTTTGGTTGTGTTTCTCTGCAGAATCCTTACTAATACATTTGCCCACAGGAAAGTAGAGTGGGTCCCTGGGCCCAAATGTGGAGAAGGGATGGGAGTCCAGCCAGGAACAATTTCAAAGGGGCCAGGAGCCCAGACCATCCGTGAGCTGCTTCCGTCCTTCATTTTCCAAAATATGATCTGTCCCTCCTCCCGCCCTGCTGACACCTACACCTTTTAGCAACCAGTGTGTCAGTGGCTTGGGGCTTTAGGGCATAGCTCCCCCAAAGCCTGTTTGCTGCAGGTCACAGCCTCCTTCTTTCTGTGGGCCCGGCCCAAAAGGAAGGACTGCTCTTGGGCTGCAGAGCAGGGACTTCGGTGGTCGGGAGACGTGGCTAGTTGTTAACCTGTCCAACCGCAGGATCAGGAATGATAGCATTCGCCTCTCCTGCACACTGGGCTGCCGGAGGATGAACAGAGAATCACAGACGTGAAGTGCTCCGTGAACCGGAAGTGCGATGCAAATATGAAGTGCTGTCACCCCAGAGTCACTCGTTTCACAAGCCCACTGTCTGCCAAGAGCTGTGCCAGGAAAACCCAGGATGAAAGATACGATCTGTTCTCAAGGAGTTCTAGGGGCTGAGATGGACCAACAGACAAGGGAGTCTAATAGGGTGTGGGTGTGCCTGGGAGACCCGTGTCCTGGGTGAGACGGTCATGGTCCCAGAAGAGGGACTCCTTCCTCATCCCAGAGCAGTGGAGGAGGGCTTCCTGCAGGAGGTGACCTTTCTGAAGGATGGGCAGAATTTAGCCAGATGAGGAAAAAGGGGAAGGGTGTTCCGGGCAGAGGAACCTGCAGGTGCAAAGGCACGGAGGCATGAGAGCTGACCTGTCTGGGGTTATGGCCCCCGGCCGTCAGCAGCCAAGTTTTGGGCCAGGAACATGAGGAACAGAGGACGAGGGTACAGCCTAGGGGATGTGGAGAGGCAGGTGGAGGCTGCTTCCTAGTCCCATGAGGACGAGGCCCTGTCAGTACACCATCCCACTGTCAAAGACCCTCCCCTCTCTGCTGACACTGGTTACGACCAAGAAAGTGCCGGACTGCCTCACAGCCATGGCTTCCAAGGTAGAATCTCACGGAAACCTCCCTCAGCACCAAGGGCAAGAACACACACACACACACACACACACACACACACACGTTAACACTCAGACAGCAAAACATGTCCAGAGACGCACATGGGGGCAAAACTTTAGGATCCTGACCTTAATTGCCTAACACAAAAACGGCACACCCCCTACACACTCACAAACTAAAAATGCAAGGTCCTACTCAGAACTTGCGGACACAAAACGATCAGTCATAGTCCCTGCCCCTCAGAACAGTCCCGCCCTCCCCACCGTACCCCCTACAGAGCCCAGAGCCCACCCACTGCTCCTCCAGTCAGCAGTCCCAGTTTGGATCCCACAGCCCCATTGCCCCCCCTCGCTCCCCCCCCCCCCCCGCAGGGATGGCCCCGCCGGGTTCTTGTCACAGTGAACACTGGGAGCCGGAGATGCTGTGCTTTGCAACCCCCTCAACCCTTCAATTTTTTTTTTTTTCTGGAGAATACTTAGCAGTAAAGCCTAATTTATGAAGTCCCTAAAGATTTGAACTTTCCGCAGAATTGGCTGCAGTTTCTAGTGGGTTAGAGTCACACTGGAGTGGAGCAGAAGGCAGGAACTCAGGAGCTGTGGTGGGGGGCGGGGGGGACCGGGAGGAGCCACAGTCTGGGAGCCACACACCAGGCCAGGGTCCCCCAACCATCTCCCTCCCCAGCAGGGAGCTGAGAGTCCCCAAGAGCATGCTGGGGGCGCAGGGGGAGAGTGTGACGCGGGGTGGGGGATGAGTCCAGGAAGGCAGAGGCCCCCCCACCCCCACCCTGAGATCTGTGGTTTGCGAGACCACTCATCACTGCTAACACCCTAGACAAATCCAGAAACTCCCCAAGCACGTCCACCCTTCTCTCCCTTCCCCGGGTCGCAAGATCAAGCATAGTTTTAAGACTACTTCTCAGATTTTGCTCAGGTCTGGGGCCACACCTGCCCTGGGCCCTGGGGTCGAAGATTCACATACCTTCCCCCATCAGGTACCACCTGAGGGCAAGGCCGAGATCTGCCGGGCAGGTAGGAAGAAAAAATGAAAAGCCAATTCTCCCTGTTGAGAAAACAGCAGAGACTTCCCCACTGCCACTCCTCTCCCTTGTCTTAGAGCATTTACTTTCGGAGATTCATAATTGCAAGGGCTTTCTCTGTCTCTCTGAAATGTATGTAAATCTTTTCAGAAGCTAAATAAGCCTCTTGCCAGCTTTATGACCCAGGCCTGCCTTTCTCAAGGACCCTGGATCCGTTTCTTTGAAATACAATCATCCGGGAAGAAGACATCGCCCCATCTCCTAGTTTCTGTGGGAGGGTCGGACCCTAACTTGGGCTCCAAATTACAAAACCAGCTCTTGTCATAAAAAGACGAGATGTTTCCTTTCCTTGGCATAAAAGCAATTAGCAAACACAGATGGCCACCCCCAAAGCCAGGTGAATCGGGGAGGAACTCTGCGTGACAAATGGTGCTGTCACGCCATGGGTGATAGCTACATATATAACAGGGCGATTTCTCTCCGTCTTTGCAAACTTTTAGCAGATTGCCTGTGATGGGCATCAGGCTCTGGTTTAACGCTAATTCAGTAAGAAAACTGGTTTTCTTTCCCTTCTTCCTCTGTGGAGAGGTTTGCTGAGTTCCGAGGAGATTTTGTGCCCCTCTTTCCTAAAGAGAGTTCGGGACAAGGCCCAGCCTGGGCGGAGAAGGGAGGCCAAGGAGGCAGTTTGAGCAGGGGAGGGAGGACAGGAGGATGGAGAAGCCGGAGACCCGGGGGGCCCCCCAGCCCCAAGCCTGCCCTCCTCACGAGGCCCTTTGCCCTGGGTTCTCAGAGGTCTCCTTTTGTTTCCCCCAGTCCCAATCCTGTTGAGCAGTTCTCTCCTGCTCTGCATACAAAGCCCAGGCACCATAGGTGCCTGGTGGAGGCTGCAGATTCCCTTGCTCTCTTTCCCCGAGTCCCCTTTGTTCGCACCGAGAGACTCATTCATCTGGACCTCGTTCATGACCATTTTTTTCCCATCACTTTTCTACGCAAAGACTAAAGTGCACTTTGCTTTTTCTGTGAAGAAAGATTATGTCGAGTAAATTTGTCAACGAATTTGCGGGGAAGCATGTAATTGACTTGAGTCAAGACTTTTCCCGAGCATTTAATGATGTCTTTGCACGCTGGATTGTTGGATGTCGAGCCTTCTCTCCTTTGTCTTTCCTGCCCACAGCTGGCTAGGAAGCCCACAGAGGGTGGTTCCCCGTCCCCTGGTCTCTGACCTGCTCCGGCTGGGGCCCCTAGGCTGCCGAAGGGCCTGGAGAGGCCATCTGGTTCAAGCCCCTGGATTCTAATTCTCAACACAGGCCAGGCCACACTTTTCTCCATCACCTTGGGAGCTTTAAAAATGCACGTGCCTGATGCACATGTCCCACCCCGGAATTTCTGCCTTCATTGGGTGGTGCCCAGGGCAACCGTCTGGCTTAAGAGCTCCTGAGCTGTTCTAAGGTGAGAGGGGTGAGGGCTGAGAGGCAGCGTGGCACAGGTCAGGCCGTCTCTCTTAGGCCGCTCATTAAAGCACCTGGGCAGCTCTCAAAAAATACCAATGGCTGGCACCAGGCCTAGTGATTGTGACTTTTTTAGGCTCGGTTCAGACCTGGGCACCAGGAGACACTGATAGACAGCCAGGGCGAGAGCCATCCCGGCAGGGAAAAGAACCCTGACTACTCAGACTGATCACGACTAGAATCGGGGCTCTGCTGGGCGACTTTGAGCAGGTTGATTAACCTCTCTGAGCCTCAACTTTCTCATTCTCAACATCGGAATGGTGTTACCCACCTTGAAGCTGACATCTTGGGGGCTTTCCCCACACTCCTGGCACTGCGTGGGTTAAGTATCTCAGTAACCCTCTCTCTCTTGCAAATTTACTGTCAGTAATCAACTGTACTACCAGTAAAAATTCAGTTTGTATTAGTACAAGGGGCTGCTTTTTGAGATGGGGAGCAGAGGATGCCAGGGCCTGCTGTCCTTCCAGTCTTGGGGAAGTGTCATGACAGTGGCTCCTTATCTGGAAAAAAACCCAAAAAAAACCCCATTTCACGGTGCTGGCACTTCTGAATCAAATTTCAGCTCATTAAATCCTCCCCTGCAATTTACCAGGAGAACTCTTGGCACATATTTAAATTCCTGTATGCTTGATGGTTAAGAAAGGCACTCTTTGCTATTAGAAATAATCGTATTTGTATCACAATATAAATATGAAGCAACTTGGCTCAGGAAATGAGCCTCAAACTTAAAATCTGATGACACCGGGTCTACACCATTTGTGTGCCTTTGGCCGAGGTCCCTCACCCCCTCCAGCTTCCATTTGCTCAACTAAATTTTAATTTTATTTTATTTAAAAAATTTTAATCTAATGATTTATTTTTCATAATTTATATCTAACTTAGCTAGCACATGGTGCAACAATGATTTCAGGAGTAGATTCCTTAAGCCCCTCACCCAGTTAGCCCATCCCCCCTCCCACAACCCCTCCAGCAACGCTCTGTTCTCTGTATTTGTCTCTTCTGTTTTGTCCCCCTCCTTGTTTTTACATTATTTTTGCTTCCCTTCCCTTATGTTCATCTGTTTTGTCTCTTAGAGTCCTTGTATGAGTGAAGTCATATGATTTTTGTCTTTCTCTGACTAATTTCACTTAGCATAATCCCCTCCAGTTCCATCCACGTAGTTGCAAATGGTAAGATTTCATTCTTTTTGATTGCCGAGTAATACTCCATTGTGTGTGTGTGTGTGTATATATATATATATATATATATGTATATATATATATACACACCACATCTTTTTTATCCATTCATCCATCGATGGGCATGCATTTGGGCTCTTTCTATACTTTGGCTATTGTCGATAGTGCTGCTATAAACATGGGGTGCATGTGTCCCTTCGAAACAGCACACCTGTACCCCCTAGATAAATGCCTAGTAGTGCAATTGCTGCTCATAGGGTAGCTCTATTTTTAATTTTTTGAAGAACCTCCGTACTGTTTTCTAAAGTGGCTGCATCAGTTTGCATTCCCAGCTCAACTAAATTTTAGATTGAGAACCTAGAAAATGGGTTTGAAATGTCCGCAGCTCCTATGAAGAGCACACGTTTCCAGGGCTCGTGCCCGATGCCAACATGCCGACATCAGCGGGCAGAAGGGTGCAGCTGCCCAGCACTGCCAGGCGTGCAGAGAACATTCTGCTCCCAAGGCCACCCTTCTGTCAGACTTTCTGAGCCTGATGTTGGTACTGTGATCGGCCAGGTGCGGAGGAGGATAAAGATAAATTAGGTGCGGATTCTGCCTGCTTACCCTCCAATAGAGTGTGGTCTCGAAGTTCAAATAAGTCATGCATGTAACTCACTCTAACACAGTGGAGAAGATGTCCCGTGGCACGTCAGGGCAGGTGTGCTAGAGGAGGTAGTGTTTTACCGTCTTGAGGAGGAGGGGAGTGAGGGTCATGGGGCAAAAAATGCTTCCTCCCAATGGCACAGATGCCAAGGAGCCCAGGATGCAAATGGAGAAGTGGAGTGAGTGAAGGGGGTATAAAGAGAATCAATGGGAAATTGATGGGAAAGACAGGCGGTTGCGGGGGGAGGGGCTTGGATTACTTGTATCACAATATAAGTATTCACCTCCATTCCTACAGGTGAAATTGCTGGTCGAAAGGTATGCACATTTTAAGGCCTTTGGTATACATTGCTCAAGTGCCCTCCAGAAAACATGCTTTCATGTAGGCTTTGCTGGCCGTTAAGGTGCCAACAGCCTTGACCTTGACCTGAAAATGCAGGACAAGGAAGTGCAGAGGCTGTGAGTTGGGGTAGAGTTTGTCATGTCAGTTCAACAAATATTTACCAGTCCCTGGGCTGGGGGTGGGCGAGCAGCGGGGAACAGACACAACCCTGCCCTTGGGGAGCTCAGTCTGGTGGGATAGACAGACCACAGTCCAGAGGCGTGGGCACATCTGGGCCTCCCTTGAAAGCTACAGGCAGGTTTTGGAGCTGGGAAGTCTGTCCTTTCTGAGTTCTTCCTCTTTGAGGAACTGCACTCACCTCCACCGGGCTCCTGGGTTCCATCAATTCTGGGCAGGTTACCCGGCTCTCCAAGGGGCAGCTAAATTTTTTAGTTGCACATCAGCTGACACCACTTTCTGCTACATTCCTTGTCCCGGCCACTTTCCTTCAGCTTTGGGGGAGTTTGTAAGGTGCTTGGTGGCATCTCCCCAGCTCCCTGCAAGTGGTATGGCTGGGTCTTCTCAGGACCATGGGGTGTCATCAGGGGAGCCCTTGCAGTAGGCTTCCAAGGCCTGAAAATACGCATACCTGTTAGCCCAGCCCGTGGAAATGATCCTAAGGAAGTAAGTAAGCATGAGTATGTGAAAGATTTATGTATAAAATTATGCATGGGAGCATTGCTTATGAGATGAAAAAAAAATCATTGAAAAGGATCTAAATTTTCAACCAGAAGAGATAGGTTAAACAATTTATGGCATAGTTGAACAATAGCACTATAAATTACATCATGGACGAATATTTAATGACATGAAAAGAACGTTGAAGACAATTGAATAAATCACATTGCACAACAGTATCCACTGGATGATCCTATTTGTGATAGAAAAAAGTACATATACACGTAGAGCGAGGCACACGGAAGAAGGAAAAGTTGTGCGTAAAAAATATAAAACATTAGTTGATTTCAGGGTAATGGAATTATAAGAAATGTAAAGCATCTTCTCCAGATGTGTCCTACAAGAAATGTTTGTGACTGGTATAACCAGAGCAAAAGATACTCTATTTCTTAAAGTGACATCTCCCTGGACACAGGACAAGACACGCCCAGGCAGGTGCCAGGTGCTGGGGAACCACATTTCTGGGAGCAAGCCCGGCCCAGGAGGGTCCTCCAGAGCTCCTAACCCTGCACGGTGCCACGCAGCAACCTACTCACGCAATGTACTGCAGAAACGCGCTCCGCAGCCTTGCTCAGCCCTGGGCACACAGACCTTCCCACTCTTCAGCCTCACCGCGGATCATGACGGAACAAAGCAGGACTCGGACCGGCCAGTTGCATAAAAGCAGAATGGACGGATTTTCTGGTCACACTGTGTTCCATCCAGCCCAGCAGGCACATTTGAATTCCTTCCCTCCCTGACTGCTCAGCCCATAGAAACCTGGTGCCGTCTGCAGGAAGCCCTCCAGACTTGACCCCACCACGCAGTGTGCTCTGAATGCCCCTGCTCGAATTAATAGATAACATTTGTAGAGTGGTTACCGAGTACTTTTACCTGAATTAACCCAAGCTGTCCTCACAACAACCCTATGAGGTAGGAGGACAGCTCTACAAATGAGGAAACCGGCAGAGAGGGGGTAACTTACCCGAAAGCACCTGCTAATAAATGGCAGAGTCAGGATTCAAACCCAGGCAGTGTGGCCCGAGGGTCAGCCCTCAGAAACACCGTGCCACACGGGCACTCTGGCACACAATTGATGTCACAGCCATGTTTCCGTGGTGATTTTGAATTGTTCCCAGATTTTTCCTGGGAGACTGAATTCTTTAAGGGTCCCGGAGGAGGTGCTGCACACACCCAGCACAATCACTGCTCTAACTGCAGGAGAAGTGGGTGTATCCCACTGAGCTGGCCTCCAGCTGCTGGAGCGTGTCTACAGGTGATTCTGCAAGCATCCTGGTAAAACACCTCTTTCAGGGACAGACGTCATGCTGGAGACTGGAAGCCTCGGGATGCGTCAGTTCTCAGCTTTCTTCCTGCCGTTTCTCTGCAGCACCTTCCCAAATGCCTGTTCAGTCCCCAGGTTCCTGGGGAGGGTCCAGATCGACACAGGATCATGGCCCGAGTCCTCCCACTCCAACCGCGAGGAGAGATTCGGTGAGAAAAAAAGAGCACGCAGCCCAGAGTGTGAGCCTGTTGGAGTCGACCTCTTGGCTGTCATTTCTTTCTTCAGAGTCTCCAGGCTGGATTCCAAGCCAGGATGGAAGAGGCTGTTACGACGCCTGGGCAAATCAGCACAACCATATTAACAGGGGTTATCTCAGCGTGGGGGGATTAGGGACGGCTTTTTTTCATGGCTTTGCTTCTTTGCATTTTCTAATTTTCTGCAATGAACATGATTATTTGGGCAATTAAATAATTAAAGGCAGGAGGAGGGGAAAACCGTACGATTCTTGCTCTGTTCTTCACAGGGCTCTTTCCCCAACCTTCTGTAGACAGCCAAGCTCCAGGGCACCCTCTGCTTTGTGGGGCTTCCTCAGAGCTCCCTCTGACCTTTACCCCAGCAAATCTCCCCGCTTCTTTCACACCCCCCCGCTGCATACTGCTGTACTCAGACCTTGCAGATTACACAGCGTTTCACAGGCCTGAGCCTGCTGGTCCGCACAAACCTGATGTCATGAGAAGTCATCCTTCCTGTCTTTGAAGATGATGCCTGGAACCACATCTCCAGCCTCGGCGTCTCGCATGGACTTCAGCCCCGGTTCGGTGCTGGGTGTCCGCAACTGGCCATTCCAAAGAGCCACGGTCCCAAGCATGGAGGCCCCAGCCTGCCCTCTCCCCGTCACACCCAGGTGCCTCCCACTTCCCTTGTCTCTGACAGCAGCACCGTCACTGAGCCGTAGGCAACAGAGTTTATGGAACCATGACTGCTTTTCCCTCCTAGGGCTGGTCATCCAGCCAACAGGGAGGGCTGGTGTTCTTGTCTTCAAAACATCTCTCGGGTCTCCCCTTCCTGTTTCCCCACGCCCCCTCACTCATGCTCCAGGACCTTTGTAGAGGCCAACCTTACCATCTCTTCATCTCTGGGGTCTAGCACAGGACCCAGAACATGTATGCCCTCCATGTATGCTTCCTGGTTGAATGACTGAACGAACAAATGGGCAAAAAATAATCTTTGCTAATTTTCCTCCATGATTTCAGCTTTTTCCTTCCTATATTTTTTCCTTCCTATATTTTTCTGCCGGCTGAATCTCCCAGAATGGTTCCTTGACCATGTGAATCCTCTGTGGTGCCTTTAATGGTTCCTACTCTTTGTCAAGGCCCTTTAAAATCCAGCCCCTCTTTACCTTCCTTTGTAAAGAATTTGATCTCTCTCCCTAAGTCTCTCCTCCACTGACATGACCCTTCAGGTGTAATCCCATGGAATCCAGCAGAGCTCATGGTGGGGTGTCTGTCCACCTGGGGCACTGCGGGATTATCTGGCACCCTGACCCTGCTCTGTTCCACCCCAACCTGTGACAGGTGTATTTTCAGGAAGTCACTGTTGTTCAGTCAAGGTTTCTCTCATGGATATTTACCGAGGGCCCCCTATGAGCCAGGCACGGCTAAAAACTAGGGATACAAACATTTGCCCAAAGCTTTATTTACCAGTTTATAGAGCCCTTACTGTATATCAGGTCGTGATCTGGACCCTCTTGGAGCTTACATTATCATGATGCAGGTAAAAATACAGACAGATTAGTAATTAACTGATCGATTGATTGACTGATTATACTTTTTGATTGGTTCTATGTAGAAATAAACAAGGTCCTCTAACATAATAACAGAGAGAACATCAGTCATCAGCAGAAATAACTTAGACCATTCGTGCATCTGACGGGCATTTATGGAGCCCCTACTATGTTATCCGGTGCTGGGTCAGGGGCGGGGAACGGTGAGGTGCCTACGAGAAGGTCTTTGCCCTTGGGGAGCTCATGGGTAAGGGGCCACATACATACCAGTCCATCCCCCCATATACACGTTTAATATTAATTTTATTTAATAGACCTATTATTTCACTGAAGTATCCAGTTGCTTTTTTTTAAGTTTACTTATTTATCTTTGAGAGAGAGACGGAGACAGTGAGAGAGAGACGGGCAGAGAGAGAGGGAGAAAGAGAATCCCAAGCAGGCTCTGCACTATCAGCCTGGAGCCTGACGTGGGGCTCAAACTCACAAAATCTGAGACCATGACCTGAGCCAAAACCAAGAGCTGGATGCTTAACCAACCGAGCCACTCAGGCGCCCCTCCAGTTTGCTTTTTCTAGTCCAATTTATAGGCCGGTGTAAACTCCTCCTCAATGTAGATTGAAAGGCATATTTCATACAAGAGAAGCTCCTTAGGATTACCTAAAACCAGAGCGGAGATTAAATCTCTGTCTGCCTATCTTCTCCCTCAACAAAGCACAGGGCTCTGTGAGGCCACCCTCCAACCCCAGTGCACCCTTGTGATCCTGAAGCTCATGGCCGACATCCGTGCAGAACCACAGGGGCCACCTTGACTGACAACTGTGGCATCTAATGATGCCAGTTGCTGGGCAAGTCCTCTGACCGTTCCGAATCTCAGGCTCCCACCTGTAACGTGGGAGCAGGACCTGCCCTACCTCTTTATGTGAGTTTCTGCCAAGATCAGATGAGATTATGAAAGCGCTCTGAAAAAGAAAAAGCAGTATTGAAATCCAAAGGGCTAGATTACCTTTTTGTTTATTGTGAAGGTTGTCAAGGCTCAAACAAAAAGGACTTTTAAGTTTTACTATTTAATAATAAGTCAGGTCTATCAGACGTTTGATAACACACCATAGTTGAATACAGCACGCACTATTTGCTGTGTACCCAAGAGCCATTTCTACTCCCCTTCCAAGGTCGTTGAACCCTAACTCTTTCAGGTAAGGACAGAGCTTTGCTTCAACTACCTTGATCTGCCCCAGCCCCAGGGGGAGACTTAGGATCGGTGGAAATCAGTCATGGCAATCACATTCCACTTTGCCAGCGATTGGTCTAGGGGTGGGCATAAGTCCCAGTTCTAGCCAATGAGAAATAAGGGAAAATGTGACTTCCCTTCCCCAGCTTGAAACAGAATTTCAAGACAAGAAAACCTTTTGCCTCTGTCTTACTGGGCACTCATGTGAGGACACGATGGCTGAAGGGGTAGGATCTATCTTGCAACTGTGAAGCAATAAGTACAAGGACACAATGGAAGAATAGAAGTCTGAAAGAGCAGGATTCTTTTCTTCTTCTCTTCTTCTTCTCCTCCTCCTCCTCCTCCTCCTCCCTCTCCCTCTCCTCCTCCCCTTCCCCTTCTTCTCCCCTTCTTCCTCCTCCTCTTCCCCCTCTTCAGCTCCCCCTCCTCCCTCTTCTCCTCCTTCTCCTCCTCCTCCTCCTCCCTCTCCCTCTCCTCCCCCTCCCCCTCCCTTTCCCCTTCTTTTCCTCCTCTTCCCCCTCTTCAGCTCCCCCTCCTCCTTCCCCTCTCCTTCTCCTTCTCCTTCTCCTTTTTCTTCTTCTAAGTTTTACCTCTGAAGTTTATTTATTGTAAGGTCAAACAGACAAAGCACAGTCAGATGAGGAAATGGGACATTTATGTGTGATTATCTTAGGTGGAAAAATTGTATCTGAACTAACAAAATCTATTCATACAGACATCTATGTGCCTTTGATCCAGGCATGTTTAGAAGAAGCAAAATCCTTGATGATACCACTGAGTTACTGCACCTGCCTTCCTCCAGGCTTCTAGTTATAAGAGATAACTAAATGCTGTTGCTGCTTAAGTCACTGTTACTTGCAGCCATTTGCATACGTAAGTTGGCACAATCTCTAAGGCATGTAACTTGGCAATGTATTTCTATTTGAATGTGCATACCCTCTGACTCAACAGTTCTCCCACAGAATTATCAGAATTTCTCCCACAGATACACTCACACGTAAGTAAGCATATTTAAATAACGATTTATTCATAAGGACATGTAAATATAATTATATTAAATAGTAATTAATCCAATGAAATATATTGATTCAAACATCATGTATGCAACAGTATGGTTAGATTGATGACAGCACATCCATAAAATGAAATATATGACTTAAATGCATACTGGTAAGAAGTGATATTCTGAATATAGTAAGTGGAAGAAGTGAGATTAATAATGGTTGAAGCTGGATGATGGGGATTTGTTAGGTCATGTTTTCTTATAAATGTAGTTTGAAGGGGCACCTGGGTGGTGCAGTCAGCTAAGCATCCAACTCTCGATTTCAGCTCAGGTCATGATCTCATGGTTCATGAGAGAGAGCCCTGCATCAGGCTCTGCAATGACAGTGTGGAGCCTGCTTGGGATTTTCTGTCTCCCTCTCTCTCTGCCCCTACCCTGCTTTCTCTCTCCCTCAAAATAAATAGATAAACTAAAAATAATAATAATAATAATAATAATAATTTGAAAAATGTAGTATGGAGATTTGAAATTTGCCAAAAGAAAAAAAATTTTCAGGGGCACCTGGGTGGCTCAGTCAGTTAAGCGTCCGACTCTTGATCTCAGCTCAGATCTTGATCTCAGAATTGTGAGTTCAAGCCCCGTGTTGGACTCGGCACCGGACGGGAAGCCTACTTAAGAATTTTCTTTTGTTGTTATCAAGTCAAGAGGCAGCAGAGTAGTAGTGTGTTTACCTACTATTGGTGTGGGTTTTTTTTTTTTTTTTTAGAGCGAATAGATATAGGAAGGATATAACATGAATATACATGGAAGGACACACCAGAAATTGGTAACAACAACTGTTTCCAGGGAAAGAAAAAGGCCTGGGAAGAGACTGAATTTTGATTTCTCTTTGCCCCCTTTTGAGAAAAAAAAAAATCTTATATATTTCATTAAAAATAAAATAATATCAAGATTTATTAATGAGCCAGATGTGAAAATAGGTAGGTGATGGATAAACAGAGAGGCAGTGTGCAACCTTGCAACGTGGTTGCAAGAGCTGCTTGATGTTCCCACGGTAGCTCTGTTCAAATCCACCCCGTCATGCTGAGGCAAGAACCCCAGGCTGCTAAGGGCCCTGCAAATAAGCTAAGTCCTTACTTACAGCCAAGTTAGAAAGATGTTGGGGACGAAGAAAACTTGATGGCAATGACTGCAATAGCCGATACATGAAAACAACACAAAGCACCATTTTTTCAGGAGGTAAAATATTTCTCTCTCTCTTTTTTTTTTAATGTTTATTTAATTTTGAAAGAGAGAGACAGTGTGAGTGGGGAAGGGGCAGAGAGAAAGGGAGACACAGAATCCGAAGCAGGCTCCAGGCTTCGAGTCATCAGCACAGACCCTGATGCAGGGCTCAAACCCACGAATTGTGAGATCCTGACCTGAGCCGAAGTCAGATACCTAACCGACTGAGCTACCTAGGCGCCCGAAAATATCTCTCTTTAAAATGTAATTCCGTTGCAGACACTTTTTAAATGCAGAAAAGCCCCAAAAAGAGATTAAAAATCATTTCTAATCCCACTCTCAGTAGTGATACCATATATTTTGGTGTGAGTGTATGATCAGAAAACACTATTTTGTAAGTGAATTCATTTTTTAATTAATAACAGTTTTTTCAGTAAACTCTACCCCCAATGTGGGGCTCAAATTCACGACCCCAGGATCAAGAGTTGCATGCTCTACCGCTGAGCCAGCCAGGAGCCCAGTAATAGGATTCTTCCTAGTTCACAAAATAGAATGATTTTTCCTGCATCATTAAATATAGTTGGCAACATATTTTTTAATGTGTGCATATTGCTTTTATGTGGCTTTTCAATAATCTTATCAATTTCTTACGTTGGACATTTAGTTGGTTTCTGACCTTTTCCGTGGCAGTACAATGACAACTCACAGGCAATGCTAACAATTTCTGACTTCCACAAATATTAGCTCAATTTCCTGTCTTCCTTCAATAAATACTTATTAAATAAGTGCAAAACAACCAGGCTCAAACGAAGTAACTATGAAGGACATTTTTGAGATATTTGGGGGACTTTGACTGTAGACTTACTCTTTCGCGATGCTAAGGAATTACTATTGTGTGATAATGGTCTTGTGGTTATGTGGAAATGCTTATTTTTTATTTTTTTATTTTATTTTTTTTCTTATTTTTTAGAGTTACATACTGAAGTATTTAAGGATGAAATGACATAATGTTTGGGGGCACCTGGGTGGCTCAGTCGGTTGAGAGTCCGACTTCGGCTCAGGTCATGATCTCAAGATTTGTGAGTTCGAGTCCCACGTCGGGCTCACTGCTGTCAGAGCAGAGCCCCCTTCAGATCCTTTGAAGCTTCTCCCAGCTTGTGCCCTCTGAAAAATAAATAAGATTTGGGGCACCTGGGTGGCTCAGTCGGTTAAGCGTCCGACTTCAGCTCAGGTCACAATCTCACATTCCGTGAGGTCAAGCCCCGCGTCGGGCTCTGGGCTGATGGCTCAGAGCCTGGAGCCTGCTTCCGGTTCTGTGTCTCCCTCTCTCTCTGCCCCTCCCCCTTTCATGCTCTGTCTCTCTCTGTCTCAAAATAAATAAACGTTAAAAAAATAAATAAATAAATAAACAGGACTTTAAAAAAAAAAGGAGAAGAAATGTTGTGATGTTTGTAATTTGCTTTAAAATATTTTAGCCAAAAAAAATAAATGAAGCAAATGTAGGAAAATAATAATTATTAAATCTAGGTGACGGGTATATTGCCTACTTTCCCGTATGCTTGACATTTTCATTTAAAAATATGTCTTAGTGGCACCTGGGTGGCTCAACTGGTCAAGCATCCCACTTCAGCTCAGGTCATGATCAGCATGGGTTCCAGCTCTGCACCAGGCTCTGTGCTGATAGCATGGAGCCTGCTTGGGATGCTCTCTCTCTCCCTCTCTCTTTACCACCCTCCCCCCAAAAAAATTTTTTTAAAGTAAGAACTTTTTTTAAAAAACCCTCAACATTATAAAAAATTAAATGCTTCATGCTAGGTCCTGGACTATGAACTGGGGATATAGCTGTGAAGAGAACAGACCCCTGCCATGTTGGTGGAGCACACAGCCTTAAGGGAACGTGTCTCCATCAGGAAGTTTCCAATGCAATCTGATGGTGCTGCCTGGACCCGTGTCAGCCTGGCTTTCCTGGTTCTCTCTACACCATCATCACTGAAGGTATGTTTCCCCACGTTTTAAATATCTACCTCTCAGCGGCCGTGAGTCTGGAGGAATCCCCAGACTGTGGTGCACTAAGAGTGCACGTCGGAAATCAGCTCTGTGGTGCATAGTGTCCCTGGGGCTCCATTCGGGAAACTTTTCCTGGGACCCCACATATGCCTGGCACTGTGAAGGCACCAGGACTTAAAAGGAGGATGGCCAGACCCCTGCTTTCCACTGACAGCCCTAGGAGGAAATGGAGGAGCTCACCCAAGCCAACGGGAAGGAAGGGAGTTGGCTGGGAAGGCCACCAGGACAAGCTACTTCAGTGAGGGAGGAAGAGACCCCCCAGTGCAATGGGGCGATTCCACTTGGAGAAGGGCTGGATGAGCAGTCCTGCAGGCCCGCCCATGACTGGCAGGAGCCAACGGGCAGCGTATTCTCTAGTTCAGGGCTTGGCAAACTTTCTCTCTAAAGTGCTGGATAATAAACATTTTAGGCTTTTCAGACCAAGAGGCAACATCAGAGATACGTGGCTGCAAGAGGGGAAAAATTCCCCCCCCCCCCTCAATTTTTTTGGACAAAATTCAAAACTGTATTTATGGTCCCCAAAATGTAAATTTCATATTGTGTCACAGGGCCTTAACTGTTCTTTGTATTATTATTTTTTCAACTCTTTAAAATGCAAAACCCGTTCCTAGCTCAGGGCCATACCAAAGCAGGTGGGAGCAGGATTTGGCCCACCCATGTAACCTGCCAGCTGCCACCTCAGGAGATGGGTTGGTTCTTAATGGAAGGGTTTGATGTCAGAGCCGCACTTTGCGGTGGGGACGGGAACGGGCCGGATCTCGTTGTTGGTGCCTGGGCTCCCGGCCCATCTCTACTTACCAGCTAGGGGTTCTGGGGCAATCACTTAACCACCCTGGACGTCAGTTTCCTCGTCCCCGAAGCCCGACAGAGGCTCTCAGGCTGGGTTTTGTACATTCTCCTGGGTACGTGGGAAATACTGGACTCACGGGCGCGCAGAGCATCCCCAAAGGCTGCGGTGCCCGCTCCTCTTCACAGCCCTCCGGAGAGGGCAGCGCACCCAGTATAGCGCGGGGGCGGGCCCCTCACCACCCAGGTCCGCGGGCCTGAGCACTGGCAGCCGGAGCAGACCCCCATCCTGGGCGGGGGCGCGGGGTGTGCCCCGCGGGGCCGCTCCAGCTAGCACTGGCCTCCCAGGCGCCCGGGGGCCGTCGGGTCGCGCGGCCCGCCCAGCTGTCGGTGCGCCTCCGCTTAGTGGAGGGCGCCGTCCGAGCTCCCGGCCGGCTTAAGGGAGCTCCTCGCCACCACCCTGGCCCCGAGAGGTCGGGATCTCAAGGACTTCCCGCTCCCGCCAGACGTCCCCAGCCTTCCGGGCCGTACCCGAGGGTGCGCGCGTGGCTCCCGGCGCAGCGGATGCCTTCCCTCGAGGCCCCGGACCCGCCGCCGCCCGGCCCTACGGTGTCCAACGCTGCCCGGCAGGGCGGGGCCGGAGCTGGCACTCGGGGTGCGCCCGGGCCTGCCGGCCAGTTGCGCAAGTTGTGCTCGGCGGCTATAAGAGGGACGGGCAGGCATGGAGCCCTGGAGGAATCGCGGTGCCAGCAGCTGCGAGGTAAGGCCCCCGCACGCTTCTTTTCCATTCTCCGCGGGTCTTTCTTGGCAAGCGACCCCACCCCGCCCTTCCCTGAACGCCGGGGGAAACTGAGGCGGGCGAGGGGCAGGGCAGATGCCCTGGTTCTGGCCTGTGGTGGCTTTGTACCAGAGTTCTATCGGGAGAGAAGGCAGCCGGGCAGATCTGGATTCGTGAGCTGTGCCGGTGCCCATGGGGCAGGAATCTGTGCCATGGAGCCAGCCAGGGTCCCAGGAGACTGTCAGAGCAGCCAGCCCCGCTGCTGAGATGCTTGGGAAATTGCCTTGAGCACACCCCCAAAGATCAGGGTACCCTGCCCCCATCTGGAGGCGATAAAGTTGAGGGTGCTGGGGAATTCTGGTATGAGCGTTCAGTTCCTGAAGTCTAGCTTCGCTCTGCGTAGAAGAATTCAGGCATCATTTTCCAGTGGGGGTCTTGATCGCCGAAGTCTGAATGCCAGTGGCTGAGGCGGAGGCCTAGAAACAGGACCACTGCGGAGTAGAGGTGGAGAGAAAACTGTCAGGAAGAACCTAAATATCTCAGAGAAATTGTTCTGAGTCTCACCACATCTGGCCTCAAAGCCAAGCAAATTGCTTTCTTCACGATGGATAAAATTGGGGTATTCTGAGGTTATAGAGCAGCAGCTCACCGGAAGTCCTATGGTATGTTTCTCATTGTTACCACCTCTCTGGTCAATACTGCTAATGCCCATTGTTGGCAGGTGAGACCTACCAGGCCTGCCTATAGTCCGCCTTCTCTCCTGGCTTGGTTTAGATTTCACTGTGGGTGTGATTGCCTTTACATTTCAGTTTCTATAGCTTCAAGATGGTGGCATTTTGGAATTGTGAATCTTTAAATACAGTTAGATCCAAGACAAGTGGCCTGCTTGTCATTTGAGAATAGCAGTTTTGGAAAGGAGGAGATAGAGGATTGATTTCTGCTAGAAGGGTGGTCTTGCGGGCAGAGGGCGGGTCCTTGCAGGCACCACCCCGGGAGCACGACGGCTCCCCTTTGTAGGAACTGACCTCTGTCATCTCTCTTATGTTCATTCTGTAGAGTTCCAAGGTGGGCGGCAGTCAGCTGGGACCGCTGGGAGCGAGGGTACCCAGTCTCTTTCTCACCAGGTTCTGCAGAACGTAGTGCCTGCCATTCTGTGTCCTCAGGAGCAGAGAGGATGCCATGCTGACCATTTCTCTTATTTAGGTAGGGGGAAAAGGCAAGAGAAAAACAGTGGATGTTTTTAGGTTCTTCCCTCTTCAAGTGATTGAGGACATTGGGCTGAGGGGAACATTTCCATGTTGGCCAAAGGAGCGTCCTTCTCATATTTTGTACATCTTATGCCCAAAATAACTCTTCTTGGTATTTGGGGGAAATATTTTCCTCCCCCTCCGTTCCAGGAAATGTCTCCAAGCGCCAAGGACAGAGCCAGGGAGATTGCAATGAATTCCTGCCTCTCGGCCCCAGGCAGATGCCTCTCGTGTCTGAGTGGCCCATGCAGGGTGCGGAGGTGGCCACTTGGGAGAGCCCTCCTCACAGAACGCAGGTCTTTGTCCCCGCTCCAGCCTAGGTGCCGCCCAAGGGAACAGAGAGGAGGGGCTTCAGGGGAGTAGAGTCCTTGTGTGTGTGCATCCTTGAAGAGCATGCATGTGATTTAAAGGAAAGTCGAGCCAAATTGTCCTGCAGTCAGTCAATCAGTAAGCCCTGTCCTCCCCAGCAGCAGGATTCCAGTGGCCATAGCTCTCCATTCTGGCCTGCCAGCCCAGAGCCTTGAAATTCTTCTTTGTCCGCACAGTTGTCTCAGAGAACTAGAAAGAGGTTGTGTCTGCCGAAAAACAGCACACCTGATGCCGGGGCTCATAGAATTCTTTGCACTGATTCCATGTGTGACAACGGATGTGCCTTACTTCTCAGCAAACTGCATTTTACAGTCTTTCCTGCTCAGTTTGTCAGCTGCCTGGAACTGGATCGGTGATCGATGCCCAGGCGGACATCTTACTGATGTCCCTGAAGATTTCATCCCGCATCTGTGTGCACCTTGAGTTTGTTCTCTGGGGAGAAGCGCAGACACAGTGGGAGAAGCCACGGTGGGGAGAGAAAGGAGGGGCAGCAGTCTCTGAGAAGGAAGGGCTGGAGGCCCAGAACGCTTCCTAGGGATTCCTGCTGGGCAAAAGCAAATTCTACGATGTGACTTTAAGATAGGGGCAGGCGAACCACGGTAGAGGTAGTTTAACCTGGTGAGACAGGGAAGATCAGAGATGGGAGGGATTTTGTTTATTCTTTCAACAAATATTTAATGAGCACCTACTCTGTGCCCGGCCCATGGGAGATGCTGGAAAAGTGGCATGCCCACGGCTCCTGCGCCCGACATCACAGCTGATGGAGGCACCCTCTCCCTCGGAGTCTGGAGGCAGCTTCAGACTTCCCTCCACACGGTGCTCCAGGGAGCCGCTAAAAATTGATCAGACTGACACCAGAATTGAAACCAATTTGTAATCCTTGATGGGATCAGATCTAAGGGTGGTGTGTGACGAATGGGAAGAATATAATCCCCACACCCACACCCCGGCTGCTGGTTAAGTACGTTACTGTTTCTCAGACAAGGCTCTTGATTGCAAATAAGAGAAAACCACTCATGCTAGCTCAGTGTGTCAAACAATATACGGCAACCAACATCTGAAAAACCAAACCCTTAGCAGGGCATCACTCATGGTAAGGGGGAATTTTCTTTCTTGATACTTGTTCCTTTTGCGTGTGTGCATCTATATGTCCCTTGGATATAGAAAAATATATTCAGAGGGTTGACATATACTCAAGTGAGTGTAAATAGAAGAGTATCTCACACTGGAGGCTAAGGACAGGGAGGGCCCAGAACCAAGAAGGTCAGGAAACAGAAAGAAGGTCAGGAAGGAGCACAGGCACTGACTGTAACTCACCTGTCAGTGGCTGAATGAACTCTGATCTTTCTCAGCCACTGCATGCACTTGAAGGCAACTGTGGCTACCCCGGAGCTTCTGAGCCCTCAATGGAGACAAACTGGGCTCTCTGAAACCTACTTTAAATTCCTGGGAGAGATGCTAATTGACTTAATCAGGGTTTGGAGGAGGAAGAGGTAAGGAAAGAGAGAAGAGTATTCATGGTCTCTTGCCTATCACTGGTCATGCAAACATGGATTCCAGGGCCTGTGTGTGTGTGTGTGTGTGTGTGTGTGTGTGTTATGAGTAGGGCAGATGCCCCACAGGTGGAATCAAGCCTGGGACATTGCAGCTCTCTAGCCTCACATGCTCTACCCTTCCGCCATATTGAGTCTTCCTGAACCCACCCTAGTTTTCCCCAACTCCACACTGTCGCCTTGGCCTGGAATGCCTTCCTTGTCCTCTTCCCCTTGGGGGAACTCCTGTCCTTAAAGTCTCAGTTCAAATACTGCCTCATTTGCAAAGCTGTCTTCACCTCCCCAGAGTCACCCCCTTCCTCTGTGCTCCCCAAAGTCTATGCTCATAACCTTTATGGGATTGGGTTAAGATGAGTTATTTAAGCTTCTGTCTGTTCCACGGAATTCTGAGTAGCTTAAATAACCAGGATCCAGTCTTCCCTGTCTCTATTCATCCTTTGTTTTTTCCTTGTCCCCAAGTCCCTTCCAACTTGGAATTATGGAGAAAGGAAGGAAGGGAGAGGAAAAGGAAAGGATGGGAGGGAGCCCACAGGAGGAATTTCTGCCGGGAGAAGCACAGACCATCCAAAGCTTTCCCTCATAATTAAAAGCAAATACTACATTATTTGAATTTAATTCACACCAGCACACTAGAAATTATTGAAGAAAGGGGTGTAGAAATCCCAATAGCTGGAGGAGAGAAGAAGGAAGAGAGAAATGTGTGCTGGGCTCCTGCTAACCTCTGACACTTTAAACCAGGAGATGCATGGGACTCAGGATAACTCAAGGCTAGCAGCCTCCGCCAGCAAATTTTTCTGTGACTCTAAGGTCTCCCCATCGCCCCGACTGCTGTCATCAGAAGGCTATAGGCAGCCTGACCTTGGCCCAGCAAACCCTCCAGCCTGTATAAAGAGAAGCACCCCCCTATCTTGACATAACAGGCCCCACATGGTCTGCCTCATCCTCTAGGACCAGAGGGAAGGTGAAGGAGGTCACATGTGGAGGCCATCAGCTTCTTGGGGAAATGGGAGGTGAGCTTGTCTAGGAGGAGAAGGCAGAAGTGGGGGGGGGGCACCTGCAGAGACATAGAGCAGGGCTGGGAGGAGTCCGCTAAGGATGAATACATGTGGGGCCAGCACTCAGGACCTGGCTGAACTCGGAGAGTGGGAAATTATGGGGGGATCGGAGGTGTGGTTATATGAGCCTCTCCTGCTGGCCTTGGAACTGTTTTCTGTGATGACATTCCCTTATCTAGTGCTGCCCTGGGAGGCTCCATTTTCTGGCTTCTCTCTTTTCTTCTCCGATGCACCCATGACAGGGGATGCCAGTAGAGATGACAGGGAGTGGCAGGGTCTTAATTAAAGGAGAGGGAAGGCAGCAGGAGGCAAAAACTAGTGATCAGGAGGCCCAGAGGATGAGCAGAGAAGTGCGGGGTGGGGAGCCAGCAGAGTGGAGGGGAGGCCACTGACCATGCCTCCCCCAATGGTACCCATTTCCTCCACAGGCTCTGCTTGAATAATGGTCAGAGAGAAATAAAAGAGACAGGATGTTGTATCAACATTTCAGCGGCTCATCTTTTAACTAGCAGAAAATGACAGCTCCTAAATGTTCAAAACCGTTTTGGAAACTTCTAGAGGGAAAAGGTTTTGCAGCCCAGGCAGCTGGCTGACATTCGCCTTTCTCCTCCCCATTTCTCTCACCTCAGCTCTCTCCAGCTAGGCACTCCTGGGTCTCCATCTGCGGCCCCGTCCATCTGACTGTGACTCCCAACCCGAACTGTCAGCTGGATGGGTCCCCCTGAGGTCCCACCAGTCGCAACGAGCAAATCGGCAACGTCGCACCTCCCTCCTGCTGCCTTTGCCAATTTCCACCTCCATCCTTCACGTCATCTGGGCTGAAAGCATTAGCCTGGGGACAGTCAGAGCCCCTCACTTCTGCAGAAGAAGCCTAGCCTCCCTACGCGGCACTCGGTGCCCAAGCCCTCCCCACCTCCTGGCCCTTTGCACCTCCCGTGCGGGCTGTGAGCCCCCGTGTCCTCAGCTCATAAGTGTTCTTCAGCCTCTGAGTCCTCGGCCGGGCTGCTCCTCTCCTCCACCTTCACGAACCCAGTTCCTCCTCACTCTTACGGCCCTTAGCAAATGCCACCTCCTCCAAGATGCCTCCTTGATCTCTTAGCTGGAAATGGTGGTGACAACAGCTAACGTGTTGACCATATGCCAGGCAAAGAGCTAGCACTTTACCTACGTTACTTCATGTCGTCCGCCGAACGGCCTCAAGTGGGAGTTACGATTTGTATCATGCCCATTTTACAGCTAAGAGAAATGAGTCTGAGAGAGTTTGGCAAACTTACCCACGGTCCTGTACGCCCACTCAAGCAGAGTTCTGCTGAAGTTCACAGCCCATCCTTGTACACGCGACTCCCTCCCCTCAGTTACCCAAGGCGTGCTCTCTGTTTAAACATTCCTCCTTGCGTTGTAGCTAATTATATAAGCCAGTTGTTCAAGAGCACAGTTTTGTTCTTCACTTTTATCTCAAACAAATAATTCATGTTAATGTTTAACCACATGAAATACTGCGGTATATTCACTGGGCTTCCGGAAAGACCAGGAGTCTTCAGCCGGTCCCTCACTAGTCCTGATTCCTGACTTCCTGTGGCTCCATGCATGTCTTTTTTGTCTTCGAACCTGGTCCACAGTGGACGATTAATACATGTTAGCTGTCAACTGTCAGCTGTCCATTGAGTAATTACTATGTATAAGGTGCTGGGCTCAGTGAAGTTATAGTCGCCGTCTTAAATTATCCCTGCCCTGTCCAGTCCCAAACTGTGCTCTCACCAGCCACCTGTACCACCTTCTTGGACCACAGCCAGACCCCACTCAGGTATTGACACTCAGATGAACCCAGGAAGACTTGATATCCACTCTTTTCTGATGCCCACATCCAGGTGTATAAATTAACTAGCATTAAATTTGGCTGCATTTAGCAGAGACCCACAGCGGCTTAAACAAGACAGAGGTTATGTCTCTCTCACACACACAACACAAGTCCGGGGATGGGCAGTCTGAGGCCAGTATATCACCTTGGCCCCACAAAGTCCTCAGGGAACGGGGTTCCAGCTCCCTACTCCATCATTCATAAGGTGAGGCCCTCGTCCTCATGATCCAAGATGGCGTCAGAATGCCGGCTGCTATATCCGCAATCCAGGCATGGGATGGAGGAAGGGATGAGAAAAGAAGAGGCAAAGGCACATAACCCGAGAGCTGCCACAGAGTACCTCTGCTGAAATTTAATTGGCCAGACTTTTTTTTTTTTAATCTTTATTTTTGAGAGAGCCAGAGACAGAGTGCAAGAGGGGGAGGAACAGAGAGGGAGGGAGACACAGAATCCAAAGCAGGCTCCAAGCTCCGAACTGTCAGCACAGAGCCCCCCTTGGGGCTCGAACTCACGAACCACGAGATCATGACCTGAGCCAAAGTCGGACGCTTAATGGACTGAGCCACCCGGGCACCCCTGATTGGCCAGACTTTAGTGGCGTGGCCAAATCTAGTTGGGAGAAGCTGAGAAATGCTGTATTTATTCTGGATGGCCACATCCCCATCTAAACTTGGATATAAATTACTTGTAAAGAATGGAAGAATAGATATTGGAGACAACTAGCAGTCTCTACTAAAAGGGTTCGGTCTGTTCATGTTTGTGTACGTGCACATGATGTGTGTTATGTGTGTGAGCACGTGTGTTGTGTATACTGGTGGGCCACGTTCTCTCCACCACTTTGATCCCAGATGGGCTTGTTGTGAGTCCTCTGTGGAGCTCCTCTAGATCTGGCCTCTCCTCTTAGGCAGATTGAGCCTCAGCTTCTCAATTCAAGGAACTACAATGTATTTTCTGCATCCACCGAAGCATGTTATCAGTGGTGAGAGAGGGGCTTGTAAAACTGTTTTCCCATTCAGGTGTTACAGGGTGGCCATTATGTGAGAGCGACTATGACCAGAGTTAATCTGGCAATAAATTCTCTTGGGAAGGAGGGTGTCATTAACGCGAGAATCCTAGCAAAGGGTACCCCTCAATCTTGTGCCGCAGGGGAAACGCCCCGAAATACCAGGCACCCTGTTGAGATGACCCAAGGCGAGGAAAATGCTAGATTCAGCGTTGGTTACAGGTAGTGTTGCCCCAGCGTTTTAAGCCCTGCCCAGTAATCACGCAATTCCAAGAAACTGCTGACCTTTCCTACCCCCACCCCACCCCCCACCCACCCTTCAGCACATACACACACAATATGCAGGGGCTTGACGGGTTCATCTCATTTACTCTTTTGAGCCAGTGGGTATTATTCCGTTTTACTAATGAGAATGGGATGCTGTAGGGAAGTTAAGTATTTGCCTAGAGACTCATAGCTAAAAAGGGCAGAGCTGCTGCTGAACCCTCGGGGCCTGACCACTATTCTCTCCAACTTTATTAGGATTTCGTGGAACCCTGTTGGGGGTTAGCGCCACTGAACTCCCTTCCACAAACATTTGGCGCCAAGTGTTTACTCAGGTAATCGGTAGGTAATAGAGGGGGTGTCAACTTCTTAAGAAAGAAAACAAACACAAAAACGCCTGAAGGGCCCCTCCTGAATTACCTAGTATTTTTCATATTTGAAGTTGATTTGGTGGCACAGTCTCATAGCTTCATCCTAGAGCCGGGTATTTGTTTCCAAGGGCCATGGTCTCTGGAGGTGCCTGGGTTGAACATTGGGGTGGTTTGTAATTTGGGGCTCTCTTTAAAGGCTGGAGAAACCTTAGGGTGGGGGGAAGGCACCCCAGGCTTTCTGCGTTAAGCAGAACCCTGACTCTGCCGCTTACCTGTTTGACTTTGGGCAAGTTAACACATCTTCTCGACCTTCGTTTTCCCACGTCTATGAAATTCAGATGAAAAGCATACCTTTGATCAAGCATTATAAAGAAAGAATATATAAACAGCCACTTTTTTCTATTATATTGCCAGCATACGAATTATACTAATATTGCCACCTGTGGACAGAAAATGTACAGTCTATTTTTATCAATACCCAGATGAGGCAGAACATAAAAAGCAGAGATTAACTTTTTGGCCATCTCCAGCACCTTCATGCTAATATTTACTTACATTTGATTATCATTTCAGGCTCATGCACACATACTTAGCATGGATCACAGGCTCGCATACATTTCACTTTATTACCTTTTGTCTTTCGTGTCTCCTTAAAACTGCTGCTTATTCAAGGATCTGCATATTATTAATATTAGAATTCATTGTTCCATGACTTTGAAAGTGTCAAACATTCTGGACGAACATGTTAGATAGTCTCTCCTGCCTCCACCAGCTGTTTTCTGGCCACTGTGCCCACCACTGTCCACTCTTACTGACAGCCGCTCGGTCTTTAATACCCAGCTCAGGTGACACCTCTTCCAGGGAGCTCCCTTTGTACTCCTGTGATATCTTGCACTTGTCCTTCTTGTACGGTTTGTTCTGCCTGTATTGGAATGGACTGCTTCCCTGTTTATCTCTCCTATTAAAGCATAAGCCACCTGAGAGTAGAGAACATCTATTATTCACCACTGTATCCTTGGTGCTCGGTGCTGTATCCGACACATTTGAAGACCTTCCACCAGTGCCGGGTGGGTTCAGGCTCCCAGTGGGAGAGAAAGGAAGTTATAAAGCCAGTGAGAAATGCCATCACAGAGATATCAGCAGGCCGCTGTGGGAGAGTAATGGAGAGGACAAGTAACGTAATCTCTAGTAATAAGGGCAGTAATAGAGTACATTTCACAACACCTTTAAAGCTCTTGCACATGCATTATCTAATTTGATCCTCATAAAAGCCTCGAGGTAGGTATATTGCAGGAGATGGAGGTGGAGGTTTTCGTGGTTATGTGATGTGCTTAAAGTCATGCAGCTATTAAATGGCTGGATTCAGACCAGACCATAAAAGCTGGTTCTTTTCCTCGCAGCATGCAATCAAGTCGAATCGTCACCACCACGTCCATTTGCTCAGGCCCTGGCTTACTGCTCTGTGATCTATCCCACACCGCATCACAGAGTTGGTCAGGTCTTGCCTCCCCAAGGAAATGCATTTCATTAATGTACTTCTAGATAATGAATTGTCTTTGACTCTGAGGAGATGATCACTATGGCACAAAGCGAGTCTCCTTTTTATCCACGTCTGAAAATATGGTTGGTCACAGGGCATATGGGTGTTTTCTGAGATCACCAGCGACTTGCTACGTGTGGCTCCTTCTGTTTGCAGGCCCGAGACGTACATCCTGGGAAGGAAAATGCTTTGTGGACCCTTGTGCCGATTCCTGTGGCTTTGGCCCTATCTGTCCTATGTTGAAGCTGTGCCAATCCGAAAAGTCCAGGATGACACCAAAACCCTCATCAAGACGATTGTCACCAGGATCAATGACATTTCACACACGGTAGGGAGAGCCTGGGAAGACAATAGGTTTGCCCATGGGGGAACCAGGACCTCAGATGTCAGCTGAAGCCTGTGCAGCCACATGCAGGGGCCATGGTGGCCTTGACTCCTCCCTACCTCACAAACAGCCGCTTCCTACATGCGGGCTGTATTTAGAATTAGGAAGACTAAATGTGAATCTCCACACTTTGGTTCTCTATCTGTAAAACCTTAAGCTAGTTCCTCCATGTCTTTAAGGCTTGGTTTCATCAGCTAGCTAGTACAGTCCTCACCCAACTAGATAAACCCTCTCATAGAACCAGACCACAGTGTGCCTTCTTTAAAGGTTTTTCGTTGTGGGTTTGGTAGCCCCCAGTCTTAAAAGCCTGCTTGCTTACCCAGCATGGGGCAATCTAGAGACTTCCACATCTCCTGGACACCATACATGTCTAACAGTGGCCTCGGACAGCTCAGAACCAGAGTCTTGGGCATTTTATGGAGAGCAGCGTGTGAGTGTCCCTGCTTTCACGGTAGCTATCCGACAAGGCCACACGGGGTAGATCCAGGGTGTCCCAGTTTGGGTGGCGCAGAAAGTGAGGGCTGCAGGCCACCCCCTCCTGGTATCCAGCGTTATTGGAGCAGAGGAGTGAGGCAGGGCCGGCCTTGATCCCTGAGGGGCCAGAGGCCTTGGAGGACCTGACTGGGAAGGAGGAGTCCTCTGGGAGTGGAAGGGTGTGAGGCTAGGGAAGGGGCACTCAGGGAGGACCTCAGTGCCTGGGGAAGAGACTTAACTAAGCAGGAATCAGGCCTCATGGCTGGTTCTACAGCAGAGGTCATTTGGAGGAGGGAACGATCTTCAAAGATCCATCTGGAAGGGGAGGGCAGGGTGATTCGGGAAGGACAGGAAGATAGAAGTCCAGGAGATCAGCTTGGAAGCTTGGCAGTCACCGGGGCACAAGAATCAAGGGCCTGGGCCAGGGCGGTGAGGAAGGGGAGAGGAGGCAGCCAAGAGAGCGGGCCTCCACATTCATGGGAAAGGCGAGAGCCTTGCAGAACCAACTTCTCTGAGCCCCTGCTCTCCCTTTTCCTCTCGCACAGCAGTCTGTCTCCTCCAAACAGAGAGTCGCTGGTCTTGACTTCATTCCTGGGCTCCACCCTGTCCTGAGTTTGTCCAAGATGGACCAGACATTGGCCATCTACCAACAGATCCTCACCGGTCTGCCTTCTAGAAACGTGGTCCAAATATCTAATGACCTAGAGAACCTCCGGGACCTTCTCCACCTGCTGGCTTCCTCCAAGAACTGTCCCTTGCCCCGGGCCAGGGGCCTGGAGACCCTCGAGAGCCTGGGCGGTGCCCTGGAAGCCTCACTCTACTCCACGGAGGTGGTGGCCCTGAGCAGGCTGCAGGCTTCTCTACAGGACATGCTTTGGCGGCTGGACCTCAGCCCTGGGTGCTGAGGCCTGGAAGACCTCTCGTCCCAAAGTCGAGGAGAGAACCCATGGCTCCCAGGTGTCTTCAGCAGAGAGCCTGTGTGGGTGTCCTTTATCCAGGCCCCAGGCCATTAGTCTCTCACACCTTTGAGCCACTCTTCCAAAGGCATAAGCCTTCAAGGCACGAAACCAAAGATAGAATGCATGATTCTGTGCTCACCGGGAAGGGAGACCCACCCGGCAATGAACCGGACCTGAGGATCTCACAAAAGCCTTCCTTCCTGTGCCACCTCCCCTCTCACCGCATGCTTCAGCGTGACCTGGGGTGATTTCAGGAGGCACCCGCTGAGCCTTTGGACCATCAAGCGAGGTTCTGTCTGAGAATTCTGAGAACACCATGACGGTTACATCCACATAGCTGCAAACTCCCAAGCAACACATTATTTATTCTGCGTTTTATCCTGGATGGATCCGAAGCAAAACAGCAGCTTTTCCAGGCTCTTTGGGGCCAGCCAGGGCTAGGGATGCTGCTTCCAGCCCCGCTGGTGGGCCTGGCTAAGGCAAACCCATTTCTATGTGACTTGAGGGCTCTCAAGTTAGTTCTTTGGTAACTGGTTTTGTTTCTACCGTGACTGATGTGAAATTACAGTGTTTGCAATGGCATTGCCCTGAGCAGATCTCCAAGGACCAGGTTCTTCCAAAAAGAAGATGAATTTTGTCAAGTGTGATATATAGATGTGTGCACCTGGAGGTGGGGGAACGTGTTAGTGGGAAGGGGAAGGATCAGAATGTATTTTCTGAATTACATTTGTGTGATGGGCTCTTCGGATGGGGTGGAGTCATTTTCTCATCTCTGCAGCCACTTAGTGTGGTTTTCTGGAAAATAACAAAGGAGATGACTCCTTTGGGAGGGGGGGGTTGTGGGGTTTTGGCAGCCACCTATGGAGGGAGGCTGGGGACTGTCTATTGGGACAGTTGTGAGCTCTGGCCTTCTCCAATTGCGAGAGAGAGGTCTTTCTTATCAGGGAGTGAGGATCCCTCACTGGAGACCATGATCCCCAGAGCAGGGGTCCTTGGAATGGCCCTTGGAATGGTCTGGGGATGATCCCACACTGGATTTATTACATGGCAGTACCCCTACTTGGGATTTGCATGCCAAATTGTGGTTCTCATCAGACTGGCCCACCCAAAGCACGACCATGTTTCCTACCCATTTGGTGTGGATTTTTATTCCAGTGGGAAGGTCTGTGGGCTTTGGCGGGTGGTCCCAAAACTTGGGCCAGCAATGCTGAGTGCCAGGACTCCCGGGCCGGGCTGCCAGGAGCGCCTTTCCCACTAGAGGTCATGGTTGGTGGGATGAATGAACAAGGAGGCTTGGGTTTTCCACCGTCCTGCCACTGTTATGAGGCCATCACGTGACCGGGGGTGGCTCTGTCCAAGGAAATTCGAATCAAAGCTATCAACGTTCAGACTGAGCACCTACTTCGCGCTCAGCCCTGATTGGTGCTATGGGCTAGAGAAGCTCACCAAGTAAACGTTAAAATCCAGTCTTGCCCTCAGGGACCTTGCATTCCCGATGGTAAAAACTTTACACAGCAGCGCTAAGGCTGGCCTTTCACCATGGTAACCAAGCTGCTAAAAGAGCGAGCTCCTGAGCAGGTGGGAAATGCTGGGCGGAGGGTGGCAGTCCTCAGGGGCCCACTGGCTAACCCTGCTTGCACTTGGTAGCATTTTTGCTTTTCAGGGCCCGGCAGCATTAATTACCGTGTAGCCACATCCCTTTGAAGCAGCTTGGCTGACAATTTAAAAATGAGAACATGCCTGAGACCATAACAGCTGATAGGTAGCTGGGCCAAGACTAGAGCTCAGGTCCTCTGGCTCCCCAGAGTGTCCCCGCAGCCAGGTCGTGCTCCCCGGAGGTACAAATAGGCACTGGGCAAGGGAGACAAGGAGTGATTGCTGGGAGCGAGGAGCTGGAGGCAACTTTGCAGGAGGTGAGGGATGTGAATTGCCTGGAGGGTGGAGGCTGTTTTGTTGGCGCTGAGACACCAGGGTGAAGGCAAGTGCAGCCAGTTACAAAGAAAGGCAGACAAAGGACAGACGAGAGGGAAAGGGACACCTGGAAGAGGCCTTCTGCGGCAAAGAAGTTTGATATCGAAAGGGTTAAGAGTTGAAAGTTCCAGAGCAGAGCGATTCATGAGATGGACAGAGTAAGGCCCGTTCTGGAGAATACGACCTAGATAATCACTACCACCCAGTCAGGCTGGGATCTTTTAAGCCTTTCATTCACCAAAACCGGGCACTGTGGCTTATTCTCAGAGTGTAAAAGTTCTAAAATGTAAATGATTGTCTTTTTTTTGTAACTTCAAAAAATTTTTTTGGTTGTTAAAAAAAAAAAAAATCCAAATAAATTAACTTTGCCCCCTGGTCTTTGTTCTGTGTCACCCTTTGTGGAGGGGCTTTAGAAGAGCTATTGTGGGTGACAGGCCACGGCCTGGCTGGCCTCCAACCCCCACTGGGTTCAGCTCTGCCCGGGCTTGGCCACAGCCGGCCGCCAGTTATTCAGGCTAAAGGATTCCCCCAAAGCACAGAGCTGGCAAAATGAGCACATTCTGTGGGTCTGCAAATCAGCCTTGAGAAGCGCCAAATTGTTTTTTAAGCAAAAAAGAACGACAACAACAACAACAAAGCTGTAAGCAAACAAACAACGTGCGGCCTAACAGCAGACCCAAGCAGGTGCATCGACCCTGGGAAAGACAGGACTCCTCTTGTTCCGGGCGCAGAGCACAATCGTCTCTGCGGTGCAGCTAGAACGTGACAGTTCCAACCCAGGGAGGACTGGAGGTGGGGGTGGGGGGCTGGCCCATCCAATAATCACTTCCATGGGCAATTTCAAAGTATAGTTGACAGCGGCCAGTCCTTTTCCTGAGTACTCGTTTAAGTGGTGGAGGAAAGGGAGACAGAGCTGCAGAATGAGGAGAAACCACAGCTGGGGGCGGGTATCGGATAAGGCGGGAACGGCCTAAATGGGTCACTTGGCAACTCGGGAAGTGGCTGGCCTCTGTACCCGTGAAGACTCCTGTAGTTGCAAGTGACGGAAACCCAACGCAAACCAACTTAAACATAGAAGGATTTGGGGCCCACATTGCTTAGAAGTCCAGCATGGTCTCTTACAAGACTTTCCTCTGCACTCATCCCCAAGGACCTAGAAAGGTACCAATACCGTGACCTCTCCAGTCCCTGCCTGCCTGAGGTGGGTAGCAGGGGCTTGGGGACAATGGGTTTGCCCCTTGGTGGCCATCTGGGACTGTCTGAGATGTCTTGTTTCTGAGTAGGCACGAGCCTTAGTAGCTCCCCGAAGTGGTCTGGAAGGCAGCCCGCAGTAACAGGGGTCTCGGAGCAGAGGCCTGGAAATGTCGTTCCCTTCTCGGTGAGGTGGCTCCCAGGGTCAGAGTGGAAGGGTATGTTCTTCAAGTATCCTTCCAGAACCTTTCCCATCCTCGGGCATTCTCTTGCTCTCCCGCCGAGGCTGAGCTCACATCTCCCAAACAGCTGGCAGCGTCTGACCACGTCCAACCTTCAAAGGCAGGTCTTTTGCAGAGTCTGGTGAGAAAGAAGTCAGGTCAACCCAGCAGGACCTTTCAGAAGAACCCCATCTCAGATTCGTGCACAGCAGCATACAACCAAAAACATGACGCCCCGTTTCCCCTCAAAGAATTTAGAGTCGTTCATTCCAGGCTTTTACCATCAAGATCTGAGTCTAGTGCTGACTACCCAGAGTCACTGATTAGTTCACTGGTACACTGTCACCCTCAGCTCTTTGGGGTCCTTCCCCAGGAATGCACTATCTCAGACCTGAGATGGTTGAGTCAAGGATGGAAAGAAGGTGATGGAGCCTCCACGCCCAGCCCTCATCTCAACCCCAGCTCCCAGCACAGAGGGTGCCTAACCCTTAGGCCAGTTACTTAATCCCTCTTAGCCTCAGTTTGTCATCTGTACAATGGGAATGTAATATAGCACCTTCATCAGAGGTCTTTAGAAGATAGGACGATAAAATATTTGGGAAGCGATTAGCCCCATGGGTGAGGTACAAAAAGCAGTCAAAAAATCATGTTGTTGTTATCGGTACTAATGAGTCAAGGAAGCAAAAGGAGTGAGAATTGCTTTCGCGGACAGCCCTCCTTGAGATAGTCACAGCTTTGGTAGGGATGCCCGGGCACAGGGCTCCCCTGTGGCTCCTTAGGAAGCCCTCTCAGCCCCCACGGGGCAGCCAGAAGGTGAGGGGGAGAGGGAAGGTCCCCGTGGAGCAAATCTCAACCAGTGAGGAATGGGGGTCTGTGGATAAATCCCCCAGCCTCCCACCCTCCGGAGGGGCAATTTTAAGGGGCAATCTGTAGGACTGGGGCCTGGGTGCACACACCAGTCACATCCAAGGGGCATTCCTGATTGGCTTTTCCCCTTGCCTGGCCCCGCTGTCCCTGCTCCTCGCTCCTGCTTCCTAGCGTCACCTCCTAAATACGCCTCCTGCACCAGAACCCTGGTCTCCAGCGCTGCTTGTGGAGCAACACAGATCAGGCAACTACAGAGCAAATGGAGATAGATTTGGATGCTGGGAGAACTGTGAAGCCAGACTCCAGAGAGGTGTAGGAACCACACGCCAGAACTCAGAGAACCGTCCCTAGGAGCCCAAGGGAGAAAAGGAGAGAGGGTTCCTGAGGAGAAAGGAAATCCACTTGGGGAAAGTTTGACACGGGAAAGAAAGCGAGGACAGGAAAAGGAATCTACTAAATGGAAGAATTACAAGATTAATAAGGAAGGGAAGGGAAGGGGAAGGGGGAGGGAGGGGGGAGGAAAGAGGGGAGCAGAGGAAGGAAGGAAGGGAATGAAAAGAGAAGAAATAAATATAAAGTTAACATTGCCAGGGTCACCTGGGTGGCTCAGTCGGTTGAGGGTCCGACTTCGGTTCAGGTCATGGTCTCACAGTTCATGAGTTCAAGCCCCGGGTCAAGCTCTGCGCTGACAGCTCAAAGCCTGGAGCCTGCTTCGGATTCTGTGTCTCCCTCTCTTTGTCTCTCTGCCCTTCCCCCACTCGCACTCTGTCTCTCCCTCAAAAATAAACATTAAAAAGCAAACAAAAAACGTTGCCTGTCTTAGTGCATGTGGGCCGGCTAGAACCGAATACCTGAGGCTGGGTGGCTTGTAAACAACAGAAATTTACTTCTCACAGTTCCGGAGGCTGGAGCTTCAAGATCAAGGTGCCAGCAGCTTCCATGTCTGGTGAGCACCTGCTTCCTGGTTCGCAGACCACATCTGTGACTGTGTCCTCACCTGGTGGAAGGGGCAAGGGAGCTCTCTGAGGTCTCTCCTATAGGGCACTAATCTCCTTCATGAGAGCTCCACCCTTACCCTAAGCACTTTCCAAAGGCCCCGCCTCCTAACACCTAACCTTGGAGGTTAGGATTTAACATGAATTCTGGGGTGACACAAATATTCAATCTGTGGCATTGCTTTACGATCGCTGATTGGAGGAAAGATTAGGTCAAATCAAGGGAGTCTCAACCACTGACTATTTCTTGCATAAAATGTCTTCTTACAATAAAGGGACCTAATATTAGCATTTCTTCCTTCTACTGAGTTCCCATAGCCCTTGGTCACTCAGCGCAGCTCACGGGGAATCCTTTCTGTTGAGGTCTCACCCCTACACCCTTCCCTGCCCCTGACTGTAAGCCTGTGCGGACAGAGTCGCCTCGTCCCGGGCCTGGCTGTTGTGTGCGGCTCAGTACAGGCCCCCCGCTCTTACTTGGTGACCAAAGGAACTGAGACGCCTATAGTAACAAGCCTGTTATATCAGGTCAGCAAATTCTATAAAAAGCCTGAAAACAGCCCTACCATGAAAGGGTAAACTTCTTAAAATTCTGCTTACTCTTGGGGTGCCTGGGTGGCTCAGTTAGTTAAGCATCTGACTTTGGCTCAGGTCATGATCTCATGGCTCATGAGTTCGAGCCCCATGTCGGGCTCTGTGCTGACAGTTCAGAGCCTGGAGCCTGCTTCAGATTCTGTGTCTCCCTCTCTCTCTGCCTCTTCTCCGCTTGTTCTCTGTCTCTCTCTCTCTCAAAAATAAATAAAGACATTAAAAAAATAAAAATAAATTCTGCTCACTCCTAACTTGCTCAACAAACTTCTTCCTTTTTAGTTCGAAGATACCGTCCGTAAAAGACAACGTGAGACAATGATGGAAATCTGAGCAGGAATTCTATTTTAGATGATGAAAGGGATTATTATTAATTTTATTAGCTGCGGTGATGGCATGGTGGTTCATTATTTTTCAATGCTTCCTTACTCATTAGAAATTCAAACAGAGGGGTGCCTGGGTGGCTCAGCCGGTTGAGCGTCTGATTTTGGCTCAGGTCATGATCTCATGGCTCATGAGTTCAAGCCCTGTGTCAGGCTCTGTGCTGACAGCTAAGAGCCTGGAGCCTGCTTCAGATTCTGCATCTCTCTCTCTCTGTCCCTCCCCTGCTTATTCTCTCTCTTTCTCTCTCTCTCTCTCTCTCTCTCAAAAAAAAAAAATAAACATTAAAAAAATCTCTAAAAAAAAGAAATTATACATATATATATATATATATATATATATATATATATATATAGGGTTAGATAAACAAGGTCAATACCGTGTTGATAATTGTTAAAACTGGGTAATAGGTACACAAGACTTTATTACAGCAAACTCTCTACTTTGGGGCAGGATTTCCAGATCAACACTTTAGGGTAAGGTGCAGTCCAGCCTGGCCCCTCCACGGGTGGAAGCAGGAGGGGGTGAAGGGAAGAGGGAGAAGGAGAATACGATGTGGAGCTGAGTTGTATTTAACTTCACATTTGATTTCACTGCCTGGCAGATGTCCCAGGGCCTGGGGGGCTATGACAGACTGTCAGTGTGGGTGTGAAACAGCGAACTAAAACAGAGATTTAACAAATCAAACAAGGAGACAGTGGTGAGAGCCAGCTGCAAGATATTGGAGAGGCAAATCCTGATGCTTATAAGAAAAAGCCGAAGGAGTGGAAATTAGACCCTCGGGCGTTGCCCTAGCTCTGCTGGGCCTTGGGGTGCCCCATGGAAGCCACGGAACTCCCCTTCTCCCTCCCCAACAGGGAATCGTGGTGTCCCCACCCCATGGCTGTCCCTCTGTATTAAATACAAAGTATAAGGTGAGAAGCCCTGAGACCATTCGTGAAGGATAATGGGATTCCTGTGTCTTTTCCCCAGCTTAAGTTATTGTAATAAAAAAACACTTCATTCCTACCTTCAAAACCTTGTCCCCGGGGCTCTGGATCTGGCTGCAGCCTAGAGCAGGGTCATCCCTTTTCTCCCCTGGCTTATGGCAGACCCGCCCGGTGTAGGAGCAAATCTCTATTCCTCTCCACCCAGCCACCCGCACACCTGCTACAGAAACTTCAGGAGATTCGGAGGGTTCAGAGCGGGGCAGGCCAAGGGACCTACTCAGAGGGAGAGTGAGGCTTCCCCCTTTGGGTCTAAGCCAGAGCCCTTGGCACTGAATGCTATTGAACCTCAGACAGGCCCTTCCTGTCAAAGGCCAGTGTTTCATCTCAGGCAGATGTCCCCGAGGAATATCACAGACCAGAAAACCAACCCTGAGATCGCCTCGACTGTCCCATCCTATTTTTGGCCGTAATTCCTGAGGAAACACCAACCCTCGTAGTTTCAACTTTTCTGTTTATAAAATCTGTGTATTTATCTGAGGGAAAACTAGCAGGTGCAGCACGAGTGAAGCTCCCCACCCCCACCCTGCCAGGCCTGAGACAGTGACAGAAGGGGACACCCCTGCTCCCTTCCACACTTGGGCTTGGACCTCCCATAGGACTCAAAATCTGGACCTGGTCTCCACAGGCCAGTAATTATTTGGAGATCACGGCAACGGCCCAGAACCCCCCTCCTTACTTCAGGATGGAGAGATTTGTGACCTTTCATTCCTTACAAGAGCAAGGCAGTGTGTTTGTTATTTGTCCCACATACTGGATGATGGCTTAGAGATTTGGCCCAAGACTTGCCCAAAAGCTCGTATCTGCGGATTAGAACCTGAGCCTCCAGACTCGCCAGACCCAGAGGGATATAAGTGTCTATCTATCCCCCACCCCACCCAAGCCCACACCCACGTACGGATTTCCGGGTATCTTCTGTTTGCTGTCCCACCGCCTTCCCTCCCCATCAGAGGGACAGCCGTCTGGAAAAACACTCGCTGGCCACGTCACTGTCCTAATGTGAAGAGCTCGCAGTGTGGGTTGCTTGTGCACAGACACACACGGCGTGGAAGCAGACGCCTGTGCAGAGGGCTCCAGGGTTCACCCTCCGTGTGCTTACCTTCCACCAGCACTCCTGAAGCTCCCCGCGTTAGTCACCTGTCCTGTTACTTTTCCTGGGCAAGGAGCCCTTTAAACACAGATCAGAAGGAGCACCTGGGTGGCTCAGTCAGTTGAGCATACAGCTTTTGATTTTGGCTCAGGTCGTGATCTCCTGGTTTGTGGGATCAAGCCCTGAGTCGGGCTCTGAGCTGACAGTACAGAGCCTGCTTGGGATTCTCTCTCTCTCTCTCTCTCTGCCCCACCCCTGCTCCTACTTGCACTCTCTCCCTCTCAAAATAAATCAAAAGCTTTAAACAAAATCGCAGACCAGAAAACCAACGCTTGGGGCTCCTGGGCAGCTCAGTTGGTTGAGCGTCTGACTTTGGCTCAGATCATGATCTCGCAGTTCGTGAGTTCAAGCCCCACATGGGGCTTTGTGCTGACAGCTCAGAGCCTGGAGCCTGTTTTGGGTTCTGTGTCTCCCTCTCTCTCTGCCACTCCCCTGCTCACACTCTGTGTGTGTGTCTCTCTCTCAAAAATAAATAACTTTTAAAAAAAGTTTAAAGAAAAAAGAAAACCAACCCTCACCCGTCTACGTCCCCTCACTTGTATATATTTTATTTACACATTTGTTAACATCTCCCTCCTACCTCCACCCACCCCACCCCACCCAACACATACAAGCCCCTGACAGGCAAGGATGCTCTTTGGGTCTGTTTTCTTTTCTTTTAATGTTTATTTATTTTGAGAGAGATAGCATGAATAGGGGAGGGACAGAGAGAGGGAGAGAATCCCAAGAAGACTCCAAGCTATCATCAGCCAAGAGCCAGGTGTGGGGCTCGATCTCATGAAGCATGAGATCATGACCTAAACCGAAATCAAGAATCAAACACTTAACCCACGGAGCCACCTAGGTGCCCTGGGTCTGTTTTATTTTCTACTCTATCTCTAGCACATTGGCCAGATCCTGGCCCAGAGTAAGTACAAAACAATTATTTGTTGGCTGAATGGGTATCCGACTTCAAGAGCTGAATGCACATATACGCTTTGCATTTGGGCCATTAAATTTAAGAACAGAAGAACACCCATGAGGGGAGGCAGAATTCTGGGCAGTCTGTCTACTTAGATGATCCCAAGACAGATATGGTTGCTAAAGCCTTGCCGTGTGGACAATGCTGGAGGAAGATTGGAGGTCAATAGGTAGAATTTAGCAGAAGGCAAATTCGGGCTTAAACTCACAGTTGGAGCTGCCCTACCATAGGGGTATGGGCGAACTTTTGCAGGGAAGCATCCCATGAGTCATGACTTTTAGTCTCCATTCCCTTAAGTAGTCTCCTTCCACATGACTCAGAGCCTGGCCATGTGACTTGCTTTGCCCAATGGGATAATTACCATTCCATTGCCAACCATTCCGGTTGTATTAAGCATATTTTTTTATTGTTTATTTAGTTTTTTATTTTTGATTAATGTTTATTTATTTAAAAATTTTTAATGTTTATTTTTGAGAGAGAGAGAGAGAGAGAGAGAGAGTGCAAGCAGGGCAGTGGCAGAGAGAGAAGGAGACACAGAATCTGAAGCAGGCTTCAGGCTCTGAGCTGTCAGCACAGAACCTGACGCGGGGTTCAAACCCACAGACCCGTGAGATCATGACCTGAGCCGAAGTCGGACACTTAGACTGAGCCACCCAGGTGCCCCTATTTTTTTGTTTTGTTTTGGTTTTGGTTTTGGTTTGGTTTTGAGAAAGAGAGAGAGAGCGCACAAGCAGGGGAAAGGCAGAGAGAGGGAGACACAGCAGGCTCCAGGCTCTGAGCTGTCAGCACGGAGCCCGACGTGGGGCCCGAACCCACGCACTGCAAGATCATGACCTGTGCTGAAGTTGGATGCCCAATGGACTGAGCCCCCCAGGCGCTCCTAAGCATGTTTTTAACTATCTGTATTTTCTGATGCTTTGACATTTAGGGGCCTTGTTGACGCTAGAGGGACTGCACCCTCCATGGTTAGCTAATGCCCAGAGATAACAAACAACTCTGCAGGGAGCATTCCTCCCAAATGCAAACTAACCAATCAGCCACCACCTCTGCTGGGCTCTCACACTCAGGGCCACAACCCCCTGCTCTAATCACCCCAGGGCCAGGTAGCAAATAACTAGAGCTAGCCCCTGTGCCTTAAAATCTGCCAAGATCATTCAAACTGGCCAATCCTAAACCTGCTTTCCCTGCCTGGCCTTGCTTTTCTGGTGTGGTTAAACCAGTGCCCAAATCATGTCCATAGGAATCATTCTCTAACTCTCAGTTTTGCTTCCTTCAAAATTGGGGCCATTCTTAGGTGGTGGCAATGGTGACCACCAAAAACTCCAGGCTTCTGCTCTGCAGCTTGGCAACTCCCCAAAGAAGAGAACTTCTCCTTCCTAATTATTCCAGCAAAAGTCTCAGGGCTGACTCTCATTGGCTTAGCTTGGATTACATGCCTCTTGCTGAGCCAATCGCAGTGGCCAGGGGGATACAGTACTCTGGTTGGAGAGATTTGAGTCATCCCAGAAACTGGGGAAGGGCTCAATCCCACTTGGAATGAAAATGGGTAAAGGGTAATTTCCCAAAGGAAAAAAGGGTTCAATTGCCAAAAAGAAAGAGGAATGGATTCTGGGAAGGCAGCAACAACAGACAACCTGTTCAGGAATGCTCTGAGCTTTTCTGTCCTGGCCTCTTTGATAGCCTTCCAGAGCCTTGTTCCAACATGGATTTCTTTCTATGAGAGCAAAGAGAGGGGGGGTTCACTTTGACCCTTTACTTACTCGTGTGAAGAACCAAAACCAGTTACAACTGGCTTTTAACTTCAACCACACAGCGTCAAATTAAAAAATGATGTTTGACCTCAGGCTTTGAAGAGGGCGTGACAATTGTCCTTGGCCCTGAGAACTTCTGAAAAGAATGGAGAATATTTTTTGCTATTGGTTATATTGGATTGGGCCTTGGTATGAAATCACCCAAATTGTCATTGTTCACGTTACGCTTATTCTATTGGTCTCTCTGCTTTGTCTGGGGTCACTCTTTTCCATTGAGAAAATTGGTTCCTTTTCTCCTCCCTTATAATGGAGCTCATGCTCCCAATACTTTATCTTATAAGGCATGGCTGGGTGCTTTACAATAAGCATGATGCCCATAACAATCCTTTACAGTAGAATAACACCTTCCTTCTAGAAAGGACTTTCACTCATTATTGTATTTGATGCCCACAATAACCAGGGTGTAGGAGTGTAGTATTATACTCCTCTTCTTTAGATATGAAAATAGACTCAGAGAGGGCACGTGACTGGCTGAAGGTCACAGAGCCCTGTCGCCTTGGGCAGAAGGAAAATGTTGGCAAGGAATAAACAGGCATTTCTTTAAGGCTTCATTTATTTACCAAGATTAGACTTTATTGCTGCAAAGCTAATCAGGACTAAAACCCCAGAGGAGCTAGTTTGCAGTATGCAAACTACAGTAGCTCAGAAGACCAAAACACAAACAGAGTCACAGGGCCACCCACAGCCATGACTAGAGCCCAGCCCAGCGTGTCTGCCCTTGGGCTCATCCACAAGCAAGTGCAAGAGATGCAGTCCCAGCCCGGCCCCCTGGAGAGCAGTTCTCCATTCAGCACAAGCACCCGGGAGCCTACATCTGTGGCTCGGCTCTTCTGTGGAACTCCTCCGCTCCTACCTAGCGCCTTCTCTCCTCAGACAAACTGGTAGTTGGGCCACAGATGGGACTGAGGCTTTGGTCTACAGAGAGGGAAGGGATACGTCTGGTAGGGCCTGGAATGCTGGAGAGATCTTAAGCCTGAGTACACACTCCAGGCTGATATACTTAGGGTTTCCCTTCCAAGGACTCTCTCCTTCCTTACCCACCTCCTTGCCTTTTCCCTCTGTGCCCATCCTCTGTGCTGAAATCCCAGTCAGAGAGCTAGCTGGCAGTCCTCTTTGGCTTGGTCTTCACACACTCACAAATTCTGCTTGCCACCGAAGAAAAGAAGGGACCCAAGTAGCCAGAGGAGACAGTGTCCCTTTCACGGGAGGAAGAGCCTCTGGGGAACTGGGGGACCCTCCTCCATTCCTTGTCCTGCCTCTGGAAGCTTCCAAGCCATCCTCTCACCCAGACACTCTGGACCCAGAACAGACTGGCCAGAGAGTAAGTGACCCAACCCCAGGGCACTCTGGGAAGCCTACTGTGTTGGCCCCAGACCCCACGACGGGGAGGGTAGTAGATTTCCAGCCTTATCTGAGATGAATGGGACAGGGCTCATCAAAGCCTGCCTGGGCCAGAAAAGAAGGAACCCAGTGAGCTCACTATGCCTTCCCAACATCAGCGAAGATGATCCAGGCTGTACGCTGTTGGGACACTTCTATTCTAGAAGTTTCCGCCAGGTGGCAGAGAAAAATATCAGATGCCAGAAACGTATCCATCTGAAAGGATTTCCCCCACAGGACAAAAAACAAAAAACAAAAAACAATCATACCTTCTCCCAGTTAGAATGTCTGCAATTATGCACCCCCTATAAGTGGAAAAAGGAAGCCAGGACTAATCAGATGACATCACTCTGGGAACCCAATGCATCCCAGCACCAATCTTTTTGAAAAGCTCCATATGGGAAGATACAAATTCAATTTGTCTTGTCTAGGGGAAAAATGAGTTTTAAATATGTTAGATCAGAAATGATATCTTATGTACCAGACATTAGTGATCCAGAACAAACGCCTTGGGAGAAAAATTGCCCTGAAAATTTTAAGTATTCAGGTTGCTAAAGAACTAGGAATTTATGCCGCAGTCCAAGCACAGAAAGTCCACACTGGACACCCACATGTCCCAGACTGGGCCACAGCCTCAGACAGAGCCCTGGTTCCTGAGGACCGGCCTGGCAGTCTCCCTCAGTAACACCTCTGCCCACCTTTCTGGGACCTGCCGCTTCCATGGCTTCCTGTTCAGCTGGGTTGCCAAGGCCCGAAGAACTGGGAAATGCCCTGTGGAGCCAGTCCAAGGCCAGAGCAAGTTGGTAAGGGATGGGGGGAGAGAGAAAAAGAGGCCCAGTTTCCACTGGTTTCCCAAGCCTGGTGGACACCAAAGCTATTAAAAGGCCAGTTTACAAAAGCACTGGAGGGCACTGGTTGTTCTCTTCCAGGACAAGCTGAAGGGACAGAAAGCCCCAGGAAGATCTGGGTTCGAATCCTAGCTCTGCCAGTAGCTGGCTAGTGCCAAGGGTCTTGGACAAGTCTCTTCTTTCTAATCCGTGGTCAATAAAACAAAGAGTTGGCTCTCAATGACACCCAGGTTGTCTTTCAATTCCGTGACAAAGACATTTTTCGTTCTTTCTGCTCTCTCTTTCTTTCAAGAGCCTGTAGAACAGGGTAAGAGCACAGTCTTTGCAATCAGTCTGCATGGGTTTGAATCCAGGCTCAGCTGCTTTCTAATTGTGTGACCTTGAGCAAATAACTTAACCTCTCTGTGCTTCCATTCCTGTTTCTGCAAAACGAAGATGACAGTCTCTGTCTCATAAACGTGTGAAAGGATGAGTTAACTTTCGCAAAGGCCTCTGGGTAGCTCCTAACACGTAGCTGTTCTTTACTGAGCAATTACTGCATGCCAGGCTCCGTACCAGGCATAATAGATACAGAAATAAGCCAGAGAGATACGGTCCTTGCTCTCCAGGATGTTATTGTCTCCTAGCAAAATGTTGCCCAGGAATTTCCTCTCTTATGGTCACTGGTTTGTGTCCCAAAGGGCGGGAGACTCCTGGCATTCTGCCTTTGGCGTGGGGTCGGACAGGGAGTGAGTCCCCCCACAAACCCCCAAAGCACGCACCAGCTGCCCGACATCTCGGCTTTTTTCCTCCCTGCTCCTTTACTGCTTCCCACTCCAGATTCTACTTGCAGTCTGACTTCACAGATAATAGAAATAAATAAAATCTGCAAACGAGCCTTTCTTTCTCCTCCTTCACCCCTTTCTCTCTCGAATCTTCTCCTGTCTCCACTGGCTAGTATTGCATCATGCAGCCTCACGGCCTCGCTCCACTTGCCCCGTTTGGGAACTACAAGATCCCTCGGTGCCTCCCTGCCCTCCTAAGAACACACTCTGGCCTCGCTCTTCCTAGAACCGGATGCAGCCATAAGCTCCTTGGTTAGTGAGGACATCGGCTGTGGGAACATTCGGCTTTGTTTTCCCCCCCCCCCCCCGCCGGACGGGGGGCGGGGGCCGGGGAAATTGCCCAGCTCCTGCACAGTCAGCGGGGAAGGTAATAGGGATTAATCCGGGCGCGGCCAAATGCAGATGTGGCCCCAGCCCAGGAGGGAGGAAGAGCTGTTGCTGTCTCAGGGGCCAGCTGCGGCCCGCAGCGGGGGCCCAGGGACAAGAAGGAGGCACTGGCCCGGAACCGGCAGCCCCAAGGGGTTCCGTGCAGCATCCCGGAGGTCTGGGGCTGCCCTGCCCGGCCCCGCCGGGCCAGGAGGGCTGGTTGATTGATGCCTTTAATAGACATGCTGGGAACTGGCAGGCCGAGTGTTTATGCCCAAATGCACATTGGCTGTTTAAGGAATTCCCAAATCCCTCGCTGGAGACTAGATTATGAAAAACATTTCCAGAGGAATCCTGTGGCCTCCTTGCCACTCTGCTCATCCTGGGCTGCCACTGGGTGGGAGGGTTGGGGGACGAGTGCAAAGGGCAGCCCTTTGGCCAGTCCTGGCAGGTTCTGGTCAGTCTAGGGTAAAGAGAGTTGTAAACATTTCTTGGGTGCCTACTATGTGCCGGACTCTGGAAAAACGAAAACAATGGAGAGGAAAGAGAGGAGCTCACACCCCAATGGACAGACAGCTGCACAGAGGGAAAAGGAGGCTCCCGGAGTTGTGGGAACACACAAAGGTGGCCTTTGGGGTCCTGATGCCCCTGCCATACCCTCCCCACTCCCTCACCGCTTTTCCAGTCACAGCGACTTAATGAAGGGTTCCTTCCATCATGATTTGTTTAAAGAGGAAGTTCTTTTTTTTTTTTTAAGTTGATTTAGTTATTTTGAGAGAGCATGTGCACATGCAGTGGGGAGTGGGGGAGGGGTGGAAAGAGAGAGAGAGAGAGAGAGAGAGAGAGAGAGAGAGAGAGAGAATTCCAAGCAGGGTCCACACATCAGCACCCGACATGGGGCTCGACTTAGGGTTAATCTCACAAACCATGAGACATTACCTGAGCCAAAATCAAGAATTAGATGCTTAACCAACTGAGCCATGAAGGTGCCCCTATAAAGGAAGTTCTTGAAACTTCCAAAGCCTCCAATAGTAAGGGTGTTGGGGCACTATAATGGAAAGTTTTTAGGAATCCTGCCAGATCTGGGGAAGGGGAGGAATCTAGGGGAAGGTCCTCAATAAATCACACACTGGCCTGAGTCAGGATATTTGGGATGTGGTCCATGCCTTGTCACTCTAGCTGGGTGAGTTGGGGCAAGCAACAGAAACTCTCCAGCCTACCCGCTGGGGTTCTGCACTGTTTAGGGGACATGGCAGATGGGACTGGGAAGGGGGAAGCATAGTGGGAGCCTTTTCTGTCTTCAGACCACAGTGATGACACATCCCTTCCTCCCATACCTAGTGTATACTTGCCGCTGAGTTTTGTTTTTTATTTTAAGTGATCTCTACACTCATTTTGGGGCTCAAACTCAGGACCCTGAGATCAAGAGTCCCATGCTCTTTTGAATGAGCCCCCCAGGCACCCTGCTGCTGAGTTTTCTATGGATCACTGTTCACACTCATTTATATGTAAATAGTTGTTGGGGCACCTGGGTGGCTCAGTCGGTTGAGCCACCAACTTCCGCTCAGGTCATGATCTCACAGTTTGTGAGTTGGAGCCCCGCGGCGGGCTCTGTGCCGACAGCTCAGAGCGTGGAGCCTGTTTCAGATTCTGTGTCTCCCTCTCTCTGCCCCTACCCCGCCCATGCTCTGTCTCTCTCTGTCTCTCAAAAATGAATAAACGTTAAAAAAAAATGTAAATAGTTGTTGAAATAATACAATATTTAATGAGGGTAAACAGAAGACAAAAGGCTCTTATGCTTAAGTGTGTGTGTGTGTGTGTGTGTGTGTGTGTGTGTGTAGGGTGGTGTCTTTGTAACTGCCATATTTTGTGACCCTGCATCAGGCATCTGAAAAGGCAGTCTCAGGGCCATCCAAAACAGGCTAGATGGGAGCCAAGTTGCCCTGGGATCTGGGCAGGGGAGGTTATGGGTCTGCGATGCCCAGTTGCCAATCTTTCAAACTGATGTTCCCAGTGCCTGGTGGCCCAGCAAACGCTGGGCCTTCCTCCTACCCCACTGCCATGATGTCTGGGCCACAGGGACTCACATCCTCACCAGACTTCCACCCCCAGGCGAGGTTGACCAGAAGGCCCAGCCTCATCCTCCACCCCTGATGATCAGGAATATGCCCTTAACCTCCTCTGCTATCCCTTCCGTCCAGCCCAGAAACCACCCTGCCTTGGGGCTGACAACATGTGTTCCTGCTCTGCTTCTGGGCTTCTAAGCCCAGCTGAAGGGGGAGGTCAGGAAGCGAAGTCTAAAGTCTGGGGCTCAGGTACAGAGGCTGGGCTCGGGGAGAGCAGCAAAGTTATGTAAGAGGATTAACAAGAATCCTGTGCTGGGAAGCCAGACACAGCCATTCTACCTCGGATGTTGGGTGGCCCTGGACACGTGGGTTCACTTCTCTGGACCTCAGTTTCCTCGTCTGCAAAATCTGCATGCTGGACTCCATTTCTTAGGTCTGCTCTGGATTTACCCCTGTACGAGTCCATAAATAAATGTATCAGGGGGGAAGACACCCAGCCAAGTCATCCAGCAGCCAGTTATATAATTCCGAGCCAACATACCAATATAATGTGTGGAAAACAAATTTTATTTCATGTGCCAACTCAGGTCTGTGGGTAGTGTCTCTCCGGAGTGCTGGGTGAAGAAGGAATCTGAAGCCTTATCCAGCAGGAGACAGGATGGTTTAGGGTTAAAAGCTGGGCTCAGAGACAGCCACCGCTCCCCTTAAGAGCTGTCTGATGTGAGCAAATTACTCAATCTCTCCCAGCTCTGGGCTGGTTGTGATGGTGAAAGAGATAATGCACAGTGAAATCCTCGCATGGGGTAGGCACATAATCAATGCCCCACGCAGATGCATCAGGGCTGTCTGGGGCGGGCATAGGAGGGTCAGGGAGGGAGGTGGGCCAGGACGGAGCCCTGCCCTGTCACAGTATCTCCTTTCTCACACCGCAGTGATCATCCTGGCTGTTCACCCTGTTTCTCCCAGGGGTGAGATTAGGAATCTCCCTGGGATAGAATCAAGTCAGAGGAGACGGCCCATCCCCAAATCCTCATGAAACAACTACGTTGCTCCTTTCTTTTTCTTTCTTAAAATTTGTTTAACATTTAGTTTTGAGAGACAGAGTGAGACAGAGCATGAGTTGGGGAGGGGCAGAGAGAGAGAGAGAGGGAGAGAGAAAGAGCGGGGACACAGAATCTGAAGCAGGCTCCAGGCTCTGAGCTGTCAGCACAGAGCCTGACGTGGGGCTCGACCTCGCAGACCGCAAGATCATGACCTGAGCCAAAGCTGGCCTCCCAACCAACTGACCCAGCCAGGCGCCCCTTTTTTCTTTCTACCCCGGAGGAGATTTATCACTTCCAGAAATGCCTTTGCAGCGCCCCCATCCCGCTCTTCACGGAGCCCACCCTCTCTGCCCCTTTCTAGGGCCAGACGGCAGGAAGTGGGTGGCAGTCTCTGGTCCTCTGACCTTGTCCCGGAGGGGCTCAGGCCTCTCCTTATACAGGTCTTCCTCCAGATCCGGGTCCTGCCCCTGGGCTCCAGAGGTGCGGGTGCTAAACGCACGGCCACCAGACGGGCTCCTTCCCAGATGCTCACTAACGTGCTGGGTCCAGGGAGAGAATTCCACCGGCTCAGCAAATTTCCCTTTGTTGTTGGTTTTGTCTGTTGGCTCCCCTCCCCCTCCCCGCCCCCCCTTTCTCTTTTTCCTTTCTTCCCTTGAGTCAGCAACGCAGAGTCCAGCGAAGCAGATGGGGCGAAGGGGGATAGACGCACCCCCGCGCAGGCCCTCGGGTCCCTTTGCCTCGTCCCAGGCCGGCCCCGTGCTGCAGACACCCGAGCTTCTGGCCCTCTTTCCCGTCCCCGCCCCCACCGCCCCACCCGGAACTGAATGTCGGCCACTAGCAGGGTAGGCAGGTGCCTGTCACCTGGGGTCTAGCTCCCTGCAAAGCCTCCTCCTTTCTCCTTAGCTCGTTGAACCCTGAAGACTCCAGAACCTCTAAGAAGTACTTTACATTGAACTCATTTCAATCTCACTACAAGTCTGTGAGCGATCCTATTATTATAGCACACTGTTGCTGTCAGCAGGCAAACCAAGCAATAATAATAATATAATAATCCGAGCGTGGCAAACCAGCAATTTTTCATCTGAGCATTAAGATTTGAAGGGATATTTGAAAGGCTCCTGCCCACAGAAATATTACCCTACACTCAGGTCTAAAAGTTTACCAGTAGATGTATTTAGCAGGAGTATGTCCCATGCAATATTTCTCTGTTGTTTGTCTGGGATATACTTGTACTAAAAAATGATCTATTGTTTATCTGTAATTCACATTCAACTGGGCACCCCGTATTTTGATTTGCTAAATCTGGCAATCCCCTCCTGCTGGGGCCTGGGAGGTGGGGGGATGGGGGGGGGGAGAAGGGGTGGAAGAGGTGGGAGGCCCCAGGTCACTTCTGTTTCTGCTCCGTTCTACTGATTATACTCACCAGGATCTCTTCTTCTTCCTCCTCCTCCTCCTCCAGCACTACAGCCTGTTGCCAACTTCACAAGCCCCCACCCCGGCTTGCTTGCCCGGCAAGCTTGCCCAGGCGAGCAGCTTGCCCCACAGCTGGCCATCCAGGATGCTGCAAAAAGGATACAGGGTCTTGTCCAAGGTCCTTCCTCTGCAGCCCTAGTTCCATCCTGATGTCAGAGAGGAGAAAGACAAGACAATATAAGAGGATGCAGAGCAAAGCTTCCAGATGTCTGTGCTGAATTACCAATGGACTCTGCCAGAGAGCCAGTAGATTGATACATTCATGCAGCACGTGGTTATGTACCAGGGATACGGGAGTGAACAGCACGGCACATCCTGGTCCTGGATGAGCACACATCTAGCAGAACCAATTTCTAGGTAAGTAACGCCAGGTGACAAAGGTCATGCCGGGAGACAGCACACAGCAGGGTCCCAGTGCACCCAGAGGTCAGGGGGCTGGGGCAGAAAAGGACCCCTCAAAGAAGAGATGAGCTGAAACCCGAGGGCTGAGCCGGAGGTCTCCAGGTAGAGGGTCACAGTGGGTAGCTGGGGGATAGAGTAACAATATTTTTGAAGTTTCCAGAACAAGAGAGAGGCTCTTGGAAATATTATGCTGAGTGAAAAAAGCCAGACACAAAAGGCCACGTATTGTATGATTCTCTTTATATGAAATGTTCAGAATCGGTCAATTCATAAAGAAAAAAAGTAGGGGCACCTGGATGTCTCAGTCAGTGAAGCATCCAACTCCTGATCTCAGCTCAGGTCATGATCTCACGGTTCATGGGATCAAGCCCCCCATTGGGCTCCGTGCTGACAGCAAGGAGCCTGCCTGGGATTCTCTCTCTCCCTCTCTCTGTCCCTCCCCTGCTCTCTCTCTCTCTCTCTCTCTTTCTCAAAATGAATAAATAAACCTTAAAAAAAATAAGAAAGAAAGCAGATTAGTGGTTGCCAGGGCTGGGGGATGAAAATGTCACAGGGTTTAGAGAGAGGTAATGGTTGCACAAACTTGTGGCTATTCTAAAAACTACTTAATTTTACACTTCAAAATGACGACTTGTATGGTATGTGAATTATGTCTCAATTTTTCAAAAAGGGGTTGCGGTGGGAACCTGAGGCCCTTATGAGCAGCTAAATGAAGCCCAGCTCACATGGGACGAAAGGGAGAGGTAGGCCGGGCCAGATCCTTCAAGATCACCTTCAGATGGACTTGATCTGAGGGCTGTGGAAAACCAGGGGAAGGTTTGAAGCTGAGACTGGTCAGCTTGTCACTTTAGAAAGACCCCTCTGGCTGCAGTGTGGAGGGTGCATTGAATGGGGGTCAGAAAGACCAGTTAGAAGGCTGCTGCCATAGTCTAGATGAGGGATCGTGGGGACCTGAACCGGGGCAGCAGGGAAGGAGAGAAGTAGGATTCAAGGGAGAGACAGGCGGAACGACGGGGCTGGGGATGGCTGGATGTGGAGGGAAGGGTGGGAAGAGGAAGGAGTGGGTGTGCCCCAGGGAAACGGATTGGGAACCACTTACCGGGACAGGGAAGCCTGGGGCAAGCCCAAAGGAGGGGATGTCCTGAGAAAAATGGTGTGGTCCACCTTGTGGAACACCACAGGGAGTCAAGCAGGTGAGGACACACAGGCGTCCACTGGATTCAGGGACAGCTCGGTCACAGATGACCCTTGAGGGGACAGGGCTGGACTGATAAGAGACTGAGGCAGATTGAGGAGGATGAATGGAGGAGGAAGAAGCAGAAACTGATTCTTGGAACAGGTTTGTGAAGGGGAGAAGTGAAGCAGGGGTAGAGCTGGCAGGGTGGGAGGGCTAAAGGTGGGAGGGAAGCAACTTGTTTGAATTCTGAGAGCCTGGACAGGTGGCGCTAAAAGCTGTATAGGGTTTCTAAGGAAGTGGGTGGAGCCAGGAGCACTGGCCTCCTTGTGGGAGGAGGGATGGACCGGTTTCTGGTTAGCAAGAGGGAAGAAGAAGGGGCAGAGCTGAGGTGGGTGGTGCCAGGGTTTGTAAGTCCGGAGATGAGGGAAGGGAATCGCCACACGACTTCTATTTTATCGCTGAAGCAGGGGACAAGGTCAAACGTGGAAGTTCTAGGCAAAGGAGAGGGACTGGCCCAGCATATGTCTGAACTGGCTCAGAGAGCCTAATGTTAAACTTCCCAGGATGTTGTGAGCCGGTTATTGAACACAGCTGTTATTAAATTCTAGTAAATCCCCACAAAAATGCTCAACTATTTTTTTTTTTATAAAGGTGCAAAAACATTTTGCTTTTTCAGTGAGTGGTTGCAGTTGGACCTCATCAGAATGAAAAGCTTTTGCTCTGTGAAAAACCTCCTTGAGAGGATGAGAAGACAAGTTACAGACTGGGAGAAGATACTTGCAAACTACGTACCTGACAAGGGACCAGCATCTAGAACATATAAAGAACTCCCAAAACTCAGCAGTGTGAAAACCAAACAGTTCAATGAGAAAAACGGGCAAAAGGCACGAACGGACGTTTCACTGAAGACGGCATACGGATGGCAAATAGCACATCGAAAAAGTGTTCAAGATCATTGGACACTTTGAGAAATGCAAAATGAAACCACAATAAGATAACATTTGAGAAATGCAAAATGAAACCACAATAAGATAACATGGCACACCTACCAGAAAGGCTAAAATGAAAAATAATGGTAACACCAAATGCTGTTAAGGATGTGGAGAGACTGAATCACTCATACATTGCTTCGGGGAATGCAAAATGGTAAAGCCACTCTGGACAAGAGTATGGGAAGTTTCTTACAAAACTAAGGGACGCCTGGGTGGCTCAGTCAGTTAATTGACTCTTGATTTCAACTCATGATCTCATGGTTTGTGGGTTCAAACCCCTCGCCCGGCTCTGTGCTGACAGCATGGAGCCTGCTTGGGATTCTCTCTCTCTCTGCCCCTCCCCTGCTTGTGCACATGCTCGTTCTCTCTCTCTCTCTCTCTCAAAATAAATAAACTTTAAAAATAAAAATACATTAAAAACTGTTCCATACTGTATAATTCCATTGCTATAACATACTTGAAATGACAAAATTAGAAAGATTGTGAGTTTCCAGGGATTGAAGGGTGGGTGGAGGGAGGGCTGCAGCTTTCAGGGGTCCTTGTGATGAAGCTGTTCTGTACTTTGACTGTGGTGGTCACACAAATCTGCACATGTAATAAGACTGCATAGAATTAAATACACAGAAACACAGAGACGTACACAAATAAGTGCGTGCAAAAGTGGCAAAATCTGAGCAAGGCAGAGGGATTGTGTCAATGTCGACTTCCGGGCTGTGATGTGTCCTATTAGAGGTTATCCCTGGGTGAAGGGAGCTCTCTGTGTTATTTCCTAAAACTGCACGCGAATGTACACTTATCACAAAATAAAATGTTTTAAAGATTAAATTATATAAATTACAATGAAATACATTATGTTTGAACCGATGAACACTGGAAACGACTCACTTCCTAATTATTTCACTACTATCTATGCTCCAGAGGCTATTTACATCTATTGTATCTACATGGTCGCTGACTGATGTCCTGCTGGTAGCTTGAAATGGGCCACGGTGGGAGTATTTATAGCGTAAGAATCGGCAGACACCGTAAATCAGGGCTCCCCCCCGCCCCTCGCCACCACAGAGCCCGTTGTTTACTCTGCCAGCACACCACCGGGCCGGCCTGCTTGTTGGAGTGGAATCGTCTTTCCAGGGCACAGAATCAAGGGTTGCCTGGAGACACAAGGATTGCTAGGTGCTGCTGTGGTGGAGCTGAGGGTGGAGACCATGACTTCAAGGTGGCCCAGGCGGCCCAGCGCTGTGGAAAGCTGTTGGCTGCCTTTGTTGACGGTTGGGGCTTTGCCAGGTGCCTGCAAGGGAAGGACAAGATGGAGAGGGAATCTGGGATACAGACAATTCGTGCTTGAAGCTGGAGTGTGGAATCTGACCTGGGAAGGGGGGCAGGTGAAGGCAGTGGGGACTGGGTGATGGGGACGGCGAGAAGGTGTCCGTGGGCCAGAGGTCCCAAAGAGCCTGAGGAGCGGCGGTGTTGCAAGTGACTGAGCATGTAGCCGAAAGGGTGGGGTCTGCAGTCAGGGGGACACAATGGCCGCAGGTGTTATCTCAGGGGGCACGGTACTGGGGATGATGAATGGGCTGGGGCCACTGGATTCCAGTGCACAGCGTGGCCACGGGTGTGGGCTGGAATGGAGGGCAGGGCCCTGAGGATAAGGAGCCCAGGAGTTGGACATTTCCATGGAGGCTGGTGTCTCCAGGGACGATGGCAGGACTTGGGTTAGAGGGAGCATTGGGTGAAGAAGAGGATATGGGGGAGGGAACAACGGAGGGAGAAAAGGACAGAAGGAACAACGGAGGGAGAAAAGGACAGAAGGGATGGAAAAAAAAAGAAAAGTCTTCTTAGGAGAGGCAGGAAGGAGAAACTAATGTGTAGAGCCGGAGGGTGTTTGGGAGCACCATTTAATGATATTAATCGCCTCTATTTTCATTAAAAAGGGCTAAAGGGCTTGGTGGAGAATCTAAATTCCCCCAGGGACCAGACTAAATTCCTGTTTTTGTCATAAGAGTCTGAATGTATCAGATGCTTCAGATTGTGTCCCAAATCACAGGACAAAACATAATCCAGAAAACAAGTGTCCCGTCAGTTCACTGGACCACCCTGCCGGCAGCTCCCAGAGGATGAGTGGCTGCCTCTAGGGCTTGTCTGAGGGAGGAGGCTTCAAAGGCAAAGAGGCATCAACCGGGAGGCAGGAGGTGGGACCAGATTTCAGCTGGCCAAGTCTGATTCCTCCAAGGACCCAAACGGGGACCCAGAAAAACCCCTGTTCAAGCCCTAGGAATGTAAGAATGGTGGGAAGTTTTCTCAAATTGCAGGAACCAGGTCTTTCTTACTCACATATGGATTCGTGCTACCCAGCCCAGTGTCATGTATACGGCAGGTTAGTGGGTGCTCAGTTTTGTAGAATTAAACAGAATTTATGTGAAGGGAGAGCGTTTCCGTGGAAGGGTGGGGGCCTTGTTATGCTTCCCTTCCAGCCAGATTTTAAATTTAAGTTCGGAGAGGGAAGGAAATATTAGCACAATTAACTCTCTGACGGTAGGCTTCCGGCTCTCTCCGTGGAAGTTTTCTTCCCGAAGGAGGAAAGGTGGGAAGAGCCTTCCCTTTGCTTCTCAAATTGCCCCGAGGGCCCTGCTGCTCCAGCAGTCCGTTCAGGTCGCCCTGCTCACGGTGGCCTAGGTCAACTCCGCAGCTAGTGAGGGCCGGGCGCCCAGCTGAGCACTCTCCAAGTAGCTGACCCCGTTTCAACCTCACCACTGCCTCTGGGGTGGAGGGGGGCTGTTGTTACGTGCAGTCTGACAGTCAGGACCTGCAGGCTCAGAAAGGCCCCTGGCTGACTCCTTCTGCCCTCCCAGCCCGAGCCCACTGCCGCTGCCCCCCAGCCCCAGCCCCTGGACTGAAAGTCACAGCAAGTAGCCCTCTCTTCCCCAGCTCAGTGATCCATCCCTCCGGATAAACACCTGCCCCGTCTGTCCCCAAAGCCTGTGCCAAATCACGGTCTTGTTCTGTGTAGGTAGAGGGGAAGGCAGGGGACGGAAAAATCCAGATTCCACTTTGGAAAGAACTTCAATTTGGGGGCAAGGGCAGGGTGGAAGGAGGAGAGAAGCATAGGAAATGATTTAGAAACAGCTGAACTTTGAAAAACAGCAGAAACATCTCTCGGGTGCTGCAGAGGAGTGCATTTTTCAATGAAGCTGTGCCAAGGGACTGAAAAATTGCTTATGAGCACAGGACATTGGCCCAGGGAGCAGTCGAACTGACAGGGTGGACAGAACTGCTAGGAGGGCAGCTTGTTCGGAGGCAGCAAAGGAAACTTGGAGCACATTCATAATCACTGAATTCCAGGAGGTCACCAAGTTCTACAGCCCCTCAATAATGTGACCGCTGCATAGGAGGGAGACCGAATCCGAGGGCCACGGAGTGCTACGGCCACTGAATACTACAGTAACCAAATCCTACACCTCACATAGAAAATTCTGGTATTAGTGCTCCAATAGATTAGGTCCTCCTTGACAATAATGTTTGTTAAAAGAGTAACAGTCTTGAGGCCCCTGAATTCACCAGTTGGTCCACTGTCTGGGGAGCCACAGTAACACGACAGTAGACATAGGTTGGGTCCGAAGGGAGGGGAAAGGGAGAGAAGTCCTCCCTCCAAGCCTGGAAGCCAGCCCACACTCGTCAGACCCGCAACACTAAAATTGCTTGTGCCTATGTTTGGTCAAGGTGGATGTTTGTGGCCAAGAGGGATCTGGGTTGTAACTGTGTTTGGGATTTAGAAAGGAGAAAGTGTGGGGTTTTCGATTTTACCTGTTGGCCATTCTCCTGGGCAGCCAGGGAGCCCTGTTTGCCTGTGACTTTTCCCTGGCAGCTCACGTTGGCCATCCAGAGAGACTCCAGGAGGTGGAAGACGGCTCGGTCTTAGTGTGGTGGCCACAGTCGCAGGAACTCTCCATGGTCAAGGGCCTCTCGGGGAACTGCCTGCAAACACAAGGGACCTTGGCAGGGCCTCCCGTGACACATGCGGTTCTCCTGCAGAGCCTGCATCGCCTCCCGCGCTGCCCCTACCCCCTGTCTCCATGCCTCTCTCTGCCCTCCCCGAGCCTGCCACAGGAGGACAGGACCGGGTTATGTCCCCTCCCCGTGTTCCCAGGCGATTTCACAGAGGGCACGTGACAACTCCTGACAGTTGCCTTGGGCTGAGCGTGGAGAAGGGCAGACAAGAGGCGGTCAGAGGGGGCCGAGGCCCAGTTCTCGTGTGCCTTCCCTTTCCCCCACACCCCTCCATTTGGCCTCACCCAGGGCTCCTGGGGTGGGTCACAGTTGTGAGGGACCCCCTAGGACCCACCGCCAGCACCCCAGTCCCAGAAAGAATTCCTGCCTGCCCTGTGGCACCTTGATTCTCCCCTGTCTGAGGGGTCACTGAGGAGGGGGATGTGGCCGCTGGTCCAGCTGAGGCTCTACAGGAAGAGGACAGCCACATGGCCACGGCCCGAGGTGTGGAGGCACCCCCTGAACTGATTCTTCTGGGCGGCGAAGAGATTCCAGTACTGCCTGAGCCCCCGGGGTTTGCTTTCTTCCTTCCTTTCCTCATCACAGCGATCCCCGTTCATTGCGGAAAGTACGGCAAATGCAGAAAAATGTAAAGAAATGTAAAAACAGTAACGGATGATCCGTAACCCCGAAGCAAGCGCGAGTAAAAGTTGCACAGACTATCTGCAGCCTTCTCTGCTGTCTCCCTTCACGTGCGTGGCTTGTTTCTCTTATCAGCAGGTGATAAGCTGTCCGCTCTGGTGCTAAACGCTCCAAATACTTCGGGATGCTGTTTTAAAGGCTGTACGTGATGGTTAACTCAATCTTGTGTCAGCTCGACCGACCGGGCCGTGGGTTGGCCGGATTACATCTTACTTCTGGGTGCGTCTGTGAGGGTGTTTCCAGAAGAGACTGGCATTTGAATTAATGGGCTCAGTAAAGCCGGTTTTCCCCCCGAAAGTACGTGGGCCTCATCCAATCCACTGAGGGCCTGAAACGAACCAAGGGCAGAGGACGGAAGAACTCGCCCCTTTTCTCTGCCCCGACGTGGAAGCTGGGCATCTCCCCCCGTCTTCTTCTGCCCTCAGACATTTCCCGCCCTCAGCTCCCACAATCGGCTCCCAGGTTCTCGGGCCTTTGGGCTCAGACTGAATTACACCACTGGCTTTTCTGGTCTCCAGCTTGCTGATGGCAGACTGTGGGACTTCTCAGCCTCCATAACCGAATGAGCCAATTCTTCATAATAAATCTCGGTAGATAGAAAATAGATAGTTCTCTTCTCTGGAGAACCCCAGCTAATGCAAAAGCCGTATCATATATCTACCCACGTATTTATTCAACATGAGGTACTGAAACAAAGGGGAAAAAAAGAGAGACAACCCCCAAACGGACTCTTAACTATAGAAAGTAAACAGAGGGCTACCAGAGGGGAGGGGGGATGGGAGAAATAGGTGAAGGGGATAAGAACGCACTTCTCGTGATGAGCGCCGAGAAGTATCTGGAAGTGTTGAATCGGTATATTGTACACCTGAAACTAGAACCACGCTCTATGTTAACCACACTGGAATTAAAGTAAACAAACAAGCAAGCAACTTGCTTGGTCCCCTGGAAGGAACAGACGACACATCACACATAATGATACGGGGGAGGGGCGCCTGGGTGGCTCAGTTGTTAAGCGTCCGACTTCGGCTCAGGTCATGAGCTCACCGTTCATAAGCTTGAGCCCCACGTCGGGCCCTGTGCCGATGGCTCAGAGCCAGGAGCTTGCTTCGGATTCTGTGTCTCCCTCTCTCTCTCTGCCCCTCCCCTGTTCATGCTCTGTCTCTGTCTCTCAAAAATAAATAAACATTGCAAAAAAAAAAATTTTTTTTAAATGATACGGGGGAAGCAGTGAACGCCTAGGAAGGGTGCCCAGTCTCCAGCATGTGTGGTAGATGTGGAAGGCGGAGAGGAGAAAGGCTTCCAGAAAGAAGCTGAGAATCAGCTGGGAGAAGGAGGGAAAAGTGGGCACTCTGGAGAGAAGGTGTGGAAAGGAGAAACAGCGAGTGGGGGGCAAAAACTGAAGATGTGAAGTTTAGTTAGAAGAACAGGAAAATGTGGTCAAGTAAGCATGGCCCCAATTAAGAAGAGCTCTTAGTACTTCCAATAAAGTTGAATCTTTATCCTGCGGCTGATAGGGAGCCATCGTGAGGATGTAAGCAAGGGAGAGAGTGACATGCATGTTAGGGACGCGGCCCCAGCTAAGGACGGAGCTTGAGATGACCCGTCTAGATGGCACCTGTCCAGGGTAAGCAAGGTCTGGCTCACGCAGCGGTGGCAATGGGCAGATCAAGGAGAGGCAGCCTCGAGAATTATTTAGGAGGCAGAATTGGTACAGCGTGGCAATGCCGCGTAGAGGTGAGGGCAAGAGAGAAGTCTACAGCAACCTTGAGGTGCCTAGCTTGGATGATTTGGTAGATCATGATGCCACAAACTGGAACAGATGATGTAGGAAAAGGAGTGAGCTGGAAGGTATTTTAGGTATTTCTATTCCTGCATTAAAAACCTGCTTAAAATGTGGCCTTAAACAACAATTTATTATCTCTCATGATTCTGTGGGTTAAGAAATGGGCTGAGTACGGGGCGCCCGGGTGGCTCAGTCGGTTGAGCGTCCGACTCTTGGTTTCAGCTCGGGTCAATGATCTCACAGTCTGTGAGTTGGAGCCCCACATCAGGATCCACGCTGGTAGCGTGGTGCCTGCTTGGGATTCTCTCTTTCCCGGTCTCTCTGCCCCTCCCCTGCTCATTGTCTCTGTCTCTCTCTCAAAAATAAATAAATAAACTTAATAAGTGAGTAAGTAAATAAAGAAAGAAAGAAATGGGCTGGGTACTTCTGTGTCACACTCTGGGGTCATTCACTTGGCTGCATGGAGCCATTGACTGGGAAGGTCCATGGTCTTACTCACATGCCCAGCCTCTTGGTTCTCCTCCACAGGGCCTCTCTCTCCTCCCACGTGGCTAGCATCTGTCTTCTCCTGCCTTCAGACTCAGAAGAGGACCCAGGAGAACCTACGGTGAAGTTCCATCCCTATTCTGAGTCTGAGGGCCGGAGGAGACCAATGCCTCAGCTGGAAGACAGTGAGGCAGAGAGAAAGAATTCATGGAACGCCTGGGTGGCTCAGTCAGTTAAGCATCTAACTTCCGCTCGGGTCGTGATCTTGTGGTTCCCGAGTTCAAGCCCTGCATTGCGCTCTATGCTGTCAGCACGGAGCCTGCTTTGGATCCTCTGAAGCACTACAGCCACCCACCTCCCATTCCAGATGGAGGACTCGTTTCCCTGCTGGGAGTGCTGGCCGCTCACAGCTGGGTCTCTCTCCAGGAACTGTCCTCCCCCAAAGTTACACCCTCTCAAAGCACAGCCCCCACCCAATGGCTGGAGGATGTGGGGGGCTACCAGAGCCCAGCCCCCTCACCTCTCTTCAGGACAACTCGGAAGGGCCATCCCCGCCGGAGATCTCCCCCTGGGATCAGCTGATGATTCTGTTGTAGCTATGCCTCAGTTCAACTTCTCCTCTGGTCGGTTCCTCTTCCCTCGCTCCCGCTCCCATAGGGATGCTGCTCCCAATCCTTCCCTGTAACTAGACACAAACCTCTGTCAGGATGTGTCCCACCAGCGCACGGAGGCGGAGAAGGAAGAGGCTGAGCTCTGACTGGGCCAGGAAGAGTTAGAGAGGGACTCTGGAATGGAAGCAGAGCCTCCCACAGGCAGCAAGGTTTCTCAGGCTGCAGTCTGAGGGAGAGGTCTACATGGAGCGGGTAGAAGGAGAGGATCCAGGGACAAAACACTGACCTAGCCGATCACTCATGTTAGGAATTTAGGTCGTCTCCAATTTTCATTGTTATAAATAAAAAACATCAGAATACACGTCTTGATACCTAAATGCTTTTGTCCACAGTTCTAGTCAATTTTTTTTTTTTGCCCAGATTTGAGCACTGAAATTGGAAATTACAGAATATAAGCATTCTTGAGGCTACCAGAACTGTCCAAGGCCCCTGTTCACATCGCCCTTACACAGCATTCATTCTCCTTCAGCCAAACTCCTAAATTTATAAGAGACTTGATTTAGGGAAGGTCATTGATTCAGCTAGAGAGTTAATTATTCATTTGAATTGGTTTGTGCAAAAGGCTCCAGAGAGCCTACAAGAATAAATTGAAATGCTATTAGAACTAACAGGCGAATTTAATAAAGTGGCTGCATGCAAAATTCAATAGCTTCCTCATCAACTAGCAACAACCAATTAGAAAATAAAGTGGGGGGGGTGGCAGGGGGTAGAGAGCATAATTACAACAGTAATAACGGTAACAAAATGCTCAGGATTGACTTTAGCAGCAAACATGGGAAACGGGAAAACTACATCTTAAAACTCTGTGAACTTTCCAAAACACACGCTATAATTAATTAGATAGAAAGACATGCTATGTTTCTAAACGGCAAGAGTGAATGTGCTATAGCGTCAACTTGTTGATTTAACACCATCCAATTAAATGTCCAAGGAGGTTGTTGTTTTGTTCTTGTTAAACATGCCACAGTTATTCTAAAGTTTACTCAGAATAAATACACAGGCAGGAATGGCTAAGAACAAACGTGAAAAGGAGCGAAGGAGGAATTTTGCTTCATCAGATATTAAATAGACAATGAAGCTAAAATTGTGAAAATAGCGTAGCCCTGATGCAAGAATTGGCGGATGCCCCCGTGGGTCACGCTCCCAAGCAGAAGCTAGTGTGCAAGGATCTAGTGTCTGATGAAGTCCATGCCACAATCCTGGTGGAAGAGGAAGCATTATTTGGTAAGCGGTGTAGAGACAACTGGCGAACCATCTGGGGGAAAAAAATGATACCTTCTCTCCCACCACACATCCAAATAAATAAAATTCCAGTTGATGAACGCATTAAGCATTGTGATAGGTTGAATTGTATCCCTTGGAAAAACTTTTTATAAATAAAGAAATACATAAATAAATATATCTATGCACACATTTTAATAAAAATTATATCTAATTAAAAATTATAGGGGTGCCTGGGTGGCGCAGTCGGTTAAGCGTCTGACTTCAGCCAGGTCACGATCTCGCGGTCCGGGAGTTCGAGCCCCGTGTCAGGCTCTGGGCTGATGGCTCAGAGCCTGGAGCCTGTTTCCGATTCTGTGTCTCCCTCTCTCTCTGCCCCTGCCCCGTTCATGCTCTGTCTCTCTCTGTCCCAAAAATAAATAAACGTTGAAAAAAAAATTAAAAAAAATTATAATGTAATATAAGACATTAAAATTATATATAATTTATATATTTCTATACATATATATTTTATATATTTCTATTATGTTATATAATATATACATTTCTATTATATATTATATATGTTATATTATGTATATATTTCTATTATATATTCAATATAATATTAGTATATAATTTAATATAACATTAATATATTTAATATAATATTAATAGATTTCTATTATATATATTATATATCCCAACTCCCTGCACCTCAGAATGTGACTTTATTTGGAAACAGGGTCACTGCATATGTAATGAATTAAGATAAGGTCATGCTAGAACATGGTGGGCCTGAATCCAGTATGACTGGTGTCCTTATATGAAGACAGCACGTGAAGTCAGAAGAGATGGGAGTCATATCCTCCCACAAGCCAAGGCACCTTGAGGCTACCAGGAGCTGGAAGAAGCAAGGAAACAGCATTTCTGAGCAAGCATGGCCTGGTCCACCATCCCCTGACTTCTGGCCTCCAGAACTTGAGACAACACATTTCTGTTATCCTAAATCACCCAGTCTGCGGTACTTTGTTACAGCCGCCCAAGGAAACCAACACAAACGGATAAATTAGAACCATTAAAAACATTCACAGAAAATATAGGAGAAAGTTGTATATACTTTTTCAAAAGCAGTAAGGCCTTGATAAGCATAAAAGCAATGGAAACAATTCAAAGGGAAAATCAATACTTTTTATACATTAAAAAACCTTAAACCTACATAAGAAATAGGTTTATCAAAACTAAAAGGTGAACAGCAAATTGGGAGAGTAAACTGCTAGAAAAGGACAAGTGGCCATTATTCTTAATGTATAAGACTCTAAAACCCCAGTAGAAAATTGGGTGAACAACCCCCACAGACATTTCACAAAATGGGCATGACTGTGAACATTAAAAATGTTAATAATCATTAATTTCATTAATAATCAAAGCCACGTCAATTAAAAGGTGGAAATTTGCCTTTCAAATTAATAAATATTTTAGGGGTACCTGGTGGCTCAGTCAGTTAAGCATCTGACCTCGGCTCAGGTCATGATCCCCCGGTTCAAGCCCTGCATCGGGTTCTGAGCTGACAGGGAGCTCAGAGCCTGGGGCCTGCTTTGGATTCTGTGTCTCTCTCTCTTCCCTTCCCCAGCTCACACTCTGTCTGTCTCTCTCTCCCTCAGAAATAAACAAAAAAAAATTTAAAAAAACCAAATTAATAATATTTTATATGACAGTACACTTAGTAAGAGAATAGTAAAAATTGTCCTTCCTCCCATCATATCGTTCAAAGTATAAATTTCTAGTATTCAAAGCATAAAATTCTAAAATTTTTAGAATGCAATCTCTGATACTGGGTATAGAAAGTTTTAAAAACTCATACCCTGGGGTGCCTGGGTGGCTCAGTCGGTTAAGCAGCCGACTTCGGCTCAGATCATGATCTCATGGTCCGTGAGTTCGAGCCCCACGTCGGGCTCTGTGCTGACAGCTCAGAGCCTGGAGCCTCTTTCAGATTCTGTGTCTCCCTCTCTCTGACCCTCCCCCGTTCATGCTCTGTCTCTCTCTGTCTCAAAAATAAATAAGCGTTAAAAAAAATTTTTTTTTAATAAATAAATAAAATCCTTAAATTTTTTTTTTTTTTTTTTTTTTAAATTTTAGAGAGAGAGCCCATGCTCAGTGTGGAGCCTGACATCAGGTTTGATCCCACAATCCTAGGGTCAGGACTTGAGCCAAAATCAAGTGACAGACACTCAACCCACTGAGCCACCCAGGCATCCCAAAAGTTCATACCCTTGGACCAAGTGATTCTCCTTCTAAAAATCTATCTTCAAGAAGCAAGTAAAATTTAGCCAAATATTTATCTACAAAAATGTTCATCACTGCACAATTTATAATAATGATAAATTAGAAACAGCCTCAATATCCAACAAGAGGGGAATCATTGCACAGCGTGTAATGTTAAATTACATAACCATTAAAGGAGGTGATTTCAACTTATTTAATGACATGGATGTATTTATAATAAAAATGTAAAACTAAAAATCTCACTATTACATGTATGTTACAAAACACACACCTGCAGGGGACAACAGGAGATTGAAATGAAACAGAGTATCTTTTCTCCTAAATAGCATGATTTATAGATGGTTTTAGTTTTTTTATTGCGCGAAATATATGTAACATACAATTTGCCATTTTAACCATTTTTAAGTGTATAATTCAGTGGCATTAAGTACATTTACAATGCCATGCAATCATCACTTTCATCCATTTCCAGAACTTTTTCATCATCCACATGCTGAAACTCTATACTCCTTAAACACAAGCTCCCCATTCCTCCTTCCCCCAGTCCCTGGTGACCTCTATTCCAACTTCTGTCTCTATGAGTTTGCCTATTCTAGGTACCTTATGTAAGTGAAATTATACAAATATTCTTCTTTTGTGGCTTATTTCACTTATCGCCATGGACTGAATGTTTATTGCCCGCCCCCCTCGCCATTCATATATTGAAATCCCAATCCCAAGGTGATGGCATTTGGAGGTGCGGCCTCGGGAAGAGAGTGGAGCCCTCATGAACAGGATTAGTGTTCTTATGAAAGAGACCCCAGAGAGTATCATCACCCCTTCTGCCATGTGAAGTGACAGTGACATGATGACCATCAGTGAGAAAGCAGGCTCTCACCAGACATAGAATCTGCAGATGCCATAGTGTTGGACTTCCAGCCTCCAGAGCCACGAGAAATAAGTTTCTGTTGTTTATAAGCCACCCATACGATGGTATTTTGTTACAGCAACCTGAACAGATCATGACAGTTGGCATAGTATTTCCAAGATCCATCCATGTTGTGGCATGTATCAGAATATCATTCCTTTTTTACGGTTGGTTAATATTCCATTATATGTAACTTACATACCACATGCTGTTCATCCATTCATCCATTTGGATGACATTTGTGGACATTTGTGTTGTTTTCCCCTTTAGGCTATTATGAGTAATGCTGCCATTAACATTAGCACACTCGAATGTTTGAGTTCCCGCTTTCAATTATCTTGGGTATATACCTAAGGAGTGAAATTGCTGGATCATATGATAATTCTGTGTTTAACTTTTTGAGGAATGGTTGGTTTTAACTCTTAAAAATTTTCTTCTGCATTTTTCAGATTTTCTCCACTGAGCGTGCATTATTTTTATAATCAGAGGGAAAAAATGAACATATTATTTTCCAATGCCTCCCATTGCTTTTCTTTCTTCTCTTTACACATAAAGCACTGCTCCCATGGAGCCAAGCAAAAGACTGCTCAAATGTCCCCCTTAACTGAGAGCAAGGGCTGCACACATCCACAGAATGACTATTCCAACATGCACCTGGGATTTGTTTTAATCAGGCATGGTAAGATGTCGGGCATGGAGATGTTGCCTGTTTTTTTTTTTTTTTTTTTCATTTTATTGATATATAATTGCCAGATAACATAATGTAAGTGTAAGGTGTGTAGCACGATGATTTGATGCACATATAGATTGCCAAGTGATTACCATAATAAGGTTAGTTCACGCACCTATCGCCTCATATGTTGCCATGACAACTGCCTTTACAAGAATAGCTTATTGCCTACAATTCCCAAGCAGAGGGGTCTGCCGTGCCCCACAGGGAACCAGAGTCATTCAGAAGGCTGAAGGAGCAAGGGGAAAGCGTAGGCACAAGCGTTTCTTGTGATTTCCATGGAAAAGGCAAGGCAAGCCAGTGTGGACAGATTTAGGATTGGCCAGTTTGAATCATTCCAGTGGGCTCTGGGCTAAAGGGGAGGCCCCTCCTTGTTGGGTACCTGGCCCAACAGGTGATTTAGGGCAGGGGGAATACTGACTTGGTGTGAGAGAGGTAGATAAAGGAGGTGGTTTGCATATGAAAAGTGCTCTCAGGCAAGGTGTTTACTATCCCTAGGAATGAGCTAACCCTAGGAGGACCATCAAAGTCCCAAGACCGGCAGAGCATCATAAAATGCAGAAAATAAAAAACACGATTAATGCAGTGATGTGTGTGCAAGATTTCTCTTTAAAGCTGTTTGTAATAGGAAAGATTGGAAGCCAGTGAAATTTCCATATAAGGAAATAAGGAGTTGGTTAAATGTGATGTCACAGTAATGGAATCAAATGCTATGCAGTCGTGAAAAAGAATGGAAGGATCTCCAAGACGTGCCACAAAACGGAAAAAACCCTGGTGCAAAACACCAAGGTCTCCATCATATGGACCCAGGTGCTTGTAAGTGCAGAGAGTATCTCTGGAAGGACGCCCAAGAAATTCTAACACGGGTGCCTCCAGGCAAGGGAACTCACTGGCCTCAGGACCAAGGTTAGGAGGGATAGAGAGGTACCATATCTTTTAATTTTGTGCCATGTGAGTGTGTTGTTTGTATCTAAAAGAATTATATTAAGATTTTTAAGTCATGGGCACCTGGGTGGCTCAGTTGGTTAAGCATCCAACTTCGGCTCAGGTCATGATCTCATGGTTCATGGGTTTGAGCCCCACGCTGGGCTCTGTGCTGACAGCTCAGAGCCTGGAGCCTGCTTCGGATTTTGTGTCTCCCTCTCCGTCTGCCCCTCCCCCGCTCATGCTCTGTCTCTCAAAAATAAACATTAAAAAAAATTTTTTTTAGAGAGAGAGCATGCTTGCACACGAGCAGGGGAGAGGGGCAGAGGGGGAGAGAGAGAGTGAGAGAGAATCTCAAGCAGGCTCTAGGCTCAGTGTGGAGCCCGATGCGGGGCTCAATCCCACAACCCTGGGATCATAACCTGAGCTGAAATCAAGAGTTGAATGCTCAACTGAGTCACCCATGTACCCCTATATTAACATTTTTGTTTTAAAAGAAGTGGGGAAAAGGCTAGAAGTCCTATTATGCCTGTTATAGGTTGATCTGTATCTTCCAGAAAAATATACTGAAGTCCTAACCTCTGGTACCTGTGAATGTGACTTTCTTTGGAAATAGGGTCTTTGAAGATGTAATCAAGTTGTGACAACGTCATTAGGGTGGGGCCTAATCCAATATGACTGGTGTTCTTAGAAGAAGAGAGAAATTTGGACACACACACACACACACACACACACACACACACACAGGAGAATGCCATATGAAGACCAGACTCAAGGAGAAGGTGGCCGAGTAATGTCGAGGGAGAGATTGAAGTGATACATCTTATACCTAGGAATGTCAAGGCCAGGGATTACCAGCAAATGTCAGAAGCTAGAAGAGCCAAAGGGCAGATTCTCCCTCTGAGTCCTCAGAAGGAACCAACCTTGCTAATACCTTGATAGTGGACTTCTAATCTCCAGAATGGTGAGACAATAAATTTCTATAATTTTAAGTCTCCCAGCTTGTGATGCTTTGCTATGGTAGCCTTAGGAAGCTAATATAGACCCTTTCTCAACTCCCCCTGGAAGCCCCAATTTCCTGGTTATAATGCTTGCAAATGCTTTGAAAGAAGCTCAAGGTGGAGGCACAATTTCTGGACATGAACCCTCAAGGACCATGCAAACTCCTTCCAGCCCGAAGCTCTGGCCTCTGGGTTCCTCTCTGTCCCTCCTCCAAGGAGCAGAGCAGGCTGAGAACCTGGGTCCGGACCAAACATCCGGGGGTGAATCGGGGCTTGGATCCTAGAATGTGAGCCCCAAGCTGGCTGGAACTGAATTCTGTTCACTGCCCTCAGCAGCTCCTATAGGACCACCTGGCAGGAAGTCGGTACTCCATGAATAGTCGTTGAGTGAAGGGAGGCGCAGTCTCTCTTGGGTCTCACTTGATCATTAAATAAGCACACTAATCAGCATCCACCTCCTGACCTTATGAGGATTAAAGACGCTAATGCCCCTGAAACCCTTAACAAGATGCCTGGAATATAACAAGAGCTCGGTAAGAAGCAGTTATTAACACTGTTACATTTTGGCAAACAAGGCTGTTCCCTATAGCAAAATTGGCAAGACGGTTTCACCTCACATGCCAACTCATTGTAGTTGTCGGGTGAGTTTGCCTAGACTGTTGTGTTGAAAAGATGCTGAGGTCAAGTCTGGGCTGGGTGGCAGGAGCCAGCTCCTCACCAAGGTAAAACATGGAAACCAGACAGAATGTTCTCCCTGCAGAAGAAGGAAAGGCTGAGGAGGGCAGGTTGCCCTGGGGCAGAGTCTCGCCCACACATCTGGGTCTCCCTGCAGAGGTGGGGCCAGTGCTGTGCTCCTACCCCGGAGGACAGGGTGGGCTCCCTCACCCCGGGCAGGAAAGAGGTGGAAATTAGCCAGTGATCCGGTAGTGGGCAAACCCTTCTAGGACAATCGGCCCTTCTCCTCCTTCCTGTGAATTTACCCAGGGCACTGGGTGCAAAAGACATCATGGAGCCCCTTCTTCCTATGCACCCCAGATACTGCTGGCCCCGACCGAGGACTTCCCCACCCTTCACAATGCTTCTCCAGTCAGTAAACACTAATAGTTCTGCAAAGTGGGCTTTATCGCCTCTACAGATGAGCAAAGGCTGGAGTGTCTGAGTGATGTGTCCAAGGTCACCCTCTTGTCCCTTGGCCTTTATCCCGTGTCACCACAGCCTCCTGGGGAGATGGGCTGTGAACAGGGGCGGAGTGGGCGCTCCAGCGTCAGGGAGGGGCAGCCCCACTCTCTTTCCTTCAGCACCACTGGGGACACACTTGGCTCCGCATGGCTCCCATGGTGCTTCTTACCCTCGGGAACTTGGAATCTCTTGGGAGGAGACTTGGCCTTTCTCTGGCTTTCCTTCGTTTGTCCCTCACTCCACTGGAGCAGGTCAGATTCTTCACTGCCTTCAGGAAAGGGGATACTAGTCCCCTGTTAAAACCCTACATTGCCTACAGCTCACCAAGAGGGTCAAAACCCAGAGGCCCTGTGGCAGGTTTCTGGGAGCCATGTGGGCCCTGCCGCCAAGAACATTGATGTTCCCTGGAACGTTGGGGCACGCTGGCTCACCACTAGGGCCCCCCCCCCCCCCACCGGCGATTGCTCTCACTGCATTCACTTAAATGCCTGCTCTCTACATTTGCCCTGGGAGCTGGTCAGACAGAAGGAAAGACACCGCCCCCCACCCTCCTATAGCTGTACCCCAGCAGAGAGGACAGGCCCAGAAAGAGACTGTCAGTGGCGCCACTGAGGGATCTATTGGTGTTCCAGGTGCACAGAGGGGACAGGTTCAGCTAATTAGCCTAGGTCCAGGATGTATATTCTGAACTATATGGAAACGCATGGGGTGCTTGGTGCAGGTGGGGAGTCTCCTGTTCCAGAAGGTGTGTGAGCAGGCGGCAAAGGGACCTCCTGTCTACCTACACGGATATCCCTTCTGTCTTCATCTGGGCCCTGGGTGTGATAGGGGAAAGGGATGGGATACGCATTTGCTGAATGAGATGATCCTTAGCAGACGCCCGACTGAGTGCTCAGGAATTGTCAGCTGCTATTTTCTGAACCACTGTACTTGATTGAGTGTAGGGCACCTATCGTCTTGCGGAGAGTAAGAGAACAGGAGGTAAAGGGTTCTTCCCCTTCGCCAGCCACATCCACACACAGCTGGCCACAGGGCAGGAGAGCCCGGCAGACGGGGAGCAAGGGTGTGTGATTTCCCGAGCAGCCTCTTCAAGCTTAACATCCCTTTAATAGTCCTCGTTAAGTGCCTGCCCCGCTCACCCCGGAGATTTTCATGACTATGGAAAATAGCCATTATCTGACCTCCAGGGCAATGAAAATATCTGCAGAATTCCAGGAAAGGCTGTTATAAAACCGAGTAGGGCCAATCCACCCTTACAGAAATGCAAAGCCAGGGTAAGGAGGAAATCATAAAGTAAATGTATTCACTGCTCCAACTCTCTTCACCTATTTTGATGTATATGAGTACATTTGGCCTCTGGTAGCATTGGAGAGGAGAGACAGGGAGAGGCAGAGGGAGAGAAACAACAACAAAAATCAGTGATGACTCCCCTCTTTTGCCCTGGAGGGGAACGGAGGTGGTAAAGCAAGGGACTCAACGTTTAAGTTAATAATTTATCATGAAAACTTGGCATTATTGATTCCATGAATGAGGTTTTAAAAGGTTTTGCTGCCATCCAAAGAACATGTGAGAATAAAAATGTCCTTCCCTTTCTTACCACGTAATTTGAAAAAGACAAACCGTTTTTTATCCTAAAAATGTTCGATGTACCTGGCAAAAAGTGTTTTCAAATACAAGACAGCTCCTTAAATAGGCCCCAGAGATAACTTGGGGCCAGGTTGGAGTCCTGCTCTGGTCCCAGCTCAGGTGGCCAGGGGATCTTAGGAGGGGCATCCAGTTGTACCAGCTGTGAGACAGTGGGAGGAACGATTGCCCTTTGATGACCTCAGCCAGGACTGTGGCAAAGGGCACCTGAGGGGAGAGTAGGCAATGGCTCTGAAAAAGCAGCCCCCCCCCCCCCCCCCCCCCCCCGCCACTCAGCCAGCCTTTCAGGGAGAGGAGTGGCACTCCAACCCAGCCCGCGTGGGGGTGGGGGAGTGGGGACAGCGGGTCCTGATGCTGCTCTCCACCTGTCACAGCCGGACCACCTGCCCTCAGGCAAGCTTCTCCAACCACCAGGCCGCCCCCACTCTGCCTCTGGGAAGGGTCAGGAGGCGAAATGAGAAGGAAGATGTTCTCTTTTGTGTTCTTTCTCCCATCAAGGAAAAGCCCCTCAAGTCTCGAGTCTCGGCTGCCCTCTCCCATGGGTGAGGGGGGGTGGCTGAGGTTGATGGGCAAGCCCCAGTCTTGCTTTGCCCACACTCCACTACGACACTGTCAAAACACAAAATTCAACTGAGTAAATCTGAAGATCTAATGGACTTAATTAAGCAATTCACGAATAGCACAGCTCCCATCTAGCTGGGGATGCTGGTAGAGGGGAGCTGCTGTGATGATGCACAAAATGGAAGGTTTTTACAGGAAGGAGTGTGGAGCAAGAAAGTTATTAGCAGAAGAAAAGAAAGGAAAAGAAAGGCAAAGTCACCTCCCCTAAGGTATAAGGGCAGGGGTCTAATTAGGTGGGCTCATCATTTTTCTTTGGGGGATGGAGAGGGCCCATGTAGTGCTTATCAGAAAATCCCTGATTGACAGGCTAAGATTCACATTTCTGGGGGAGACGGAAACTACAATTAGGTTAGGCATTAGCCCGGGTTTGGTGACCTGGCTTAAGTGACACCATCGTGGGCCTGTGGTTTGCCTGGGGTCTGATTAAGCGAGGGAGGCTGCTTCCAGACTTCCAGTGGACATCACCGGCCTGGTAGGAGCCAAAGCACTCCGCCTCTACGTTGTTCTTCATTTCTGGGTGGCGTTACTCAACTCTGAGGGAACACAGGCCTGCTCTGCTCCCCAGAACCCTGCTGCAGAGCCAGTGGTGTGTTATGAGGGCTAGACAACCTCACATACTTGGCAACTGATGGCCACTGGGTTACTGGAGCAGTTACGTTTGTTGGGACGCTTTTAAAAGTTACTGTCTACAATTCTGACACCAACTACAATTCTGCACCCAAGTCCAACGTGTGGATTTCCCCAGACTACGCGATTCTCCGATACCGGTTCAGTCGTCCTGCAATTCAATTCTGACACCATCTACCTGGAGATAACGTCAGATTCCACAGGTTAAAGGGCTCAGTTCTACAAGACTGCCTCCCACCTCCGCCCCCTTTAGATGCTGGTCACAAGCCCAGGTTGTCACCTGTGCTTCTGACCAACTAGCTATAAGATCAGAGGTTCCAGCAAGCGCCCCCCTCACCTTGGGTTTGATTAATTTGCTAGAGTGGCTCATAGAACTTACATTTTACTCACTAGATTGCCAGCTTATTATAAAAGGATAGAACTCAGGAATCGCCAGACAGGAGAAATGCATAGGACATGGCAGGGGGAAAGGATGTGGAGTTTCCATGCCGGCTCCAAGTGTTCTACTCGCCCCTAATCTCCACGTGTTCACCAACCTGGAAGCTCTCCAAAACCCATCATTTTGGGTTTTTATGGATGCTTCATTACGTAGGCCCAAGTGACTAAATCATTGGCCACCGGTGGCTGAACTCAATCTCCAGCCTCTAATCACATGGTTGGTTGTTCTGGGCACCAGCCTTCATCCTTAGGTGCATCCAAAAATCACCTCCTTTTTTTTTTTTTTTAAGTTTATTTATTTATTTTGAGAGGAGGGAGGGGCGGAGAGAGGGAGAGACAGAATTCTAAGCAGACTCTGTGCTGTCAGCATGGAGCCCAACACGGGGCTCCAACTCACAAACTGTGAGATCATGACCTGAGCCCAAACCAAGAACCAGATGCTTAACCAACTGAGCCACCCAGGCACCCCCAAATATCACCTAACAGAAGACACCTTAAATTGCTCTCTTCACAGGAAATTCCAAGGGTTTTAGGAGCTCTGTGCCAGGACCAGGGGGCAAAGACCAAATATATATTTATTATAAATCACAATGTTATCAGAAGGTTGCACCAGCATTCTGTCCTCTCATTACAACAGGAGAACAACGTTCTAGACCTCTCTCTCCGTCTAAGGTGCCAAGTGCCATGACAGGGTCTTCCCCAACATGAGCTAGCATACAAAGAATCTTTTCTGAAGTGGTCTCATCAAGACACAGCATCTGAATATCTTTTGGTTGAAGAGTGATGTGGACAGTAGAGTGTCAATCCAGGAGAGAGGAAAAGGAGGGGAAAATGGAGAGGTTGGGAGTGAGCAGACACTTGAGACTCTGTTTCTTACAGCTAGGTTTTTGTGGAAAGAGCCTTTAACATCCAGCCCTATGCAGGAGGGCGGGGAGTCCCTTGGCAGAGGGGGACAGGAATCAGATGGGTTCTGGCCACAAGGCAGACCAAGCAGCATCTGAGCAGACTGAAGGTCAGACAACAACGCAGGGAAGAGGAGGAGGACAAAAGGAGAGATGGGGAGGAACTGACATTTATTGAGCACCTACTGTAAGGAAGGAGATTGAGCAAAAAGAAAACAAAATGACAAGCTGGGGAGAAGTCACTGCAGCAGATATGTCTGGTTTACCCCTCGTCTTCATCATCCTCGATAACCAATCTCTACGGTCAGCCATGTGCCAAGTCCTGAGGCTGGGATTACAGGAAGCAGGTCCTTGCCATTGGAGGCTCACAAGTCTCCTTGAGGAAGCAAGACCTAAAGATACGACAAGCCATAGTAGCATATGCTCTGTCAGTGGATGCCAACTAGTTAAGTGTCAGAAACTGAGGGAGGGATTGCGGTTCCCTGGTTTGGGGAGGGTCCCCGGGGAGAAATCCGGCTTGAGTTTGGATGCTGGGTAGCACACAAGTGGAAAGGAGGGACAAACTGGTGTGGACAAGAACAGCAAAAAGGACATGGGCGGTGTGTTCAAAGGACTGTGACCAGCAGTTTATTATTCTTGTTCTATCGCTTTGTGTTTTGGGGCCCTTTCACATACGTCACCTCCGGAAATGACTCTCTTGTCCTTCATAAGCCCAGCTAAACCCTGAAACAGATGGCCTTCAGGGAGTTCCACAGAATGAAATGAACTCCTACTATGTGTAAATCATTGTTAAGTATTGCAGAGTATGCAGAAAAGTGTAAAATATAGTCCCTGCCCTCAAGGGCAGAAAGGATTTTCCTTCTGTCAGATGGCCAGTGAAAGAGATTCGGGATGACTCTGCAGCAGTGAAGTCCTATGTCTGATAAATGGCAGCAGGTTCTGGGCAGCATGGACAAGTCCAAGGAAAATTAGATTAGCCATCTATCAATGTTCCACTTGTGGGTGGTCCAAGGTATTCTGGTGTCTCTGCAGTTTTCTTCTCAGAATTAGTTACCGGGCTCAGTCCTGTGTCTTCCATATTCTTCCCCAGGACATTCCTTAAGCACAGAAGCCTGTCTGCAGCCAAACACCAGTTCAGAATCAGAAGCCAGAGTAATTGCAGATGTACCCATAACCCATCCATGGCTGGGCCACTGAGTAACACCCCAATCAATGAGCAGTCTCAGACTCCGCAATTCCTCCTGGTAAGGAAGAGGCATTAGAACAAGAACGAAAGAACCAAAATAAGACCACACATATGGATAACTTCTAAACTGGTCAACCTTGGACAAAGAAGTCTGAAAATCTCTATCTGGCCTGACAGAAACACAAAGCAACCTCATCCTGGCCCTTAAAGCACCAGCTAGGTCTGAGTAAGAGAAAGCACAGGTGAGCACCATCTGAAACTAACTGAAATGCAAATTCATCTTGGGCATCCTCACAGTCAGATGATGGAGCTGCCACGATGGAGCGGGGAAGATTCTAGGAACTTTCCAAGTAGCATGGGCGGAGTTGCTACTTATATGGCAGAAAGGGCAGATGTCTGTCAATCGGTTCTCAAAAAGTGAGTTATGGGGATATAAAGCAGAGAACTAGCCACATGGGTCAGTCAGTAGGCAGAAGACTGAAGATGGCCGGGACTCACTCTGGCATATTTGACCTCCTGCTTCCCCAGATGACTGAGGGCGAAATAGATGGGATCTCTGGGACCTTGAGGGTCTGGGCTCTGAATGTTTGGTTGGAAAAACTCTTTTCAAGGCTAAAACGTACCAAAGGATGTTTGGACGTATTCTGAAGAACGAATTCACATTCAGCCATAAAAAAGAATGAAATCTTGCCATTTGCAGCAACATGGATGGAGCTAGAGAGTATAATGTGAAGTGAAATAAGCCAGTCAGAGAAAGACAAATACTATATGATATCACTCATATGTGAATTCAAGAAGCGAAACAAACGAGCAAAGGAAAAAGAGAGAGAGAGACAAACCAAGACTCTTAACTAAAGAGAACAAACTAATGGTTACCAGAGGGGAGGTGGGTGGGGGGTGGGTGAAAAAGGTGACGGGATTCCGAGTACATTTATCATGATGACGAGCACTGAGTAATGTATAGAATAGGTGAATCACTATATTGTACACCTGAAACAAATGTCACACTATATGTCAGCTATACTGGAATTAAAACTTAAAGAAAAAAAACGAATGAATCCATACACTCTAACTGTAACAGAAGCAGCTGACAGATCTCACTTCAAGACAGCTGAGACATAATGCTAGCTGCAGGCTGACCCTAAACGAAGGGACCGTACATCCTGGGTCAGAGCGGATTCTTCAAGACCACCAAGTAGCCCCCCAAAAGCAAAGAAAGCACACAATCTTGCAACTCTTTATTTAACCAGGCTACCAAGCAGGAAGATGCTACCGAAACCTGCCAGTCTGACTGATGGCATTCGGTCTTGGATGTTAACAAAAGGTTTGTTGTTGTTGTTTAACTACGTACCTCCACCTTCATGTTTAATTCAGAAAGTTCCATTCCATGAAACTTTAGGCCCTGAGGCAAAGAAGTGAGCACAAGTCTTGTGCATTAGTACTCCCAAGGCAAAGGTAAATGGAGCTGCCCAGATAAACCGTGGTAAGGTGTCCCCAAGGACGATACCATATAAGGAATCCGGTTGTTGAGAAAGTGATGACTGGTCCACATATCACTCATATCACTTTTTAAAAGAACTGAGCAATAACTTTCCAAGCAGTTGAACAATGTTTTAAATATACTGGGTTGCTAAAGCTATCAGAAGAAGCATCCAGATCTAAGAGAATAAGGCAAAGCTATATGAATGAACCCCAATTTTTATCTATTCTAAATATGAATTTATACTTTTGAATGTTAATTATATATATTTGCATACCCCCAAAAAGTATCTGGTGAGCAGAGTTGGCAAAGGGAAAATAGGTTAGCTGACCAGCAAGTGGTAGATCTTCTTACAGAATTATACCTTAATTATTATCATACCTATATGATTATTATATTATATACCTATATTATTATTATTATACCTTAATAAAGTATCTTACTCCCTCCACAGTACACAGACCTTCCTAGGACAGAAGTGTGGCCAAGCTATTGTAAGAACATTTCAAACTCGCCAAGTCTCCAGTCTCAAGATAACACTGGAGATACAGCCCCTGTCCTTTTGTTCTCTCCCATGAAAGGTTTAATTAAATATTTCCAGGGTCTCTCCTTTATCCATTTTTAAATCAATAAAGGGCATTTTGACCATTCACTGCAAGATACTGCATTGGCCATATTCCAAGGGTTGCAATGATTCTGAAGAAAGCATCATTTATTACAGCATCAGGTTGGACTAGAGAGTCCAGAACTTTGGACATTTCCAACTCTTCTCTGACCTACTGAGTACTGTTTCTTCCTCTGCCCATTTTTTTTTTTTTTTCATTCAGAAAATATTTACTCATTACCTTTATGTGCCAGGTTCAATTCCAGGTGCTGTTGTCTCCAGGACCAATGAGAGATCAAGTTCCTCTCACAAAGCATACATACTAAGAGAATAAACAAATAATTTCAGATAGACCTGAATGCTAGAACGAGAATAAGCAGAGTAACACAGTTCAGTGATGGGGGCAGGACAGAGGGGAAGAAAAGCCCTTCTTTAGCCAGGAAAGAGCTCCAGGAGGGGTTTACAGCTCAGTTACAGATCTGAGTTGATTAGCAAAAGATCTGAGGGAAAAGCTCTCCAGGTGAAGGGAACAAACACAAAGGCTCTGAGGTGGCAGAGACAAAGGAACTGGAGGAAGGCCTGGCGGGAGAGATGGATAAAGACAAGTAGGGGAGGTGATAGGGGCTCCAGAACTGAGGGCACTGCATGTTACAGGAAGGAGTTAACATTTCAACCAAAGTGAGATGAGAAACCACTGAAGGGTTTTAAGCAGGAGCTACACCATCCCAACCCTGGGGCAGACTTATTGAGGACCACGGGTATGAAGGACACTAAACAGAGAATGAAGAGGTGTTCTCTAGAAAGGGGCCTCAGGGACCAGGGTGAGACATGAAGCACATCTTCAGGTCATCCTGGGGCCAAACATTAATGGGCTGGCCAATCCTTACCACCTCCTCTAGCCCAATCCCCTGGAACTGGAATCCCCTGGCAATATCACGGACTTGCTCTACTCGGACTGTTCCAGACATGGAGCAGCCACACTGAAGTTCTTCTAAAATCTGATTCCTTGTGACTTTTACTCATCTGCTTCCACATATCCTTCTGGGCTCTACTAAAAGCTAATAAGACCCCAAGAATTCCCTTCTCAGGCACGTCAGTACGAGTTTCCTTGAGTTACTCATGTGACTTTTTAAACTTTTTATTATGGAAAATTTCAAATGTCCACAAAATCAGAGCGAATAGATAATCTCCATTTACCTACAACCAGCTTCAACAATAATCAACTCGTGACTCACTGTTTTCCGTCTGACATTTTTATTTCCTTCGCCAACTTGGTCATCACATTTGTCTTACACATGTGCTCTGGCCAACCCAGAGGCCTAGCAGCTGACTCACCAGAGACATCCCATTTCCACTACAACAGCCAAACAGTCCGATTACACGTGTGGCAGCCACACTGTTGCTTCATAATGTGAATTCGGTGGACCCGACTTTCCCACCAGAACTTATGCAGTAGGGTTTTTGAACCCAAGTGAAGGAATTTATGTTTGTTCCCAGTGATTTTCACTTTATCAGGTTTAGCCCGTTCCTCAGGCTATCATGATCTTTTTGGATCTACACTAGTATTTATTCACCATCCCTCCCAGCTTTTGCGATACCTCTAAAATTTTGGAAGTAACCAATCATCTCTATCCTGAGTTTAAAAGAGGAGTATGGGGGCACCTACCTGGGTGGCTCACTTGGTTGAGTGTCCAACTTCGGCTCCGGTCATGATCTCGCGGTTCTGGAGTTCAAGCCCCAGATTGGGCTCACTACTCTCAGTGCAGACCCCACTTCGGATCCTCTGTCTCCCTCTCTCTGACCCTCCCCAAACTGTGCGCTCGCTTGCTCGCACGCGCGCGCGCGCTCTCTCTCTCTCTCGCAAAAATAAAGAAAACATTTTAAAAAAGGAGTATGAATTATAATGAATGAGTTAGAAAAAGAGTAGAGCCAAAAAGGATAAGAGAAAAACTTTACATTCCTTACGCTATAGATAAGAAACCTAAGGCTCAGAGAGTCTGTGTTTGGTTCAAGGCCACCCATTAGGTTAAGGGCAGGACAGGCTCGACCCTAGGCCTCATGCTCAGAGCTCCTTCCATCAGACCTTACCTCTGTAAGTCCTAAGGAGGAAAGAAAATGTGGGTTGTCACCAGCTAGGCTAGTGTCTGTGGGGCACTGCAGACTGATTTCTACTCAACTACTAATAATAACCCACTCATCTGGCAAACAATGATCAGATGTTGCTCTCTGCCAGGACTCACTGCCCTCAGTGACTTTCCCAGTCACTGGGAGAAAGTGGGGGAGAGAGAGACCAATCTCTCAGAGATTAGGCTGGAAATCATTTTTCTCCATTCTTACTTAATGCCTGCAGTATGTGGAACTATGTAACTGAATGAGAGGAAAGTCAAAAACGTTCATTAATTATAAAGGATTCACATCTATTAGAAATGATCATTTGTTATTAAAAAAAGCCACAAAAGATCTCATTTAAAGAAGACCCTTAACAAAATAGACATCTTAAAAATTCACCCCTCAAGAATGCTCTTTACAATTTTTTCCATTTGAGAAACAAAGGACTGAGTAACAGTTATAGACACAATTCACACGGTAACCTGGATAATACACAAGAAGCATCCAAATGTTTTTCTGAGCTTTCTCTTTGTGGTTCACTAATCACCCACCGGGGAGGGCCCAAAGTTCAAACATGCAGAGCCCAGGGGGCCTCTCACCAAAGTGGTGGTGAACTGGGTAGGAAAGGGAGTGTCCTATCAGAGAATAACATGAGGGCGTGGAGGGAGATCTGGGAGCTTTACCAAGAAGTGCACAATCCAGCTTCTTATCCAGTCTGCTACCATCATCAACTATCAAACCATTTGCTCCTCTTCGCAAGAGGTGCTCCTTTCGAAGGTCCCAATAATTTCTGCTTATATTGTTCGACCAGCTGGTTGAAGCGGATTTCAGTCTTATTTCCCTTAGCTTTTCTCCTAGGTGTCTATAAATGAAATAGGGAAAAACAAGATTATGAATTTCAAGCACTGAATATCACCTTACCCTTAACACCACCCAAGAGAGAAAATAAGAAATCCTGTTCACCACAAGAGGTGAACTTCCAGAGAGTGACCCTTAGAAAATGCAAAATGAATTGTCCACTGGCAAGAAACCAGACCAGGAATGCCTAAGAGAAGGGCCCCTCTAAAACACTGCAGGTGCTCCTGAGCTCTAGCCCTTAGATGCTCACGTGAGTCTTCTTGCAAAAGAGTCAGCCCAGAGTCTAGACCTTCTCGCTGGCCCTTTCCCTTAACAAGAATACTACTTATGGGATTTCAGAGACAGAGCTCCATAAGATAGTACAACATGGATCAGACTTCCCAGAGACAGATTCCTTGAGGAGGAGAAGCTAATGCTTCCTTTGCCCTTGAAACTTAACAGAAAGGGACTAGGGAAGGAGAAAAGAATGCTTGACCTCAGATGTTCAAGAATGTAGAACAACCATTTTCTACTAAAAGAAACTAGGGCTGCTTGGGAAAATGGCTAATGCCAGGACCAGGGGAAAAATTATGTAAGATGAGCTGCAACATCGGGTTGTACCAGAAAGCAAGGACACTACCACAGACAGGCTCATATCAGAAAGCATCGAGAGCCACCCTGAAGGGCCTTCTGCTGGCCTAAGATGGGACAAGAATAATAACTATATTTGACTGAAACGTATCAAGTATACAAAAACTTACGAATCTATAATACTAAAAAATCTCACTGGTAGGGCACCAAATCACTACTCTGAAAATGGACAAAGAGAAATGAAATCAAGCATTTATCCTGCCTTTCCAACACAAACGGTATTGCATGGTAACCAAATAGTTGACAAGGGAAAATTCTTTTCTCTAAAGTTCTACTAAAACAATGTAGAAAAACTGAGGAAAAACAAAAACAAAAACAAAACCCTAAAAAACCACCATCTGGAACCCATATTGAAATCACAGATCTAGATAGCAATCATCAGTATGTGCTAAAACCATCAGGTGAGAAGCTGATGGGAACTTTACAAACAGACGACAGGCAGACAACCCCTAAGCTTACAGATCTACTGATCAACCCCTGAGCATCACTAAACATGGGGCAACCAGACATTATGTGCCTTAGGGTGTCAACGCACCAGAAAGCACCCAGCACTACCCATGAAATACTCTTGCCAAGAAAAGTGAACTTGAGGGGCACCGGCTGGCTCAGTTGGTGGAGCGTATGACTCTTGATCTTGGGGTTGTGCCTTCCAGCCCCATGTTGGGTGTAGAGATTACTTAAAAGTAAATAAAATCTGGGGCGCCTGGGTGGCGCAGTCGGTTAAGCGTCCGACTTCAGCCAGGTCATGATCTTGCGGTCCGTGAGTTCGAGCCCCGCGTCGGGCTCTGGGCTGATGGCTCAGAGCCTGGAGCCTGTTTCCGATTCTGTGTCTCCCTCTCTCTCTGCCCCTCCCCCGTTCGTGCTGTCTCTCTCTGTCCCAAAAATAAATAAACGTTGAAAAAAAAAAAATTAAAAATAAATAAATAAATAAATAAATAAATAAAATCTTTCAAAAAAAAAAAAGAAAATGGAACTTGACTCTAATCAAGCCGGTACATCTAGCTACCAGTTTACAGGCACTACATGGTTATCACAGGAACAAGTTAAATGATACCACAAGGAAGCAAGCAGCTAAAGTTAAAACGTAATACATTCTAAAGGGCAAATGACTCAGTCTCTCCAAGGAATTATCAGCATGGAAAAAGGGAGGTGATAAGGAAGAGTATTATAGGGGGAAAAAAAGATTTAAGAGATATAAAAACCAAATGCAATGTGTGGACTCTTTCTGGACCTTGATTTGTACTAGCCAACTATAACAGAACGTTTTTGAGGCAACTGGGGGCATTTTAATATGGGCTGCATATTAAATGATATTAAGGGCTGCCTATTAATTTCATTAAATATGATAATGGCATCATATATGTATATTTTTAAGGCCTGGTAAGTTAGAGATGCATTCTGAGGTATTTTTCTGAGCAATATACCTCATTTTCTTATAAGGCATATTTATATGCGAAGCAGTTTGCTTTAATATGTTGTGGCCAGGGGACAGTATGTATGAGGAATAAGTAAAATAAGATAATTGTTGAAATAGAGTAACTGATACACTTGGTCCTCTCCACTATTTTATTTATAATATTTATTTATTTTTTATTTATTCATTTTTCAACATTTTAAAGTGCTCTCTATACCCAATGTGGGGCTCGAACTCACAACCCTGAGATCAAGAGTCAGCCAGGTGCCCCTATTTTTTTAACTTTAATTTTTTTTTTTTTAAGTAATCTCTATACCCAACATGGGACTCAAACTCACGACCCCAAGGTCAAGAGTTGCATGCTCTTCTGAGTTAGCCAGGTGTCCCAGATTCTCTCCACTTTGAAAACTATTTACCTCAACATCCTCTATAAAGCTGTAGTCCTGCATGTAGCTGCAATCCAGAAGCCCTTTCTTTTTGCTTAACTAATCAGGGCACAAAAGTGGCTGCCAGCCCCGGGCAGAGCTATGCTATACCAAAGCCCGGTGCCCTACAGAACTCACCTGCTTGGAAGGTAATTTCTGCTTCTCTTGCTTCTGCTGGTTTATCTGGGGCTTTGGCTTTTTGGGAGGGAGAGACTTCACTTTGCCTTTGTCCCGGAGCCTGAAATAAGAGGTCAAGTAAGTGTCACTCTGAGTTCTTCCTCTAACTGGCACCTCTGAGGCTGTCTAAGCCAGAAGATAAAATTCCTTTTTTAACACTGGCTCTAAGTCCATGACAAGTCATTCTAAAAAAGAATACTGTAACAGAATATCCTAAGGCTCAACATTTTGTATTTGTTCTTGTTTCAGCTTAAAACCTCACAGGATCCTCAAAAACCTTCACTTATTTAACAAATATTTTGTAAAGACTGACTTTTGTGGATAGCACTAATCTGTTGCCTCAAATAGGATCTGCAAGATAACCTTGAGTAGGTGGGCCTCAGCCAACAGAGACAGCCCTGCGGATGGGAGGAGGCTCTTCAGAAGAGGGAAAAAGGCACGAAGGCCTGCCCTAGAAGGCTGCCCCGAGGTCTCCTCTGCTAGTGCTTCTTCCAGCCTCCCGGTGGTCCAAGAGCACATCTCTGCTAGTGTAGGGATGCCTGCACACGAACCCCTCATGGAGGACTGACACGTACTAAACATCCCTTTCATCCAAACAAAAGCTACAATAAGAAAGCATTAAGTGAGAACAAACCCTTTTAGAAGCCACCCACTGCTCTAGGCCACAGTCCTGCATCTCACCTGATTTTGGGGCCTCGGTGTGAGGGGAGCACCAGGACCTTCCTTCTCTTCTTTCCATCAGGCAGCTCCACCTGCTCCACTTCAGCCTTGGTCTGGAACCCCGTCCACGAGGTAGAATGCACCTTTCCCTTCTGCTCCAGGGCGGCCTTGCTTTGTTCCTGTGTGTGGTTTTGAGCGGCTTTCCGCTGCCGGTCTTTTCCAAGCACTGGCTGTTCCTGCTGGGGCTCACCAGTTGCAGGCTTGGATTTCACTTTTTGCTACATAAAACAAGAGACTGCCATCAGGTTTCTGGATGAGGCTTATTTGCTGGAAACACTCAGCAGAAAAGGAGCTTTATGTGAGCGTAGTGAAAGCAGGGGAGTTTTTCCCCTGAATAGTTACAAATTATAGGAAAGTGAATACATAGTAACAGATGGTTACCAGTTTGGGGGACATGAAACCACTACTTCCCTCCCCATATGCAGAGACAGGGGAAAGTACATGTATGTCCAAGACTCAAAAGCCAGTAGGAACATGCCAGTAGCATGGGACAATTACCAAAGGTGTAACACGTGTGTGAGAGGAATCCCAGAGGGAGAAGAAATATTTGAAGTAACCGGGCTGAAAGTTTTCCAAACTTAGTGACAGATACTAAACCACAGATCCAGGAAGCTCAGCCAAATATATACCAGTAACTCAACACCCAGGCACATCATACAAAACTGCAGAAAATTAAAAACCAAGTGAAAATCTGGAAAGTAGCTGTGGGGAGGGGGAGGGTAGAGAATACCTTACCTACAGAGGATTACACTGAACTCTTCAGAAACCATGTAAGAAAGAAGAGAACACAGAAATATTTAAAGTTTGGGCGGGGGGCGGGGGGAAGTCACCAACTTAGAATTCTGTATCTAGTATAATTATCATTCAAAAGTGAAGGAGAAATAAAGATTTTTTCAAAAAAAGAAATAAAAACCACACACACACACACACACACACACACACACACCCCAAAAAACTAAAGGAAGGAATCTGTCACCAGGGGACCTATCTTGCAAGAAAGGCTAAGTGAATTTCTTCAAAGGAGGAAGATGACCTAGGTCAGAAACTCAAATCTACATAACGAAAGGAAGAACACTAGAGAAGGAATAAATGAAGATGCGGAAAAGATGCGATGAGAAGGAAGGCATAAGGTGTTACAGATTTATGTTGCACTGTAGTAGAAGAAGAAAAAGCAGATTCACATGAAATTGGTGTAATAATTGACACAACAAAGATCTGCTATGAGCCTGTATTGTGCCAGTGTCAGTTTCTAAGGTAAGGGTCCAGAGGGAAAGAACAGTGTTTCCCTTTCAGTACTTTCAGCCTAGTGGAGACAAGAGACACACAAACAAAGCAAAGTGAAAAACTAAAGATTTAGGGAAGTTCACGAAAGTACAAGTAAGGACGTCTTACCTCTTCTGAGAGAGGTAGAAAAATGCTAGAGGAAGCACATTTGATCTGAACATGAAAACTGTGTAGAAGTATTCTTGAGCCAAGGGAAAGGGGCAATTTTACACAAAGAGCAGTATGTACACAAGTATAGGCAACAAAAGAGCCATCTGAGTAGTTTTCTAAGTCACTAGCTTCAGAATCACTCCACAGCAACAGCTTACAGCAGTAAATAAGTCTACATCTAGAACAACAAAGCTGCCTTGAACAAGAACCAGATCCCAGGTTTTCCGACCCAAGACCACCGTATTAACCACCGAAACTGCTCTTCTATTGGTCAGTCCACCATACAAAGCACAAAGAGTACAAATATTTGGTATATAAGCAAGTTAAGATATGCCATCAATGGAGGCTGTAGGAGTTATGGTATCAAGAATAACCTGGCCTCCTACGCCCTGGGGCAAGATGGGTAAGAAAATGAGTGCTGACTGTGTGCTGACCATGCACTGTTACCACTTAATCCCTGGCAATCATGCGAGGTAGATGCTGTTGACCCTATTTTACAAACGAAACTGGAGCTGAGAAAGGTACTAACTTGCTAAGGAACTCAGAGGAAGAGCCTGAGCCCGACCATGACCGTAAGTATTCCTGTGCTTGTTCTTTCCTTGACACCACACTGGCTTAAAAACAACACTAAAACACTATCAGGCATCACACTTCTGGAGCCATCTAAGAATTCTGGAAGAGATAGATGAAATCTACAGCAACGTAAAACTTTCATCTGGGCCACTGCCTCTGACATGTACCATCACCAAACACTGTACTGGCATTGCTCATCGCTAATAATATCAGCCTGATTCTCCTCTCTCCTTCCTTTCCCTCCTGTGGAGCTATCACAGGATAGGCTAGCAGAGGAGAAGATGGCCTGAGAGTTCTAGGGAACTAAGAGTGAAGGGTAACAAAGAACCGATTCAGGTAGAGAGAGCTATTTCAAGGGTGCAGAACCACAAACTGAACAAAACAGGAGTTTAAATATATTGTTTTAACTAAAATCGTTTTTTTTTTAAGCTTATTTATTTATTTTGAAAGACAGAAAGTGTGCACGCGAGTAGGGGAGGGGCAGAGAGAGAGGAGGAGAGAATCCCAAGAGAGAATCTGCACTGTTGGTGCAGAGCCTGATGCAGGGCTTGAACTCACAAACCGATCATGACCTGAGCTGAAATCAAGAGTTGGACACTTAACCAACTGAGCCAAGGTGTCCCTGAAATAAATCGTTTTAACTGAACTGTACACTTAAAAATAGTAAATTTTGTGTTATGTGTATCTGACCACAATTAAAAACAAACAAACAAAAACAGAAAAACATTTCAGTGCTGTACCAGGCTGCGCTGAATCCTCAGTTCCTTTATTTTAAGTTTCCTTCGATCTTCCAAAGAGAACTCCACTATCGGTCTCTGTGTCAAAAGGAAAATGTCATTCAATAGATTTCTTAATTTCTGAGTGCAATGACCTAAGCTGTCCTCCACTACTCCCCTCTCTCCTGCTCACTTACTCTACTTAAAGGTAGGGGGCCAGTTCTGCAAGCAGGCTGTCCAATTTAGATTTCAATTCCTTCTAATCATCAGCTGAATGACTGCTATTCCCTCCACCGACTGGCTACTCTTCCCCACCACACACAAGTCAGAGGACACTGGACATAAAGGAGAGAAATGGTTTTCTGCAAATGGCCCTCAGAGGATCAGGTCTCCCCACAGGAAAAGGCTCACCTTCAGAGGCCCAAAGATCTCGGGATTGTTGTTGATGTGGCGAAGGGCTGTCAGGGCATGCTCGTGCTCCTGGAACTCTGCAAAGGCGTAGCCCAGGGACTGACCCTTAACCTTTCCATGCGCTCCTTTGAGATCTCGCATCACCCTACACTAAGAGTACAGCAAGAAAACAAAAATCCTTGATTACAGGATAAGAACATGAACAGATTCACTAAGTAATCAGGTTACTGGAACAGAATCCTGATCTATATCACCATCACAACAGTCATACTGGAAAATATACTTACCAGTGTCTGTCTTAATAGAATACACCTACTAGAAAGCACAAAACCAATTAAATAGATACCTTCTGGCTTTCTAAGAGTTTACAGAGACCAACGAAAACCTATATATAAGCACGTAAATAAAACAAACTTCCTCCCCCCAAAATTATGACAGCTAACTGCTAATAATACATATAAGTTGAGAGGTTTATAGAACTTTAAACTATACAAGTTATCACTAAGGATGAAGCACCATCCATAGATCTCATCACTGAAGAAACCACTGAAAAAGGAAATTACTGAAGAAGGGAAAGAAGGCCTGATGGCTTTAGTTAAGAAATATATTCAGGTGTGGGGAAGAACCTGCCTAACATATAACCTAGAAAAACAGGAAGAAGCTTCAGCTGGCTTTGCTCAGAGCTCAGATTGTCTCTGGTGTGATGTTTCCTTAAATCCTTTACTTAAATGTAACAAGCATCCTGGGGCATTGAAGATACCATATCATAGCAGTCTATCTTAGGATACTGTTTATACGCTATTACTCCTAGAAGCTGTAGTTACCACATAATGGAGAAATGTATGTATTAAGGACATGTGGATGCTGCATTTGGTATACTTCTGGTACTTCTCTGTCCCTAGAGCTGTGCCATGTACTGTAGAGAAACCAAGAAAAGCATAAAATGAGGTTCTTGTCCTCAAGAAGCTTATAATCTTGCTGACATACTATACCTTCATGAGGTGAGCATATGAAAGAATTAAAGAGAAAATTCAATACAGTGCAAACACTGTAAACTCCTAAATTTTCCTAACTGATGATGTACAGGCACTTACTAAGTATTGTGGATGCTGATATGAGAAATTTCACAAGTGACCCCTACACCAGTAACACTTTGAACAGTTTTACTAAGAGCAGTGTCAGATATGTGCTGATATGTTCACATTCTCTCATGTAATTCCCCAAATGCCAATGCCATACATTTTAAGAGATTTTCCAGGATTAGGAAAACAGCTTATAGTCACCAATCAGAGCAAAGCAGATTTCTAATACTGGCTACGTTACTTATTCAATAGGTACTGATGAGAGATGACTATGTTCCAGGTACTCTGCCAAGGACTAGGAACAGTGGGATACCTACTCTCCAAGAGCTCAGTGTGGTCGGGAGAAATGACTGGCAGACAATTACAGGACAGTGTAATAGTAAGTGCTGTGACAAAGGGTTACAGAGGGTACTGTGGGGGCAGGGGAACAGTGTCTGCACTCACTGTGTAATCAAGTCTTGGTCTGAATCCAGTGTTTGTCTAATACAACTGTTGAAGACCCGTGTGGCTCTGTGTGCTTACCACATACCACTGAGGACTCTTTTTATACAGTACGGGCCTAAATGGCAGTAAAATGTTCTTCTAAAGACCAAACTACACAGATTATTTTCTCTGCAAAAAAATTAACATTATAGCACCTGCTATGATGCTGAGCACATAGCAAGCATGCAAATTAATTCATGAGGCAGACACTTCCTCGCATTCTGCTGCAACTTGGACAGTGTGTGTGAAAGGCCGTTCTTTTTTTTTTTAAGACTGTCATTTAAAGTTTTTCTTTATTTTGAGAGAGAGAGAGAGAGAGAGAGAGAGAGAGAGAGAGAGAGAGAGAGAAGGGGCATGAGGGAGGGGCAGACAGAAAGAGAGGGAGAAGGCACATGGGGGTGGGGCGGGGGGCGAGAATCCCAACCAGGCTCTGCGCTGTCACCACAGAACCTGACTCAGGGCTCAATCCCATGAACTGTGAGATCATGACCTGAGCCAAAATCAAGAGTCAGACACTTAACCAACTGAGCCACCCAGGTGCCTCTGAAAGGCAGTTCTAAGAGAAAATAAACAAGCAAACGTGAAAACTGCCTTAACTGTTGACAACGTGTCCAAAAAAACGCTGTCAATCTGCTAGCACCACAGTCTGAAATAAATGCTCAAAACGACCCATGATGAGTACTGAAGTTGCGGGTGGGCAGGGCCAACTCTCACCTCCTTGAGGCGCACCCCTTTTTCCCCTCGTGTGGCATTCAGCAGCAGCTTTCTGAGCTCTTTGTCATCTACAGCCTTTGGGAGGTTGTGCAGGCAGAGCCTGGTCTGGGAGACAAAGATATTCTGGTCCTTGAGTTTCTGATGTTTCAGCAGCTCAAACTGAAAGAACAATAAACTGTTAACAATACAATCTACCTTTTAAAAATGCAGGTTCCTAATTCTCCAAAAGGAACAAACTGTGACCAACCCCCCCCCCCCAAATCCAATAACCACGCATACAGAAAAAAGAAAGGAAATCGCCCACCCGCAGCCTTATGATGTGTAGCTTAGGGAAAGACAGGTTCAAAGAGGCCAGAGGGTGGGTATGTGGTAAGATCACGGGCTCTGGATTCAGACTAAATTAGAAATCCATCCTAACTGGCGAAGTTACATGAAATTTTTTAAGCCTCAGTTTTTCCCCCTACAAAGTGGAACTGAAGATCAAAATACCAATCTCTCAGCACTGATGTGAGGCTGAAATGAAGTAATACACAAGAAGTCCCAAACTCAAAAGCTGGCCTAAAGCAAATAATACATAATCCTGTGGTTAACGTCTATGCCCAGTCCTTATCTGTCCACCAACTCAAACTACTTTTCTAGTTTTTCCAAAAGGATGTGGAATTTATTTACAGAATACTTGCTAGAATGTTGTCTCGACTCTGCCACCTTGAGGCAGAAGACTGCCTATGATCACAGAGATGAATTCTGCTTCTAGAGCACTGGCCTCAAGGATGTTGCACCAGTCCCAGGGGTCCACTCTCCAAAGTGAGAGGATAACATTCTTTTCCTGCTTTGTTTTTAAAATTAGGTTAGTAGATGGGGGCGCCTGGTTGACTCAGTCGGTTAAGCGTCCAACTTGGGCTCAGGTCATAATCTCACTGTTTGTGGGTTTGAGCCCCACGTCAGGCTCTGTGCTGACAGCTCAGAGCCTGGAGCCTGCTTCAGATTCTGTGTCTCCCTCTCTCTGCCCCTCCCTAGCTCCTGATCTCTTTCTTTTTCTGTCAAAAATAAATAACATTAAAAATATTTTTTTAATTAGATTAGTAGAAAAAAAGTTTTAAATTAAATTTTTTCTTTAATCAAGTCTCATTTCTGCTGTTCCTTATTTGGTAAAGGTCCTAACAAATTACAAAATGATCAGTCTCTGAAAATGAATATTAAAGGGTTATTCGAAGTGGCTCACATGCCTACGTTCAACAGTCTTAAAAGAAACAACTGTGAATTATGATGCATATAATCCAGTGAGTTTTTTGCTAGAAAAAATCATTCTAAGGGAAAATTAAACGTGTCACTATCACATTGTGATAGGCAATGTGATAAAGGGCATATAATGCCCCCCAAACACCATGGTTTCCAGATGTTCACTACTAAAAAAGTTGTGAACATGAGTCTAGAAACTGTACACTGAAAAAACACACTGCCTCTTGGTGTCATTATATTCTCATCTCTGTTCTCCCTCTCTGTACCTTCAGACTCCAAAGCTAATTGTCTTTTTTTTTTAAACATTTATTTATTTTTGAGACAGCAGATACAGTGTGATTGGGGGAGGGGCAGAGAGAAGGAGACACAGAATCCGAAGCAGGCTCCAGGCTCTGAGCTGTCAGCACAGAGCCCGACACAGGGCTCGAACTCACAGACAGGGAGATCATGACCTGAGCTGAAATCAAGAGTTGGCCACCTACCCAGTGAGGCACCAGGCACCCCCTAATATGATTTTTCTAATCTGAACATAACCTCCTACCAAAAAAGGACATCTTAACTCTTCCAAGAACCCCATCTACCTCTTTCCCTACTAACTCCAGCCTATTCTCATCTTCCTTTCTTACATCATTCTGTATTTACACTGACACCTAATCATACACAGCCTTGGCCTTCATGCTGTAGAAAGCATATTATATGGCCAACACTTACTGCTGGGCATCGGGAAATTACACAAGAAGACCCAGTCCTTATAATGGCATACAATACTCATGTATTATGTTCAGTGTTGGCTTCTTTGCTGTTTCATCTGTATGTTTTCCTCTAACAAGAGCATAAGCAGGGTCTGTGACTGATGCTTAGCTCTCTGATAAGCACCTCCAGCATTCAACAGTTATCATTTACTGATTTGTACGAAGTCATGCAGATCCCGTAGGCTGGCGCCTAATCTACCCACCCGTTCTCTTTTGGCCATATCAGCGGCGCTCACACCCTCAGCAGCCTTAGTCCCAGCACGAATCACTGCAGAAAGAGGGAAAAAGGCCAAGACATCAGCAAGGGAATTTTCACTGAGCAACAAGAGGAATGTGATTTGAATGATGCAAGCTCTTTGTACAGGCCCAGAGGACTCTGCTGGCCAGGACATAGTGGCATTTGGGTAGGTCCAGATATAGGCTACAGGGCTAAGTTCTCAGCTCTGAGCTGCTCTCAAGGACTAAAAACTGAACATTTTGTGAATTTGTTCCTTTTCTCCTTCCCTCCCCTCAAAAACTTCATGTGCACGCCCGAAGTCTAGTGGAAAGGCCTAGAGGAAGGTCTGAAAGGAAGTACATTTTAGATATTTGGAATACAAAACCGCTCTACTTGTAACCTGCCCTTGGAATTTTACTGTCCCTCATGTACTAAGTACTGTACTTAGTACTGCCAGTAGAAAGCAGTGAGTTAAGCCAACCCGAAAACAGCAATATGGCCATAAGAGGCCTAGAACTGAAGGCTAACAGCCTTACATCACCAGTCCAGGCTGTGCAGCTGTGCAGCAGGTGGGCTGACAAATACTGCATGACCTAGAGGAAGGGATTTTTTTTTTAATTGAAGCTAATTTCTGATTATCTTTCTGACATTAAAGGAAAGGTACTGAGCACACAATTTATATTCATAATCCAAAAAAGCAATAATTTTAGTGATAATTTTCAACTCCTTCAGGAAAATTATCAGAACTCATGACAAGAAGCAAAGGCAATTTGAATTTTTCCTCCCTCTTTGCCCTGCTAATCCTCTGATCTAAAGGTCTAAAAGCTAGCAGGCAGACAAGAGATGGGCGAAGTCTTCCTAACAGAAAGCTACATCTGCTAAAGTGGAATAATATAATGCTGTTATATTATAAGCTATAGTGTTATATTATAAGCTAAAGTGGAATAATATAATGCTGGTAAGGAGGACATGTGGGTTTTCAATTTGAAACATGCCCCCAAACATCCTACTGCTGCTCACTGCCACTGCACAGGGCCAGCTACTCAAGCCTGGTTCACAGCTCCCTCCCACTACTCACAGCCTTCTCTGGCCAGGTAAAGGTTCCGGGTTCCAGTTGGCTTCTTCACCTTCTTTGTCTGGAGCTTTGCAGCCTCGTCACGCGTCACGGCCAAGTCGATTCTGAGCAGTCGGCCATCCAGTTTAAGCCCACCGCCCTGTAACAGACCGCAACTCTCTCTCTTAAAATTCATAATGGGTAGAAATTAAGCACCTAACAAGGAATGCCAAGGAAAGGGAAAACAGCAAACCCCAATTATGCTGTGGAACCCAACCCCTAGGATGTTTTAGCCCAGGCGGGTGCAGGTGGACCACTGAGTCTAATACTTAGTATAGCTGTGCAAAAGGCCACGTGTAGGGGTGCCTGGCTGGCACGGTCGGTAGAGCATGTGACTCTTGATTGCAGGGCTGTGAGTTCAAGCCCCACGGTGGGTGTGGAGCCTACTTAATTTAAAAAAAAAAAAAAAAAAAAAAGCCACGTGTACACTTAGGGCAGTTAGCAGTAATTTATTTTATAGGAGTTGATTAGTACCAAAGTAGGCCCGAATTAAAGAAAATGATCTTTAAATTCTAAAGAAAGCTAACAAAATGGTAGTGTTAACTCTACTTAAGAGAATTTAAGAGATAATGGCAATACAGGATAATTTATCTCAGAACAATTTATACTGGGCTATAGAACACACAGAAAAATTCTCCATCACCCATACATTTTCTCTCATTTACTCCACTTCATAGATGACCTTAATCCCTTCTTGTCCCATCAGCCTAGGATAGAGGCTGACGTACAGACAGTAATCAATAAACATTAGATACATTTTTAACGTGTTTCCTTACTTATAAAATAGGTATAATAATTTTACTTACGTTACATACCCCCGTAGAAGTGATATAAGGATTAAATAAGGTAATACATATAAAGCTCAGTGTCTAACACACACTAAGTTCTCAGTAAGTGTTGGCCTTATCTTATTACATTATTGACAGTAATCATCAAGCTGTATGTGAACAGCAGACTCTGGCCTTTGGAGCCATTATCCCCTAAATTATGGAGTAAAAGAAATGTCCTCCTTACCTCAGTCTCTGGAGAAGCAGCTTCAAGGCATTTCTGCGCCGCTTCTTGCGTCATGAACTGGGCAAATGCACAACCTGCACAGAGACAAAATTAAGTCACATGCCAAACTCCCCTGGCCCACCAGGGTGCCAAAGATAACACCACACATGGCGGCAACCTGAGACGAAGTGGACAAGACTCCCATCTTGTTAGGGTGCTACGAGACAGGCACCGTGTCGGGCACTGAAGGTTCAAAGGCAGACAAAAGAGGACAGGTGCTTATCATGAAATTTTACTATTACTTCATCATCTTTTCCAATGCTTCTTAGAACTTCAGTCTCACCATCGCTCTCCTTAGTAAGAAAAAGCCACAAGATATGGTAGAGAAATTCCACTCGATTCAGCATCACTTACTGTTTGCCTTTTAGAGGAGTAAAAAATGAGGCAGGAACCACTTAACCTGAAATTAATTACATATCTCACTGTCATCAAAGCTACGTGGGAGACATCAGATATGGGCAGACTGACCTCTTGGAGTTAAAGTCCCTGGCCTCTATCGCATGAATACAGCAGTGAACCAGAAAGCCATAAGCTCAATTCCTGACTCATACTCTAGAATTTGCAAAGGCACACCTCTGACTGGTTAGACGCAGGGCCAATCAACCCATCCTAATTTCTGCTACTGATAAAAAGCAGTTTTTATAAGCAAAGAAAAAAAGTTCACCTGATAGTAGACTCCAAAAAAGAAATACAAGTCTCATAATATTTTGCTAGTATTCCTTTATACAAATTTAAATATTCCCTGATCTATGAAAAAAATGTCAAACTTCCTAGAGCTACTGGGGCACTGATTGATGTTTTGCCCCCTACAAGAATGAATGGCAGCAGACTGACACAACACATGTGGCAGGCCGACCCAAAAGTCACCATCTAGGTGAGGTCTTCCCTGCCTCCTCCAGGCAGAGCCAAGTACCCCCCGCCCTCGTCCCCCTCCGTCCTCCAATCACATCTCTCTATTACAGCACTGGTCAGGTGGCATTATCTCAAACAGAATGAGTGTCTCAGGAGTAAGGCCCACGTTTCTTGGCTGTTTCTATATTGCTAGCACCTATCATAGTGTCTGGCATTAACAGACACTCAATAGAAGAAACGAACGATACAGAAAAAAAGGAAGGAAGATGGAGGAAAATGTTTCTAATAGGCAGAATAGCTTATTCATCCAATTTGAAGAAAATGTGTACTTCTCTCTGAATGGGTAAGAATTTTATTACTGGAATTCCCAGGGTCAGTATTGGGTTTAGACTTAACACTTTCCTAAAGTCTAAATTTTTAGCTCTCCTAGATAGCAAAATGGGATGCTGACAGAGATAAATGGTAGGAGAAGGCCAAGACTGTGTGAGTAGGCAAAAAAATTTAGTATGAGCTAGAAAAAGACAACACATTAAAAAAATAATGAAAACTATGCTTACTAAGATTATTAACTCTGAGCTAATATTAATAGACCAAGAAAGAGACTGAGCAAGTTAAGTATTGACCACATTCTGAAAATACCAACCCAATACACTACTGAGCTCAAAAAGAAACAAAAGATATCATCAAAGTAAAGCAATATCCTACAGTACTTGGAACATTCTATGCAATTCTAGTCATCTGTTTTTAGAAAAACATACTGGAAATGGAGAAGGTCCAAGAAGTATAGTTGAATATTAAGAGTTGAAAGCACCTTAAGTGATTACTCTAGTTGAACCCATTCATTTTACAGATAAGAAAATGAAGCCCGCAGTGGTTAAACAATTTGCCAAAAATCACCCAGCTGGTCTATGGCTCAGCTACAATTAGATCCCTAATCTCCAGGAAGCAGTTCAGTTTTCTTTCCATCATACTGCCCTATTTATATCTTTTTGGCTAAGCAAAAACCAAAACCAATCAGGTTTCATCAATTTGGAAAGTAAGGTTTAGAATAGAGGTTCTGTGAATCCTTAAGTAGATTCCAGAGAGCCCGCAAACCCTCAGAAGTGGCATTTTTCTGGAGACAGGGTTCATAGCTTTTGCTAGATCTCAAAGGAATCAAGAATCAGAATGAATTAAGAACTCACTGCTTTAGGAGAATGATTGCAGTTGATGAAATCAAAGATCATGAATAGGCTGTAAAGATGCTGCTTACCTAACAACAGTATACTAAAAGGAATTGTGGCCAATCCTTAAAGTTCAAAGGAAATAGCTTCAGGAAAAAAATCTAAGGCAGCAGTCCTGCCATACACAGTTTTCCTTCTGACTATTGCTGCTGCAACAAAATTTCTGTTAGCTTCCATCTCTAACAAAAGCAACTGAAAAAGATCCCAGTAATTTCAAGCAATGTGGAATGATTAATACCCATGAGATGCTATCACATTTGAAATTCAAAGGAGAACAACAAATGGAATTCATTACCCTAAAGTAAATAAGCAAGGGCTTAAAAAGCTTAGACAAAATTGTGGCTGGCAGCACCATTAAAGATGCTGAGTGTGATATCTTAGAAGACAACCTCAGAATGTCCTTGGTGCTTCTATGGGCCACAGAAACCCGGGCTGGGTGGACCGCAGACCCCTCAGAATGGCACACGTTGTGCTCTCATGTAACCTAGTCAGTGCCCATGGCAGCAGTCTCAACCTTTTTAGGACCTGCCAAGCTGACAGCAAATACCTTTAGAATGCTCTGTGTCTGGATGTAAGACGACACGGACGTATTTGAGATCTCCAAATTGCTGGAGGAGCTCCCCGAGTTCTTCTTCCTCTGAGTCAAAAGACAGGTTTCTATGGAAGACAGGTCACAAGAAAAGCCAATTACAAAAGTGAGATCCTGTGTTCTAGTACAAGGTAAGACACCAACTGAAGTGGCACTCTTGCTCACGGCCACCCTCTCTTGTTCGGGAATAGCACCAATGCACAGGGGCGGCCTCCACCAGCCTAGCCTCTGCTGTGTGATTCTGTCCCTCAGCCATTATTGACTGGCCTTTCTGCGTCCATCAGATTCTCTCCCCCAGGAATTTAAAACTTGAACAGGCATATAAAAAGACCAGAAGCGAAGATGTAGATTCATTTCAAAATAGTAGTACTCAACCCAAAGGAAACTCCTGGGAAGCCGAAATCTGAAAATATTCTATAGATTGATCTGGGTGGTGGTTACATGGACATATATGTATGAAAAATGTCACTGCACTGTACGCCTAGATTAATGCACTTCACAGAATATATGTTATACCTTAAGAAGGAATAAAAAAAAAAGGCAGTGTCCCCAGAGAAAAAAACCCCAGCCTCCTACAACTAGGGCCCCAAACATCCCAGATTTTCATCTCCTTAAGGTTTGTTTTTTTGACACCTTTGATTCTGTGAGCCACCCATGTTCATCCAACAAACAGACTTTTTCACTTAAATTGACCAAAATTAGTTTCTCTTACTACAACCAAAAGAGCAGGCTAATAAGAAAAGTCAAGATACACGTGTGTGTATCTAGCTCTCTCAATTACTCACTTCCCCCCTTGCATTGCTGTGAAAACTAGGTTTCAGTTAAAACTATATAAAAGTCAGAAAATCCTAAAAACAAAAAACAACAAACAAACAAAATCCTTCAAATAATAACTCAAAAGCAAAACATGGAAAAGTTTACTAGCTACATGCAAAACAAGAAAAGAATAAGTATTTCTCTCGACGTAATTAAAAAATGTTGGAAGATTTTGTTCTACTAAATTTCAATACATTCTAAAGATCCTTCATTTTCCCAGCTATGAACATCCTTCCAGGGTAAAAACAAACAAACAGTCCCAAATACATATCTATAATTTTACTTCTCTTAGACTCAGTTAACAACCCCATAAACAATTCCATCTTATGAAGTAATCGAGACAAAAAAATGATGTTCTGCAATAAGACATATCCCAGCCACGTTATTTTTTCTAATTTGCATCATGGGTAGTTTTCTCTCTCCCACCTCTTAACTTTCCTCAGTTTTGTTGTTTTTTTTTTTTTTTTTTAATTTTTTTAACGTGTTATTTATTTTTGAGACAGGGAAAGACAGAGCATGAACAGGGGAGGGTCAGAGAGAGGGAGACACAGAATCTGAAACAGGCTCCAGGCTCTGAGCTGTCAGCACAGAGCCCAACACGGGGCTCGAACTCACGGACCGCGAGATCATGACCTGAGCCGAAGTCGGCCGCTTAACCGACTGAGCCACCAGGCGCCCCCCTCAGTTTTTTATTAATTAAAAGATGTAGGAATGTTAAGAAATGGTATCCTTGGGATTGAGGTCACAGGCTCTTAAGTGTGACAGTTCTTCCTTCCTATCAGACAGAATCCTCTACAAACACAAAATTATTTATATGGCCAATTCCAAACAGTAAAAACAACTATGGAGAGACACTGTGTTAAGGCAGAAAATGGGCTACAGCATGGCTTGTACAGGTTAAACCCACCTTTATAAATAGCTATGATGTGGGCATGTGTGTGGGTGTTCTCTGAGTAATAATTAAGGTTAATATTTTTGGGTGTGTTTTTGCTCACTTATTTCCTCAATTTCCCACAATAAGCACAAATTACTTGTGTATAAAAACAATCTTAAAAGACTACAGGAAGGGGCTCCTGGGTGACTCAGTTGGGTATGCGTCCAACTTCGGCTCAGGTCACGATCTCATGAGCCCCACATCGGGCTCTATGCTGACAGTGCGGAGCCTGCTTGGGATTCTCGCTCTCTCTCCCTCTCTTTGCCCCTCCCCCGCACGCCACACACCCTATCTCAAAATAAATAAAACTTAAAAAAAAAAAAAAACTTTACAGGCAGAAAGAACACACATCTTTAAAATATGACCCAAACAGCCCTAGTCCATTGGCACTTAAGAAAAGACAAGAAGGCATGCCTGAGGTATACTGAAGACAGCCTGACTCTGTGAAAAGGCCAATCTACCACAGACTAAAACGGCAATGGCAACATAAAATAAAACCTATTTCCACCTGACTCCCTCCTTAAGTTTCCCTGGAAACAGACGGGATGCCTTATTCTATTCTGGATAAAGGTGAGTTGGCAAGAAGACAGAAATTACTGGAGACAAGTGATGTCACCTCTCCCCAGTACTTCCCCTAAAACAAAGGCCAGAAGCAAAATGTTTCTAACAGTTGAAGAACTGATTTGTTCCAAATGATGCCACCCAAATTACAAAGAATGAAATGTAAATGAGGATAAAATATGAAGATCCCTGCTATTTATCTATTTATCTTCTGTATATAGTTCTGGTTCTCATAAATTCTCACTGTTGGCTATACTCCTAGGGCCCGATATATTAACGGTCTTAGAGGCATCTGATTTTCTGGCTTACCTAGAAGAACTAGTACAAAAAAAAAAAAAAAAAAAGAGTGGGGCACCTGGCTGGCTCAGTTGGTAGACCATGCAACCCTTGATCTCAGGGTTGTGCGTTCAAGCCCCACGGTGGGTGTAGAGATTACTCAAAAATAAAATCTTTAAAAAAAATGGAGAGACAGAGAAAGAAAGAAAGAAAGAAAGAAAGAAAGAAAGAAAGAAAGAAAGAAAGAAAGAAAGAAAGAAATCTGTGCAGACAACATAAACAGCAGTTCTCAAGGTACAAAAGCATACCTGATAAAAACGGTCTTCCCTTCATTCACATCAGAGGGTAACTTCCTCTTCTTTTTCTTTGAGACTTGTACATCTAAAGTAAAAAAAAAAAAAACATAACAAACTGAAAAAGACTTAGTGCCACCCACATGACAAGGGGTTACTCCACAGATATATAAAAATCTTGCATAAACGAATAAGAAAAAATCTAGTTAAAAGTGAACAAAGAATATACAACAAAACACTTGAAAAGATGCTCAAACTTACTCTCATAGCACAAGAAATAAGATGCTATTTTTCATTCCAACAGATTAGCAGAAACCAAAAAAACTAATGAAATCCAATGTGGTAAGGGTGTGGGGAAAAAGACATCCACACATACTATCGTGACTGTATAAACATTTAGAATATTTGAAGAGAAAAAAATACACATTCACATACACAAGGATACACTATATTGGATGTGTGTGCTCACACACATTTTTCCTTACAAAGGTATTAAATAGATACACAAGAAACATTTAATATCGGGTGTCTCCAGAGAGGGGCCCTAAGTGGCTGGGTACAAGGGAGACTCACTGATTTTAAAAATAGACATATATGCTTACATATACATAGAAAACTTCTGAAACAATGTGAAAGAAACAACAGTGGTTACTCTGAGGGACTCTTGGGGGATTGGTGAGAAACTTTTTTTTCAATTTGAGAGAGCATATGCATGAGTGGAGGAGGATACAGAGGGAGGAAGAGAGGGACAAGGGGACGGGGAGAGGGAGAGAGGGGGAAAGGGGTTGAGGGAGAAGGAGAGGAGAGATGGGGAGAGGGAGAGAGAAAGAGAGGGAAAGGGAGGAAAGGAGGAGAGGGAGAGAGTGGGAGAGAAGGGGGGAGAGAGGGGGAGAGGGAGAGAGAGAACTTCAAGCAGGCTGCATACTCAACATAGAGCCCAATGTGGGGCTCAATCCCACGACCCTGGGATGATGACTCGAGCTGAAATCAAGAGTCGGATGCTCACCCAACTGAGCCACCCAGGTGTCCCAAGAACATTTTACTTTCTATATTACACTCTTCTGCACTTTCTTTTTTAATTTTCTGCATTATGTATTGGCCCAGTAATTTTTTCAAGGTAAAGAGTGGTACGAGATAGATGAACATGGCTGTTGAATGCAAGGTCTCATAGTCCCCTCAGTATACAAGCTTCTTTGATTCTAATGTGTCTACCATTCTCTCCTCATGGAAAAAGCTTATTTCCTCAATTTTTTATATGGCCAAACCAATATGCCAGACTTAACCTAAGGAACCAGTTATTGGCCATTCCTTATTCTGTAATGACCTGTCCTCCTTCAATAAACAAGTTGAGTTTCACCCAACATTCTTTATACAGGTACCAACAGGGTTTGATTACAGTTTTACAAAATGCCCCAAGAGGCCCTTTATCCCCATCTTAACTCCTAAAAGTTGTCTAAAATCCACCTCAGTGTTAGGACACAATATCCTGCTGATCCAGTTATTCACTCACCTTGGATAAGCAAGAGACGTAGTACCTCAGCATTAAGCCAGGTTTTAAGTTCCCTGGGAATCTTCACCCTCAAACATCATGCCAAACGTATTTAAAAATCAAAACAAGAACCTTTAGAAGGATTATCAGGTATCCTTTTTAGCACATCTGACAGAACATAAGTTAGGATCCTATTTAAAAAGAGGCCTGTGAGGGGCACCTGGGTGGCGCAGTCGGTTAAGCGTCCGACTTCAGCCAGGTCACGATCTCGCGGTCCGGGAGTTCGAGCCCCGCGTCGGGCTCTGGGCTGATGGCTCAGAGCCTGGAGCCTGTTTCCGATTCTGTGTCTCCCTCTCTCTCTGCCCCTCCCCCGTTCATGCTCTGTCTCTCTGTCCCAAAAATAAATAAACGTTAAAAAAAAAAAAAAATTTTAAAAAGAGGCCTGTGCTGAACTGCTGCACATTTCTCAGTGACTGATTTCACTTTATTAAAAAAAAATTTTTTTTTAATGTTTATTTTTGAGAGAGAGTGAGAGACAAAGCGTGAGGCAGGGGCAGAGAGAGGAAGACAGAATCCAAAGCAGGCTCCCGGCCCCTGAGCTGTCAGCACGGAGCCTGACGCGGGGCTTGAACTCAAGGACCATGGGATCGTGACCCGAGCCCAAGTCGGACACTTAACCAATTGAGCCACCCAGGCGCCCCTCGGTAACTGATTTTCAGTGCAAAGTCGTCTACAAAGATCCCAGGCAAACCTTCATCCTCTTGCTGTTCACTGTCGGTGTCACTCTGAGCCAGTTCGTCTCCATCATCGACGCTATCGCTTTCCTCCGGGTCGCTGTCCTCGTCAGAATGATCCTCCTCGCCGCTCTCTACAGTTGGGGCCTTCTTGATGGCTCTGCAATGGCACAGTTCAGAACTGACAGGGTTAGGATCTAATCCTATCCAACTTCATGACACGCGTCACCACTGCGGTGATGGGGGCAGGGAAGACATCACGCTCCTCCCAGAGACCATCCTAAATCTTCCTCCATTAGCTCCAACGAGCTGAGCTGCTTACTTCTTTGGAATTTGTGTAGGCTCGGTCACCCTTGCTTCTTCATTGTCCTCCCCCTCCTCCTCCTCCTCTTCTTCCTCTTCTGCACCATCCTCTTCTTCCCTGCCATTCTCTTTACTTAATTCCTGATGTTTAGGTCCAAGCCTCTTCTCACCTACACACGGAAGTAAAGAAAATTAGGAATTCACTTAGTATCCAAAACAAGGTTATTTGGACAAGAGTAACTAACACCCCAAGTTCCTAGTTCCTCAGGACTAGGGCTAGGACCTTAGGTGCCATTTTCCCCCAGTATTTTTCTTACTGTATATGAGAGAAAGCACGAGGGAAAGAAGCTAAAACAACAAGAACCCCTCATCACAAAGACTGCCTGGAAGCCTGTCCCATTCATCAGAAGCCTGAGGGAAAATCAGACTCAGAAGGAGAAAAGCAGCCACTGAGGCTCCACAAACAGCCTGCCATCATGCACCACGGCCGGCAGGGTGCTCGCTGTGGAGCCCAGGCACCAACTTTAGTCTCGGTGAGCTCTGTTCTCTGAGCTCCTGGTGGCTTAAAAGCCAACTGTTTTCTAAGTAAAACTTAAGTGGTAAGTCTCCCTATTCATAATATTCCATCACCCTCTATTATGAGAAGTTGGGAGAAGAGAGCCAGCAGAGGGGAAAATGAACTCAGGCCCCACTCCTCACTCCCGTTCACACCCAGGGGTGGGCTTAGATTCAAATGATCCTATGTTTTGAGACGAGATCACCAGATGGCACAACACGAATCGATAAACCGCTCTACGCTCATTTCTGAGCCTGTAGAATTCAGAGTTTTTCTTAATCCTCAGTCTCATTCTTTCCGTTCATCTTGTGCTTTTGGTATCTTTCACCCAAAATTCTGACAGACTAGCAGGTTCCCTTATAATTTTACCGTAGGTAGAGTTGTTTCCATACTCACCTCAGGACATACAATCCCTCCTGCCCACCACCACTCCATCTTACCTGGTGCAGAGGCAGACTGTGTGTTTTTATATTTATCCTTTGCCACGGCCCAATCCACAGCCACTGTCCGCCCTGTCAGACAGAAAAGTAGCGTCAGAAGGTCCTCCTCTTTTTAACATCTCTTATAAATGACTTCCTATTCATCAAAGACATCACCAAAGATGGCCCAAGTCCTGCCAACCAGTCAGAAAGATGGAACCAAAGCAGACAAAGAAACTGCCGATTCAGAGAATGTTCGTCCTAAAATAAAGCTGAGTAGCCTATCCTTTTTAAACCTTAAGCTTTTATTTTTTGTGTGATGGTTGTTTATTTTTGAGAAAAAGAAACATAGAGTACAAGCAGGGGAGGACCAGAGAGAGAGGGAGACACAGAATCCGAAGCAGGCTCCAGGCTCTGAGCTGTCAGCACAGAGCCCAATGCGGGGCTCAAACTCAAGAACTATGCGATGATGACCTGAGCTGAAGTCAGACATTTAACTGACTGAGCCACCCAGGTGCCCCTAAACTTTAAGCTTTTTATCAACAAGCAGTTATTTCACCTTTCTATACAACCACCGCACCTGGGATGAGAGAGTAAAAAAGAAAGAAAGAATGCGAACAGTGCTTACAGTTAGACAAGTTTCCAGTTAGACTAAGCAAGAGGCAAAACAAATATCTGGAATAATCTGCAATCTACACAGAAGTTACCAAGTCTGTCAGAATTTTGGGTGAAAGATACCCAAAGCACAAGATTAGCAGAAAGTTACCAAGTCTCTAAGCCAAGCCCTTCTTTAGTACCTGGTAAATGAACACCCCGAGTGGCCTCACAGTCCGTTTAACAGCCCACAGGTGCTGAATAGTGATCATGACACAGAGGGAGAAATCTGCAAATCCCACATCCCCTAGACAGCAACCAGCATCTATCAGTGATTATTTCAGGGACATTTTTTCCATTAAGGATTTAAATGCACACTCATAACCAAATAAAGACAAGTGAATAATGTCATGGGTTCTTTCAAGTTGAACCCTAAGATCAAGCACTAGGAATATTTCACCAAAACAGCTTCTATATTAGCAGTAAGACTCACAACAAATCAAACACCTTTTGAAAATGTAGAAAGTGGGTTACTGTGCTAATTCCACTCAAACACCAGAAATATCTGGGTGAACGGTATGGGTATAAAAAACTTACCTTTTATCTCTTTCATGTTCATGCTTTTGAGAGCTTTTCCTGCTTCTAGGAGGTTTTTGAACTGGACAAAAGCAAAACCACGCATCTTTCCATCTGTGTGCAGGATGTACAAAGAAGTTAGAGGCAGCAGGTGAGGAGCCAACAAACACCAAGAAGGACACTACAGCAACCAGGGCTGGAAAGATGGCCCAAGTCCTGCCAACCAGTCAGCCCCGAAGCAATAGCTAATGTCCTCCTGCTGAGTATACCCTGGCTCAAGCTTGGGGAGAGCAACGCATTTCCCTAAACTGTAACTTGTCTTCTAAAACCAGTTCTAATCTAACTAAAAATGCCATCCAGGAAATAAGCACTATTTTTGAGTTTTTGCTGTGTCAAGCACGGTGCCTGATACTATATATATATATGTGTGTGTGTGTGTATATATATATATATGTATATATATATATCTAATAGGAGATATATATAATATCTCCTATCATCTGGGGCTCACAGAGAGTATGACGTGAACCTTGTATTTCTATTTCAAATAGTGGTTAGTTCAAGGGTGAAATGGAAAAAGACCATTATGTTACGTCATCTTAATCTAACTCACAACAAATGATGGCGCGCTAGTACCTGGCTTCCTGGGGATGCTTACTTCCAGAACAGCTCCATATTGAGCAAACACCGTTCTCAGGTCATCTTCTGAACACTGACACCAAAAGTGCAGAAAAAGAGATATTATCACAGAAAATAAACATGAAACATCAACCATTAAATTAGCCCATGACAAAGAGCTTGCATATTTTTACTCTTTTACTTTTGAGACTAGGACATAAAACATCTCTGAACAGAAGCCACCTTGCTTTGTACCTAATAGACAAAGAGAACAGATATCAGAGAGCTCTTCCTCCCTCCTCCCTATCTCAGCAGTAGTGTCCCAAAAGGAAGGCATCTTCACACTTACTATCCTTAATTAGTCCTTATTTATACAGGCCCATTTTCTGTATTCAACAAGGCTACGACTCATTCCCAGAAGGAATTATGTCCAATTAGACCATCCTGGTGAAGAGTTCAACCAATGAGCACCAACAGCCTTCAGAACAGGTAGTGTTAGTTTTCTCTGTCACTCACCTTAAAGCTTAGGTTCCGAATAATTAACCTGGCTTTCTTATCAGCCACTTTGGGTTTTTTTGGCTTCAGCTCCTTCTTTGGGGACTCTGAATTTTCTAAAAAATAAGAGGCAACAGAATAAGTCTGTGATCCCAAACCACTCACCTCTAGGCCCAGAACATCACAGGAAAGAAGCTACTAGCAAAAGATGACATTTCCCACAGGACTAAGTATGGCAACACCCAGGACCACCAGATTTCCAAAGTTAGAGTTAAATAAAAGACAAAAATGAGTAATAAAATACATTAGATGATTTTGGACATCAAAGGGAAATTTAGGAAGTTTTCAAAGCAGAAGCTATCCCCCCAACCACCCACCTCTTCTTCCTCACCCTAAGGGAAAATTCCTTTAAGTTACTAGAAACTCACCATTTTCCCCCTTTTCCTTGGACTTCTTCCTCAGTTTCTTCTTGGCAACAGTCACATTGATCTTACAGCCTTCAAAGGTGGTAATCTCCTTGAGGGCCCTCTGAACATCTTCCAGCATAGAAAAAGTGACATAGCCAAAGCCTCGACATGCCTTACTTCCTGAACAGTAGGGGAAAGGGACAGAACTGTAAGCCAAGAGCCCTAAACCATTAAATTGGCAATGCCCTAAACTAGCAGATACTGTCAGGCCATCCCATTTATTAGTTTGCCAAAATTCTCAGGAGGGACAAAAATAAGATTGGCATCCGTGGCCCCTTCCCCACTTTGCTCAGAAATTGTCAGGCTTCCTCTTCTAATTTGGTGCCTTCACTGTTAGCCTCTCTTCTTCTTCCTTTTCTGATCATCTTGAGAATATGGAGGGCCCATGATATCTATTACATCCCCAGTGAAGAACTCAACCTCAAAGAGAATGGAACATCACCAGAGAAGGTGGGAAAGGGAAGTATGGCAGCTTTGAAAACTACAATATAATTATGCAGATCAGAAATTAATGCCTGAGGCCCTGACAAAAGAACCTCAATAAACAATAAGCATTGCTTTGGGAGCCTGCAAATACTATTACCATTATTACCAAGCCTTAGCAATCAATATCAAATCTAACCTTTTTCAAACTAGCTGTAAATCTCTTAACTCACTTTTATCTTCAGAACCACACTAAGGTAGGTAAAGTGAATACTATCATCCCTTCTTTCCAAATAAATAACTTAAGATGGAGGAAAGTAAGTGAACTGGCTAACGCACCAGAGTGTTAGTAGCTGAATGAATTCCTCATGACTAGCCCCATGTTCTTTCCATGGGACTCCACCAATATAAAGGCGAATATAAAGAGAAGAATATTAGGACCAACCAGACGAATAGTTGCAAATGAAAACTGTAACCCACCTTTGCCCTTTCTGGTTTGCTTTTTCTTGATAACATTTTTATGTACTAAAATGTTAAGTCATTTACTGCATCAAAAAGGAAAAAGACAGACCGAGTAGTCCGCCTATGACCCAAAGAAGAAATACATGCTCTGCTTCTTTTTGAACTACACTCGAACCTACTTCAAGGTAGAAGCCCTCAAACACAGGATGTTGATCCACATATACTGGTTAAAGCTGACACTGCATTAGGAAAGCATACTGTGATTTGGAGATTGGTGTCTTTTTTCTTAGGACTCCTTCTCACAAAAGCCTGCCCACTCAAAGTCAGAAAATTAGAACAAGAAAAATCAGGGCTCTTCCTGATCAAAGACAAAGCAGCTGAAATGTAAAGCAGTTCAGTACCAAAATAAAAGTATGTGCTCACAACATATTTGCACAAAGCATCATATTTTACAACCATCCTGTAAAATTATTATTCCCATCTTAAAGAGGTGAAGTCACCTCTACTAAGACCTCATCCCACCCATCCCCAACCCCCACTCCTTATTCCCATCCCATTAAGTACAACACTCTTTCCAACACATCTTGCCTATCTGGACAGGAAAATACTATTTTAAACAGGAGATAAAGCTTTGTATTTCTTAAGATTTAGACCACATACACAGAATACAAGGTAAGGTTATACTCTAAATTCTGAGGACACAAAAGAGAATTCCCATTCAATGTTCTGTTCTTCCCTGGGACAGAACCACCAAGCACTGGACAGTTTGACAACCACAGTAATGAATGTAACTTATAGTAGAACCCAGTACACATATGCCTTTTTTATATAAAACCAAAGGGATGCCTGGCTAGGTCAGCTGGTGGAGCGTGTGACTCTTGATCTTGGGGTTGTTAAGTTCGAGCCCCACACTGGGTGTAGAGATTACTTAAAAATAAAATCCTAAAAACAAAAACAAAAAAGTTTTATGAATACTAACCCTTTACCACGTATAGATAGATACACTCTATTTAAAAAAATTATTGACCCACTCAAGACCCACTGATGAGGAATGATCTGCAGTTGAAGAAACACTGCTGTGGAGCCCTCTCATCTCTCACTCACCCATATCTATGCTTAAAATGACAAAGAACCAGGCAGGTGTCATAGCTTGTAGAGCAATCAGAGCCATGTCGACAATCCTAACTCTAACCTCTGTTACTAACAAAATAGAAGTTAATGATGGAGGATTATTAGCACAGAAGTTAGCCTGTCTACTCACATACTCAGATACCACAGGGGGAAACAGGGATCCTCGGAATGCCAGTTTCCACCAGTTGTTCTGCTGCGAGGCAAAGAAGCAGCCACTTACAGAGACAGACTGATGACTTAGAAGGGAGTGAAATTTAACATCAGGTGCCTATCAAGTATCCCCTGAAGTCTAGGTTAAGAAGAAGGAATGCTTCTACAATTAAAACCCTCACAATTCTTCCTCCTTCCAATACATGCCAACCCTTTCTCCTAGTGATGTGATGAGCAGCACCCAGAGTATAAGCCATGTAGCAGTATTCCACAAATAAGCAAATATCCCCAGTGGCTCAAGCCAAAAATCTTGGGAGTCAGACTTAACTCCTCTTTTTCTCATACCCCACATCTCACCCATCAGCAAATCCTCTCGGTTCTACCTTTGAAAATATCCGTATTCCAATCACTTTTTACCACCTCCACTGTTACCATCCTGGTCCAACACACCATATTTCTTACCTGGATTGCAAGAGGCTAATGTCTGGTCTCCCTGCTTTTGTCCTTTTCTCCAAGGGCGGCCTCAGAGGATCTTTCAAAATGTAAGCCAGATCATACTTACTGCTCCCTATCCAAAACTAGTAGTTTCTGGTATCAGAGTAAAAGCCAAAGTCCTCCAAAATCTTTGCAATAGGTCCTACATGATCTGGTACCCTAGAATCTCATCTCCTGAATTCTCTTACCTTCACTCACTTATTCTGTCATCCTGTTCTTGCTGCTATTTCTTCAATATACCAGGAGTAGTCCTCTTTAGTATCCTTGAGCTTAGTGTTTCCTCTGCCTAGACTCCTCCTCCCGGACAGACACATGTTCACTCCTTCATCTCAGGCAGGCCTTCCCTGGCTACTCTATAGACAACTGTCATTTCTCACCGCCCAACCCTCCCCCCACACACACACACACGCTCACCAACACAGAGACTCCTTATCCTTATTTTTCTCCTTCGTATTTACCACCATTATCACTATATATATATATATATATATATACACATATATATATATATTTTAATGTTTATTTATTTTTGAGAGAGACAGCACAGCAGAGGCAGAGAGCGAGGGAGCCAGAATCCAAAGCAGGCTCCAAGCTCTGAGCTGCCAAGCACAGAGCCCAACTCGGGGCTCGAACCCTCCAACAGTGAGATCATGACCTGAGCCAAAGTCAGACGCTTAACCGACTGAGCCACCCAGGCGCCTGTATCACTATACGTTTTGCCTATTTGTTTATTGGCTGTCTTCTCCATCTTGAAGACTTAAGAGCAAGTTTTTTGGCTTGGTTTGGGGCACTGCTGTATCCTAATGACCTACCATAGTGCCCAGTACACAGCAGACATTCGAAAAATATTTACTGAATAAATGAGTAAATGAATAACATACTAGTTAGGAGCTTCGGGTCTCATGATCAAATTCTGGATCCATTACTTACAAGCTGTATGAACTTAAACTAAAGTTACCAAATTTTCCCAAGCCCCAGACTCTTGTCTGTAAAATGAGGTTAAGACTGTCCACCCAAGACTGTTGAGAAAATTAAACGAGATTAACACGAGTGGAATTCAGCACCGTGCCTGGCACTCAGTTGACTCTCAACAAGGTTCATTAAAATTAACTCTTACATTGTTACCAAATGAGACAGCATGTGTGAGCGCGCATACTAAACGGAAAGCGCTTTGTAAACCTAAGGCAATGCCTTGACTTTCAGAATCGGGCCTCTATGGACTCTTCCAGAGCCGAGTCAGTTTAAAAAAGAAGCTCAATCCCCCTTCCCTTCTCATTGGGGCCGGTCAAGAATTCTACGGCTCGCTGATGTCCTCGCCGGGATCCCGCTCCCAGGAACCCCAGCCCTAGCCTCAGCAGCCCCGCCCCCTTACCTTTCTCAGTCACCACGAAGCACTGCTTCACCGGCCCCACTTGACTGAACAGCTCCTCCAGCTGCTCACTGCGGGCCGAGGGCGGCAGACGGCCTACAAACAGGGTCAGCCCCGCCATGAGGCTGGGAAACGAAGGCGCGCGAGACCACAAGCAAACCAGGCCCGCGCACGCGAGTCACGGAGCCGGCTTTAGCAGGCCGACCACGCCAACCTGCCCGGAGATTCCGGAAGTGCTCGTCATTCAAAAGAGTCCGGAGGAAAACATGGTGGGAAGGGAGAAAAAACGTTCCGGAATGAAGGAAAAAAAAAAAAAAAAAAAAAAAAAAGGTGCCGCCCAGGAGCGGAGCTTCTTGAGCGGGTCTCCACCCCTAGTCCCAGTACTTTCGCCCCGTCCCCTACACCCTGGGCTACTGTAGGGAACAGGAGTCGCTAGCTCCTACCCAGTTTATTTATTTTGTTGTTGTTGTTGTTGTTGTAGCTCCTACCCAGTTTATTTATTTTGTTGTTGTTGTTGTTGTTTTTTAAGAGAGAGAGACAGAGTGTGAGCATGGGAGGGCAGAGAGAGAGGAGACACAGAATAGGAAGCAGGCTCCAGGCTCTGAGCTGTCAGCACAGAGCCCTACACGGGGCTCGAACTCACAAACCATGAGATCATGACCTGAGCTGAAGTCTGACTCTCAACCGACTGAGCAACCCAGGCGTCCCTCTCCTACCCAGTTTAAAATCTCACTTCCAGGATTATGGATCCCAAAGTACCACGGCAGGCAGAGGAAGTCGTTTTTTTTGCTCGAGGCCTTACATATATTGGCTATTTAATAAATACTTTCTTTAGGGGCACCTGGGTGGCTCAGTCGGTTGAGCATCCGACTTCAGCTCAGGTCATGATCTCTCATGTTTGTGAGTTTGAGCCCCGCTTCGGGCTCTGTGCTGACAGCTCAGAGCCTGGAGCCTGCTTTGGATTCTGTGTCCCCCCGCCCCTCACCTGCTTGTGCTCTGTCTCTCTCTCCCTCAAAAATAAATAAACATTAAAAATTTAAAAATAAATAAATGCTTTCTTTAGTGCCACCACAGACTCCCAGATTATGTGTAAAAAATGCAACCAGAATGCACATAGATGCACACATCAAACACATTATTCGAACAATTCTCATATTCTCAGAGAATATGAGACATCTGTCACACTATAACAGACAACTATAACTGTGCCAATGACAAACAAAATATAGCTGCCAAAGCGCACACACACACAGATCACACACAATCATTCTTTCAATAAATATTTACTGAGCTCCTACTATGTGCCAGGCACTAGGATACAATTGGTGAGCTAAAAAAAAAAAAAAAAGAGAGAGAGAGAGAGTCCCTGCTCTCATAGAGAAGCAAGTCTAGTAGGGGTAGACAGACATTCATTTAAAAACTTTACAAATAGGGGCGCCTGGGTGGCGCAGTCGGTTAAGCGTCCGACTTCAGCCAGGTCACAATCTCGCGGTCCGTGAGTTCGAGCCCCGCGTCAGGCTCTGGGCTGATGGCTCGGAGCCTGGAGCCTGTTTCCGATTCTGTGTCGCCCTCTCTCTCTGCCCCTCCCCCGTTCATGCTCTGTCTCTCTCTGTCCCAAAAATAAATAAACGTTGAAAAAAAATTAAAAAAAAAAACTTTACAAATAAATCATAGCATGCACGCTACAAGATAACATGGGAACACACCCAAAGCAAACATAACACATACACATAGACCCAGAAGGCAGGTCCTCCCAGAGACAGGAGAAGACCTTCCCTCGGGTCAGCTTATGGGTCAGACCCAAGGCTGAGGGATCTTACTGACCAGTGGGAGATCTGGGTGCCCCTAGAACCTGGAAGGCAGAGACTATTTGCCATTTCACTGGGTTCGGGAACCAACCTGTGTGCAAGACTGCAGTACCCTGCAGGACATCCAGCTGAGAAAATGCACTTTTTCAATAATGATTTTTATTTTATTTTATTTTTTAATGTTTATTTATTTTGGGGGGGGAGGGGCAGACAGAGAGGGGAGACAGAGGATCCAAAGTGGGCTCCGCGCTGACAGCAGAAAGCCTGATGCGGGGCTGGAACCCATGAACTGGGAGCATGACCTGAGCCAAATTCGAACGCTTCGCTTAACCCGCAGAGCCACCCAGGCACCCCTCAGTAATTACTTTTAAGTGGTATAATCTGAACACACGGTAGGTAGAAAATTCAAAAAGTACAGTGAAAAGTAAGTTTCCCTTTCTCTTCAAACCTCATTGCTTTCAATACATTTTGGATAGATGGGATGACTGATTGATGGTAATGGCAGGGTGGGGGGAGGGGAGAACACTTAACTTTAGATTTATGAAGCTATGGGGTGCCTGGGTGGCTCAGTCGGTTGAGCGCCCGACTTCAGCTCAGGTCATGATCTCACAGTTCCTGAGTTCAAGCCCCACATTGGGCTCTGTGCTGACAGCTCAGAGCCTGGAGCCTGCTTCGGATTCTGTGTCTCCCTCTGTCTCTCTACCCCTCCCCCGCTCATGCTCTGTCTCTGTCTCAAAAATAAATAAACATAAAAAAAAAAACTAAAAAAAAAAGATTTATGAAGCCCCAGCTCCAAGTAAATAGTGTATGCTCAAAAGAAAACACCAGTTATTTTTAAACACATAACTCAAGAGACGAAGTACTCAAATACAAAACAGATTTTTAAGGCTTGTGGGGTTAATCCTATCCAGGATGAACAGAAACAAATAGACGAAGAAGTAAGGTGGGTCATTGAAATAAAGTTGGTTTGGGATTCCACATTCCTCCCTCTTCTTTTCTCCTCCTCTTTTGCCCACTCACCACTTTAGAAATCAAAATTCTATCCCCAAAAACTAAACAGGGCTCTAGCTATAGGGAAGCCTTCCCAGGGCTGGCTGCAGTATACACAGGGTAAAGAACCCTTAGAGGGCTGTTCCAACATCCCTTTGGGCTACCCCTACAGTGCTGTTTTATTATTTTAATCTTTTTTTTTTAAGTTTATTTATTTTTTAAATTTTTTTTTGAACGTTTATTTATTTTTGGGACAGAGAGAGACAGAGCATGAACGGAGGAGGGGCAGAGAGAGAGAGGGAGACACAGAATCGGAAACAGGCTCCAGGCTCTGAGCCATCAGCCCAGAGCCCGACGCGGGGCTCGAACTCACGGACCGCGAGATCGTGACCTGGCTGAAGTCGGACGCTTAACCGACTGCGCCACCCAGGCGCCCCAAGTTTATTTATTTTTGAGAGACAGAGAAGAGAGAAACACAGAATCCAAAGCAGGCTCCAAGCTGTCGGCACAGAGCTCAACGCGGGGCTCGAACCCACAAACCACCGCAGGATCACGACTCAAGCCGAAGCGGGCACCCAACCGCCTGAGCCACCCAGGCGCCCCCCTACAGTGCTGTTTTAAATGAGTGTTGTCTCACTCAGACCATCCTTAGAGAACAAAACAAAACTGTGTGCCTGTGCCCAACAGGGGGCAGCAGCCACTCACTCACAATGCGGAGGACTTCTCTGTCCCCAAAGGAGGACATCGATTTCAGATACCCAGTTTCCGACCTGCCCCCCCCCCCCCCATCTCGGGCTTCCAGCCTCAACCTCAGCCCCTCCCCTCCTACCCATTCACATCTGGGAGGCCACGTGGTGCTTCAGTCAGGAATATTTGCTCATCCATCTACCCAGGACACACGCAGGGTTCTTTATTAAATAGCAGGAATTGTGGTGCCCTGCACCACATCAGCAACGTGGCTTCCAGGGGAAATAAATTGTTGGCTTCTCTCTCATCCATCACTGTGCAGGAGCCCGGAAAGGAAGGAAGAAAGGCCTGGGCTGTGCTCTCTCCCAGCCAGCCTCTCCCAGGCCCCATCCCTCTGGTTCCCTTCCCCCTTGCAAGCCAAACCTTCATACAATTCCACTTACTTCTTGTTCTTAGCACCTCTCACAGCTGTAGTTAGTGCTATTGTAATTATTTATGATTGGCTCTTTTATTTAATATTTTATTTTTAAATCATCTCTACACCCAACGTGGGGCTTGAACTCAAAATCTCAAGATTAAGAGTCACATGCCCTACCGACTGAGCCACCCAGGTGCCCTTACGATTAGTTCTTCAATGTCTGCCTTCCCCCAAAGGCCCTCAGGTTCGTAAGTTCCGGGCTGGTGTCCACCTCGTTCACCTCTGTCTCTTCAGCACCTAGCACGTTGTAAGCATTCAATAAAATGTTTTAAAGACATTGAGTAGACAAGGGTGAGTCTGTCTCTCAGTCCCCTGCAGTGCTGAGAATTGAAGCTGAAGGGTGTACGCATTAGGATCTACCTGGGCTCCTCTGGGAAACCTGCTTTGGGTAAGGGCTGAGGCATGGGACAAAAGGGAAGCATTGTCTCACCAAAGTATTGGCCTCTACACAAAGTCGAAGGGTTGGGGTCATTCTTGCTGAGGAAAAGCAAAGAAGTTGGAGCTGGTGAACACTGAGCTATATCCCTCCTCCTTGTCTCACCAGCCCCATTCAGAGCCTCCAGACAGAAAAGGAGTGGGTGTATGGAGGGGGGAGAGACAGATAGACAGGCCAACAGACTGACTGGGGGTATGTGGGCTTGGACTGCTCTATCAGAGCGCGTGTGCATGAACTCCGGGGTCCCCTGGTGGGTAGAGTGAATGAGCAGGCTGGCAAGCGTTAGGGCGAGGAAGAGGTGGCCGAGAGTCGAGTGTGAGCAGAGGCAGATGGGATAGAAAGGGAGCAATTTATCCGAGCAGCGAGCACTTCTTGCATGAGACAAAGCAGCTCCGATGCTGGGTCCGCTACGGGCGGCTACGACAGCAGTGAGAAATGCCTGTAATTAGGAGGCTGGCAGTTCTCTGGGCCTCAGCCCAGAGTGACTATGCAGCAAGAATTTCTGAGCCAAGTTGAGCCAGGTGATGGAGGAGACACGGTCAACACCACTCTAGTTCCATCCCCCACGGTGCCTGCCCCACCCTCTTCTCATTGTCTGCCCTACTATGACCCTCACTCTCCCCAAACATCACTGACTCTTCCTTCCTCTGAGGTCCCAGACCCTGGACACGCCCCTCAGGCAAGACAGATCTTCACGTGCAAGGAGGGAAGTACATTAATTCTTCCACTAGTGCGTGGACCTGGTCTGGTGAGGGCCCACCCCTCCGGGCCTCTCTGCTTTCCTTCTGGGTCCCCCACCTTCCTTCTCGGATTCCCAAGAGTTGATGGGCAGACTTGGAAGAAAAAACGCTCCCATTCCTGTTTTTCCACTTCAAGCCCGATATGTTGTGCCCCTCTAGGTTTCCGTGAGATGTGCGAGACGTCTGCCAGAGCACCGACAGATTTTCACTTTCAAACCTAATCTTACGACCCTGTTTGGGCGCCACTCCGAACTTCCTGCGTTTTAGCCAAATGACAAATGCACTCTGCAGAGCGCAGAGCCAAATGCTCTGAACAAGGGAGGGGTTACAGAGTGCCTGGTGGCCAGGGTCTCTGCACGGTGAGTTCTGCTTTGGTGAGTAGGACGGGGCAGGGGTTTGGGAAAGGCAGGCTTTCTTCAGGGAGGCTCTGCACCTGTGGGAGATGAGTGCCAGGGAAGAGGGTTTGTGAGTCCGACCTTGAAGAGGCCCTATTGGTAGGTGGAGCAGGTAGTTTCCTCTGTGAATCCAGAAATCCTCTGTAACATGGCAGGGAGATGGCTGGGGATCCCAGATCAAAGTGATCCAGCCCTTGACGTATCATTTCCGTGAAGGACTTTACCACCAACTGGTCACCACAACCTGCAGCCAGGCTCCTAGGAATGCAGACACTTCCACCAATGACCGTGGAGTTCCCGCCTCACCTCTCAAGGCCGGTTTCATCTCTGACAAGCCACTTCCCAAAGAGTCAGAGGGCCTTCCAGGGGTCACCCCCAGGACCCTCACTCATTCCAGCTACAGGACAATACTTGCAGTCAGGAAGGAGGGTCCCTGGGGTCTGAGATGAACTCACCGCACCCCAACACCACTTCTCTTCCTGAACTGATGGAACCGCGGCTGCTGTTGCCTCATCTAAGCTTTTCCAAGAAGATCAGACCTTTCTCTGAAAATATTTTATTGATAAATTAACTCTGAAAGCGTTCACCTCCCACCCAACTGCTGTAGAGTCTCCTAGATGAGCTATGGACCCTTCTATGGGGAAGGATCACATGGAGGACAGGGAGGCTCACTCATACAGGAATGGGATTCCTGGGTATGGCAGAGGTGGGTTTGGGGACTGAAGCCGGTCTCGAGGTCCTCTGAGGACAGCCCCTCTCACTCAGCACCAGAGTGGGGAGTGGTGGTCAGGAGTGGAGCACCTTGGGGCTTTATTGCTGGTGAATGCCAAGGAAAGTGGGACCCCTGCCAGCCTAGAATTGCAGCAGAGGGCATCAGAGCCCAGGGCTCCAGAGGAGGTGGCACTAATTCCCAATCAACAGAGCCTGGCTGCTGACCCACCCACCCAGGGACCCCTGGATGGAGAAGGAAGCGGGTAGAGGTATCTGAGCCAGGCAGGATTGAGGAAGGGTTACAGTGTGCAGGTCTCGGGCAAAGCAGGCGCCAGGAGGGGGCGTAGGCTGGTGCACCTGGGGGGGGGCGCCTCTTCACAGGTCTATGGTGTCGCTGCCCACGCTCAGCTCGTCGATCTGTCGGCAGGCGTCCAGGAATTGCTCCTGCAGCAAAGCTTCTGCGGCCTGCAGCTCAAGAGTAGGCTCTGGGGAGTCGCGGGAGGGTGGGGACAGGGCCTGGTAAGAGCCTGAGCCCGGGAGGCTAGGGCTGCTTCCCGAGGGCCGCGGGGGACTGAGGACGCAGACCAGCGGACAGCGTGGAGGCCTGTCGGGGCTGGAGCATAGCAGCATGGACGAGCTGTCCCTCGAAAGTCCGCACAGTGAGCCGGAAGAGGCGCTGCTGCCCGCGGGCCAGGCCCCGGGAGAGGGGAGCTCCTGCGGTGCGGGAGAGCCAAGGGCCTCCTCAGACCTCTCATTGGGTCCGGCCCCGGTCTTCGCCCCCAACGAGGCGGTGCGGTAGAGGCCCAGCCCAGGCAAGGCTTCCCCGTAGGCAGGGCCCTGGAAAAGGCCGGGAGTGAGCAGGGCCTCGCTGCAGAGGGCCTCCTCAATGCTGCGCCGCAGGTTGATTGGGGAGGGCGGGCGGAAATCCACGGTGTAATCGCTGCAGGGGGAGGAGGCCGGAGAAGGGGCCGGGTTGGCCGCCGCGCCTTCGAAGCCCCGGCAGCCGCCTCCCTGGAGTAGGAGGTCGGGGCCCGGCCCCGCCAGGGCGCACAGCTGCAGCAGCTCCGCGTCGCCACGCGCGATGGCGCCACCCAGGGGCTCCTTGTCGGGGGGCCCGGTGACCCAGCCCCCGGGCAGCAGCGGGGCCGCGTGGCCCGGGGACAGGCGGAAGAGCTTGGCCCAGCAGCGCGGCGGCACACGGGGGCTGCAGAGCGCCGGGTAGAGGCCCAGCAGCGCCAACGGGAGCGCGACGCCCACCTCGCCCAAGCGCAGGCCTAGCTGGAAGGCCCACCAGGGCCAGGGTCCCTCCAGGCCAGGTTGGCCGCCATAGCCCAGGGCGTGCAGCACTTCGTAGCCCTGCAGGGCTCCGCTCAGCAGCCCGAAGGTGCCCGCCACCGGGGCTGTGCGGGCCGCGCGCCGCCAGGACTCGCGCGGGGCGAAGGGGCTGCGCGCCTGCGGCAGAGGGGTGGCGCCCTTGAAACCAGACCCTCCCAGGGGCGCTCCGGCCCGCCGCCGCCTTCCCCCCCAGCAGGAGAGCGCCAGCAGGAGCCCAGAAAGGAGGGCGGCGAGGAAGGCGTGCAGTCCGCGGGAGGCGAGCCGCAGGGGCCGCAGCGGGCGGTGGGCCGCGCTCCCGAGGGCGGCGGCGGCCGCCAGCCCCAGCCCCAGGAGCAGGAGCGCGGCCAGCCCGGCGGGACACCGCGGCGGGCGCGGCCGGGCCAGCAGCAGGCAGGCCAGGCCCAGGCCGGCGGCCAGGCAGGGCAGCGGAAGGTCCTGCAGCAGCAGCCAGGCGAGCGGGGGCAGCCGGTCGCGGTGCCCATAGGCGTCGTAGAAGAGCGGGAAGGCCCGCGTGGTCCCGGCCGACAGCAGGAGCAGGTCCAGCAGCGCCAGGCAGGGGGCGCCTGGCGGGCAGCGCCAGGGCAAAAGGGCTAGGGCCAGCAGCGCCAGCAGGGCCACTAGGCCGAAGAGCGTGCCTACCCCGTACACGTGGGCCTCCCAGGCCAGCCCCCAGCGAGCTCTGGCCTCTGCCCAGTCGGCCTCCAGGGTCAGGAAGAAGAGGGCCCTCGGGGCCACAGGAGGCTGCCCCTCGCGTTCAGGCAATTCTCCCACGCTGCAGGACCCTGGCCCACACTCTGGCTGCACGGAAGGCTTCCCAAGGCTGGCAGGAGAGGGGTCATCCGGGCCAGAGGTGGGCCTGGTGGGGTCTGTGGGCAAAGAACGTTTGTCTGAGGCAATTATGCAGCCCTCCTCCTCCCCTCCCCACAGCCGGTGACCTGTATACCAGTCAGAGTCTCATAGCATCTACGACACCCTTGTCTGAAACACAAGGCTCACCCTCTCAGCTGCTCGCCTTCCCCTCCCCATCAAACTCCTCACACAACACTTTCAGCTCTCATCCCTTCCCCCCATCCCTAACCCACCCCCCACCCCCGCCCCCTGCTTTGTTCGTTTCCCTTCATCACTCTGTGATTCTACTGAAAAGAGTTTTTAAGAAGCCACAGAACTTTACAACCGGAAGGACCTGGAGAAGCCCCCTCTAGTTCAACCCTCTGACCTGGAGAAGCCCCCTCTAGTTCAACCCTCTGACGAGAAAGAAAGCTTGATGAGAACAAAGATTTTTGTTTGCTTTGCTCACATCTGAATCTCCACGCCTAAAATGGTATCTGGCCCAGAGTTGGCACTGAGCAGATATTCGCTGAATAAATGAATCCTCTTTTTGCCCCATGAAAACACCGAGGCTCTACAGAGAAGCAAAGTGACTTGTCCAAGGTCACAGATCGGCAGAGCTGCCACTAGAATCCAGATTGAAGCACCAGTCTGAGCCTCTTCTCGTGATTCCAGAGTTTTTTCATGACACTGATTTGCTTACCTCTTGTTCTGTGCCCCTGACTCCCAACTCCCACCTTGGTGCTAAAAGAAGCTTCCCTTGCCCCTTTTCAACTGCCTCCCCCTTTCTGTCTCTTCAGGAATAGCCCCTACACACATATGCATGCAGGCAGCAGGGGGAGAGGTAAGACATTCCGGTCCCCAGCACCTGAGGAGAACACAACCTTTCCCATCCACAGGCCTTCCTGTCTGCCATACCCCCAACCCTTGGCTTACTCATGGCCATCGTCCCCATCCTGACTCAATCACAAAGCCATTGGTCTAAGACTCTTAATATATAAGCCACTTCAGTTCTCCATTTTATAGGTGACATTGAGATGGACTCCCCGGGGGGGTCTCAAGGCTACCCTTGAACTCCCAGGAAGGAACCACTGGGAAGATCATAGTGGGCTAAGGTGCCATCTTCGTGAGTGAGCCCCTCAGGTGCCCTAGGGTTTGCTAACTTAGGCCCCTAGCCCCACTCTGTGCACCAACACCTTCCCCACCCTCCCTGGGGAAAGGGAAGTCAAGTCAAAGAGGGTGAGGAGTAAGATCCCTAATTTACTTTCCCGGAGCAAGAGAAGAGTTGGAAAGAGATCCAAGGATTCTTCCCACGGCCAAGCAGCAAAAGAAGATGCTTCAGGCTGAACCTCTCCCTACTCCACCTAGCAAGCTCAGCAGAAGGGCAGCTGCAAACACTATGGAGGGAGAAACATGGTGGTGAAGGATGGAGACACCCTGGTGAGGAGGGGAAGGTGCACAGGAGGCAGATGCAGAATGAGGGAGGGCGGGTCTTCTGACAGCCAGACCCCTGCCCCAGCAGCCTGGCCGTGCTCCAGCCTTGCCCCAGCTGTACAATATAGGAAGACCCCAGGTGCACTCCCACCCCCAGGCACTGCCAGCTCAGGCTGGGAACATGCAAAACACAGCAATCCTGAGGACAAGGAAAAGGAGTGAGGGGGGCAGAAAGCAGCTCTGGAGAGAGAGGAGGGGAAGACAGAATCAGACAACTGGGGAGGGCAGAGAGGGAGCAGCCAAAAATTAAATATACACAGCTTGCTGCCTACTGCAAATGGCAGTATGTGCCCTGGTTCCTGTTCCATCACATTCCTCAAGTCTGAATTGGGGAAGAGCACCTATTGCATAAGGCTGTTAGGAGGATAAATGGACGACGTGTCCAAAGCTCCTCCGAGTGCCTGGTGCATAATAAGCATTCGAGATGTGATCGTTGTTGGTATCATCATTATCAGCTAATGTTTATCACCGATCAGTCATCGGTTTGTGTCCGCGGGAGTATGACTATTTCTGGCCTCAAACTAGTTCTTGATTTAACTAACGAAAGGCCGAAAGGCCGCTGTCTCTCAGCACGTCCTAAACTTGCTTAGGAAGACCACTGTTAGTCAAATGAGCAAACATCAACACATCGTTTCACTGTGCGAACCCCTGGAAGAACACCATTTGGATGGACTGACCACCCCTGAGTGCCTAATGAAGACACAGACAAGAATTAAAAGGGGAACCATTCAGCTGGGATGGCTTGCTCCTCAGGGGTAGGCATCAGTCCCACATGAACAGGATCAAATACTTGCACCTCCTCCTTCAACCCCCTTCCTTCGTCCTCTCAGATGCTCTTGCCCAACCACTTCTGGAAAGTGGATGAGTTCGCCTGGCGTTTCCTCGGCTTTAGCAGGCTCTGCAGAAAGGCAATGAGACTGTGCCCGGGAGCCCCACCGCCTGAGCCAGCCTGGCACCCCTCACGGCCTCCTCTTTGCTCACTGTGCAGACAAGTACAGCTCTCAGAGGTCTGTCCTACCTCACCTTCCTCTAGGCTCCACTTCTTACCCAAGGGCCAAAAGAAACCCCATCTGTCACCTCTGTCCCAAAGCACTGTGGCAAGAAGAGCAAGTATTGAACATTACTGAGAAGCCAGAAGAAAATCAAAAGCAGAAAACAGGCAAAGTGTAGGCGTAGCTCAGGTGTCAGAGGAGGGAGTTCTGAACTAGGAGCATTCCTTCCTTGGGAGACTGGGCATACCCTGTGTACCCGGGGTTGGGCCATGTTGTAGGCAGGGACAGGCAGAGAGTACCCAGCTTCTGTCTTTGGAGAGTCCATTTGAGCTCATCCCCTGTTTTCCCACTTGAGGCTTGCCCAGAAAGAGCCCTCGGTCTCCCCCAGAGGAGTCCAGAAGATAGTGACTTCCTAGATCCCTCTCTGGAGGAGCCCTCTCTTACAAGGTAGTCCCACTCTGGCCCTGTGGCCCCTCTTGACCTCAGGGGCAAGAAAGGAGACAGGATGTCAATGTGAGTAATTGGGAAGGTCACAGCTGGCTGGGATGGAGTCAGGGAGAGGGGCCTGCTCGATTTATGGAAAAGTCAGGCCTGATTATCTACCAGCTGCCCAGATCAAAGGGCTGGGGAATCTCTCTCTCCCAATAGAAGCTGTGGTCCATTCAGCGGCCTGGCCCCATTCCTCTCCCCACCCCCACCTCTCGGATCATAGAAGATTGATCCTCTTTGTAAGGGTCACTGGCATTTGAAATATTGGACAACTGTAAAGGGCACAGATGGCAGCCAATCAGAATAGATGTCGGCCAGGGTGTCCGGGGAGTGGAGGGGAGCCAGTGCTCAGGGGGCTAAGGCCAGTGGGTACTTATCAACTGGTAGGAAAGTCTTGTGATATGTTAATGACCTGCACAACTTCTTCCAGCTGCATGCTGGTTCTGTCCAAGGTGAAGGGGACCCAATTCAAAAGAGAGGTCCTAGAGTCAAAGGTTAACCACACCTAGGTTAGAAAGATCCCAGAGGAGACAGGGACTCCCCTTGTCCCCTAATACACTGCTGGCTTGAGCAAGGCCCCTTGGCCTTCTCTTCAAGGGGCCTGTCGCCCTCCTGGGTTTATCTGAGAGAACTAGCCAGGAAGAGGCCGAGTTCCTGCAGCCGTCAGTAAGGAGGGGGGAGGGGGTGGGGCAGCGAGCTGCGCTTCCTCTGACACTGTCCAGACTCATTAAACCTGCCTGGCCAGCACTGTCACCGAGGCTGACAGACCGCCAGCCAGCATCCTTCCCCCCGGGGCCACAGAGCCTGCCCCCCACCCCACAGCAGGTCTCTGGATGGGGAGGGGACAGCAGCCTCCTCGCCCACATGCAGTGACTGCTCCGGAGTGAGCTACAGCCAGGTGCTGTGTTAAGTCCGGAACTGGAAGAAGCTGGGGGACCAGTGCTTTCCACTGCGGAGCTGGTTCCTACTGTGAAGGGCTGAGCGGATTCACAGCTATAGTAAATGCTTTGCAGAACAAGGCTGGGCCTAGGGGTCCCTCTTCGTGGCTCCCTTGGCCTCACCTACCGGAGCCTGAGAGTGCTCTCTGCCCTGTGGGTCATGGTGGCCATCACATCTTGGCGCCAAGGTTGCGGGGTCAGAGAGGTAGGCTCCGGAGGTGCATCTGGGATGCAGCAAAGGCAGAACCAAGGTTAACAGCTACTATTTAAGAAACTTCAACTTCATGCCCAGCCTCATGCCAGGAGCTTACATGCTCTGGAAGCTTCACAATAACAAGATAGGTACTATTATTAAGCCCTAGATACTCGAGCAAATTTAGGCTCAGGAAGAGTTAATAACTTTCCCGAGGTCACCCAGCCAGCTGGTCAGTGAACTGGGATTCTAAGCCAAGTCTCAAGATTCCAGAGCCCCTAGTCTTTCCTCTGCACCACCAGCCTGTCTGGGTGCATGTTCTGAAAGACTCCTTTAAATAAGGGTGGCGTCTGTCTGCTGAAGGTCTTCTCTTCACTGTCTTCCCAATGAGGGGCCCAGTTCTGCCCATATCTGACAACATGTCATGTCAGATCAGATGGCAAAGGAGAGAGCCCCAAGGTTGGGGCGCGGGGTGGGGTGGGGGGGTGGAGAGGCAGGCCAGGCAGACTGGAGTGAAGGGTGGAGTTGGTACTGAGGCTGTGGGAAATCATGAAGGAGTCCCTGTGTCTGTCTGCCTCTGATACATTTGTCTACATCCTGCGCTGCCTGTGGTTGCAAAACTCCCGGAGGACCATTACTTAACTCTGTGTGGGACCGTCCCCAGCAACACTTGTTCTCAGACCATTAATATGTATCGCCATGGTGACGATGAAGAGAACGGTGATTATGATTATGATGACAACGAAATAAAAGAGCCCCAGAACGCCAGTGAGTGGCTAGCATGTAGTAACTGCTAAATAAATGTCACGTGCAAGTGAACTGGACACTTACCTAGTGATGCTGTTGCAACCGTGACAGACCTTAGGGAAGCAGCTGGGTCCAAAGGGCCTGAGCTTGGGAGCTTTCTCTCCAGGGGGGTGGGGGGTGGGGACACAGTGGTGCCAAAGAACCCTGCAAAAGGAGCACGTGGGGTTCAAGCACTGTCCTGCCAGCCAGTCTTGGCAGTTGGGGCTTTGGAGAAAATCCTGTCCTTCCCCAGATCTTGCCCCAAGGGAGCCAACGTATACCGAACAGGAATTGTAGCCACGTGTACGCTGGGAGCTAAGCTTCAAGGACCAAATCAGACTCAGTATGGCAAAGAGGGCATTTCCCCATAGGAGCAGTGGCCCGTGTCCCAGGCCCGGGGGGGATAAGCAACACAGAGTCAAAGAAGACAGGGAGGTCTGATTAGGCCCCTAGCACAGTGCCTGGCACGTAGAAGTGTGCCCTAAGTGTTTGTTGCAACAAAATAAACACTCACCTGGAGAATCGGAAACTCTAGAGGCAGAGCTTGGGGATCGAGTGGGGCCTAGAGGGCTTGGGCCTGAGAAGTTCCGCAGCGGGGACAGAGTAGTGCCGAAGAACCCTGCAAAAGGAGCCCGGGCTGAAGCTTCCTCCTACCTGCCAGGCTGCCCGGCAGGGGCTCTTCTCCAGATGGGGTAGGTACTCACCAAAGGGTCCCAGGCGCCCAGCAATCTCTGCCAGGCTGGCCCGCAGGCTGGGCAGCAGGGGCAGCGTTCGATGCCCGAGCGTGGGGGCTGCGCCTGCTCTCAGTGCCATGTCAAACTTCAGCTCCAGCTCGCTCTGGCGGAGCCTGGGAGCACTGGATGGAGGTGCCGTAGCTGTCAGAGCAGTGTCCCAGGTGACAGTGCCCATCCCGGGCTGATAGGGAGCAGTGGGCCGGTCAGTGGGCCCAGAGAGGGGGAATGTGGACTCTGGAGACTGGGAGGAGGCCCAGGGCGTAGAGCTGTCTTCAGCAGAGCCCCACTCCGGGGGGGAGTTCCCAAGGGAGCCCACCAGCAGTTCCCAAATGGGGTCGGTCCTCAGCCCCCTGGCCACCTCTTCCTCTGGCTCCCGGCTGGGCCCAGGAGAGAGCGGCTGGGTCTCTGTGACAGAGATCCCCCAGGCAGCAGCAGGTCCCCGAAGGTGGAATTTGAAGTTAAGTCCCAGGTTGAGAGACAGCATAGAGGCCTCACTCTGAGGTGGTGGGGTCAAAGTGGTGAGAGGGACACCCGAGACGGAGGAGACAGGCTGGGGGCCCACAGGAACAGCAAGCAGGACCCAGCAGAACAGCCCCAGACAGCCATGCCCTGCCATGGCCCCACCTGGCCTTGGGTGGTGGCCTCAGTGGGCAGGGGGCTCAGTTCTTCAGCACCTTTTGAGCTTGAAGATCCTGGAGAGAGGAGAGGCGCTATGAGCGCTCGCTACCTAGGATCAGATGCCCCAGAGAGAGGTTGCTGATCACAGAGAAGCAGGTGGTGGGGACAGGACGCAAAGGGCTCTGCCCAAGGAGAGTTGCCAGCTCCTCCCTCCATTCAGGCCCAGAACAGATCTCTTCCCTGCGGTTCCCCTTCTCTTCTAGCTAAAGCCCCTCTCCCCAAACCCCTGCTCCCCAACCTGCTCAATCTGGGGGCTGGGGCCTAAAGGCAATCAGCCGCCCTCATCCTCCCTGATAGCTGAGGGGGGGCACTCAGACTTCCCAACTCAGATCCTTTCCCTCCCTCTCTTCTGTCTCGCCTCCTGTCCTCCCTCAGATATTTATTGAGGCCTACTACGTGCCAAGCACCCTTCTGCTAGTACAACTGTGAGCAAGCAACACTCATGGAGAAGCCTCACGCTGCTCCCACCTCCCCACCCTGGGCTCCAACCTGAGATGTTGGCACCCTCTCTCACTCAGACCCCAAGGAACACAGGGCCCTGGGAGGGGCAAAGCGCAGAGCCCAGCGATCAGGCTGAGGTGGAGAAGGCAGCCAGGCTCCCGCCAGAGAGGCAGGGTGCCCTGGTCTGGCAGAAGCTGTCCCTTCGGCCTTTCTCCTCTTTCTTGGGGCTTGGCCTGCTCCCTTCCCCTTAACCCTAGAAGTATTTGGGGGGAGGGGCAGCTTGGCCAGCTCCGGCTTCCCGGGGAAGATGGCCAGGCAGGCAAGCCCCGCAAGGGGCTGCTGCAGCCGCGTCCTACCTCCTCCCTGAATACCCCCTCCATGAACACACATCTGGTGGGGGAAGGGGAGGGTGAGCCAGGGATACACGTGCACCCGGCCCCCTTACATCACACACAGCCACACCTAGCACCCGTGACACACTCACCCTTCACACACCCCTGCACACACACGTGTGCACACACCCACATCCGATTCTGCCAAGCCCCCTCCCTCTTAACACGGGTTCAGACCCAAGCTCTGTGAGCTCCCAGCCTCCTCTCTCTCTCTCTCTCCCTCTCTCTCTCTCTCTCACACACACACACACACGCACACACACGCCTCTCACAGACACGCACAGTGTATACAGTCACACAGAGAGGCACACACACCCCTACACACACATTCACACACTCCGTGCAGACACATCACACACCTTCGTCCCCCTACACACCCACCGCCCCTCGAAGGCTCGCTCGCTCTCTCGCTCACGCTGCTCTCGCCCTCTCTCTCCCCCTGCCCGGACCCGCCGACCTGTTCCTCTCGCTCCCTCCCGCAGGCGGGTCTCCTCTGCCAAGTCCCCCGAGAACCGGAGGTCGCGGCGGCCCAGGCGCCCAGCTGGACAACGCTCCGCCGAGTCTCGCCCGTTCTCTCGGTCGCGCCCGACGCCCCCTCGGCGAGTCCCGGCGACCGCGGCTACGCCGCCACACTGCCCCCGGTCCGGCTCGGCCCTGCCGGCGACCCGCAGCGCGGTCCCCCGCGGCCGGCCCGGTCCGGCCCTGCGCCCCGCGCTCCCTCCCCGCGGCGCCGCCTCCTGGCTGCGAGCCCCCCGCTCCCCGGCAGAGCCGCCCGCGCCGGGCTCCGCGGCAGCCGCGCTCTGACCGCCCTCCCTCCCTCCGCCAGCTTCCCTCGATCCCGCCCCTCCCTCCCTCTCCCCTCCCCCTCCCCCTCCCCCCCTCCCACCCGCGGCCCGCCCCCTACCCCGGCCGGCAGGCGGGCGCGCACCGCAGCGCCCAGCGCCGCCGCCTCTGTGCCCGACGCCCCGACGCGCGCTCATTCACCCGGCGCCGCCAATCGGCCGCGGCGAGCGCGGGAGCCTCGCTCTCGGCCCGGCGCCGGCCGCCGCACACTCCCTGGGCGGCCCAGCACACACATCCGCACGCCCTCCTTCCCCGGGAAACACAGCCTTGGGCCGAAGCCCCGCGCGCGCACACGCGTGCACACACACACACACACACACACACACACACACACACATGCGCGCGCGCGCGTACGCGGCAGCCTGCCCCAGGACGGCACCCGGGGCCGGAAGAACCACGGCGTTTGTTCAGCCGTGAGTAGAAGTGTAATATCTCATTAGTCCTCACCACAATCCTCTGGGTGTCCCCATTTCACAGATCGGTAAATTAAGGCTCAGCAAAGTACCGAATTTGCCCAAGATTACACAGCTTGTCAGGGACCTCGTACCCAGTCTCTCTGCTGCCCTCTCTACAACCTGGTTGGTGGCTTTGGACAGTTGTACCGCTACGCGGGAGTGCCGGCAACACTTCACAGGTGAACTGCAGGATGTCAATCAGTGTGTACCCTTTTTTTTAAAAAACTGATCTCCCCCCAAATACTCAAGAGTTTCAGAAATGTATGCCAGCAAGAATGCTGAGCCTAAACTGCATGTGAGGCGTGGATTATAACTTTTTTCCGGCAAGAGATGAAAGGAGAACAGTGAAGTCAAGAGTGTGCAGCTTCAGGAATGTGAAAGCCCAGGCCAAGGCCAACCCAGTGTTGAAGATGACAAATGAGCAGAGTGGTCGCTGTGGATACTTTATGGACCCTATTATACTGTCCCAGCGACTGATTTAAGTAGTTCCAGCTCTTCTGTTTGTATTATCTTGGGTCTCTAAATCCCTCCAAGTGTTCCTCCAAAAATGCTAGTATTTAGGGGCGCCCGCTGGCTCTGCCGGGAGAGCATGCGGCTCTTGCTCTCGGGGTTGTGAGTTTGAGCCCCACGTTGGGTGTGGAGATGACTTGAAAATAAAATATTTTAAAAATGCTGAAACAAAATAAAAATAAATACTGGTATTTAAAAGTATCAAGAGAACATAAAACAGGGGGCTCCTTGCAACCCATAAAGCTGTCCTTCAAAATCCAGACATCCCGTTGTGTTCCAAGCATTTGTGCTGGATGCTTTAAGAATATCCTCACTTATTCCTTATCACAAGCCAGAGAGAGAAAAATTATTGTCACTGTGCTATGGCCTTGGATGTGACCCTGACCCCTTTTCCATCTCCCCCTCCCCTGCTGCACTGTAAGTTTGGGGAGGGGCTGCTGAAAGAGTTACCTAGGGCAGGTTCTGTCTCAGTCGCAGAGATCTCACATAGAGAGCTCACATAGTCATAAAGAGCTCACATAGAGAGATGCCCGGGTTAGGTGCTCAATGAATATTAGATGAGTAAATAACAAACAAATGAATAATTCTGGGGTCCTTTGGACCATGGGTTGTGTTTCGGAAAGGCACCTAGGGCTCACCTTCTCATCACAGAATCCCTTCAATTGGTGTAAGATAAAATCAGGCAACCCACGGATCCCTTTTCCAGGGGATGCCTACGATGAAGGCTGGTATTTCTTCTGGGTCGCTAAACATAACATTGCGAAGGGCATTCCCTGGATGCATCCTCTGGGATCGCTATAGGATCCCTGTTTTAGTAGGGATCCTCCCCCCAAGCCCTTTAGGGGCTGCCTGAAGGCTGCATACTGGGATCCAGCCTCTAGTTTTCTCTCATATACTTAATAAAAGTTATCCTGCTAGAGACACTTCCCTTGAATCCTCCTCATAGAAGGGCTCATTTCCTGCTAATCGTGTTCACTTAAAGACTTCTAAATGGAAAGACAGAAATAAACACACCCCAGAACATTAAAACAGCAATCTTCCATGACCAAGTAGGGTTATTCCCAGGAATTATATTTTAAAAAATATATTGAAAAGGGAAGTTAGGGTTTTGGGTTAAGATGGTGATTAAATGCATATATCTAATTTCACTCCCTCCCAAAACCCCACTAAAATTTCAATAAAGAAATTTTTATATCAAGAGATAAACCCTGAAGGGTGGAGAGAACAGGAAAACAGACAACAGCCACAGAATATTTGAAGCAGGATGGCAGACAGCCATGCGGTTACTGACTTATCAGCCCTGAGGAAAAAGACATCTCAACTGGCAGTGGGGAAAATGGAGCCAACTTGATTTACATTGCAAGGTTCTCAGAAGGCACACAAACTCCCAACCAAGGTCCCTCTGGAACTGTGGAAGAGTTTGCTAAAATAAAGGCCATGGTGAAAAGCAGTTAAATCCCTAGATTTCTTCCCTAACTCCAAGCCAGGGGACAAGTCCCTCCCCATCCCAGCCATGGTCTGGAAGATTTTCCTCTGAGGATGGTAAGATAGAGAGGGTAATTGGGGGCGCCTAGGTGGCTCAGTCAGTTAAGCGTCCGCCTTCAGTTCATGGCACGATCTCACAGTTCATGAGTTCGAGCCCCGCATTGGGCTCTCTGCTGTCAGCACAGAGCCAGCTTCAGATCCTCTGTCTCCCTCTCACTCTACCCCTCTGCAGCTCTCTCTCTCTCTCCCAAAAATAAACATTAAAACATTAAAAAAAAAAAAAAGAGCGTATCTGGATTGGAGAAGCTTCAAATGCAGTTGTGAACAGAGATACCATACTGAAAATACTAAAAACAAGGGGATTAAGTGACCATGTCCTATGGCACAGAACCCTAGCCTTCTACTGTTGGGGTCCCAAAGTGCTCGGAGTAGGACCTTTGCTGTTTAGGCAGGAAACTGGAAGATTCTACTCTGGGGTATTTCACCAGCCCTAGAGGGAAGACCTAAAGATACTAACATAGAGGTTTCCCCCCAAGCAACCCAGCTGTGTCACCCTACAGTGGCAAATCCAGCCTGTGAGTTGGCTCAGAGTTTTTGACTAGCCCTCTAGCCCTCCACAACCTTAATCGTGGCCAAACATTCCCAGACATGCAGGAAATTTTCTAATGCAAAGAGAGAGACAAAACAAACAATAAGAGAAGTAACTTGCAGGAAACAGGTTATACAGAGAGAAGAAAGGGTCCAAAAAGCCCATTTTTAATATCCCTAGAGAGATAAGACAAGGTAGTACATCTATGAAACAAGAACAATATGCTATACAAAGGAACACCCAGAATATAGCAAGAGCAACAATTGTGTCTCGAAAAATAAAATCATGACAGCAGAAACAAAACGTCAGTAGAAAGATAGGAACATAAAGTTGACTAAATCTCCCTAGAAACCAAGCAAGCATACTAAGAAAATAAAACAAAAGAGTAAAACATTACAGGACAATTGCAGGAGTTCAACATCAAAATAACAGAAGCTCCAATAAGAAAAAAGAAAGGTGAGGGGGTGGTGCCTGGGTGGCTCAGTCATTTAAACATCTGACTCTTGATTTTGGCTGGGGTCATGATTTCGCAGTTCTTGAGTTCAAGCCCTGCGGAGGGCTCTGCTCTGTGAAGCCTGCTTGGGATTCTCTCTCCTTCTCTCTGCCCCTCCCCCCACTTGCACTGTCTCTGTCTCTGTCAAAAATAAATAAACTTTTTTTTATTTTATTTTTTTTAATTTTTTTTCAACATTTTTATTTATTTTTGGGACAGAGAGAGACAGAGCATGAACGGGGGAGGGGCAGAGAGAGAGGGAGACACAGAATCGGAAACAGGCTCCAGGCTCTGAGTCATCAGCCCAGAGCCCGACGCGGGGCTCGAACTCACGGACCGCGAGATCGTGACCTGGCTGAAGTCGGACGCTTAACCGACTGCGCCACCCAGGCGCCCCAATAAACTTTTTTTTTAAAAAGGAAAAAAACAAGGGGCGCCTGGGTGGCTCGGTCGGTTAAGCTCCTGACTTGAGCTCAGGTCTTGATCTCACGGCCCGTGAGTTTGAGCCCCACGTCAGGCTCTGTGCTGACAGCTCAGAGCCTGGAGCCTGTTTCCGATTCTGTGTCTCCCTCTCTCTCTGCCCCTCCCCTGTTCATGCTCTGTCTCTCTCTGCCTCAAAAATAAATAAATGTTAAAAAAATTTTAAAAAAAAAAAGGAAAAAACAACCCAGGAAAATGGAAGAGAAGATATTCCTCAATGAACTAATTTGAGGAAATTTTCCAGAACAGAAGGACGTGAGTTGCCAGGTCATTAAAGGTGTGTCCACTAAGACCCAACACTACAGATGGAAATAAACTCCCACCAAGGCAAATTAAAGAGAAGCATCTAGAAACTTCCAAAACAAAGTAACATACAAAGGATTAGATACCAGAAAGGCTTTGGATTTCTCAACAGCAATGCTAGAACTTAGGGTGACCTTGCCCACTGACATTTCCAGAAAAGGTTCTGGTAAACTCTCAGAGAAGCCAAAGCCACACCAAGAACCAGAGGCTCTGCTCGGCATCCCTCTTCCTGGAAGTCTCCACCTAGTACAAAACCATCCTGTCCTTTACCAGCTAGGTCATTCTTGCTTCTCGGCATTTTTTTAGGAATACGCACAAACGTGGTGAAGGCATAAACGAAAGCTGCGTGGGGCAGCCCTCCCCTAGGAGGTCAGAGCTTCTTCCCGGGCGTCCAGAAGGCCAGTGCCTGCAGGTGACTGCCGGCTCTCTCCAGGAGACGCGAAGAATGTAGAAGTGAATGGAAGGAACAGCGGTGAAGGGAAGGAGGCCTGAGGAACAGAGATGGGGACCAAGGGGTCCTACCCTGCTCTGGTCCCCATCCTTCTTTCCTCCTGCCACCGGCTCCTAGGCTAGGGGAGCTGAGGCAGGCTGGCAGAGGGTCCCTCCAGTGAGTTCCTGCATTTCATCTCTTTGTGTCTTTAGCTCTTGGGGATTAGGGTGGAGAGGGCAGGGGTCAGGGAGGTCTGCTGCACACATTATGTTGTAATTTAAAAAAAAAAAAAAGAAAGAAAGAAAGAGAGGACCGGTGCTTTAATCTTTTGACAAGGACAGCTGCTCCCAGGAGTCTGCTTGGTGGGTCTCTATCTCCTTGTTTCTGCAGCCCTTAGACTTAACTCAACCTTACTGTGCTCCAGTGTATCAGATTCCTCATTTGTAAAATGGCGATAATAGTAGCCCTTCCCTCACAGAGTCACTGAGACCACTAAGTGAGTTAGTATCTATGAAGTGCTTTGAACACAGATGTACCGTAGAAGCGTTTGCTGCCGTGTTACTATGGTGTTAGGGTTCCAGGAGTGACAAATAAAGCCGCTGGGTGGGGGGGCTAGGGGAGGGGGATGGAGGCGGAGAAGTCTGGGGGCAGGGGACCGAAGAGATCGCGGGGTGATGGGGAAACAGGGGCAGCGGGGACAAGGGGGAGATGAAGGTGTCTGGGGGAGGAGGATTCCTACCAGGGGATGGGCCACAAGGGCCGCACTAGCCAGCAGGTAGAGGTAAAGAGGCTGTGGCTGGGAGGAGCTGTGATACCATCTGTAAGCTTGATCTGTTTAAGTTTTATAGGGCAGAGTAGGCCCCAGGGAAAAGTGTCCTGATTCTCACATCCCTGTGAAAAAGCACACGCCCTGCTTAGAGCAGAGGTCCCCTACTCTGGACCACCCAGGCGCAGGATGGGGGGTGGTGCTGAGCGGACAGGTCCATGGCCGAGCTGGGGGCTCAGCGGCAAGCCCCTCCTCCCACACATGTGGGGGGGGGGCGGGCAGACTCAGCCAGGCTTTGGTGTTGGACAGCCTGAAGCCTTCCCACAACTGCCAGGGGGACTCAGCTGTTTCCCCCGCAGCAGGGGGAGCGGCCACCCTGAGCCCCTGCTGCCCGTGACCCTCCCCCTTCCCTGGTTGTGTCCCCATCCTTCGCGGGCTCGGAGGACAGAGAGGAACAGCCGAGGGGCCTGTGGGGTGGGGGTGGAGGGCGCTGGAGGCCACACCAGAGCCGCTACGTTGGCACCCACGTGAGGCCCGGTGAGGGTGCCGCGGGAGGGGGGCACCCCCTTCCAGCAGAAGAGAAGCCAGCAGCCCCAGCACAGGCCCCCTGCGCTAGCTCTCCTCAGCGGGCTTCCCTCACCCCTGCCGCCGGCGAGGGCTGGGAAGGAACCTTAAAGCAATCTCTGTTCCTCATCTCAGCCCTCCTCCCTGCTTCCTGAGACGCGATGCCTTGGTTATGTAAATGGCAGGATGACCAAATGGCAAAGTTGATGCTGGGGACACTCAAAAACCCACCTCGCCTCCCAGAGGGCCTGGGCTGGGCAGGGAATGAGGGAGGGGACGTTCTCTGTGTCTGGGCTGCTGGGAGAGAAGAGAGGAACCCTTCTGGACACCTTCCGGTCCTTTCTCTCCCTCACCCGCCCCTCCTATCCTCTCTCCTGGGCAGGGAGCGGGGAGTTCGCTACCAGGGTGCAGACTGTGGGTACAGAGGCTTGTGTTCTACCTGTGTCTGCCCTCTGCGCCCTGCGCCCACCACGGGCATAGCCCCTGATCGGCTGCCTGCGGGAACTCCTCGGGAGAACCTTTCCAGGAAGAAGGGCACAGGTGAAGGGGACAAACCGGAAACACTATTGCTTCGGGCTATTGGAGCAGATTGCTTAAAACACACTTCTGATCTTACAAGGTGAAAGCAACCGTTCCTCGAATTCTATCCTCAATTCTGACACCCTAACGAGGATGTGTCTGAATCAGTCTCACTCGGGAACCAGAAGACCCGTGTTCCGGTCCTGTCTTGGGCAGAGCTGTGAAGAATGTTCCATGGCTTCTCTCAGGACTGGGCCACTGCTGATAGGAGGGTGAGGTCATGTGTGCAAAGGGCGATGGCAGGAAGAGCTTGGAGGACGGGGCCACTGGGAGGCCTGGAAGGTGATAAGGGGACCCAGAGGTGAGGAGAGCCTGCTTCATTCTTCCTGGTCCCCCTGAGGAAGGCTGTGCTCCTCCCCAAAAGGACCAGACTGCTAAGAGTAAGGAAGCTCCTCACAGGCATTGTGTGCGTAGGAGGCAGGGTGGGGGGTGACATGGGAGGGAGGGCAGACAATGATATATTCTAAGAACTCAGAAGCATTGAATCATTGAAAGGATGCAGGGGAGAAGGGGATAAAGGTGGCTGCTCTAGAGCCATGCTAATTCAGGGTGCTCCATTGACCAGCCCCTCTTCCCAGCACGTCCTCACAGCCTCTCCGCCCCCACCCCCCTGCCGCCATGGCCCCTGGTGCTGAGTGAACTCTGGTAACAGGCTGGTTCAGAGAAGGAAGCCCAGAAAAGGGGGCTGGGGGCAGACCCTAGAGCAGGATTTCTTGATCCTTAGAAATCGAGCCCCTTCTGAGAATCTAGTGGAAATTCTGCTCCCTCTGCCCAGAAAAATGAACAGACACACAATCTTGGCACACACAGCAGGGGGGTCATAGGTCCTCCGGAGCCCATCCCTGAACCCCAGTCCACAAATCCGATCTTTCCTTCTGTCTCAGCATTGCCCAGGTACTTATTCCTCAGTGCCCCACGCCAGGGCCCCAAGGGCAGAGACACAACCCCTGCCTCAGGGAGCTTGCAGGCCAGATCAGGATGCAAACCCCAGGGACTTGGAGCCCAAGCAGAGGGCTTCCTGGAGGAGGCGCTCGTTTCCAGGCTGAGGAGACAGCCTTGGGATCACAGCAAACCCACAGGCTCCGGAGTTAGTCAGGCCCTTCATCTGTAGAGTGGGGACCTACGCCCACCTCACAGGGATGGTGAGAGATAATATTGATGGTGTTTAGCATGGGGTAGAACGAGGCTCATCATAAACGTGCTGTAAATACTCCCTCAGCTGGGGAGGAAGTGAGCATCCTGGCTAGGTGTGGAAAGTTGAATAACGGCCCTCCAAAGATGTCCACATCCTAATCTCTAGGATCTGTGAAGATGTCACCTTACGTGGCAAAAGGGACTTTGCAGGCGGGACTATGTTAAGGGTTGGAGGTGGGAGATTATCCCGGATTATCCTAGTGGGCCCAATGGAATCATAAGAATCCTTAGAAGAGGGAAACAGGAGGGTCAGAGTCAGCGCAGATGGGAAAATGGAAGCAAAGGTCAGACAGACGATGAGCGGCTGCTTTGAAGCTGGAGGAAGTTGCCACGAGCCAAAGAATTCAGGCAGCCTCTAGAAGGTGGACAAGACAAGATAAAGGGGTGTCCTCTCAAGCCCCTAGAAGGAGCACTGCCTGGAGGGTCTATTTTCGATTTCCAACCCCCACAAATATAAGATGATAAATCTGCGTCGTTCTGAGCTAAGTTTGTGGTAATTTGTTACAGCAGCAACAGTAAACTAATACGCTAAGCCTTGCCAGAAGAGGCCAGGGCCCGCTGGGGAGAAGTTACGGCACAAAGGGAGTTCGGAGGGGAGTTTCTGCAGCTGGGCAGGGCGAGGAGTGAGCCTGTGATGGGAGGGGAGGGCCGGGCATGGAGTGCTCAGCCTGTGATCTCACCCTTGGCCAGCCACAGCTGCCCTGGCATCCGGACGCCTGTCAGCCTGGGGTTACATGCCTCACTGGGCCAGAAAGGGATCCCTGTGTAGCCAGGCCCCAGGCAAGGGTGGGGGTGTGGCAGAGAAGGCTGGTGCCAGGGGAGGGAGCCCAATCAGCCCTGGGGCTGCAGAGGCCACACGAGTGGAGGGAGGAGGCCAGCAGGGGCTGGCGAGGTGCCCTGTCACCCAGGGCCCCACCAGCTCGGTCCTGCTCTGCTTCTCTCCTGAGGGGCATGAGCATTCCCTTCCTCTCTCCTTTTTCCTCCTTCATCCCTGGGGTCTCCTGGGCTCCCCCCGGGAGAGAGGGAGGGGTAGGGAATTTGGGGCTAGGCAGCAAATGGTTGGGTCACAACTGGCTCAGTGGCGGACTAGCTGGGCGACCTTGGGCAAATCACTTGGCCTCTCTGAGCCTCCTTTCTCCTCCAGAAATGAGGATGAAAATAAGACATTAATTATTTTTGTATTAAATGACCCCATGCATGAAAACACAGTCCCCAGCATAGAGTAAACCCTATCTTTGCCTCCTCTGCTTGCTGGCCTCAGTGACGTATGTTAGGTGAGGAATGTTTTACAGTTTCTTTCGTTCTATTCAAACAAGTATGGATGAGCAACACCGTTTTTGATGAGGAAGACATACAAGGGAAAACAGACTATCTGCCCATAAACGGAGAGCGCGCGATGTGTTACGGAAAACAACGAGGCAGGGAAAGGAAGTGCCAGGGATTGAGGTAGGGGAGTGGTTTGCAGTTTTGTGCAGGGGCCAGGGAAGGTCTGTCTAACCAGGTGCTGCTGGAGCGGAGACCTGAGGGCAGTGGAGGAGTGAGCCGCGTGGGCATCTGGGGGAAGCAGAGGGAACAGGCCTGGTGGGAGCACTGGAGGACAGCAAGGAGGCCAGTGTGGTTAGGACAGAGCTGGCGAAGGGAAACAGATAGACAACAAGGTCTGACGTAGCGGGGCTAGGTGGTGAAGGGCCTTGTAGGCCACGGTAAAGACTGGATTTTACTTTTACTCCAGGGAAGCCACTGGAGGGTTTGGAGCAGAAAATGATATGCTTCGGCTTACGTTTTAGTTATTTTTTATTAAAATTTTTTTTTCAACGTTTTTTATTTATTTTTGGGACAGAGAGAGACAGAGCGTGAACGGGGGAGGAGCAGAGAGAGAGGGAGACACAGAATCGGAAACAGGCTCCAGGCTCTGAGCCATCAGCCCAGAGCCCGACGCGGGGCTCGAACTCACGGACCACGAGATCGTGACCTGGCTGAAGTCGGACGCTTAACCGACTGCACCACCCAGGCGCCCCTTAGTTATTTTTTAAAAAGAGTTTTGTTATTTATTTGTTTATGTTTGGAGAAAGTGAGAGCAGGGGAGAGGCAGAGAGAGAGAGAGGGAAAGAGAGAATCCCAAGCAGGCTCTGCACCAGCAGCCTGGAGCCTGACGTGGGGCCCAACCCCCCGAAACCGTCAGATCGTGACCTGAGACGAAACCAAAAGGGGGACCCTCAACCGAGCCCCCCCGGCGCCCCTGCTCCGGCTAACATTTTAAAAGAACCACCTTGGTTGTGCTGTGAGAAGGTTCTAGTTGGGAAGCAACCCGGGGGCGGAGGGGTAAGAAGCCCGAGCTCCCTGCAGTAACCGATGCAAGAGATGATCGTGGCCCAGACCAACCGTTGCTGGGGGGGAGACTGGAAGAAGCAACCAGACTGACGACACATTGATGGAGTCTCGCCGACGGGATTTGCTGATGGATTTAACACAAAATGTGAGAGAAAGGGGAGTCAAGGGTGGGTCCGGGATTTTTTGTTTTCGTTTTATCAGAGCAACGAGAAGGACGGAACTGATATTTTTTGACACGGGGTAGCTTTAAGGGGGACCAGGTCTGGGACGATGGTGGGGAAGTGTGATGGTTAATTTTACGGGCCAACCTCACTGGGCCACAGGGTGCCCAGAGAGTTGGTCACACACTATTCTGGGTGTGTCTGTGAGGGTGTTTCTGGGTGAGATTAACTTTTGAATCCGTAGACTGAGTAAAGCACATTTTCCTCCCCAATGTGAGTGGGCCTCATCCAATCCATTGAAGGTCTGAATAGAACAAAAAGGCTGAGTAAGAGAGAATTTGCTCTCTCTGCCTGCCTGACTGTCTTCGAGCTGGGACACTGGTCTTCTCCGGCTTTGGGACGTAGACTCGGACTGGGTTGCCCTCCTGGTTGTCAGAAGTAAATGTTTGCGGTTATGTTCCGCGTGAGATCCTACTTAATATCTCATGGAGACGTGGAGCAAGCCGGTAAGTGAGATCGTGAGGGAGTGAGAGTAGATTAGATCTTTGGACTGGATTTGAATCCTCCAAATCTGTCCCTTGACCCAGTTCAAGCCGGCCTTCTCTACACAACTGCTGAAACGGAAACCTTTCCTGCACTGTCCGGGGCCCCAGCCGCATCCTTGGAGAGCACTCCTGTCCTTGGTTTCTCTAGAAAGTTCACATAAGCTCCAGAATTCCTAACCCCCCTCCCCTCCAACTCTGTGGTCCTCCAACAGAGGGGAGCCTCACTGCAAGGTCAGGGGTGAGCGGAGGGGGTGCCCCACCCAGGCCAGGCAAAGGGGGGTCGCACTGCAAGGGGCAGATTCATCTTTGGCTCTCTTCATCCACGCCTAGTGCTCCTGGTCCCCCAGCAGGCCTCACCCCCAAGCCCCTCACACCAGCTTCCCTTAGGGGCTGGGACACCACACCCACCAGGAGGGAGGGTGGAATGGATGGCAGGATGTCCAGGCAGGCCCAGCTTCCTAACTGAGCTCACCTCTTATCATTTGGTGACTTGGGAAGTCACTGTCTCTCTGAGCCTCATTTTCCCCGTCCACAATAAAGGCCTATGTGCTGCTCCTGCCTTATGGGATTGCTGAGAATAAGATGCACCTACCACAGTGACTGGTGCTTGGTAATAAACCGCCGTGGAAAGCAGGTCTTTTAGACTCTGTTACCCACTCCCAGCCGGCTTCTCTCCTTTCGGAGTGATTATTTTACTCCTGTGTTCCTCCTGTCCTTCAGAAGCCAAATTTTACCACGGACATGGGCAACCAGGGAATGGTTGCCAAGGGCAGGGCTTTGGGAAAGGCTGCCTGTTGCCTAGGAAACTGCCCCACTCCAGGGTCCCTGGGGTTGCCCAGGTCGATGGGTACTGGCGCCACCTGCTGGATTCAGTGCCACACTGCTCTTAAAGCACTCGACCGAGGGATTCCCTTCTTCCGCAAGCAGGGAAGGCGCTCTGCCCCTGCTCTCCTCCCCCCAGTATCTCCACCATGAAAAGTCCGTCCCTCCTTTGCGTCCCTGGATATTCCCAGAGACCAGAGGCACAGAAAGGAGTTAGAAGCACCGTGGACCATGGGAGGGGTGGAAGCAGCATCCTTCCCCACAGAGAAGGCCCGAGGGCTGATTCCCCGTAGTGTCGGATCCAAATGAAGTTCCTCCCCTTAATTGATTTCCGGGAGCCTGGAACATATTTCGTTCCCCACTAGCCTTTCCACAGGGAAAGAGCAGCAGGGAGGGAGAGGTTAAAGTTGGGGGTGGGAAAGTGACGTGCAGGGTCATGGCAAGGTCCCTACACAACAACAGCTTCTGGCTCCCTCTTCCTTCCCAGCCGCTCTACCCCTGGTGACCTTCGTCCTGATTTCCCTTTTCTGGAGAACCTTCCCACCCACCTTGCCAGCTTGTCAGAGGAGACCCCTGTGGCTTCAGACCAAGCCCAGGGGGCAGAAGAGAAGCAGAAACCTGCTCTGAGAGACCAAGTCTGCTGAGTTGGATGCAGGCAGCCCCTGATGCACATTTGCCCTGATGTGTGGGGTCAAAACACAGGAGGCTGTTGGCTGCGGTGGGGGTGGGGGGATCTTCCATCACGAGTAGAGAAACTAAGGCACCCAGAGAGGGAAAGGCTGATCTCTACGTGTGCCAGGCTAGTACTGCACCCTGTTACCATACCATTCCTCCTCCCCGACACTAGCTGGGATGCGGGGTACAGCTCACTTGGGAGCCAGACACCCTGGCTCTCAGCCCAGAGACTACTGTTGCCAGTGGGCTTAAGAGGGGGTGGGGCAGGAGGTTGGGACCAAGGGTCTTGGGTCCCCAACCCTATCTTCCCTGCATATCTGAGCTGGAAGTAAGGGAAAGGAGGCTGGTGAAGGTGACCCCGACACCCTGCAGGTGAGGGGCCCTGTCCTGAGGACAACAGGTACAGGAAGCGGGGTTTTGGAGCTGGGACCTGGTAGGTGTTGCCCGGGGTTGCATGCTTTGACCCTGGCTCTGCCTCTGACCAGACACCCTGCTCAGCTGGAGGTGGAGGGTCGCTGGGGGAAGGGCATGAGGTGGAAAGAACTGGCCCCCTAGCCCCAATAAGGGAGGGGTCTATGTGAAAAGTGGGAGGGGACACAGATCCGGAGAGGTTGGGGTCAGAGCCTGGCTCTTACAAGCTAGGAGGAGTCCTGACGGAACAAAAAGCTTTAGTGTGAGGGTGGAGGGAGGAGCTGCCTCTCCCCCCATGGCTCATCCCTCTTCCTCTCTAGACCCCACTCCTGATGTGAGGAGATGGGACGGAGGGGGAATTGAGGGTAGCTGGGTCGTGCATAGCTGGGGTGCTGACCCCTCTCCAGGTTGGCTGCCTACCCACTTCCTGATTGGCACTAGAACCACAGAAGCTCAAAGAACCCTCAGAGGGCTAGCCTGGCCCCTCCCGAGCTGCCAGGTCAAGCCATCTGAGCGCCCTTGCTCTCAGCCTGCAGATGTGGGGGGGGGGGGGGGGGGAGGGGAAGGTGGGGCCAGAGTCAAGGGCCACTGGCCACCTCTCCATCTGTCCTCCAGGGTGGGCCACCCATGGCTGCGCTGCTACCCACCAACTCTCTGACTCCATTCCCCTGTAGTGCAAGCCGTGCCTCCCAGGGTCCCCCGGGCTTCTGCCAACTGTGTCCGCTCCTGCCCTGGCTAGACCAAGTACCTGCAGCTCTCCCTGGCCCGTGGCTTTGATGTGCTGGCCACGGAGAGTGTGCCGAGCCACCTCCTGTGGGTAGCAGGGCAGGCTGCCTGGGGGCTGGCGTTGTTGGGGGGGACTGGGACGCTGGCCGGCTGCCTGCTGGTGGTGCACGCCCTCTCCCTGCGTGGCTAAACCCCCGTGCAGATGCTGCGACCCGCGAGCCAGGACCTGGGGCGCCGGAGCAGCGTGGCCTGGTGCCTGCGTGACCACACCTTCCATAGCCTGGTGGCAGCCAGCCTGGACTACATGGATAGGCGAGTGTGCCTGGGTGAGGGTGAGGGGGTGCCTGGGCCACCCGCACCAGGCGGGAACAAGTGGACACGTTCTGCTGACCCTGGGGTCTATGACCTGCATCTGTCCCAAATGTGGCTCTGGACTGCCTCTGAATGTCCATCTGATGTGGCCTTCCTACCCAGAGCGACTGTGCTTTTGTCCCAGCCGGGGCCTCCCCTACTGTGGCCGAATTATACAACCCAGAGCGAGCGTGTTGTCTGGGGCCAGCCCGGCGCGCGTTCGTCTCCAGCCTCCATTCCTTCGGGGAGCGTGAGGGCAAGTAGGACGCGGGAAGCCGGATTTACTGAGCACCGCAACCTTCCGTGCACTTCTCGCATCATCCCTGCAGCGCGGGCATGAGGTAGACGCTATGCTGTGTCATCTGAAACTCTTCTTTGGCAAGTCTCAGAAATCGCGTAATTGGATTCCCAGATTTCCTCAACAGTGATTCGCTAACTTGGGTCTTGTCAGAATCACCGGGGCCCAGAGGCCCAGAAAGCATCCTGCTTCAGTGAGCCTGGGCTCGTTTTATTTTTAGTTCCCCGGGGGATTCTGACACACACCGAATTTAAGGACCATTGTGCTTGAACTTCCTCTAGAAGAGCCAAATTAAGGCTAACATACCTCAAGTAATGCAAAGGTCATTATTACAAGGTAACCCATTGTATTGGTCAGCTCTAATGGACCCCTTAGGTCTAGCTCAAAAGGAAAATGCTCCCTTTGAACCACTCACACCCTTGATGCTGAGCGGCTCTGTATTTCTCCAAAAACCCTTAGATCTTATCCATCTCCGTTGCCGGTCAAGCTGATTGTTATACGGTTTTTGTAAAGCAATGTGCGAGACAAGCTATGAAACATGGCCTCGTTGTGGTCCATCCCTTCTCGGTTTTTACCGTCCCCTGGTATCCGCGCATCCTTCTCCCACCGAGCTGTGTCACCTCGGACTCTGAGGTGCTCACTGAGGCCGCAGACGCCAGGGTGCAAGGCCTCCAGGGACGCTGAATGACCCAGTCACTTTGCAACAGCCCCTGGAGCAGTCAGTGAACTAGCTCTGAACCTACCCAACGGTCCTGCCTTCCAGGTCTTCCCTTCTCATCCCTGAAGATGCCACAAAACTGGAAAATGCCACAGTGGAAGGCTGGCCCCAGCCCAAGGGGCTCTTTCAGGAAGGGCCTGGGAGAGGGTAGGTACTGGCATGGCATGCCAAGAGTAGCCTGAGGCAAGCCCCCCACCCCCAGCAGTCACGGGGATGTTTCCGGCTGTTCTCCACCCACAAACTAGCGCCTCCTACAGCCTTTGCTCATTCCTGCCACTGGAGCATTGAGGCCATCTTCTTTGCTCCTGCTCCTGAGTGATGTCTGCACCTTGCTGGCACAGCTGTGGGCCCAATGACCAGCCATAACAACAGAGGCAGAGGAAGGCAATGTGAATGTCCCAGGACCCCCAACCCTAGGGATATTCAGCAGCCCGTGTGTCCCTGCTGTCCCCATCAGGAGGGGTTTGAGGCTAGGACACGGGTCCTGAGCAGCAGACGAACAGTGGGAGCTAACCCACTCTACCTGGTACCCCATGTGTCTCAGCTGGTGACACTGCAGGCCCTGGGCTCAGCGGTCAGGGCCACGGCCGTGCTCTACTTCTGCCCGTGTCCAGGCTGCACCGTCCGGCATCACCAGGCTGTAGCGGGTACTTTCGGGCAGCCACAGCGAGGCTCCCGATGCCCGTCTTCTACAACCACGACCACCCCTCTGCCACGCTGCCTGTGTGGGCTGCTGTCCACGGGTAGCAGTGAGCGTGCCGGTGTAGGCACAGGCCTGGGAGACCTCCCGTCACGCGGCCCACCTGCGCCAGTACCCCCTGGAGCACCGCCAATGCCCTCCTCACCTTCCTGGGGAGGCTGGGCCTGGTGCCCCTGCCCCCCCCCCCCGGCCCAGCTCTGATGGGGGCTCTGGGCTGCAGCTCACCACCAGGACAGGGGCCAACTGCCCAGTGGACGAGGGGCAGAAACAGGATGGCAGAGGTATTGAGACCTCTTGATTTATTCAGGTTATTTAATATACAATGACGCAACTGTGACCCCAAAGTGTGCAAAGTTAAAGCCTCCGACTGCAGCTGAGAGGAGAGGGCAGGAACGGTACACCTGGGGATGGCGGGGAGCCAGGAATGACGGGCAGCCTCCTCCCCAGGGCCAGGAACAGGGGGAGTGGCCTGAGGAGCAGGGCCTGGGGAGCCTAGGGCCAGGGGAAGGGGGCAGAGACCTCCCTCTGGCCTAGGTCAGGAGCCCAGAAGTGCCACATGGCGGAGCGGGCAGCAGCCCAGGAAGGGGCCAGAGGCAGGGCCAGGAGAGCACCATTTCTGGGGTGGGGAGTGGGGAGGGAGGTGCCCTACAGAAGCCAGGAGGGGCCACCTGCCCCAGGGGTGGGAGCCAGGCCGGAGCAGGCTGCAGCGAGAAAGACCTGAGGCAGGCACAGGGCCTGAGAGCCCAGGCTGGCTAGGCTCAGGGGGACTGGAGGAGGGGGGGTCCGGGGGGCCCCCAGGGCATCCGAGCCCCAGGAACAGTCCTGACTCTGCAGGGGAGGGCCGGGAGGGGCCGCAGACCCTCAGGGGCTCCCCTCCTCTCTCCCTGGAAAGGAGCTGGGGAATCCGTAGTGCAAATCTATGGACCACTCAGTTATGGAGGGAGGCTGTGCTCAAAGGGGCATCCTGGGGTGCACCCCCTCCGCTGCCCCGGCTTCCAACACCGTCCTCAGTACAGCCGCTTCTCGTAACTGTGGGGACAAGGCAAGAGGGGAGCCAAGAGTGGGTGTCTGGACCCTGCCCTCTTCCCAGATTCCCTTGCCATTAGGCCTTGGGCTGCCAGGGTGGCCCCACGTGGGGGGGCCGGAGGGGGAAAGAGCAGGCCCTGTGCCTCTGTCTTCCCCAGGCCAAGGCTCCTCAAAGAACCATGCCAGGTCCAGAGACAGCCATGCTCCTTCTGGCCACAGCTACAGCTGAGTAGACTGTCCTCAATGCTGGGGGTGGAGACAGAGCTCAAGAAGGCACAGCCCAGTCTCCTGGAGCAAGCTCAGAGCAGGCCGAACCTCTGCTGCCCGTGTCTCTGCCCCACCCCTGCACACACCGTGGCCTAGGCCCCTTGCGGTCACTGGGTCCAATCCAAGACGGGGAAGCCTCAGGCCCGCGGTCAGGGACATCTCTCTGCACCTCCGCCGGAGGAGGGGCTACTGTCGGCTGCCCCCAGCACGGTGCTAGCCCTAGGGTCCCTGTCCCACGATTACACCCCAGTGCCCCCCTCAACCCAGTGCCCCCCACCCCGAGCCCAGGTCCCACCCACACTGCCCCTGCTCTACTCTACACTTGGCCCCGGGCAGCGCGGTTACTTACACGGCAGAAAGGTATAGCTACGGGAGGATGGGGCAGAAAGAGACACAGGTTAGATGCCCGCCTATGCCTGGGGGGCCAGGCCCTCTCGACCAGGGCGGGGATGCATGCCTGCAACTTGCTGCCAACTAGCACTGCTCCCGCCCACGGTGGCCCCGGCACCGGCCCTGGCATCTGTCTCTCTGCCCTTCCCGCCGGAGGGCTCGCGCCCCCAGCCTCCACCAGCCTGCTCGATGCTGCCACCAGCAAGAGCCCAGCACCACCAGCCCCTGCCACCAGCCACCAAGCTTCTGAGCAAGCAAGGGACTGGGAGCCCGGGAGGGGCTAGCAGCCGCGTCTCCCATGCCCTGCTCGGGGAGATGCCCGAGGGGAGGGGAGGGGCCTTGTCCGCGTAGGGGCTAAAGGACAGGGTTCAAGGGTGGGCTAGGCCCTGCAGGACAGGGTGATGGGGTCATCCTGCAGCAGCATCCATCCCTGGAGCAGATGGCCCACGGGATCCCTGAAACCTCAGCTTGGCCTCTGAACCACGGCCCCACCTGCCCGACCCAGTGCCAGCCAGATGGGGCAAGGAGGCCACCACACTTACGAGTGCAGGCCATGGACGCCACCCTCGATCTGAGCCGACATGGTCCGCTTCTCAAACTTGAGCTCCCCTGAATACATCATGGACCTGAGGGCGGGTAGGTGGAGCAGGTCAGGGACACCACAGGAAGAAAGAGAGAGGAAGCAGGGAGGAGCCAGGAGCCTCCCAGGTGTCCCCCCACCAGTGCCCCGTCCCGCCCACTCCAAGTCCCACTCACCGCAGGACTGACAGGCTACGGGCACCGATATCCTGGCAGCCGTGCTGGATACCTGCTATGAGGTAGGGCACGAACTTCTGAATGGAGCCTTTGTCCTGGATGGAGCCTGAGACCCCCTGTGCGATCTTCACCTTGTCCCCCTCACTGCATGGAGGGCGAAGAGACTGAGCCAAGCCGCCCATGATTCAGGGGAGCCCACCCCACCCCCCTCGAGGGTACCAACCCAGAAGTCCCCCCCCCACCCCGAAAGCAGCCACTCCCCGGCTGCCGTGTAAAAGAGCCTGCGTTCTGAGTCAGATGGCCCGGGGGCAACCCCACGTCCGCTGCCTGTACCCTGTGCCTCGGTTTCCAGAACTATAATAGGGGGGACTGGGCACCGTCTTGGGAACTCAACGGCGGTGGGGGAGGCTGAAGGGTTACGGGCCGATCTGCCTGGGGGCAGGGTTCAGAAGCAGGGCACCTGAAGTATCGTTTCTGGCTGCTGCTGCTCTTCTCCATGGCATCCAACGAGCCCATGCCCCGGTATTTCTTGAGCCTCACCCCATCCGAGAAGAAGTACTCGCCAGGGGCCTCCGTGGTGGCGGCGAGCAGGGAGCCCATCATCACTGTGGTGGTCGAGGGTTAGTGCCTCTGGCCCCATAGATCTCCTACTGCCCTCGCCCGGCTCCCAGCCCCCCACCAGCCCGCCCAATCGCCAGCAGACCCCCTCACCTGTGGAGGCTCCAAGGGCCAGGGCTTTGACCACATGACCCACGGTCTGGATGCCACCATCAGCGATGACCGGCACCCCAAAGCGCCGGGCATACTCGGCCACCTTGTACACAGCAGTGCCCTGGGGCCGACCGCAGGCCATCACTGCGGGAGGGTACACAAGTCAGAGGTGCCAGCGGCAACACAGGAGCCAGGGGTGGGCCCCTTTCTCCTTGTGCCCGACCTCTGGGAAAAGGGACAGGGCTGGATGGTATGTCTGAGGCACAAGACGGGTGGCAGCAAATAACACAGGGTGACTGTCACTCCAGGGACCCCTCCACCCATCACAGCACTGTGCGGGATTCCGAGGGGGGTGTGCCAGTACTGGCCTTCCGAGTATAGCGCCCGCACCCCAGACTGGTGCGTCCCCAGCATCAACCTCTCTCATTTGCAAAGCCTGATACCAGGGTTGGGTGCTCACAGCCTCCTTGGGGATACTGGGTTGCATTTCTTTGAGTTTAGTTGTCCAAAGCCTTCAAGTACAAGGTTTTGCGTGGGAATTCTAAGGAACTAGGACTTATTGAGGGCTGGAGATAGAGAAGAGGCCTTCTCTCCAAGTACCCGTTGTTTGTCTTGACCCTGTTGCATCCCAAGATTTAGAACAGTGCCTGACACATAGTAGGTGCTCAATTAATATTTAAGTTACTGAGGAAAGGCCCACGTTTTACCACAGCGGTCAGCTAAGGCGAAGGGTAGAAGCTGAAAAGCAGAGGCCCTAAAGACCAAATGGGTCACTCAGTGTTCTAGAGAAATGATTCTCACTACAGGGGCCGGATACATCCCCTCAGGTCAAGCCAGGACCCACAAGTCAGACACCAGGCTCCAGGGAGCAGCCCTCAACCACACAGGGACACGCGTCAGGGTCTCACACTGCCCCACTTCATGCTCAGGAGCGCACCCCGCAAAAGGGCTTTGTGACTGAATGGATCCCCCTCTCCCACTGTTGCCACGTGGCCATAAGGGCGTGTATGTCTTTTCACAGGCAGGGACGTGCTGTCTCCACGCCTTAAGCATCTGCCCGTCACAGAGCTGGTCCAAACTCTGAGCTGGCTTCCAGCAAGCACCTCAGAGAAGTATTCACACCAGCCTCGGACCTCCAGATTGGGCCTTCCTGACCAGAATCTGAGAAGCAGGCTGGCACACACCCGAAACTCGCAGCAACCTTATCTTCCACCAGCCTCCCCCGGGTCAGTGGGCCGGACGGGCAGAGTCCGAGCCCAGGTCAGCCCCGAACCCACCATCCTGGGAAGGGGCCTGGCGCAGCAGGCATTTACCACGCGTCTGTGCAACAAGAGGGGGCCCCCAGCGCCCGTGGAGGGCCAGTGGGGTGTTCTGATTGGCATCACTCTCCTGACACCTACCTTCTTGGGTGATGCAGATGGAGCCACAGCCCATCCCCACACGCAGCCCGTCCACACCAGCATCGATCAAGTTCTTGGCCTGAGCTGCTGTCACCACTGGGGGTGGAGGGGACGGTTTGGAGGAGCGGGGAAAAGAGGAACAGTGTGAGGATGGGATGCCCCTGGCTTGCCCTGGGGCTGCCTGGGACCCCAGTCTAGCCCCCCAACCCAGGGTGACCACGCCCATTCATTCAGCCCCCTGTGCCCGTGCAGGCGCGATGCTGTCACCTAGGGATGCTGAAGGCCAGAGAGGTTACACAGTGAGGGGGCAAGGGCTGGGGGCTGACAGGGGACCCTGCACTCACCATTCCCCCCAATCACCTGGAGCTGGGGGTACTTCTGCTTGATGTAGTGCACCATGGCGATCTGATACACAGAGTTCCCTTGGGAGGAGTCCTGTGAGAAGGGGGACGGGAAAGCTTAGGCTTCGATGGCTAACAGTCCTCACGGGGGGAGGCGGGGATCACGAATGAAAAACTCCTGAAATTGTATGAAAAATGTCATGAGAAAGCTCTTCCCCTGCCCCCACCGGGGAAAACACTTGACGACTCTCAGCAGACCGAGTCTCAAAGAGGCCTGCTTTCCCCAGAAGGTTGAGCACCACTGGTTCACAGGCTCAGAGCAAGGCCCCATCGTACCCACGGTGTGGACTGGTCCTCGCAGCAAGGAGATGTTGCCTGGGGCTACATCCCATTCCCACCACTCACTACCAGACGAAATTACTGAATTGCTTCAACCCTGGCTTCTTCGTCTGACAACGAGACCTGGTATCGTACCTCGGGGAGCTGTTGTAAGGTTACATGAGTTCATCTACATAAAGGTCTTGCAGGATCTGGCAAGCAGGAGGCTCTCGAAGAACGTGAGCTAGAAGTGTTAGGGTCAGCTTACGCGTGCAGGGGGCCCTCAGAGGGGACTAACAGTTTGTTCTGAGCCGTCGGAGTACCAGTGACCCTCCTAATTCCGATTCCAAGCTGAGGGGCAAACCTGAGTCTTCATAAGCTCCTACTCTACGAAACCACCCTGCTCCAGGGCAGTGCCCGTACCAGCACAATGACGTCGGCGCCTGCCTGGGTGAGCAGGTCCAAGCGGTACTTGTCATCCTCACGGGTGCCCACGGCCGCCCCGCACAGCAGCTGCTTGTGGGAATCCTTGGAGGCCAGAGGGTAATCCCTGTTCTTCTTCAGGTCAGTGCGGGCAATGATGGCCACGAGCTCATCACGATCATTGACAATGGGCAGCTTCCCTGGCGAGGAATGCAGAGGTTAGGCGAAGGAGCAGGCCTCTCAGGGCGGGGGTGGGAGTAGGGGACAGTGAGGTCAAAACAGACCAGGCTAGAGATCCCACTGAAGTATCCAAACCAGCCACTAGGGGACAGCACCCGCCCAGGAAATGCTCCTAGGGACCTGGACGTCTTCCCAAGGAACAGGAAGCAAAGAAACCTCGCAGCCAAGTAGGTGCCGGAGCTCTTCCTGCCCTGTGGCCTAACCAGACTGGGTGGGTGGCCCCTGAGCACTGGCAGCCTTTCACCTGCTAGGCCACAGGCCACAGTGGTCGAAAACTCCTAACCAGGGCACAAATGTGAGGCTGTCCTGCAAGGAGGAACATGTGCCCTCCCCAATACCGCCCCTAAGAAACAATCCACTATGAGCCACGGAAGCAGTTCCCAGTGTCTCCCACGGGGACCTGATGAATATTATGTCAGCAGCCCCAATGTCAAATAAATTTAATTACAGGACTTCTCAGGGCCTTCAGTAAGCTGACACACAATTTCTTATGGAATAAGGGGGTTAGAAAGCAGCATGTTTCAGACTTTTTTTTGTGTGCGTGATGAGCATTTCACAGGACCGGCTATTTGGGGAGACATACTGTGGAGACGCTGAATAAGGACGTCAGGATTCATGCTCCAGGCTGGGATTGTCTGAACTTTCCCAAGGCCCAGCCTGGTTGCTGGGACAACCTGCAAAGCTCTAAGGAGACAGGGGGCCTGGGGTACAGGGAGCAAGTCTGGGGGGGTCTTGAGCTTTCTGCTTACTCCCAGGTACCTTTCTTGCTGCGTTGCAGGATCTCATTTGCCTCTTTCAATGTCACACCCGCCGGAGCCACCACCAGCTCATTCCGCGTAGTCATCACCTGTGGAGCCAGGAACATTTGCCTGCGGGTTGGCAGGTGAGAGAGAAGGGAGCCAGGCCTCCCTCTGGTCCCTGGTCACAGGAACCAGCGTGAGGCCCCAAGATGTCAGCCATGCCCCAGCCACACTCCTCCCTGCCCTGGAGGTACCTCACTAAGGAGGGTGGTGTGGTCCTTCTCGGCAAGAAAGTCAATGTCTCGGGAGGTTACGATGCCCACCAGCTTGCTGCCCATGGTGCCTGTCTCAGTGATAGGGATGCCCGAAAAGCCATGCCGGATCTTGGCCTCCAACACGTCGCCCACAGTGTGTGAGGGGCTTAGCACTACGGGGTCTGTGATGAATCCCTGTTCAAATTTCTGTGGGTAAAGACAGGGGAAGGAAAAGGCTAGAAGTCGTCGAGGTGGTACACAGCCACACCACAGAGAAGCCAGGGCCCTTAATGGGGAGAGAGGGTGGTGGGAAGATGAGGGCTGGGCCCCGTGTCCCCACCGTGGAGACGAGCAGACAAGACCCCACGGCCGGCCGTCGGCCAGGGGATGCACCAGCCTGCAGGGCTGGCGTGGGAGGGTAGGAGGATCTCTACGGAGGCGGCGGCCAGGTCGCATCTTCTTTCTGGGGACAGGCCTGGTACTTGCCTTGACCTTCCGCACCTCATTGGCCTGGAACTCCGGGGTGCAGTTGTGGTGAATGAAACCAATACCGCCCATCAGCTGGGGGTGGAAGGGAAGCATGATCAGAGCCAGGGGCCCACACTCTCACGCTGCAAACCTCCCTTCTGAATCCAGCCCACCCTGTTCGGTTCCCCAACCCTGGGTCCCCACCCAGGTGTCTGACTCACAGCCATCGCAATGGCCATGTCAGCTTCTGTCACAGTGTCCATTGGGGAGGAGATCAGCGGTGTCTTCAGGGTGATCTTCCGAGTCAGGGCTGAAGTCAGGTCCTGAGAATAGAGGCAGGGTCTAGGTGAAGAGTTTTACCATTCACTCAACAAACATTTATTGAGCCCCTATGGGCACCCAGCACCAGGACAGGCCTGCAGCTATAGAACTGAACAACGCAGGTGAGGTCCCTGCTATCCCTCCTGGAGGTTACATTCTACTTGGAAAGAAAGGTGACAAACACGAAAAACACATAGGAGATTATCTCAGTCAGGATAAAGGCTCCAAAGAAAGACAACAAAGAAAAGTGGCCACCGGAAGAAGGATGTGGTGGTCAAAGCCTCTTTCTTGGGATGTGAAAGTGAGAACCAATCAAAGTCAAAGTCTGAGGGGCTGTCGTCGCAGGCAGAGGGAGCTGTGTGTGACACCTGCCTCTGGTTCCAAGTCTTTCTGAGGTGTATTTAAGAAAGAAAAAGGCTAGTGCGGTAGGGAGAAAAGGGAGGGGCGGGAGCTAAGGGGTGAGGATGTGTCGCCTTGAAGGCCACAGAGCGGAGCTTAGATTTGACTCCGAGATGAGAAGCCACTGGGGGGGGCGGTGAGGGTCTCAGGCAGAAGAGAGACACGATCTGATTTATGTTTTAAAGAGGTCACTTAAGGCTCCAATGTGGAGAATGGACTCTACGTGACGAGGCCTGAGGCAGGGAGGCCACCGAGAAGGCTGCTGGACAGGGCCAGGTGGGGCCAGGACAGGGCCAGGAGGAGAAGGCACGGGAAGTCTATCAGGCATCCAGGAAAGTAAGTGACTAAGGGTCTGCCACTCGGAGAGCGGTCAGGGCTGCAAATACACATTTGGGAAGAATCTGCCTCTGAGATTCAGGCCAACAGCTTGTGGATCCTAGCCCCCAATGCACTCACAGGCTTTGGCATATAATTTTTGGAGATCCATAGGCCCTTGAAGCCCATCCACAGATCCTGGTTCAGAACCATGGCCCTGCAGTCTAGAAAACTCCCCCGTCTCCTCCTTCCCCCACTGTACCACAGGGCAAGAGCCACAGCCTTCCTGACACAGGCCGTAGGATGGGGACATCCTGAATGGCCAGTGGGGAGACTTTTCCATCCCTTTCTTCCTCGCACCCCACTCAGGCCTGGCACAAAGCCAGAGAGCTTGGTAAACTTTGTTAAACTGAACAGCTGAACCAAGACTTCCTGGATGCTGTCAAAAAAGACATATCCAGAATAGCCCGAATTTCCCCCTAAAAATCTGTCTGCGTCAGCCCTGGCAAGCAGGCTGGACATGAGTTTCCCCAACATAAAAGCGATCCAGGTACACTCAGGCCCTTTGGTCTTTCATGAGAATCAGACCTAAATAAATGTCGATAACAGCAACAAAGGAAACTATTTTCTCAATGTGCACAAGTTCATCACAGAATAAGCTAACTTTTCCATGAAATGACTTCTACTCATCAGCACTTAACCCTTGGCTTCTGTGATTTTGTCACATACTAACTGTGTAAAGGACATTGTTCATTCACTTGGCTCCTCACTCATCACTTGGCCCCTCCAATAAAGCGAGGCACTGTGTTTCCTTGTATTTGTCCAAAATCTAATTCTTTCAAATCCTCTCGCCAATTCCTGTGCATTATGGATCCACAAACAAGTCTGTCCGCCTCATCCAAAGTCGCCATAATTTTACTGGCTTCTGTCATGTCCTTGCTCAGCATTTCAGACAAAATCCAATCCTTCCTGTCTAAGGTAATAAGGCCGCCACACCCACGCCCATCTTCTCTCGGGCCTTTTGGAACCTCACCGCGGGCGCTGTCAGGGACAGCCCTCCCGCTCTGTGCCTGGCCCACCACTCAGCGTACCCCTGAATCCCCACACCTGCCTCTGCCCCATTAGACATAACCCACTGCACTGTGCCAGTTTCTCTGGCGGAAATAAAGGCTACGTTCCCAAGAAAAGTCTCCCCCGCACCCCGCCCCTGAGCATGAAATCACCTCTTCTGCCACACACATAGTCCCTCTCCCCCAGGTCAGCAGAAGAGATACTCACCACCTCATCAGCTATGAAGTCTATGAATCCTGGGAGAATCAGGAAGTCGCTGTGAAGACAGAAAAGTGAGTGTTATTGGGTGGGGAGGGGTACCCGAAAGGGCCAGGGCCTGCCATGCCAGGGGAGGCAGCATGGAGGTGGGAAGAGGGGCAGAAAGACTGGAGCCCTCCGATCCCTGCCGTTCCCTGGTCAGGGCTGAAGCACCCTCATGCCCCCCCAACTAGCATCTTGCTGACTCCGGCCCAGAGACCCAGAGCCAAAGCCAGCAGAACGTCTGTGGATCTGGGGTGCCACCAAGGCAGTTGGCCCCAAATGTCTATTGCCCTCAGGGCTAAGAGTTCATCGAGGGGCACAGAAGTTCCTGTAACGACACACGTAGCAGATACAGGGCCTGCCCTTGAAAACTTCTCAATCTTCATAGGGGGAGACAGTAAGTAAACATAGAATGAACCCGAAAACAATTTACTGGTGCAGCATGGCATGGACACCACAGAGCACGGGACACGCTGCACAGCCCGGTGCCAGGGCTGCTGAGTCACACAGGGTTCAGAACAGTGTGGAGGGACCCCAGGGGGCTGAGCGTGAGGCAGGTTCTGACAGAGCAGGCACTCCACGCTAGTTGAACTGGAGCGACCTACAGACACGGCCCGGGATGCGGAAAGGAAGGAGGGGGCTTACAGTTGTTAGGACCAGGATGCTGGGGCCCTTGCCAAAGTATGACAGCTGCCAACCCCAGGGTGGGCCACGGTCAGAGCAAACCCCAGAAGGGGAACGCAGGCCTGCATGGGTATGGTAAGGTGCCGTGCCATAGGCCCTATGGGCTCAGTCGGCCTGAAATCACAGGGCCTTCACGGACTCACCCAAAAGCAAATGCTCCACACTTTAGGAACACTCCTAACTGGACTAAGCAAAGAAACGGCACCCCAAATGCAGGAACGAAAAGCTAGAGGGTGGACGGGAGGGGTGGGGTCTTTAACCTGCCCCAGACCTAGTCTGCCCCAGACCTAGTCTTCCTAGAAGACTCCAGTGAATGATATAGCAAAGAGACACTTTCTCCTCCTTCATCAAAGACCATCAAACGAATAAAAACCCCTAACTGCCCCTGCCCTTGGCAGCCTTTCTGTCGAGTGAAGAGGCCTCTGTGGCTCACTGAGAGGCAGGACAAGAAACGCGGGAGTCAAGGCCCTTGACATTTTCTAAGTATTATACCCATCCCTCACCTGGCCCATGCCTTAGCCCAGGCAAGAGGAGCCACTGAGGAGTGACTGGGAATCCTGGGGTCTAGGGAAACGGCCTGTCAAGCAGGAACACTTACAGGCAAAGGCAGGGACTGGCAGGAGACAGGGCAGAGATGCTTTCGGGTCGCCAGCATCCCTCCTCCTCCTGGTCCCAGGTTCTGATGCTCTTTCCTGGCATGGACACAGTCCTGCAGCCAGGAGGAGAGCTGGTGCCAGGCCCGCAGCCCGCAGGACAACTGGCCCAGAGCCCACGGAAAAGCAAACTAAGCCAGGGGCAAACAGATAGGTCGCACCCTCCTCCAAAATCCCATATGGGGTGGGCTTGGGGTGGTAGTCACATAATACTAATGTCCCCGGGGGCACTAGTGCTAACCTATGGGCAAGCAGGGGCACAAGTGGAAGGCTGGATGGGTCCCTGGGAACAAGGAGCCATCCCAACTGCCCAGCTGGGCCTCTCCTGGAGGCAACACCCAAGCAGCTGCCTTAACTGCACTCCAGGGTCCCTTCTGCTCTCATGTGACGCTGGGAGCCAGAGGGTGTCCTGGACCAAGGTCTGGAAAAAGTCTCTCCGTAACTCCCACATCTCCAGTTCCTACACACCCCAAGTCCCCTCCACGGGGCCAAGATGCCCAAGAGAGGAGGAAGGGGGCAAGCCGGACCCGGATCCGGCCATAAACGGGGCAAAGCACCGAGGGCCCGTGATGTCGCTGTGCCACGTCCGTCTGCTCTCAGCGCGGGCCTCCTTCCTTCCCTTGCCCAGCCCCCTCACCACCCCCCCCCCCAGTCACTCGAATCGGGCGTCACCGAGGGGGGAACCGTGCACGTGCGGCGCCAGGGCCGGGGGATCGCGGCGCGTTGGTGAGTGCACCGGTGTGGGGCCGAGGCCCCCCGGGGCTTACTTGTAGGTGAGGCCGTCGGCGTTGGCGAAGAGCTGCTGCGCGGTGAGTCCATCCTCGGGCACGTAGCCGGTGCCGCCGCTGATCAGGTAGTCCGCCATGCTGCTGGGAGACACCGCGACCCGACATAAACACCCGCGCGGGCCGCCCCGCTGCTGTTGCTGCTTTCGCTGCTGTCGCCGCCGCCGCCGCCGCCGCCGCTGCTGCTGACGCCGCGCCGCGGCCACGCTGCCGCCGCGGGCCAGGCGGGCCGGGGGCGGGGGCTGCGGCAGCGGCAAGGCGGGCCCGGGGCGCCGCCCTCTCCTCCCGCCCCTCCCCCCGGGAGACCGCCGCCTCCGCCCCGCACCGCACAAAGGCCCGGCGGAGCCCGGCCCAGACGCCGCCGCCGCCCGCAGTGGCACAGCGGCCCCGCGTACCGGGCGGGGGAGGGAGCGTGGATCCAGCGGGGGAGGGGACTGAACCAGGCCGGGACACGCCCCCTCCACCAGTTTTCGTCCCGCCTCCTAGGCCCCCCGCAGCGCCCCCTTTGCCTCCCCCCCCCATTCGCTCCCTACCTGGGTGGCCGATACCTGACGCCCTCCCGCCCCCCCCCCAGCCTTCTGGCCCCCGCAGACCTGAGTCTCTCCCTGTCCTACTCCCCACTTCCAGGGTACCTCTAACACGGTTTGCCTTTACCCAATACTAAGGGCCAGACTCTGATCAGGGCTTGGAGCCCTGAGAAACTGGTTTGGGCTCCCAGCTCCCCAACACACAGGAGTTTGTGGTTGTGCCCTCCCAGCAGTGTGGGTTCCCATCTCCCCCAGCATCATTCCTAGGGGGCGGGTATTCTTAACAATGACACTCCCTGACCTTTAGGAGGCCTTGAAGCCCTCTGCCGTTTATAAGGCATTTTTCATAAATGATCACATTTACTCTACAATCCATTAACTGACAATTATTAGGTATTCCCACTTCGCAGATGCAAAACCTTCAGTTCAGAAAGCAAGGAAGGATGAGTACTGCCTCTGATTCCTGATCCAATGCCTCCGTCTGCCATCCCTATCCCCAGCTCAGAAAGTGGTGTGTATATCAGGGTTTTAAGCCCACAGAAGAAAGTTTGTTTTTATTTGGGAGCGTAGTGTGATAGGATGGTGAGGGAGGATCACAGGCCTGGCTTAGGCAAGTATGCACACAAATTAGGACAGAGGCTATGGAGGTTTTGAGGATTTCCCAAAGCAGAAGTTTGGTGGCCCTGTGGGCCCAGCAAGACCCAGATTTCTACATGGGGGCACTAAGATTTGGTAGCAAATTGATTCACATGGGGAGAGGAGGGGTGGCAGGGGGGCAGACCCTTCCCTCTGTGTGACCGGAACTGCTCACACTACTCCCTGACCAAAAGCTAGAGAGCAGACCCCCAACCCAAATTCCAGGGTACCCTCCCTCCTCCTCCTGTGGTCCCCACAGCTTAGTTCTAGGTAAGGGAAGAGAAAGGCAGGGCAGGGACACAGTCCTCCCCCTGGCAAGGTGGCTGTCTGTGGTGCTCCCTCCCTCTCTCCCCAGCCCTGGGAGGCTGGATTTGTTTACCTCTCCGCAGTTTGGTGGCAGCCAGGCCCAGGGGAGGCTCCCTAGGACGCCCAGCCTCCCCCAGTGACACCCCGGGACCCTGCCAGGAAAATACAGACTGTTCCATCTGTATGCAGAGGGGAGGGGGACCTTCCCACAGAGCTAGGGCGATGAGGCCCATGAGGCTAGTGCTGGAGGAGACACACAGATTCCAGTGTCCTCTTTCCTCTTACTGTGAGGGATGAAAACATCACAGACCCCCCTCCCCCAAGCTTCCCTGCCCACCAGTGGAGCCCTGAGGAGGGCTCCTGATGGGGATTTCTGAAGGCGCTCTGAAGGGAGGGAGTGGGCCTGCCAGAGTTCTCTGCTGAGTAGGGGTTGGGGCCAGCTTGCCTCTTCTGGCTTCTCAGCACTCATGGACTCAGCCTGAGGGCCCATGCCCTATGGGGGCACCTGAGGGGCACAGCACTAGGACCTCTCATTGGCCATCTGGAGGCAGAGCAGTGAGACAAGCCAGAGAAAGGACCCTAGCCATTCAAAGCTACTCTGGGGCATTTTTCTAGCTGCAGAAAAGCCATTGCAAGCACAGAACACAGCTTCTCCTGTGGTCTCTCTAGATCTCTAAGGGACCTGCTCTGGGGCACTATGCTCTACAGCAAGGATCAGGAATGGATACGGTACTATTCAGGATTCCACCAGAGCTGGGGCCCAGGACGGCAGGTGGATTCTGCCATCTCAGATGACCTTAATGTGACATCGGCCCCAGCCCAGAACTTGGACCCAGGGGAGGAGGCTGCCAGGCTGAGTTATGGGGAGGGTCATTTTCCCAGTGATGACAGACCTTATGGTTCTACTCCCCTTCTGCTGCCTCACACCCCCTCCTGCTTTGACCTGTGTCAGGGCTCCTCATTACTCTAAGCTGCTGGGCTCAGCCCTGGGTTAGGCTGTCCTTTTCCAGAGACTGTTAATCCATCCCCGTGGCTTTCCTCCTCCCTCTTCCTGATCTTCCCCAGCTGCTTCCTCCATGGGGAGGAGACACCGAGGCAACCAGTGGGCCTTGTCAGCCTGAGGAAGGGCTTTTGGTCCCCGGAGGCTCCCCACCTAGCAGCTGTGAGGCCAGGAGGGCAGAGGAGCAGGCCTAAGCCCCTTCTTCAGAAGGGCCGTGGGGAAACAGTGCCCAGGCTGGGAGCCTGGAGATCTCTGTCTAGGGCTGTTTGAAGGGACAAGAATTCAAAACAATTTTGAGGGAAGGGTGGACATGAGGAGAAGAGGTAACAACAACAATGTTACAGCACTGTTGAGCTGGGACAGGGGACATGGCTTGGCCAAGTTCAAGCCAGGGAACAGTAACACCGGCCTCAAACTCAGGACCCAGGATTTCTTATCCAACCCTGTCCTCTTCCCACAGCTCTAAGCTAGTGATAGCAGATAGAGGTCTAGGCAGCAGGTTTGGAATCTCATTACACCACCTGGCTGGGGCTCAGGTGTTACACAGGTTCTTTCCAGACTGGCGGGGGCGGGGGGGGGGGGGGGATGGCCCCTTTGTGCACAAGTACAATCTGGAGAAGGAATGCTACTTCGTGGCCCCAGCCTGAGCTCTGAAATGATCCTTTTGCAATACCTGTTCTAACCAAGGCACTGCCTCCATCAAGTGCCCAAGTGCCCCAGCCTGCTCCCTCAACCTTGTCTGGCCTCTCCCTATCTATCACCCTGGACCCTGCACCCTAGAAGCTGGGTTTCCTGGATGCGGGGAAGGATAAGGCTGCCTGAACCTGAGTCAACTCTAGAGAGGCAGCCTGTGAGGGCAGGAGGGGCCAGGCTTCACCCAGCAGCCCCTTAAGCCTTTAAAAGTTCTTACATAAGCTGCCAGCCCCTGTGCCGAGCTGCAGGGCTAATTCCCCCAGACCCCCCCCCCCCAAACCGAGCTTCCAGGTCACCTCCCCAAGCTGCTGAGCACCAACAGATGGGGCAGAGAAAGAAGTCCAAATCCTCTGGACCGGAAGGACAGTGGGATTGCCTTTCAAGCTGTGATACAATCCAGAGATTAACCACTGTCTCCTTTTCAGCCGGTCTCCCCCGGGGCCCAGCTCAACACCCCCACTCTTCCTTCAGTGACTCTTACAGACCCCAGCAGGCTAAGGGCAGGAGGGGGTCCTGAATCTTAGAAGAAACCCTGAGGTGAGCTGCACTGGCAGCCTCGTCAGACCTCAGCGAATGGTGAGGAGGGGACAAGTGTCCTCACCCGGCTCTGAGGATGCATCCATCTGGACACCTACACCTGCCAGTAAGACTCTGGAGATAGCTCTGGGAGGAAACAACTAAAGGAGGAGTAAACAGTTTTGGACAGGGACTCCAACAAGCACTGTTTGAACCCCAGGAGTTGGAGCCACTTGGACCAGGTATCGTCGGGTGGTGTAGTGGAGGTCCGATACAGAGCTAAGATTTTACGGAGCGCTTTCCTGACCTGCTCCCGTATGCAGCGCGGCACCGAACCCTTTGCCCTGCGCCTGCCCGCATCCCCCAACCAAAGCCAGGTGCGTGGCGTCGGAACCCGGTTTCAGGAAGTTAGGGGTTGAGGAGGTTAGAGGGCAAGGGTGCTGGGGCCTGCCCTTCCCCTCCCCGGCAGCGTCGCCCGGTTCCCGGAGCCGCCGCGCCCGCCCCGGACGCGCCCCGCGCGCTCTGCCCTGGGCGTCACCTCTCGGGCTCGTAGCCGGCCTGCAGCAGACGGGCGCTGTACCGCTGCGCCGCCGTCTCATGTCCGGGGTGTTGCCGGGCTCCGGGCTCCGGAACAGCGGCGGCTCCCCCTCCCTGCAGCGGCAGCGGGAGTAGCCCCGACCCCGCTAGAGGAGCCAGCGGCCCCTCCATGCGGAGGCCGCTGCTCCGGGCGGGCGGGAGCCTCTCCGCCTGGAGGCTCCCCGGGCCCCCGCTGGGGAGTGAGCGCCGCCCAGGCGGGTGCCGGGGAGGGGACTGGGCCTCAGGGGGTGGGGCCTGAGAGTCGGGGGCGGTGCTTGAGTGCCGGGGGTGGGGCATCTAGGGAGAGGGAGGTGCGGCCCTGGCAAGGTGTTCGGACTCAGCCTGTCTCTCCCGTCCTGGGATCAGTGAGGGGATACCGGGAGATGACCGTGGAACTGCAAAGGAACCCGCCCCCACTATCACTTTTCCCGCCGTCTGGACCGTCAAGGTTCTCCCGGCTCCTTCTAAGAAAAACCAGAAGAGGAAGGGAGCCGAGCGTCTCCAAAGACCAATGGAATGATCCTTTGGGGCGCCTCCTACCGGCCATCCGCAGACCTACCTCAGCTAGGACAAGATAAATGGGGGGAATTATCAGGCTCCGTTTGCCTACTGCCCCCTTTACCTATTCAACAGACTCCCTAACACTGGAGGAAAATAGGTTTTCCTCAACTCTTAACTGCCACTGCCGGAGGAAGGAACAGATTAGGCTTCAATCTCCTTAAGGAAAAGGGCCTTGTCTGCCCTCGTTTGGGGTATCCCATAACCAGGGAGTGGGGCTGACCACACAGGTGTTCAAACTTGTTCATTTCCTGACTAGAAAACATCACTTTTCCTCTTTCACCATTGTTATTATTCTTGTCGACAATGATCAAGCATCTAGCAAAGATGGCAAAGAGCCCTTGCCCTCAGGCAATTTCTTTGAGGAGACAGAGTAGATAGAAAATAAACACTTGACAATTCTTATACCATACACTTTAAAAAAAATCTGACAATCTGAGGGAGCAAATGGTAAATACTGAATGACTGGGGGTGTTTAAAATGTATTTCAAGAAGGCAGAGTTATGGATCAGACTTTTCAGCAACTATTTCACAAAGGAAATTGAATTTACGCCGTGGTAGGATATTTCATTTTATCCTGCCTGGTATCTTTTCCTATACATGTACACAGATCGACTCCCCAGATTTAGGATTAAAACACAGTTTCTCTGATGCTTGGCCACACACGAAATCCTGTTACCATAAATGCCATTACAGACAATATTTTTGCTATTGACTGTTTGTGTCCCCTCAAAAGTCCTATCTTGAAACCTAATCCCCATTGTGATGGTATTTGGAGGTGGTACCTTTGGGAGGTGATTAGATCACAGGATTAATGCCTTGTAAAAGAAACCCCCAGGGGTGCCTGGGTGGCTCAGTCCCTTAAGCGCCCAACTTCAGTCAGGTCATGATCTCATGGTTCATGGGTTTGAGCCCCACGTAGGACTCTGTGCTGGCCGCTCAGAGCCTGGAGCCTGCTTCAGATTCCATGTCTCCCTCGCTCTCTGCCCCTCCCCCCTCTCTCTCATAAAATGAATAAAGATTAAAATTTTTTTTTTAAATTTTTTTCAACATTTATTTATTTTTGGGACAGAGAGAGACAGAGCATGAACGGGGGAGGGGCAGAGAGAGAGAGAGACACAGAATCGGAAACAGGCTCCAGGCTCTGAGCCATCAGCCCAGAGCCTGACGCGGGGCTTGAACTCACGGACCGCGAGATCGTGACCTGGCTGAAGTCGGACGCTTAACCGACTGCGCCACCCAGGCGCCCCTAAAAAATTTTTTTAAATAACATAAAATAAAATAAAAGAGACCCCAGAAAGCTCCCCCACCCCTTCTGCCCTGAGAGGACACAGCATCTATGAACCAAGAAACAAGCTCTCACCAGACATCAAATCTACCATTGCCTTGATCTTGGACTTCCCAGCTTCCAGACTGTGAGAAATAAGCATTTGTTGTTTAATAATATGCAGGAACAATGGTTAGTGTAAACTAAGCTGTGGCTAAGTTCTGAACTCTTGACTCACTGCTCAATGCAATATATTATAATTTCTATTGCATATTCATTCAACAAATGTTTACTGGGCACTTCCCCTGTACCAAATCACATGGTCATTGTCTCCGCTCTTGTGAGCCTTAGAGGCCACTGGGACAGACAGACAAACGGGCAAGGAGACTAACGGTGTGAGAGGGGCTCTGACAGGGAGGAGACCCTTCTACACAGCCAGACTTCTGGACGCACACAGAACATAGCCAGTTGTTCTGAGAAGGAAATGAGTCAGGCTTCACTTCAAAGGCCACTGGAAGTAGGCAGTATGATAAATAAATGACACGCATATACAGGATAAGTAGCCCGGAGCAGTGATCGAGATCTGGCCTCTCACTACAGGGTAGTTCTGTCTTTTCTCCAGAGCTGCTGGCTACAATGAGATTTTCTAGCAAACTATTCATTAAAACAATCACTTTTGATAGGATAACCCGAGGGCATCAGCATTTCATATGAAGGGGTTTTACCTGCAGTAATGTCTAGACCAGTGGTTCTCACTGAGATGTTTGGCAATGTGTAGGGACATTTTGGATTGTTACGACTAAGGGAGGAAAGGGTGTATTGCTGGCATCTAGAGGGTAGAGGCCAGAGATGCCGTGAAACATCCTGCAGTGCACAGGACAGAGTTATCAAGTCCCAAGGTCAATAGTGCCGTTATTGAGAGAAACACTGGTCTAGAGGAACTGTTTGAAGAAGCCGGAACTAAAGCAAAACTACTTAATCTTCCTAAGCCAGCAGGACGATGGGTGTTTCAGTCGTTTGTCTATGAAAGATCTATGTATCCTCATTGGGCCTGTTTCCTCATCTGAGAAATGAGAGTGTTGTTGGATTAGATCTTGCAGAAAGCCCTTTCCAGCTTGCAACAAAGGATATGAGCCAAATACTTAAAGGATTAAGAGGCAACTAACATGGGGCCGTAAGATTAAGGGGTGATGGCCAGTCCAGGTGCTAGTCTGTCTGTCCGTACTCCCTCACCTTCCAGACTTCCTGAAGTTAGGTGCACCACCTATTCGTCAAAAATGTATGGAGTACTCCTATGGGCAAGGTGCTGTGCTTAGGTGTTAGAGGGGTACACAGAGGCATTAGATACATCTCTTGCCCTTGAGTTACCCACACTGTAGGAAGGTGGAAAAGGCGAGGATAACTGCAATATGAGAGGGAAACTAATGGCGAGACCAACACTAAGTATATACGCATCAGACACCAGGCTGGGCAATTTGCTTATCCTTTTCTCAGCAAACCTGCTTCTCATGATTTATGTCTATTTCTCAGGCGAGGAAACTGAGGCTCGGGAAGGTTAAGCAGGTTGTCCACCGTCAGAAAGTAGTGATTGGTGGAGCCCCACGGCTTGTTTACTCCAACACCTGAGCCCTCAAATGTCGTCCTAGTAACTCTCATCTGCTCTACCCTGTACAGAACTGGACACCTTCGGCAGAGAATCTAATACAAGGTACGGCCTCTTGCAATGAACTTCAAAGGATGGTTCAGATTCTTTTGCGATTCAGATTTTGATCTGAACAAGTTTTTCTTGAAAGAAGTGGAGTGGAGCTCGGAAATATTTTCGTTATGGGACAGCTGGGTGGTTCAGCCAGTGAAGTGTCCAACTCTTGATTTCAGCTCAGGTCATGATCTCATGGGTTCAGGTTCGTGTGATCAGGGCCTGCATGAGGCTCCGGCGCTGATAGCTGATAGCACGGAGCCTGCTTGGGATTTTCTCTCTGCCCTTCCCCCCACCCAAGTCCCCACTTGCCCGCCTTTCTCAAAGTAAATGAGCTTAAAAAAAAAAAAAAAGAGGGGCGCCTGGGTGGCTCAATTAAACCTCTCACTTCGCCTCAGGTCATAATCTCGAAGGGTGAGTTTCAGTCCCGCCTAGGGCTCTGTGCTGACAGCTCAGAGCCTGGAGCCTGCTTCAGATTCTGGGTCTCCCTCTCTCTCTGCCCCTGCCCCACTTGCGCTCTGTCTGTCTGTCTGTCTCTCTCTCTCAAAAATAAATAAACATTTAAAATTTTTCTGTAAGGAAATATTTTCTTTATGCGTCCCACTTATTGTAAAACTTCGTAGCAGACATCACAAAGTTCCTGGTTAACAATTGTTCCCCTGATTGTGGGAAGAAAGTGGACTGACTTTTTAGGGACAAACGTGAACAACTCTACCCCACAAAAGTGTACCTAGGCCTAAAGGAAGTTGTAATGATCATTTCCACCTGCACTTCTTACAATTGAAAAAGCGTGTTTGATTTGTTCAACAGATAATTATGGAACACATGACGGGTATAACAGTATGCGAGGCACGTTAGGGTATATAAAGGAATCTAGCTGGGAAAATGAAATATCAAAAGCTAAATAACAACAGAAGGTAATGGCTCTCAGCTGGGGGCGATTTTGCCTCCCAGGGTGCATTTGGAAATGACTGGAGGCATATTTGGTGGTCACATCTGGAGGCGCGCTGCTGGCCTACACTGGGTGGGGGGCCAGGGATGCTGCTGGACGTCTTAAAATGCACAGGATAATCCCTCACAACAAGTTCAAAATGTCCCATTCAAAATGTCAATAGACCTGAGGTGGGGAATCCCTGATATAAAGCACGCACGTGCTCATTGGTGGTGCAAACTAAGCGTGTAGAAATTGTAAGAGGAGACCCAATGCTATCAGCTGGAGTAATCAGAAAAGATTTCACTGAGGGGCGCCTGGGTGGCGCAGTCGGTTAAGCGTCCGACTTCAGCCAGGTCACGATCTCGCGGTCTGTGAGTTCGAGCCCCGCGTCGGGCTCTGGGCTGATGGCTCAGAGCCTGGAGCCTGTTTCTGATTCTGTGTCTCCCTCTCTCTCTGCCCTTCCCCCGTTCATGCTCTGTCTCTCTCTGTCCCAAAAAAATAAATAAACGTTGAAAAAAAATTTTTAAAAAAATAAATAAAAAAAAAAAAAGAAAAGATTTCACTGAAGGAAAAGGACGAATCTGGGTTTTGGAAGAAGTTACTTTTTTTCCTTTTTTTTAATGTGTATTTAAAAAAATTTTTTTTTAACATTTATTTATTTTTGAGACAGAGAGAGACAGAGCATGAACAGGGGAGGGTCAGAGAGAAGGAGACACAGAATCTGAAACAGGCTCCAGGCTCTGAGCTGTCAGCACAGAGCCCGACGCGGGGCTCGAACTCACAGCCCTCACGGACCGCGAGATCATGACCTGAGCTGAAGTCGGACGCTTAACCGACTGAGCCACCCAGGCGCCCCTTAATGTGTATTTTTGAGAGAGAGAGAGAGAGAGAGAGAGAGAGAACGAGCGGGTGAGGGGCAGAGAGAGAGAGAGACAGCAGATCTGAAGTGGGCTCCATGCTGACAGCAGTGAGCAAGATCATGACCTGAGCCGAAGTCGGACGCTCGACTAAGCCACCCAGGCCCCGCCCGAAGAAGTTATGATTTAGGAAAAGAGGGGAACCGGGGGGGGGGGGGGACATTCCAAGGGAGGAATATAGCATGGGCAGAACTGCTGAGGTGGAGTGAGGTAGGAGGTTTCTGGGACAGTGAGCAGGCTACCCTGGAGGGAGCACTATCTCCACTCCACAGACGGAGGGTGGCATCAGGCAGGTGTTGACCTGTGAGGAAGCCAAAGCACAGAAAGCTTAAGAGAGGACCCTGTGATGGCCTCTGAGCTGGGGTGAGAAGCCACTCCTCCTGTCCCCTGGGCCCTGGGCTTTCCCCACTGTAGTCCAGCTCACCCGAGCCACCGCCCCACCTTGTACTGATGTCTTTTACCAGGAGCCAAAAGGAATTTGGGGGGGGGGGGCATCACCCAAACCAAAGCTTCCCTCTGTCCTGAATCCAGCTGGTCTACTCTGGAACATTACCGTCTCTTTACCTGAAATGACGCCCTATAGAAACCTCAACACACACACTCATACGCTTATCAGGTAAGAAGAGGAGGCTGGTAGAAATAGAATCACATCCTAAAGAGCACCAAACACACAATTAATAGTCACCAGACTAACTGAGGGAAGAGAAGCCAGCAGATCAATAGAAACAGAATAGCTTCTGGCTGGCTGTGGCGCGAACGAAGAAGCCAGTAGGCACGGGACAGTGGGGAGAAGGAGGAGGCCTGGATGGGCAGGTCCTCGGGGTTGTCAGAGCTGGTGAAATGGGGGGGGGGGGGGAATCTCACCTGGTGGAGGGGAAGGGAGACCGGGAGTTTCCCACTTAGACAATCAGAGGAGGCACAGGGCAAAGGTGCCAGAGGGGCAGAGGTTGTCCTGACTGGTTAGTGACTCTTTCCTCTCCAGTTTACATTTAGGGGACGGTGGAGGCAAGGCGTCCCGGAGCAGGGTCAGAACAGGGTGGAAAGGAGAACAAAGGGCAGGTGCTTTAGGTCAGAGGAGAGGATGCGGAGCCTGGGATTTGGGGAAAGCACCGAGTGGATTGCCAGGCGCTGTCCGCAGGCTCCTCAAAGAGTCATCCACCTGTGCCCCCAGACACTGAGGACATGGATGAGGTTAGGTGAGAAGGAGCCGCCCAGGGAGAATAGCAATTGGGGGTGCTACAGGAGGTGGAGCCCCAAACCTGGGTCTCAGTCCCACCCCTGCCAGCCAGCCAGCCCTACCCAAGTGATGGGGGTAGATGGGAGGAGGCAGGACCCAGGTGCTGGCCTCAGGACTCTTCTCCCGTACCCTTCCTTGTCCTAGTCCTGGCCTCCCGGCCGTAAACAGCCCGACAGCTTGGCCCCATATCACTCAGGTAGTGCATGTTTTTCCTCTCCAGTGGGGATGAGGTTGGAGTCCGGCAGGGTTGGTACAGGGGTGAGAGTGGAGAGGGGTGGTGGGTGGAGGTCACCAGTCCAGGAAAAGAGCTATGCCAAGACCACAGCAACTCCTTGTGCCCATTCCCACAGCACCCTCCACCTTGGGTCCCCACCGAGACGCCCTTCCCTTCACTCCCAAGGGTGCAGGTGGCACACGAGCCTGTCTTTGAAGGCAGTCTGCCCGCCCTCTCTTGCTTCTGTTTCCAATCATTCCTCAGCCTTGCCTCATGAGAAAAATGTAAGCAATGTGCAAAGCACACTTTTCTCTTGCCTGGGAGGCCCTGACATTATCACAGCCACAACAAACCGCGGCCTTCACCCCAACCCACTCCTGCCTCTTGCCCAAGGCTGGAAAGCAGAGGGATGTAGGGTGATGGTGGGGCCAGTGTGGGCCCAAGGCACCAGGGCGGGCCCCCACCCTGGTCGCTGCATCCGCTGGCCTGGGGAGTGGCTACTGTGGGTGCTTTGGGTTCCCAGGGTGCCGTGAGGACAGGAAGGTCAAGATGTTCCCAACTAGGTCGGGAGGGCAATTAGGCCCTAAGTTCCGGAAGAGCCACACCCTCTTTCCTTGTCTGCCTAAGCCTCGTGCCAGGTCACAGTGGACAAGCAGGACAGAGGGCAGAGGGGAGAGTGGTGAATGGGGGCCTCTGCCTTGGGGTGAAGGCCAGGCTGTTAGGGGGAAAGAGGGCAGCGTCAGGACCACCTCATCCCCCCAAGTCTCCCTCCACCCCCAGCCATTGCCTCCCACTCGCCTAATCCGGCCAAGGGTACATCTGGGAGTGTTACCTCTCCACCCCGCTCCCTGGGGGCTCCCACACTCTGTTCTCTCTCCTGCCCCATCTGCTCACTCCTCTGCCACGCTCAGAGGAATTACCTGTTTTCCTGTTTCCACCCCCTCCGCCAAGTACTCCAGCTCAGCCCCCAGGCTCAGCCCTCAGGGTGGGTGTGAAGGCTGCCCCGGGGGTTTCCTGCTGGAGACTTGGGCCTCTTGGCGGATCCCCAGGGCCCCAAGCAGGCCTCCAGCCGCACCTGGTTACCTACAGGCAGGCCCTGTATCCACAGCACCACCTTCCCCTCCCTTAGGAGTATCTGCGCCTCGGCCCAGAGCCGCTGGGGAAGGCTAGGGCACCAAATGATCAGAAAGGGCAATCTTGGGGGCAAGACTGAGGAGGCAATACCTCTACCCCCTCGAAGGTACAGAGGTGGGCCTGATGACCCCAGGTCAGAGGGAGATCTCGTTGGGATACTGCCTACCCTTCTTTCTCCTTGTCGCCCTCGTTATAGTCCTACACTGTCTCACTACCCCTACCAGAGCTGTGGAACCCTTGACACAATCCTACCCACCTTCCAGGCAGACCTGCCAATGAGTGTGAGTGTGTGTGTGGTGGGGGGGGGGGGGGGGGAGGGAGAGAGAGAGAGAGAGAGAGAGAGAGAGAGAGAGAGAGAGGAGAGCATGACCTGGGGCTCCTTCTCTCTACATACACTGCAGAAAGGAAAAAGGGCATCTTATCTGCCTGTAGTCTCCAAACGCTGCGAGATGCTGTCCTGTTTCTAGCCAATGAAACCAAGAACTCTCTCGAGACTGAGAACAGATTTAGGAAGCGGTTTGGAAAGTTTACATCAACGCCAGCGACCTGTCCCAGCGTGGGTTTCTGTGGCCCCTGGAAACCCGAGCCTCCGGGGGTAGGGTTCTGGTGTGGGGCATTCCTGACAAGCCCCCTTGAGTGCTCTGGCCCCAGGATGGGGGGCAGCAGCGGGAGGCGGGGGGGGGGGAAGAGGCGTGAGACCCCGGCACCCGGCACCCCACCCAGGCTGGCCCTGGGGCAGCGGTGTTCATAACAGCGTGAGAAGGTAGGAGCTTCTGCAGCCACTCTGAAGCAGGTGGCCCAAGTATGCGTCCACTCCTGGCCAGCACGAAGTCTCTGCTTCCTGCGGTCCACCCTTGGTTCTTCTGAGGCCTGATTGTCATTGCGAGGGAGTACGTTACATGCCAGGGGAGGTGACAAATGCGGTAAGTTCCGTGAAAGTGCCTTGAGACGTGTTGAGCACTGTACCGACACAAATTCTTGTTCTCAGTGGTTTCGTCAAACAAGGAGCCCGGTGGAGGGTCCTCGCCCCACAGGGGCAGGGGTGGAGTGGGGGTTGGAGGTGAGGTTCACCTAATCCAGCTCTTTTCATTTTGCAAATGGGAAATGTGAGACTTGGTGAAGCGAACTGGGTCTCCCAGGGCAGGACGGAGTGGTTAAGCCAGAACTGGAGTCCTGGAAAGCAGCTGTCATAGAGCATCCAAGATGGGACACTGCTGTGTGACCCCCAAAATGGGGCCCTTTGCGTACATCAAACCCATGCCACACAACAGCCTGTCAAGTAGGAATATTAATTTTATAGATGAGGAAACTGGTTGCGAAAAGTTCTTTTTTTTTTTTAAACATTTATTTATTTAAAAAAAATTTTTTTTTCAACGTTTATTTATTTTTGGGACAGAGAGAGACAGAGCATGAACGGGGGAGGGGCAGAGAGGGAGACACAGAATCGGAAACCGGCTCCAGGCTCTGAGCTGTCAGCACAGAGCCCGACGGGGGGCTCGAACTCCCGGACCGAGAGATCGTGACCTGGCTGAAGTCGGAAGCTTAACCGACTGCACCACCCAGGTGTCCCAATGTTTATTTATTTTTGAGACAGAAAGAGACAGAGCATGAACAGGGGAGGGTCAGAGAGAGGGAAACACAGAATCAGAAACAGGCTCCAGGCTCTGAGCTGTCAGCACAGAGCCCGACGCGGGGCTCGAACTCATGGACAGTGAGATCATGACCTGAGCCGAAGTCGGACATTTAACCTACCGAGCCACCCAGGCGCCCCAGAAAAAGTTCTTTTTTTAAAAAATTTTTTAAATGTTTATTTAGTTTCGAGAGACAGAGTGCAAGCGGGGGAGGGGCAGAGAGAGAGGGAGACCCAGAATCTGAAGCAGGCTCCAGGCTCTGAGCTGTCAGCACAGAGCCTGAGGCCGGACTCAAACCCATCAACCGTGAGATCGTGTGACCTGAGCCGTTGTCCGACTGAGCCATCCAGGCACTCTAGCGAGAAAGGTTCTTTTTAGTTCACTCTTCCAAACTGAGATATAATTCACATAGCATAAAACTCATTTAAAAATGTACAGTTCCGTGTTTTTAGTGTATTCGCAAGATTCTGCAACTCTTACCACACTGTCTAATTTCAGACCAGTTTTGTCACCCCAAAGAGGACACCCCCCCCACCTTTTTGCGGTCACTCCCCATTCTCCCCCCACCCCTCCCCAGCCCCTGGCAACCACAAAATTACTTTCTGTCTCTATAAATGTGCCTATTCTAAACTTTTCATATAAACAGAATCAGACAATATGTGGCCTTTTATATCTGGCTTTTCACTCACTTGAAAATTTTCATTTACCCACGGTAAAATTCACTCTTTCTGATTTGCAGCTCTGAGTTTTGACAATGTATGGGGTCATGGAACCACCGACAGGATCCAGATGCGAAACAGTTCCCATCACTTCATGCGCCCCTTTGGAGCCAGCTGTCCCCCTCCCCACCGCCACGCCTAGTCCCTTGCATCCCCTAATCTGTCGTCTGTGCCTATCCTTTTGCCTTTCCTGGAGTGTCCTGTAAGTGGAATCCTAGCTCTCCAAGTCTGACTTCTTTCACTTAGCACGATGCATTTGAGAGTCCCCCACATTGTTGCCTATGGCGGTGGTCTCCTCTTTTTTATTGCTCAGTAGCATTCCATTGTGTGGCTGACCCACCCACAACTGAACACCATTTGGCAATTATGAACGAAGCCTCACACACAGGCTTTTGTGTGAATGTAGGTTTCATTTCTCTTGGGTACCACGGGACTGGGAGTGGCAGGACATAGAGTAAATGTGTAGGTAACCTCGTAAGAAACGGCTAAATCAACTTCCAAATGGCTGTTCCATTTTGCGTCCTCAGTTCTGCCAGTTCTGCATCCTTGCCGGCATTTGGTAGGGTCAGGGTTTTGTTTGTCTTTTTTGCCATTCTAATGAGTATGTATGAAAAAGATTTAAAAAAAAAATTTTTTTTTAACGTTTATTTATTTTTGAGACAGAGAGAGACAGAGCATGAACGGGGGAGGGTCAGAGAGAGAGAGGGAGACACAGAATGTGAAGCAGGCTCCAGGCTCTGAGCTGTCAGCCCAGAGCCCGACGCGGGGCTTGAACTCACGAACCGTGAGATCATGACCTGAGCCAAAGTCGGATGCTTAACCGACTGAGCCACCCAGGCGCCCCGAGAAAGGCTTTTAAATTTGCCTCAAATCATGCATATGGTGAGCGGCAGAGCTGATATTTAACTGTAATCTACGTGTCTCCTAAATCCATTCCCTTTCTTCTACGCATACACATCCTTGAACACTTCATTTACCCCACCTTGACTCAGTGTGCAGTGATGGGGGGGCCGGCGAATACCCTCTACCAGCCAGAATAACCTAGGTGATGTTGCAGTAAGAACAGCAACAACGAGGGGTGGCTACGTGGCTCAGTTGGTTAAGCGTCTGACTCTTGGTTTTTAGCTCAGGTCATGGTCTCGCCATGGGTGGGTCTGAGCCCCACGTTGGGCTCCTAGCCAACAGTGCAGAGCCTGCTTTGGATTCTCTCTCTCGCTCCCTCTCTCTTCCCCTCCCCCACTCACTTTCTCTGTCTCTCTCTCAAAACAAATAAACCTAAAAATTAAAAGAAAAAAAAAAAAAAGAACAGCAACAACTCCTCATTCCAAACTCAGGCTGATGGAGTATTATCCTCTTGCTGTGGCAAAGGAGAGAGCTCTGAAGGGCTTAAAAAGGCATTTAAGGACTAGAGCCTGAAAGCAATACCATTATTTCCACTTATATCTTATTGGCCATAACCGGTCTGTAGCCACACCCGTCAGCAGGGACCAGGGACCCAGCAGTGCCATCCTACCGTGGGCCAGAAAGCCGAGAGGAGGAAACATTGGGTGAGTGACTTTAATATATACCATATATTTTATAGATAATTGTTGATTACTTAGAAGGTGCAGGTAACACTAAATGAAAGGGGTTCTTGTAAAACATTGCATTATTTTAAAGATCAGTCCCATCCAGGATTTTCAACACCCTCTTCACAGTTGCGACAGAAAGCCTCGACAACAGACAGGCAGCCCTTTTTTCCTGGAGTCAGGAAGAGCCCGCATGGCTTACAAACATATGTTCCATTAAGGTTTGGCAATGGACTGAAAATCCAACCCTTCTGTCCCTTATTCCGTTCCCCAGGTTCATATTGCTGTTCTAGCCATGCCCTAATTCCCTTTGATCTGTGATTGCAGGCACAGATCTTCAGGGGGGGGAGGTACCAGGCACCCTCTGAGCCTCAGGGTCTTAAAGCTATAGGGCAGCTCATGCTAGATAGACCAGGGAGATGTAGGCAAAGACACCTTCTCTACACAGTCCTGCCTGAGACCTTGGACTAGACGTGGGAAAGTCTCCAGGCCAAAGCTACATCGACTAGAACAGCTGGGTTCTAGTGAGTTCATGAGCTTGGCCAATAGAGGGCCTCCCTCAGTTGTCCTCATATCAGCTGTGTGACTGTGGCCAGAAATTCTCAGTGTTGTTTCTTCATCTGGAAAATGAGGATGATCATGACCTCTGTTAAGCTATGAGAAGTAGCAGTTTATAAAGGAAGCACCTGGCACATAGCGGTTGCTTAATAAACAATAGCTATTATTATCGTGACACTTGGAGCTAAATGGAAGCCCTGTGCATTTTCTTTTTCTTTTTTTTAAATGTTTATTTATTTTGAGAGAGAGAGAGAAAGAGAGAGAGGGAAAGTACACACATGTGGGGGTGGGGGGTAGAGAGACGGAGAGAGAGAATCCCAAGCAGGCTCCACACTGCCAGCACAGAGATCCATGCGGGGTTCGATCTCACGAACCGTGAGATCATGACCTGAGCCAAAATCAAGAGTCTGACCCTTAACCGACTGAGCCACCCGGGCGTCCGGCCAGCCCTGTGTATTTTCATACACAGAGAGTAAAAAATCTGCAGAAAGTGAGTTCTGAGGTGTGATTTTTCCCTTGACCTTGGAATGAAGGTATTATTGTTAATTGGTTAAAACTAGTCCTTTGTCTCCTGACTATTGAAATAACTCTTCCATTGTTATTGTTTTCATTAGATTGGCACACCTATTTTGCGTGGCTGACATATATGCCCAGTATGAATAAGATGTAATTATTAAAACTCCAAACGGCGTTTAAAAAGAAATCTAGAGAAACTTCTTGGGAAGGTCTACTGCCAGAGAGTCTTAAGCAAGGAAAAAATAGCTTTCTTTTCTTTTACAGTTTTTACATTTCGTTCTTGTTTTAATTCTTGAGTTTGTAATTACTCTATGAATTATTGTACAATGGCTAATAAAGAGAAATAAACTCTAGAAGTTTAAACTTTTAAACTTTTATTCACTTAAACTTTTTCAAAACAAATTGGTTTGGATGGCCCTACTCAAACCCAAGTCTGGGTCTGAGACAAGGGTGCCCCCTTCTGGTACTTTTCACTACCACAGTCACTCCATAAATTGGTTAGGCTGTTGGCCTCACGCAGCTGAGAAGGGGTCCTGGTGAACCCCACCTTCTGTTTCATTCTTCTCAGCTGTGGGTCTGCGGGTCTCTGCATGGTGCACAGACCGGCAGAGGGCAGTGGCCCTCAAGTGTTGTGGGGTTTTACTCTTTGGGATCACATCTTCTAGTTCCCAATAATGCCCCTCCATCAGTATAGCACCAGCCACACAGTCTAAAGAGCAGCTCATGAAAACCCTATGATTGAAGCTCATGAAAACCCTATGATTTAAGACTGAACACAGTTATTATTCTCACTTTAACGGAAGAATAGAGGTTAAAGAAACAGCAAGTGATTGCCCAAGACCACACAGCCCCTGAATGGGAAGAAAGTTCTCGAACCCAGGCCTTCACATACCTAGTTATGTATTTTCTCTGTCTGACAACATTACTTTTATTTTTAAAATAGCCTACTCACTGTGTACTAAGTCAATGAATCTCAGCCCTGGCCACACATGAAAATCTCTTGGGGTACCTTAAAAAAGTAATTCCTATGCCTGTGCCTCACCCCAGCCAATTACATCAGAATCTGTGGGTAGGGTTCCTAGCATCCATGAGTTTTATTAACCTTTCCAGGTGATTCTAACGTAAAGCATCAAGGGCCATCACATAGGTGCTTTACAAATACTTCGGTTCAACCTTATCACAAACCCCTCAGCTACGTATTATTATCCACATGTTACAGGTGAGGAAAACAAAGCACAGAAAAAAAAAAAAGTAAATTGCCCAACTGATCCTGGATAGTCCCTAATGCCCTAAGGTTCTCCACATTCCCGAAGGGGGGTTTTCAGGAGGGGGTAACACCTATGTCTGTCAACACCCATGTGAACTAATTAGCTCAAGGCAGTTCACCATTTCTACAATAGGCGGCGCTAAATTTCTTCCAATGACCTATTTTGGCAAAACTGAAAATTTCTCCCGGTAGTCAGCAGGTGGTGTTCAATCTGATTCTAAGGTTTGGGAAGTAACACAACACCCAACAGTCACAATATCCCATTAGTAACTGTGGTCATTTGAGAATTAATCAAAATATTTTTTCTTTGAATTTATGTGTACTATTTTTTCAAATGGTTATGTTGTTAGGATATATATATTTGCTAAGTGGTTTGGTCTTGACTAGTTAATAAAGGGAAATTTATGGCATTAAAAAAAAAAGGCACTGATGCACTAAGGTCTCCACCCTAATGCCAAGGCCACCCAGTAAACGTGCAGAGGGAGGATTTGAATGTGTTCAATCTGACCCCAGAGCCTGAAAACCTACCCTTCCTTCTTAATTGGCCTCAAGAAGTACTTCACTTCTCTGTCCTGTCCTAGATGCCAAACCATTGGGTTAGGAGTCAACCTGGAAAAGATGAAGCAGACATAAATTGAACATTACTATTAAGGCCACAAATCATTTCGATGTCCTTTGGCAAGCCACCTAACGTCCATGAGTCTCAGTTTCCTCATCTGCAAAATGGGGATGGTGAAATCTACGCTAGAGAGTTACAGGCTGAAACAATGTTAAAATCATGAGGTGCCTGGGTGGTTCAGTAGGCTGAGCGTTCAGCTCAGGTCATGATCTCACCGTGTGTGGGTTTAAGTGGGCTCACTACTGTCAGTGCAAAGCCCACTTCAGATCCCCTGCCCCTCCCCTGCTCGTGCACACTCTCAAAAATAAACATTAAAAAAAATTTTAAAGGTAAAAATCGTAAAGTATCCGGTATAGGACAGGTACTCAATGTACTCAATAAATGGGTTTGTTTGGTTTTTTTTTAACCTCTCTTCCCTCCTCACTTCCATGACTGAACTGAAGGCATAGGGATACACCATGTCCACAGAGGTATGAAGCACACACACGCGCACACACACACACACACGCACACACACACTCTAAACCATCTGTTTATGCCCAATCCTCAACCTCAAGCACATTATTTATACATACATACATACATACATACATGTAATCACAGCATCTCAGCTGATGAAATCAACACACAAAAAAACCCTGACAGAACCATGAAGCAGATGAGTTTTTGAACTAACTCTCCTTTTCCCACATAACCTTCATGGATGGCCACTGCTATGTAGAGACCCTCTGCCAGCCCCACAGTATTGTGCAGACTCTAGAGATCCAAACCCTCTCCCTTTCCAGTTGCCCACCACATCACTGTACATAACCCCACTGGCCCAAGGGGATGCTCAGGACCCAAAAGTGTCCTCCACTTCGTCTCCACACACAAAAACACTCCCACCATTGGTTCTTAGCAGCATCTGTCGCAGATTGGATGACCACCTCTCCCAGGTGTTATTTGCAGGAGGAACCCTCTACACAAGAGGGGACCTGAGCTTTCAACTTTAGATATCGTTTCTCTGGGCTTAAAGTCTTTTATCAGGTAGACCTCTGTCTGTGAGAGGCAAATCTCATGTCTCACCTGGCAGGTGGTTCAACTTTGGGTCAGCTTCTAGGGAGGAAGTGGATGAAGAAACAGTGTGCTTAATACATTCATCTCATAAATATCTAGTGAGTATCTACTATGTGCTAGGCACAGGGGCATGGACATGAATAAGATGTAATCACCGACCTCAAGGCTTATGGTCTAATAAAGGGCACAGGCTGGGAAACAGGCGATTACAAATCGCATGTGACATATGCTAACACAGGAAGGAGGCATAGGCATACGGAGCACAGGAGAAGGGCACAGAATCCACACTCAGAGGGTCAGCAAAGACTTCCTGGAAGAAGGGACATGTAGACTGACACTTAAAGGTTGAGAAGGAGGAGTGCCTGGGTGGCTCAGTCAGTTGGGCGGCCACAGCTCAGGTCATGATCTCATGGCCTGTGAGTTTGAGCCCAGCATCGGGCTCTGCGCTGACAGCTCAGAACCTGGAGCCTGCTTCAGATTCTGTGTCTCCCTCTCTCTCTGCCCCTTCCCTGCCTGTTCTCTTTCTCTCTCTGTCTCTCAAAAATAATAAACATTAAAAAAAATTTTTTTTAAATGTTGAGAAGGACTGAGACACGCGGAGAAGGTCAAGAGCATTCCGGGAGAGAAAACAGAGCAGCACAGGTAAGGCCCAGGGATGGAAAAACAGAGTGGATGAGAACTAGGTGCACCTCACAATTGTGCAAAGGATTGGGACATGGTTACGACCACTTTTGAGTCTTTTTTGAGTCTAAAGCTTTGCCCAAAGTTTTCATTTAACAATTATTTACTGAGCTCCTACCACGAGTAAGGACTGTTTGCTGCGTGGGGTCCGTGTGTGTGAGGAAACCCACACACCACACCAGTGTGAGCCCCACGTTAACCTTTCCTCTCTTGCTGTGCCCAGACACTCACTACCTTCTTTAAGACTCTCATGATCACGGGCCAGTGTCCTACCTGGATGGCAGGCCTCATTTGAGTCTTGGTTCTCATATGTCCTCGCTAAGGTCTTGCTTTGGATTCTAGCAGCCCTAATGAGAACTGTTCCAGAATTAGGCAGGGCTTGTATTAATCCTTCAGCCTCCAGGAGCAGGGGCTCAGAAGTGAGGTGACAGCAAGGTGGCACTGCATCCATTCTGAGTTTGAGGGGCCTGGAGCCACCTCGCTGCTGCATCAGAAACTTAAGCATAGGGAAAGGTGGCAAAGATGATATTTACTTTTTAGCTGAGGGTTAAGCACCAGAATTCTGGAGATAACTAAGGGAGAGGATTTGGCCTATTCTATTTAAACCGTTGGAGCTCCCGGGGTTGTGCAAGACAGGGGGTTGGGATGGGTGGGTGCCAGGACACCCAACATGCTTGCTATCTAATGTCCACAGAGTGGCTTCTGGGCATGATGTCCCCAGGGCCGGTCCTGATGCCCATCCCCCATCCCCACCCTGGGACCCTGAGCTACCTAAAATACCAACCTCACCATCTTTGAAAATCAATAAATTAAATTAAAAGGTTGTAAGTGAAATCAGTCAGGACAGAAGTCGGCCCTAAGGAGACACTGCTGCTGAGAAGCCATCGGCTTCCAGAGGGCTGCTCAGCTCTTGACCTACCTGCTTGTGACTGGGGCAGGACCTGCCCACTTCCGGGAAAGACTCAGTCACTCTGGCCCTGCCCGCCTAGCCCAGGTGTGCTGACTTCGTGAGTGCCGATGGAGGCTTAGCTTCACTGGCACCTTTCACCTCCTTCCTGCCCACTCACTTCCCTGCCACAGCGACCTCCCTACAGAGTGCAGGCAGACACCTGACACCTGTCACAGATTCCTCTCGTTGGGGGAAGGGGACTAGACTCTGCCACGCTGCGGGGGGGGGGGGGGGGGGGCATTTACATCTGGCCTAGGCTTTGGGGGCTCCCCAGGGCTTCTCCTCCGGGTGGCTGTGTGGCCATCCTCAGGAAGGTAGAGCAGCTGCCTCACTGAGTTCGGGGACCACCGCCTTCTGGAGGCCCCTCCACACAGGACAGTCTAGGACAGGCACTGGCAGCCCCCCCCCCCCCCAAGAAGAGGTGGCTCCCGAGGTGAAGGTGACCGGGAGTCCTCGGTATCTCAAAGCACCTCCAAGCCCGCCTGCTCAGCCTTCCCCCGGGGAGCAGGGATTCTGGCCCCCCGGGTCTGCTGCCTCTCCCTGTCTGGACGTCAGTCTGTTCCAGGGGAGAGGTGAGCAGGGACTCCTTCCCGTTAAGAGCGGCCCAGGGCAGTTTCCGATTGAGTCAGCCTCCCGGGGAGAGCACCGCTCGGCCAGCTCAGAGCTGGGTGGCCGCAGGGACTTGCCCGCTCCCTTCCTCCCAGCACGCGCGGGGCAGCTGGGCAGCCCCCGCGGCAGCGCAGACCGGCAGACGCACAGACACACCGACGGAGGGGCGGGGCGGCCGTGAGTGAGTTAGAGCGAGCTCCAGCAGGGAGCAGAGCCGGGAGCAGAGGGCGGCGCGGAGGGGGGGGGGGGGTTCCTGGGCCCCTCGGGGTCGTGGACGCCAGTGCTGTCCAGCCAGAGAAAGCACTTGACCGCAGCAAGTCGGGGGCGGGGGGTGGGGGTGGGGGTGGGGCTTGCTTAGATTTCCCTCCTGGGACAAACTTAGTACCATCCAGGACCTTGCATCAAAGACTGGTACTTTCCGCACCCAGGATTTCCCCGGGGAAGTAACTTCTGCCGCTGGGAGGAAGGAACGGTCTCCCCACCGCCCCTTCCACTCTCAGGAAACACACATGAGGCGTACAAGAGAGGCGATGTGGAGAATTAGTTAAGAGCATGGATTCCAACTTGGGTGAATCCTGATCTTGTCATTAAAATATATATATATATATGTTTATTTTTGAGAGAGTGCAAGCAGGGGAGGGGCAGAGAGAGGGGGAGACACAGAATCTGAAGCAGGCTCTAGGCTCTGGGCTGTCAGCACAGAGCCCAATGCGGGGCTCGAACCCACAACTGTGGGATCATGACCTGAGTTGAAGACTGATGCTTAACCAACTGAGCCACCCAGGCACCGCTAAAAATATTTTTTTCATGTTTATTTATTTTTGAGGGAGGGGGAAGGAGCAGAGAGAGAGGGAGATTCAGAATCCGAAGCAGGCTCCAGGCTCTGAGCTGTCAGCACAGAGCCCCAAGTGGGGCACCGTGAGATCATGACTTGAGCTGGAGCCCAGCGCTTAACAGACTGAGCCCCCTGGGTGCCCAGTGATCTTGTCATTTTTGATCTGTGTTACCCTAGGTGAGTTCCTGTGGTTCCTCAGACACCAGCTTCCTCACATGTAAAGTGTGTAATAATTACTATTGCACCTGTTTCTGAGGATTGCTGAGAAGATTAAATGAGACAGAATTCAGATCGCTTAGCTCCCTGCCTGGCACAAAGTTTGAACTCAGCACATGGTTTTCAAGTGTGCCTTTCACAGGAAAACACCGTACCCCAAAAGGTGGTGATTTCACACAAAAAGGAAAATACGTTTGGGCAGACGGGTTTTGGATCACCACCCAAATCGTATGGAACAGATGACATTGTTCCATTGTTTCTCACCAAGCACTTCAGTTTCCTTCTGGATAAAGCAGTCCTAAAGAAAGGCGAGCTGGATGCAAAAAGTGCTTCCTAAAACCCTTCAAACATGACTTCATCAATTCTCCCATCTGTACCCATCTCCCCCCCAAACCCACACACACAAGATTTCAGCCCAGCCCCCCAGAGCCACAGGCCAGGAGGCAAACACGGATGTTTCCCTGTTGGCCTCACATAATCAATATCTATTATTTTTTATTTTTTTTAAATTATATAGATTCTTCCCTTTCCCTTTGTCCTTGTTGTCCTTGTCCGAAGTAGAGTCAGTTTCTGGAGGCACCAGAAATCTCAGCTGAGTCTGAAACGGTGAATAAAAGTTCCCCCAGAGAAAGACAGAACAGGTCAAGTATTGAGAAGAGCAGAGCAAGGCTCAGCGGCTTCGCCAGACGTGTTCTATGGAACAGCACGAAGCTCTGTGCAGAGGAAGCGAGGTCCCAGCTGAGGCGCTGTGGCCTAATGGCTTCGCACACCAACTCGTGGGCTGCCCTGTCTGGGTTGGAATTCCAGCTCCCACCTTCATCAGCAAATTACTTAATTTCTCTGTGCCTCAGTTCCTCATCCATAAAATAGGATTTGCTGTAACAATACCCAGCTCCGGAGGCTGTGGGGAGGGTTAAACAAATTGATACGTGGAAGAGAACTGAGAACAATGATTACATATAACAAGTGTTCCATGCATGTTAGATATTACCCTTTGCAATTCATATGTAAGCTTTGGAGTGGCCCGTTTTTTTTTTTTTTTTCTTCATTCAAAACCCCAAGTACACCCTGTATTTTTATTTATTTATTTTTGATGTTTATTTATTTTTGAGAGAGAGAGTGAAGCAGAAAGTGAGTGGGGAAGGGGCAAAGAGAGAGGGAGACAGAATCCAAAGCAGGCTCCAGGCTCTGAGCTGTCGGCACAGAGCCCAACGATGGGGGGCCTCGAACACACAAACCTCAAGATCACGACCTGAGCTGAAGTCAGATGCTTGAGTTTAACTGGCTGAGCCACCCAGGCGCCCCCACCCTGTATTTTGATTAATCCGAAATGCAAACCACCCAAATGCACTTTATTTTTCTGTATTAATGTCTTCATCAACGTATTCTTCAACGCTGGCCTGGGGGTTGGGCAGATGAGTAGAGGAATTTACAGGGGCCCCTGGTTGGCTCGTTTGGTTAAGTGTCCACCTCCAGCTCAGGCCAGGATCTCACCGTGTGTGAGTTCGAGCCCTGCATTGGGCTCCCTGCTGTCAGCACAGAGCCCACTTTGGATCCTCTGTCTCCCTCTCTCTCTGTCCTCCTTCCACCGCTCCCATGCCTGCACACTCATTCTCTCTCTCTCTCTCAAAAACAAACATTAAAAAAAATCGAGGAGTTTATTGCAGAAAATCAAGGAGCTGTCTTGTGACACAATGAGCCAGTTATACAATCAACATTAGTCGGCAAGGATTTATTGAGCACTCACTAGGTGCCAGGTACTATGTTTCACACACCTTCCTCTAGAGCCCCAAATAGGAGAGAGTTAGGTGGAGAGGGATTGATTTAAGGGTCTCAGAAAGACCAGCCTTTGTCTCTAATATCTCTCTTCGTGACTACTTGAAATATTCAGGACTGATTTCACTTTTTCAAACCCCTCTTAAGGGTGATGCATTCTGGTTGGGTCACTGTTCTACGGTACTCAGTGAGGTCACACATCTAGTATCTAACACCGGTAGGAACTCCATTGTCTGATTAACTCATCTTCTGGAGCATGCGGATCTCTAAAGGCTTCAGTGGGGCTGCGAAGACTAGAAATCAGGTGTTTATTTGTGCATTTTTCCCCCTTGGGAGTCCTATTACAGGCAATATAGGAACTAGATAATAGGACAGCCTTCCAAATACAAAACACCAAAAACATGACAAACGTTCTTTTAAATGCATAGCAGAGCTTGAAGAAAAAAAAAGAAAGGGAAATCTACAGAGTCAGAAGACGAATACACGAAGCAAAGCAAGCGGACCTGAAGCCAGCCAGGGCTGTCCTGTGGGTGTTGGCTCATCTCAATAACCAGAACCTGGCAAAGAGCTGGAGCCCTCAGGGCTGTGCTCTCAAGGAAGGGTGGGCCAGGAGAGATCTAACTATCAGCAAAGGGAGGGGTCAGAAATATGTGCCTGTCTCTGTGTGCATTCCAGACCTGAAAAAAAATTTCCCATGAGAATTTGCTATCATGCCCTTCAGGTGCATTTGAGACTACAATGTATACTATACCTGGTCTGGTAAAACACTAGAGGAAACATTAACAAAAATTCACAATGACTGGTGGCTCTTTAAAGAACTTTGCACCTGGGGCACCTGGGTGGCTCAGTCAGTTAAGCGTCTATGTCTTGATTTTAGCTCAGGTCATGATCTCACAGCTTGTGGGTTTGAGCCCCACATTGGGCTCCATGCTGACAGGGCAGAGTCTGCTTGGAATTCTCTTTCTCTCTCTCTCTGCCCCTCCTCTGCTCACTCTCGGATCTCCCTTTCTCTCTCAAAATAAATGAATAAACACACACACACACACACAAAAGAACTTTGCACAAAGCTTCTCTGGAGGAGCTACCCCTCCCCCAGATTCCATAGGATTCCCTCAAAAACAAGTTTGGACAAGTAACAGTCAAATACAAAACAAAACAGAGGAAAAAAGCCCCCGTGAGCAAATATCAGCATACCTAGCAAACTGCTGTGTAAGACCCCTTCCATCTCCTGATAATGGAATTATTAGGTACAGCATTAAAAAAAATAAGACTTTTAGGGGCGCCTGGGTGGCGCAGTCGGTTAAGCGTCCGACTTCAGCCAGGTCACGATCTCGCGGTCCGTGAGTTCGAGCCCCACGTCAGGCTCTGGGCTGATGGCTCAGAGCCTGGAGCCTGTTTCCGATTCTGTGTCTCCCTCTCTCTCTGCCCCTCCCCCGTTCATGCTCTGTCTCTCTCTGTCCCCAAAATAAATAAACATTGAAAAAAAAATAAGACTTTTTAAAAATGTTGAAGGAAAACAAGAAGAAACTGAAAACACGAGAAAAGCACTACACGCTATCAAAAAAGGCAAAAGAGTTTTGATAAACAAGTCAAATTAGTCATGGAGAAATGAAAGCCATATTAATCCAAATTTAGAACTATTTAGGCAAGTTAAACAGCAGATTAGATAGAATGGAAGACAAAATTAGTAAACTCACAATAAATCTAAGAAGTTACACAGCATGCAGCAGAGATGGACAGAAAGAAGGAGAATATGAAGGAAAAACTAAGAGACACAATGACCAGAATGACTAACATCAGGACTGATATTCATGGATGGAACTGGCATTCTGTAAGGGAAAATAGAATAAAGAGAGGAACTATTCTAAGAAATAGTGGCTGATAATTGTCCGGAAGCAACGAATGACAAGAGTGCTCCCCTTCCATCATTAATGTAAGCTAGATGACAAAGGAATAATATTTTAAATGTCTAAGAGCAAATAACTAGCAAACTACAATTTATACTGAGCCAAACTAGCACTTAAAAGTGACACCACCAGGGTGCCTGGGCAGCTCAGTCAGTTAAGCGTCCGACTCTTGGTTTGGGCTCAGGTCATGATCTCAGGGTTCATGGGGCTCTGCACAGACAGCACAGAGCCTACTTGGGATCTCTCTCTCTCTGCCCTTTCCCATCCCACACATGCATGGGCACTCTCTTTCAAAGTAAATAAACTTAAAAAAATAAAAGTGACAGGGTCGCCTGGGGGGCTCGGTCGGTTGAGCGTCAGACCGATTCGGTTCAGTTCATGATCTCACGGTCCGTCAGTTCGAGCCCCTGTGGAGCCCCATGCTCTGTGCTGACAGTTGGAGCCTGGAGCTTCCTTCGGATTCTGTGTCTCCCTTTCTCTCTGCCCCTCCCTCACTCGCGCTCTGTCTCTCTCACTCAAAAAATAAACAAACATTAAAAATAAATCAATAAAAATAAAAGTGAGAGCACCCATGGAATGGGAGAAAATATTTGCAAATCATGTATCTGATAAGGGACTTGTATCCAAAACATGTAAGAGCTCTTGCAACTTAACAACAAAAAGATAGCCCAATTAAAAGATGGGTAAAGGAGTGGAAGGACTTTTCTCCAAAGAAGATAAACAAATGACCAATATACATGAGAAAAGATGCTCAACATCATTAGTCATTAGAGCTTAGACTTTTTTTTTATGGAGGTACAGTTCATACACGGTGAAATTCACCCGTTCAAAGTATATAGTTGCTGAGGCATATGGTAACTCCATGTGTAACTTCCTGAGGAATTAGCGCATGTTTTTCCAAAACAGCGACGTCATTATATCCCCTGCTGCAGTTCCTGAAGGTTCCAGTTTCTCCACATCCTTTTCAACGCTTGTTACCCTCTGTTTTATTGTTTTATTTTGTTTTGTTATTGCCTCTGCAGCTGAAGGTCTGTGGGAGTGGCATTCAATCTTGCTTTCATTGTATTTGTATTGTAGGGTCTGTGATCTTTATGTAGGGTTTATAGAGTTGGAAAACAAAAGACTCTACTCTCTATACACCCTTCAGAATTAGGAAATCAGCCTTATCCACGCTAAAGAGCGTCCCAGGATTATTTCCAATATTGCAAAAATCCTGATATAACCCACGTTAGGGTTCTTAGGCTAACTGAAATGTCAAGTGATTTAATTTTGACTAGAATGATTTTAGCTGAGGAAGAAAAGAGAATGCACTTCCTTCAGGCTGTTTCACCGCCAAAAAGCACAAACCTGGCATATAGTAAATGTTGAAGTGAATGAACAAATCATTATTAGTTCTCACTTGTTAATCAGAATCTCTGATTGGCAAATCGTTGGGGGAGACAGAATCGAAATGTGGATTAATGGATGAGGCTAAAGAGTCCTTAGTGTCAGAAGAATCGGCGGAACTTTGCCTCTGGAAAATCCAGAAGTGTGACCTGTCCCCAGACTTACTCCTTGGTTAAGACTGATGGGACCGCTCTCCTTCTAAGGCCTTTGCCTTCCCCTGGACCTCTGCTCCCAGCTCACTCCTGATCTGGCCCCAGATACGCCCATCCCCTAGATGCCTAGTGTCCCACAGCACAATCCATCTCCCCCCGCCCCCACTGCCTTGCTCCTTTCCCCACCCCCACTGGTGTCCTAAAATGAGTTAATCTGACATTCCTGCAGATGTGTAAATGATGTCAGTTTGTGTTAGAAATCTGTATGACTTCCCTAGGGCAGCCGTAACAAAGCACACTAAAACAACAGTGTGTATTCTCTCACAGCTCTTGAGACCAGAAGTCCAAAGGTGGTGGCAGGGCCATGCTCCCTCTGAAGGTTCTGGGGTCGAATCCTTCCTTGCTGCTTCCCGCTTCTGGGAACCCAAGCACTCCTTGACTTGTGGCAGCATGTCTTCAATCTGCCCCTGTCTTCACACGGCCATCTTCCCTCTGTCTGTGTCCAAATTTTCCACTTCGTTAGAAGGACACCAGTCATTTTCCAAACACGTATCATGCTATTTGGTAGAACAAGAAATAAGTTAATTTTTTGCCCTCAGAGGACTTCCAGCCTGAGATTTTCCTTGATGTAAAGTGACTTTCTCCGGGCACCTCAGTCAGTGGAGTTTTGGACTCTTGATTTTGGCTCAGGTCATGATCCCAGCGTCATGGGATCGAACACTGCATTGGGCTCCACACTCAGCATGGAGCCTGCTTAAGACTCTCTTCATAGTGAATTATTATATTAACCATATATTGTGCATTTTAAGTTAGAGTTTACTTTTTTATTACTTATGTAAGTGAGTTATATATAAATTTAAGTGATAAGGCCCAGAGCCTTATCAGCCAAAAGTATGAATATACCATTAAGCTTCTAGACCTGTAAGTTGAATAATCAGAGGATAAGAGGGAGGAAGTGTCCTAAAGGCAAGTAGTGTCGGCTCTAAAACGCCCTGCCCAGTGCTTATTCATAGTGACGCTTAGTAAATCATTGTTGAATGAATGAGTGCAAAAGAGAGGAAAACAATCATAAACAAAATTAAAAGCAAGTAGGGAAATATTTTTTTCATAAATGCAACAGGAAAGGGCTCAACTTCTTAATATGTCCAGAACTTGGAAAGTTGATAAGAACAACAAGAACTTTTTAATACAAAAATGGCAGTGCCAGATAAACGCCTCTCCTGGAACTTAGCGTATTAATTTGGTAAGAGACTATAGGGGACCACATGAGGATGGGTGGACCTCGGGTGTGTAAGAAGGGGGACTCAATCAGAAAATGCAAGGAGGCTAGCAGCAGATCTGGGTTGGACCTTTTTCAGATGAGCAAGAGGGCAGGAGGGGAATTACTCTGTGTTCCGACAGGATGATCTGATGTCCCAGGTTGGGGACAGCAGCCAGAAAAAGCAGAGGGATACACTGATGAGCTTCCTGCTTTGGGAGCAGGGATGTGACTTTTCCTGGGAAGGACTTAGAGGGTGAACCCATCCTTTGGGGAGGAAATCCAGCTCTGGCAGTGGACATCACCCCCGGGCGAGAAGGGTAGCATCCTCCCTGGAGCTTGAGCCAGCTCTGTCTTGCCCTGACAGGTCTGGGGAGCCCAGGCTTGGGAAGAGGGTTTGTTGAAATCGGGGCTCTGCTGAGAGCAGCAGCTTCTCATTTTTGTCTGGCATGGGAAAATGTCCTTTCCTTGGTCAACCAGGTAATGAGACTTGGGAAGTCAGTAATGCAAGATTGGTTACTGAGCTTGTGTCCAGGCCATTGTCTGGCCTCCAGACTGCGGAATAACTTTGACTTTATGCCCTTCCCACTAGGGGCCTCATGAATGATGTCTCATCCTCAGGAGATAGTTTCACAATGCATCCCCTCTGTGGGAAGGGGCTGTTCAGTGTGCTGGCCTCTGGGAGCATGGAGGGGAAGGATTCCCCTCCTTTCCTGGCTTGGAAGAAGTAAGGGAGCTGTAGGCAGCCCGTGTCCACTATTTACTGGGTGACTCACTAATCCAACCAAAGAGCTTGAGCTTCCTGCAGTGACTGAGCCCAGCACACAGTTTCGGGTACACAAAAACAGCAACAGTCACATGCCCGTTGACCAAGTGACCTGTACCAGGAGGCTTTGAAAGTCACCTGCCCAGGCACTCTGGGGCAGTAGGAATCACATCGACAATGAGAACATCAACAGACTGAGAGCCACTCACAGTGTCAAGGTTCCTAAGTGTGCCCACACCTGCCCCGAAGTACACACTCAGAGCCCCCTGGGCTCTACATGTCCCATGATATACCTGCTCCTTCTTCTGGGTGGCTCTCATTTTGCATGAGTCCCTAAGCTGGTGGTTTTCTTCACTGTGGAAGGAGATTTTCCACATCTACCTCTTTTTCTTTTCCCTTGATTCCTCCCTCTCCTGCAGAGACGGAAGAGGCAGGGGACAACTATGAGTTTATTCCAGAAGCCGGAGGACAAGAAGCTGCCAGGATGCCATAAAAGCCCTGAGTTATAGAATCTAATCCACTAGAAGGAGCTTTAGAGCATTACGTAGCTCAGTCCCTGTGTTTTAACAGAGGACCCTGAGGCTGCCCCGAGGAAGGGATGTGCCCCTTTGCTTCAGGCTGGGCAGTGGCCAAGCCTGAGTTTGGTGATGTGGGTGACATGGCAGGGAGGGTACAAGTTCAGTCTAGCTAAAGGGTTTAGTGACCTCAGGGGGCTCACTGATATTTACTGCTTGTGTGTGATAAGAGATTGATCAACAGATCACCACTGAGCATCTGGTTTGTACAAGGCACAGATTAAAAAGACGCTATATTTTTAATTTTTAAAGTAATCCTTCCTCTCAAAGTGATGACAACCTTACAGTAGAGATAAATAAATCAGTAAGTAAAACATTTGTTCTAGGGGAACAGGAGGTTTTCTAGACAGAACACCTTTATCGATTGATTGAAAGACAAAACGTTGAATGCTTTGATATCAGGAAGTGATACTTGAGTATGCAAAAGAACCAAAGGTGAGGGACTGGAGAGGTTCCCAAGGCCAAGTGAGAGAGCTGGGAGCCTGGCATACTGAGTGAATTTAGCTGCCTTTCAGGATCCATCGGGATGTTGGGGGAAGTATGGGGGGGTGGAATGGATTGGGAGGTTGGGGTTGGGGGCTGGGTAGGGCTCAGGCGGGCCCGGACGATCACTATCACCACTGAAGGGAAGGGAGGGGGAGAATTCTGGCTGGATAGTCTTTGCCGGCAGCAGCTTCTGCCCTTCTTGGCTGGGATAAGAGGCAGCAGGGCGGCCCCCCTGCCCTCCACTAGCCAACTTGAAACAGAGCCACGCAGTCAGTCAGCTGGCAGCAGAAATGTCTGGGCATCTGTGTCTGGGGGAAAGGTGCCAGCCTGACAGGAAGAGAGAATGTGCCCATGTGGGCACATATGTGTGAACACAGGGCATGTGCGTGTGTAGCCGCATGCAGAAGAGACGGAGGTAGGTGTTGTAATTATGAATGAAAACGGCACAGACATCGGGACGACCCCATGCCTCCCGAGCCCCCCACCCCGACGTCCATCCCCCTAGTGCAACAGCAAAACACCTGCCTCCTTCTGAAACTCCTGCAGCCACTGGCCGAGCAGCACAAAGCCCACTCTGCCCCGTGCCTGGCTCGGTCACAGCTGACCTGGGCTCCCTGCTCTCCGCCCACTGTGGTCACCAAGACAAGGACCAGGAGGAAGGAAGACTTCCTCTAGGTCTTAACATTTAATAGCGTTATGATCCCATGAAGGAAAGAGGGAGCAAAATCTCAATACACAGATTTACTCTAATTGTTGGGTGGACATAACTTAGTTGACAGCCCAGAAATAGAAAGCTGTTTAAAATACATGTTTTGAGCGAGTTTCCCTTCTGATTATTATTACCTACAGAAATCAAAGGACTAGGTAGTCCTCGGCCTTTGTGGAGATGAGGAAATAGTGCTTCTTCACCCTATACTTTCCTCGGCTTTTTCACGCACGTGCTTTCCCAAAGTTCATCGAAGTTTTCTTCTTTTTATTTATTTTTTTTAACTTCAAAAAAATATGTATTTATTTTGAGGGTGGGGGGGGGGAAGGCAGAGAGATAGGGAGAGAGAGAATTCCATGCAGGCTCCTCACTGTCAGCACCAAGCCCCATGTGGGGCTCGAACTCATGAGCTGTGAGATCATGACCTGAGTCAAAATTAAGAGTCAGAGGCTTACCCGACTGAGCTACCCAGGCATCCTTCTTTTTCTTCTTACCATATATGCTTAGAATAGAAAATTGGAAACTACAGGAAACTGTAAATCTACCACTTACCCATTTTAAGAAACTTGCACGATTCCTACACATGCCTACGTAAGCTGGATGCCTCCGGCGCATTAAAATACACCCATATCCCACATTGAAAGTTATCAGGTTGAACTGAAATTGTCCAGTTGACATGATGTCATATTTGGAGAACCTTTGATTAAGTGTTTATTCATTTTAATTTTGCCTTTTAAAAAATCTTGAAGGGGCGCCTGGGTGGCTCAGTCGGTTGGGCATCCGACTTTGGCTCAGGTCATGATCTCCCAGTTGGTGGGTTCGAATCCCGCTTCAGGCTCTGTGCTGACAGCTCAGAGCCTGAAGCCTCGTTCACATTCTGTGTCTTCTCCTCTTTCTGCCCCTCCCATGCTCATGCTCTGTCTCGCTCTCTCAATAATAAAAAATAAATGTAAAATATATATATATATTAAAAATAAATAAATAAAGTAAAAAATCTTGAAGCAATTTCTTCTCTTTTCCATGTCTCAAATATTTTTAAGAGTCCTTGAAAAGTCTATAGGTCCCTGGCACTGAGCTTATTGTGATTAATGAATTAAAGGGCCCTCCTAATGAAAAATAATGTCAATGTTAATATTTCAGAATGCACCCTGTCAGTCTCTCCCATATATATATATACACAATGTGTATATATATATATATACATATATACATATATATGTATATATACATATATATTATATATGTATATACACATATATATGTATATATGTGTATATACATATATAATATGTACATATTTATGTGTGTGTATATATGTATAGTTAAAGTATATGGTCCATATAGTTTTGAAAACTATTCTTTTCTACTCTGCATGGTTCATCGAGCAATTCCCAAATGGGGCTTGTGGACAGAGGTCTACAGTGTCTTCCAGACCCACTCCCACCCATGCCGCAGCTTCTGGAACCACACACCCCTGAGGCAGAAACGCTTAGAAGACAGTTCATTTGCCTCCTCCCTGCATTTCACAGGGAAAGTAACTTGTCCCAGGTCAGTGGGTAGTTAGCATCAGAACCACGTTCAGAATTGAGGCCCCTGGCCCAGGTAGGGGGCGAAGAAGCCTCTGCTTGCCTTGGGTGCTCTTTGCCCATCTTTGGGGACCGGCTCTCCCTTCCATGGCTCCACCTTCCTCTGGTGCCCTGCGCTGCCCTAGCCCGCCCAAACACCCCACCTCCACAGCTGCCACTGCTCTTGACCCAATTTCCCCATCCAAACTCCCTTGGCTGTCTTCCCCTCGTTGCATATCTGCTGTTGTCATAATGTTGCACAAGCAATTAATTTTACAAAATGTGAGTTTAAATTTTTAACGTTTTTTCTCCAGTTGTAAAAGTAACTCATGTGCCCGCGAGAATAGTCGCGGGGGGGGGGGGGGGGGAAAGGGTGAATATCTCGTAGCTGTATCACCTGGTAATGCTCAATATTAAAATATTGCACAACAGATACAAATAAATGAAACCAATCAGTGAGCAGCTGTTCCTTATTCACTCAACAAATAGTTGCCGAGCACCTACTACATGCCAGGCAGCGCTCTGGGTTTAGCATAGTAATTGACAAAACAGTCCAAATCCTTGTCCTCGGGGAGCTACCTGCTAGTGAGGACAGATAGTTGATCCGTACATAAATATAAAACACGTTTGATGGTGTTGAGTACTATGAAGAAAAAAATAAGCAGAATGTTCCCAGCTTAAATGTTTACCATTTTTAAAAAAGTGGTATTATCGAAAACGGGTTTGTTCTTGTTTTTCTTAACCCTTAAAATTCTTTTTTTTTTTTAATTGACTTTGGACTTAAAAGTTGCAAAGCAGTAGAAACACTTTCCATGCACTTCCCCAGCCTTCGTATCTTGGCTGTTCCCGTTGTGATGGTCCAGCCAGCGGTGTTCACACAGATGCAGCTGTATCCACTAACCCTGATGGGTTTCTTCGCGGTTTCGTCCGTGGTTCTGCTGCCGTCTGTCCTGGGCAAGGACCTCTCCGATCTCACATGCTGCACTCTGTGGCCGTGTGTCCTACCTTCTTCTGGTCTGGAAAGGTAGTTTTGAGTAGTCATAATTTGTTCGGCTTTATTTCGTTTTCCCAGTGTTTATTCACTCTTTCTTCTTGAATCTCACGATTTTTCCCCCTAGGTTCAGTTTTCTTTTCAGGTACATGCTTGCAAGTTTCCTTAATAAGGGTCTAGGGTGGTTCATTCTGGTTTTTGTTTGTCATTTGCAGATGTCTTCAATTTGCCTTCCTTTTTAAAGAATAACAGCTGTATTAAGATCCAATTCACATGCCCAAATTCACCCCGTTAAAGTGTGAAATTCAGTGGTGTAGAGTGTATTTACAGAGTTGTGCAACCAGCTCCACTGTCTAATTTTAGAACAGTTTCATCATCCCAAGAAGAAACCCTGTACCCATTAGCTGTCATTCTTTATTCCCTTCTCCCTCCAGCCCCTGGCAACCACTAACCTACTTTCTGTCTTTATAGATTTCCCTATTCTGGACATTTCATGTCAATGGAATCATACAATACGTGTCCTTTTGTGTCCGGCTTCTTTCACTCAGCATAATGTTTTCAAGGCTCACCCACATTGTAAGCATGTATTAGAACTTCATTTTTTATGGCTAAATAATATTCTATTGCATCACATTTTGTTGACCTGTTCATCAGCTGATGTACAGTTGGGTTGTTTCCACCTATTTGGCTATTAGGTATAATGCTGCTATGAACATTTGCATATAAGTTAATGGTAACTCTATGTTTAACTTTTTCAGGAACTGCCAAACTGTTTTCCACAACAGCTGACCACTTTACGTTCCCAACAGCAATGCATAAGCGTTCCATATCCTCACCCACGCTTATTTTATTTTCTTTAAAAATGGATATATAGGGGGGCCCCTGGCTGGCTCAGTCGGTTAAGCGTCCGACTTCGGCTCAGGTCATGATCTCACGGCTCGTGAGTTCGAGCCCCGCGTCGGGCTCTGTGCTGACCGCTCAGAGCCTGGAGCCTGTTTCGGATTCTGTGTCTCCCTCTCTCTGACCCTCCCCTGTTCATGCTCTGTCTCTCTCTGTCTCAAAAGTAAATAAACGTTAAATAATAATAATAATAATAATAATTTTAAAAAAATGGATATATAGGGGCACCTGGCCGGCTCAGTTGGTTAAGCGCCCAACTTCGGCTCAGGTCATGATCTCACGGTTTGTGAGTTCAAGCCCCACATCGGGCTCTCTGCTGTCAGCACGGACCCTGCTTTGGATCCTCTGTCTCCCTCTCCCTCTGCCCCTCCCTTGTGCGCTCTCTCTCAAAACTAAATAAACGTTTTATGTGTGTATATATATATAGAGAGAGAGAGAGAGAGAGAGAGAGCCATCCTAGTGGGTAGGAGGTGGTATCTCATTTTGTACATTCTGTCTTGCGGGTCTGTTTTAACACAAACTGTAGCATACGACAGACACACAACACACTTGGCTTCTTCCACTTAATGTATTGTGGCAATCACATCCGCATGTACAAAACTGCTTATTCTTTTTGCTGACTTTACGGTGACCCACGGTATGAAAGTGCAATCCCGGTCATTTACTTAACCAGTTTCTCCTGATAGGCTGCTGTGCTTCTTCCCAATCTTCTGTAGCGTAAACGGTGCTGCAACGATTGCCTCTGAATACGCCATTCTCCACGTGCAGGAGTTTGCCTGCAATGACAAGTGAAGGTCTAGGTTAAGGGGCGTACACATTCTTTCGTTTTTACAGCCATTACCGAATTGATTTCCATACAGGGTAACCATTTGTACTCACCAGCAATGCAAGACATGTTCTTTAACCGGACCCAGGATCACAAGATCAAATTTGTGAAGATAGTGTATTCTTCACACAGTACTCGCACGTGGGCTGACTATGACTCCATAGGGGGTGTGAGATAAAGATAGGGTTCATAAGGACCTTTTCTTTTCTTTTTTTTAAATATAATTTATTGTCAAATTGGCTTCCATACAACACCCAGTGCTCACCCCAACAAGTGCGCCCTCAATGCCCATGACCCACTTTCCCCTCTCCCCCACTCCCCATCAACCCTCAGTTTGTTCTCTGTATTTAAGAGCCTCTTATGCTTTGCCTCCCTCCCTCTCTGTTTGTAACTTTTTCCCCCTTCCCCTCCCCCATGGTCTTCTGTTAGGTTTCTCAAGATCCACATATAAGTGAAAACATATGGTATCGTTCTCTGACTGACTTATTTCACTTAGCGTAATACCCTCCAGTTCCATCCGTGTTGCTGCAAATGGCAAGATTTCATTCTTTCTCATTGCCAAGTAGTATTATTCCATTGTATGTATAAACCACATCTTCTTTATCCACTCACCAGTTGATGGACATTTAGGCTCTTTCCATAATTTGGCTATTGTTGAGAGTGCTGCTATAAACATTGGGGTACATGTGCCCTATGCATCAGCACTCATGTATCCTTTGGGTAAATTCCTAGCAGTGCTATTGCTGGGCCATAGGGCAGCTCTGTTTTTAATTTTCTGAGGAACCTCCACATAAGGAGCTTTTCCTGATAAGCAGTCCCCAATGAGGAGGTAGAACGCAAAGAGAGTTTGTCTTGGGACCCTATCTACCCTCCTTTGGTGGAACTGAGATGCTGGGTAAGATAGTCATCTTTTCCTGTATTTTTCCAATAAAAAATGCTTACTTCGTTTCCAGTCTTCCATTTACTCATGGTGAATGTTACAATTCCAGATCCCCAAGCAAGGCATCTCCACCCTAGTTATGTTCTTACTTCATATTTGCCTACCACCCAGTTCTCTCTCTTCCTCTATTTCTGGGCTCCCAAGAACCACAGTACATTCATGATAGTGTGCTTTGGGAGCTAATTAGATTAATAACCACCATTTATTTTGCCCTTAGTCTATGCTAAGTATTTTACACCCATTCTTTAGTTTAATCTTCGTAACAGTCTTATCAGGTTACAACTATTATTGCTTCCATTATATAAATGAAGAAACTGAGGCCAGCAGAGCCCGAGGGCAACAACTAACAAATTGTGGAGCAGGATTCACGCTCCAGTGTGACTAATTTCTAACCAATACTCCTACAGTACCTGGGGGCTGGTAGTTAGATATTTTAGGTCTTATCTATCCAACTAGATGACAGCCTGCTTAGGATAAGAATTTGCCTCTAGGGGCTGGCTCAGTCAGTGGAGCAAGTGACTCTTGACCTCAGGGTTGTAAATTTAAGCCCCATGTTGGGCACAGAGATTACTTTTAAAAAAAGAATTTGCTGCAGGATCCCTGGGTGGCTCCGTCGGTTAAGCATCTGATGCCTGATTTGGGCTCAGGTCATGATCCCACTGTTCATGGAATCCAGCCTCAAGTCCGGCTCATGCTGAGCATGGAGACTGCTTGAGATTCTCTCTCCCTCTCTCTCTGCCCCTCCCCTGCTCATTCTCTCTCTCTCTCTCTCTGTCCCTACCCCCCTCTCAAAATAAATAAACATTTAAAATAAACATGTTTCTTTAAAAAGAAAAAAGAACCTGCTTCTAAATGGCTTAATAAAACAATAGCCACTACTTACTATTTAGCATCTCCTATTTATTTATTTATAAATAAATAATTTTTTTATTATTATTTATTATTTATTATTTATTTATTTATTTATATATGATTTTCCCTAATTTACAGATTAGGAAACCAAGGCTCAAATAGATTGATTAATTTGGCCAGTGTTGGAGCCAGGACAAGAATCCTGACTTAGACATCCCAGTACCTACCCAAAGATGACAGCCAATAATATTTGTAGCTGATAGTTGGGAAGCAAAGGGCTATCTATATTCACTCAAACCCTGGTTATCTTCAGCTGGCATGACATTCAAGCAATGACAGTGAATATGGGGGAGAGGGAATTGTTCGAGAGGTGCCCATCTCTTCCTTCCAGCTGTGTGAAAATAAAAATGTAAGGCTCACAATATGCAGACCCCAAAGGGTTATTGTGGAACTTCGGGGTTCGAGCACCAAACGTAGGCTACTATGAACAAAGTCCCTCTTTGGGACTTTTGTGGTCAATGATACAGATGATGTTAACACTCATGGAATGTTTTCTAATTTTTTTGTAAGTTTATTTATTTATTTATTTTGAGAGAAAGAGAGAGTGTGAGCAGGGGAGGGGCAGAGAGAGCGAGGGAGACATAGAATCCCAAGCAGGTTCTACACTGTCAGCATGGAACCCCCCCCCCCCCTGCCATGTGGGGCTCCAACTCACAAACTGCGAGGTCATGAGCTGAGCTGAAACCAAGAGTCCAGCACTTAAGGGACTGAGCCGCCCAGGTGCCCTCCCCCCCCCCCCCATGGAATGCTTTCTATGTGCCGGGCACCATTCTTTGTGCTATATACAAGGATGAATTCATTGACTTTCCAGGTAAGGGCTATTATCATTCCACATAACATGTGAGGAAACTGAAGCACAACAAGATTAAAGGATTTGCCCAAAGCCCCCACCTAGCAAGTGATGGCTTTTGGGACATCTGGCAGTGTGATTTTGGCGCTCTAGCTCTCCTAACAACAGAGCAAGAGTCACTGGGTCCAGCACAAAAGCGGACAAAACTCTAAGGAAGGACCAAAAATTCTTGCCGGCTAAACAGAAAATTTAGTTTCTAAGTGCCTGCCTGCCAGCACATCTTCATCCCCAACTTTCTCCACCCACTCCTCCTGGAAAACAGAAGACTGGGAACCCAGAAAGTAGGGGAAAGGTCGCAGCTGGGATTTGGCTCCTCCCTTCCTGCTTTTTCACTAAAAGGCAGAGCACGGCAGGGCTCCCGGGTTCTCCCCCATCCAGCCTCGGCACATGATCCTGGCACGTGGAACCACCAGTCCTACAGCTCCGTGGACCAGCCTAGACTCACCTGCCCCGGCGCTTTGGCCCACTGCCCTCCTCCTCCTCCCCAGGAGGAAAGCAAGGAAACCACTGGCAGCCTTCTTGCCTGAAGGTTCCTTCCCAGGGGCCCGCCGACTCCTGGTGTCTTCCCAGGACTCTCTATTTTCCGAGATCCGCCTTTGGGTGCTCTCACAGTAGAACGGTTACATTTCTCTGGTTTTGCGGGGGTGGCGGGGTGGGGGTAGCGGTGGGATTAGCAAAGCTTCCCAGCCCCCAAATCTGAGACTGAACTGTCACCTCCTAGCTCTTTGGTTCAATCTGAAAGTATCTTTAAAAATCATCTTGTAGGGGCGCCTGGGTGGCTCAGTCGGTTAAGCGGCCTACTTGGGGTCAGGTCATGATCTCACAGTTCATGATCTCACAGTTCCTGGGTTCAAGCCCCGCTTCGGGCTCTGTGCTGACAGCTCGGAGCCTGGAGCCTGCTTCGGATCGTATGGCTCCTCCTCTCTCTGCCCCTCCCATGTTCATGCTCTCTGAATAATAAGTAAACGTTAAAAAAATAATAAAATAAAATCATCTTGTGTCCACATTTTAGGTGAGAAAACTGAGGCCCAGTGAGTACAAAGTGCCGTCTTTGTGACGTCAGAACAGGCACCAGGGCCAGCTGAGTGTTTCACATTTTCTAACACATGACAAACTTTCGTAGAAAGCAGAACTTAATACGATGCGAAAACGCCTCACCATTCCAATGATATCAGTGGTAAATTAAACCTCAGGCCTTGGACTGGAGAGTGGGGGTGGTGCCCGGAATGCTGACACTTCTAGAAAGTGAAAGTCAGCTCTTCAGTCCCTGGAATTTAAACACTGGGGGCAGGGGGTGGAGGTCTGATGCCTTCTGACAATCTGTGCTTTGTTGGAATGTCTGGTGAAGAAGCCCTCCGCAGACCGGTCTTCATCTGACCTGAGGGTCCCTTGGATTGGGGCACCTCAAGTGTGTCTTCCAATCCATTTAGTACGGGGGTAAATGTGCTGATTCCTTCCAAAGTTTCCTGCAGCAGGAAAAAGCAGTCCGAGTTAACACACACGCTGACCTTACTGCCGATCTCAGTGACTCAGAACCCCAAGTTACGTTCTTTCCCAAACAGGTCGGACTGAGAGCCCTGCTCCGAGAGCCCGACCTCGGACCGCCCCGCTTGGGGGCGGGGCCGCGGACGTGCGTCCGGGCGAGTGCGTGCGGCCCCAGTGCGCATGCGCGGGCTCCGGGGCTGGGACGTGGCTATAAGTGGGCGGTGTGGGCGGCCTCCCCGTGTTGCCTGCGGAGGGCTGCGCTTCTGTGCTCGGACAATCTTCTTGGTTGCGATTCAGCTCTGTCCCGGGGCTGACTTTCTCGACTCCTGCACGACCCGCTGTTACCGCAAGTGGACGGCTTCTGGCCCTTCCTCCTGGAGGTGAGCGACCCTGTGGGCTTCCCCGCCTTCCCGCCCCTATTCCCCGGGCTGCGTGGCCCTCGGGCCGCCTCCGGCTCCTGGCCTGTGGCCGCGCCGCCTGGAGCGGGTGCTCCTTGCTCCGCCTCCACTCGGATCCGGGAGTCGGCCGCTCCAGCTGTGTTTTCAGGGATGACCCTGTGTTACATGACGCCCTCCCCATGCTCGCTAGTGCTGGATTAGGTGTCCCAGTCCTGCCCTCCCGAAGAACCCTTCTTGTCACAGCACTTGGCGCGGTGGGTGGGTGGTAATTGTCTCTCTTGCTTAGATTGTCCGCCCGATGAGGACAGGGTTCGTGTCTGCCGGACCCCGTGTGGCCGTAGTACCTTGCAGAGCGCCTAACACACTGTACTATTCAGGGCGTAGTTGTTAAGTGAACTAGATAGATTTGACTGTCTTAGAATTATTTTTACTTATCAAAAAATTTATGATTAACAGGAACCTGACTGAGATGTGAGGGAGACCTCTGGACAGGTTGCTTTCTCAAGGGCATGTTCTTACAACTCCTCCCTCAGAAACAGACTCGGTTCTGGAAGATTTTTGGCCCCTCTGTGCCCTGAGCTGTGGCACAGGGATTGTGCATTGCACCAGGCGGGAGGAGTAAAAAGGTTTTGCTTTAGAAGAAGTGAAAGTTGTTTTGTTTTTTTAAAAGTTTATTTAAACTTTCAAGAGAGAGGGCACCCATACATGTGGGGGAGGGGCAGAGAGGGAGAGAATCCCAAGCAGGGTCTGTGCTGTCGAGCCCGATGCTGGGCTGGAACCCACAAACCGTGGGATCATGACCTGAGCCTAAATCAAGGGTGGGGGGGAAGCTTACCCCTGAGCCATCCAGGTGCCCTAGAAGATGTAAAAGTTTTGAGGAGTGCTTTTGAGTTAGCCCCAGAAGTAAGTCTAGCTCTGGGGCCATGGAGTTTATAGTGTAAATATGCTGGGAGATTCTGTTGCGGAAGAACATGCGCTGGACCCTATCTCCCTGTCTTAGCTCCCTAGGAAGACAGAAGTCAGGGCCAGATGCATGCATATCCCAGAAGGCTATAGGTTAACCACACCTCTCTTTCCTCAGCATCCAGAGGCCTTCCAGAAGTGGAAGAAAGCTTTCCTGCTCTGCAGAGGAGTGTGGGGTCCTTTCAGCCATGAAGCCTCTGTTGAACCTCTATCTCTTAGGTGTGGTGTTGACCCTGCTCTCCATTTTCGTTAGACTGATGGAGTCCCTGGGAGGCTTACTGGAGAGCCCGTTACCTGGGAGCTCCTGGACCACCAGAAGTCAACCAGCCAGCACAGAGCCCCCTAGGGCCTTCCAGACCATCCATCCAGAGGGGTGTGATAAGACCTCACTCCACCGGCTATAACCTTGGAACACCAGGCAGGGTCCGGGCAGGAACTGCGCAGGCAGGCTCCGAACATCAGTATTATCAGAACTGTTACCAGGCCCTTGAAGGGCCTCTCCGTCTGGATGCTCCTGTCCTGGAAAAAGAGCCTGTCCGATGTGAACGGGTTGCCTATGACTGTGATGGAATGATGTCACTCTTCCCGGGGTCTGCTGTACCCTCTGGTGTCCTTGACAACAGTTCTCTGACATCTCTTAGCTAGGGGCTTGTGCTTCATGTTCAGCCGGTGGGAGATGGTGTCGTTTTCGTCCCTGCTTCCTCAACATCTGCCGAGAGTTCCTTCGGACTTGCGCGTCTTATGGTCAGTCTGTTTGGTGTTCAGCCTCTCTTCGGTGAGAGCTTATCTGTGTGGGAGTGATGTATGGGTTGGTGTATGGGAGGGGGAATGATGAAATAGTGTCCAATTCTCATTGTTTCACATGTTAAATGCCCTTTCTCCAACATACAGCGAACTTGTGAATATCAGTCTGAAGGGGACACTGGGATGACAAAGCCTGCTCAGGACATGGCATTATGGCCACCATGTGGCTTAAATGGATTTCTAATGAAATAAAAGTTGAGTATATATTTCTACTTTGTGTCATGTTGACCTCTGCCCTTGAAATTAGTGGTAGGGAAGGGTCTTAATTCCTAGATCTGGGGTTTGACATCTTAAAAACTTAGAAGCAGAAGAGTACTTAAAACACTTTGTTTAAAACATAAGGTAAATACACCTGGATTTGGAGGCCAGGGCAGTTGTGTCTGCCTCATATCAACAAGTCTTCTGATCCTGGGCCAAGAATATTCCAGTATTCTCTTGACTCTCCATTTCTAAAAAAAAAAAGATTATTCTAGCACCCTCGCCTTCTGTCTCTGGGAAAAGGAGACTGTCAGTCCAGTAGGCCTTGGTTTTTTCCTTCTGCACTGCTGAAGTAAGGAGGGCTCAACTCTGTTCTCCAAGTCATTTGGTAAAATGCCCACATCTCACAACAGTTGTTTCTGTTCACTCCCAGATCTCTGCAGCGTGGCTTTTACACAGAAATGGAGGGCTGTTTTTTTTCTACTTGTATCCACCACTCCTCCATGTTCAGGTGCATTCACTCCTCTGTCCCTCGTAATATAGATCCATTCACAGTCTCTTGATTTGTGTTATTTTATGTAAGGTGAGTTTGATTTACTTTTGCCCAAGGGTAAGACTGGAATATGGTCTTCTCTGCTGAACTACTTTTGCTTCCTGGGTTGTTCTGAAGCTTAAGTGCCACACGCTAGAAGCTAGTGGTTTGGGCATCACTTCTTTTTTTATTATTATTTTTCAAATTATTTTTTAAATGTTTTTTTTTTTTTTAAGACAGAGAGAGACAGAGCATGAGTGGGGATGGGGCAGAGAGAGAGGGAGACAGAATCTGAAGCAGGCGCCGGGCTCTGAGCTGTCAGCACAGAGCCCAATGTGGGGCTCGAATTCACGAACTGTGAGATCATGACCTGAGCCGAAGCCGGACACTCAACCGACTGAGCCACCTGGGTGCCCCTGGACGTCACTTCTATTTATTGCATGGTGGTGGTCACTGGTGCTATTTCCAGCTTCCCACCTTCTGGGCACATAGTACGATTGGGCTCCCTGATCCTTTGTGGATGGCTGGGGTTACGTGAACTTGTGTTTCAGCAGCATAGTACAATCAAAACTATAGTTGGTTTTTTATCTCTGATTTCAGGCACTTTCATGTGCCAGTAGTTTTCCTAGACAGATTTCTTAAATTTGATATATATTCTTATTCTCACATCTCTCCGACTCCTTTGGTATGTTTCAAATTTTAAGTGGGAGAGTTGCATTTTAAGTCTCTTCCCCAAGCGTTTTAACTGCAATGGTTTACAGGGTGCCACAACCTTTGAGGTCTTTGCTCTAAGACAGTTGGATCTACTTGGAGGTTTTAGGTTTTAACAACAGATATGATGGTCATACCGCTGTTACAGTCTTTCCTACGAGTAGGGTCACCTGCTGTCCCCACTTGCTTGGCAGAGGGGTTTTCTGGGGTGTAGTACTTATCAGAGCTAAAACTGGGACAGGTATCGGTAAGCCTGGTCAAGGCAATTAGATGGGTAAGATGGCCAATCGGTTATTCTACCTGAAAAACATGAGTTCAAAATGGCGTCTGTCATTCCAAACATTTCTCAGCTTTATCTGTTAACCAGTTAGGGATGAGAAGCAGTTGCTTCTGTGAACCCTGAAAGCCCGTTGATTTCTGTAGTCTCTCTGCGTCCCTTGTGCTGCTTGCAAACTAGCCAGTTCAGTTCTTGTCTGAGCTAATTCTGTACTTTGTTGATGGTGACCAACAGTATCCAATTCAGGCTGCTAAAATTCTGTTCTCTGACTTTCTCTTACTAGATAGATTAAATAATGTGTGTGTTCTAAGTTACTGTAGACAACAGTTTTACCAGATACTCTTCTACTGTATAACATGAGTTGTCCTCTTTCTTTCAATAAGATCTCTTTGCTGCCCTCCGAGTAAGTTAATGGCACACATACTAAGGCTTTTTCTTTTTTTAACATGCAACATTCCCCCCCACTACCCCCTGCAACACACACATTCCTGTCTCCTTATCAGTCAAGGACACATTAGATTAGGTTATGCTGCAGCAACAACCCTAAATTCTCAGTAGCTTAAAAGAGAGTACATTTGCCCAAGGCAGTACTCCTAGGAAGCAGAATTGGGGCCTAATCAAGGAATATTCCCTTCCTCGGGGTAAGGGGACTTCACTGCATCTGCTCAGTGGCACGTCATAATCATGAGGCTGCTGTGTTTCCCATTCTCCCCCTTTCCCCTCAGTGCATTCATCTTGTCCCCATTCCACCAATATTTACTAATTTTTTTTTAACATTTATTTTTGAGAGAGAGAGACAGACAGAGCATGAGCGGGGGAGGGGCAGAGAGAGAGAGAAGGAGACACAGAATCTGAAGCAGGCTGGAGGCTCTGAGCAAGCTGTCAGCACAGAGCCTGATGCGGGGCTCGAACCCACAAACTGTGAGATCATGACCTGAGCCGAAGTCGGATGCTCAACTGACTGAGCCACCCAGGCACCCCTCCACCAATATTTATTAGATGTGTGGAAGCACATGGCTTGTCTTTTTAGTTTATAGATCTCCATCTCAAGCCACATCCAAAACTGGTGTAGAAACCATTGTGCATCACTTGGAGATTCTTCAGTTTGGCCTTGATGTTGTGGCTGAAGGGAATTATTGGATTGTCTCCTTCGGGGGAGGTATGGTAAATGGATTCCACCTGCAGGAGGGATAGTGAGCTGAATGATTATTCACTAGAAGGTTCAGTAGTGGTACTCATTAATGTTCTCCAAGTATTTCTGCCCTTGCCTTTCAAGCACATGATAGAAGTGTACTCCCTGACACCTTTGTGGTCGGACAGGGCCGTGAATTAGTTCTTGCCAATGAGTTGTGAGTAGAAGTGATGTGTGTTAATTCTAAACTGGAACACTTAAGCACTGGTTCAAAAACCTCCAAAACCTTTAACCTTCTTTTTCCCTCCACTACAGTGACTATCAATGCTCCAAATGCAGCTGTTCCATTAATGTAGGTCCTGGAGTGAGGAAGTCATGGAGCAGAGCCCTTTATCTCTGGTTCATCTCTGGTGAACATGTAGTATAAATGAGAAAGAAACCTCTGTTGTGTTAAGCTACTGCAGCATAACTTGGCCTATCCTGACTGATACATTGCCTTTGGCACCTACTGGGTACCATGCATTGACTAAGATTTCATTACTACCTACTTCAGATAACATGCATAAGACAGCGGCGGGGGGGGGGGGGGACACGTAAACAAACCCATAACCTCTCAAGATTCTGTGATAGAAATACGCGTACAGGATTTGAGTACATAAAGTTATTTACTGGCAGGAGGCAGATATTAAGGGAAAGCTTCTTAGAGGGTCTGAATTTTTAAAAATGAATAGGTACCCAAGTTCAGAGTTTCCCAGGAGAGGGAACCATGAGCAAAGGACATGGAGATGAGCTTAAGCACACAGAGCGTGTTTAGAAAACTGGTAAGTACAAATTTTAAATCCCGGTTATTAGGTTGAAGTCTTAGCACTAGTGCCATCTAGTGGAGGCTAAGGAAGAAGGAAACACTAAATCCATGCTGTGTAATGCTTTCTGGATGTGAAGGGCTGTGCCTCTACAGCTTATGATAGATATCAGAATATTAAGGGGTGGAAGATAGGATCTAGTCTAATATTGTCCAATAAAAATGTAATGCAAGCCACATAGGTAATTAAAATTTGTTTAGTGGTTACATTAAAAAGAAACAGGAAAAGATATATATATATATCATTTGTTACAATATTTTTTATTTTAGAGAGAATCTTAATCAGGCTCCATGCTCAGCGCGGAGCCCAACACCGGGCTCGATCCCACAGGATCCGATCTGAGCTGAAATCAAGAGTTGGACGCTCAACCAATTGAGCCACCCAGGCGCCCCAGGAAAAGATATTTTAAACACATTTAACCCAGGGGCGCCTGGGTGGCGCAGTCGGTTAAGCGTCCGACTTCAGCCAGGTCACGATCTCGCGGTCCGTGAGTTCGAGCCCCGCGTCAGGCTCTGGGCTGATGGCTCAGAGCCTGGAGCCTGTTTCCGATTCTGTGTCTCCCTCTCTCTCTGACCCTCCCCCGTTCATGCTCTCTCTCTGTCCCAAAAATAAATAAACGTTGAAAAAAAAAAAATTAAACACATTTAACCCAGTATATTAAAAAACATTATTTCAACATGTAATCAACTTAAAAAGTTATCTATGAGATACATATTTTGCATTTTATTTTGGTACTGTGTATTTATATTGGTATTTTACACTTAGAACATATTTCATTTGGATTAGCCACATTTCAGGTGCTCAGTAGTCACACATGGCTAGTGGCCACTACATTGGACAGCGTAGATCTCTTCATTTGACTGCAGAGGAGATGGAAGCTAAGTAAGTTAGACAATAGCATTGAATTAATGGGTGGTAATTTCCTAGTATGCAGCTCTTTTCTCTACAACATGATTTTTTTTTAAGAACTCTCCAAAATGCAGTGTAGCAAAATATGTCAACAATGTGCTTTTTCACCCCCAAGGTAATTCTTGTGTGGGCACATGTGAGATTTTTTTTTCTAAGAAAACCTATTATTACAAATCAAAATTATGAAATGACTGTAACTTGCAGTGTTTACATGCTGCTTTGCCCACAGACTGTCAGTAATGCCTCAGATTTGACTTGCTTTGTATGGCAAACCTATATCAACTTAATAACTCATAATTCATCACTTAAACATTAACTTTTTATTATTGTGTTTCCTTCTAGACCTTGTTCATACACATTGGACGTTTCTATATTGTAATAGTATGAATGCAATTTGGACTCTTTTTTTTCCCTGTTGCTTAACATTATGAAATGGAGAAATAAATAATTGATAAAAGTAGGTAGTTTTATTTAATCTGAGGAATTCTAAATTGGAAAATATGTTCATAAGACTTGTTAGAATAGTGTCCTCATTTATGTAAGAAGGGATAGAAAAGTTAAATGTATTATACTGTTATAAGTATGTGTAAACTCTAAAAGAATAGAAAAAATAACAACAGTGGCTTCATTTTGGGGCAAGTGTGATGGGAACTAAGCCAATGATGAGGGTGGGAAGGAGCTCTTCACTCTCCCATTTGAAAGTTTATGATGTTTGTACCTCATGAATGTGTTATTTGTTCACAATTTTAATTTTTAAATGCCTACAGTCTTTTACAGTTTCTATTGTAACAGCCTTCTGGAATTTTAATTGGGATTTTATTGAGCCTACAGATCTTTTCTTTTTTTTTTTTTTTTTTGAAGTTTTTATTTATTTTGAGAGAGGGGCAGACAGGGAGAGAGAGAATCCCAAGCAGGCTCTGTGTTATCAGCATGGAGCTTGATACTGGGCTCAATCCCATGAACTGTGAGATCATGACTTGAGCTGAAATCAAGAGCTGGATGCTCAACTGAGCCACCTAGGTGCCCCCAGCCTATAGATCAATTTGGGATAAATTGACATCTTAATAGTGAATCTTCCAGTCCATGAACATAGTATATCTTTCCTTCTGTTGTTGATAAAGAATTTTGTATCTCTCTTCATGAGTAATGCTGGTTTGTGGTCTGTTACTTTCTTTTCTTGCATTGTCTTTATCTGATTTTGGTAATGCTGGGTTCATAAAATGAGTTGGGAACTGTTTCCTACTCCATTTCCTGAGTTTATATAAGATTAATATTCTTTCTTCCTTAAAAGTTTGATAGACTTGTCCAGTGAAGACATATGAGCTTAGAGTTTTATTTGTGGCAAGATAATTACAAATTCAGTTTCTTTTATGAATGTATATTTATTTGATTTTTCCTAAATCTCTTTTTAAGTCATTTTTTTCCTAAGTTTTAGTAATATCTGTGTGATGACATTAGTATAGAACATTTAAGTTGCCAAATTTACTGGCATTAAGTTGTTAAAACTATTTCCATATTATACTTTTAAAGTGCACAAGATCTATAGTGATGTTCCCTCCTTTTTTTCAGATTGGCAATTTACATATTTCCTTTTTTTTTCTAGATCTCACGAACTATACGTTTTTCAATTTTTAGAAATTTAACTGCTGTTTTATTTTTTTACTTATTTTTTAATGTTTGTTTATATTTTAGAGAGACATAGTGTGAGTGGGGGAGGCGCAGAGAGAGAGGGAGACACAGAATCCGAAGCAGGTTCCAGGCTCTGAGCAGTCAGCACAGAGTCCAATGTGGGACTCAAACCCACAAACTCTGAGATTATGACCTGAGCCGAAGTCGGACGCTTAACCAACTGAGCCACCCAGGCACCCCAACTGCTCTTTTTAAAAAATGTAACTTTAAAAATTTAAAAAAAAAGGGGGGGTGCCTGGGTGGCTCAGTTGGTTAAGCGTCTGACTTCGGCTCAGGTCATGATCTCACGGTTCATGAGTTTGAGCCCTGCGTTGGCCTCTGTGCTGACAGCTCATAGCCTGGAGCCCATTTGGAATTCTGTGTCTCCCTCTCTCCCTGCCTCTCCCCTACTCATGCTTTGTCTCTCCTTCAAAAATAAATAAACATTAAAATATTTTTTTTTTAAATTTAGCTTTAGAAGTAGGTTGTTTAATTTCCAAATACCTTGACATTTTCCAAATATTTTTTCTTTCATTGATTTCATTGATTCCAATTTCATTGATTATGTTAACAGAACATACCTTTATAATTTTAATTAGTCAAAATTTATTGAGACTTATTTTATGGCTCAATATAGGGTGTATCTTGGTGAATGTTCAATGTGCACTTGAAAAGAATGTCGATTCTGCTGTTGAATGAGCTGTGTTTTACAGAAAGTGTACAAAATATTTTTTATCAAAAGTGTTAAAAAATACAAAACAATTTTTTTACAAAATTACATAAAGTTCGTTGATAGTGGGGCGCCTGGGTGGCTCAGTCGGTTAAGTGTCCGACTTTGGCTCAGGTCTCACCGTTTGTGGGTCCGAGCCCTGCATCGGGCTCTGTGCTGACAGCTCAGAGCCTGGAGCCTGCTTTGGATTCTGTGTCCCTTTCTCTCTGCCCCTCCCCCACTCATGCTTTCCATCTCTCTCTGTCTCTCTCTCTCTCTCAAAAATAAACATTAAAACAATTTTTTAAAGTTGGCTGATAGTTATTTAAGTCTTCTGTATCCTTATTGATTTCCTATTTGTTTTAGTTTCATGTTTTTTTTAAACTCTGCTATTGGATACATATACTTTTAGGATTGTTATGTCTTACTAAATTGACCCCCTTATCTTCTTTAAATGTCCCTCTTTATCAAGGTGTATTATTCCTTGTCATGAAGTCTTCCTTATATGATATTAATATAGCCACCTTAGCTAACATACGATTAGTGGCTGCAAAGTTTTATCTTACTCTATCCTTATAACTTATGTGTCTTTATATAGTGTGGATTTCTTGCAGATAGCATTTAGTTGTGCCCTCCCTTTTATACAGACTGGTAACATCTGATTTTCAATTGGAATGTTTAGGCCATTTAAATTTAGTGTAATTATCCATAAGGTTGGGTTTAAATCTTCTATCTTGTTATTTTCTCTTTCCCATCTGTTCTTTGTTCCATTTTTCCTCTTACTTTCTTTTGGATTGTGAATTATTTAGTGTTCTGTTTTATCTTCACTATTGATTTATTAGCTATAGATCTCTGTTTAATTGTTTTAATGGTTCCTCTATTCTAGGATTTACAACAAACATCTTTAACTTATTATAGTCTGACTTCAAATAGTATCTTATCGGGGCATCTGGGTGGCTCAGACAGTTAAGTGTCCAACTCCGGCTCAGGTCACGATCTCACAGTTTGTGGGTTTGAGCCCCGCATCAGGCTCTGTGCTGACCTCTTGCTCAGAGCCCAGAGCCTGATTCTGATTCTGTGTCTCCTTAACTCTCTGCCCCTCCCCCGCTCACGCTTTGTGTCACTCTGTCTCTCAAAAATAAATAAATGTAAAAAAAAAAAATTCAAATAGTATTTTATCACTTCAGGTATAATACCAAAGCCCTGCAATACTACACCTTTATTTCCCCCTCTCATCCTCTGTTCCTTTTTGTCTTATATTTTACTTCTATGTATGTTCTAAACCTAACGTTTCATACTACATTGTTATCACTTAAAAATTTTTAAATGTTTACTTATTTTGAAAGAGCAAGTGAGAGAGTGGGGTGTGGGCAGAGAGAGAGAGGGAATCCTAAGCAGGCTCCACACTCAGCATGGAGCCGGACATGGGTCTCCAGCTCATGATTGTGAGATCATGACCTGAGTCAAAATCAAGAGTTGGATGCTGAACCGACCGAGCCACCCAGATGCCGCTACATTGTTACCATTTTTAAATATTCAATTTTTGTTTAAAGAACTTCAAAAATTATATGTGTATATATATATTAAAATGTTGACTCATGTATTTCGAATTTCTAGTGGTTGCTTACTCTTTGTGTAGATGTAGGTTTATAGGTTTTTATATATTTGAAGTCTTCCAGCCCGTATTTATTCAAATATATGTCTTTATCTCAGGAAATAAACAGTTATGTTCAATACAGCCCTGACCACATGTCCACAACTCTGGTCAGACTACTTTTTGAGCTAATAATGATTCTTCCAGTATGTAGCATACTATGTACATAGTTGCTTCTCAGCAAATATTTGTAGAGCCATGTACAAGAAATTTCTTTACCACTTTTTAAAATTTACTTAATAAGGAAACACTTGCTTATGGTAAATAGTTCAAACAGTACAAAAAATAAAGTGTGAAAAATAAGTCCTTTTTTTCACCACCATTACCAATGCCCTACATTTTTATTCTCCCAGAAATGATCTGGGCATGTTCAAGCATATCCCTTTTTTAAATCCTTTTACCCAAGTGATAGCATTTTATATATACTGTTTTTCATCTTTTTCTAACTGTATAGGTCTCAGTAATCATTCCATATCAGTATATGTAAAGTTGCCTTATCTTAATGGCTGCAAAACATTAATCTAGAAGTATCATAATTTAACTGGTGCTCTATTGATGGACATTTACCTTTTATAAGGAAAGGAGAAAAAAATGTCAAGAACAGAGAGTAAAATAATGCAAAAAAAGCCAAAATAATGACCTTGAAGGTTGTTTGAATATTTGAATTTCTACTATTATAATCTTTGCATCAATAAAAAATTGTAAGAGTTAGTTTTCGCTTCCAATGAGCAAGTCTTTTTTTTTTTTTTTAATCTTTATTTATTTTGGAGAGAGAGAGAGAGAGACAGTATGTGAGCAGGGGAGGAGCAGAGAGAGAGACACAGAATCTGAAGCAGGCTCCAGGCTCTGAGCTGTCAGCACAGAGCCCGACGCGGGGCTCGAACTCACGAGCTGTGAGATCATGACCTGAGCCGAAGTCAGACACTCAACTGACTGAGCCACCCAGGTGCCCCACGATGAGCAAGTCTTAAGAAGAAATGAGCCACTTGGGGCGCCTGGGTGGCGCAGTCGGTTAAGCGTCTGACTTCAACCAGGTCACAATCTCGCGGTCCGGGAGTTCGAGCCCCGCGTCGGGCTCTGGGCTGATGGCTCAGAGCCTGGAGCCTGTTTCCGATTCTGTGTCTCCCTCTCTCTCTGTGCCTCCCCGGTTCATGCTTTGTCTCTCTCTGTCCCAAAAATAAATAAACGTTGAAAAAAAATTAAAAAAAAAAAAAAAGAAATAAGCCACTACGATACAAACTTCTGCCTCTGCTGTAACAGGTTTGGAAAAATACCAATGAGAAGCAGGCCTCCCACCCTATGTTAAGAGAAGCACCAGGAAATTTAACTCTGGTCACAGGAGGATTGTGCCCGTGCGTCTTGAGGCTTTAAAAGACATGAGAGAACCGACTTACCTCCTTGGCTCACTCCTGTACAAACACCAAAGTGAGAATGCGTGATAGCTATCCAGTCCTAGTCTGAGAGGATAACTAATAACTCACTCCTCCTCAACTTCATGCATCCTGAAGAAGTCTTTAAGTGGAAGTTTCTTCTCCTGGTACCAAAGATAGGAGATTGCAAGGGGAGGGGAGGAGTTGGTGCCACTAAATGGTACACTAGTAAATGTTTCACACCAGGTCTCTGAGTGGGGATGTATATATAATATGTAAAATAATAATCATACATGCATACACATGTTATTATTACATATATATACATATACGATATGTATAGTGTTATATGCATTATAACTACAATTTAATATACATTATAATTAGTCATATTATATATTATAATCATATCATTATAATTATATAATATATATGTATGTATATATCTATATGTACATATATGCATACATGTAAGTATGTATGTTTTCTCTACAGTTTTACTGACGTAAAGTGCATATAGTACCCAATTTACGACTAACAATAAAATACACAGTGCTCTTGTACGTTTCATATAGCCAATTGATTCTCACAGAAATCTTTCACTGGTTTTTGTCAAACTCTTGTGTTCCTAGCCAACCAACGCAACTGACAAGTACAGTTCCGACCTGAATGTTGGCTGATTTTTCCACTTACATTAACGAGTAAGATGAAAGTGAATTAACCTAGTTGTATGTTGGAACTTTACACGTTCATCAGTGACTTCGGCAACTTCTTTGCTAAATCAGATAATAGCCTTCAAATACTGAAAGCTACTGAGAGAGAAGACAGAGTGTGAGCAGGGGAGGGGCAGAGAGAGAGGGAGACACAGGATCCGAAGCAGGCTCCAGGCTCTGAGCTGTCAGCGCACAGCCCGACGCGGGGCTTGGACTCGCGAGCCGTGAGATCATGACCTGAGCCAAAGTCAGACGCTTAACCGACTGAGGTATCCAGGCACCCCTTTATCCCTTTAGGCAGCCAACAAAACAATAAATCGAGGCTTAATTGATTTCCATGGTGTAAATAACTCCCAACATGGCTGGTTTCAAGATAGTGACCAACATGAAGTGACCAACACACCCCGAGAAGATAGGACGAGGTAGTGCAGCATCACACAGTGTTTCTACCCTGTAGATACAATCGACGTAAATAACCTCAAGGGTATAGAGAGTAGTAAAATATAGTAAAACAATCAAGAAGTGGTGAGTTTGGGTCATTACCTTTGCTTTTGTATAATTTGTTGAAGTGTAAGTTTCCGTAGTTAAATTTTTACTATTGGCTGTTTAACAATGGCTCGTAAAATGCCTGAAAATCCGAATCGTTTTCACGGGTCTCTTTTGTGCTGGCTCCAGCACGCCACTGTGCTGCACTTCCTCATCTGCCCACTGTTCCCAAAGAAATAAGCCTCTTTGCCTTGTTAACAGCCCGGTGTTTCCAAAAAGTTCTCATTTTCTCCCATGAACCGAGGTAGGGAAGATTGGCGTGAATTACTCGTCTTCGTCCCGAGCTCCTCTGGCCCGGGGAGAGCCTGACTTCAGGGAATTCACACAGATAAAGTTTTTGTGAGGGGCTTCGCCATCTGGGGAGAGGATTGAAGGCTGTGGGTTTCTGGAGAAACTGCCTTGCCGTTCCGGCCAGCTCACCACTGTCTTGCCATAACCGTAGTGCATTTTCCTCGTGTATGCAGAGAAACTGAGTGAAAAATGGAATAGACTACTATTACCGCTAGTTTGTAGTGCGTAGGAAGGGGGAGAAAAAAGCTCTGCTTATTCCCAATCCTCCCTTGCGTCTTCTTTTTTTCCTTTCCTGTTGTTACCCATCACATTCCTTGATGTCATGCCTGCCATTGTGAGCCGACAGGCCCTCCCTGGCCTGGTGGACAGCTTGTAAGTCAGGAGGGGAGGGGGAGCTGTGGAGGTTGGGGGGAGCAGTGGTCACACCAACACCTTGGAATTGGGCTGGGTCTGAGTGGAGCCCCAGAGATGTTCTCCAGCCCATTCTTCCCAAGAACCAATGAGTAAAATTAGGGGCCTCCCACCTGAGGTCAGGGAACCAGGCCCTGGAGTGGATCTGGGGGTGGAAGACGGCCTTCTTTGTCAACTGATTCATTCTCCAGAATTCAACTTGTTCTCCGACTCGGTGGTATTTGAAAGCAACTTTATCCAGGTACCTGTGTGCAGCTCAGAACCCACTTTCTTTCGCTTTCCAGAACTTGTTCCTAAGGGTTGGTCCAAAAGTGCTGGTCCAAAAAGGCCTCTGAAAGCCCTGGGGAGGAGAAGGAGGCTGCTATGGCTAGGGACAACCAGAGGGTCTGGATCCCAAGTTCAGCTCAGTTTGTGCCTACAGCATGATGGGGCTCCTTGAAGGTCATATGCTTTCAGGAAATAGAATTACAAACTGCAAAAGGGGACCTCAGGGCTCACCCTCCAGGCAGGGTCCATGGGCCACTAGGGAAGGAATGGTTGGTTAGAGGGAATGAAGGTTGTTTTTAGAATCCCTGATCTGAAACCCAACCTTCTCTCCGTGGGATGGTTTAGAAATAGCCTTGTTTGAGAGCCAAGCCCCTAGAATCGGCCTTGCCCAGATTCTACATCCCCTAAAAGGTGGTGCTATGGCCATTGGAAGTTAGCATTTTTGGCCTGGGAAGCATGAGGCCACTGGGAGTATGGGATAGTCATATGACATCTTGGGGCACCTGACTGGCTCAGTGGGTAGAGCATATGACTCTTTGTCTTGGGGTCATGAGTTCAAGCCTCATGTTGGGGGTAGAGTTTACCTTAAAAAAAAAAAAAGTGCGTGTGACATCTTACTGAGGGCCTGCCCACCTACCTCCCTCTAGAAGTCTAGCTGGGATCTGCATACCTGTGCTCCTTTGCAAGTGCCGCATGACCAGCTTCTCATGGTCTGTGTGCTGTGTGCTGTGTGCTGTGTGCAGGGCAGGAGATGCAAAGAGAGATCAGATGGTATCCCTGGCCAAGGAGCTCATGAATTTGTCAATTTAAAGGGCATGTTATAACATGGTCACTGCTAAGAAAGCTCTGGCAGGTGGTTTGGACCAGCTCATCCCTAAAGCATGAGCAGAGAGAAGGGTGCTAGTGTCCAGGGAGTTCAGCGCACTTTCTGGAGTTTGGCAGTTGAAGAAGGCTCCCCAGAGGAGGAGGTGAAGCCCTTCTTGGAGGTATCCCTAAGACTTTGGTAAGTGGAGGAGCAGAGGGAGGACACTGCAGGCCAAGGGACTTCAGTTACCTGGGTGAAAGTGGGAGGCTAGAACCCATAGGGAGGGTCTGTGTTCAGGAATCCATGTGATGGGGGTCACAAAGCAGTGAGGAGTCACAGGAGAGAGTGGAGACAATTTGAGCTCAATTAGAAGACGCGTTCACAGAGCAGCAAGCTACTCCCTGACGGAGCCCCCCAGATTTCAAAGAGCCGGTGCGCCGCTCCGAGTGCTCCCCGGTTCCTGCACTGCTCCCAGGGGGCTGCAGAGTGGGGCAATCAGCTGGCAGCCCGCGGGCGTGCTCCTTCCTAACACAGTCTCAGCGGAGGAAGAGCAGGGACGTGGCAGATCCAGACTCCGGATAGCAAATTCCAGTCATTTCTATCTGGGTGTGAGGTTTTGGCAGGAGGTTTATTCTCTTACTCCGTTCTCTTTGACCTGCTATTAAAACTGTGTAGATTCTCTGGGTGGACACTTAGTGATTCATGCAGCAGGAAACTCGGACTGTTCCGGGGAGGGCAAAGCCCGTCTGCTGGAGCTGCCCCGTGGCAGAGTGAAAAGTTGACCTGAAAGGAATCACCCCACACAATTAGGTGGCTCCCTTTCTCCCCCCTCCTCAGTATCACCTCTCTGCCATCACCTGTAAGAAACATCACTCACAAACCTTTACTTAGCACTTACTCTCAATGTGTGCCGCCCCTGTGTTTCGTAGTGCATGTAAATGTCATTCCGCAATGGGGGCTCCAAGAAATGTTTGTTTTTGTTTTTTCCTTCAAAACGAAAATGGACTTTTCTTAGGAACACCATCTAGTCAGGCGTATGGGAACTGAAATTTCAGTTATTCCTGGGGCTTTCCCCTTGTCCCCGGCTCCACCATGGTTGCGAAATGGTGTCAATGGTCCTACAAAGTCTAGAACATTGGGAGAAGGCTCTCTGGTCGGTCACTCCTCAAATGTTCCTTACCTTACCTTGGTCCTTGTGGTTCCTTGGAGGCTTCTCTGCCCGCCCTGGACAGTGAGGCGGGCGTGTCTTAGCTGAAATACTGTGCCCAGTGCAAAGCAGCCAGTCTCCCTGGGCTGCCTCTGATGCTGCAAGAGAACAGGTTCTCACGAGATCTAGCAACAAGCCGGGCCCTCCCTCATCTTGCGGCAAGCTCCCCAGTCGTCCCTCAAGCTGGGCTGCCTGGGTCTGCCCCATTCACTAGCTCTTTCCTCACTCTCCTTCCCTTCTGGAACCTTCTTCACACGATCTCCCTTCCAGATCATAGGAAACCTGTGCTGGCTGCTTCTACCCGAGGATGGGGGAATAAAATGTCAATGCCTCTCAGCTTTTTCTTACTAACGCATCCCTTTAACGTTGGATAATGCAGAGGATGCAAAGGAGGGCAACACAGTTTCCTGTCGCCAATGAGCTGGTCTATTTGGAGAGACCCACAAAAAGGATGGATGCTGGTCATTGCCCAGGCCAGTGTGCCGCACACTTGCTCCGAGCATGTCCCCAAGTTAAAGTGCTGCTTTCCAGCACCTGTATTCTCCCACCCTTGTCTTCCTCTTTCTCCCTGACCCATGTACCTGGGCTGATTTCCAGGTCACTAAGCCCGGGAGCTGGATGGATGTCTATGAAGGTTCTACCACTGTGATCCTCGGGGTGACCTCCTCAGTGCCCTCCTTGCCACTCCCCAACGTCCTCCTGATGGCCAACGTCACCTGGCCCCAGGGTCAGTTTTCCACCTGGAGCTCACCTGATTGTGCTCCAGTGGTCACCCTCAGCAGGTAAAGAAAGGCTGCAGAAGGGGTGGGATGACCGCATTGTTTTGCAGCTGGATTTTAGATAAAAAGAAAGGACAGTATATAAGCTATGTGTATACACGATGTATAGTGTATAAACTATGTAGAATTCATTCATTAAAAAACATGTCTTTCGTACCTGGATATACCAGACACTGTGCTTGGTGAAGTGATAGAGCCCTGGTCTCTGTCTCAGCCTGGTCTTTGAGGATCTTGGCTTCCTTTTATTTACTTTTATATTGTCACTATAGACTTAGGGGGTTTCCCCCGCAAAAAGGCGAGGGGTATGAAAGTCAGATGGGATGATGGAGTGTTACAATTGAAAAAAAAAAAACCAAATACTGGATGTACAGGACACATCCACCCTTCTTACTGTCTCAGCAAGGTTAACTAGGATACAGGGAGGAGATCTGGATGGAAATAGGGTCAGAACACCTGAGTTCCAGTTCCTACTTAACGTGGTCTAAACTTGGGCACATCAGTTAGCTGTTCTGAGCCTCAGTTTCACCATCTGTACAATGGAATGAAAAATACCTTTCTTTCATCAAAGGGTGTGAGGATTGAATGAGAGGTTAGACATCGTCTATCAGCCATTGTTATTGATGTGGGCAGGTTCTTTAGTGATGAAGGCCCTGAAAGTCAGAGAAGAGTTAGTTTTAGTAATCATTCCCACTCCCAGACCATGAGCTTTCTTCCATGGGCATCCCCCAAGCAGAGGCGGGAGCCTAGTGAGATGGGGCCAGGCTCTAGGTAGGCACGCATGATTGATTGAATGCATGGGCCCCTCTGCTGTGGGGATTTCCCGATTGTGTCCAGGATTCTCCCCCTGAAGTTCGTGGAGCTACAAATCTGTGACCGGCTCCAACGCATCCTGAGGGTTAGGACAGTGACTGAAAAGATCTACTACCTGAGGCTCCACGAACACCACCCAGAGGCCGTGTTTCAATTCTGGATCCGCTTGGTGAAAATTCTGCAGAAAGGTCTGTCCATCACCACCAAAGACCCAAGAATCCAATTCACGCACTGCCTGGTGCCCAAAATGTCCAACAGCTCCACTGAAATAATGGTAAGTGGGGCCTCCCGCCAAGACCTGCAGCGAGACGGGGAAGGGGAAGCCCAGCTCCTTAGAGGATTGGTGGGCATTGGTGGGCATTCGTTTTCAAGGGCCAAGGATACACACGCATCAAACTGGGGTCCGCACACATAAAAAGCAAATGAATTTCTTTTTCTTAAAAAAAAGAGCTATAAAGTGGTTATCTCACTTAAAAATTGTTTTCTGTTGGGTTTTTTTTGTTTTTAAGTTTTAAAAAAGGAATCATGCTCACTGAAGAAAATTAGAAAATCGCAGAAAAATCACCCCTACTTCTCTCCAACCCCAAGCAATCACTTGGAACATTCTGGCATACTTCCTTCCAGTCTTCCATTTTATGTATTTTTTTTTCCTTTTTTTGTTTGATCTTTATTAGGTTTTGGCATTAGAGTTATGCTGTCTTCTTAATATCAACTGAAGAATTTTGCATATGCTTTCACATTGTTGAATATATTGAAACTTTGAAAACATTTATTCTTTAACGTTAGAGGCTAGATTGAATTTGCCAGGTTCTTTTTTTTTTTAATGTTTGCTTGTTTATATATTTATTCTTTCTCCAATTTTTTATTTAAATTCCAGTTAGTTAACATACAGTGTAGTATTAGTTTCAGGAGTAGAATTTAGTGATTCATCACTTACCTACAATACCCAGTGCTCATCACAAGTGCCCTCCTTAATGCCCATCACCCATTTAACCCTCCCCCTGCCCACCTCCCTCCATCAACCCACTGTTTGTTCTCTATAGTTAAGAGTCTGTTTCCTGGTTTGCCACCACCCCCTGATTTTTATTTGTTTTGTTTCTTAACAGTTTTCCATCTTTTTTTCCCCCTAGATCACTTTTTAAAAAAAATTTACATCCAAGTTAGTTAGGATATAGTGCAACAATAATTTATCCATTTAGCCCATCCCCCCTCCCACATCCCCTCCAGTAACCCTCTGTTTGTTCTCCATATTTAAGAGTCTCTTATGTTTTGTCCCCCTCCCTGTTTTTATATTATTTTTGCTTCCCTTCCCTTATGTTCATCTGTTTTGTCTCTTAAAGTCCTCATATGAGTGAAGTCATATGATTTTTGTCTTTCTCTGACTGACTAGCTTCGCTTAGCATAATACCCTCTAGTTCCATTCACGTAGTTGCAAATGGCAAGATTTCATTCTTTTTGATTGCCGAGTAATACTCCATTGTATATATATACCACATCTTCTTTATCCATTCATCCATCAGTGGACATTTGGGCTGTTTCTGTACTTTGGCTACTGTTGATAGTGCTGCTATAAACATGGGGGTGCATGTGTCCCTTCGAAACAGCACACCTGTATCCCTTGGATAAATACCTAGTAGTGCAATTGCTGGGTCGTAGGGTGGTTCTATTTTTAATTTTTTGAGGAACCTCCATACTGTTTTCCAGAGTGGTTGCACCAGCTTGCATTCCCACCAACAATGCAAAAGAGATCCTCTTTCTCCACATCCTTGCCAACATCTGTCGTTGCCTGACTTGTTAATGTTAGCCATTCTGACAGGTGTGAGGTGGTATCTCATTGTGGTTTTGATTTGTATTTCCCTGATGATGAGTGATGTTGAGCATTTTTTCATGTGTCGGTTGGCCATCCAGATGTCTTCTTTGGAGAAGTGTCTATTCATGTCTTTTGCCCATTTCTTCACTGGATTATTTGTTTTTTGGGTGTTGAGTTTGATAAGTTCTCTATAGATTTTGGATACCAACCCTTCACTGATGTGTTGTTCACAAATATCTTCTCCCATTCCGTCCGTTGCCTTTTAGTTTTGCTGATTGTTTCCTTTGCTGTGAAGAAGCTTTTTATTTTGATGAGGTCCCAATGGTTCATTTTCGCTTTTGTTTCCCTTGCCTCTGGAGACGTGTTGAGTAAGAAGTTGCTGCGGCTGAGATCAAAGAGGTTTTTGCCTGCTTTTTCCTCCAGGATTTTGATGGCTTCCTGTCTTACGTTTAGGTCTTTCATCCATTTTCAGTTTATTTTTGTGTATGGTGTGAGAAAGTGGTCCAGGTTCATTTTTCTGCACGTCGCTGTCCAGTTTTCCCAGCACCACTTGCTGAAAGACTATCTTTATTCCATTGGATATTCTTTCCTGCTTTGTCAAAGATTAGTTGGCCCTACGTTTGTGGTCCGTCTCTGGGTTCTCTATTCTGTTCCATCGATCTGAGTGTCTGTTTTTGTGCCAGTACCGTACTGTCATGGTGATTACGGTTTTGTGATACAGTTTGGGGTCCGGACAGTCTTCCATCTTAAATTAATTTTTCATTTATATATTTGAGGATATTCAATACATAATAAATGTCTGAATGTTGCTTTTTTTTCAGTTGAGATTATATCAGAAGCATTTTCCCGTTTCTTTTTAAAGCTCTTCATACACATCATTTTGATAATTTCATGCCGTTCCAGTAGTTGTGTGAATGAATTAAAATTTACTTCGCCATTCTCCTGTTATCAGACATTTAGAGTTGTTTCTAACTTTTCATTATGGTAAATGATGCTAGAACAAGCATTTGTGTGAACTGACCACATTTCTGCTTGTTTTCTCAGAATAGATTATTAGAAGCAGAATGCAAAGGGTATGAGCATTTTTAAGGCTCTTGATACACATTGCCAGATTATTTCCAGAAAGCTCATGCCAAAGTATACTCTCTCCAGTAATATGAGTGTCTATGTCACTGTGTCCTTATCACAACAGAGAAGAATAAATTTTAATACATTTTCTAGTATGATAGGTGAAAAAGTAACAGCCCTTTGATTTTCAAGGAGTTTGAACATCATTATACAGTCTTTTTGTGCTCTTTGGCGATTTCTCTATTGGCATTTTGTGTTTTTTTCTAAACTGGTTTGTAAAATAAAGCTTTTTTTTTTTTTTCAATATTTATTTATTTTTTGGGACAGAGAGAGACAGAGCATGAACGGGGGAGGGGCAGAGAGAGAGGGAGACACAGAATCGGAAACAGGCTCCAGGCTCTGAGCCATCAGCCCAGAGCCCGACGCGGGGCTCGAACTCCCGGACCGCGAGATCGTGACCTGGCTGAAGTCGGACGCTTAACCGACTGCGCCACCCAGGCGCCCCAATAAAGCTTTTTATGTATCAAGAAGTTTAAGCCTTGAATCACAAGTGTCTGTAAACCTTTCCCCCAAGGATTCGCTTTTTCCTCTCAGTTTGTTTGAGGCTCCCCACCCCCCCACCCCTTTTGACACAGAGAAGGCTTTTCCAGGACCTGCTTAGGGTAGAAGCACAGAAAGAAAGAGATCGGTAGGCTGGATTGCCTAACACCTTCAGATTTCAGAACCTAAACCCTTTCTTCCTCTTGTCTCAGTTGAAGGCCTTTCCGTATTACTATCACTGCCTTCCAAAGTCAGCTGCCCAGCCCTGCTGCTCGCGCTCTTAATGTTCAGGCACAGTAGCCATTGGCAGCCCAGCAGAGAGAGGACGTTGTCCTGCCAGGGCCCAGTTGGGCTCTGATGATTCTGGGGCCTGATGCTTAAGGAACAGGTTTCCGGGTCGAGGCTGGAAGACTCAAGGCTGAGTCCCTTCAAGGTTCTGGCCCAAGGAGGCCGAGAACTCCAGGCAGACCTGGTCATCTGACTGTAACTTTCTCCACCCAGCCTGAAAGCAGCCTCCTGCCATCCGCCCAGCCCAGCGAAAGCTTCATGCTGTTGACAGCCGAGCAGACCAGTGGCAGTTTCTCGAATATCACAGGGAGGCCCCAGCTCACAGCGGACAGGTGGGTGCTCCGTGCAGGCAGCTCCGGCATCCCTTCCCACAGCACTGGGCCGTGGGTGGGGACGGTGGCACCCTCGGCCAAACTACCTCAGTTCCTTCTTTTTATTCTAGACCATTATGCATATGATTTCTCCCCTCAGTTTTATTACAAGCCTGTCAAAAACAGGCTCTGTGGCTGTTGGGTCTGAATATTCCCTAGGCAAACTTCAGTGCTTTCATAGACGGTGCTCAATAAAAAGAACGAGGGGTGAGTAAGTTATCAGAGGAGGGTGAGCTGATCGGGCAGGCTCATGGAGCTCCATATCGACTACCTCCAAACCCGGTTCACCAGGGTCCCCCGGGGTAAGACAGTTCTGAGTTCTCTTCACCTCACTTATCTGTTCTGTAAAATGGACAGAAGAGACAGTAACCCAAAGCAGACATGGCTCCAAAGCCATTTACTAATTCACTAATTGTATGAGACTCTTTGTGCAACAAGCGATGGAAAACGAAAGCGAGATCACCCAATCGATACATTGAACAAGCACAACTTGCAGGATACCATCAAAATGTAAATTTATTTGGGGGGCACCTGAGTGGCTCAGTCGGTTAAGCATTCGACTTTGGTTCGGGTCATGATCTCACGGTTCGTGGGTTCGAGCCCCGCGTCGGGCTCTGTGCTGACAGCTCGGAGCCTGGAGCCTGCTTTGGATTCTATGTCTCCCTCTCTCTCTGCCTTTCCCCCGCTTGTGCTCTGTCTCTGTCTCTGTCTCTCTCTCAAAAATAAACACTAAAAAAGTTTTTTTAATGTAAATTTATTTTTGCCTTCCCTTTATAATTTTTTCAGTGGGAGTTTTCTTCTTGCCCTTAGATAAAAGCTGATTCTCTGACGGGCCCCCTAAGCATATGGGCTCCCTCTTAGAATATAAAAGGTCCTCGGGGCGCCTGGGTGGCGCAGTCTGTTAAGCGTCCGACTTCAGCCAGGTCACGATCTCGCGGTCTGTGAGTTCGAGCCCCGCATCAGGCTCTGGGCTGATGGCTCAGAGCCTGGAGCCTGGTTCCGATGCTGTGTCTCCCTCTCTCTCTGCCCCTCCCCCGTTCATGCTCTGTCTCTCTCTGTCCCAAAAATAAATAAACGTTGAAAAAAAAATTAAAAAAAAAAAGAATATAAAAGGTCCTCTGGTCCCTTTAAACTGCAAAAGAAGCATCAATTCTGAAATTAAAATGTGGCTGATAATTACCAAAACTCTGAACTCTTCACACCTTCCCTCAGTCTGGCCTCATGTTAAGATGGCCCTTCACGGTGGGCACTGGGTTTTCACTCCTCTTCTCCTTCTGTTTCCTAACTTAAAAATGTTTTTAAATGTTTATTTATATTTTGAGAGAGAGAGAAAGAGAGCGGGGGAGGTGCAGAGAGAGACAGAGACCGAATCCGAAGCAGGCTCCAGGCTCTGAGCTGTCAGCACAGAGCCAACACGGGGCTCGAACTCATGAACTGTGAGATCATGACCTGAGCAGAAACTGTATGCCCAGCTGACTGAGCCACCCAGGCACCCCCTGTTTCCTAACTTTAAAGCTAATTTTTTCTCTTAGAAGCTTCCTTGGGTTCTTTAAAGTCCCACACCTGACACCCCCCTCACCCCCAACCGCAACTCTGGTGATGCTCTGACACCTTCCTTTCCTCCAGCCGCCACCCCCCTCAGGCTCTGGCTGTAAGGACGTTCTCTTGGGCAGGGCTTACAATGGCTCCAGGCTGGCTCTCTCTGTCTCAGGTATAGTCCACGTCTGGCCCTCAGGAAATGTCCTCTCAGACTTGGATGAGCCCCTGGACACAGGAATGACTCCTCTTCACTCCTCCACCCAAGAGACCTATTCTTCCATCTTTCCCGCCCTTCAGATTTTCTGCTCAGGACTTGTGTCCCTACCTACGGGGTCTCCGAGGACCCCTGACTCCAGGGGGCCCCAGTTCAAAACCTCTGGATGATCCTAGGAAGCCCCTCTCTTTCAGCTTCAGGGGAAAAGGCAGCAGCTTAAGACCAGGGACTCTGCACACCCCTTCTCTCTCTCAGTGCCGTTTTAGCCTCCCTCTGGGGCAGGGTCCCCGTGGTGGTCATGCTGGGCTGCTCTCCCAGGTCATTGCGTGCCTTTATATGTGCTTCCCAGTCTTGTGGTTCTTGGGTTTGGTTTGGTTTTGTTTTGTTTTGTTTTTACTTTCAAGACAGTTGTATTGAATTGTAATGCAACATTTTCTCTTTTGGATACTCTTGTTATTTGAATATTGGCTCATCTTTGCCTATCAACTAGAGCTGTCATTTTCTCTTTTTCTTTCTCTAAGCTCTCCTTCTATTCTTTTCTTCCTCTTAAGGCACTGTCTGCTTTGTTTGCTCCTGTATTCTTTCTGGTTTAGGCTTCATTTTGGGAAATAATGGTTTCTTTTTTTTTTTTTTTTTCCCAACGTTTATTTATTTTTGGGACAGAGAGAGACAGAGCATGAACAGGGGAGGGGCAGAGAGAGAGGGAGACACAGAATCGGAAACAGGCTCCAGGCTCTGAGCCGTCAGCCCAGAGCCTGACGCGGGGCTCGAACTCCCGGACCGCGAGATCGTGACCTGGCTGAAGTCGCTTAACCGACTGCGCCACCCAGGCGCCCCTCCGACAGTTATTTTTAATGTGAAAATGATTTTCCTGAACCTTTGGGAATGACGGTCAGTCCAGGTTGCTTTCTGGTTTGGTCTCTAGAGCTCCCTCTTGTGTGGCTTTTGGGAAGTGTTGATGGCCTTGCACTTCTAGGGCTGTGATCCTCTCTCCTGTCTTTAGCTGATCTTTCTCTTTTCTTTGCTTTTATTCTTCCCGTCCTACTCAATTTGGACCCCGTTTCCAGTGGCTTTTCCTTAGTGTGAGGCTGTGTCTTGCAAGAGAGAGTGTTCCGATGGCTTCAAGAGACCATCAGGCATGTAGAGCTCCAGCCTCTTCTGACTTTACCGCAGCCAGAGCCCTTGCACTTACTTCCAGTTTCCTCCTCCTCAAACTGTCCCGGGCACTTTCCACTGAGAACCTGTGGGGGGAATAGGAGCTCCCCTGTCTTCAGATACATCAGATGCTCTGTTGCTGCTCTGTGCGTCCTCGTACACAGATATGGACAGATACGCAAGATAACAGTCTGGGTCTTGGAGCAGTCTGTAGCTGGAATTTTTTTTATCCTGAACTTTCTCAAACAGGCCTTTACCTGTGGGACTCATGTTGGCCTAAACTGAAGTGGGTAAAACCTAAGCCCGGGGCCACCAAGACTGGCAAGTCCCTCGGGCACCCCCAGCTTCAGCCCACACTTTGCCAGTCTTTAATTTTTGACCCCTGGGATTGTTCTTTGCTTTTTGTGGGCTTAACAATACATTTTAAATTATGTGATTATATTTTATCTAGAATCTCTAGGTGTTTTATGGCAAAGATTTTGTAGACTATTTGTCCATTTCGCCAGGCTCTGGCTACATAACTAAACTTATTTTCACTTAAAAAATCATCGCATCTTATCTTTGAATAGTTACAGTGTGAGTGATTTTTATTTTCCATTTGGTGCTTTTTTGTGGTTTCCCCTTGTTTTCATTTATTTTTTTTTTTAATTTTTAGAGAGAGAGAGCAGGGAAATGAGGCAGAGGGAGAGAGAGAGAGAGAGAGAGACTCTCAAGAAGGCTCCACACTCAGTGAGGAGCCTGGTGCGGGACTCAATTCCACGACCCTGAGATCACGACCTGAGCCAAAATCAAGAGCCAGATGCTCAACTGACTGAGCCACCCAGGTGCCCCAACATGGTTATTTTTTTTTTTTAACGTTTATTTATTTTTGAGACAGAGAGAGACAGAGCATGAACAGGGGAGGGTCAGAGAGAAAGGGAGACACAGAATCCGAAACAGGCTCCAGGCTCTGAGCGGTCAGCACAGAGCCCGACGCGGGGCTCGCACTCACGGACCATGAGATCATGACCTGAGCCGAAGTCGGACGCTTAACCGACCAAGCCACCCAGGCGCCCCCCCAACATGGTTATTTTAAAGGAAAAAACAAACAAAAAACAAACCGGGGGTTCCTGGGTGGCTCAGTTGGTTAAGAGTCTGACTTGGGCTCAGGTCATGAGTTCAAGCCACGCACCGGGCTCTCTGCTGTCAGCACAGAGCCCACTTTGGACCCTCTGTCTCCCTCTCTCTCTGCCCCTCCCCCCCCCCCCAAAAAAAATAAACGTTGAAAAATAAAATTTTAAAAATAAAATAAAATAACCATGTATTTCACTTAGAATCAACATTTTTAAAAATGTTGGCCACACTCTGTGTTTTTCTAGGCACATTCAGTGGCTGTAACTTTTTTCAAAGCTGTTACTGTTTTGGAGAACTGTCGTGAGGTTTTCTTTTCCTTATGCTGATAACTGTCAGGTTATTGTGGGCATCAGGCAGATCCCACGGGGCTCAGATCTTGCCTTGGAGTCTTAGTTAACAAATTAGGTTCTCACCACATAAAAATGGTGCTTAAGATTTGGAGGGGTGTCTGTTCCACTCCAGCAGAGCAGACCTTAGCTGGAGCCTCCCTCCCGCTTGGTTTTCTTTGTTCAAGTCACTCTCTCTCTCTCTCTCTTTATGTTTATTTATTTATTTTGAGAGAGAGAGAGAGAGTGGAAGAGCGTGTGCATGTGAGTGGGGGAGGGGCAGAGAGAGGGAGAGAGAGAGAATCCCAAGCAGGCTCCGCACTGTCTGCACACAGATCTCACGGGTTCAAACCCATGAACCCGTGAGATCATGACCTGAGCTGAAGTCGGACGCTTAACCAACTGAGCCATGCAGGCGTCCCCAAGTCTCTCTTGATATATCATACCATTTATACATGTCGTCCCTGGCCATCATTCCCACATCCGCATCTACACTCAAGGCACTTGTACTGGAAAATATACAATTTAGAAACAATTTTTTTAATTAAACTAACAATGCTTTCTCTTTCTTTTATTGCTTTCAATGACTCCAAAATTCCTGGGCTCCCACAGTAGCACCAATGTCGCCATCAAAATAGACAATTTGGACAGCTCTAAGACCCCCTTGCGGGTGGCATCTCCAGTCAGTTTGAAAATACCCATGAGAGCTGCCTTGAGCCACAGCCTCTGGGAACAAGAGAATCCAGATGAGCACTTCCTGCAAGCTCCTGTTGCCAGTTCCCTAGGAGAGAACTTTTTTGGACCCTGACACCTATCCAGAACGGGGCGATCTTCCCTGGCTTCATTCTGTGCGCTTGCCACAATCTCCTATCAATGCTGTTTTCCCACTGGGGGCCAAAAGACCGTGGGAGAGGTATGAGGGTGCTTATAACACAGTGCTTTGTACTTCCACCAATAAACCTCCAAGTGAGTTCCTAGTTGTTACGGGCTGTGCTCTGCGGGGCTTCAGGCTGGGGATGGACCGATTAGGAACGGGAGCTCACCCCTTAGGAAAATAAATGGGGAAAATGTTCTGTCTGCTCAGCTGGAACCCCAAAGCAGCCAAGCAGAGCCAAGAAGTCCAGTCCAGAGGAATGGGCCTGAGGAAAAAGCCAACTTCCTCATTCAGGGGGGTAGGGGGAAACAGAGGCAGGGCTGCTGCAAACCCAAAGTGAGAGAAATCTTGACAATGATGCCGACCAACTATGACGATGACCACCAGTGACCAGGAGTCCTAACGGATTTGGCTTTTCCTAGCCCGGGCTTAATGAAAGCAAACTAGAAGACACAGTATCTGTGTGTATGAGGGGTGGGGCAGGAGCTCTGGCCAGCCTCTGGACAAATGGCAAATACTTACGTGGACAACACTACCACAATATTCAGTAACTATTTATCAAGCCCCCTCTAGGTGCCAGGCACTGTGCTTGATGCTGGGCATATTAGAGAGGCCCAAACAGACAAGTTACCTGCCTCGAGGGACGGCGTGGGAGAGATACTGAGCCCTATTCCGGAGACATAGGAAGCCCACTGAGGCTGGCATGGTGTTTGAGCCACGGGTCTGCAAATCAAGGCTAGAGGACCCACCTTTCTAGAGTCCACGCGATAGGAAATAGAGTGACAGAGTGAGAAAGAACGTGCCCGTCTTCCCCTTGTGCGCACTCAGGTGGGCTCAGCTATAAATCCTGGCTCAAGAGGATCATAAAAAAGACATGAGCTGGGAGTATGCCCAGTGCCTGTGGGTTTCTTTTCATCTGCAATAAAAATAAAAACCAAACAAATTTCCTGCCAGCCTGCTGTAATCAAGCTGAGCAGTGTTGGTGCTGGTGAGGGATGTCTAGCAGCAGAACTTAGAGCAAGCTAATGTGAAGGGTGACCATGCTCCCCAATGTATGCTTGTGGTCCTATATCATTATTGATATGTACCCATGCCACTCTCGAAGTGTCCCTGTATGAATGGCCAGTCACTCAACTGATGCAGTGTATTTACAAACATTTAGGGGCTCTCCGCCTCATTTCTATTGCCTTGTTTTAAAACTCCATCAACTCTCACCTAAACTATTGCGATGACCCCAGCGGGTCTCCCAAGCTGTCATCATTATGCCAATAATAGCTAACTTCGTTAGCAACCTACCATGTGCCCAACTCTCTGGTGAAACTTTACAGAGATCACTTAATCCACGCAACTCATTGGGAGGTAGATACTCTTGTTACCACATTTTACAGATGATGAATATGAGCCTCAGAGAGGTTCAAGAACTTGCCTAAGGTCATAGAGGGAGTCAGTAGCAGGGCCAGGACCTGAACCCAGTCTAACTCCAAAGCCCAATGAGTTTCCGATTTCTCCCAACCCACTTCCCTTCTTTACTTCGAAAGAGCGATCTTTCTGAAACGCCATTCTGACCACAGCTTCACCCTTGATAAAAACTAAACTCGCTGTTATGAAATGGCCAGGCTTGGATCGATCTCCAGCCCCTCCGCCTCTCCAGAGGCTGCTTCCATTGAACCTCACGTTCCCACATGCTCAATTTCTTGTGGTCTCCAAAACGCACGAGGTGTTTAGACACTACGAGGGTGTTGTTTGTCCTTCACTCTACACAAGGAACTTTCCTTGCATTTCTACCTATTGCTGTCGTGATCCTTGTCCCTACTGTTGGGAGTTCCTCTACGCTAATATCGTACTCTGTGTCTGCCTGTGTATTGCCCTTCTCACACCTTTATCCTTGTTTACATGTTCATTTCCTTGGTGGGGCTAGGAACCCTTTGGGAATAGATGCCACTGTATGTTAGAGTTCTTTGCCAATAAAAGAAGCTGACTCAAATTTAAACCAAAGGGAATTTATTGGAAGGATCTGGGTTAGCTCACAGACTCAAAGGGACCGTTAGAGAGCCAGTCTTGGAGTGCACTGACATCAGAACAGCTCTGCGCATTCAGGTAAGGGTGGCTAATTGAACATCTCATCAAACGCTGCAGCAGGCCGGGTGGTTTCCCCAAGGGAAATTGAGGGGTGTCACAAGAGAACGGCTAGGGGAGCGGATGTCTGGTGGCTGACAGTAACAGATGTCCACCAAAATCTGACTCTTTGCTGTCTGTTCAGGGAGGCACCCCGCCAAGCATCTCTGTACATCCTTGCTAAGTTAGCCAGGGTTCACTGGCTTGTTTTGCTCACTTGCATGTTTCCGGATAGGGATGAAGAGTTTAGACAGATTGTGTTACACTTTGCGTGTTCCCTTGAGACAGTTTTTCTACCCAACGCTGGGTCTGAAGGATTCCAGTCTGATCGGCGTAGCATTTTGGGCCCCCCTGCCGCTCCCCCCCCCCCCCCCCCCCCCCCCCCCCGCCGTTGGTGTTAACTCAGAGTCAGTAGCCCGAGGTTCCCAAAAGTTTCTGTGTTTTCCTTTTATGAGGGCACATTATCACTGTAAATGGCCTCAGGTCTCTTTGGAGATTCCTAGAAGGAATATTCATGGCAGGTGGTTTTCGGTGTTTGTAATAGGATCCCCGGTTAAGGGTCCCAGCCTTCCCCTCGTTCACAGATCCCGGGTGTGAGCACTGACTGAGGACTGAGGAGTGATAAGCAGGCATGATTCTCTAACCGTATTCATCAGAGCCAGCTTTCATTTGATGATACAAATGACCTGAGCCATTGCCTATCAATTTGATTCCTAGAGACCCCAAACCAGTCCTGATATTTTAGTTGTCAACAACCAACTCTAGTTCAAGCATGAAATGAACGTCTCAAAGGATATCCAGTGGCTGACAGAGTTTCTGGAAGGGCAAGAGAGAAATGGCTTGAGGGCTTACGTAGCCGGGACAAGGAACAGTGGCCCAACCACGGCTGCGGGACTGCTCCAAGGAGGACTCCGTGCCCCCACTGTGGCACGTATCCTTCAGCTCCCACCAGTGGCCCTGGCCTGGAGCGTGTCGCTGCTGCCTCCTAAATCAGATGCTTCCTCTGCTACCTACTCCAGAGAAACAAGAGGGTTTCACGCAGATGCGTCTGCCTGGCAGAACTCAGGTTACAGGATGCGCTTGGGCTGAAAAGGAGGCTGCGAAAGTCAGGCCTGGCTTCCGCCTCGAGGAAGTGAAACTCACGACGTGTAAGTCCCCAGAAAGGAGGACAGGCAGCCAGATGGCATGAAAAATGTCCCGAAAGCATCCTTGATTAATGAACCACAGACACAGAATCTCGAAAGGTCACACCATTCTCGGCTCTGATTATCATGCAGAACTACGCTTCTGGTCCTTGAATGCTCCCTAGAACTCTCTTCTCGTCACTGAGATTACAGAGCCCGTTTACGCGTTTAAAGAGAGCCTCTTAAACATTCTAGCGCTTTCTCAAAACCTTGAGGATGTGCAAGCGTTCAGGGCCTTCTCAAAGGATGGAGTCAGGCAAGGGCGGCAGTAGGTACATGATAGACCCAAGTCAACTTTCTTGTCTCCCAAAGGCTTTGAATTCCTTTCTCTACATCGCATCAAGGAATTTCTGGCCTCTCACCATTCTTTAATGTGAACCAGGCCGAATTGAGTTTCGCTTCAGCCAACACAGCAAACTATAATATACGGCGCTGTGAGAAATAGCACAATTATGATGTCATCTCTGGTAACAGCATCCACTTCAGTGAAACAATCCTCTCTCAAAATTATGTTCTCCCTCCCTGATGGAGTGCCTTAAAATTGGTACTTATCAATATTTACAGACTTTACAGATAGAAATTGCCCAATTCCTTCGATATGTTTTCCTAGGTAAATGCTTTCTTAATTTGACAATAAACGTCATCTATTGAAAAAAAAAATGCTTTCTCTTCCCTACACTGATTCCCATACATACCTACCCACACCTGCTGGGGCATCATAGAGTTGAATTCTGGTTACTGGCCTCATAACACGGAAGGGAATCTTCAGCACCCTTCTCGCAAGGAAGGAACGGCTTCCTCTCACACGGGATGGGCAGTGGGGAGTTTTCAGAAGGACCCGAGGGTTTGGGTCTTTCAGACCTTTTCCAATTGGAGTCTCACTCTTACACTGTGCCTCTGTCACACAAGAGACTGGTTTGAAGCTGTGACCTCGACAGCCTTCATAGTTCAATAACCGAGAGAACCAAATGTGAGTTTTTCCCTTTAACTTCTGTTCTCTTTGAGTTATTCGGTGTCATCAGAAGCACCCATTCTACTCCAGTGTTCTGGAATTCCTCATACCCTTTATCTTGTCCTAAGGCAGCAACCGCCTGCCTCCGGCAGACACGTCTGTTGTCAAGTGGTCCTTGTTATCAACTACTGGTTATTTAATTAGTTGTGGACCACTGACGGCTAAGTTTTCACCCCAGAATGTTCATGGAATCTTGCCGCATTCATTCTATTCCATCTTGTTGGGGACCTATATGGCCTGCAGCCCATGCTGTAGTACCAATCCATACCACACTAGTACCAACCAGAATTCTCCAGGTGCAGTCAACAGGGACAACTCTGAGGCAGGAGGAGCCTGGGTTTTGTGTCCTTGTGTCCATTTGAGAATGGCTCACAGAATCAAAGAGATCGCTGAAGAAACTGAAGAGACTGGAAGGAACTGATCCAGGGTGCCACCAAGGACGTAGGACTTGGATTTAATCTCCAGTCTGTTTGGGACACTCAGTGGCATGAATAAGTCCCCACCATGCGCTCTTTGTGTTTATCCCCGTAACGTTCAGTGTCCCAGGAATCCTGACTCGGGCCTTATGCCTCTGTGTGCTAGATACTTCCCTTCTCCTTCCAAATCCAATCCTTTTTCCACCTTCTCCATGCCCCAGAACTCTGATTCCTGCCTGCTCTCCAAGCTGATCTGTATGGGCTACATCGAAGGGCCCATTGCCTCTGGTGTCCAGGTGGGTTTGCCCAGGAGGAAGTCCAGGTCGGAGGTCAAGACAATCACTCCGTCTCTTGTAGTCACATAAGTGGGCTGTGTCCCTGAACAGAAAGAAGCTGCTCTTCTTATGGTGGCCTCTTCTCCTCAACGCTTTTCCAGTTTCAGGAACCAGCCCTTCTGCTAACCCATCAGGTCCATTGTAAGGACTTAGCTGAATTTTACATACTGAGCAGGGGTATCATCCCCTTTACTTCTGACGTTTCCTCCTGGTAAATTGCCATCCATAGACCCTCATAGCCATGGCCAGGCAGCCCTTGCTGGACTTCCATCCAGGCTATTGCTTCTCTTTTGGTTTCTGCCTATCCCCCAAGCCTGGTTCCTTTAACGTTCATTTGTGGTAGAGACCCGCCAATAGTCTTCCAAGAAGTTCCCTTTGGCTAAGGTTGACCTGTCAATTTCTGTGATTACAACCGTGAAGTCTAATGTGGTGCTGTTCCCAGAAAAGTGGATGCTGTGTTGGCAAATACACCAACCATAGATACCTTATTCGCTTGTGTATCCTCCAGTGCCTGGTTCCTGCTGGACACCCAATTAAAGGTTGTTAAATAAACCCATTTCTGCCATAGCCAGCCCTGGCTGCCCCACGTTGTTCTCCCCCACCCTCCCAACCCGGACCCCAACAAGGGAAGAAATGACAGCCTTTGTTTAGTGGACTTATCGTTGACATCGATTTCCCAGATGAAAATGAAAATAACACCACATAAGGGATAGTAAAGTTTTTAATAACCAATAAACACGTAGGTTAAAAGAGAAAAGAAACAAAGCATTGTGATCCAGAGTCAATTAGAGCCCATCAGGATATGACATGTGCAAAAAACAATCCCCGAAACAATGTAAGGACGCATCCTAAAGTTTCTGAAATGGAATTCAGAGAAAAAAGAAAATGTCCTCAAGGAGTAATACCAAGAACAGACCCACTTAAAGTGTGAGACGGAATGAGATTATAAAGCCTCGCAAATGCCCTTATAAATCTTAAGAAAAATAACAAATGGCTGGCCAACTAAGACTCTAGTGTTGTGGATGAGATAGGAGGTAGAGGAAGCAGAGATTCTGGGGACACTGAACATGTAGAAATGACTGGTCCTGACTTGCATCCTGAGCGGCCCGAGGGAATGACTGATGAACTCTCAGAACCACAGGCCTTTGATTTAGAAAACAAGACAAAACACAGGGGTCTTGTCTTCAGCAAGAATCCTATTAGGTCAAGTTCACCGGAATCCCCCTTACTACTGATATTTCCTCAATAATTTTCCATCCACCGGCTCTCACCCTGCCCTTTGGCTACACATTCCCACTTGCCCACGTAGCATTGGGAGTGGAGCCCAGAACCTCTCCCGCACTGCAAAATTCCTTTACAACCATCCCTCTGCCTGTTGTAATAGCCTGGCCCTGCCCCACCCCCACAACGAAGTCTCCCTTACTATGCTGGAAAAACAAACAAAACAACAAACACAAGAACCCATAAAAGCCCGCAAGGGGGTCAATCTTGAGAAATCCAAGACTTTGGTTTCAAAATAGGGAAACAACAACTCAAAGTGGTAAAGCTTCAGAAAACAAGCATTTAAAGATGAACATTTAGAATGATTAAAGCTGAAGTCACTTACAGAAGCTATACCATGAATGAAAACAGCCAGAAATACAATAATCTAGAGATATTTTGAAAGGGGGGCCATTCCAATTTTTGCTCTGTCTCTGATTCCTGCCTGACTAGGATAAATAAATTTCCCCATTGGGGATGTGGATAATGTTTTTTTTTTTTAATTAAAATATCACTAAAAATTTTCATTATGCCCAAACAAAACTCTGTTTTTGAATGTTAATAGTCGCAACAGAAAACATACCATGTGTCCATGACATATAAAGAAATAGCCACAGATGGTTTATTCTAAAGTGGTTTTATGGGCCCCTAAAGTCTCCAGTCAGGCACACTGCCTTGCACAAAGAAGGAAAGGAATTTCTGTCACATCCACTCCCTCCCCCATTCAAGGGACAGATCTAGATGCAAGAAGAATGTGACCAGCAGTATGAGGTTACCACGCATGCACACTCAGGACATTCTATTTGTAAATGCTTTGCATTTTTAGAAGTGTCTCCACATCTACAACCTTTTTTTTTTTTTTTTAATGTTTATTCATTTGGGGAAGAGAGAGTGGGGGGAGGGGCGGAGAGAGAGGGAAACAGAGGATCTAACGGAGGCTGGCGGTGTCACCAGAACCATGAGACCATGACCTGAGCTGAAGGCCGAGGCGCCACCGACTGAGCCGTCCCTCCACATCTGCAATCTAATGTGATTCTCGTAATTGTATGAGGCTATTTATTCCGAACCGTACTTCATAGATGAGAAAAGTAAGGCCCGGAATAGCTTGGCATGGTCTTTGGGCAGCCCATGACTCTCCAAGTCCAGAGGGCAGTAGGGCAATGGCCTCTGGGCCTCTGCTCACAGACGTCAGTCTCCATCGTGCCCAATCCGGTCACCCGTCATCGCTGAGACCTTTGGTTGCAGGCTCAGCGAAGCCAAGGTGCCCGGCCAGCCCCAAGATGGGCATGCCTTCACAAGCACGTGTAAGCAGAGAGGATAACTGCCACCAGGTGGCGCCCCACCGCAGCTGGGACCCCGGTGGTTTGGATGAGCGTCTGCAGCCCCTTGGCTGAGCAGGCGAATCCCAGGCCTGTTGTTAACTCCGCTATAACACCATTCCATCTCGACTGACTACTTGGGACCCCACTTATAGTGGAGCTTTACTGTCCTCGAGTAACCGGTTCAAGACGCCCTTACAGGTCTACCTTTTTTAACTACTACATCCTGGGTATTTCTGATTATATTTCATTCCAACCTCTGATAGAGTCAGGCACAAGCTTTTACCTATGGGAGCACGTATTATTTTATTACAGTTTTTTTTTCTTTTACGTTACGGCTAGGCTAGCATATCGGCTTTTTAAAGTGATATATACAGGTAGGTTAATATCACTGGATTTTGTTTCACAATGGCAAAGGGGATGTTACGAAGTATTTGGCATGAAAAGGGGGCTTGGGTGTGACTAGGTCGAGAAGCACCGTATTGGAGTATTTACCTTCTCCTTGATATTGCCCCGTTGATGTTGATGATACTTTGACAGCAACATTTATCCTACTATACTCTCTCCGCTCTTTCTAGTCCCACCTCACACTGCGGCAGCTCCTCCAAGCTCCTTTGCTCTGCGGGTCCCACACCTTCTTCGCTCTCAGAGAGGCAAGTGCTGTCACAGCATCACGTGGGCCCCAGTACCATCCCAGCCCCGCCACCACCTCCTCTTCAGCCTCTCTCCTGCCCTTCCCGGGCCCCACAGCGACATCCTGCCTATTTGACCTTCACCCCAGCTCACTTCTGGTCTCCGATCTCTTCTGAGCTGTCTGTCCAGTGAGGCTATGCTCTCTCCTTTTTTTTTTTTTTTTAATTTTTTTTAATGTTTACTTATCTTTGAGAGACAGAGCAAGAGCAGGGGGCGAGGGGCAGGAAGAGAGGGACACACAGAAGCTGAAGCAGGCTCCAGGCTCCCAGCCTTCAGCACAGAGCCCGATGCGGGGTTCGAACTCACAACCCGTGAGAACATGACCCGAGCGAAGTCAGACACTTAACTGACTGAGCCACCCAGGCGCCCCGTCTCCTGACAGTTTTTAAAATGTGATCTTTTGGGGCGCCTGGGTGGCGCAGTCGGTTAAGCGTCCGACTTCAGCCGGGTCACGATCTCGCGGTCCGTGGGTTCGAGCCCCGCGTCGGGCTCTGGGCTGATGGCTCAGAGCCTGGAGCCTGTTTCCGATTCTGTGTCTCCCTCTCTCTCTGCCCCTTCCCCGTTCATGCTCTGTCTCTCTCTGTCCCAAAAATAAATAAACGTTGAAAAAAATAATAAAATAAAATAAAATGTGATCTTTTCTAGTTGGGGGTATATCCTGTTCTCGTGGGGTAAGCTTTGTCGATTCAGCCTGAAGACCTGAGAAACAGAGAGCCCAGAAGAACTTTCCCGCCTCGGTGGTGAGACAGTGCTGTAATCAATAGGGGCTTCTGCTCTTGGAGGTTTTTCTATTGTTTTCCCCGAGCTGATTACTCACTCCCTCAGGCTGTCTCCCTCCAATTTGGGGGGAGTGGGAGGTGGGGGGGGAGTGGGCGTGGGTCATTTGGAAGAACACACATAATTATATTAAATAGCTTACTTTTTCTCTTATCAGGCCACATCCAGATTTCCTGCTCTATTTTTTGGCCACCACTTAACCTCTTGTTCGGTTGTCACTAAATTTTTGCTATTAAAAAAATTATTGCGTATTTACTGTGGATGTCAGAGGGAGTGATTCGGTGACATGGCTCCTTTGCAGAGGCTGCCGATTATACACCGATATCCTTAACCCTTAAATACTAAATAACAGAACCCACCAGTTCTAGGTGGGCGTGTGGCCATCCAGCTGAAAGCTACATGACCCAGCTTCCCTTGTACCTGGGTGTGGCCATGTGACTGAATTCCGACCAATGGGGTGTGAGCAAAAGTGATTATGCCCTTTCCAGGTCATGCCCTTAAAAGGAATGAGTGTGCCCTCCCCTTCCCCTTTCCCCTTCTCACTGGCTAGTATGCAAACATGATGGCAGGAGCTGGAGCGGGCACTTTGAAACCCAGAGACAGAGAGTGATATATTGCGAATGGCAGAGATACTCTACCAGCTCAGGACGGCCTGTCTGTGGACTACTGTGTAAGAGGAAATCAAATTCCATTTTAAGTCACTATATTTTGAGGTCTTTTGAGTGCCTGGACTATACTATAAGTAATACAGGTTGGTGCCATTACCTTTATCCAGGAGCCTGTGTACTTCCTAGTTATTTGTACTTATTTGTGTTTTCTTATTCAAATTGTATGTTTTATGCCTTCCTTTTCTAAAAAAGTAAACCGTTAGCTAGTGGTCTAATTTTTTTTTCTTTTCTCAAAGAACCAGCTTATGGATGTATTTATTCAGGTGTGCGTAGTAGTTTAATATTATTTTGACTTCCTTTACACTTGAACGAATGTCATTCGATTTAAATCTGTGGAATTCTTGGGTCACATCCTTTCTCCTCAACATCCTTTTACTTCGTTCCGTTGCCTTATGGCATCTAAGGAGGCTGAAGTCTAAAGCCAGTCTCATTTTATTCCCCTTGGTAGAACGTCTGCTTCTTCTATGCAGATATTTGTAGCAGGAGGCTTTTGTTTTGCCTAAATTTAGGAACTTCACAAGGGCTATGTTGGTCTCAATGGTTTCTTTTTTTTTTTTTTTTAATTTTTTTTTTCAACGTTTATTTATTTTTGGGACAGCGAGAGACAGAGCATGAACGGGGGAGGGGCAGAGAGAGAGGGAGACACAGAATCGGAAGCAGGCTCCAGGCTCCGAGCCATCAGCCCAGAGCCTGACGCGGGGCTCGAACTCCCGGACCGCGAGATCGTGACCTGGCTGAAGTCGGACGCTTAACCGACTGTGCCACCCAGGCGCCCCTCAATGGTTTCTTTATTCAGTTTACCTGGAATATAGTAAATTCTGTCTGTTTGCCAAATTGTTTTTTGTTTGTTTCAGAAATGGCTTTTTCTTTTATGGTTTTGACTACTTTTTCAGTTCCATTCATCCCCTCTTCATCAGGGAATCTAGCTGTATGTTGGATCGACATAAATGTCTTACATAACTATCGTTTTCTTTCCATTTCCTTGTTGCTCGCCCTTCTTTCTTGCGCTCTGTGTGAAAGTCTCAGGCCTGTTATCCACGTCACTGACTTGGTTTGCTGTCATGTCCCCTCCATTTCTTGTGGCTTCTAATGTGACTGTCAGACACTGAGTGGGTTTTTCTTCTGTTTTCCCCTTAACTCATCGAATCCTGTCTTCATCTCATTTCGGCATCTGATTTTGCTTGTTTGTTTGTTTGTTTGTTTGTTTCATAGGGACTATACAGTCCCTTGAGAGTACAGAAAAGATTCTCGTCAAAAGCTGTATTCTGTTTCCTGGAATCGTTTTTCTCCTGATACCTATTCCTCCAATGTATTTTCCTGTGGACATTCTTTGGGAAAGAAGAGTAATATCGTACATAGATCCCATGGTAGCTTGTCATTAAGAAATAGTGACTACTGGGGCGCCTGGGTGGCGCAGTCGGTTAAGCATCCGACTTCAGCCAGGTCACGATCTCGCGGTCCGGGAGTTCGAGCCCCGCGTCAGGCTCTGGGCTGATGGCTCGGAGCCTGGAGCCTGTTTCCGATTCTGTGTCTCCCTCTCTCTCTGCCCCTTCCCCGTTCATGCTCTGTCTCTCTCTGTCCCAGAAATAAATAAATGTTGAAAAAAAAATTTTTTTAAAAAAAGAAATAGTGACTATTTTAATTAAAAAAAAAAAAAAAAACGCTTTTACCTGAATCCATCAGCCCTTTAGATGCAAACTCTATTTCACAGAAAAGATAGTAACTAGAAAAGCAAACTAAACACAAGGAAGTAACCAGACAAATCTAGAAGGTGGGATTTTCTGTAGGACAACTGCCTCGATTGTTTAGGAGGAGTCCCAAAAGAGAGAATGTCTAGATTACACTAAACGTAAGGGGGATGTGTGGTCCTGGATTCAATGCTGATTTCGATAAATCAGTCATAAGAATAATTGGAGTTAAATGGAGGAGTTTTGATATGGCCTAGAAATTAGAGGAGATGAGATAAAAGGATAGTGAAACACAAAGGCAGAAAGTGTTGGCTAAATGATACAGGTTATCAAAAAGTCATAAAACCATTTTCAGAGTACAATCTCTCTCTCTCTCTCATACACACACACGCACGCACGCACACACAGACACCGAAGGTTGTTGCAGTGATGTTCTCTGGGAAGTAAGAAAATGCTGTTTGTTTTTTAAACTTGTCTCTGTTTCCTGATGTTCTACAAGCACATGTGCTGCTTATGTAATAGTTTTCTTTTTAAAAGAGTGACACAAATTTAAACGGGACAGATTTACCACGAAGATAATAAAGCTTACGCTTCAGGGCCCTTTGTTCACATGGAAGCTTCTGAGGCCCTAGGAGGGCGCTGAGCAGTTTGTGTCATACTTTTGTGGGGACTTTTTATTTTGTCTTTTATGTTTTAGAAATGTTTTACTGTGGGAAATATACATGAAACCATTTTAGGTGTAGGGTTCAGTGGCATTACGTACATCCCCACTGTTTGTACAGCCATCACCACCATCCGTCTCCAGAACTTTGTCATCTTCCCAAACTAAAATTCTGTACCCATTAAACAGTAACACCCTATTGCCCTGTCCCTCCAGTATTTTTATTCTTAAGTGTCTCCAAAATTATATAATCTTTAAGCTCCACAGAACCCAGGTCCAGCCCCAAATGACCACCAGATATCCTGGTCACTCCTGAGCAAGCTCTGAAATGATACATGACATGACCAAGTGATTTTAGCCTCAAGCCAAAGGACTATCAACATTGGCAAGAAGACTCTCACCAGAGTGCTCATTACCAAAGGTGCCCAAAGCAGCAATTGTGGCGGCATCGACATCCCTGCATACACAGGAAGACAAGGGCCATGAGTTTCTCATGTTCTTGGGATATATATTTATACAACCTTCCTCCCTAGAAGCGACAAGTTTGTCATTCCTAAGATCCTAACTTCCTGCGAATTAACCCTATCGTCTTCATTGCTTAGAATTAGTGGTAAAGAGTACCATTATGTCCTGTAAAATTGGTCCAGAAGAGTAGATAGGAGTTTTATATAGTTGTATCAGCAAGTTTTAAGCCCAGCTCAATGTGACAGAACACCCAAATTTATTTCTCTCATCCATAAGGAAGTCTGGAGGTACGCAGTCCAGGACTGGTATGGCAGTTTTATGATCATCAAGGAATTGGAGCCCTTTTATATTGCTGTGCTACCATCCTTACAATGCCACTTCATGGCCCAATGGGGCTGCCAAGCTCTAACCATCAAGTCTGTATCCCAGCCAGGAGGAACAACATAAGGAGTGAAAAGAGCACTCCCCTTCCTACAAGGTTTCCTCATAGCAGTTGAACCTTGGGCTCACATCTCTGTCGCCAGAACATAATCACATGGCCTTACCTAGCTGTAAAGGAGACCAGGAAATGTAATTTTTATTCCAGATATGTGCCCAACTAAAAATCAAGCGTTCCATTAGTAAAGAAATGGAGAGAATGGATACTGGGAAAGGCAACTAAGCATGTTCCAAATGGATTTTAAAAAGTTTCAGTGTGCTACTTTGGAGGGTTCGATAGGGGCAAATAGGAAAAGTAGACATCTTTTTTTTTTTTTTTAACGTTTCTCTATTTTGAGAGAGAGAGTGCATGTGGAAGGGGCGGGGGGTGGGGGGAGAGAGAATCCCAAGCAGGCTCCACACTGCCAGCATGGAGCCTGATGTGGGGCTCGAACTCACGAACTCACGAACCGTGAGATCACCACCTGAGCTAAAACCAAGAGTCAGACGCTCAATCGACTGAGCCACCCTGGCGCCCCTGGAAGGGTAGACATCTTAAAGACATTTTATCATTGCTTGGCACTTTGTTTAGAGCCGAAAGCTCACTTTCTCACAATTAGCTTTCTAGGCTGGGTCCTAAAGTCTCTTCCACATACCACGGAAGTGGACTCAACAGGCTTGCACAGAAAAGAGAAAAAGTCATCTTCCCAGCTGAAGGGAACTTTTGGATGTCTCAATGGCCAAATATATCCAAGCCATGTATCCAGGCCAATAAGCTTTACTGTTGTGGGTAAGCTTTAACTTATATAGGTGTGTTAATTGCCATCCCATTTGTACTGTGTGTTGTTCCTAGGGAAATGTAAACCACAGGATGGGGTCTCTTGGCCCCATCCTTACAGAATGTTCCATGGAGGACATTTTTCCCACATGATAAGCAAAAAAAAAAATGAGGAACGTGAATAGGGAAGTTGCTTTACCAACCTAGGAGCTGTTTCAGGTGCTTGAACAGGTGCATAATAGAGGTGACCAGGTGAGGGGCTGATGGAATCAGATCAGGAAATCCTCATGACCTTTCAGCCATCTCTCAGACTTGACAATGAATACAAAAATAAATCGCTCTGCCTGTACGTCACACATATTGGTTGTCAAATTGTTTTTCTTTTTTAAAAACTTTTTTTTAAGTTTATTTTTTTTTAACATTTATTTATTTTTGGGACAGAGAGAGACAGAGCATGAACGGGGGAGGGGCAGAGAGAGAGGGAGACACAGAATCGGAAAGAGGCTCCAGGCTCTGAGCCGTCAGCCCAGAGCCCGACGCGGGGCTCGAACTCCCGGACCGCGAGATCGTGACCTGGCTGAAGTCGGACGCCCAACCGACTGCGCCACCCAGGCGCCCCTAAGTTTATTTTTGAGAGAGAGCAAGCATGAGCAGGGAGAGAGGGAGCACAGAATATGAGGCAGGCTCCATCGAGGCTCCGAGCTGTCAGCACAGAGCCCAACGTGGGGCTCAAACTCACAAACTGTGAGATCATGACCTGAGCCGAAGTTGGACGCTTAACCGACTGAGCCACCCAGGCGCCCCATCAAATTGCTTTTCTAAATTGATCATATTTGGTTTTGATGGATCATACATCCTGTAGTGAATTCTGGAACTTTGTCCAAATTAGAATACAATTTCTCCCTGAAGTGGACTTGCACAATGGTCAGCCTGCTGGGTTCTTTGCCCGTGACCTAGCCACCGCGGGATATGGGCTCTCGCACCTTCTGGCTCCAGGATGAGGAACGCTGTCACTCTCCGAGAAGGCGAGCGGCTTGTTGATGCCGCAGAAACGCCCATCCCAGCTCTATTCTTCTCAGCTGGCACCCTCACAAAGCCAGCCTCTGGGTAAGAAACTGATTGCTTCTTCGGTTTTACCTCCTAAGGAAAATAAGGCCTGTAGAAGTGACCACCCAGCCGTAGCAGAGCACGGAGGCCAGCAATTCCTTCTGAAACGGAACAGGCTCCTGCAGATAAACCAGGGCATGTGTGCTCCCGCATCGTGCAATGCTCTCAAGGGCTGGGTTTTAAATAGACACCGGCCCTTAAAACTGGTTGCGGCAGGTTGCATTAGGAGTAAGAGAGGGTTGACAGGCAGGGAGGAAAATGCCCTCCCAACAGCCTGCCTTCCTTCCTTCCTTGCTTTCTACCTGGCTCACCACTTGCTCAGAAAGTTCTGGGGGCACTATGTCCCCGGTTCCGACAGGGGCTGGGGGGCGTGAGGGCATAAACAAGCCGTGAAAGCGCTCTGGAGGAAAAGGGAGGCTCCTCTGCGTTTCCCTTTCCTGCAGGCCTGCCCTGGTTTTTTCATGATGTCATCCATTCATCATTGTGAGCTGATTGGCGGTCCCAGGCCTTGGCCGGCTGCCCAAGGCCAGGAGGGAAGAGAGAGTTACCAGGACAAACTTGCGGTAGGCCCCTGAGCATGTGCGGAAATGTTGTCATCAGTTCCACAGAGAAAGACTCAGTGGAAATCAAAGAAGACAGTACAAGTCACGAGATCCTATCCAATCTTCCCCTCCCTGAATGTCGGGGAAGAAGTCAGGGGCCTCTTGCCTGTGGATGGGGAGCCAAACCCTGGAGTGGGCCTGGGTGTGGAGGAGGGATTGCTCTGCCAGATGGTTCATTCTCCAGAATTCAACCTATTTCCTGACTCAGTGGTGTTTGAAAGCAACTTTGTCCAGGTACTCTTGGGTCGTGCAGAATGGCACTCCCTGATTCTTCTAGACCTGTTCCCAAGGTGTGACTGGGAGAGTCTGTCCCTGGGACTGGCGTGGAGTGAGAACGGAGGTAAGGAGAAGTCAGTGGGCCTGGAATGCATCTGACCCTGACGTTGCAGAGCCCCGGACAAGGCTTCTTCTGGAGACGCTTGTCATCGTGGGGAAAGAGGTCAGGTGTTCTCTGCTCTGAGTAGAGGATCTGGTATCCGAATCCCTCAATTTGCTTCCTCCTCCAGGCTGTCAGCCCAAAGACACGAACAAAGAGGCAGTGAAATGAGTTGCCCTTTGAGGGTTTGTGACAGAAATGCTGACTGGTGAAAGAACAGCAGCTGGGCACCCGGAGAGACCAGGGCTCAAAATCTGCTCTCTCATCAGGAGGTGTCATTGTGCAAGTGACCGGCGCACCCTGAATCCCAGTTTCCTGTCTTGTAAAAGGGGTTGGACCGACCTGGTTATTACACGCAAACACAGGAAGCAAAAGCCTAACTACGAGGGCACTCGGTGCATTTTTGTTTCCTTGCCTGGGTTCTCCTCAGGCCAGCTGGAACCCAGAATAAACAGACCTTGGGGTTGCACGGGACCTTACGGTTCAGGGAAAGGAGATTATAGGGCCCCTCAAAAAAGGGCCTATAGACAACCCTGTCTAAGAAAATCCAGGAAACTGTGGGGGAGGGGTCACAGAAATGTAACACATGTCCAGGAACTCCGGGATTATGGTTCTTATAGGCGTTTAACCAATATAGGTTAAAACAGTGGTTTCAGCAAACATTGATTTTGCACCCACCCCCCCCCCCCCCCACACACACACACCAGGGGGCATTTGGTAACATCTGGAGATATTTTTGATGGTCACAACTCGGGTGGGGAAGGGATCGCTGCTGGCCTCTAGTAGGTAGAGGCCGAGGATGCTGCTAAACATCCCCAGAGCACAGGAGACCCCTCTCCCCCAAACAAAGAATTATCCAGCCCGAAGTGCATAGTGCCAGGGTTGGGAAACCCTCAGCTAAAATACACTGCTCCTTCTGCCAAACGCTCAGGGCTGTGCCCACGGGACTGCTTTGCAGGTCAAAAAGGGCAGGAACTGGATAGACGTCTACAAAGCCTCCAACACCATGGCCGTTGGGGTGACCTCCTCCGTGCCCTGCCTGCCCCTTCCCAATATCCTCCTCATGGCTAGTGTCAAATGGCACCAGGGACAGAGCCAGACATGGAACAGACCATCTAAAGCCCCAAACATCATCCTGAAGAGGTAAGCAACACAGAGGGGAACAGAAGAGGAGTAGGGCGAGGGGCAGACCCAGAGCGGGAGGCTGCTTTGGGACTCAACTCAAGACGGGGAGAAGCGGAGAAGTCATTGGCAGTGACGTTAATTTTTTAGGCGACGGTAGCCCAAGCCCGGGTGCACTGGGAGCATCAAGGCTAAGGGGTGGGGGGCAAAGGGAAGTGTTCTGTGGCCGGTAATGAGAAGCGAGTCAACAGCCCACTTCCCTTCTCGCTGCACTCACTGCGCTGAATTCATAGGAAATCTCTCCGCCTTGGGCCGAGCGGCAAGGAAGCACTGAGGTCCGGCAAATGGAGCACCGTTTGGGAGAACACGGGTTCTAGTCTTTGGTATCCAACTGACTCCAATAATTTTTGAGTCACAAGTTATTTGCTGCCTCTCAATGTTCCTGCTAGTAAAATGAGTGGAACTAAGTCTCACTTAGAACCGTAACATACAGGGACATCACACCCCTCTGGGATGAAACAGGTCTATGTGATGTTTGGACCTCTCCAAGTAATCTGTAGGATATCTCAAGAATCCCTAGATCTTCCCAGAAATCCAGGTAAACGCTTGATGTCTCCCTGTTGACTCAGTGACAAACCTCGCCTTTATGTTCTGCGTGGGGCGATAGCCAGCCCCCTGAACTTTAGCCCCTTTGCGAAGAGTAGTTGAGGCATTAGGGTCGATGAATGTGCCAACTCTGTGGCAGAGGAGGGAAGTCCCCCGCATGCTGTCAAGGAGGAAACTAAAAACCCTCTGACCCCAGCCACCTTACTCCAGGGCTGTCTCTCTCAAGCAGGACCCCAGGGAACACCGGCGTGAGAATCACGGCAGATTTCAGGGCCACACCCCAGACCTGCTGAATCTGAGTTTCGGGGGCTATCTTCGGGCATCTTCATTTAAAATTTTTTTTTTCAACGTTTATTTATTTTTGGGACAGAGAGAGACAGAGCATGAACGGGGGAGGGGCAGAGAGAGAGGGAGACACAGAATCGGAAACAGGCTCCAGGCTCTGAGCCATCAGCCCAGAGCCTGACGCGGGGCTTGAACTCATGGACCGCGAGATCATGACCTGGCTGAAGTCGGACGCTCAACCGACTGCGCCACCCAGGCGCCCCGAGCGTCTTCATTTTAATCAAGCTCCCCAGCTTGATCTCTCCAAAGTGCAGCTGATCTCTCCAAAGTGGGAGCACCACTGTGCCAAGCCCTCTCTCTCCTACCCCCCAAAGCCTCAGTCCTGTGGGAGACGCTCCTCATTTTAACGAAGAGAGGGTTGGATCAGAAGCAATAGGGGCCGCCCATGTGTGTCTTCCCTTGTGGCTTCAGGATACTCCCCCTGAAGTTTGTGGAGCTCCAGGTCTGTGACCGGCTTCAACGCATCCTGCGGTTGAGGACAGTCACTGAGAAGATCTACTACCTAAGGCTCCACCCTGACCATCCAGAGACTGTCTTCCGCTTCTGGATCCGACTGGTTCAGATTCTGCAGAAGGGCCTGTCCATCACCACCAAAGACCCTAGGATTCTTGTCACTCACTGTCTGGTACCCAAGAACAGCTGCAGCCCCTCGGGAGACTCGAACGTAAGTGGGCACCAGAGCTGGCCTGTGGAGTTTAGGTGAGCTGGTATGTGAGGGTGATCCCTGCCTTAGGCCTTTGCTAATCAGCTTTATTGAGGTAGAGTCTACAGTCATGAAACCCAGCATTTTAAGGGTATAGTCCGACACTTCTCCGCAACTGTGTAGAGTTGTGCCCCCTACACTGCAATCCAGTTTTAGAATACTTCATCACCCTAAAAATTTCCTTGGTCCCATTTGCAGTCATTCACATGTTCCCATTTCCTGCCCTAGGCAGCCATTGACCGGTATTCAGTCTCTATAAATTCACAGTTCTTGGACATTTCATATATATAGAACCCTACACTCTAGAGTCTTCTGTGTCTGGCTTCTTTCACTTAGCGTGATGTTTTTCAGGCCCATCTGCGTTGTAGCATGAGGCCAACGCTGGCAGAGTCAGACTGTCAGTATTTTCACTGCTGAGTCGCATCGCACGGTACAGATATAACCACATTTTGTATGTCCGTTCATCAGTGGGTAGACATGAGGATTTTGTCCAGATTTTGACTATTATGAATGATGCCGATATGAACATTTGTGTCAAAGCGTTTGCGTAGACGGGTGTTTGATGTGTCTGGGATACATTCCGAGGAATACAATAGCTGGGTCATATATTTATGTGACTTCAAAGTAAGTTTCTATTTAACTTTTAAAAAAACTGGCGAACTGTTTTTCAAAATGGCTGCACCATTTTACATTCCCATCAGCGATGCATGAAAGTCTCAATTTCTCCGCATCCTCACCGACATTGGTGTTATCTAAGTTTTTTAGTAAGGCCATTCTAGTGGATGTATGGTGGTTTTCATTTGGGTTTCCTGAATAGCTAATGATCTTGAGAGAGTTTCTCATGGGCTTATTAGTCATTTATGTATCTTCTTTGGTGAAATGTCTATTCGAGTCTTTTGCCCATTTTTAAATTGTGTTTTGTCTTCTTATTGAGTCGTTAGAGTTCTTTGTGTATTCTAGATATAAATCCTTTATCAGACATATGTCTTGTAAATATTTTCTCCCAGTCTGTAAATTTCTTTTTCGTTTTCTTAACGGTGTCCTTTGTGTAGCAGAAGTGTTTAACTTTGATGAACTTCAAATTGTCATTTTTTTCTTTTATGGATCAGGCTTTTGATGTTGTAGCTAAGACTTTTTTGTTCAGCCCAAAGTCACAAAGATTTAATCTATGGTAAGAAATATTTACTAAAGGTACTACGGTAATAGCTCAGTCACTTGCAATCATATGTTGCTGTTTTAACGTGTATCCATTTTTGAGAGACAGAGCACGAGCTGAGGAGGGGCAAAGAGAGAGGGGAACAGAGGATCTGAAGCAGGCTCCACACTGAAAGCAGAGAGCCTGACACAGGCTCAAACTCATGAACCAGGAGATCATAACCTGAGCCAAAGTCGGACACTTAACTGAGCCACCCAGGTGCCCCTAATCTATCTTTACTTATAGAAGTTTTATAGATATAACTCTTCTATTTAGGTCTATAACCTATTTTGAATTACTATTTGTGTATGGTGTGAGGTAAGAATCTAAGTACTTTTTTTTTTTTTTTTTTTTTTTTTAACATGTGGATACACAATTGTCCCAGCACCATTTGTTGAAAAGACTATTCTTTCTCCATTGAATTGTCCCGGCAGCTTTCTTGAAAATAAATTGACCATAAATTTAAGGATTTACCTCTGGGTCCTTAATTGAGAGTTCTACTGATCTGTTTGTTTATTCTTAGGCCAATACCACATTGTCTTGATTAATATAACTTTATACTACATTTTGAAATTGGGTGATGTACATTTTCCAAATTTTTTTCTCTTCCACATTATTTGGGCTATTCTAGATCTTTTGCATTTCCATATAAATTTTAGGATCAGCTTGTCAATTTCTGCAAAACAGCCTGCAGAATTTTTACAAGAACTTGTTGAATTTACATATTAACTTGGAGCCAATTACCATCTTATCGATATTGAGCCTTCCGGTACATGAATATGAAATGTCTTTCCATTTATTTTGATCTTCTTTAATTTCTCTTAATGTTTTTGTACCTTTCAGTAACATGTTTGCATCCTTCATTGATAGTATACAGATATACCATTGATTTTTGTGTATTAATCTTGTTCATTAGATATAGCAGGTTTTATGGATTCCTTGGGATTTTCTACACACACATATACACACACATACACACACACATGTCATTTGCAGGCAAAGACAGTTTTACCTCATTTCTAGTCAGGATCCATTGGTTCATTGCCTTACCCGGAATCTTCAGTGCAATGTTTGTTAGAAGTGGCAAAAGTAGGGGCACCTGGGTACCTCAATCAGTTAAGCATCTGACTCTTGATCTCAACTCAGGCCTTGATCTCAGGGTTGTGAGTGCCAGGCCTGCGTTGGGCTCCACACTAGGCTTGAAGCCTACTTGGCTTGTTCCTGATCTTAGGAAAAAAACATTCAGCGTTCCGTTAAGTATGATGCTCATTATGAGATTTTGGTTGCTGCCCTTTATCATGTTGAGGACGTTCCCTTCTATTCCCTGTTTATTGAGAGTTTTTACCATGAATGGGTATTGGATTATGTCAAATGCTTTTTCTGCAGTTACTGAGATGACCATGTGGTTTGTCCTTTATTCTATTAATGCAGTGTCTTGCATTACTTGAGTTTTAGATGTTAGACCAACCTCATGTTCCTGCAAAAAATTCCACTTGGTCATGGTGTGTATAATCCTTTCTCAATGTTATTGGATTTGGTTTGTTAGCATCTTTTTTAAATGTTGATTTTTATTTATTTTGCGAGAGAGAGAGCGAGAGAGAGAGAGAGCGAGCATGAGCAGGGGAGGGGCAGAGAGAGAGAATCCCAAGCAGGCTCCCCGTTGTCAACGCAGAGCCCAACATGGGGCTCGACTGCTCAAGATTATGACCTGAGCCTAAATCAAGAGTCGGACGCTTAACCAACTGAGTCACCCAGGCACCCCGATTTTTGTTAAGGATTTTTGCATCTATGTTTGTTAGCGATATTGGTCTGTGGTTTTCTTGGGACACCTTTGTGATACTCTGGCTTTGGTCTTAGGGTACTATTAGCCTCATTGAATGCTTTTGGAAGTGTTCTCTAGCCCATCTATTTTCTGAGTTTGTGAATAATTGGTATTACCACTTCTTTAAATATTTGATAGAATTCACCAGTGAAGCCACCTGGGCATTGCCCCAGGCCTTAAGATGTGACATAAGACCAATTTGAGCTGGAACATAAACTCTTTGAAGGCAGGGGTTTTTCTCTGTCTTCTTAGCATGATCCCTAGTGTGTGGCACACAGCTGACATCTAATACATACTGAATGAATGAACGAATGAACAAATGAACGTGAGGAGTACGAACAGCTAGAGTGCCTTTGGGGACATCACGGGCAGCAAGAAAGAGGGCAATTTGACCCTCGTGTAAAAAGCAGCTCAAAATGGGATTTTTCTTAGAGAAATTAATTTTTAAACCATTCATTAAATTCTTACAACAGGTATTTGATTCCCCTACATTTAAATATAAAAACAAGTAGCAAGGGACACCTGGGTGGCTCAGTCGGTTAAGTGTCCAACTTCGACTCAGGTCATGATCTCACAGTTCATGAGTTCGAGCCCCACATTGGGCTCTGTGCTGACAGCTCAGAGCCTGGAGCCTGCTTCAGATTCTGTGTCTCCCTCTGTCTCTGCCCCTCCCGTGCTCATGCTCTGTCTCTGTCTGTCTGTCTGTCTCTCTCTCTCTCAAAAATAAATGAACATTAAAAAATTAGAAACAAGCAGCATAAGCTTTTTTAAAGCTTATAAGAATAGGCTATTCAGTAACACAAGAAGGTATGTTAATAAGAATAGATTATTGGGGAGCCTGGGTGGCTCAGTTGGCTAAGCGTCCCGCTTCGGCTCAGGTCACACACGATCTCACAGTTCATGAGTTCAGGCCCCGCATCCCGCTCTGCACTGACAGTGCAGAGCTTGCTTGGGATTCTCTATTTCTCTCTCTTTCTCTGCCCCTCCCCTACTCTCTCTCGCAAAATAAATAAATAAACTTAAAAAAAAAATAGATTATATACCAAGCACTAGGTGTAAGTGATGAATCACTAAATTCTACTCCTGAAAACAGTATTACACTGTGTGTGAACTAACTCGAACTTAAATAAAAATTTGAAGGAGAAAAAGATGAAAAAGATTATCTACTAAATGATGTCTAAAGTTTTCAATGACTATAGTATCCTTAAGGCACCAAAGGATATTTACAAGAATACAGGGAGTATAAACAAACAGATACGGCTTCAGAATTGCCTCTCTGAGCAGCTGACACGGCAGCCCAGTCGAACAGTTTAAGCCCCAACACTCTCAGGTCTGGACCACGATTAGGAAAATGCAGACACCCTAAGGCGTTAACCATCTGGCTTTGCTTTTTTTCTCCATCTAGTTAGTACAGAAGAAACCCCAAGCCTGCAAGCCCAGCGAGAGCCTCATGCAGCTGATGGCTAAGGGGGAAAGTGAAGCACTCTCTCAGATTTTTGCCGACTTGCACCAGCCCCGCCAGTTAAGGTACGTGACTTAAACTGGGCCAGTCTGACACCCCTTCTGTGACCCAGATGGCCTGGGCCATGAGATCCAGAAACCAAATAACTTGGGAAAGGAGCAGAGGGAGGAGCATGGAACGCTGCACTCAGTACCCAGGCTTTACCCTTGACTAGGGCCAACCTTTTGCCAGTTCTCTTTGCCTTATTCTCTTCCACACAGCAAGCACTGTAGGCTTGACTCCAGAGGAGGAATGTTATAAAAAAATAAAAAGTAACTCTTCAATTATAAGAATACATTAGTAGCACAGGTGGGAAAGCAAAACCTTGTTTTGAATCCAGTTCCTAGTTCTACAGAGAAAAAACTAAAACATTGTTTCAAACGTTATCTACTCACTGAGTTCACGGGGCCTCTGCTGGGATTCAGGGAGCCTCTGTGGTTGTTTTCTAAATGTATAATCTGTTCTGGAAAACTCCATGGTCCAGGCCCATCTTATCCATGCCTGAGGAAATGTCCCTGTGTTGTGCAGGTGACTTAGGATGTAGTCTTAAGATTGGTTGACGTGAGACAGGCGTTGAGGGCACTTAGATCACAGGGTACCACGAGCAGAGCACAAAGATAACGTGGGAACCGGTGTCCTAGAGAACCAAAATCAGTTGCTAAATGTCACCAGAAGAGAAAAATGACGTTTTAGAAGATTTTTGTCACAACAGGGACCAGCAACTCAGAGACACAACAGAAAAAAAAAGAGGCTTTTTTCCCCGAGGGCTGGGGGTAAACCAGTAGGGTTGGAGGGAATAATCTCTTACGGTGATTAAGAGCTCATGCAGCCCTGGGCACAAGTCACTGCTCTGACCGTGAGCCCTTGGGCACATTGTTTCATTTTTCTGGTCCTAAGTTTTCAGATCTGCAAAATGGAAACTATGATAGTGCCAACCTCATCCAGATATTGTAAGATTAAATGAGCTCATACGCATCAGTACTTGGCAGGGTCCTCAGCAGATTTAGAGGCAGACATAAGGAGATTCTCAATATTAACTTGTATCATTAACTTGGGCCGGAAGCTGTAAAGTATTAACACAAGAAAAAAACTTGTTAGTTGCCCACTGCTAAAGAATTTATACTGGAGGTTGTCACGCTGTGTATCATACAGAGATCTGTAGTTAAGAAATTGCTAGGTAAAATGTAGCATTGCTGAGCTGGTGACCCCTGGACTCTAATAGAGCAAGATAGATTGAAACAACTTTATGACTGTCTCAAAATGTTAAATCATGGATTTTTTTTTTTTTTTTCCCGCGGAAGGATAGCTTTTGTTTATATTCATGGCCGCAATTCAGTCGCATGGCCATACCCAACTACAAGGGAGCTGGGAAACGCACTCATCATTGTGCATAGAGTACATAATCATGTGCCTCATACAAAATTAGATGCTCTGTCCCCGAGGGAGAAGAGAAGAGGGGATACTAGGGGTCTATTGGCCAATTCTGACACAGGCAGCTTTTAATATTTCCAGAAGGTCAGAGCAGTGTAGGAGCATTAGGCACTAACCAGATAAAGGGTGGAGAATGCTGTGCAGGTGAAGGGGACAAACGAGGTTTCATCCTGAGGAAGAGACTTGGTGAGTTCGGAGAAGGAGAAGGAAGGGCTAGTGGGGAAGCAGCGGTGGGGGAAGGACCTAAGTACAAGTGGGCAGGGTCTGGGGCACCTGGGTGGCTCAGTCGGTTAAACGTCCGACTTTGGCTCAGGTCACGATCTCACAGTTCGTGGGTTTGAGTCCCGCGTCGGGCTCTGGGCTGACAGCTCAGAGCCTGGAGCCTGCTTCTGATTCTGTGTCTCCCTCTCTCTCCACCCCTCCCCTGCTCACGCTCTGTCTCTCTCTGTCTCTCAAAAATAAATAAATGTAAAACAAAACAAAACAAAAAAACAAGTGGGCAGGGGCCGAGCGCGGCTGGGAAGCCATGTGAATGAATTTAGAGTTCAGTGTAATGGGAGCCTTAGCCTCATTTTAAACTGGGAAGTGATGTGATCCAATTTACATTTTGGAAAGGTCATGCTGGCTGTTCAGTGACAGTTGGTTTGAAGAGAGGGAGAGTAAGTGTGGAGAGACCAGCCAGGAAGCCGGGGCAACCGAGTCTGGCCTGTCATGTCCCAAATGGATCAGAGAGATGTGAGAAACGGGGAAATGACTTCCGGCTGCACTGTTATCGCAACAATTTCTTTGTGCAGGCATTTGGTTTCTTCTCTTTAATTTCCCGGGACGAGGCCCCGAGTGATGATTTTTCTCCTCGTTCAGGCAGGTTCTAGTCTGGTTGCAATTATATCAGTTTTTGCACATTGGCAACAACAAGCAACTCACAGCAAATAAAAATAAGTGGCTGAGACAAAGGCCCAAACAGATGGAGTCACACCCATTCCTCCTCAGCAAAATCAGCGGCATGGATTCTGCTCCCCGTCCCAGCCCCCTCCCTCCTCTCCCTTCCCTATTTTTTCTTCTGGTGCTTTAACATGCGTCGCACCCACCCAGTGTAGCCACAGCTGGCCTTTTTCATATTTATATCTGCCTCTCAAGCTTTTGCATCAAGCAAAATAGAACTAGAGACAAGATTTGAAATGAGAGTTTCATGCTCTGTTCTTTTCCTTTTGACCTTCATCTCCTTGATCCTGAAATGGCTGGAGTTCCAGGAGCAGCAAAAAGACACAGACCAAAAGGGACAGCCCAGGTAACGGAGGGCACGGGGCGCCCATTTCTTGGAGAACTTTCTGCTCCACGGGTGTAGGAATAAGTTCCCCCTCCAGCTCCCCACCCCAGCTTTCCTGGATCTCTGTCTTCCTTCCGTACCTTAGTGTGAGTTCCTCTAGGCTCTTTGGCCACCAGAGTCAAGTTGGCAGCAAATCTTACCAATTTCTTCCTTTGAAGTTTCTCCATATTCTTTACTTCTGTTCTACTCCCGCGGGTTCTCCCCTAGTTCACCTGGTCAGTTTCATGCCTGGCCTGCGGTCATTTTCCACGAGTGCGTCCATTTCCTCATTCAGAAACACGCAGTGGGCACTTGGTAAGCGCCAAACACCGTCGAAGGCTTCCGATCACAATGAAGAAAGAGACACAGTACCCCCCCCCCCCCCCCGGAAAGCATTTACAATTTGGTGGAGTCAGATGGGTAAATCCTAAAGTCACAAAAACTCTATTTCTAGGCAACATTCAAAACTCACCCCTGGGGTCCCTCACTCCTCCCAGGAAGCTGCTCAGGAAGGCGGGGGGGGGGGGGGGGGGGGGGGGGGGTTCTGAGCTGAGTCAGGGAGAATGAGTACAAGCCGGGCTGGCCGAAGCGGCAGAGGCGGGGCATGCTAGGAGGAGACAGGGTCTGTGTGAGAGAGCATGACACATTCTGGAAACAGCAGCCGGTTCCCCATGAATTTCCAGGTTCTGTTTACCCCAGATCCACTCATTTTGGTATGCATGACCCTGCATAAACTTCCCCTCTTACCCATCTCACCCGCTCACTTTCTCCCCCTCAAATAGAAGCCCCCTCCGTGCCTCGTCTCCTCCAGCCCAAATCTGCTCCATTAAGCCTTGGCTATGCTTCTCTATGCCTTATTCATCCCGTCTGCTCCACCCTAAATCCTACCTGTCCTTCCCGATAAATCTTTCCTTAGTCATAACCTCTCTTACATTATTCCCTAATTGCTACATAGGCTTAAGTCTTTTTTTTTTTTTTTTTAACATTTAATTATTATTGAGAGACAGAGTGTGAGCATGGGAGGGGCACAGAGAGGAGCAGACACAGAATCTGAAGCAGGTTCCAGGCTCTGAGCTGTCAGCACAGAGCCCGACGCAGGGATTGAATTCACAAACTGAGATCATGACCCGAGCCGAAGTCAGACGCTTAACCGACTGCAGCCACCCAGGTGCCCCAACATAGGCTTAAGTCTTATCTCTTCAACCCACATTCATTCTTTTCATGCCTCTGAATTATTTAGCTGCCGTGGCAAGCACAGGACTAAGAACACAATAGGGCTTCCATAAGTATCCGTGTACCACACCACTAATAAATTATCCCTCCACATTGGCTCAGAAGGCAACCGGAATGTCACAGTTAGGAATTTAGAGGAGCGTGTAGATCCCAGAGAAGCTCTACCAACTTTCGTCCAAACCAGGGATTACAACTCAAACGTCTGGAGAGTCTAGGTGTCATATAAGAAATGGTGGACTTACGGGGCACCTGGGTGGCTCAGTCGGTTAAGCGTCCGACTTCGGCTCAGGTCGTGATCCTCACAGCTCGTGAGTTCGAGCCCCGCGTCGGGCTCTGCACTGACAACTCAGAGCCTGGAGCCTGCTTCCGATTCTGTGGGTCTCTCTCTCTGCCCCTCCCCTGCTCACATCCTCTCTCTCTCTTTCTCTCTCAAAAATAAATAAACAGTAAAAAATTTTTTTTGAGAAATGGTTGACTTATCTCTTAACTCCACTGTAAGTTAAACAATAGCTGGGCTGACACCTGGAGGTCAGCACTGAGGAGGCAATAGGACATGGCAGGGACAGTGACAATGACAAAGTGAAGGTTTCAGTGGAGCCTTTAATTGTCACCATGCTGGAACACAGATCTGGTGTTGCCAGATACCCTGAGTTTTCTTTTTTTTTTTTTTCCAACGTTTATTTATTTTTGGGACAGAGAGAGACAGAGAATGAACGGGGGAGGGGCAGAGAGAGAGGGAGACACAGAATCGGAAACAGGCTCCAGGCTCTGAGTCATCAGCCCAGAGCCTGACGCGGGGCTCGAACTCACGGACCGCGAGATCGTGACCTGGCTGAAGTCGGATGCTTAACCAACTGATACCCTGAGTTTTCAAGAAAAGCCCCAAATCTGGATTTTTATGTGACCCTGCCCCATAAAAATGCTAAAGCACAGCATAGGCTGACAGTGGGTAAACTAAAGGTATCTGCAGACCAGATTCAGCCTGGAGGCTGCCAGTTCACAGCCCCTATTCTAAACGGTGAGTAGAGCTGGCCCACATTTTCCCCAAGGCTAAGAATCCTGTCTCCCGTCACGTGACAGATAATACAACTGTGATGCATTGTATTGAATGTTTTCACACTTACATTCAATCACACACCCACGCTCAAAACATACCCCATGGGATTATGGTTGAGGAAGACAGAATATTTCAGTTTCAGAGTCAGAGGATACGTGTGCCATGGGAACTACCACTCCCGGGCCGTCCCAAGGCTGTTTTCGATGAATTATCCTAGGATGTCCTCAGGACCCTTCTCTTTCCTTGAAACTGAAGAACCGTCTTTCCTCCGTGGGCCAGGTAGCATACCCTTTGAGTTTGGAAGGATAGTCACACTTCAGCCTCCTGGAACTTCTGGATGAAAAGAAGGAGAGAGCTACACTGGGAAAAACCAGCGTCCCAAAGCTTACCTGTGTGGCTGAACCTTTCAACTCCCCATCGGTGTGGGTGGTGGGGCGTTTTGCGGGGCTTCCCAAGCTATAACGTGCAAATAGTTCCCGGGGAATCTTGTTAAAAATGCAGCTTCCGAGTCAGTAGATCCGGGTGGGCCCGAGACTGTGCATGCTCCCGGGTGATGGCAAAGCTGCCGGGCTGCAAGCCACCCTTTGAGTGGCTGAAGCCAAGTGGACCAACAACAGGCTCTGGCCTAAGGCCACCTGGGTTCCAGGCCGTTGCCAGTTCAGCTAGCTGAATCTCCTGGGGGAAATTCACTCAGTGATCCTCTCCAAGCCACATGGGTTCTCGCCTTGTTCAAATGGCAGGATGGTTAAAACATGGGCTCTGTTGCCTAGCTTTGAATTCTGGCTTTGAATTCTGGATCTGACTCCTCATTATATGACCATAGGTAAGCAAGTTAACCTCGCTGGGCCTCAGATTCCTGTGAAAATGGAGACTAGAGCAGCACTGACCTCTCGGGGTTGTTGTGAAGATTAAAAGAGCATTAATACATGGGATTGTTTGGAACCATATCTGGCCCATAATAAGCACCCTACACGTGTTGGCCATAACCCGTGAGACTGCTCTGTGAATTAAAGTACAAACAAATGCATTCCCTTTTTAACCTAGAGAAAGATACTCCCAGTGAAGACAGCATCCCTTGTACCCGAGACCTCAGCTGGCGGGACTCGTTCACTTATGGAGAGTGGGAAAGAGAGAACCCCTCGGGTCCGCAGCCCCTTTCACTCCTCAGCACCCTGGCAGCCTCCACGGGGCCACAGCTGTCCCCACTCATAGGTAAGGTGATGGGATTAATCTGACCGCCTTCGTGGGACAGGCCTGGGGTTCCACCTCAGGCCCGGGGTCAGGTCCTAGGATCCTGGGGGTGATTCCAGGAGGCCGTGAGTGGGAGTGGGGGTGCCAGCCAAAGGCAAGTTCACCATCTTTGTTTCCGCCCTGTTCTCTACCTCCAACTGGGCTGAGCGGAAACCCTAAATGTGGCAGTTGCAAAGCCCGCAGAGGCCCCTGGGAATTCCTGCAAGTGGCCCTGAAGGGCCAGAGACCAGGACATCACAGTTGTGGCTAGCCCTGCTTTCTCCCCCGCTGTGCGCGGGGGGAGTGCCTCTGGGGCTCTTCCCCTGAGGGAGTGGGAAGCTGGCTCTCCCTTTGCCTTTCCAGAGCTCTCGGGGAGCCCCAACCTTCTGCAGAGAGTGAGAAGGAGCAAGGCCAAAACGGGTGGGGTGGAGGTGATACTTCTCTGGAGCCCAGCTCTTATCTTTCCATGTTCCAAGGCTCGTCCATCCATCCATATATTCATTTGGCAAATATTCGTTAAGTACTTCCTACGTGTCTCTGCTTGACCAGAGATGATCCCCAAAGGAGGGAGGAGTGGTTTGTGTTTTCTCAAGTCAAATATTATTAATAAAGCACTAACTCTTACAAGTACTTGTTATTAATAGTTGACAATTTAAAAAATAGCATATCTACATGCCCATAGAAGAGCTTTTTAGGCAAGCTATTGCTCATGGGACATCTTTCTCTCCTACACTAACAGGAAATTGTATTTGAACCACCCTTTCATTCTGGGGAGAATCTATGCAGCCCTCACCAATGCCACTCTGCCGCCTTCAGCTTTCTGAGGGACTCTATCTGGATGTGGAGGAGGAGAAAGCTGCAACTAAGGAAACACTAGAATCATCTCACGCTGACAGCATAGCCTTTCCTTGGAGAACCACTTGCGAGCACGGCTCCGGGTGAGAAGCATTATTCCTGCATCGTTCTAGTATGTCATTCCACGTACTCGGGGTCCGCACCGCCACCTGTCACCACACCTAGCCTCCATCCCGCCACCAGAGCGAGCACAAGAAGACATGCTCTCAGAAGGGCCAGGGCCCAGAGGTGGAGAGAAGGAAGGAAAGGGAAGCAGGACCGGAGGAGACGTGGAAGAGACCAAAGTGGAGGCGAAGAGAGGAGGTGGAGGGAGGAAGTCCGAGAAGAGGGGAGATCTCGCGGCGAGGCGGTAACAGAAGGAAACAGAGGGACCTGAAAAAGAAGCTGGAGAGGGTACGAGAAGAAACACACCACTGAGAGATGCCTCACCAAGCTTCTATTTATCTAATTTAAAACTTGAAAGTAAGGCCATAAACCAAAAGAGAAATGTCTTTTCTTCTCTGTCCAGATTACTCGGGGTAAATAGGAGGGGCCAGAAACTCATTCCAGCCAAGAGCCTCTCCTTAAGTTTCCTTTTTTGCCAGTTTTTGGTGGTGGTGGTGGTGGTGGTGGTGGTGGTCATCATCGTCGTCGTTGTCCCTCTTTTCTGATTCAAGCTTTGCACCTCCTTCCTTAGGACTTGCTAGCCTAGCCTTGGCGATTCAAGTGAAGGTTTGGGGTTGAGACTGCAGTTTCCTGCAGGAGGCAGTGTAAGTGCGTGAGGTGGGGGGAATTTCTCTTTTTGTGGTCAAACTTTCTAAGTTTGCTGTTGTGCCTCAGTCCTACTAGCACTGGCTCAATTTCTTTTCATATGACACCCCCATGAAACGTCGACATACCTCGTTCGTGCTTATTAAACTAGCGATTCCGCGGAGAGGAGGTACAGCCTCAAAGCATGGGGAAGTCAGAGGTTCCAGGGTCAAAGCAAAGGTAAAGTCAGAGGTTCACAAGTTATAGGTCAAGGGAGACACAAAGGAGTGTCTGTCAGCTGGCCGATGGACTGGCCTCTTTGTTTAAAATGTACAATACTTCATATTCAGTAAAAAACAGGCTATGGGGGCGCCTGGGTGGCGCAGTCGGTTAAGCGTCCGACTTCAGCCAGGTCACGATCTCACGGTCCGTGAGTTCGAGCCCCGCGTCGGGCTCTGGGCTGATGGCTCAGAGCCTGGAGCCTGTTTCCGATTCTGTGTCTCCCTCTCTCTCTGCCTCTCCCCCGTTCATGCTCTGTCTCTCTCTGTCCGAAAAATAAATAAACATTGAAAAAAAAATTTAAAAAAAAAAAAAAAAAACCAGGCTATGAGCGTTTCCAAAAAGCTGCCCAGACTTCCAAGTGGAAAACTTTTTCAGGTGTCTTGCTTTGTTTTAAGATATTCTAGGAAGGTCTTTTCCTTCACTGGAGTAATTTTCAGATTGAAATGGTTGGAGGACTAAAAAGTCAGTTCCTGGATCACCACCGCTCTTTCCAATTGTTTTGTCCTAATTCTTGGTGATTTCAGTATCCACCTAGATGATTCCCCCCATGCCCTGGTCACTGTTCCTTGAGCTGCTGCCCAGTAATCCTGCCCATTACTCTCATCGGCCGCTGACTCCCATGATTTTATCCTGGAGTCTGTCATTAATAACTGCACCCCTCCCCCATTACTCCCACTCTCCACCTCCACTGCCTCCCCTCTTTCCCTGAGTCCAATAATCCTTCCACCCACCACAATCTTCTGCTCCTTCTGGGTTTCCACGGTTCCTCACCCTCCTCGTGTCCTCATTTCCCTCCCCTCCAGCCTCGATTCCATATTCCATATTCAGCATGCACCCTCAACACCTTGTGTCTCTTCCACTTTATTTCATTCACTTGGCTAAGTCCAGTTCTGCCCACTCCATGCTCCCATCATGCTGCAAAACTTGCTTGGAGAAAACCATGGGACATACCCACCCGTCTTAACTCCAAGTCGTCATCTCAAGTCTCAGGAGGGTCCTTAATGTTGCCCAGAGATCATACTATGCGTCCCTCATCTGTTGTGACTGCTGAATGGCTACTTCATACCTCTTGCCTCACACACACACCCCCAGTGCCTTCTGACGACCCAGCTTCCTTTTTATTTATTGTTTTATTAAAAAAAATGTTTTATGTTTATTTATTTTTGAGAGGGAGAGAGACAGAGCACAAGCGGGGGAGGGGCAGAGAGAGAGGGAGATGCAGAATCTCAGCTCCAGGCGCTGAGCTGTCAGTGCAGAGCCCCGAGTGGGGGCTTGAACCCACAGACTATGAGATTATGACCTGAGCTGAAGTCAGACGCTTAACGCCTGAGCCACCCAGGTGCCCCTCCTTTTTTTTTTTTTTTTAAAGTTTATTTATTTATTTTGAGAGAGAGTGAAAACCAGAGGGGGTGGGGGGCAGAGAGAAAGGCAGACAGAGGACCCATGTGCTCACAGCAGAGAGCCCGATGTGGGGCTCAAACTCACGAACCGTGAGATCATGATCTGAGCCCAAGTCGGGCGCTTAACCGACTCAGGTACCCAGGTACCCCTCGGCTTCCTTTTTCACCGAGAACATAGTGGCTAGCAACTGAAAGAGAACTCCAAGCTCTCATGACCATGTCCACCACTTACCTGGCACCAGACCCGTAGATCTAGTTTCTCTCCTTGTTACTTTGGAAGAACTGTCTGAGTTCTAAGCAAAGTTCAACTCTTCCCCTTCAGTACTAGATCCTATCCCATCTCTTCTACCCAAGGACACTCCTCTAGCAATTCTCCCTTTTTCTTTTTTTTTATTTTTTAATTTTTTTTCAACGTTTATTTATTTTTGGGACAGAGAGAGACAGAGCATGAACGGGGGAGGGGCAGAGAGAGAGGGAGACACAGAATCGGAAACAGGCTCCAGGCTCTGAGCCATCAGCCCAGAGCCTGACGCGGGGCTCGAACTCCTGGACCGAGAGATCGTGACCTGGCTGAAGTCGGACGCTTAACCGACTGTGCCACCCAGGCACCCCACCCCTTTTTCTTACATCAGTTTTATCCTTGCTCCTAGATCCCTCCCAACAGCAATAAAACTGGTGTTGCTTGTAGAAGAAAATAAAACAAAACCTCTCTCGGTCCCTCTCCCCCTCTGTTCCAATTTTCTCTACCCCTCTAAAGCAAACTCCTTGAAAGGGTTTCCAATTTCTTGCTTCCTATTCTGTCCTGAATCCCTCTAGTAGGTTTTTGAACCCACTTCCCCACCAAACCTGCCCCCCTATTGCTCAAGTCAGTGGCTAATCTGTCCTCATGTTACTGTTTACCAGCATGTGACATATGTAACTACTCCTTTCTCTTTGAAATGCTTTCTCCACTTGGCTTCTAGAACACTGTATTCTCTTGGCTTTCCTCCTTCACTGATTTTACTTCTCAGTTTCCTTTGCTGATTCGTTCTCATCAACACCCTTATACCGTCTCCAAAGCAAAGTTTGTGGTTGCATATCACACATAGACCAATGACTCCCAAGTTTGTATCTCTAGTCCACATCACGGTGGCTTGTTTCTAATCTCACCCTCTTCAGCCAAATGTAGCCTCGTGAAACTCTTAGATCACATCATTTTTCTGCAAAACCTTCCAATGTCTTCCCATCTGCATCAGTTAAGGAAATGCTAGCTCTGTAAGAGATAAATTCTAATATGTCAGTGGCATAAAATAGCCAATAGAAGTTTATTTCTCAGAAAAAGTCCCCAAATGGAGTCCCTGTTCAGTAAGCAGGTTTTTGTTTTTAAGTTTATTTTGAGAGAGAGAACACGCGAGCAAGCATGAGTGGGGGAGGGGCAGAGAAAGAGGGAGAGAGAATCCCAGCAGGCTCCGCACTGTCAGCGCAGAGGCCAATGCAGGGCCTGAACCCATGAACGGTGAGATCATGACGGGAGCCAAAACCGTGAGTCAGATGCTTAACCAATTGAGCCACCCAGGCGCCCTCCGTGAGCGATTGTTTAACAAGAACCTGGGCTCCTTCCATCTTGCGACGGCCCATCTGCAATACACGGCTTCTAGGGTTGCCACAGAAAGAGAAAGAACTTGGAGAATGGCATGCGGCAGGTTTGTACGGCAAGGACTGAAAGTAGTAGACATCGTACCTGCTACTTTTCCTTTGGCCAGATCTGAGTTACCTGTGCACACTGCAGCCTAGCTGTGTCCACAGAAGGAAGAGGAAAGAGTCTGGTAAATAGCCAGTTCAGCCACAGGAAAAGGGAAAGTCCTTACAATAGCCTAAAGGCTCCACATGGTGTCCCTCTCCTCCTCACCGCCATCTCTCCTGTTACCTCCTCTCCGACCTCATTTTCTCCACTCTCCTCAATTACCACAGTCCAGCCAAACTGGCTCCTGGCTGCTTCTCAAACACTCCAAGCATGCTTCAGGTCAGGGCCTTTACTCTTGTTCCCTTTTCCTGGAATGTTCCTCCACCACCTTCGGATGTTCACTCACAGGTCCCTCTCTTTATGAGCCTTCCCTGGCCACTCTTTCTAAGATTACAACACCACTCTGGATAGTCCCAGCACTCTCTTCTCTCCTTTCCTGCTTTATTTTCTTCCTTGGTACCTAACACTACCTCTCACTCTATATATTTTGCTTTTTTACCTGGATTATTAGCTACATACCAGAACACAAGCACCATAAGAGAGTTTGGTCTATTTTGTCTGTTGCTGTCTCCCAGTGCCTAGAACAGCATCTGGCACACAGGAAACAATACATTTATTCGTGGAGTAAATGCTTAGTGGCACGGTATGGGCAGAACAGGGAATGCCTCAAGAGCATCAGCCTTTTGAGGTTGACATCACACCTGCCGTAAACACTCCCTCAGTGCTTCTCTCAGAGACGGAATCCAGGGCTAATGGGCTTTGGGTGCAGGTAAGGTGGCATGTCTTGTGTGCGTCACCCCTTGCGTCCTCTTCCTCCTCCACCTACTTTCTAACTCTGGGGCTCCCTCGAAGCTCGATGTGCTTTCTTCTCCTCGGAAAGCTCACTTGTTCTCATGGCTCCCTCAGCTGCCTCCTGGCCAATGACCCTTCTAAGGATCTCCTCCAGCCTATCGGCTCTCTCTTCTTAGGTGTTCTGCCATCGTCTTAGATTTCCCGTGTCTTGAGCTCAACTCATTTCTCTTCCACCTACCTAGCTCATTCTCCCTGTTTCCTATGACTAAAACTTTACATTTCTGGGTGCTTCTTCATTTCTGTCATCTCAGCAGTCACTGGGTCCAGGACTTGTTATTTCCACTTTAAGAACTTTTCTCGTATGTAAGAGTTCTTTCCTACTTTTCTTGCTCTGCCTACGCAAAGCCCTTATCCACGGGGATCTCAGGGTTGCAGGGCCCCATCCCCGGCAGAGTCCCATTACCTTCCCCACCTTCCTCTAGAACGCTTCCGAGATGGGTGGCTCTCCCACTGGTCTGCAGTTCCGTGAGGGCAGGGGCCATGTCCTATCCATTGTGGGTTTACCAGCACCTGACTTCAAGGAGTCACTTTTTAAAGTTTTTAAATTACTTCCTGATGCAGTCAGTTCTGTAGTTAATCCCGATTAGGAGATATTCCTCCTAGAAAGAACCACTTTCAATCTCCTACCTCCCACACAGGTGCAAGCTTAGAAACCTTCAGAAGACCGACAATTCCTACTGCCTTCAGCTCAGGCTCCTCAGATTAAGACTTTGCATTACTTTGAGAAACTTGTATCTGTGTTCTCTCCTCATCTTCATGCCCTTCCCCCACCTTTTTTACACCTCTCATCCCCAACCTGGCATGAAAATTTACCTGCTCCTCTGTTCCCTGCTTGCCCCCTTGTTCCTGTTACTACTGCTGTTGCTAAGTATTTGCATTCAAGAATTCCTTAGTCCAGGGGCGCCTGGGTGGTTTGGTCGGTTAAGCGTCCGACTTCCGCTCAGGTCACGATCTCACTGTCCGTGAGTTCGAGCCCCGCGTCGGGCTCTAGGCTGACAGCTCAGAGCCTGGAGCCTGTTTCAGATTCTGTGTCTCCCTCTCTCTCTGCCCCTCCCCTGTTCATGCTCGGTCTCTCTGTGTCTCAAAAATAAATAAACGTTAAGAATTCCTTAGTCCAAAAAAAAAAAAAAAAAAAAGTATTCCTTAGTCCAGCCTGAGTCACACCTTCTTAGGAAGACCTCTCGGGCTACCACCAAGGGTCACTGTCACTCCTGTGTCTGAATTCCCAAAGCATTCAGTGAGCCTCTCACCTTGGCACTTAAAAGTATATTAACTTGCTTTGTATTTAACTCTCTCATCAGCATACTATGCGTTTCCATTGGCTTTTAAATTATAGAGGCTTTGCTAAGAACGTACGTTTATGTTCCATTTGTTTTGCAAACGTAGTGGCCCTCATTTAATGCTTCTTTGAATTTCGTGACATGAAAATGAGTAAGTGAAAAATTTCCTATATTCCTCTTAAATCAGGGAAATACTATGGGTTCCGCCCATTCAGTTTACTTAACATTATTAACCATTTACTCTGAACTGGCCAGCAAGGTCAGAGCTGTAGATAAAAAGATGAGGAAGTCCTGTCTCTGCCCTGGAGCTTAGCCTAGAGGAGGACATATGGATAAGCAGCTTTTTATAGCAAAATTTGGCAAAGTGTATTGAAGATACAAAGTGTTAGGAAGGCAAATAAAGGATTATTATGTCTGGTGGGGTCAGGAAAGACTTCTAAAAAGCTAACCGGGACTTCTCTTGACATTCATAACGCAGAGAATCGGGAAAACGCACTTCGTCCAGGCGGAGAAGGTCACTTGAAGGCAGAACACCAAAGAGATGTGAAAGGGCCAGCCAGCTGTTAGGTAACACCGAGATAATGGTGGACAGAGCACAAGATCTGTGAGAGGGAGTAGTGAGATAAAGCAGAAAGATACACTGGAGCCAACGACTGAAGACCCTCTCGTAGGCCACCCGATCAGAGCAGTAGGAAAGAAATTGGTATTGTTCAATACAGCTGGGGACTGATGCAGGCGAATTAATTCGGTCCTACGTGCTAGTGGGCAAGGAGATAACTAGCAGAGTAATCCAAGAAGCCCTATGGAGGCCGAGTCATGCGCTGTGAACTGGGACGTGGCTGCCAGACAGCCGCGCCCACAAGCCGCCCGGAGTCGGGGGCTGGGGCTCATCAGCCCCACACCGCCGGGGACCAGCGTCGGGCGGGAATCCGGTCCACGCACTCGGCGCGCTCGCGGGGACGTGGCGCTTTCCAGCCAATCCCGGCTACGCGACTGTAGGGCCAATGGGTGTCCGGGGAAGCTGTGCGTCAGCGGCGGGCTCGTTGATGATTGGTCAGGAGGCCGCCGGCGAGGCGTATGGGAGCGGGGCGCGGAATCGCTTCCGGTTGGGCGGTGCTTGCGCGCGTGAGCTGAGCCCGTGGGTGAGAGGCGGCCGTGGCAGCCTGGGCTGGGGGCGCTACGAGGAAAGGTAGGTGTCGTGGCCCTCGGTCCTTTCGCACCATCTCCCTTTTTCGCTTTCTTTCGGCCCTCGCTCTCGATGCGGCATGGGTCCCCTTCGTTCGGGGCCCCTGTTTCTGCTAGCGCGGGGTTACGGGCCTTGAGCCTGCTCGCGACCCCCGAGCCCTCAGCGCGCAGTCTGAATCGAAGGCCGCCGCTCGCCCTCCCGCGCGCTCTGGGAAGGGGCCTGGGTCTCGGCGAACTCCGGCTCCCGGCTTTGCGTTGTGTGGGGTACTGTTTTGTGCCTGGCTTGCCACGTCCGCCGTCCTTGGGTCCCGTCTCTCTACGAGTCCCTCGGACTAGAGGGTCACTCTTGTTTGCCAACTGAAGGTCGGAGGGCAGTGGAATAGTAGTATTGTAACAGTTCTCTGCCACCTCCCACTAACCGGCCTACCTGTGTCCTCCAGCTCAGCCCCAAGGCCACATCCCGAGTGCGTCTGCCAAGAAAGTCGTGTTCACCGACTTTGAGGGTGTAGAAACGGGGCGGGGGGAGCGGGGAGAAAGCGGGAAGACATTTTGTGATTTAAAATAAAACTGTGTAATTTTAAAGAAAAGCCGACTATTTCTAGCCTTCATGTTTGGCTGCATCGTTCTGTCAGCGACAGAAAAGAGTTTTTAAACCTTTATTAGGGAATTGTAGCTTTTACTTTGTTTTGTTGCTTCTAGGTGCAGACCCTAGTTCTGTTTTTTGGCATATTATGTTCAGAAGTAAACTTAATTCCCTGTAGCTGCCCTGATTAAGAGCATAGTTGGTGGTCGATAGTTTTGAGAGCAGCTTTTGCATCAAGGCAAAAGTTTCCTGGGTCTCTTGCTAAAATTTTAGGGCCCTTGATCTCAATTACTGAGCGTGTAAATTCCCAAAATAATGTCTCTGGGAGTTGAACTGCATTCACTTCCTGGCGGCAGGGACCATAAAGTCAACGTTAATGAATTGGCAATAAGGTTGCTTCTAATACGATTTTATAACTGGGAAGTAGAGAACGTATAATCTCTGATAAATTTTTTTTGCCCTGCAGTGGAAGACACAACACAAATGCGTGTCTGACCTCATTCAGTAAATTTAGTTAACCAAGTAACAAACGATGGCCATCACTGAAGAATTTAAGTAGTATAGTACACATTTACAGTACAAACCTGTAAGTTGTAATTGTGTAGAGGATAGGTTGCCTAGGCCTTATCTGAGTTTTACAGTGATTTAGGGATGTCCAATAGGATTTTTTTTTGAGGATTACAGCTAGGAGGCCCATGAACCCATAAAGATGAATTGGGTATGCCTGAGTGGATGGTACTGGGTTTCAGCTGTGAAATCAGTTCATCACTCTCAATATAATTGTTTGCTTCCATTCATCCAGTGATGTGTCAAGGTTGGTGGCATTTTATTTACATTGCACCTGTATCAGTAATTGATCAGTATGTTGATATTAACATCAAATTTCTAAAACATGGGTGTGGCAGGGGTGTTGGAAAGACAGAGGTGTAGCCAGGCCTAGACACTGGAGATGCTAGGCCATAACATCCTAGATCCTCTGTGAATTCTTAAATATGGGTGTGGCTGATGGTGTAATTTATGTATTAGAGTTAAAACAGCTGAAAGGCGCTTTTCTGATGGCCAGATCCGGTAAGGGGAATTGGGGGTTGGGAGCAGGCAGGAACTGCATTTCTGCCAAGTACTGTCCAGCTAATCCAGTAAAATGGTATATAAAAAGTGCAAGACACTGTATTAGGGACATAGAAAGATACCAGTTTCGGGGCGCCTGGGTGGCTCAGTCGGTTAAGCGTCCGACTTCGGCTCAGGTCATGATCTCGCGGTTCGAGAGTCAAGCCCCACGTCAGGCTCTGTGCTGATGGCTCAGAGCCTGGAGCCTGTTTCAGATTCTGTGTCTCCCTCTCTCTCTGACCCTCCCTCGTTCATGCTCTGTCTCTGTCTCAAAAATAAATAAACGTTAAAAAAAATTTTTTTTAAAAAGGTATCAGTTTCTATTAGCTGAGATTCCTGCCTTTTAAACATGTAATATTTAGGAGCGCCTGGGTAGCTTAATCAGTTAAGCGTCTGACTTCGGCTCAGGTCATGATCTCATGGTTCGTGGGTTTGAGCCCCGCGTCGGGCTCTGTGCTGACAGCTCAGAGCCTGGAGCCTGCTTCAGATTCTGTGTCTCCCTCCCTCTCTGCTCCTCCTCCACCTACACTCTGTCTCTCTCTTAAAAATAAACAAAACATCAAAAAAATAAAATATCTGTAGGGGAGCCTATGATCTGTTGTGGAGTGGTACAAACAAATTTTATACAAGTTGGGAGTAATTGGTATAGATTACTTCCAGCTGGAGTAATCATAGTAGGTAGATCTTTTCATCTAGGACTTTAAAATTATTTATAGACATTTGGCACAGAAGGGAGGTTGAGCTAAAATAACTACCAAATTCTCAAGGACTTTATGCATGTTAAACATGCATGGCAAAGTTACAAGTAGAAAACAAAACTCCTGTGGCCACTTTGCAAAGCATTCCTGTGGCAATTAATTATGTTTTAAAGTTTCATCAGCCCCAAAGGAAACTTTTTTCTCTCAGAATTTTCTGGAATTTTTTCTTAAATTTTTCCTCCATAGCCGGAACAATGTTAAATTTGTACTCTGTCGCCCTGGGTATAGAACTCATGAAATCCGAGTGATAGTTTGTCATTCTTAAAGCTGTTCTATTGCCAAATTTTGCAGTTTTCTGTTCTCAGCTCTTATAAATGTGTGCTCTCAGTACCATAAGTAGTGTAATCAAAAGGTGTTTGGCTTGGGTCATGACCTCACTGCTTGTGAGTTCAAGCCCCAAGTCAGGCTCTGCGCTGACAGCTCAGAGACTGGAGCCTGCTTCAGATTCTGTCTCCATCTCTGCCTCTCTCCTGCTCGTTCTGTCTCTCTCTCAAATATAAAATAAAAAATATATATTTAAAAAAGGTGTTAATGAACTGTTGTAAATTTGTTTCATCACTAGAAAAACATTGAATAAATGGCTGTCATAACTTTTATCAGATCACGAAGGATGACATTCCTTTAATGTGATAATGCATTGGTGGTACTTGTACTAAAGTCATAAGTAAAGAATGTCAGATAACCAGATAGCTTTAATTTCTAGATTTCATAACCTGGGCCTTATTATAGGCCCAGGCTGTTCCCCTAATTCAAAATTGAAGTAGTCACTTAGGATTGCCTTTTTTGCTGAATATCCAGCTCAGAGAACGGGAATTTAATGCCACACCCATTTCTCTCACTTGTTAACTTTGAGCAGTGGGTCTTTGATCAACCAGAATATCTGTGGGATCACTCAGTGGTAATGTTCTTGAGAAGTTGTATTTAATCCAGACATCTAAATTTCCCTGAAACTATTTAAGTACTCTATGACCAATGACTGGGAAGGAAGGGAGGGAAATAGCAAGAATTAGAGCTTTCAAGGAAAATTTTGGATGACTAAAATGAACTGATTCTTCAGGCTAATCTTTGTTACTGAAAGAAATTCAAGCTTATGATATTAATCTTTTCTCCTTCTAAATTAACTGGAGCAATTCATGAAAATAACTTTGCAGAAGACCCTTACTGGTGACATACTTCAAAACGATGATAGTTACTTGATATTTTTTTCTGTTCTATTTAGTTTGTGACTAACATGCCGCTATCCAATAAAAATACAGTACAAGTCACGTGAATACATTTCACCTGAAATTTTAAAGCAGGTTAAATTAATAATTTATTAAATCCAGTACATACAAAATACCCTTCTTTCTATGTAAAGTATAACACATATCATATCTTAATTCACACTAGCCACAGTTCAAGTGCTTAGCAGCCCATGTGACTGTTATTGTCCTGAACAGTACGGGTCCAATTTTTTTTTTTTTTTTAAACGAGAAACTATTAGATGCTACCCTTGGTGAGGGAGGGGCAGAATTTTAGAAAGAAAAAACTTATAGGTCATTTAAGAAATAGATGGGGAGATGCTTTTTGCACAATCATTGATTTACCTTCTAGATCACATGCTAAAAATTCATACAACTAAGTCCTTCATTTATGTTTTCCTGATATCTTGTTATCCATTGATGTGTAGCTGTGATGAAGAGGGAAGGAGAAAAAGAAGGGCCATTTCGTTTTCTATCATTTGGTTTCAGTTTGGTTGAAAAGAGAAAGATGCTTCAGAAATTAATGGCACTAATGTAGTTCTTCAATACCTCGTGTAAAAAGTTGTACTGTTCTCACATCTTCCCACATAAAATATCCTTTGTCTTGGGGGATATTCTTTGTTTCTACTTGAACATTTTTTATATGCTATATGGATTTAGATAAATCTAGTACAGTCTTTTTTTAGTATCCATATTCATGGAACAAGAGGCCTTTGTAAAGTTTCTAATAACCAGGAGTTGATATATGTGAGCACAAAGAGTGTATATTTAAAAAAAAAAAAAAAAAAAAGTTATTTTAAGTGCAGGGCTTTTCATTGCCCACTGCAGAGAGATGAAGGTAGGACCATAGGCTTTGTCCATCAAGTGGTCTTTGATGACTTGTTAAAGCAGTTGCATCAGTGGTAGATAGCTAGATTTCAGGGTGGCAGTAGGTAGTGAGGAAGCAGAGATAGCAGCAGATACACTCCTACAGGTGAAGGAAAGGGAAGGGCAAGCTTGAGTGAAAATAGCAAGGTCTGAACAAGACTGATTTTAGATTTTGGAGACCTGAGAAGTATTGATTGACAGAATGGTGGAAGGAGACTTTACAGGGGTGGGATTGGAAGATTAATTGAGAGAGGGAAAGGAAAAAGTTGGATAGATGATAAAGCAGGAGCTCTTGACTTTTACTCTGGAATTCTTCTCTTGTTGTCAAGATGTTAAGCCTGATGGGGCGCCTGGGTGGTGTCCGACTCTTGGTTTCAGCTCTGGTCATGATCTCATGGGTTCGTGGGTTCAAGCTCTGTGCTGACAGCATGGAGCCTGCTTGGGATTCTCCCTCTCCCTCCCCCTCTCCCCCTCTCCCCCTTCCCCCCCCCTCCTCCCCTCCCCCCTCCTCCCCTCCCCCCTCCTCCCCTCCCCCTCCTCCCCTCCCCCTCCTCCCCTCCCCCTCCCTTCTCCCCTACTTCTGTGCCTGCACTGTGTGCCTGCACGTGTGCTCTCCCTCTCAAAATAAATAAATAAACTTTAAAAAAGAAAAGTGATGTTAAGCCTGAAACTTAAATGTTTTCCCTCTAAATCACAGTGAATCAGTTACATTTCTCTATGTTACATGTATCAAAACTTTGCACGTATCTTTTCCAGGCCCTGGTAATGAGCTTAATACATTTATTCATATTGTAACATTTAGGGTTTACAAGAGTTGTTAAGGTATTATGCCAGAATTGTTAAGGTATTATGCCAGAATTGTTAAGGTATTTTACTCTGGGGATGTAATTAGTCATTTATAAAACTTTTCTAAATGTGAGGTTCCCGTACTAATAGGCATAAGGAAAATCTGTTGCAGTGACTTGATTTTACTTGATTTTGTAAACCTCTAGATACTGTTTGGATATGTAACAAAATAACAGAAATTTGTTGTCTCTGGAGAGTTTTGTAAGTCTCAAGAATTGTTTCTAGTTTGAGATGGAAGTTTTATTTTGCCCTAAAATAAAGGCATAGTCACTTCGGCATTTAAGAGAGCCACTAAATCTCTAGTTTTCTCTTTACTGTTCCACAGATTTGATTGATCAGTTGAATTATTGAAGGGTAGCCTGAAGTTTTATTCTAGAACAGCATGTTTTACTTTAAAAAGTGTCTTAAGAGTGGTTGTTTTTGCTTCAGTTTCCTCTTTCAATCTAGAGAAATGGCTTGAAAATGTTTGTTTTGCAATACTGAAAAGAGTTTTTATAATATTGTTTAAAAACACAAAGGGGTGCCTGGGTGGTTAAGTCAGTTAAGTGTCCAACTCTTGATTCCGGCTTGGGTCATGATCTCACAGTTCTTGAGTTTGAGCCCCAGCCTGCTTGGGATTCTCCCTCTTTATGCCCCTCATCCCCCCACTCAATAAATAAATAATACAAACAGATAATACACATGAATGTGTACTCATTTACAAAATATAGACAACAGAGTACGGTATTAAAGTTCACTCCAAGCCAGCCTCACTACCCCACCCCATCTCTTCTCCCCTGAGCCTGGGGTTACCACCATTTACAGACAGATGTTTATCCTTCCATGCCATTTTTGTGCATATGTGTTATATTGTATACAAATATAAACAATCTGGGAGGCTGTTTGGTTTTTTTTTTTACGTAAATGAGATCTTGACATTGATTTGCAACTTGCTTTTTTGTTGTTGTTCAACTTAACATGTCGGTAAATTTTCCATTTCAGTGCAGACTGATCCACCTCATTCTTTTTAACCTTTGCGTACTGTTCCATAATACAGATTTAATGTATATTTACTAGTTCTCTGGTTTCGTTTTCCATTTTTTTTTGTCATTATAAACTGTCACTGTTGAATATCTTTGTGCAAGTGCCTTTGTATACAAATTTGGGTGTTTCGATGGAATAGCATGGAACAGAATCCTTATAAGCTTTCAGAAGCATATCTGAGTTCTAACATTGGTGGGAACAGCTTAAGTACCACCTTCTTCCCGTTTCTCTGAGTCTCTTGTTCTTTCATGTTGCTGCTTCTCATGGGTTTTCATCAGTCTTTTTTATTTTTATTTTTTAATGTTTATTTTTGAGTGAGAGAGAGTGTGAGTGAGGGGAAGGCAGAGAAAGAGGGAGACACAGAATCCAAAGCAGGCTCCAGGCTCTGAGCTGTCAGCACAGAGCCCGAGGTGATGCGGGACTTGAACTCACAAACCTGGGGGATCATGACCTGAGCTGAAGTTACATGCTTAACTGACTGAGCCACTCAAGCACCACGGGGTTTCATCAGTCTTAACAACCATCAAGTGAAAGTACTTTTGGGGGGGGGGGGGATTGGCATTCGGGGGAGTGACTGCCTTCCATTATCTCCTTAGCTGAGTTTCTGTTTGACTTATTGGCAGTGTCCTATTTACTCTCTACTCTATTGACAAATCCTCCTCTGCCATTTAAGGACCTTCTCACCCTTCTCCACTGCACTGCTTTCCCAGGTGTTGGAAATCCTTGTATGCATTTACAGGCTGAAAGTTATTCATGGAGGCCTCAGGTTTTGCTTTTGTATAATCAGCTCTCTAGGTTGTATTGGGATTAAACATATTTCTCCTATTTGCTTTCCTTCTGCTTTATATAACATGCTCACCAACAGCTGTGGTAAACATTTTTTAGTTTATTGAATCCAAAGGACTCTAGAGGTGCTGAGTCGGTTAAGTGTCCTGACTCTACTTTCGCTCAGTGTGATCTCAGGGTTTTAAGATCAAGCTCCACATTGGGCTTGTTGGGCTCCATACTGAGTGTGGAAGCCTGCTTGGGATTCTCTCTCAGCCTCTCTCCCTCTCTCTCTCTCTTTAAAAAAAAAAAAAAAACAAAAAAAAAACCTCTCTCTCCCTAGAAGTAATTTTTATTTTTTTTAATTTTTTTAATTTTTTTTTTTTTTTTTTTTTTTTTTTTTTGAGACAGAGAGAGACTGAGCATGAGCAGAGGAAGGATAGAGAGAGAGGGAGACACAGAATCCAAAGCAGGCTCCAGGCTCTGAGCCGTCAGCACAGAGCCCGATGCGGGGCTCGAACCCACAGACCGTGAGATCATGACCTGAGCTGAAGTCGGACACTTAACCGACTGAGCCACCCAGGCGCCCCAATTTTTAAAAATTAAAAAAAAATTTTAATCAAAGAATTCTGTAAATCCAAGGTAATGCAATGTAACTTCCTTTAAGTGCTCTTTGGAGGTTACAAGAAAGATCATTAAAATACATCTAATCTGGCGTATTTAATTTCTTTATCCCCTGGAGCAATTCATTCTGGTTCCCAAAGTTTTGAGGCAGGATCAGATGTATGCAGTTTGATTATATTAACTATACTTTCAGGTCAAACTTCTGAAGCTATCACTATGGCTGTTTGAGAGGTTAATTAAAATAGTGGTTCACAACCTGACTGCTTTTTAAAAATGTTAATAGGAGTGGGACCTAGTGGTCATATTTTCTTGAGTTTTTGGGTAATACTAGGGTGCAGTCAGTCTAGATTGAGAACCCCACTGAGTTATGCTGAAAGAATTTTCATGTTTTTAAAAATATTTGCATAAAAATTATGAGCCCTTGGACCAAATGGTTCCACTAGTGACATCCTGTGGAAAGTGAAGTCTGGCTAGTTTAATCTGCAAATTAGGATAAGGTAATGCGTTTAACTTTCATGCAATGCAGTGACCTTCTGCATACTGAGCCTTTTATTACTTTCCTCCGACTGCTGTAACAAATTACCACAAACTGGGTGACATAGAAGTTCATATAGTCTCTCCTAGTTCCAGAGGCTAGAAATTGGAAATCAAAGAGTTGGCAGAGCCATGCTCTGTCTTTAGGCTCCAGGGGAGGATCCTTCCCTCCCTCTTCGTAGCCTCTGGGGTTGCCAGGAATCCTTGACTTGCAGATGCATCATTCCAATCTCTGCCTCTTTTCATAACTTGGCATTCTCTTCTCTGAGTGTCTGTCCAAACTTCCCTCCTTTTATAAGCATATCAGTCATTGGATTAGAGCCCACCCTAATCCAAATGACCTCATTTTAACTTAATTACCTCTGCAAAGATCCTGTTTCCAAATAAGGTCACATTTGCGGGTACCAGGGTCAGGACTTCACATCTTTTTAGGGAGACACAGTTCAACCCACAACAAGCTTCATGCCTAATAACCACCTGTCTACCCAGTAAAGGAGCCATTAATCACAAACGGAAATGAATAAGAGATTACATGAATTTACAAAAACTTAACTGCAGGGGGAAAAGCATTCAGAATCCATATTCTACTGGTGAAAGGTTAGTTAAAATACAAAAGTTGGGAAAATCTTTCCTTTTGATTTTTAATTTTATAGTTTTTTCTCTAAGACCATAACCTCTCTAGACAATACTGAGGGTATCTGTAGAGTCTGATAAACAAGTTGCCATCCTGCAGCTTCTCTGCAAGTTTTTTTTTTCTTTTTGGTATTTTTATTTAATTTTTTTAAATTTAGGGGCGCCTGGGTGGCGCAGTCGGTTAAGCGTCCGACTTCAGCCAGGTCACGATCTCGCGGTCCGTGAGTTCGAGCCCCGCGTCAGGCTCTGGGCCGATGGCTCAGAGCCTGGAGCCTGTTTCCAATTCTGTGTCTCCCTCTCTCTCTGCCCCTGCCCCGTTCATGCTCTGTCTCTCTCTGTCCCAAAAATAAATAAACGTTGAAAAAAAAAAAATTTACATCCAAGTTACTTAGCATATAGTGCAACAATGAATTCAGGAGTAGATTCCTTAATGCCTCTTACCCATTTAGCCCATCCCTCCTCCTACAATCCCTCCAGTAGCACTCTGTTTGTTCTCCATATTCTTTGCAATTTTTAATCATTTTTCAGTAAAGTGTTCCAGCCTTGTGCTTGTTCATTAGAATCACCTGTGACTGCCGAGATTCTGACAGTTGGACTAGGACCTGGGAACCTGTACTTTGAACAGCACTCTAGGCTGTCTTTATGCCCGGGCAAGTTTGGGAAACAGTATAAGGAATGCTGAAGCAGTTGTTATCCATCACTGTACCATCTGAATGGTTTGATCTTTGAAGATGATTTGAGATTGAGCATAAATAATGAGAGACAACTTGGTGCTACATATAGGAGAAGGACTCTGCTCAAATGTTTCATGGTTCCTAATCTAATGATCATCAGAATCACCTGAGAAGCATTTAAAAGTACAGATGCATTCATTCAACTTCAAAGATTCTAATTCAATAGGGGGAATTTTATTAAAGCTTCTTAGGTGATCCTAATAAGCAGCCAGGTTTAAAGACCAGACCTCTGATGTAGTACAAAAAGTAAAGTTGTTGGGAGTCAGTAAGTTAGTTTGAATTTAAATGTTGGTTCTTTGACTTTTAAAAGGATTAATGTTCTACTTTGGTGTTTTTTAAAGGGGGCCTACTTACAAGGTGGATATTTTAACTGATTCCTTGTCAACTTCCAATCAGATGAAGGAAACTTGGTGAAAAATTCTTACCATAAAAATGGAAAGTCTCATATTCTACCATTCTTATTTTATGGATTAAGTAGTAATATTTGGGGTGAAATCAAATTAGTAACTGGATGTAAGCTTTTAATTTCTTGTTTAATTACAAAGCACACTGCTTCTGGAATTAACTAATCTTTGTTTTTCTTTAAGATCTGATTATCATGGACCTGCGACAGTTTCTTATGTGCCTGTCCTTGTGCACAGCCTTTGCTTTGAGCAAGCCCACAGAAAAGAAGGACCGTGTACACCATGAGCCTCAGCTCAGCGACAAAGTTCACAATGATGCTCAGAGTTTTGATTATGACCATGATGCCTTCTTGGGTGCTGAAGAAGCAAAGACCTTTGATCAGCTGACACCAGAAGAAAGCAAGGAAAGACTTGGGTAAGGTGCCAGCTCTCAGGGGGCTAAAGTAATGACATTTCTTTATAAGCCAGCTCATTCTTTTTTTCTCTTTTGGCTTGGCAACCCAGTAAAGTTGTTTTGAACTACATCTTCTGAAAGCTAGCCACAGGATTGCTACCACTAAAATGTAATTAATTGCTTGCTTTCATACATTGTTCCACTGAATAATGGTTTTTTACCTCATTCTACAAAGCAAAGTCATTTTTGCACAAAAGCACCAAATGCTACAGGACCCAGATTGAATTGCGTCTTGTTCCCCGAGGAACATTACAGGGGAGGCTTCTCATCCCCCATACTTTTAATTTTTAAAAATGATCTGTGACCAAGTATTCATTGTGCCCCAAGCCAAGCCATTGAGTGGATAATAAACTGCAAATGAGACCCTGGGCTAATTTCTATAAAGTTGATGATTTCTGAGAACATCCTTTATCCTCTTTGTTTTCATTCTCAGATATTTGCTTAATTAAAAACAAAAGCAAACCAATCATGCCTTTTAGAAGATTGTAATAAGTAATGGTCTTAATGTCCAAGTATTAATTGCCGTTTCAGTAACAGCTGGGTCATAGTTGGGTTCTGTGGTCTTAGCAGGCATCTTTGTACCTGGAAAATTGATGGTATTCCAGTTGATAATTTCTGAGCATCTGAGAATGTTTTTGTTTGTTTTGGGTTGTTTTGTTTTTTGTTTGTTTTTGGCTCTCCTAAAGCCTTGTTTTTTAAGGAAATGCAGGTTATTTGTTTTTGAGAGGGGTAGGGGGACAGAGGCTCTTAAGCGGGCTCTGCCACTGACAGCAGAGAGCCCGACGTGAGACTCAAACTCACAGACCGTGAGATCAGGACCTGAGCCAAAGTGGGATGCCCCCAATTTAGTTAATTTAGTGAACATTTTCTCCTTAATGAGCACCATTGGTGTAACTTTCTGAACTATATTCAAGAGGTTTGTTTGGAAAGTTGTACCACAGAGGAATTTCCAAAAGTATTTTGCCATCATGGATAGTGCTTTGATTAGAAGACATTATGGGGTTTGTTTGGGGGTGATACTTCAGAATAAATTCTATCCTTTCATTGGATTATCTGCTAACTGATCGGTACTATATTTTATTCTTTTAAGAGTTAAAAAAAAATTTTTTTTTAACGTTTTATTTATTTTTGAGACAGGGAGAGACAGAGCATGAACAGGGGAGGGTCAGAGAGAGGGAGACACAGAATCTGAAACAGGCTGCAAGCTCTGAGCTGTCAGCACAGAGCCGACTCGGGGCTCGAACTCACGGACCGTGAGATCATGACCTGAGCCGAAGTCAGCCGCTTATCCGGCTGAGCCACCCAGGCCCCCCTTAAAATTTTTTTTTTATGTTTATTCCTTTTTGAGAGACACAGAGATAGAGTGTGCATGGGGGAAGGGCACGAGAGAGAGGGAGACACAGAATCCCAAGCAGGATTCAGGCTCTGAGCTGTCAGCACAGAGCCCGACATGGGGCTCAAACTCACAAACTGTGAGATCATGACTTGAGCTGAAGTCAGACACTTAACCTATTGAGCCACCCAGGCGCCCCGAAGAGATTTTTTTTTAACATTTATTTTTTTTGAGAGACAGAGTGTGAGTGGGGGAGGGGCAGAGAGCAAAGGAGACACAGAATCTGAAGTAGGCTTCAGGCTTCGAGCAAGCTGTCTGCACAGAGCCCAGTGCCGGTCTTGAGCCCACGAGCTGTGAGATCATGACCTGAGCTGAAGTTGGACGCTCAACTTACTGAGCCACCCAGGTGCCCCCAATATTTTATTCTTAAACACTGACAGAAATACTCAAAAGATTTTGCTATGTAGAATGAGAAACTATCTCCAAACATTTGAAAATAGGAAAAACAAATACATTAAGGACTCAGTCTTCTGTTAGGTTGCTTTTCTAATTTTAAGAGACCATGCTCACTTTTAATTTTAATCTTACAACTATGCTAACATTTGGGCTAAAAATAGGGGTGCATGAGAGTATTCTCGGTCTTCATGTCTCACCTATTAATAATGTGCATGTCTGACCCATATTTGGGTCTGTACATGGCTCTTCACAGAGTTACTCTTAAATAATGAAGGGCCTTTAGACTTGGTGTTAATCAGTGTGTTCTGGCTCTATATAGGTGGTAGAGTAGCTCTGCTGGCAGTTTTCAGTAGAGACAATGTCCCTTTTTGTCTTCAGTAAATAACAAAAGTTCAACACACATGAGCAGACTCCATATTTGATTAGAATAAGATGGGTAAAATCATGTTTTGCATAGAATGTATGAACAAGTACTATATGCTTCTCCTAAATTTTGGAGATAATGACAAATGAGGTGATATACTATTGTAAGCAAGGATTCCAGATGAACTTTTTTTTTTTTTAAGCTTACTGTGGCATTTTAAACATTGTTTTGGTAGGTGACTATATACCAGAGGTTGGGAACAACAGATTCTCCTCCTCTTTTCCATCCATATAGAAAGCAAGTGATGGACAGAAGATCATTTTCATACCTGTAGTTGCAAAAAATTCACTACTATTTTTAAAACAGTTTAATACAGTTTTCCCTTTTTCTTTTTAATTTTTTTTTAATGTTTATTTATTTAGAGAGAGAGAGCACAAGCTGGGGAGGGGCAGAGAGAGGGAGACACAGAATCTGAAGCAGGCTCCAGGCTCTGAGCTGTCAGCACAGATCCTGACACGGGGCTCGAACTCATGAACCATGAGATCATGACCTGAGCCGAAGTCAGACGTTTAACTGACTGAGCCACCGAGGCGCCCCTAGTTTTCCCTTTTTCTTAAGAATGTTGGCAAATTAGAACATACTTTCTTATGTGTGTATTCTCCCCCAGTCACTCACAGTGGTCTTAAGTCTACTTAATTTTCATTTATGTGTCCTTCAAATGAGGGTTTGTTTATTTTGAGGTGGTGAGCCTAAATATTAAAAAGTTCTCACACTTGGTGTAGTTGCTTTAGAAATGAACTAGAGCAGTTCATCATCCTTTTTTTTAGGTCACAGGTCAACCCCTTTGAGAGTCTAAGGAAAGCAAAAGACCCTTCCTCAGAACAGTGCACGTAGGAATATTATATATAAGATTTTGTGTGCTGAATATTTCAGGAATATTATGAACCCTCCTGGAGCCTACTTACTGATTTGCTTTTTGACTCTTGAAAAAAGTAGAGTAGAGGCATATGTTACCTCTTAGGAGAAATAACATAAGGTCCACTAAGTGCATTGTGTCTACCCTGGAATAAATGCTTACTTGATGGCATCATAACTACATCTGTAGGTCACAGGAAAACAACACCATTAGCTTCATAAATTTGCACCGGCCTTTAGAGCTAGTGCCTAAAATGGGACATACCCACTTCCAGTGTATTTTCACAGCTGCCTGCAGGCGGGATGGCCAGCAAGATAAGAATGGCTTTTATATTTTTAGATGGTTATTAAAGTATAGACATATGTGACAAACCGTATGTGGCCCACAAAATCAAAGCTATTTACTATCAGTCCCTTTTCGGAAAAAGTTTGCCAACATCTGGGCTAAACCATTTGAGATATTTCTGTTGGAATAAATGGAATGGCATTCAGCCAACTTCATTAACAAAAGCCCCTCTTGAGCAGTTATGTGCTCTCTATCTGAGAGATCCTTATCTGAGTGACCCTCTTTAGGCTGTTTAAAATTTTCATTTGAGAATGGGAGGCATTCTGATACCTTACCTTTTTTTTCTTAATGGTACAGTAGCACTATTGCACTATTGGTAGTTAGTACCATTTGGACATAAACTAGGTCCCATTATAGATAATGCAAAAGTTTTTAATACTGGTATAACTTAATGTGTTAATATTTTTTAAAATTCCAGGGTTAAAGTTACAAAAAAACTTATGTCCGTGTAGATAGAGGAAGGTATTTAAGAGATAGCTTCTTCCTGCTTTCCCTTTTCTATTAATACTTTAGAGCAAAAGCTGAAAGATTACATATTTCGTGAAGGAGTATGCTTGTTAAATTAGAGAGTTTAAGTACTAGCCAGTTAAGGCTAACAACATACCAATATCAAGATGATATCATACGATACCTTTTCATCGTATCACTAGTAGTCTGTGATTTTAATCACTTTCCGATGTAGTATTCATGAAACAAATGCAGACTGGGAAAAGACATTATTTGCTACCAAGTGACAGTCTTTGTCCATCCTGCAAATAATAGAGCATAGGAGTATGCCGAGATTTCACTTGGACATCTTGATTTGAAGTTCCTATTCCATACTGGGCCACTTGGTTGACTTTTCATAGGTTGTCTTAGCCTCTATAAGTGAGCGGTTGCATCATTAGGGATTTTCCTATCATGCACTTATTTTGAAATTCTTAAGTTAAACTGAGATGCCAAGTCTGGAAGAAAAGCTCATGAAGGGTGAAGTATATTGATTCTTTAGCTTTGTAGTTTTGCTTTATCATCTGTATTCTCACCCTCTCAACTTATTAACATTCTCATAATCTCATGTATGTCAGGGGTGGACATTCTTACCACATCATTTCCTCAAAGTTCTCTGTTTTTGTGGTTCTATGTGAAAATCCAAGTCAACATAGTATATAATTAGCTGTTAGCTATTTTTTATAACAAGCATGCATCTGTCCTTTTGTCTTTGTGTACCTGTGTTGTTGTTTTTTTTCTTTTTTGGTTTTGGGGTGGTTTTTGTGTATGTGTGTGGGTTTTGGTTTTTTGGCTTTGTTTTTTAATAATCTTGACTTGAGGTATAAGTGATCCCAGAACTATCTTTGTTATCTTTATATTTTTAACAAAAGTGTTATTTTTTTTTTTTTAAGCAGCTGAACTTTTTAAAGTCTGGTTTACATTTTTGAATTTTTAGAAAACCCTATCAGTGATTTGTGATTATTTACCAATAAATTGAGATTCTCCTAAAGCAATAAAGAAAAGCATAAGGATTTGCTTGTCATGCTGGCTTCGGCAGCACACATATTGGAACGATACAAAGAAGATTAATTTTAACGGGGCCCCTGCACAAAGGGCAACATGCAAAGAAAAAAAAAGATTTGCATGTTGTTTGATACAAAGAATGGAGAACCCAGATAGGAATGGATATTCACTCCTGGATTCTGACCATTGGCTGTAACTGACCCCTAAAAGGATGAGACTGGGTTTGCTTTTGCGTGTAAGTGCACCAGCCATGGACTGCGCTTGCCTTGTCTAGATGGCTCGTTACCAGTAACAGGCCACTTAAGAGAAATATTTTCAGTTGCTTATCTGGAAGGTTTTTTTTGGAGACAATTTTTATGTCCATGCTTTAGCCCTGGGCAGCACCTGTGGTCACAACACACACCTGGCTAAGTCTGGAGCCTTGTGTCTTTTTAACCTCTTGCTGGATTTCTCTGCATTTTCTACAGAAAGATTGTAAGTAAAATAGATGGCGACAAGGACGGGTTTGTCACTGTGGATGAGCTCAAAGACTGGATTAAATTTGCACAAAAGCGCTGGATTTACGAGGATGTAGAGCGACAGTGGAAGGGGCATGACCTCAATGAGGACGGCCTCGTTTCCTGGGAGGAGTATAAAAATGCCACCTACGGCTACGTTTTAGGTAGGTCCCTACTATCTGGGGGAAAAAGCCTTGTGGAGCTGGCACCTTGAAACGTAACTGTTTTGTCTTGTAGAATGATTGTAGATAAAATAGACGTGGATAAAGATGGGTTTGTGACGGAGGGGGAGCTGAAATCCTGGATTAAGCACGCCCAGAAGAAATACATATATGACAATGTTGAAAACCAATGGCACGAGTTTGATATGAATCAAGACGGCTTAATCTCCTGGGATGAGTACAGAAACGTGACTTATGGCACTTACTTGGGTAAGGGGCAAGATGTCAGCCTGATAGAGACCATGGTCTTGAGTCAAAGAAACAAATGGGTCACACAGTGAAGGAAAGGGAGAAATTGTGCACTTTAAAAATAGTCCAAATGCTGTGAACTGATTTCCCTTTATTAACTTTAAATGTGTATATTAAGTATTTTAGTTTTGTAAGGTCCGGCATCTTGTACATCTTTAGCATTTCAGATATTATTTTAGCAATTTTTCTTTCTGTGATCCCTCAGATCATTTTTGGAGCAAATCTCCTCTAAAAGGCATTGTTTCAATAATGCAAAGCAAGAGACTTTGAAATATCTCTTGACGTGGTCACGTTAAAGTGGTGACCCTGAAATTCAAGCTAGATTCCTGTATAACTGGTGAGAATAGGAAAATTACTGACCTTCCATAATAAAATAAAGATCAAATAGCTTTCCTTGATAAAATTTAACAATTTTAGTATGTCTGCTTACTGAAGTTTAGAAAAGAAAATTTCCCATTTGTTTTCTCTGGCACATGAGTTTATCAGCCTGCTATGCAAATGCTTCAAGGCAAATGTGATTGCTTTCTGTTGATTTGGTAGCTTGTATGCTTGGGCCACCTGTTAGTAATCTTCTTTTACTTATTACACTTGCCTGTTGTTGAATGCTAGGTGGCAGTCTTACTGAGTTGATGATTAGGGTGTTTTTGTTATGCGATTCCTCTTCGTAGTTACAATTTGAGATAAGAATGTATAAATGTTACTTCTTGCATTTTTATCCTGGAAATGAGGCAAATTTCTGGGTTAAAGCAGGCATTCTCCACCACTGATTAACAAGCAGTGAGTGTATAATGGTCTGTTTCCCCCACTGGATAGCCAGCTGTCTGTGTTAATTACAGGACTGCATGCATTTCTAGTGAAGAGACTTTTATTTCTGTATTGAGCTTGTTCTCATTCCTAAGACGAAAGTGGCAATCTTTCTTCATGCTTGACACTTAGCCAAGAACCAAACATATCCTTCACCCAATTAAGAACATGTGTATTAAGAAGTCAGTGCAGATGGAGAGGCACCCGTGTTTCTTGCTTTCTGGCTGAGACTCAGCACCCTCCTGATTTATTTGGACTTATAAATATAGAGCAAAGGCTAGGTTATTGGTGATCTAAACAGAATGGTGTGTTAATAAATCTCAGTTCAGACCTAGGCACTTACTTGCTACCCAAAATGAATATTAAGCTCTTTGTATGATTATGTGCATAAAAATCTGTTGAGAGCTCCATTGCGCTCTCAGGTCAAATGATTCAATGTAATGGGTATTTCTACTGAGACTGAATAAGCTGAAGCACTGGCTAGAGAAGCAATATCTTTATAAGGCATCTTTCCCTGGAGGCATGTGGGTGGATAGCACTCGGGGTAATGAGGTGGCTTAGAGAAGCGCTGAGGGTTTTTTTTTTTTGTTTTTTTTTTTGGTGAGAGTATGTTCTTGATTTAATCTTGAGTTCAGGTATAAGTCATCTTAGCTTTTAATTAAAATCTGTCTTAATGAATCTGCTTTCCACAAAAGGAGGGTTAACACTGTTTCTGCTACAAGCAAAATACGGAATACTAAGATCCATCCTGGCTATCCCAAAACTAGATCAAGAGCCTACTGGAAACTGCAGGCTGGCTAGCACAATAAGCTGGTACTTAGGATAGATACGGCACCCCAAACAATGACAGCAAACACATGAATTTAATTATTTAAAATAAAATATTTTATCTTTTGTGTGCATGTTATCAGGCTACTTGATTCCAGTCACCACATTTTACCCTGAGGTGGAGAGAAGGGCTCTTAGTTAAGAATCTAGTCTTGTTGTGTCAGTTGTCTGCTGTTATCTTTATTTTGTTACGGAGTCGGTACTGAAACTTTGCTTAGAAGACACGACTTAGTATCTTTAAAAAGTGTATTTTCCTTAAATTCTCCATCTTCAACCTATTATGGTTTTGAGTATCCTGTATAGTCACGATTCAGTAAGCTGTCTTACTGAATTTTGACGCTCAACAAAGCGTGAAGTTTCAAACTGCCCAAAACTCTCTCAAAACAGAGTGGTAGTTTGTTTTTGTTTTCCAAACCGTGCTTGAAATTTGGAAGGACTGAACTTTGGTATCAAAAGTCAGCAGTGTGATGTTATTGTTAAAGGGGCCTTGTGGGTTTTTTAATAAAACTAGTGCCATATCTTTCTTTAAGCAATATGTTCTAGGAACAATTGTTTCTTAGCTTGATTGTGGTGTCTTTTACATTTCATGATACCTTCACATGCTTTCTTTTGGTCCACGCAGCAGATTGAAAAGGTTTTTTTGTCCATTTATTTTGGGCTTTTTCCTACAGATAACTCCTTCAACTTAAACTGAATTTCATTCTTCTAGAGACTAAATAGCTACTGCTTATATAGTTCAACATCATAACAGATGGATAGGTCCAGAAACAGTTTGGTTGTAATCTAATGTTTACTTTTTGTAACAGCTGTATTGAGGTATAATTGGCATATATAGGACACTGCACATATTTAAAATGCACAATTGATGAGTTTTGACATAGGTATATAGCAATGAACCCATTCTTACAATCAAGATAAACGAACTTCTCCATCACCCGAAAAAATTTCCTCATGTCCCTTCATAATCCTGCTTACCTTCCCTATCCCCAGGCAACCTCTGACCTGTTTTGCGTAACTCTAGTTTTACATCCTAGAATCTTACATAAATGAGGGAGAGGGGTGGCAAACGGTACCTGGAATTCATGGTAGATAATCTGAGTTGGCTGAAAAAACTGAAGTGTGACTTTTCAAACGGTAATAATTCTGTTGCTTGAATCAAAGTGACCTTAATATGAGATAGAAAACCTTTGATACCTAGCTTCTCGGTGGGAGTCGAATCTTTAATAAAAATAGCAATAGCTAACATTTATTGAAAGCCAGCTATATGCCAGGCACTATTCTCAGCACTTAGATTTATTTGCTCATTTACCCTCATAGCAGTCCTATGAGACAGGCACCATTATTACCTCCATTTAGATTGAAGCACAGTTACTTGTCCACAGTCACACAGCTAGGAGTGGTAGAGTTAGGATTCAAACCCAGATAGTATGATTTTAAAACTACCACTGCCTCTCAGATATAACTAGAAAGCTGGAACCCTCTAGTAGCCTTAACACCAAAAATAGTGAAGCGGTACCTAGGTTAGCCAAGGAGCCAGGGTTCCATGTTGGATGGCAAACATTTACATTCAACTTGGACCTGACTTTGATGACCAAAACTGAATGTTTTCACACTGTTAACAATTTTACCTGTGTAATCAGGTTGTTTCTTCATTGCTTGGTTTATCCTTCTTGGAAATTGATTCCTCAGCCCATACATTTTCATGTTTTGTGGAAGTCTGTTAAAATTTGACCTAAATGTTTTGTTTTCTAGATGATCCAGACCCTGATGATGGTTTTAACTATAAACAAATGATGGTTAGAGATGAGCGGAGATTTAAGATGGCAGACAAGGATGGAGACCTTATTGCCACAAAGGAAGAATTCACAGCTTTCCTACACCCTGAGGAATATGATTACATGAAAGACATAGTAGTACAGGTTGGTGGAGAACAGTGATTCTCAGCAGAAACTCAGTTTCTCTTTTTGGGAGAATGACTTATTTGGGAGAATGACTGTATTTGGGAGAATCACTTATTTAAGTAAGCTCTAAGCTCCAGGGTAGGGCTTGAACTCAGTGACCCCGAGATCAAGAATCCCATGCTGTAATGACTGAGCCAGCCAGGTGCCCCAGGAAAATCCTTTTTTTTTTTTTTTTTTAAATGTTTGTTTATTATTTTGAAGAGACCGAGAGTGAGCAGGAGAGGGACAGAGAGAGAAGGAGACACAGAATCTGAAGCAAGCTCTGAGCTGTCAGCACAGAGCCCAATGTGGGGCACGAACCCACAATCCTCAAGATCATGACCTGGGCTGAAGTTGGACACTTAATGGACTGAGCCACCGAGGCACCCTAGGAATATTCTATTTTTAAAAATATCTCATAACCGGGACACCTAGGTGGCTTAGTCAGTTAAGCATCCAATTTCGGCTCAGGTCGCGATCTCACAGTTGGTGAGTTTGAGCCCTGTATGGGGTTCTCTGCTGTCAGTGCGAAGCCCACTTTGGATCTTCTATTCCCCTTTCTCTCTGCCCCTTCACCACTCAACGTCTCTCCCTCCCTCCCCCCTCCCTCCCCCTCTCCCTCCCCCTCCCTCCCTCCCTCCTTCCCTCCCCCCCCCTCTCTCTCTCTCTCTCTCTCTCTCTCTCTCTCTCTCTCTCTCTCTCAAAAGTAAACATTAAAACAAAATCCCATAACCAGTGATCAGACACTACTGAAGAATTGTCCCAGAAGGCAGTTACCAATAAAACATAAACTGTAGACTTTATAGTTTTGTAAACATAAAACATAGACTACATAGTTATAGACCTATGGGTCATACCTGTTAGAATGACTTCATGACTAGGGCTACTCCACATCATTATCGGCTTGGTGGGATAGGTCATTATTAAATAATGCCAGTGTTCCTCCAAGAAGATTCATAATTATTTAGGGTTGAAGCATAAAAAATAGTTAATATTTTACCATTTTTTCGGCTAGAAAAACAGCAACTTCCTATGCTTTAACCATACCCACACATGTACATGTTTGTTTTTAAAATTTTTTTTAATGTTTATTATTTTTGAGAGAGAGACAGATAGAGTGTGAGCGGGTGAGCACAGAGAGGGAGGGAGACATAGAATCCGAAGCAGGTTCCACGCTCCAGGCTGTCAGCACAGAGCCTGATGTGGGGCTCGAACTCATGAACTGTGAAGTCATGATCTGAGCCAAAGTCAGATGCTTTAACCGACTAAGCCACTCCCACACCCCTAACCATACCCGCATGTTCATGGGTGTTTTTAATGAATGATAAATGCCTAAACTAATTCATCCAGATACTAACTTTAATAGTCTCTTCTTACTCTCTTTTGTCCAGGAAACAATGGAGGATATAGATAAGAATGCTGATGGTTTCATTGACCTGGAAGAGTATATTGGTAAGTCTGTTTCTCCTGTTTTTCCTAGAGGAAGCTGAGAAGTTGTGGAAGTGTGTTTGCCCATAGAAATAATTTACCCCTGGGTAGCTTCGCCGGTTGAGATTCTGACTTTTGATTTTGGCTCAGGTCATGATCTTACCATAGTGAGATTGAGCCCTGCATCGGGCTCTGCGCTGGGTATGGAACCTGCTTAAGATTCTCTCTCCCTCTCCCTCTGCCCCTCCCTGTGCACACCCACAAGTCTGAGCTCTCTCTTTCTCTCTAAAAATAAATAGGGGCGCCTGGGTGGCTCAGTCAGTTAAGTGTCTGACTTCGGCTCAGGTCATGATCTCACAGCTCGTGAGTTTGAGCCCAACATCAGGCTCTGTGCTGACAGCTCAGAGCCTGGAGCCTGCTTCAGATTCTCTGTCCCTCTCTCTGTCTGCCCCTCCCCGCTCATTATGTTCTGTCTCTCTCAAGAATAAACATTTTTTATGTTTTTTATATTTGAGAGAGAGAGACAGAGTGTGAGCAGGGGAGGGGCAGAGAGATGGAGACAGAATCTGAAGCAGGCTTCAGGCTCCAAGCTGTCAGCACAGAGCCCAACATAGGGCTCAAACTCACAACCATGCCGAAGTCAGTGGCCCAACGGAATGAGCCACCCAGGCACCCCTCAAGAATACACATTTTTTAAAAATTAAAAAAAAAATTGTTTTAAATGAAAGAAATTTTTTTAATGCAAATTTAAAAATAATTTGGGGTGCCCGGGTGGCTCAGTCAGTTGAGCGTCCCACTTCAGCTCAGGTCATGATCTCACAGTTGGGGGTTCGAGTCCTGCATCAGGCTCTCTGCATTCAGTGTGGAGTCTCCCCTTCAGATCCTCTGTCCCCCAACTTTACTCCTCCCCTGCTCGCTCGCTCGCTTGCTTGCTTGCTTGCTCTATCTCTCTCTCTCAAAAATAAACATTAAAAAAAAAATTTACCCCATGGGTCAACTCTTAGCACATCATTAAGCCAGGCCAGCATGAGGAATAGTGGGTCATGATAGAGTGTCTGTAGCAGCACTGTCCAATCAAAATGTAAATGTGAGCCACATGATATATTTTTACTTTTAAAAAAAATTTTTTTTTAGCGTTTATTTTTGAGAGACAGAGCACGAGTAGGGGAGGGGCAGAGAGAGGGAGATACAAATCCGAAGCAGGTTCCAGGCTCTGAGCTGTCAGCACAGAGCCTGAAGTGGGCTCGAACCCATGAACCGTGAGATCGTGACCTGAGCCAAAGTCGGCACTTAACCGACTGAGCCACCCAGGTGCCCCGTGTTATTACTTTTCTAATAGCTACATCAAAAGTTTTTTTTTAGGGATTCCTGGGTGGCTTATTCGGTTAAGCATCCAGCTCTTGGTTTTGGCTCAATCAGGTCATGATCTCATAGCTCCTGAGTTGGACCCCTGGGTCAGGCTCTGTGCTGACGGTGTGAAGCCTACTTGGGATTCTCTCTCCCTCTTTCTCCGCCCCTCCTCGGCTGGTATGCGCGTTCTCTCTCAAAATAAATAAACTTAAAAGAATTTTTTAGCATGATTAGTTTTAATTTATTTAACCTAGTAATCTAAATTACTTTCATCATGTTATCAATATAAATTATTAAGAATTTTTTTCATACTGTTTGCAGAAGCATCTTTTATACTTACAGCACATCTCTGATCAGACCAGCCATAGTTGAAGTCCTTGATAGCTCCATGTGGCCAGTGGCTGCCATATTGGATAGCACTGATACAGTGCATTCCAGATGCCCATGGAATTGACAGTAAAGAGTTGTAGGGAGCCTAAACTGGTGTTAGGAAACCCAAGAGAAGAGTATAGGGAATAGGATAAGAGATCAGTGGGTGACTAAGGGACCCCAAGTTGCCGATTTCTCTTAGAGTATTTCCTCCTTTCTATGATATTCTGTTTGTATTTTCTGTCTAGGTCCTCTGTTCCCTTTTTTTTTTTTTTTCCACCTGTCCCTTGAATTGAGCAAGTTACTTTTCTCCGATTTTATCTAATTATACTTGCTCTTTATATTTAGGGTTATTCCCATTGAATTACTCCCTGAATATTTACTATTCTTCAAAGACTCAGTGATGTGTTCTGAGTTTTTTTAGAGAAAAAGGAATGAGCAGTGGAAGATCTTCCTTCCTTCCTTCCTTCCTTCCTTCCTTCCTTCCTTCCTTCCTCTCTTCCTCTTTCTTTCCAAAATGATTCTTTTTAGTGGAGTTCATCAGCACAGAGGAAGTAAATGTCTGGCTGCATTTACTGAGACTGCTTCAAAGTTGACTGTTTCTACTTTTAAATATTTTATCTTTTCATTCCTGGCTTTTGCCATTTTATCACTATTGCTAAAACTGAGGAACTCATTTGAACCTCCAGAGGAGAGGAATTAAGTTTTATAACCGGTAAGTACCATCATTTATCAAGCATCGAGGTCAAATAAGGAGATATTTCTTTCTACCTCTCCATCATACATATCCAAGGGCAGAGGAATTGTATTTTGAAACTGTTAAACCAAGTGTGTGTGTGTGTGTGTGTGTATTTCTTTTGCAAACCATCAACTAACATAAACACTTACACCAGGGATGCTGGATTTTGTAAACCTAAAAGTCCCCAAACAATATCTTCCAGTTTCTAGGGATATGCTAGTTTCTGCCCTATTGAGGAGAGAGATCATAAACAAATGGTCAGTGCCTCTTACATTTAGCATTAATAAGAAGTCCCCAGAGTTATGCTGTTGAATTTTTTATTTAAACTTGTTGTAGAACATTGCAAACATGTACAAAATTAGAATTTCATGTACCTATGCCCAGCCCTAACAGCCGTCTACTCATGGCCGATCCCTTCACATCTGTAACCAATCCATTTCCTTACTTTTTTTTATTATTTTGAAGTAAATTCCAATCATCATCTCATTTCATCTCTAAGCATTGCATTATGTATCCTAAGAACATTTTAACGTAATCTCAAAAAAATTAATTTTAGTATCATTATACAGATTAAATCCTTTTTAAATAGAAATTTAAATAGTATTATTTTTATCCTTACTCATCTATCTTTGAAATGCACTTACATTACATTGTATATTCTAGTTTCTATTAAAAGGATGTCTTTTGGGGGGCCTGTGTGGATCAGTTGGTTAAGCGTCCGACTTTGGCTTAGGTCATGATCTCATGGTTCGTGAGTTTGAGCCCCACGTTGGGCTCGGTGCTGAAAGGACCTTGCTTTGGATTCTGTCTTCTCTCTCTCTGACCCACCCCTGCTCATACTATCTCTCTCAAAAATAAACATTAAAAAAAAAGTATTTTAAAAAAAGTATGTCTTTTAAGCACACATTTATTTCCTCTGTAATTCAGAATTTCCCCATATGTGTACTATGAAAGGTCTCGACCCACAGGACAGCTAAGGCAGGGCACTGGCCCGGTGGATCATACAAATATTACATTTTCTGAATGTGCTGTAGCATAGAAAAAAACAGGCAAGTCCTGTCCTGAGGTACTCCTCCTTTGTTTAAAACAGAAGTAGTTCGGGGTGCCTGGGTGGCTCAGTCAGTTAAGCGTCCGACTTCGGCTCAGGTCACGATCTCACCGTCCGTGGGTTCAAGCCCCGCGTCGGGCTCTGTGCTGACTGCTCAGAGCCTGGAGCCTGTTTCGGATTCTGTGTCTCCCTCTCTCTCTGACCCTCCCCCGTTCATGCTCTGTCTCTCTCTGTCTCAAAAATAAACGTTAAAAAAATTAAAAAACAAAACAAAACAAAAGTAGTTCTACTCTTAGCCCTCAAGTTCAGGAAAATGACAGTACCAACTGTCAGGTGACAATAATACATTTTAGTAATGAGTTCATCCTTTATTCAAGGGAAAACAGCCTATAGACTGGGGATCGTTGTGCCCAACAAGCAGTGGAGCGCTCTCTCTTCCCAAGGGATTTTGGGCAAGAGCCAAGTTTTATAGAGCATTAGAAGCAGCAGCGTAGAAACAGCATGACTGGCTAGCAGGTCCTATTTTCTAGGGTCAGGTAAAGTAGCTGAATCTGAGTTGGAGGATTGTGATTGGTGTACGTTAAATTTCCTTGGCAGTATGGTGCTTCCTCTAAGTGCAGGCTAACTTGTGTTCAGATTTGTGACTTGGGCCGTCTCCATTTTGTGGGTTCCTGCATATAAAACCTTTACCACAACTAAATACCTTTGCTTAGAACTGCTGGAAACCATTTAGACGTATATAAGGTATGCTCCCATACCTTGCATACAATACCTCAGGAATCTTCAGACTTTTTCATTCACATAAGTCTAAAAAAATTTTGACAAAACAGTATTTTATTGCACATTTTAAAATTGGTATCTTTAAATAGCTGTAAAGAAGAATCTCTGTTGGTTGTAAATACTGAACTTCAAAGTACCTTAACTCTTAAATCTAGTAAAATTCAGGTATACAATAACAACTTCTTAGCCACCAGCATTCATAGAAGTAATTTGAATAAACTAGCTTTAGAAGATAATAGTAAATTCAGATTTGGACTGAGTATTCAGTAATACCAAAAAATTGATTTTATGAAACATGATAATGACATTATGGTTATATAAGAATATACCCATTATTTTTAGAAGTAGGTTCTTAAAAAAAAATGTTCTGAAATATACTTAGTAATTGGTAGACAGTTTGGGCTTCTAGTCTACACTTCTCAAGTTTTCTTGAGAATTTAAAATAGCACCTTTCTAATACCAATAGTGAGGTTTAACTAGTTACCTTGCATTGAAAAGGAATGTAGGAAACAACTATCTTTTGAAAGTTAGCCTTTATCTTTCTGGATGTTAGTCATCTCCCTTTATTTTTTCAATTTTTAAGGGCTAAGGATTCTTTTTGGATTCACTAACTCAAAATCAACAGCTGGAAATATTCTTAAAGGTCATTAGTTAAACCTCAGGAAAATGCCTTGCTTTCTCAGGCCTCTCTGACCTATAAAATAGCCTTGTAACTGCTACTACGTTCCAGATGGGGGAAAAGTTAAGCCAGATTAGCATGTGGCAGTCTTGGGAAAAATACTCACCTTTTGTATTATGTATGTCTATGTACGTAGGTGACATGTACAGCCATGATGGAAATGCTGATGAGCCAGAATGGGTAAAGACAGAAAGAGAACAATTTGTTGAGTTTCGAGATAAGAACCGTGATGGGAAGATGGACAAGGAAGAGACCAAAGACTGGATCCTCCCCTCAGACTATGATCATGCAGAGGCAGAAGCCAGGCACCTAGTGTATGAATCAGACCAGAACAAGGTAAGTCTGGCCAGGCCCAAACAACCTAGCAGTGATCAAAGTCTGTTTCTAGGGGATTACCTAAAACATTCCTGTTGAGGTACATAGAGCATGTAAGGTCTTAATTAGTCTAAGTCTGCTGCAAATCTTAAGTTGGCGATTGAAAACTTACAGGGCAGTGCTAGCTATCTGATCTCATTTTAGAAATCCCTTTGCCCAGTGTTCACACCATTGGAGGCATTTGGCTTCAGCAAAGAGCCTCTGTACGTAGCCTGTGCCCAGCGTGCTTCATCTGTTACCTTTGGATCCCCAGGAAATTTTCCCTAATTTTTTTTCCCCATTATTTCCTTTGTTCTTTTATCTATCATAGGCTCATTTTCCCTACTCAAAGTTGGTCATCTCCCTCTTTTTTTTTATTTTTATTTTTTTTTATTTAAACAAAAATTTTTTTTATTAATGTTTATTTATTTTTGAGAGAGACAGAGCTCAAGAGGGGAAGGGCCAGAGACAGAGGGAGACACAGAATCTGAAGCAGGCTCCAGGCTCCGAGCTGTCAGCACAGAGCCCAATGCAGGGCTCAAAGTCACGAACCGTGAGATCATGACCTGAGCCGAAGTCGGACGCTCAACCAACTGAACCACTCAGGCACCCTGATCATTTCCTTCTTAAATATGCTTTTTAAAACTAAATTCTTAGTAGTTACGTTGTAAATCAGCTTTTCTCTGGAGCCTGTTAAAATTGTCCTCAATCAATTATCTGAGGCATTTGGTTCATTAAAAGAGTGGTATTATCACTAAGCCCTGTCACCTTTTCAGCAATATGAATGCTTTGCTTAGAGTGAGCTGAAAGTCAATCTAAAGACAGGGGCGGGGTTTGCATTCGGAATATTTCTCCTGTCTAAGCCTGTCTTCTGTTTCAAATGCAGTGTTTTATCATCAAGCCTTTTTAAGGGTCGGTCTGTTTTGAGTTCTTGCTTCAGTCACTTAAAGTAGCCAAGTGCTGTGTCCTGACTGAGCTATGTGAGAAAAAGAAACTCGTAAGGTCAAATCTTGGGAATCTGGTTTACGTAATGTTTGAGATGAGTGTCTCAGCCTTCATTTGGGGTTATGTCTGGAATCTGATTGGTGGCTACAGTGTAGTGGGGGTGAGGACTATGTAAGGATGTTAGCAGATTTCATTGTTCCTGTGAGGCAGTGACTTGATTCACTTTATTTTACCCAGTTCTTCCTATCTCTTACCTATACCTAGAAGATGTCCCACATCTTGCTTGACATATCTCTAGCATTAAGTTATTGAGCTATATTATTTCCATTCTTCCAGTTTTAACTTAATAAGAAAAATGTATTGTTGCTTTCTTCCCTCTGTATGTGGAAGGGGTCAGGGATGAGGATTGAGTTCCCATTTAATTTAGTGGAATTAGAATCTCAAATCCTAACCCCTTTTGTTCTGTAGCAGTGTTTCTAAATTTGAAATGGGAAATCTGTTTTGCCGCAATTCACTCTCCTCTCTCGTTTCAGGATGGCAAGCTTACCAAGGAGGAGATTGTTGACAAGTATGATTTATTTGTGGGCAGCCAGGCCACAGATTTTGGTGAGGCCTTAGTACGACACGATGAGTTCTGAGCTGCATTTCTTCAAAAGTAATTTATTTTTACAGCTTCTGGTTTCACATGAAATTGTTTGCGCTACTGAGACTGTTATTACAAACTGTTTTTAAGACCTGAAAAGGCGTAATGAAAACCATCCCGTCCCCATTCCTCCTCCTCTTTGAGGGACTGGAGGGAACCGTGCTTCTGAGGAACAACTCTAATTAGTACACTTGTGTTTGTAGATTTACACTTTGTATTATGTATAACATGGTGTGTTTATTTTTGTATTTGTTCTCTGGTTGGGAGTATGATATGAAGGATCAACATCCTCAACTCACGCTTGTAGGCAAATATTAGCCCTTCACTCTTTCTCAACCCTTGCCATATAATTTTTATAATTCTGACTTAACTAATTTTTTAAAGCCTGAGATCAATAAGAAATGTTTAGGAGAGAGAAAAGGGAAAAAAAAAATGCCCCACAATTAATATTTAGAGAGAGAACACTTAACCTTGCCTGTTGAAAGTATGTTTTATAAGTAGTAGGGGCCACATAGTCCATTCAGTTGCTATAGGTCCAGCAATTGATCGTGGCATTATCTGGGCAAGGACAGATCCCTGTGCTGTCAGGAAGCTTGGCTCGACTTGATTTTGTTCATTTTTTTTCTTCCCAGTAGGACTAGCTGTTTGCTAATTTTGCTGGGCACAGCTGTGGTGGGAAGAGTTAGGGCCAGTGTCTTGAAAATCAAGTAGTGAGTGTGATCTCTTTACAGAGTTATACATAGAAACAGCTGGAAAATTAAGGGAAAAATACAAGTGTTTTCAGGGCACTTTTTTCTGGGTGTGCGTCTGTTGAAGTGCTCAAGACTGTCTTGCCTATTGAATCACTGTAAGTGCCCCATTCAGCTCCTATCTCCCCAGGTGTTCTGGGAATTAATCTTGCTTTCACTGCAGTCAAATTGTATTCCTTTCCAATTATGTCATTGAAAGTGCCTTTAACAAGAGAAATGATCACTGAATGAGGGTTCTGTTAAGAAACCCTAAAATAGATTATTTGGACCCCCTTATATGAAATGAAGCTTACAACCTCCCAATGTATTGGGGATTTTTTTTTTTCTTTCTTTCCTTTCTCTTTCAGACAGTGGTTAAATAGCAGTATTAGTTAGGAGCTTGGTTGCAGTGTTCTTATCTTGTGGGCTGGTTTCCAAAAACCACATGCTGCTGAATTTACCAGGGATCCTCATACCTCAGAATGCTAACCACTTACTACCAGGCCTATTTCGGTGTCAGCTGAAGAGCTTGAACTCAGACTCAAAGATGAGAGGGCCTACATAGAGGACTCTTTGGTTTGAGGACCATTGCTCAACCTTCTTGCCTTTGACCCAACACTCCCTTTGCCCCCATTTCCCCTTCTCCCCACTGCCCCCAAAAAGTTTATCATGGATCAGCAGATTGCCAATCCTTGTCAAAGAGGGACGTTGTAGAAAGAGCTGAAGAAGCCACCTTCTGTTCCCAACACACTTTGCCCATATTTTATGTAACACGAACTCTGTCTTTTTTGGTCCCTTTCTTACAGATGGACCTCTTTTGAGAAGAAGAATTGTATTCCAAACTTTTTTAGCCCTCAGGTTATTAAGATAAATGTATGTATATCTAACCTTTATTATTTCATATATCTTTATGGATAATACATTCAGGTGGTGCTGGGTGATTATTATAATCTGAACCTAGGTGTATCCTTTGGTCTTCCATGATCATGTTGAGGTGGACTACTTGGCCTGGTAAAATGCCGGATTATCATGTAACTTCATCCTGGCCTTTGCATTGAGCTCTTGAGAGTAGATAAACTCTTTTAAAGTTTAACCCCAGCATAGGGGAGTGGAAATCTCTGCTCTCCAGATTCCCCATTTTTACTGTTAAGATCAGAGATAATAATGTCAACTGGGATTAAAGAGAGCACATGAGTTGTGTGGCAAGACAGCCTCACAGCTCACTAGGTACAGAGAACCCAGGCCTTATGTTAAAGTTACTCACTTAGAAAGCAAACCTTCATACGCTAAAATGGCAACTTCTGGATGCTGGGTGCTCAGCAGCAAGTGTTATACTCTAATCTCTAATGATCCCCCTGGATTATCTTTTTGGTTTAAGTCAAGCCTGAGGCTGGTGAACAGTGGCTACACACCCACATTGTGTGTTCTGTGAATGCTAGCTCTCTTGGATTTGGATACTGGTTATTTTTTATAGAGTGTAAACCAAGTTTTATATTCTCTAATGCAAACAGGTACCTATCTGTTTCTAAATAAAACTGTTTACATTCGTTGTGGGGTACATATGTCCTTTATTCTTTTAAGAAGTGGAACTCTTGCTTAGAATTACAGGTGCTATAAAATGTCAAAGAAAAGGAGGTCTCCTAGAGGTTTACTGTACTCCCTCCCATCCCAGATAAGTTCTGCCTTCTCCCAGATTAATTACTCCTTTCTTAATTCTGAAATCTTCTGTCATCCTTCTCACTACAGCTGTACCCCTTCTCTGCTTTCCTTAGGCTGTATAACTGGAGAAGAGCCCAGCTGCTCCTTACATAATTATCTGATACCAAACACAAGGCATTCCTGAATGTACACACGACATTTATCTTGATTTTTATTTCAAAAAGGCTTTTACAGGGGGAGCATGAAGTACAAGGTAAAACAGTGTTTTCAACACTTTTTGAACATTATAAACTGTATAAAGGTGTGTAAGTTCATTCTGAGAACATGAAGAGAATTAACTATTAATACACAGCTTAAGACAGATATATAGGTTTAGCCAAATTGGGTGGGGAGCACCTGGAATAATTCATGCTGGCTCAGGAGCTTCTGGACACAGCTGTCCCTGCCAGAGCTATAGTGATGATTGGCGGTAATGGCATAAAGAAGTTCTTTCAAATCCCTATTTTGGGCCTACTTGAGGTTTAGTTTGTTCTTTCTTTCTATCTCTCCCATTTCTAAGATGTTTATGTTTGTTCTAATTCAGATTGTATCATCTTAGAGCCCCAGTAAGGGGGGGGGGGGGAGTTTTTGAAAAGGAAGATAATTGTTACCCATACACTGAAAAATCAGCCATACTCCTTTATAGTTGCCCCATATGTAGAAATCAGCTCTCAGGTGCTGTCAGTGGTGCCACTTAGAATTGGAGGATTGTTGACATGGCCTTTGGAATGGTCTATAGTAGACCCAGCTGGAACAGCAGCTTTGTAGGCAGGAAAGGAATGGTAGGAAAATGGGCAGTTGATGCCCCAAATTTGCCATATTCCCCTTCCCATCTTCTGCATTTGTTAGTAGCTTGGTTTTTGAGAGAAAAAAGGAATTCCCTAAATGTGAAATCCTAGTTGCTGCAAATAAGCCAATATGGCTCCTTAGTTTGGGCCAACCTGGCTGGAAGAGAGAGCAGAAACTTCAGTTTTCTGGGAGCTGGACACTTCAGAATCATCTGTCATGGACTTCCCACACACCATCTCCATGATGCAAGCTCGGAACTGGAAGGAAAGGGCAGAATTGGAGTTAGTCCCATGCAGACCAGTACAGAAGAGACGACATCGGGAAATGGCAAGAGATCTCATTCTCCGTATCTCCAAAGCCTCGCACAATGCCATATACCCAGCATCTCCTCGTGGTTTTGAATACATCTTCCCAATCCTGAGAGCTACTGCAGGGCCTACAACAGTAATCCCTTCACATTTTGGCTCAGAGGTTCCACTGTTGGGAAACCTCACAAAGCAACCTGCCTCAATAAGACACTCAAAAGTGGTGCCAGAGTAGGCCTACCCACCCACCCCTCCATTACTAGAAGGTGCTCCCAATTGAAAAGGATTGCCAATTTTGTTTCCATCCAGGAGTTTTGAGTCCCATCTCTGAAGACGAAGGAAACAAAACAGCTATTAAGAATTCTCAAAGCAGGGGGTTTGCCCCACAAGATAGGAACTCTCCTAGATTCATCTGAGCTTGGGTTTTTTTATTAGCTCAGATTCAGGATTTGGGATAGGAGGCCACCTGGTACCTTCAGATGATAAACTGTTTTAGAGACTTACGCATATGTTGTTATTTCTGTGCTTTGCATATGCTCCTGCAGGCTGGAAGTTGGGAAGGATTAAGAACTTGTGAAATGGAAGCACTAGGAATTTAGGGTGATGGTTAAATCTGTTTGTCAAGAAAACAAAACCCTTCCACTTCTCATCCTTCCCTTTGGAGCAACCTGACTTCTATGGCTCAAATTCTGTTTTCTCTGGGTTCTATTACATTGTTTCAATGACCAAGCCTTTCTCCCTGTGCTTATTACCGAGAGCTTCCCTTGTTCACCCCTAGAAACCTTTTGAGTAGAGTCCAAGGTGCTCTGAATTAAAAGTCATTGGTGAGAAAAGAACCAGGTCTCATGAACTAGAGTCTCATAGGAATGTAAATAGAGAGCTTTACCTGCTTATTCATGAAGCAGTAGATGATGGGGTTGTATACACAAGCACTCTTGGAGAAGAAGGCAGGAATGGTGACAAGCCGTAAGTCCAGCCCATGGTTACGGTTGTTGACCATGTACATGGCCATCGCAGCGTAGGGTGTGTAACAGACGCAAAAGGATCCCACCATCACCACCACCATGCGGCTCACCTCCCGCTCTGCCTTCTGGGTTGAGGCTGACTCCTGTTGCTGGGCTGCGACCTGGGCGGAGCACAGAGAAACATCCTCTTCCCGGCCCTCAACTCCCAGATCTCAACCCTTTTCCACCAGGGCGGCATCCGCTCCAATTGCCTCTCTCTGTCCCAGCTTCTGGCCTAGCGCCTCTTGTTCTCCTTCCTTGAGGAAGACCAGATGGAGATGGCTGTCTGGTCTTTGACGTTGGAAGAGATCACAAGAATCTCTTGACACACATTTGAGCAGAGAGGACCCCACCCTACTCTTCACACCATTTCATCATTCTCCCTGCCCCCACTTCCTTCACCGCTTTCAGGCATCTCCTCTACCTGGCTGTGAACATGTCCAGATGTCAAACGTTCTTTCTTTTTTTAAGTTTGTTAAGTAATCTACACCCGACGTGGGCCTTGAACTCACGACCCCAGATCAGGAATTGTGTGCTCTTCCGACTGAGCCAGCCAGATGCCCCCAGAGGTCTTATGTTCTGAAGCACTCACCCATTCTTCCCTCCCATCTTGGAGCCCCCGACCCCCTCCTCCCTGAGCCTCACACAAATCACTCACGACTCTGAGGGCTCCCAGCAGCTGCATGTAGGAGAAGCAGATGAGGGAGAGAGGCACGATGAAGCAGAAGATGAAGAGGAACCAGGTATAGTACTCGCTGCGGTATTTGGTGCCCACGGTGTACCAGTCAGGGCCACAGGAACACTGCAGGCCCTCGGGGATGAACCTGCATGGGACCAAGCACTCACCCACTGGACAGGCACTTGCTCACCGCGGGGTTCACCACAGAAATGAGTGGAGTGGAGCTGAGATCCCGGATTATGCTCTCCACTTAGAACCCAGAGGATGCCCACGGACCTTCAGGCAGGGGCAGTTTCTGTCTTTACCAGCTGAAGCTATAGCAATTCCAACTGCAGGATAAACGTTAGCAGTTGCCTCCCACAGCCCTCGCCCTCACCTACTCCACCCGCTCGTTAACAGTGGAGGTCAGTGAGGAAGGTTATCCCCAATTCTTGCCACCCACGCCAACCTGAGCTCCTAGCTAAATTAGCACCACTGCCCTACACTCTCACCGGCTCCAGCCAAAGAAGGGTGGGATGGAGACGCCAATACCAATGGTCCAGGTAGCCAGGACCACCATCAGTGCGTGCTTGGAGCTGAAGCGGAAGTTGCCGAAGGGCTTACAGATGACCAGGTAGCGCTCAAAGGCCAGGAAGGCCAGTGACCAGCCTGTCACCAGACCTGTAGTGAAATGTGAGGGCAATTGGGGGTAGATGGGCCCACCCGGCCTGGCAGACAGAATGGAATACTGACAGGGTGGAGCAAGCATAGGGAGACAGAGCGTTGGACTGAGGGTTGGTGTGGAGTTTGGGACTCAGTTGGTCAGACTTCTAGTCTCTGCTGCTTTACACCCCGGTGAGAAAAAGCACCAAACTCCTTTTCCCCAGACTCCTCTTTAGGGGCCCACTCTAACCCAACAGTCTGGTTCCTGGTTCCAATCCTAGAGCGGTCCTTTGTCTCCCCCACCCCCCCCACCCAGTCTCCTTCCCCTGCGTACCTGCCGTACAGCCCATGAAGGCCTCCCAAGCACAAACATGGCGGCCAAAGATGAAGTACGCGTGACAGCTGGTGATGAAGACGATGGAGACAGAGGAGACGCAGTAGAGGAAGCCCCCCAGGGACACATTGACCAGAATATAGTTGAGTGGCTGCCGCAACTTTCTGTAGCGGAGGGTGGCCACCAGCACCGTGGCATTGAGTGGTGTTCCTACGAAGAAGACAAAGCCCATGAAGACCGCCTGGAGGTGGAAGGCCCAGACAGGGGCAATGTGGTACTGAGGCCCATCCCATGGCCCCACCAAGGAAATGTTCTTGAACAGATAAAACTCCTCCTCTCCTGACATCTTACTCATGGGACGCCCCCCACCCTCTGATTCCTCTTATAGAGTACCGTCCCGCCACTTCTCCCCCACCTTGCAAAGAACCCTCTCGCCAAAGCCACTTTTGGTCTCCTTGAACGATCAGTACTGATCCTAAGCCTCCTAAGGACAAATTCTGAGATTAGAGATGTCCAAGCCCCCACCTAAACCTCCTTTTGTGGGCCCAAAGCCGATTGCGTGTTGAGAGGATAAAAATATTGGGCTCAAAGAATCGACATGCAGTGCTGGGTGCCGGAATGAATAGGAGGAGTCAGCTCACTGCAACTGGGAGATGCTGACCCATATTTAATAGAGATGCTTCATCACTTTTTTGTGTGTGCGTTCTCTGAATGGCGCTATTGAGGGCGCGACTTTGCATTTGGCTTCTGACACCACCACGTCCCTACAGGTTTCCGCACCCATCTGCTCTTTTGTGGAAGGTGGCCCCTAAGTCTCCCTTTCCAGAGGTCTTGGGCTCACGGCCAGCCTGGGAACCGGCCTCAGGCTGCAGGAAGGGGCAGGGAACGGGGAGCACCCAGGGAGCACCTTCAACAGCCTTCACAGATGGGTACGGGGCACCTTGAAAATGCTTGAAGTCTAAGGCCTCCCTGGCTGCTTCTGTTTCTTCGTGTTGAGTCTACCCAGAGGATGTATGTTTTCTACTCAGACCCCACCCCGCCCCCAGCCCATCCGAGGTTGCTTTGCTCACGGGCCCCCCGCCTTTAGCTCAGCAGTACTCAAGTTACCACGGTCTTGCCCCATCTGCCCTGGAGTCCTGCCGGGCTCTCGCAGCCTAAGTCAAGACCTCTTCCGTGCAGCCCCCCCACCCAGTGAGGCCAGCTGTGCTCTAACCTCCACCTGTGCTTACACTCAACACTATACCTCAGCTCTGAATGTACCGTCTTCCCCACCTCCGCAGACCCAGAATGCAGAGATAAAGGTGACACACTTTAAATACGGATACGTGAAAGGATGGCCCCCTGATGGCATAGTAGTTTGTATCAGATGAATCCCTCCCGTGGGTAAAAATCATCAACTCCGGACAAAACACGAAAAACCACTACTGGAAAGTGCTATCAAGTGCCCCAAAGCAGGCAGAGATGTCAACGACCCAGTCCTTGAATGACCAGAACCATCTCCATTAAAGTGGATTCTTTCCTGAGAGCACTCCCCAGTCTAGATGGCAAGGGACAGCCGGAATTCAAGCAGCAAGGCCCAGCCGTTATGGCTTGCAGAGTCAGAGGACGGAGTCTGGGGGACCCCAGAGTAGCTGAAGACTGAAGGTGGGTTTTCTAAAAGGAAGGAAGCCACAGGAGAGGAAGCTTTCAACTCTGCATGCAAACTCCCCTCAAATGCTAGGCTGCCTGCTGAGCTACGCACGGAGGACTAACCGAGGAGCCCAGCAAAAAGCAAGAGGTGCTTCAGGGGTGAAGCCTGAGCAGATTGTTTCGGCTGCCATCCAGGGCAGCAGAGAAAGAGTTTTCAGTTTGATTCCCAGCAGGTTGGAGGAGCTGGGCAAACACTTCTGGCTTTCCATTTGGAACTCCAAAAGGCCACTTGGAACTCCAAAAGGCCACCCCTTAGGACTAAAGTCTATGTCCTTTGAATCCTGAGCTAGAAAGGCTAGAAGGAGTCTTGTCAGCCATTTGTGGAGACGACGTCCCCACGTACGTGCGTGCATACAGACACACACACACTCCACAGACGCTCGCCCGCAGGTAGGATCCTGGCAGAGACCCGGTCAAGCATCCAGGAATTGCAAGGCCACTGGGTTTCCACTGGGTTGCCTGGGTCAGCTGGTCCTCTGTCCTGGGCAGGCCCTTATGACCGGGGCCAGAGGCCATCCCTAAGGCTGTGTCTACCTCTGGGCAGGGCAGGTGGCCCGTGAGCCCGTGCTGAGTGGAGCGAATCAGCCTCTGCTGTCTTCAGGGCTCAGCTGAGGTGCCCACCTCTGTACACGGTTCTGACAGGAACCCTTGGGCTCGGCCTGCCAAGGCAGCTGATGTAGGCCAAAGACACCCAGGCCCTCTCACTCGCACTACCCAGGCCAAGTGGCTGCACCCTTGGCCTCTCCTAGGTCTGCCCTGAAACCTTTCCACACAGTCCCTTCCCACCTTATTCCACACACCCTCAGAGGGAGGGGCAGTGGGCCCAAGCTGGGCGCAACCCAGCCCTCGGTGAGATGGGGCAGCCGCTCCGGGAGCCGGCGGGGGTGGGGTGGCAGCTCAGGTCTAAAAGAGCCTTAGCCAAGTACAGGGTCTTACTGGTACCGTCTACGCAGGAGACAACACATTTTTGGAGTCCGGAAGCCATGGAGTAGGGAGCAGGAAGATTTTGAGGATGGTGCCTGTGGTAAAGGTGGAGGGTAATGATATAAAAACTGAAGGCATGTTAAGTACATTCAATGTAGACAGTGCCCTTTTCAAGTTTAAAGGCACTTTATTAGTTTAAGAACATGATAATATATGCTAAGGCTTTACACAAGATTATGTTAGGTATGTTTTTTTTTTTTTTTAAACGTTTATTTTTGAGACAGAGAGAGACAGAGCATGAACGGGGGAGGGGCAGAGAGAGGGAGACACAGAATCTGAAACAGGCTCCAGGCTCTGAGCTGTCAGCACAGAGCCCGACGCGGGGCTCGAACTCATGGACCACAAGATCATGACCTGAGCCGAAGTCGGCCGCTTAACGACTGAGCCACCCAGGCGCCCCGGTTAGGTATGTTTAGACCAGGGTTTCTCCACCTCCATATTATTGATATATTGGGTCAGATAATTCTTTGTCGTCAGGGGGCTGTCAACTGGATTGTAGGATGTTTAGCAGCAATCCTGGCCGCTGCCCACTGGATGCCAACAGACCTCAGTCGTGATAGCGAAAAATGTCTCCAGACACAAATATCCCCTGAGAGGCCAAACCACCCCCTGCCCCCTCCCCTCCAGTTAAAAACCGCTGATCTAGATTCGGATGTATAAATGTCCGGAACCAAATGGAAAAGAGTCAAGAGGAAATTTGTTTTTCTAGTTGTTCTGATTGTCCAGAAAAAAAAGGAAAGTCCTAGAAAAGGAGGATATTTTTTGAATAGTTTTAGCATATGGGTTTTGTTTTCTTTCTTTTTTTTTTTTTTTTTTCCTATTCTTTTTAGGAGTTTATTCATTTGTACGCCCACCTTTTCCGGAAATAGTTTCAGGGAGGTTTGCGGGAATATATGGGACACAACAAGAAGTCCTGAATCAAATGTAGAAGCAAAAGGAGAAAGAGAACAGCAGTGGGAAGTTCAAGAGTCAGAAATTGAATTGAAATAGGACCGCACATTCGTGCTTCCAGCAGCTACACATTGGCAGAATTCAGCGTCCGGAGAATAAATGCAAACCAACTCTTCTTGGTTTTGTGTTCTTGGGGTTATGACAGACAAGAATGCCTCCCTCGGGACCTCACAAAGGAGACATCAGTGTCTTATGACAAACACTGTCCTCAACAACATTCCCGAGTAGACACAACAACCAGTTTCACAGGATTGGGTATTGAGTATGACCTCTCAATAGGGACTCAACACAAAGCATAAATCAGAACTGGACATAAACCAGAACCATTAGGCTGAGCACCGAATACCCACTCTGCTGGGTTGCCCTGATCCCAAGGACCTTTTGGGTCCCTGGGGGCTCGAAATACATTTCTCCTTGCCCTCTCTAATCGTTGCTTCTCAATGCTTAGATGTCCATAATTGAATTTCTGTTTTTGAGTGGATTATAGATCTGTCCCAGACTGAAAATTCAAAACGTACTAAGGAATATACAGTGAAAAATAAGCTGATTTCGCACCCCGGCTCCCGGACACCCAGTTCCCCTCTCCAGACGTGGCTTTTGCTGTGTCGCTGGCACGCAGGAGGTGACAATGATCTTGAGATGATGTGTTGTGACAGTGCTGTCTGTTAAATACTGACCTGTAAGGCCCCTCCAGACAGATGCTGAGATCAGAGTAAGGTCTACCCACTGTTGGAGAAATGAGGAATCGTCAAAGGATCTGCCTGACCGAAAGCCATCCCCTCTTGGGAGGAAAAGGAGGAAGCCCCTAGAAGTAGTGTCACCATTCTCCCCAGAGAACTCCATCTGTGGCTTGTTAAACGCAGAGTCAAGTCACCGAGGGCCTAATGTCCCAGTGCCCACAGCAAGGCCACAGTGATTTTAGCCCGGAAAAGAAATGTATGGTAGGTGCCGGTGGGTCCCCACCTGAGCAGTTCTCCTCTCCCCAGACCCCTGCCATCCTGGAGGCATTTGGAAGCGGGCGGGGCGGCGGGGGGCGGGGCAGGGGGGGGCAGTGTTTTCCGACTGTCTCCACAGTGAAGAAGCGATTGCTGGTATTTAGTGGGCAGGGCACTCTTCCAGACAGGCCCCACCAAGAAGAATGATCCGGCCACAAATTCGAACAGCACCCCCAGAGAGAAGCACTGGCTGGAGTCCAACCCCTGTCTCATCCCTGAAACATTCTCACCCCCTAGGAGCCTCTTCTTGGAGCGGCCTCACTTCCAGGCACATCCACCAACAGGAGCAATTTAGGGAATGTGTGCTGAGGTCACGGAATGACGCGTTGAGTGTGCTATTATTTATCAGCCAGTTTATAGCTGGGGAACAGCTACCCCAAAAAAAAGTCTCTTCGGTTTTACAAGAGATGAGCTGTTGCCTTTCTCTCTGGCCACGATTAGTTGGAACCAGTTGCCCGGCCCGGCACTCCTGGATGGAGACCATGAACCTCCCCCCCCCCCCCCCGGATACAGACGCAGGCGCGCCGAGCCTGTCCCTAAAGCCAGGGGCCATCCTTGCTGCCTATCCCAGAGAGGAGTTAGTTCGTTAGGAAGCCTGCTTAAAAGGTCGGAAAGCAGGAGGGGTTCTTCAGCCTTGTGGTTTCTACTTGGAGCCAAGAGACGCGGACTGACCTGAATATCTGTTGCCCCTAGCGATTTTTTTGTGTGCTCTCCCGAGACTTTTCTTTCACGTACGCACTCACTCCTTCATTCATTCCACAGACGTTTGCTAAGCGATGTCTACAACAACAGTTGTGCTGTGAAGATGAGATGAGATCAATCTGGTAGAGTGATCACACAGAGCCCAGCACACAGACGTGCTTGGGCGTCGCTTGTCAGCAGGACTGACAAGCGCCAGACGCGAGGCTGGACCCGGAGACCAAGAAGACAAGAAGACAGGGCTCTGCCTCCCTCGAGCAAGAAGGTGGGGGGGGGGGGGGGGGGGGGGACAGATAGAAAGAGAGCCTGGCAGCGCCCACTGGGATCTTCCACAAGGCTCCAGGCTCCAAGCCTCCCCCTCACTCTCATTTGGGAAACTCCCAACCAGAAGGAAACCACCCAGGCCACACTCAGCCCGTTAGCGGGTTTTTCCTGCCGCGTCCCCAGGCAGGGGGAGCAGGGTAGGCTGGGGCGTGGGAGGGAGTGTGAGTATTTACAGGATGTTTTCCCACCGCCGCTTTGCTAGAAAGGCTGGGTAGCAGCGTGCACTGCGTTTAAAACAGCCTTCGCATTTAGATAAATGTGCCTCTTGTAAGCCGAATGTGGAGAAGTTTCTTTTTCTTACGGTGGGGATGACACCTATCTCACAAGGTTGTTACAAGATCTGTAAAGCACAGAACACACTGCCTGGCCCATACTGAGCATTAAAGGGCAACTTTCCTATGACTTCCTGCCCCCCGCCCCTTCACGTTGCCATCATAATAACCCCTCTGCCTCGCACAGCACCTTACAGTTTGCAGACTGCTTGCACAGACGTTGCCCCACCTGATCCTCAGGTGAGAATCACCCTGGAAGGCACACAGGGCAGGTGTCACTTCCCCAGCTGACAGATGAAGACACTGAGTGACTTAGCAAGCGTCATCTAGTCAAGGTGACCCGCGTCAGTCTTCCGCTTCCTCGTCGAGGAGGTTGAGGGATTTGGAGGATTTTTTTTTTTTTTCCTGGTGATCTGATCAGGAGGTAAGAAAGAAGTGTTGTTCTTCATGGGGTGCCGGGGCTGCTAGACACGCTCCCTCAGACCTGGGGCTCCCCTGGAAAGTGGAGGTCGCTGGACCCCGGCTTCTTCTCTGCCCTCTCCCACAAAGTCCACATGGTGGCCCTGGGGGAGAGGCGGCTGGCCGTGGGGAAGAAGTGGCCTGCCTGGAGCATGGGGCATCTGTGTGGCCCTGCCGTGGGCCAGGGAGGTGTGGAGAGAGCCACGGGAGAGGCAAGGCCCGCTGGAGCGCAGCCGGCCTGGGCTGGCTGCCAGCCTGGGAGAAGAGTCCGCCTCTAGGAACCACACACTGTGCCTGCTGCTGATGTGGCAGGGAAGGCACATCTGGCCAAGCACAACCATCAGCGGCTCGTTGGTCTAGGGGTATGATTCTCGCTTAGGGTGCGAGAGGTCCCGGGTTCAAATCCCGGACGAGCCCTGGCTTTTCTGATTTTTTTTTCCTGTACCCCAACACACACATATTCAATACTTGCCCTTTTGAGTCTAGAGGCATAAAGATGGCCTAGCGGTGAGTGAATAAAGGACCGTAAGGACACGCTGCTGGTCTGTGTCTCCATTAGCCGTGGCCTGTATATACCCCATAATTTCCACTGAGGCCAAATGGGGCCGGAGGGGACTGGCATAGCATGGGGAACTGAGCTGGAGAAGGTTAGAGCCAAAGGGCTGTGCTGTGTCAGGCGGGAGGAGCCTCTCAGAGGGCCTTACGTGAAGAGCAAGTGATCAGGACAATTTGGGGGTGGGTCCGAGCTGGCGGTCAAGAAAAGGCAAGCTCCTTTTATAAACCCAAGCCATGAAACGCACTGGATTCGAAGTCCAAAAGGTAGGATTAAAGTTACACTTTCGAGTCTCAGTTTTCCTCTTGGTAAAATGGGAACAGTAATACTTATTTCTTAAACTTGTTGGAAGGATTAAAGCAGAGATTGTATGTGAAAGCCCTTTGCAAACTATCATGTACCTCACAGACATAGGGATTGTTTGGAATAATGCTAAAATAAAGGAAATCTGGCTGGCGGAGTCGGTTAAGTGTCTGACTCTTGATCTCAGCTCAGGTCTTGATCTCAGAGTTGTGAGTTCAAGCCCCATATCGGGCTCCGCACTGGGCATGAAGCCTACTTTAAAACAAAACCAGAAAAAAAAAAAAAAATCTAGAGAGGAACTTCTGGCAACATGACAGACTGAACTAATGCAGCTATTTCCTCACCCAGTGCCCTCCTAAAACACACGCAGAAAGTTGCATAGAATAGACTTAAAATTTTTTTAATGTTTATTTATTTTTTGAGAGAGAGAGAGAGAGAGAGAGAGAGAGAGAGAGAGAGCCCATGGGGGAGGGGCAGACGCAGAATCCGAAGCAGGCTCCAGGCTCTGAGCTGTCAGCACAGAGCCTGATGCAGGGCTCAAACTCACGAAATGTGAGATCATAACCTGAGCTGAAGTCGAACGCTTAACCAACTGAGCCACCGAGGCATCCCTGCATAAAATAGAATTAAAAAATTACTATCTAGGTTGGGCATCTGGGTGGCTTAGTCAGTTAAGCATCCAACTCTTGATTTCAGCTCAGGTCATGATCTCAAAGTTTGTGAGTTTGAGCCCCATGTTGGGCTCCAGCCCCGTGTCGGGCTCCGTGATGACACATAGAGCTTGCTTGTTATTCTCTCTCTCCCCCTCTCTCTCTCTGCCCCTACCCGGCTCACGTGCTCACTCTCTCTCTAAAAAAGTAAGTAAACTTAAAAAAGATTTAGTATCAAGGTGCCTGGCTGGCTCAGTTGGTAGAGCATGTGACTTTTGATTTCAGGGTCATGAGTTCAAGCCCCACACTGGGTGTAGAGATTATTTAAAAAAAAAAAAAAACATTAAAACAAAATTAATATCTGAATAATGCAAAAATTTATTTTTTAAAATGAAATTCCCAGGATTAAAGAAGGAATACAAGGCCAAAGAAAAGAGAAGAGGAGGCTGTCACAGTGCCCCGTGGTGGGTTTCAGACACAGATATATGCCCAGGGACCTGGGTCTGTGTTTTAGTGCTTCCGGTTATAGGATATATTGCTTCAGTCCACCAGAGACAAAAAGCTGGGACTGAACACCCTGTTCAAGATCAGAACACCAAAGATCAGAACACCAAATATCAGACCACCTGGATGGCTCAGTTGGTTAAGCATCTGACTTCAGCTCAGGTCATAATCTCGCGGTTCATGAGTTCAAGCCCCACGTCGGGCTCTGTGCTGACAGCTCAGGGCCTGGAGCCTCCTTGGGATTCTGTGTCTCCCTCTCTGTCTGCCCCACCCTTGCTTGTGCTCTGTCTCTCAGAAATGAATAAGTCTTAAAAAGAAGAAGAAGAACATCAAAGATCTACCTTGTCCATGAAAAGAAGATGAAAATGACACACTCCAATCCAAGGAAGCAATGAAAAGGAATAGAAACACAAGTCAACTCGGAGAAACTGAAGTCCCAAGCCTGAGCAAATGCTTAAGTTGCTTCTGGATTTATGTTATCTACATGATGCTGGATCCTCAAGCAGTGAAATTAATTCTAAACCTGGTTTAGGATCCTTGGAATACCATGTAGCCCCACAGAAAGCAAGAAAGAGCTCTGTCACAATGTTTTCATAACCCAGGGCAAATGGGACTCTCACTAAACAAACAAACACCTACTGCAGAAGAGCTCACGATAAAATAGCATAAACTAGACAAGGAAGCAATCCACCATAAGGAAGAGTCAGCAGACGCAACAAATAGGAGAATTAACATTCCAAGAACTGTGCATGATAGAAAAACATGAAAACCACTCTACAATAAGCATACTTAAAACTACCAAAGATTAAAGACAAGAAAATAAACCATAATGAAAACATTGCACTATTAACAAAAGCACTTTACTGAGGGAAAAAAATAAAACCTAGGGAAAGACACACCATTGAAATTAGACTCAATGACCCATTAAACAGTAGACTGGATCCAGCTGATAAGAGAATTAGTGAATTGGAAGATAGAGCTGATGAAATCATTCAAACTATGGAGAGGGAGAAGTGAAGAGATTGAAGGTATGAAAGAATAGTTAAGTGACACTAGGGAAAGCTTAAGACAGCATTAGCAACAAAAGAGTATAGAAAAAAAAAAACAACAGAATATCTTCCAAAGGCCAAGAGAAAACTGTCAAACTAAAATTTTATGTCCATTAAATTTCCATGTAAATTATAATGATATAGGGGCACCTGGGTGGCTCAGTTGGTTGAGCATCTGGCTCTTGATTTCTGCTCAGGTCATGAGCTCACAGTTTGTGGGATTGAGCCCCAAGTTGGGTTCTGTGCTGGCTGCACGGAGCCTACATGGGATTCTCTCTCTCCTGTCTCTCTGCCCCTTCCTCATGCTCTCTCTCTCAGAATATATAAATAAACATTTAAAAATATAAATTATATGAAGTTAAGACATTTTAAGGCAAAGATTGAGAATGTTCGCCAAAGACTTTCACAAAAATACCACTAAAAGATATATACTTCAGGGGCGCCTGAGTGGCTCAGTTGGTTAAGCGTCCAACTCTTGATTTTGGCTCAGGTCATGATCTCACTGTTTGGTTCATGAGTTCCAGTCCATCGATGGGTTCTCAGCATGGAGCCCACTTAGGATCCCCATTCCCCTCTCTCTCTGCCCTTCCTCTCTTGTGCTTTTGCTCTCTCTCAAAAAATAAACATTAAAAAAAAAGATATACTTCATAAGAAGGGAGCAAATAAGAAGGAAGGAGTGAAATGCAAGAAGGAATGGTGAGCAGAGAAATTTATAAATATGTTAGTGAATCGTGAATCTAAACAAGCCCTTGAAAGCCACTGTTAGTGGAGTGTAAATTGATCCAACTACTTTATAGAGCAAGCAGTCTGGCCATAATCAATTTGCACATATTCTATGACTCCGAGATTCTATTTCTTGGTACCTACCTTAGAGAAGTGCTTACCTATGTGCCTAGGAAGCATGCACAGCACTAACCACTAAGGTATTGTTTTCTAACACAGAAAACTCAAAACAACCTAAATGCCCATTACCAGAATAATGGATAAGTAGACTGTGGATATTCAAACACTGAAATTGTATTCAGCCGTTAAAATTCATGAATTGGGGCTAAATAAAACTTGGATGAGTGTTTAAAATTTTTTTGAGAAAAAAGAAAAAAGAAAGTTTGCAGAATTTTTATTTTATTTATTTTTTAAGTAATCTCTGTGCGCAAAGTGCGGCTCAAACTCACAACCCGGAGATCAGGAGCTGCATGTTCTACCAGCTGAGCAAATCAGTATTTTGTTGCTTGTGGATACATACATATAAAGAAAAACTGTAAAATAATAAATAGGAGGGCTATCTGTGAATCAAATGTGGCAAGAATGGACAGTTGGATTTCAGCGGTGAGTCCGTGGATATTTGTGGTTATACTCTGTACTGTACCTTTCTGGTTTGTTGTTGTTGTTTTAAATGAAGGGGTCTTGGCATTTTAGAAATAAGGGTAAAGGGGGATAAATGGCTGCATCGATCCTCAAAGAGGATGATCTGATGGGATGGGATTAGGGGAGAGGCTGAGTCCAGAGTCCAGGGATTACAGGGATTAATTCAGATCATCCCCCTAAGCTGATTACCTGGCTGGCGCCCCCACCACTCCTGGCCCTTCAGATATGCATCCCTGGACCACAGTCAACTCCCCCTCCCCCAATGCCTGCCAAGCCCTTACCTCCTGACTCCTAACTTCACCCCTACCTTCAACCCAGTACTGACGTGTCCAGGATTTGCCCAAATTTGGGTCCTGAAAATAGACTGGTTCAGGTCTCTCCTGAAAGCTCCCCAAATCAAAGGTGAATAGTGACCCGTACCCCAGGAGCCAGGGAGAGATCAGTCCTAAGACTCAGGATCAGAACTCCCTGAGGAGAGCCTGGATCACTGGATGTCACAGTTGACAACTTCCTCTCCTTCCCCTCCCTCCATGAACCAGGAAGTCAACGGTCAAGGTCAAATGCTAACTGAACTTGCTGGCTGAGCCAGGACTAGAAGGAGCTGTGTTTAGGCAAAACAGCTATTGGGGTTCCAACGTTCCAGTCTCTGTCAGTCTCCTGAACTCTACACCCCCATCCTGACACCTCACCACCCCCCTGCCAGTCATGTCCAGACAGGCCTGATATCTACGGCAGGCTCTCTGAAAAGGGTCTTTGTAGGCTTGTTCAACAGCCTTGCCCCACAAATGGATTACCTTGGCCACAGGATCTGGGGTATAATCCTGTCCTCCTGGGGAGCAAATGAAATCTCCTTGATCTGTGCTCATCATCTCTCAGAGCACCAGGCTGGGGGTTTGAGAGGGAGAAAAAAAGGAGGGAGCGGGAAGAAAGAGACTTATAGGGCAACATTACAGTTAATAGGCAACATTTAACTCCCTAAGTGTGAAATCATCTATTACATAAGACAACGTATTAACTGTGTAGTTAGAGATTTACCTCTCTCATTTATTGTGTCAGGTGTCAATGGAGATGCTAGAGATACAAAAATGACTAAGATACCTCCCAATCTTCCAGAAGCTGGGCAGACACAAGAGTCAATTGAGACCTCAAATTGACAGGCGCTGCCCTAGAGGGAAGGAGGCCAGGGTAGAGCCCAGCAAGGGCCTCTCCTGGTCCAGGGGTGGGCATCAGGGAAGGCCACCTAGAGGTGACTCCCGACTGAGGGTTGAAGAATAAGTGGGGGGTGTCCAAGCAAAGAAGGGCTTCTTTCCTGAGGAATGTGGAGGGCTTGTGAAACTGGAAGCCTGTGGGGGTGAACACAGACAACGTATGCCCATAACCTGCCGAGTGCACATGCAAGAAAAGGGATTGGTGTGTGTCCCTGGCTCAGAAATCTAACACTTTTCTGGGTGTGCTGGGACTGCCTGGTTCCCAAGTGTACCCACTTCTTTCCTGGCTGAGACCTGTAGAGACATGAGAACAACTCAAGATCCGGCGCCCGGTAGGAGTTCCTTGAATGAATGATTGAATAAGCGAAATAGGCTGGGTTTCCACATCTGCCATGTACGAGAGCGAAAATCAGCAGTGCTCACTCTGAACAGGCTACAGGGGCAGGGTAGGTAGTGGTTCAGGCTCACAGCGCACAGGGTGTGGGGCCAGGTGGGAAGGCACAGTGGTGGAGAGAAGAGGTCTTCAGGCAGCGAGGGCTGCGTGGGGTCAGGAGCCGCCCTCCTGAAAGGGTCTCGGTTCTAGGCTTGTTGCGGGCGCGGGGGAAGCAAAGAAGGAGATCAGGGCCCCTCAGTCCGTATTTCTCCGCCTTGGCTTCCCTCCTCCAGCCCTCACGCAGCCCTGGGACGCAGGAGGCCACCGCGCGGGAACCGGGACTGACTGCAGAAGTGGGGGACGCCGGATCCGTTTGGTGGGCGTGTGAGTTTCCGCGCGTTTGGAGGAAACAGGACCGGAGGATCCGTCCCGCTTTGTCCCTTTCCTCCCCCATCACTGCGCGGGACGGGGCTCTGACACCTGGCCCCGAGGGGTCCCCGCGCGCAGCCGACTCCGGGCAGGACCCTTCGCCAGAACCAGGGGATCTCGTGGCCACTCCTAGGGCAACCTCCAGCTCCGAATAGCTCCCGTCCGCTCCCCCACTTCTCCACGCGGGCCCTGAGGTTTGTCTGGGGACGAGCTCCCTTGCCCTCGCCGCGCCCGCTCGCTCGCTCGCCTCCACCAGGTCTGGGAGCGGGGTGGGGGGAGGGCTTCCGGGCGGGGGCGGTGTCAGGTGGCCGGGCCAGGCCCCGCCCCCTCGGCCCTCCCTCCCTCCCCCTGCGCACCGGCTCCGGGCGCCCGGCCTCACGGCTGCGGCGTCTGCTCCGGGCGGCGGCGGCGCGAGCGGCGGCGGCGCGAGCGGCCATGGAGGCGGGCGCCGGGGCCGGTGCGGGCGCCGCGGGCGCCGCGGGCGCCGCGGGCTGGAGCTGCCCCGGCCCAGGTCAGAGCCGCCCCTCCCTCACCTCTCCACCGCCACTCCTTCCTCTTCTCCATCTCTCCTCCCTCCAGACCCCCTCGTCCTCCCCCCCTCCCTCCGCTGCTCCCACCTTTCCCTCCTGTCTTCCTCCCTCCATCCTGCCCCCCACCCGGGCCCGATCTCCATCTTTCCGGGCGGGTCTTCCCCACACCGGCCTCATCCTCCCTGGTCGTCCCTCGCCCTGAACCCTCTCCACCCCAACTGCCCAGCCCTGGGGGCCCCAGACCCTGCACCCACTCCGCCCCAAAGGCGTCTGAGCGCAGGGCGAGGGTGGGGTGGACGAGGTCCACTGAGAATGGAGGGGAGGGGAGCGGCTCCGGCCCAGATCCCCTTGCCACACGCCCCCACCCCCCACCCCGCAGCCCCTCCCTCCCCTTCCCCGCACCACCTCACCATTTCAGCCTCTTTTTCCCAGGTTCCTGCCCTCTCTTCCATCCTTGCCGGTCTCCTCCCTGTCCCCTCTTGGCTAAAGAGGCACACACCCTTTCTGTCTGTGCAGGGAGAGGAGCCTGGAAAGGGGGTGCTGGGGGGGTTGGGCAGCGCAGGGCGGGGTCCCCGTAGGCCCAGCTCGAGGGGTGGCTGAGGGAGGGGAGTCGCAGCCTAGGCCAAGTGAGCCAAACACTTCCACCGGGATTAAGAACTCCAGGGCTCCAGAGGGCTGGAAGGCACGTCCCCATCTCTCTGCCCTGCACCCCAGTCCCAGCCCCCCCCCCTACATTCCCACAGTACCTCCTCTCTCCCTGCTTACAGGACCCACAGTGACCACTTTAGGCTCCTATGAGGTGTCTGAGGGTTGTGAGAGGAAGAAAGGCCAACGCTGGGGGTCCCTGGAGCGGCGGGGGATGCAAGCTATGGAGGGTGAGTTTTCCCAAAAAGCGTTCTTTCTCTCGCCTCAGCCAATTTCCCTTCCCTCCTCCTTCCCCCATCTGGCCCCCAGAACTCTGAGCCAGGACAGAGCCCTTCCTCCTGCTCACCTGAGCCCCCTCTAGCCTTCAGGGCTGAGTTTGACCCCTCCTGGGGTCAGGCTTTGAGGGGAGGCTCTGGGTGCATTCCCTTTGGGGCCCTAATCACCGGCTAACCAGGTTGTTTCCTCCCGGGGGTGGGGGATGGGGGAGCTGCCAGACAGAGAAAGAGGCCTCGTTGGGCAGCTTTGAAGTAGCCTTTCAGCAGGGGGTTTGTTCTCACTGCCACCCGACCCAGATCCCAAGCTGTCTCCTATTTTTGAAAAGCAAGGAAGTGAGCCTGTGAAGTCAGCATTGTCTTTCTGGTGCCATCACCACTCACTTTGAATGTCAGCCTGTGGCTTTGGTTCTCTAGCATCCCTTACCGCCTGAAAGAATTGCCTGGAAGGGGGCAGGTGAGAAGGCCAACCTCCCAACACTCACATATCACCACTGCACCCATGTGACTTGGCAGTTCCAGGCCCCTGGAAGGATGCTGTTCCATTTTCCAGGACTTCCTGTGAAGTGTCCCCAGGCCCCTACGCACACTGTGTGGGCAACCCTGCTCCCCTAAAGGTGACAGATGATGCAAAGGGTTCCAGATAAACCTTAGGCTGCTGTTGTAAGTAAGGCCAGGGATTCAGAATTTTAAAACAAAGCAAATAATCAGAATCCAGACAAAATTTTGCTATTTCAAGGAACTGCATTGCAGCAAAAGAGGGGGTACTCGCCAACCAGAGGCTGTGGACCAGTACACCCCAGTTTCTTGGCTCATTAAAATGGCAGCCTTTCTTTTCCACACAAGTCCAACCTCAGACTTCCCCTGAAAACTGCCCTATGGTCAGCAGGGGAGGAGGGCACTTACAGCACCTGGGGAGCGGGGAGGCCTCCTGACACTCAGCAGAGATAAGGAAGGTGGACCTTGCGGAAACTTTCAAAAAGGCTTTATGATAGGATACGTTTGAAGGGGCCCCGGGGTTTGTCCAGTAAAACATTTAGAATAATTTCATCCAGATGTTTTCTTTCTCTGCCTACTGAGAGCAACACTTTCTTACTATGGAAAGGCTAATTTCTCCCAAGCCACCTGGATACGTTTTTAACCGGACAAACCCCCCAAACTGTAACTCTTGCCCCATGTGGCCTAAAGACACACCCAGTGTCTGAATCTTTTCTTCTTCTTTTTTAAAATGTTTATTTATTTATTTTTGAGAGGCGGCGGGGGTGGGGGGGGGTGGGGAGGAGGGGCAGAGAGAGAGGGAGGCAGAGAATCCTAAGCAGGTTCCGTGCTGTCAGCACAGAGCCCAGTACGGAGCTCGAACTCACGAGTTGTGAGGTCATGACCTGAGCCAAAACCAAGGGCTGGATGCTTAACCCCCTGAGCCACCCAGGCGCCCTGAATCCTTTCTTGAGTACTTGTCCCACAGAGACCACCAGGTCTGGAAGAAGCAGGTGTCCTTGTACAAGCTCACATGGCTGCCAGCACCCAGCTGCTCAGTTTGCCCAAAGACAGTAATAGGAGGCCACCTGGTACGATACTGGTCCCGAAAGGGCCTGGGAGGGAGATGAGCTACCTCCAAATTTGACCCTTGCACCTGAGGACTCATCAGGAGTGCAGGTCGAGCCCAGGAGCTCCTTGGGGGACAGCAGGTGGCACTATGATACCATCGCTGCCCTGGGACAATGAGCTTGAGAGCCTTCAAAAGACTCTGGAAAGGAAGCTGACTCTGACCCCCTGGTGGGATGGGTTTCTCTCCTAGGGGAAGTGTTGCTCCCAGCTCTCTATGAGGAGGAAGAGGAAGAGGAAGAGGAGGAAGAAGGGGTGGAAGAAGAGGAAGAGCAGGCGCAGAAAGGCGGCAGTGTGGGCTCCTTGTCTGCCAGCAAGCACCGGGGACTGAGCCTCACAGAGACGGAGCTGGAGGAGCTGAGGGCTCAGGTGCTACAGCTGGTGGCAGAGCTGGAGGAGACCCGGGAACTGGCAGGGCAGCACGAGGATGACTCCTTGGAGCTGCAGGGTGAGTGTCCGGGATGGGGCCAGAGGGCCTGGGCTCGCTGGATCCCAGGATCACGTCTGCTCCCCCTCTCCCTGCAGGGCTCCTGGAGGATGAACGGCTGGCCAGTGCCCAGCAGGCAGAGGTGTTCACCAAGCAGATCCAGCAGCTCCAAGGTAATTCCCAGCACTTGGACTGGAGGGGAGGCGGCCATCCACCTGAGCGGTTGGCTGAAGCATAGCAGACAAATATAAACTAATTCAGCACTTCTTCCTCATTTCCCCTTACTATGCTCACCTTTTCCTCCTTCTCTCTCTCCATTCTTTTCTTTATCTAATTGATGTTCTTTGCATCTCTGCCTGGCTCTTCTGCCCTTCTCGGCCCTTTCTTGCCCTCCCACTTCACATCTTCTCTCTCTGGCTAACACTCTCCCCTTTCTCTCCTCCAGACTCCTCTCATCACACCTGTATCCCTTTTTCTTTGCTCTCCAGGTCTGGGGGTAGGTAATCAGGGCTGAATTCCAAACCAGACTGCTTTTCCCTGTCCCTCCAGGGACACCATGGGAAGCGCGGTGAGCCAATGAGAAGTGACTGGAAGGGACGCTGCATCTTTTAAGGGAAGCAGATGAGAAGGTTTCTCTTGCTTCCCAGGACCAGAGCTTGGGGCCCTAAATCCCTTTCTTCTAACGCCCACATCGCTTTGTCTCTGGGAAGCAGCAAGGCAGGTGTCCCACATTCCACTGCACCACCAAATAAAGAAGGAGCTTTTGTTACTTCTGTGGGCTTCCAGAAGGTTTAGGGGAGCTGCCCTAGAAAACAGCAGGGACTCTCCAGGGAGAACTGAAATCAAACCAAAAGAAAAATATAAATGGAGAAAAAAGGAAGGCCGGAAAGCAGGCCTGAAGAGCAGCAAGCAAAGGTGGAGGAAGGGGAGGAAAAGAGAAGGGAAAGGTACAAGCCAAGGTAGATGCAGGGAAGTGGACAATGAATGGGGAGAAGGTAAAGGAGAGAAATGGCAGGAGATGTGTTGCACGGGGAAAAGCATGTGAACGTTGGTCTCAGAAAACCTAGATTCTTGGGTCCAGTTCTGCCATGTAACAAGCTTTGGGATCTTTGGCAAATCACATTTATCTTTCTGAGACTCAGTTCCTTATCAGTAAAATGAGGCTATTTTATCTGTTTATCATTCATTTATTGAGTGCCTATATACTTGGAGGGCAAGCTATGGACAAGACAGACCAGATCCCTGCCCTAATGAAGAGTGCATTCTAATGGGGGAGAAGCAGAAAATAAATAATATAAGTTCAGGTAGCAATAAATGCTAGGAAGATAATATAACAATATGATATAGAGGGGCAGCTGGGTGGCTCAGTCAGTTGTGTCCAACTCTCTTGATTTCTGCTCAGGTCATGGTCTCATGGTTTGCCTCGGTTCGAGCCCCCCATCGGGCTCCATGCTGGTGGCATAGAGCCTGCTTGGGATTCTCTCTCCATCTCTCTGCCCTTCCTCCGATTGCTCTCTCTCTCTCTCTCTCTCTCTCTCTCTTTCTCTCAAAATAAATAAAAACAAACAAACAAAAAAGTTAAAAACAATATGATATAGAGAGATGGGGTGAGTTGGGAATTTATTCTATTTTACTTTATATTTATTATTTATTATTTATTATTATTATTATTATTATTATTATTATTTATTACTATTTTACTTTATTATTTTTTATTTGAGAGAGAAAGAAAGAGAGAATGCAAGCAGGCGAGAGGGGCAGAGGGAGAGAGAGAGAGAATCTTAAGCTACCTGATCAATGTGGAGCCCGACGAGGCGCTCAATCACATGACCCAGGGATCATGACCTGAGAAGAGTAGGGTGCTCAATCAACTGAGCTACCCAGGCACCCTGGGGGATTGATTTTTGATAGGGCAGTTAGAAAAGGCCTCTTTGAGAAGATGACATTTGAGCTATGACCCAAATAATGAGAAAGATCTGAGGGAAGAGCATACCAGGCAGAAGGAATAGCAACTGCAAAAGCTCAAGGGTAGGAATGAGCTTCACGTGTTTGAAGGACAGAACAAAAGTCACTATGGCTGAAGCAGACTGCATGTGCAGGACCCTGGTAAGAGACAGTTCTGAGAGGGAGGCTGAGGCCAGATTACAAAGGGCCTTGGAGTCCATCTGAGAGGTTTGGCTTTCATTCTAAGTACTATATAGTAAAAAGACATGGCAGAGTCTTATATTGAAGGTGGAGCCCTCAGGACTTCTGATGAATTGAAAGGGGTAGGGCATGGGGATGGGGTTGGGAATCGGAGAGACACAAAAGATGACTTTGCCTTAAGAAACTGGTTGGACAGTGCTATCATTTACTGGGGTGGGGAAGACTTGGCAAAGAACAAGTTTGAGGGCTAGGGGAAACATTTAAGACATGTTTTTGTGTGTTGAGTTTGAAATGGCTATTGATATCTAAATAAATATGTTAAGAAGGCACTTGGATATATGAATCTAGAACCAGGAGGGAAATCAAGGCTGGAGATATAAATTTGGGAGTCATTAGCATATATATGGCATTTGAGTCCCTGAGACATCACTATGACGTCATATGGAGAGATCTAGAAAGAAGAGGAAAAGGCCCAGTCCCAGGGATAGTCCAGTATTTAAAGGTCCAGTAGAGGAGATATGAACAAAAATGACTGAGGTAGGAGGAACTACAGAAGCGTTTCATGTCCTGGACATCAAGAGCAGAAAGTGCTTCAAAGAGATAATAATTAACTGTGTCAAAAGTTGCTAAATCAAATAAGATGGCTGTTGGATTTGGCAAGATGGAGGGCTCTGAGATATTTCAGTGAGGACTGAGCCTGATTGGATTGGGATTAAAGAGGAAAAGGGAGGTGAAGTAGAGACTGGAGAGTGTGCATAGTTACAGTGGTCATGCTCTGAAGGGAAGCAGAGAAATAAGGGAAGAGGAAATGAAGTCAAGGGAGAGTTTGGTTTGTTTGTTTGAGATAGGACCCACTACACTAGATTATGTTTGCATCATGAAGGAAACGATCCAGTAGAGCAGAAAAAGGCCTTTGCTTGGAGAAGGGACATACTTCCTTGCAAATAGGGAACTCAGAAGAGATGCAGGTAGGCAACTACTTGGGGAAACGAGTTCTGTAGCGACTCCTCACTCATTAGGGTGTTGCCAACTGGGCAATGGATCACGCGCCAGCAAGCTAGGGGTACGGGTCTGAAGAAGACGCTCAACTCCCCGCCCCCCCTCCCCCCTCCCCCCTCCCCCCTCCCCCCTCCCCCCTCCCCCCCCCCCCCCCCCCCGCGGCAGGAAATAAAGGCCGTCCTTGCGCACGCGCGCTGCCCGTTTCCGCCAAGAGGGGGCACGCGCGGCCTCAGAGGTAGCTGGTATCGAGAGGCCGTTCTGGCCGCCACAGCCCCGCGGGGGCCGGGACCGGCCGGCGGCGGGAGGCCCCCCCAGAGAGACCTCTTGCGGGGGGAGCCGACAAGATGGAGGCCATAACCAGTGAGTAGGAACCCACTTTTTGCCCCGCAGCCCGGTTCCCAGGCTCTCGGCTTCGCCCTGAAGGTCCCACGCCCCCTGGCAACGGGCACTACCTCTCCGGAAATTGGAAATCGGGTTTGGCCCTTCCAACTCCCAGCCAGGGTCCGCCCCGCCCAGCTTTTGAATAAGCTCCTCCCCCTCGGGCCTGCAAACCCTGGCCCTACACGGTGGACAGGCCCTGTCCCTTTATGCTCCAAATTGCGAGCTTTCGTGGCTGAGGGAGACCTTTCTCCATTCTCCAGTGAATCTGAGAAAGCGGTGTTTGTTTGTTTGTTTGTTTGTTTGTTTGTTTGTTTGTTTGTTTGTTTTAGGACCAGACCCCAGAGGGGAACCTAAGGGAAATTTGAACCCTAACATCAAGGATGTAGTGGGAAGTGAAGGTCATAGCCATATTTGGTTATCATGTGATGAGCCTGCATTTTAATTTCAGCTGTGAACTCTGTACATTATTTGGGGGCCAGTACTTCCCACAGGCAGTTCATGCGAGCTCGGAGGCTCTGTAATGTCTAAGGTTCCAGACTGAATAGATGAGAATAGTCTGTGTACATTTTTTTAGACAGGGAATTTTTGGAAAGACGAGGTGCATCAGTAAAATACTGTCAGTTAGTTTTGGTCTTCAAGTAGACGCACCTAATACTTTTTGTTTGCAGTAGCTTAAGGTGTTGCTTTGGTGCCAGGCCTCAAAATCTCCCTTTCTACTGCACCTTACTTACTACATTCACTCTTCTTAGGTATTCCCTTTATTCCATATCAGATGAAGCTATACTTCTCTAATGTGCTAGAGAGTAGGTTGAAAGTAGTTTCCAGATAATAAATAAGTCTGCCTTTTAACTTTCTGCCTCTAGAACATGATAGATGAGTTTACTTCTCCTCTTGACCATCCCAACCTTTGGACTTTGCAGGTGAGCTGCGGTCTCTACGAGAGGAGATTTCCCTGTTAGAGCGTGAGAAAGAAAGTGAACTTAAGGAAATAGAACAGGAGTTGCACATAGCCCAGGCTGAGATCCGGAATCTGCGGCAAGCAGCAGAGGATTCCGCGACTGAACACGAGAGTGACATAGCATCCCTGCAGGAGGATCTCTGCCGGATGCAGAATGAACTCGATGACATGGAGCGCATTCGGGGAGAGTATGAAATGGAGATCACCTCCCTCCGTGCAGAAATGGAAATGAAGAGCTCTGAACCATCCAATAGTTTAAGTGTCTCAGATTTCTCTGAGATGCAAGGTATGAGAGGCCAGACCCTCTTCCTGGTCTGTCAGTAAAGTCAAGCAGAGAGAGTTATATGCAAGAAGATGGTGGAAGGTAGTCTTACATCATGAATTGGGAACCTCTAGAAAAAACCTCCAGGTTGAATTTAAGGGAGAAAGGGAGAACTATAAGGGAGAAAAACTGACCCAGATGTCACACAACCAGTCAGTGGTGGTATAAGAAATAGCACTATGGAGATGTACCCTGAGAATTCTTCTTCAGAGAGACGTTGGACGTTTGTTGATTTGACTGTGGGAAGGCCCTTCCTGAGAAAGTTTCCAGTTCCAGGATGGGAGGATGAGGGGCCTGTCATCTTGGGAAACTTCTTGCTGCTCTGGCATCATGATGATTGCCTGGACTGTTTTATGGGGGGCCTCCAGTCCTGCTCCCAGGTCCTAGGTTGCTAATTTTAGGCTCCTTTAGCCCTGTCCAATGTAGAAGCTTTAGGGGACAACAAATCAGAGCACAAGACAGCTGGAGAGGAAAAGAGGTTATTTCCAGTAATACATGAGGTACTAAAAAGCTTAGAGCTCTGCTTTCAGACAATGAGTCTCCCAGCTAGTTGCTAGGATTCATGACATCAGAGAGTTTGCCTTTATTCTGAGGCTAGATTTATGATCTGGGTATAATGGGAGGCCCTGTATTAGGCCAGGTCAAGCAGAGGCAATCAGCAAGGAATCAAAGAACTGCAAATTTTCCCAGCTGTAACAAGCTTCTCAGAAGAGCCTTTGGACTGATGGTGCCAGGAGAGGGCGGCCAGCACAGTGGGAAAGCTTGGGTCAAAGTTAAACAGAGCTGAATTCAGAATCTCGGTTCTGCTAATTAGCAGGATGAACTTGGCTTGGTTATTACCTCTCTGAACCCTAGTTTCTGTGTCTGTAAAAATGTTGGGTAATAAAACTTCACAGCCATAGGGGATCCTGGCACAGGGAAAGGACCTTAGAACAAATGGAGAGAAATCTGTTGATGCCTTAGTTGTGACACATGTACTGCGGTAAGATGTTAACGTTAGGGGAAATGAGGTGAGAACTCTCCCAGGGAATTTCGCACTATCTTTGCAATTTTTCTGTAAATCTAAAGCTATTGTAAAATTAAAAGTTTATTTAGGGGTGCCTGGGCGGCTCAGTTGGCTAGGCGTCCAACTTCAACTGAGGTCGTGGTCTCAGTTTGTGAGTTCAAGCCCCGCATTGGGCTCTGCACGGTGTAGAGCCTGACTGGGATTCTCTCTCTCCCTCTCGCTGCCCCTCCCCCACGTACGTGTGTGTGTGTGTGTGTGTGTGTGTGTGTGTGTGTGTTTTCATGCGCACGTGCACACTCTCAAAAAAAAACTTTAAAAAAAGAGAAAGAAAACCTTATAGTGCTATTTTTGGGATTAAATGAAATGCCTTGTATGTTGAAGTACTCATACAGTAACTGAATCTGAGGCTGAAACCATCAAGTCTAATGCCTAGCACGTGGTTGCCTTGTATTAAAGATTAGTTTCCTTCCTTCTGTGGTAATCTGCAGTATTCTAAGGAGTTTTGATTGGAACGAAGAGGGGACATTAGAAGTGAATTTCAAGGTGTTGAATCTTACATAGGTAAGATAGGCCTGTGTTCTAATAGAGCAAGTTAATATTCTTTAAATATCGGGGGAGTTGGTATTCTAAGAGAAGTAATTCTTTTTTTTTTTTTTTAATTTTTTGAATTAAAAAAATTTAACTTTTTTTTAATGTCTTTTTTTGAGAGAGAGAGAGAGAGAGAGAGAGTCCAAGCGTGAGTGGGGGAGGAGCAGAGAGAGAGGGAGACACAAAATCCAAAGCAGGCTCCAAGCGTTGAGCTGTCAGCACAGAGCCCAATGCAGGACTTGAACTCACAAACCATGAGATCATGACCTGAGCCTAAGTCAGACGCTTAACCGACTGAGCCACCCAGGCGTACCCCCAAAAGAAATTTTTTTTTAAGTTTATTTTGAGAGAAAGAGAGAGAGCAAGCATGGGAGGGTCAGAGAGAGAATCCCAAGCAGGCTTCACACTGTCGGTGCGGAGCCCGATGCAGGGCTCGAACTCACGAACCATGAGATCATACCTGGGCCAAAACCAAAAGCTGGATACTCAACCAACTAAGCCACCCAGGCGGCCCATAAGAGAAATAATTCTTAAATCAGGAAAAAACAAAACAGAGGTGTTTGTATAATTGTAACTTTAGAAAGTATTGGTTCCTGGTACTTAAGGACGTGTTCTGCGACATTTCAACCAGATCTCTGCTGATGATTGAGGAAGATATGTGGGTCTGGTTGGGATGGGCTCTTTTGTCAGCAGATAAAAGATCATTAGAAAGAATTCTTGATTGCATGCGGTCCAGTGTATTTAGTGTGGTGGTGAAGTAAGTAAAAGAATGTTCAAGATGCCTGGGCTGTCTCTGAAAGGCCAGGACTGGCAGTGTGACATCTGGCAGTTCACGTCCCTCAGCTTTTGTACGAAAAGAGTAATAGGAAGGTAATCATAAACAGTTTGATGGAAACTTGAAATCCAGTGATCCAGAAACTCAATTAAAACCTTCATGAGTTGGGGCGGCTGGGTGGCTCAGTTGGTTAAGCGTCTGACTTTGGCTCAGGTCATGATCTCACGGTCCGTGAGTTCGAGCCCCGCGTCGGGCTCTGTGCTGACAGCTCAGAGCCTAGAGCCTGCTTCCAATTCTGAGTCTCCCTCTCTCTCTGACCCTCCCCCGTTCATGCTCTGTCTCTCTCTGTCTCAAAAATAAATAAACATTAAAAAAAAAAAATCTTCATGAGCTCCTGAAATGTCAAGACTACCTTGGTTGGGGTTTTGAAGATGGACACACAGGGCAGATCTGGGAAGGTGCAAAGAAGGGCAGCTACCTGCAAAGACACAAAGCAATGTGGAATTTTCAGGGCCCTGTCTTCTAAGCCGCTGCATGTGGTGTCTCTTCTGTCTTTAGAAAAAGAGAAGCTGTCAGATTTCGAGGCAGGAAAATTGGGGGCTGATCATCTGCGCTTTCCCCCTCGGATCTCACATCTCTCCATTTGTCTTCCGCAGAAGAGTTGCAGCAACTGCGGGAACGCTACCGCTTCCTGAACGAGGAGTACCGGGCCCTGCAGGAGAGCAACAGCAGCCTCACGGGGCAGCTCGCTGATCTGGAGAGTGAGAGGTACAGCCAGCAGGCTGCTGGGGCTCCGTAGGACCCTGCTTTGGGCTTTTGCCTGCATAGAGTCGGTGAAGGCAGATGCCAGGCTAATGAATGTCCCTCTGCTCCTAGAGAGCTGGTCCTTTCCATGGTGTCCAAAGGGTATGGATGCTGCCTAGAAGCAGGCATGGGGATCCAGCTATCTCAGCACTCAAGTCCTAAAATTGAGTTTTCTTTCATGCTGGGAATTGGGGTCTGGTTTGCTCTCCGTGGAGTAGATCAGAAGTGATTCCTTTGTGGTCTGCGTCTAATGGTGTAGGGCCTCCAGATTGGAGCTGGCCTGACACGAGGCCCGGCCTTGAGCCCAACTGGACTAGAACTCTTAGGTCTCCCAGAGCCAAACATGCCTTGATTGAGGTGCTAGGACTTTTTCTTCACCTGCTCAGCACGTTCATTTGGGAGATAAATCACAAGAGAAGGCTCTTACCATCTTTTGCCTAAAATAAAGACATCAGGACCGAGCACACCCGGCAGGCGATGCCCGACAGAACACTTTCCCAAACATGGCTCTGGGGTTCTGGATTACAGGACACGAAGAGCAACAGAAAAGTGGCTGGAGTCCCAAATGGTAAAGAATACGACGTCAGCAGAGTCTCAGACTTCAGAAATGGATTTTCTAGAACCTGACCCTGAAACCCAGTTGTTGCGACAACAGCTTCTGGGAGCTGAAGAGCAGATGCATGACATGCAGAACAAGGTAGGGGGACAGGCGCCTTCCTGCCTCTTTTACCCTCTCCTGGCGTGTGGCAGAGACCTCTCCTTAGGCATAGGGCTGACAAAGGAGGCATGTGCTATGGCAGGCGGTGGCGCTCTGGCGTCTCGCTGGCTTGCCTGGTGTAAATATTTCAGTAAAAGAATGCCATATTCTTGTAAGCCTCTTCTTAAAGTGCCTGTGGAACCTATACTCAATCAGCCCTTCCGTTCCATGTCCTGCCCAGTGTAAGGAATTGTGTTGTGAGTTGCAAGAACTACAGCATCATCGCCGGACCAGTGAGGAGGAGCAGAAGCGGCTGCAGAGGGAGCTCAAGTGTGCACAGAATGAGGTGCTTCGGTTTCAGACTTCCCACAACGCCGCCCAGGTAAACACGGCTGGGGCATTTGGGGAGGGCATTTGGGGAGGGCAGAAGGGCCTACGTGGAGTTGCTGCATCAGGGAAGGATGAACGCAGAGCACGGCTGTGCTCTGCTGCCTCTTGCCCTGCGATCAAGGGTACGGTCTGCTGGAGACCGGTTGGAGAAGTCACGTAGCGTTGGCATCGCATTACAGAAATGGCAGTCATCGCTGAGTGTCTGCCTCAGAGAAGAAACCAAACCATAGACCCGTGGGAGCTCGTCAAGGTGTCTGCGTCTGGAAAGGAACCAAACTGGTCTGTAGAGGGGTCTGCTGTTTCTTGAGAGTAACTGTGCGACCCACATCCTCCCCCCACAGAACGAGGAGCTGAAGACCAGACTCTGTGCCCTTCAGCAAAAGTATGATGCGAGCCAGGACGAGCAGAACGAGCTCTTGAAGGCACAGCTACAGCTTCAGACTGAGCTCCGGCAGCTCAAAGTCATGAAATCCACAGCCGTAGAAAGCCCGAGTGAGAAGGTAACAACAAAAGGAGGTGAGGGGCGACTTAGGTGCTAAGAGGTTTTGGGGCAGGTGGACCAGAGCAGAGAGTCACGGTAAGTGCCGCTGCCACCTGGGCAGCGCCCGGTGACCCTGCGGCCGCCCTCGAGTACTGCGCTAGATGAGAGGACAGCAGGGGGCGGGGACAAGTCGGGGCTTAGACCGTCCGCGCCTAGAGGGACTCTGGCAGAACGAGCGGGTGGAGGATCCCAGAGGTGCTGCCCAAAGCCCCCTCCCCCGCAGGAGTTAATGTGCCGGCTACAGAAGCTGCAGCTCCAGTACCAGCACATCACGTGCGAGAAGGATAAGCTGCTGGACGTACAGCGACAGCTGTGTGGGGACCTGCGGTACCATGAGGCGGAGGTGCAGCGCCTCAAGGACGTCGTGGCCTCCTTCCAGGAGAGCAGTGAGAAGGTAAAAGAAACTCCAGGTGAGGGAGAATGTAGCCAGGTGGAGTCTTCTGTGAGAGCGATACTACCGAGGAGGAGGGGGCATGGTAGGAGTTCTGTGGTACAGCCATTGGCGGGGTTGTGGGGGGGGGGGGGGAAGAGGTGCTTAGTAGAAAGGTAATCTCAGAAGGTCATGGTGCTTTCAGCTTCCTTTTTTTTTTCTTTTAAAGTTTATTTATTTTGAGAGAGAGAGAGAGCGCGCACGCGCGCGACTGGGGGAGGGGCAGAGAGAGAAGGAAAGATGAGAGACCTGTGAGCTCATGACCTGAGCCTAAATCAAGGGTCGGACGTTTAACCGACTAAGCCAGCCAGGTGCCCCAGCTTCCTTTGTTTTTAAATCAGAAAATCAGCCTATTAAAAGGAAGCCCTCTTTCTTTCCCCACCTGCCCCAAAAGGAAGCCCTAGAAGGTCTCTGTGTGGAGCCCATTAGGGTCTGGTCCGTCTTGGGTAGCACCCATTGGGATGAAATTGGGACTGGAAGGGACCGGGTAGGATCCCTTCGTCCCTGTCTGAGAGGAGAGAGTGCAGCTGCGGGGGCTTCTGGGATGATGGCGGGGCCTGCCTCCCCTACCCCAGAACGCAGAGATGCACACCCAGCTTCAGGAGATGAAGCGGCTGTACCAGTCCAGCAAGGAGGAGCTGGAGCGGCAGAAGCACATGTACGATCAGCTCGAGCAGGACCTCCTGCTCTGCCAGCAGGAGCTGAAGGAGCTCAAGACCACCAAGCCCATCCCAGAGGACAAGGGGAAGTGTGCTAATAAGGTAATTGTGATTAAGAGAGGTGAGCTCTCCTGGGTACTTCCTCTGGAGAAAGGAGGCGTAAGAGCAGAAGTGAAGTCACCCAGCCAAGGGGCTTGCTGAGCTCCCGGTCCAGTCACGGCTGAGCATGCAAGGCGGGAAGCAGAGGCAGAGTCTCATGCTGGTAACTTGTAAACAGTTTGCCTTGATCTTGACTTTGAGTCCAAGCCACAGCTTAGTAGGAGCAGTATAGCTGGATCCGGTCTGAACACCTGAAGGTTTTGCACTTGATTCCATGTGTGTAGACATTTATACCTTGTTCTTCAAACTGTAGTGATATATTATCTTATCATTTGTGGAGAAGAACATGCACAAAAGCCCCTACACACAACTTTTATCACCGGACCTAGAAAGGGAAGGTCCAGTTTTCTCAGGCAGATGGCAGATGTTCTTGTCAGATGACACGGTCTTGTGCCCCGAGTGCTGATTGGGTATTAGAAGGACCTAGGTTCTCCCAGGGTTTATGCTGTGACTTCAGAATAGTGAAGTTCTCTAAGCTTGAGTTTTACTCTCTTCAAATTGAACAGAATACTGCTCTTTTCTCACCTCCTTTAGTAATAAATCGTGGTAGTGATAAATAAGGCCTTCTTTACTCATTTTTTCTTTTTCCATAGTGTGTAAAATGCGGGTCATTCTCAGTTACCCTGTGTTGAGCACTTTCAGCTCCTGATCACTGATAGGAAATGGAAGGTGTTAAAACGTGATGGAGAAAAGGCACAAGATTCTCCAAAGCTGGTGGAGCAGGTCACCTTGTGCCCGATGACTCGGTGGCTCTTTCCTCTGCCAGCAGCAGGCCGTGTCCCCAGAGAAAGGCCTCAGAAGACACAGAATGGGGAGGCTGTGTGGGCCACTCCAACAGTCTGCCTGCCTTTCTGCGCCCAGGCTCACCTTTCCTTCTTCCATTCCTACTCGGTCTAGAGGCCCAGCTTGTCCACGACTCGCTCATCCCCTCCTCTCCTAGTAGAAGAGACTGTGGGGAGGGAGGAGCACGCTGACACAGAGGCAGCTTTTCCTCTTGTCCTGACACAGCAAGGAGATGAGTGTGGTATTAGAAGGTTTGGGTTTTTGGAATCATGGGATAATTTAGTCTTCTCAACCCAAATTCAGCAGTCGCTCGTATTTTTCTAAAGATTTGAAAAGCTGATTATGAAAACAGAATGGGGACAGATAGGGTGAAGTTTTTATTGGTAAGAAGTATAATTAGGTATAAAACCAACCGGGGATAGTGACAGTGACGGGAACTAGAACTCCCAGCAGGGCGGGAGAACAGTGTGCACCGAAGGGAAGGGCCAAAGGAAAGGAAGGTGGGGAAATGGGAAGGGAGGGGCGGCGATAACCCTCCCCTCACAGGACTCTCGGGGACCGGGAGACAGAATTTACAGCACAGCCAAACGCTTCTGAGCGGCCCGCTGGGGCTTCCCGTTCGGTGTCTAAACCCGTATGGGTGCCACGTGGCTTGGGACGGTCAGTCCAAGGGGACCGCGTGGGGAGGGAGCCCCTGGCGAGCCACAAGAGGCAGGAGAGCACGGAAGGGCTCTGCTAGGCACAGTGCCGAGAAATACGTCCGAGTAACCACCGTCCGCACCCGCCCCACCCACAGTGTGACACAGTGCTATCCAGACTGACAGAATTGCAGGAACAGTACAAGGCCAGCCAGAAGGAGTTGGGGCAGCTGCAGATGGAGCAGTGCGAGCTCCTGGAGGATCAGAGGAGGATGCAGGAGGAGCAGGGCCGGCTGCAAGAAGAGCTGCACAGGCTCCCGCTCCCGTTCCCCAGAGCTGGTCTCTTCCGTAAGGTAACCCCAGCCAGGGGACGGCTGCTGACTATGGAGAGGCTGCTTTGAGAAGCTTCCCAGGTGCGACTGTACTTGGGAAAAAGAACAGGGTGGGGACCTGAATCAGCCACTCCTTACTTGGTCACCGATCTCTTCGAGCCAGAAAGTTCACTCTAGCCGATTAGGGTTTTAAAGCTTAAAATACGCGTTGTGCCCTGAAACCTGTCCAGCTTTCTATTTAGAGTTTTAGTCCATCTGGAGAAAACTTACTCCGAGTGCGCTCTGTAAACTGCAGAATACCTGCAGACTTGTGAGATCGTGACTAGTCAGCCAGCAGGTCTCCATAGAAAAGCCACTCCCCCACCCTGACCCCGTCCCAGATGGCCGTTAAGAGACCACTCGGAGACTCCCAAGGGAGGGGTCCCCAGCAGGAAGGAGGCACGGGTCTTCCCAGGTGGCCTCCACAGTTCCTGCCCGCTTCCTTCCCACCACCTCACAGAGTCAGGAGCTGCTTACAAAGTTACAAGACCTGTGTGAACTACAGCTGCTCTACCAAGGCATGCAGGAAGAGCAGAAAAAACTGGTACAGAATCAAGAATGTGTGCTCAGAGAACAGTCAGACCTGCACGAAGAGCTACATCTTTTCAAAGAGGCTCGTTTCCAGGAAGTCTTCAAGAATCCCGATGATTCCAAATTGTCTAAGTCCTCCAAGTGTGGTCCTAACAAGGTAACCAGAACAAGAGGCAGGGGGACAGTTCTGGGGACGATAGCATGGTAGGGAAGAGGGTTCCGTGGAAGGGTCAGAGTTAGGAAGGCCTGTCTGGCCAGAAGTAAGAATGAGACTGAGGCTCTGTCCTTCTTCAGCCATGACCACCCACGGGCTCATTAAGATGTGGCTTTAGCTACGGCCTGAGGACCTCAATCAGATACGTGCCTAATCGAAGCGCTGTCAACACTGAGAACCAGGTGACCTGGGAATCTAAGCGTCTGATAATTTGATGCGGCCCCTCCAACATACCATTTTCCAGATTTATCATATCAGCTTAGTATTTGTCTGGATTCTTTGAGACTGACTCTAAGCATGTCATCCTTTTTTTATAAGCCGACTGGTAATTGACCAGTGCCACTTTTCAGTGACCAAAACCTATGTTGGTATTCTGCATGAGACAGATCTGGGGCCATTCATTCCCAAGGGAAGAATTCCTAACATGTGGCATTCTTGCTACCGACCACACTGTCTTCACGAAAACTTTGGTAGCAATAAGAGCCACGTCGAGGGGGGTTGGACCAAAGAATCCATGCATCTCAAGCACCAGGAAGGGGTCACGCCCCTGAGGTCATGCTGGTGGAGAGTTCCACATAAGTCTGTTCAGGATTATGGGATGCATTTGGTCTGAGGTCTCAGGGTGGGCAAGGAAGAGCAGGGGGACAGTTTCAATCTAGGCTAGATCTGTTCATTCAAATATTAGCCTCGATAGGGAGAACAAGGGAATTGCAGAAGTCCAAGCTGAGATTTGGTCAGATTCAGGGGGCATCAGATTTCAGCCTGGGTAACACAGAGACCAGGAACCAGGTATAAAATATTTCCTTAACTGATCAGATCTCATCCTGGGCATCAGCAGCCAAGAAGCCAGGCCCAGAGGGCCTGGGAAACATGCCCAGAGGCCAGATTCAGAATTGGGGCAGGAGGTACAGGGCCTTGTAGTGAGACCTTAATTCCAGGTCCCCATCTGCTGAGGGAGGAATTCTTTGTAGGCTCAATTCAAGGCCAGGGCTGATTTTAGACTTGGGGGCAGGGGAGGGGACTGAGCCCCAAGATCAGGATAATGGGTATATCCTGACTGAGAAGAGGGGAGGGGAGGGAGCCAGAGTGTTCCTGCTACCCACTCAGCCCTGCTGCCAGGAGAGTTTCTAAACCAGAGTTTAGAAACCAGCAGAAACAGGAGCCCAGAGATCACAGAGTAGCCGCCCTGGGGGGATTCCCCCCCAGTGAGCAAGAAACCGACACGTGCCAGTAGCTGGGGGCTGTTGAAGACCTAGGCTGTGGTGACTGGAGTGTGGGTGTGCGGGCCTCTGAAGTGTGCTGTCAGATGTCTGCCCCAGGAGGGGCGCAGCTAGAAGCGTGGCAGTGTCTGGAGTAATGACAATGTCTCCCCCCGCCCACTCCTGGCAGTCCAAGATGATCTTCGCCCAGATACAGGCTCTGCAGGGGCTGTACGAGAGCACTCAGACCGAGCAGGAGCTACTGCAGCAGGAGCAGGGCAGGCTCCTCGAGGAGCGGAAGAGGCTGCAGGCTGACTTGCAGCTCTGCCTGGAAGAGATGCAGCTGCTCCGAGTCCAGTCCCCTTCCGTAAACAGGAGCCTTGAGTCCTACCAGAAGACCTACGGCGGCATGGCCGCCAGCACCGAGCACGATCGTAAGAGCTACGGTAGCAGCGTTGATGACAGCGAGAGCTATCACAAGAGTTACGGTAGCACCCAGGCCAGTGATGAGAGCTTTCTCAAGAGCTACGACAGCAGCAGCGGTACCCACAAGACCTGTGATAGGAATTACAGCAGCAGCAGCAGCAGCAGCAGCAGCGTCACCTATAAGAAGAGTTACGGTAGCAGCAGTAGCTCTGACCCCTGTTACAAGAGTTACGTCAGCAGCATTGAGGATGAACCTGCTGAGCCTGAAGATGTAGAGGTAAAAGTAGCCAGATGAGAGGTCTCACAGGGACAGAAGGCTCTTGTCCTATTCAGAGAGAAGTCCATCAGGGAAAGGTGCAAGAAGTGAGGTGGGCAGCGGGGTCGGAGGTGAGCTGGGTAACTCACTGGAAATGAATGAGGCGCTCCATGTGTCTGATATGGAGATGCTGCCATCACAGTGCTGCTGCTTCGTGGGAAGAAGTACAGAATTCGCCCCAGGGCAGTTTCAGATCCTTGTGGCCATTATTCTGTACCCACGAAAAGGCCTAGCAAAGAGAGCGGGCGGAGGGCAGGTGCTTCTCAGGGTGCAGACGTTACTCCCCCACCCTCCGCAGCGCTGTGAGGACATGGTGGCCAAGGTGTTGATCAAGCTGCAGGGAGTGCAGGCCATGTACCAGCTCAGCCAGGAGGAACACGACCAGCTGCAAGAGCGAATGAAAAAGCTGCTGGAACGGCAGAAGGAGCTGAAGGAAGAGCTGGATGCCTGTGAAAAGGAATTCAAGGAGTGCCTGGGAAGCCGCGAGAAGCCTGTTGCCTCCTCAAATGACAGGGACGAGGTAACGGCTGTCTGGGAGGCAAGGTTTCTTCTAGGAGCCCCTAGAGCCAGAGGAGGTCCTAGGTCCTGGCCATTTTGGAGAGGCTGAGGAAAGAGGGCCAGGAGCTCACTGCTTGCTCTCGCTCCCAGGAACGGAGCAGGGGCTGAATCCCAGGAGGCCGGGCAGTCTGCTGCGTCACTGGCGGACATTCCCCAGGTGCTCACTGTCCTGAGATTTACTCACCAGGACTCTCAGGATAACTTTTCTCTTTTTCCTTTTACCACTCTTCTCCTTTGCCGTGTCCCAGAGCACTTCTATAGAGTTGTATTTTTTTTCACCTTGAGTTATTTTTGGGTGTATTGGTCCTGTGTCTTCAACTAGACTGTGAGCACCTCAAGGGCAGAGCCTTGCCTCCTCTTGGATCTCTTATAATGCCAAGAAAGGTGCCCTGCATCCATGAGGAATGGGACAGAAGGCATCATTTCTGCCCTAGAGCAGTCCACAGTCCAGCAGGGCTCACTGTATATGCGTGGGAGAGTCTAGACAGCAATCAGCATGTGGGCCTAGGTTGCTTAGTATCGCTACCTACCAAGGAGCCTGTGATGCCAGAAGTCGGGAAAGACGAAACCAGAGGTTAGGGAGCAGGATTAGAATGTGCCTCTGTTTCCAGGGCGAGGCACTGGAGCCCAGGTACACTCTCTGGAGTAGACAAGAACACGGTGTCTCAGGCAGTTGTACCTATTCGAGAACTTGCTTGGATGAAGCAGGTGTCTGTAATAAAGTCGTGGGGTTCAGAAGGGGTAGCCCTCTAGCTATTCCCCAGAGAGGTCACAGTAAAAACATAATTTAAATCCTCCTTTTTTGAAGATGTTAGAGGTAAATCAGCAGGGGCCTCAGGTTAGAGAGAAACTGTTTGCGGAACCGCTTTAGAGGCTCGCCTTCCGCAGGTTGATGTTCCCTCTCTCGCCTACTTCCCCGAGGGCCTCAGCAGGGGAATGTCGGGGCAGGATGGGGGCCGAGGTCACCTGTGAAGATACCAGGCTGGCCGAGGGGGTGGTGCTGGGGGTGACTGGCGCTCCACCACCAACAGATCAAAGAGCTGCAGGCCAAGCTGCGGGAGCTGCAGCTGCAGTATCAGGCCAGCATGGACGAGCAGGGGCGGCTTCTGGCCGTGCAGGAGCAGCTGGAGGGACAGCTGCAGTGCTGCCAGGAGGAGCTGCGCCAGCTCAAGGAGAGGTCCTCTGTCGCCACAGAAACCAAGGGGAAAAACGGCAATAAGAATATGAACAAAAATGCCAACGGGGTTAAAAATAAAAAGGTGACCAAACCAAGCCTGGACGGCTCTGAGTACAACTGTGAGGACGAGAAGGTGAGTGATAACCCTAGTGCCCAGATAAGCAGAAAGGCAGGGGAGACCTTGGGAAGAAAAATCATCTGCACCACCGTTTCGACCAGGTGGGGTATTTGTAGAGAAGCTGCTGGTCTCTCTGACGTGTTAAGAGTAGTTCCCTCTTGGTAGCAGTTGGGTCTTTCACCCTTTGGCGGTGAAATTTTTTAAGGGGAGTGGAATACAGACCACTTCGACCTGGAGGCACAGCCCCCAAGGCCCATCGCCCCTGGGTTGGACGACTGCTCCAACGAGCTCAGCCCAATCTTCTGGGGCCCCTTTTCTTCCTGGGTTATGTGCCCAAGAGAGGGACCAAATGGATGAAGAGAGAGGAATTTATTCAGAGCAGTTGGAAATAAGTGAGAGAGGATTGGGTAAAATAGGAGTCACCGTTGCCCTGCGGGGGTAGGAAGTAGCAGTTGAGGGACAGAGCTCAAGAATGTAGCTGTGGTAGCTGTCTGAGATGGCCGATGGCCAGTGGCCAGACGGCTGTGTGGGGCCCGAGGCTGGGCGTGACTGCCCTCCACACTATGCGCAGGGAGAGACCTGGTACCAGAACGTGGGGCTGCTCGCGCACCGTGACATGCTGGGAAGCAGGGTGCTCTTGAGATAGTCCAGCTTTGTCGTGAAGGGAGTCATCTTCACAGGTAACCGCAGCCCCCATCCTGCCCTGCCTCCACCCTGCAGAGTCTGGAGGTGGTGCTCTACTACAAGGCCAACCACATGGATTTATATGATCTAACAAAAGAGGAAATGGAGGAGGGAAAGAAGGAAACCAAAGAGGAAACGAAGCAGGAGTCCTGGGAGGAAGTAGCTTCTCAGGCATCAGACCCTGCAGAGGTGAAGTCCACGGAAGATAAAGAGGGGGCTTATGAAGAGTCCCAAGAGCAGGGGGGCAAGGAAGAAGACAACAAAGATGAGAGTGACGACGCTTGCCCTGAAGCTTCAGAGGAAAACAGCCGCCTCAAGCTTTCTGAAAACAAAAAGGTAACCGCAGTCCAAGACTGGATCAGGTGGGAAGTGGGCTGTCAGGCTCAGGTGCCCGAGGATGGACTCCTGCAGGAGGAGAAGCCGGCAAGCCCTGAGGCGTGGCGCTCAGGGACAGTGGAGATGAGCCGGGAGTGGCGGAGACGGTCTCTCCGTGGGAGATGGCAGGCTTAGACCGATCTGCTGTGGACCTGGGTCTCAAAGATCCCTTTTTTTGGAAACCAGGGTGGGCTCACTGCAGTCTGACCTTTCATCTGTGTGGTAGCGCTTGTTCCTTACATCAGGAGGGTTCTTCACCCTTCATCTAGCGCTGCGCTGAGAACGCGGATGGTGTGAGATCTAAAGGCTGTTTGTCAGCCTGGGCAAGTCGCTCTGTCCTGCTTCCCCAGGGTGCCCTATGAGGTTGACCTCTGTTGTTGCTGTTAGGGATGTGGGGAGGCTGGTGTTGCTTGCGGGCTCCGTGTATCACAGGGGCATGAGGTGGGGAGCTGGGGGTGGTCAGAAGTAGAATATTTCAGTCCGTACGACAGGGGCGTTGACCAGTCTGAGGAAGGGCAGCCAGAGCCCTAACCAAATTAGTTGCTAGATCTTGAGAGGTTGGGATGGGAGTCTCCTGGGTGATTTACCAATTGTACAAAAGTGTTTCTGTGTTTTAACTACTGGTACATCTGTACAGGAATGTACCAGCTGAATTCCTGCCCTGGTTGAGGTTAACTGGGGGCTCTGACTCCTTGAAGAGTGAGTACTTCCTGAATAAGTCCTTGGTTTGCACCACAGGCTCTTTCCATCTCTCTAAACACAGGGGAAGAAAATAAGTCTCTTGTGGTGGGACATCCCAGTCAGCTCTAAGGCTACCTGGAATTTTCTGGTAGCTCAGCAGTTGTCAGCACTGGCTCACAACCCAGCGTGCAGCTCTCCGTTGACCTTGTGTCAGAGAACCATTACTTAGGATGTAAAAAGTAGGAGCAGCCGCATCCTCTTCCCCAGTGTTCTGTTTCTTTGAATTCATCGTATTCCACCACACGATGGGTCAGAACCTCCTGGATTTCCTTGTCTTGGGTGCCACATCTCTAAATGTCAAAACGGATTCTTGTACTTTGAAGTCGAGCACATTCCTCGTTGGCTACATATGGAGGTGTCCCTTTGCCTCCTAGGTCCTGCATCTTTTGCAGGCAGATCTGATGGCATGTGTGATACTACCTGCAAATTCACTTTCTCTCTGGAAGATTGTTGCAGTCAAAGAACTAGCCCTTCTCCACTGTTAGCCTGGTTTAGTGCATTTTGTCTCACAACAACGGCATTAGACTCCTGGGGGTCACAGGGATCAGAGCCCAGAACACCGAGACTCGGTGGAGAGCAGCCAGAACATGTGGCCTCACAAAGGGACAGGTGGCCTGGCAGGAGACTGGCTCTTCCCTGAGTGACCTAGAAGTGTGCATCCTCCTCATCTGGAGAGCCCAGCTTTACCCTCGGAGCTTCACTTTTCCAGAGTTACTGACCTGCAAGAAAGGTCTAGTGCAGATAACCCCTGCTTGACAAGATGTGAGAGGGGTATGACAAGCCGGGAAACGACCCACCACCTGATTCAGACCTAAGCAGCTGCTTAACCCGTTCAGGTTTGCATCTTCCGCAGGCCGCCAGTGGGAAGAACCAGGCCCGGGCGCAGAGAGGAGACGCGGCTGCCCTCGCTACCTGTTTAACCTCTTGATCTCTTTCTCTTTTCCCTTTGTTTTCTCATCCTCATTATCCATTGGATTCATATGTTTATGTCTTTTTATACCACCCCTCATCTCCTGGCCTCTCCTCGTGCTTCCTTCTCATTTGATATGTCGCAGCCATCCCCTGCCCCCGAGCCCCCCATCTTCTCCTTGCCTCTCGTAGGCCTGGTGGTCATATCGGCTTTGCTCTGGTGCTGGTGGGCCGAGACGTCGTCCTAACGCAGGTACTGGTATCGAGTCCTCTCCTCCTGAGGGGTAGAGGGGGGGTGCAGGTTGCCCTGGCCTCTCCTCTTTCCTTTTTCTCTCGCTTGCTTGCTTCTTGCTTTAGTCCTCTGACGACAGATTACTCAGGGCTGAGTTTTCGCCCTGGCTTCTCCTTGGGCTACTGCAAAGCCCGTAGCATCCCTGAGCACGTCTTCCTAACACACAGCGAGTGGGAATGCATATCGCTGACATGGCTTGAGTTTCTGTTTTCTGGCTGGGAAAACTCTGGATGATCCCAGCACTGTGGCCACTTTGAGAAATGCCTGACCACTTCTGATGAGCTGATGTCTGTCTGCAAGGCTGGCCTGGGTGCTCTTTGTCTTTGTTTAGCCCCAGAGCCAAGCTCTCGACTGCTGTCGCCACCCAGGACGGCAAAGCAAGGAATCGCTGCCTCCCCCATTGAGTGAGAGAGGAGTTCTGGAGAGCTGTGACCAACCCCAACCCTAATCCTAAACCCCCTCTCAGGGGCATTTGGAGGAGGGCAGCCTCAATTTGTCCTTCAAACATGGTGGAAGTAGCACAGAACCCCCCGCCATATTATGTGCTTTCTACTGAGAAGTTCTCTGCTTTGGGACTTCTGGTCTTCAGAAAAATCAGAACAAGAACGCCAGGAAATGTTTTATAGTTCTCTCTTTATCCATTTTGGGGGCCAGATTCTATTGTAATTGGCTTCCCGAGCCAGGCTTTTTGGAGAGAAAGCGGTACTGGTGAAAAGAATGAGGTGCGAGGATTCTCAGGGCACCAAGGCTGACATATTCTGGGCGCCTTCCACTTGGCTGCGGTCCATGTAATCTGGTCTGTCAACAGGATACCAAATTTAGGAGGCAGACTGTGGTCTTGGGGCCCAAGGTAGAGCCCTAGGGTTCCACCTGTCTTCAGAACCCATCAGTTGTTCTCTCCTGGTCCGTTCTGGCTCCTTTCTCCTGCTCCCCCCCCCCCCCAACCTCCACCACACCTCCCCTTCCCTTCTCACCCCTGCAAATGGAGTGGAGCTGGCTTAATGCACAGGTTAGGGTGGCAGCTGAAGCTTATGTTGGTAGCACTTTCCTCCTTCCTTTTCCCCTCAGATTTTTCCCTCTTTTTCCTTTCTCCTTCCTCGTCTTTAAGGCACTCCAGTTATTAACTCCTTTAGTGACAGGGTCTCTCCCTGTACCTGTTCTCCCTCTGTCCACATCCAGATTTCTCAGTCCCTAGGGGAGGAGACCCAAAGCACTCAGCCATAACCTTTCTCCACCTCAGCCAGGCCCAAGCAGAGTGAGAGGAAGGAAGTCCTGGGTCAGGGTGCTCTGGGGAGCCTGGCTGTGCCTCACCCTGCAGCTCCCCGTCCAGGAGCTGAGTGTAGTACTGTAGGAACGTGGCCGACAGGTGGTCAGAGAACCTGGCCAAGTCTGTCCCTGCCTCTTACCGCTTAGTCCCAGTAGGCAAAATGCATAATCAGAATGTTAATTTCTTCAAATAAAAGCAAAGGACAGTAAAATCTCTGCCTTCCTCATGTGAAAATCACCTGAGTTCATGTTTATGAAAGTGTTTCATAAATGATAAAACACCACAGAGATAATTTAAAAAGAAATACACTTAACATAATACATGCTCTGTGCCAGGCACTGTTCTAATTACCTTATGTATATTAACTCATTTAATCTTTGCAACAACCCAATGAGGCAGCTTTTACTATTTTATATGTAATACAACTAAGGCATAGAGAGGCCAAGTAATACAGCCACCGAGCTGTGAGGTGGATTCTAAAGACTGATGTTAGCAACAGATAAAATTCCAGTCCTGCTTCCCCCTTAACCGTCTCTCCTCATTTTGAGCAGTTTTCCTTGGTTGCTTCCATGTAATTAGGAAGACCCCACGCTTGTCTTCACACAGCTTCCAATCGCATTAGCCCTCTTGACAACTAGAATCAAACCTTGTTAACTTCCTGCATGTATTGTTTACAGGAGCTCCTTTGCATGTTGCATGTGCTAAGCATCCTCCCCCCATCCTCTACCTGCAGTTGTTTTTTTGGATCTGAGGCAGAACTTTTTATTCATCCCTATTAGGTATAGTCCATTGATGTAATCTGTGAAGTTTTTTGTTTGTTTGTTTGTTTGGTTTTGAGAGAGAGAGAGAGAGAGAGAGAGAACATGTGAGCACATGCACGAGCAGGAAAGAGGCAGAGGGAGAGGGAGAGGGAGAGAGAGAATCTTAAGCAGGCTCTATGCCCAGCTCAGAACTCGATCTCACGACGTTGAGATCATGACCTGAGCCCAAATCAAGAGTCGGATGTTTAACCAACTCAGCCACCCAGGTGCCCCTGTTTTTTCTTTTTTTAATCTTGACCCTGTGGTTTCAAATTACCCATTTCCCTGCCAGCTCTACACCCTCCTCAGGGGTGACCAGCCCACCTCCATATGTTCGCACACATTCAAGTGAGGGCCGAGCCTCCGGAGTGTTGTCTTTTCCAGGCTCTCTTTTATCTAGCTCCTTGGTCACTTAACAAATGGTCACACAGCAAACTGTGCAAGCATCCTACTTTTATTTCCTCCTGTTCTCCCCAAGATCATGGAAAATCTGTCAGATGTCTCAATAAAGTCCAAAACCATTTCTTTGATCTGTCAACTTAGTAACCCAGGCTGAAAGGAAAGCCTGAGGTGACTTACCAGCCCTCCACTCAGCCAGTCTGGAACTTGCCTCTGACTGGTGTAAAGGGTACCGGTTCACATTTATGGGTCCAGCTCCATAAATGTCCTCCTTCAAGAACATCAGACTGACATATGTATGTATTTAATGTTTTTATTTATTTTTGAGAGAAAGAGCATGCAAGTGGGGCAGGGGCAGAGAGAAAGAGGGACAGAGCATCTGAATCAGGCTCTGTGCTGACAGCAGAGAGCCCGATGTGGGGCTGTGAGATCATGACCTGAGCTGAAGTCAGACACTTAACTGACTGAGCCCCCCGGGCACCCCTCGACTGACGTTTTTAGCAGTATATATTAGTATATAAGCATCTGAGCATGTACATATTTTTCCTAGCTTCCTTTCCAGTTCTTTTTTTTTGTTTTAATTTTTTTTTTAATGTTTATTTGTTTTTGAGAGAGAGAGAGCAAGCAAGGGAGGGCAGAGAGAGAAGGAGACACAGAATCTGAAGCAGGCTCTAGGCTCTGACCTGTCAGCACAGAACCCAACGCGGGGCTTGAACCCATGAGCTGTGAGATCATGACCTGAGCTGAAGTTGGATGCTTAACCAACTGAGCCACCCAGGCGCCCCTCCAGTTATTTTCTTACATAAATTACTCTCTGTATCTGCTTCCAGCATTGTTTCGCTTTCCATTTCATTTGTTCTGTTCTTTTTGGTAACTATTTCTACAAATGTGAGAGATCTTGCTCTTTATAGTTGACTTAAAATCCTCTTCTTAGACCCATTATTCTCTAAGCAAATGCTTTCTTAGGATGAATGGGCTATACTCTGTTCTTACCTAAAATCATCCTTCTGTTATTACACCGTAGCTATGACTCAAAACCCAAATTCTGTCTTTCAAGTAATGCAGTAAGAAAAAGTAACAAAAATAGAAACTATTTCCCTAAGTATGTATTTTCTTGTCCAGGATTTCATGTTCCCTAAATGATGCTTCTTTGTTGTCCCACGAACCAGCAGGATTTGCTATGGTCAGTGGAGTCTGGAAGCCTCAGTGCACCGGCACATGCTCAGGAAGTCAGTCAACACACTGGTGACCGGGGATGTTTTCAGGACCCTGGCATTTGCCGCCCAGGGCCAGTGACTGGCTTCCTTGAGTTTTCTCAAACCAGCAGCATTCTCCACAAAAGGTCTGGGCTGCCTCTGAACCTCATATTTGCCTGCACTCCACGGTGCATCCTTTATTTCCCCTCAGTCTTACCATTTTGACCGAGTTCATTTCTCCTGTATGAAGCCAGTGAGGCACTTCCGCTTTCCCCAGAGGGCCCAGTTTACCCTCTTTTTCTTGCCACGGCGCTTGATCCTTTCTCATCGCAACCATCTGGATGCTCTTTGAAGTCTGGCTCCTGAGCTGGCTTCTACACACACGAACGGGTATTCTCTTCATTCCGTGGGGCCTGGATACACGGAGTCACCTCAGGTGATACACATAGCGTTGTTCCAGATACCTAGTGCTGCCGGGACTAGGACTGCATTGTCTTCAGCAGTCACCCAGGAAGTGAGAGAGACCCGGACCAGGAGGTTCCTGATGTCTCTCCAGCGCCAGTAGGCAGGGAAACCTCTGGCTTAGGGAAGGGTTCAGAAGGCTGGGCACTCACCATTTGTCTTTGGTCCCCACAGAACATGTTTGGGATGTGGAAGCCTATCGTGTTCTTGGCTATCGCGGCTGTGGCTCTGTATGTGTTACCCAACATGCGACCGCAGGAGTCAGAGTTCTGCCTCACGGAGTGATGGCAGACCTGGGCCAGCGTCGGGGGCAGATCCCCAGCGGCCGCTGCCCTCACACTGTGCCAGAGTCCCCACCCCACCCGTGTGTCCCGTGTGTCCCCATCTCCTCAGCCTCAGTCACCCAGGCTGGAAAGGTCACGGGGAGCTGCTGGCTGCCATCTCCTGCCTTGTATAAGAACCTGGGTTCCGTGTAATTAAATATCAACCTAATTACGTGAGACTCTGTGGCCTTTTATTTGCGAAACACCTCACAACACAACCAGAACAGAGCAGTTCCCCTTTAACGGGGTACCTCGCATACGGATCGGGCTCCTAAATACGATTTCTCACCCTACAGGTGACCTCAGAGACGAGGGTGGCTCCTCGCGTTGCCAGCCAAATCGCAGATGCATCGGTCTGCACATATAAACCCTATCTCCAGCAGCTCATCCGAACACAGGGAAATGGAATGAGCTGGACACTGTGGGGGGGGGGGGGGGGGGGCAAGTGACTTGCCCTTAGGTCCATGCCCACACCCATCTGCTGTGAGAAGAGTGTCCTGAGAAGATCTGCATCTGAGCCTTCGTGGCTCTGCCCTTGTGATGCCTCATGGGATTCGCTCTCAGAGAGGACTTACTGTCACGCAGAGTCTGACGGTGAACAGGTGGCACACTCAAGAGCCTTAACTTGAAGAGTGTTTAAATGAAGGGACTCTACACAGGCAGAGTTAGAGAACCAGCAAGGAATAGTGAAATCCCCAGATACCAGCAACAGTGTCTCCCATCACAGACCTGAAGGAGAGGGGAGGAGGGCAGGGCTAGAGGACTGGAAAGGGGCCCCGGACCCACAGAAGGATACGGCCCTTGTCAGAGCCTGACACCCTCTCCCCCCACCTGTCAAGTTTCCTAATGGCACTTCTCATTGGCTGATCCCAGCTGCGAGCCAGAGAGCAGCGATGCCCAGGTGACACAGGTCAGTCTCCTGGAATTCAGAGCAGGGCAAAGGATGGAGAGGGGATCAAAGTGGAGACAGAATGATAAGGATAATTTATGAGTGTCCTTGGTTACCGTCGTTGCTGTGGAGCCCTCTGTGATTGGTTGTTCCATATGAGTGTTTCCATAGGAGAGCCCTCGAGTGCATTCATAAGCCACAGTGGACAAAATGGCGCCATGACCGCTGGTTTCCCGGAACGCCTCTCTGCCTCTTTTCTACCTGATGCCAGAGGAGTTTGTTCCATTCACCCAAATGTCCGAAGTAATGTACCTATAGAGCATGTACTGTAGTGGGCACTAAATGTAGTGGGCATTAAATGAATTCACTTCTTCCCCGGCCTTTTCCTAGGGGGCCTGGGGCCAGTTCTAAAATCGCGATCAGTCACTGTAAACAGGGCTGCACCTAGGCAGATTGAGGGCATTGCCACGCATTCCTTTCTCTCCCTTTAAATGACTCCTCTTTGAAGGCAGTGCTGATTTGGGGTGGCCTAGCTCCTTGCAATTCCAAGTGTGGTCCACAGACCAGCAGCATCAGCATCATTAGCTTGTTAGGCAGTATCTCGGGCCTCACATCAAACCTACCAACACAGAATCTGCATTTTAACGAGGTCCCCAGTTGATCAGTATGCGCACTAGAATTGGAAAACTGCCCTCAGCGACATTAGGTTGTGTGTGCTCAGTTGTAACCTAAATTGAAGAAATTCCTTCACAACCCATCCGGTACCACTGGCCCCTCGCTGTTGAGTGTAGGTAGGGGGACCCCGTTTTTAATCCACTTTAGTCCGGCCACCAGTCGGCTGGAGAACATATGTGGTGGAAAGGACTGGAAGATGACTTACCAGTGAGGATCACCGATTTAACTTGGAATTAGAAGCCAAGATGGAGGTCACGGTCTGGGAGGCAGTGAGCCTCCAGTTAGGACTGCATCCCATCCTTCCCAGGCCCGAGCCTAGAGCCTGAGCAATGCGCAGGAAAGTGGTCCTGCTTTTCTTCCCCCAGCCCTTTTGCTCATTTTAGAAAGCCGTCCTCTTCATCATTTGGGTCTTTGTGCCTCCTGGTCTTGTTGATATGCTGTTGCTAGAATAAAGAGGACTCTCTGTGTTGAGTGTGAAACAGCCACTTGGGCTAGCTTTAAGTCCACAAGGGTGTCTCTTAGAAGCCACCACCAGGCACGCATCCAGGCTGAGGTACAGCTAGAACCAGACACCTGGGGGCCTCCGTCTGCCCACTGCTGTGCTCTGCACGACTCTTCCCTTTCTGCACAACAGCCCCTCTGCTCGCTCTCCCCGGGCCACCACCTGCCACTCCTGGGTAGTTCTAAAGATCAGAAGTAGTCTGGCTCCAATTCTGGCAGATGCAGTGTTAAGATGGAAGGGAAGGGAAGGGGAGGGGAAGGGAGGGGAGGGGAGGGGAAGGGAGGGGAGGGGAGGGGAGGGGAGGGGAGGGGAGGGAAGGGAAGGGAAGGGAAGGGAAGGGAAGGGAAGGGAAGGGAAGGGAAGGGAAGGGAAGGGGGGAACAGTGTAGTGATCCCGGCAATGGACTCTACAGGGGATAGGGACGGCTGTGAGGAAGCGCCTGCTCACTAGAACCTTCGTGGCCCAGGGGCGCCTGGGTGGCTCAGTCAGTTGAGCATCCGACTTCGGCTCAGGTCATGATCTCACGGTTTGTGGGTTGGAGCCCCGCGTCGGGTTCCGGGCTGACAGCTTGGAGCCTGGAGCCTGCTTCCGATTCTGTGTCTCCCTCTCTCTCTGCCCCTCTCCCACTCATGCTCTATCTCTCTCTACCTCTCAAAAATAAAGAAATGTAATAAAAAAAAAAAAAAAAAAAAAAAAAGAACCTTCGTGGTCCATAAGGCACCAGCACAGGAAACAAACTTACTTTTTTCTGGTCACCTATTAGCTGCAAAGCACCGAGCTAATCACCTCGCATGCTCTCTCTTCTCATCTTCACACATAAAAAATCTCCTAATCTGCTACAAGGGTACTATTAACTCCATTTTACAGATTCGAAACTGAAGCCCCAAATCATTATATTACCTGCCGGAGGTGGCAGAGCCAGAATTGAAGAGGGCTATGGATCTTTCTATCCTACCAGAGTGTCCCCGGCACATAAGTCAGGGCCACAGTCAGTATCACTGACTGATCAAAGTGCCAACTATGAACTTGGCCAACCTGGTATCCTCATAGGTGACTCTGGAAATGTCCCCGACTCCAGAAAAACAAGATTTTCAAACACAGCCCATTGGACCTGGTCACTTAGATTCTGCTCACCCCAAACCATGGCCAAAGTCAGTGGCTGACAAGCAGTGCCCCTTGATGGGAAAGGCAGGGCCAGGTGAATAGCCAGGCAACCTGGTCTCTTGAGACAGGTCAGTGGGTGGTGAGTCAGGGGGTTATAAAAGGCGTATGGCCCCAGCCAGCTCTGCCCCAAATACTCAGCTGATGAAACCCCCTGCAAACCCCTCTCTGCGCCCCTGCCTGACTCAGGGAGGAGGAGCACATCAGCCCTCCTCAGGGAGGGGGGGGGCCCACTTGGCAGGCTCCAGGACTAGCATTGTGCACGGTTTGTTCCAGCACTGATGGCTGTGCCTGGGCTCATGGGCTATATTCAGGGCTGAGTCACCAGCCTGCTCCTGGGTCAGGCTGACTATGACTGGCTGGCTGGGGCCTGAGTCAGGCCCCGATTTATCCTGGAGAGCAACAGGTTCGGGTTTCTGTGGGAGGGGGTGAGAAGGATGCCGGGAACCATCCTTGGCACTGGGCACCCTTGTCTGCCAACCATTCACTTACTCCTCTGGGGCTGCACACAAACCTCTCTTGTAGGGAGGGTAGGAGAAGAGGGAGAGAGGGGAGAAAGAGAGGGTAGGCTACACTTGGGAGTTCTTTCTTCACTCACCGGCTTCCCTCTGAAATCCCCCCTCCTTAACGGATGCCCTCAACTTACTGGGGGACCTCAGGTAATGCCCACAAAACAGGACTGTGAGCCATTAGAGTTTGTAAAGAGGCTGTCAGCTCCAAGCAAACCCACCCTACTCCTCTCTCTCCTCCCCAGGAGTGCTGTCTCAGATCTGTACCTCAGTTTCCTCATCTGGGCTTCAGTGACAACCTCGCTGAACCCTGAGCTGGCACCTCAGACTGGGTGTCAAATGTCTACGTTTTTACACACACACACACACACACACACACGCACACCCCTCCCTCCCTGTGAGACCGAGCTATGTGTCATGTGTCCCCAGCTGGGCATCTCTCCACAGGAGAGCTCAGCCTCTCAAGTCGATGGTCAGTACTGATGCCTGATGGTTGGTTTTGGACATGGGACAAAGGTGGCATGGGGGGGAATGAGAGTTCTGGAGATGGGGGAGTGCCAATAGGAGAGTGGGATTCCTGAGCACCTCGTCACAGGCAGCCGACAGAACATGAGCCGCAGGGCCCAAGCTATTTATACCTCGCCTGTCATTATCAGGGCCCCCAGAGCTCCCCCCTCCCAAGCCACGCACAGCAGGTCCCTCTTCTGTTTCTGGTCCCTTCTCTACTCCTCCCCCTCCCTACCTAATGAGAAGGGAAAGAAATCATTCATGGACTCCTTTTGCCATAAGCACTGCCCCCCCCCAAACCCCCCCTTTTTCTGAACTCCATAACAGGGACTGCCTTCACTCTGCCCTTGAAGAGACAGCCCTCAAAGATGCCCACTGTCTTCTTCCTTTCCCCACTGCCTGGGGGTAGAAGAAGAATAGGATAGAATGATTCACCTAGAAGGTCCCAGAACCTTCTCAAATGTCAATCATCAAACAGCTTGAGTCGGGAAATGTCTGGCCCAACCTTACTGTGTCAAGAGGGATGGGGCAGCTGAGGAAGTTTGGCCTAAAAGGGGTACCAGGAGATATGGAATACATGTACGCTACACAGAATTGCAGGCTATATATTCTCTATATAAGTACATTTGATAGCTCTTTCCCCTCACTCCAAGCAGCTCCTCTGAGTGCCTCAGTTTCCTTGCTGTCACCATGCCCTAGGCCTCCAGCTGCCCTTGGCTTACCCTGAGCCCAGTCCCGCCTAGGCTTTCTGGCTGGCTCCCTTGGGCTCTCCCTGCCCACCAGCCCCGTCACGTTTCCCCTTGGCTGTTCTGGGCAAGGCTCTCCCTGTTTCTGTCTGGCTAACCCGCCCTTTTGCTGGAAGGATCTGCCTTGCGGCCCAAATGGGCACATTGCCCAGGGGGCTCCCTGGCACCACGGGCAGTCTCTCCTTGCCCTCTCATCACCTTGGTTGAGTCAGACATGGAGGGGGGACACGGTGTGACTCATTGGGTACTATTTTCCTGAGCTCAGCTGCATTCTGAGGGGATGAGGCCAAGCAGGCTGGTGACAGGGACACTGAGTCAGGGGCAGCCTCAGTCTTTCCCCTGGGACCCTGGGTTTGGGCTTCAAATGAGGCTTTTCTACCTGTAAAGTGGAGCACCCCCAAGCCTTCTTCCTAATCGGCCTGGGCAGTGTCCCTGCTTCCTCTCAGCCCATCTGTACACAAGCACACACACTTCCTTTCCCCTGCAGGTGGACAATACCCTGGGCCAGGAGCCAGGACTCCCGGGCCCTGTCAACGGCCCTGCCACCAGTTCATCCAGAAAATTCTGTCAGCACTTCAGTGTGTTTTGCCCCAACCACTAGCCTCAGTTTCCCCATTATGTCTTTAGTCCCACAGCGTATGAAGGGGGTGTATTTCATCTCCGTCTGGCGACGCTCAGTTTGGGGGTCTAGGGTGCGCTCACCCCTCGCCTTTCAGCTCTGCGATCCACCTCCCCAGAGCGGCTGCGCAGGACCGAGCCCGCCTGGGCCGCAGACCCAGGCCGAGGCTGGGGGGCGTGTGTTGGGGGGGGGGGGAGCCCTCCCGCCACCCGGGCCCTGTGGGGGGAGGGGAGGAAGGAGGCGGGGCCGCCCGCTCCGCTCAGCCCCCACCCGCGGGCCGGGCGGCATTCCTGGGAGGCCGGCGCTCTGACGTGGACTCGGGGGCCGCAAGCGCGGCGTGGGGGGGGCGCGGCCCCAGGGGCTTCTTAAACCCCCCGCCCCGGCCCGGCCCGCACTTCCCGAGCACTGCTCCGCCCCCGGAGGGAGAGAGAGAGAGACAGAGAGAGAGAGCGCGGCCGAGGAGCCGAGGAGGCCAGCCGAGTCCCACCAGCCAGGGCGCGAGACAAGTTGAGAGCAGCGCAGCGCAGAGCCGCGAGTCCCGCGGTCGCGCCCCGACAGCACCCCGACAGCGCCCCGACAGCGCCCCGACAGCGCCCCAGCCCCAGCCCGAGCCCGGCAGGCAGAGCAGCCCCCGCCCCAGCCCGCGCCAGCATGATGAACAACAGCAGCTACTCAGAGGCCGCCGGCCTCGGCCTGGGCGACGAGGTGGACGACATGCCGTCCACGGAGAAGGACCTGGCGGAGGACGCGCCGTGGAAGAAGATCCAGCAGAACACGTTCACGCGCTGGTGCAACGAGCACCTGAAGTGTGTGGGCAAGCGCCTGACCGACCTGCAGCGAGACCTCAGCGACGGGCTGCGCCTCATCGCGCTGCTCGAGGTGCTCAGCCAGAAGCGCATGTATCGCAAGTTCCACCCGCGCCCCAACTTCCGCCAGATGAAGCTGGAGAACGTGTCCGTGGCCCTCGAGTTCCTGGAGCGCGAGCACATCAAGCTCGTGTCCATCGGTCGGTGCGGGCGAGCGGTGCGCGGACACAGCGGGGAGGGGGAGGTGCCCCAAGAAAGGGCTGGCCCCCCGGGGACGGCGGACACAGGTGCTGGGTGGGTGCCGGGAGCTGAGATAGGACAGAGAGTGGCCCCCTGGCCCAGGGAGAGGGCCCTGGTCCCTGCTTTCCTGCCATCGATGCAGGCCATATGGGCAGTGCCTTCACACCCCTCTGTCCCTTCAGCGGAATATTGGGGTTCCCCAGGGGAGTCCACACCTTACCGTTTCTAAGTCGTCCAGCTCAGCCTCCCGGCACACACTCCCATCAACCCGCCTCTACTCATTGTCCCCTTTCTTGCCATGGGGCCATCCCAGCCCATGCTTGAGAAGACAGGGTGCCCATTACTGATTCCTGGGGGGCATTGACTCCCTAAACAAAGCAAAGAGCTTCTTTGCCTCCCAGCACGTCCATGGGGGAGAAGCAGGCTGAAGGCAGGTCAGGGAAGCTGGTGGCTAGGCAGGCATGGGGGGGGGGGGGGCGCAGGCGGGCTCCACAGGCCTGTGCTTAGCAGCTGGGTTCAGGCCCCTGGGCCAGGGCAGGCAGGGCCCAGCCTCAGAAACCTAAAAAGGCACTAAGAGAGGGCAGAAAGCCTTAACCCCTGCCTATCCACCTCCTGCTTTAGCCTGCGCAGGAGGGTGCTCCCCTAAGTCCATGCCAGGCCCCAGCCCACTCCCTAGGACTGGATTGGCTGCAGCTAACTGTCTGGGTTGAGAGGAGGGAGGGGAAGGCCTGTAGAAGGGAGGAAGTCATTGAGTGTAACCAGATTTGGAAGGTGTATCAGTGCTGGTGGGGGTGGGGAAGCGCTCCAGGCTTGGGAGCTTGGGGAGCTGAGGGTGGGCTCTGAGTGGTCGGAGGCTGCTCCTCCCCTCACAGCCCTGCAATCCTCCCTGCCGGCTGGGGGCCTAGGGAAGACCCCCTACCCCAGTGGTGAGCTCTTAAGAGTCTTGCTGTGATTTACAGGAAAGGGCCCCTTGGGGTGCACCCCAAAACCCCAGGAGAAGAGTTTCACATGGGGTCCGATGCCTTCCCCCACCAGGCTACCCCAAAGATAATTGAATATCTGTCCACCCCCACTCTCCCTCAGGGCATCTCTAGGCCTCCTGAATTAGCAGCTGAAGTCAGTCCGGGGCCCTTTGCCCTGTCCAGTCCCCTCTCTAGGCCTTACCCCTCCTGCCCCAATACTGCCCCCCCACCCCACCCGCTCTGGCCTGGAAATAGCCCTGCCTCCGTGACACAGCAGATGTCTCTGAGCTTTCCAGAAGGACAAGCCTGAGGACAGGGGTGGGGGAGGGGACCCTGGTGTGTGTAGTGGGGGGAGGGCTACAGAGTGTGTGTGTTGGTGGGGGGTTGGTCGGAGGATTTGTGTGGGGGAATCAGAGACAAGTCAGTCCTGGGGCTGTCATCCCCCTGCATGCTGAGGTTTGACCGACCGACTGACGGTCCCAGGTGGGGTCTCAAGAGGAGGGCCTCCGGCCTCACCAGGACTTTATAGGAAACTGCTCAGCCTTCCTCTCCCCTCCCCGCTGCGGGGGCCGCCGGCCCCTCTCCAGGCCTCATCCTTCCTGAGCGCACCTCTCCCCTCCCCCCATGGCGGTGCCTGGCTCCGGCCCCTTGGCTCAACAGCGGAGGGGCCGGCTCAGAGTAGAGGGGGAAGAAGGAAAAGATGGTTTGGGGGCGGGAGGGACGCTCCTGGGTTCCCGCTGAGAGGAAGGGGAACTGTTCCCCATTTGGGCCAAGTGGCTCACTCGTGCTGATGAGATAAGCTGTCAGCAATTTGGGGCCGGGCCTGAGGCTGAGGGTGGAGGGAGGGGGCACAGGGGGCGGGGCTGCTCGACCCTGAGGAGATGTCAAGGGATTCCCCACCAGGGGCGGCTTTCTGCTTCCTCTGCTTCCCTCTGGCCCGATCAGTGGTGGGAAGGGGCTGGGGGGGGGGGGGGGCTCCTCTGGGCCTTATCTCAGGACTTCGATGGAGCATCTGGGCACCTGGGAGGGGGTCGGAAAGACTCCCCACTTCCCTTTCCAGGAGTGGGGTGGGGGCTGGGGGCTGGGAAGTCCAGCTAAAGAACGGGGTGCTCAGCCCGGGTTGAAGGAGCTGTGTGCCCTTACCCCAGCACCCCAACCCGGCCCCCACCAGCCCCTCAGCCCCTCCAAACAAAGAGGCCTAATGAGGCAGCTCTGTGCCGCAGCTGTTCCCCAGTTGCTACTCCTTCTAGAGCCAACAGCTGAGGGAGGGGCCAGAGGGGGGCAGCAGCTGTGCCGGCACCTCCCTCGCCAGGGCCCTCTCTCCTTCCCCACCCCTGAGGCCTGGGGTGGCCTCAGGGTCTGGCTGTAGGGCTCTTCCCACCCCTTTGGGGGTGTCCCCAGGCTGGAGAAGAAGTGGTGGCTCAGGGTGGGGGGGAGGAAGACTGAGCTCCCCTTTTCTGCCTGGCCTGGGGCAGGAATGGGTCTGGAGAGGAAGGTCATTGCTCCGGAGCAGGACTCTAGGTCCCTCTCCTGCCCCAAGCCGCAGTGGACCACTTGCTGTCTGGCCCAGGGCCAGTCACTGGGGAGAGACTTCTCCTTGCGGCAAATATGAATGACACCCCCTCCAACCCCAGCAGCCTCACGGCCTCCCTCCCACGAATCTGTCCGCCCCCCCCCCGGTTTGCAAGAAGCTCTTCTGGGTGTGTGAGCACTGGCTTTGGAGGCTGTCGGGGTGGTGAGAGGCCTTGGGGCACTGGGTGTCAAGACTGTGTGAGAGTATGGCGGCCTGTGTGTTTGAGAGAGCGCCCTGAAGCACCGGGAGGCCGGGAGTGAGTTGTGTCATGGAATCTGAAAGCTGCCAAACCTTTGTGCTGCAGCAGAGCCAGGGGGAGAGGGGGCGGGCTGGGGAGCTGCCGGGGAAGGAAGGATGAATCAGTGAAAGGGTGGGGGAGCCAAGGGGGCCAGAGCTGGAGGCCAGAGGGATAGAGAGGCTGCGATTCCCCCTCCTGGGGGCTGGTGGGGATGGGGTGGGGGGTGCTGGGGTTCCCCAGGCCTTTGGTCTCCGGACTGTTTTCTCCCAAGATCTAGGGGAGGAGGAAAAGTTGTATAAGGGGTGTGGGGGGGGGGAGGGGGGTGCACCTCCAGCCCCACCCTCTCCCATCTCTCAGGCAACGCCAGTAAACAAGGCTGAATCTTCTGTCCCCCCTCCCAACCTCCTAAAAGTAGTGTTCAGGGAAGCTGATGGATTTCAGGCCTGCATTGCCCTTTACAAATAAGCTGGCTTCCAAAGACTCATACTGTAGGCCATCCCGGCTCCTGGATATTTCACTCTGGCTGTTGAAGGAGAACGAGGTCTCCCGAATCTTGAGGAAGCGATTCTGGTCCCTAGTATTCCTCCAAGGTGGGGATGGGTGAAGAGTCTCAGCTCCTGAGACTTGAGTCCACACGGGTGACATTCCTCCTGGCTCATGTGAAACCCCACTGGCCCCAGCATTTGAAAACATGATTTTCAAGCCTTACCCAAGCATGCACTGTACCCCCCTCTCCCTCCCCCTCCCCGAACTTTGTTCCAAAAGCCTTTTATGGTGTTCAAGAGGAGAATTCGGCTGGAACCAGGTTAGTTCTAATTCCTCTCTAATTTCCGTTTTTTTAATATTCATTCAACTAGTATTTACTGAGATCCTACTAAGTCCTAGGCTCTGAGTGTAGAGAAATAGTGTCTACTGTGAAAGAAACCAGAGAGTACTTAACTATATGATTCCATTTGTATAAATCTCTAGAAAATGCAAACTAATCCATAGTAACCAAGGGCAAACCAGTTGTTGCCTGGAAAGGGGGACAAGGAAGGGCAGGCGGAGGGACCACAAAGGGGCACGTGCAAGGAAATCTGGGGAGAGGTGGATAGGTTTATGACTTGTGGTGATGGCGTTATAGGCACATACGTGTTGTCAAAGCTTGTCCAGTTTAATACGTGCAGCTTGTGTGTCAGGCACACCTCCATAAAACTTAAAAAATGAAAACGGCGCAGCCCCCCCCCCCCCCCCCCCCCCCCCCCGCAGAGGCTTACAGTCCCGGATGATCGCCAGGGGGCCTGTAGCCGGATGGAGGCCCACGGTTCCACAGGTGAAAGTACCTGCCGTGGGGCACGCTGTAGGCAGATCCAAAACGTTAGGCCTCTGGGCGCGGCCTTGGCCTTGCTGGAGGGTGAGAATCCGGTAGGCAGAGAAGGGGGCAGGTTCCGAAAGCGGGAGGCCTGACCCCCTCTGCTCTAGCAGCTGCCTCGTGAGCTGAGCCGAGCTGTGGCGGGCAGCCCCCTCGCTGAGCCCAGCGTGTCCCCTCCACTCTGCAGACAGCAAGGCCATTGTGGATGGGAACCTGAAGCTGATCCTGGGTCTGATCTGGACGCTGATCCTACACTACTCCATCTCCATGCCCATGTGGGAGGATGAGGAGGACGAGGACGCCCGCAAGCAGACGCCCAAGCAGCGTCTGCTCGGCTGGATCCAGAACAAGGTGCCCCAGCTGCCCATCACTAACTTCAACCGTGACTGGCAGGATGGCAAAGCTCTGGGCGCCCTGGTGGACAACTGTGCCCCTGGTAAGTGGACCAGTGGGCCCATCATGGAGCCCTTCGCTGGTGGTGCTGAGGGCTGTGGCTGTCAGAATGCATATCTCCGGGCTGGGGGATCAGGACGGCCTGTGGGGCTTGCCCTCTGCTCCAGCTGAGAGTCATTGCTGGTGACAGGCCCTTCCTGCGGGTGCGACAGATACTGCAGCTTGCAGCAAAAGGTTCAGAATTCCTCATTTTACAGACAAGGGCAATGAGGTCCAGAGAGGGCCAGTGATTTGTCCAAGATCACACAGTTCATCTGTGGCAGAACTGAACTTGAGCCCAAGGTCTCAACTTCCTGCTCCATGAGTGTCCTACTTTGCCATACGGGTACCATTTCTGCTGAGCTGAGAGAAAGGAAACATGGTAGGACTTGTAGCAAGAAGCCCAGAAGTCAGACCCTGAGAAGGTTCTTCTTTGTGAGGCTCTGGGAGAGGTTTGAGGAGGGACTGAGGCTGGTGTGCTGCTGCCCGGGGACAGGTGGCCCAACACTGTCCTCTCAAACGTAGGCCCTGGCCCGGTCAGGTCGGGGGGGGGCAGTCAGGGCCCATGAGAAGACTGAGGCCATGACTGGCTAGAGCCCTGCCCTATATGCATCTCCCTTTCTGACCATCACCTCCCAAGAAGATAGATCGCCTTCTCATCCGAGTCGGTCAGCTCTGCCTCTGGGGAGCCATGGCCCCTTGGGAGAATCCTCCCCAGTCTGGGGTCAGCTGGGGAGCAGGGGGTGGGAGGCGGGGGCACCAGCCGCCTGGGAAGCATTCCCAGCTGCTGAGCCATTGCCCACAGCTGGTGAGGCCGCCAGAAGTGAGCTCAGCTGTTCCGGCCGGTCATGGATTCCAGCCTTTGAGCCGGCCCCCTCCCAGCCAGTGAGCATCACCCCTCCTCCAGCTCTGGCCTGGACCAGGCACCCCCTGACCTTTGCACCCCTTGACAGGAGTGATCTGGAGCTGCCTCAGCATTCTTCCCATTAGGAGGGCTGTGTTTTGGGTGGCCACAGAGGAGAACCTATCCTCTCATGACATGCCCTTATGTGCCTCAGTTTCCCCAAGTGGGTAATGAGGAAGGAGAGGGTGTCTTAGGCTCTAAGGCTGACGTGGGAAGTGTTTGGAGCTCTAGGACTTGAGGGAGGCTGTGAGGAGACCTTGTAGAGGATGGCGTCAGAGGCATGTGCAGGGTGGAACCTGCTGCCCCGAGGCAGCAGGAGTGAGGCGGGAAGGACTGGGAGGGGGGCGGTCCTGACAGGGTCTGCACTGGGGCCGGCAGAAGGCTGACTGGCAGGGCTGGTGCCAGGCTGCGTCAGCCAGGGCAGAAAGGCCTCATTGTTGGTGCTAGGGAGGGCTGCCGCGCCTCCCAATGGCGACGGGCATCCCAGCGATGGTCCGTAACGTAGGGGGGCAGCAAGAACCTGGCTGGTCAGGGGCCCAGAGGTGCGCGGCAGCGGGCGTGACCCCGCAGCCTGTGAGGGTGTCGGGTGAGCAGATGCTCTGCGTTCTGACTGGCTGCCTTCCCCTACTCATCGTCGCCCTCTACCATCTCTCTAGGCCTGTGCCCTGACTGGGAAGCCTGGGACCCCAACCAGCCTGTGGAGAACGCCCGGGAGGCCATGCAGCAGGCGGACGACTGGCTCGGGGTGCCCCAGGTACACGAACAAAGAGGGTGGGGGAGAGTAGGGGGCCAGGAGGGCCAGGACGGAGGTTGGGTCTATGAGGATGCCCGGTCAAGAGGGGGGAGAGCACCGAAGTCACTGGGTAGAGAGCACCCTGTAACTCCCTTCTTCCCTGTGGCAGGTGATTGCCCCCGAGGAGATTGTGGACCCCAACGTGGATGAGCATTCTGTCATGACCTACCTGTCCCAGTTCCCCAAGGCCAAACTCAAACCTGGTGCCCCTGTTCGCTCTAAACAGCTGAACCCCAAGAAGGCCATCGCCTACGGGCCTGGTACGTGTCGAGTCCCTGCCGGTCTTCCCTGGGCAGTTGGGTCCATCCTAGGATGGGTCTTCCTAAGTAACCTGGCTCTGCTGTCTGTCCCTCAGGCATCGAGCCCCACGGCAACACTGTGCTACAGCCTGCCCACTTCACCGTGCAGACGGTGGATGCCGGCGTGGGCGAGGTGCTGGTCTACATTGAGGACCCTGAGGGCCACACCGAGGAGGTATGGAGAGCTGCTGAGGACGAGAGGGAATGGCATGGGCTTCGAACCAGAGACCACGGGCTGCTAGCACGACTGGCCTGGAGATGGCTGCCAGAATTAACTACTAGGCCGGGTTCTGGGGGAAGCATCACCGTGGGTGCTGCCAGGCACTGTGGGGTCAGGAGGGGCTGCAGCCTCTGTGACTTCCGGTCTTTTCCCTTCCCAATAGGCCAAAGTGGTTCCCAACAATGACAAGAACCGCACCTATGCTGTCTCCTATGTGCCCAAGGTTGCGGGGTTGCACAAGGTATCTCCCTGCCGACCCTCCCCATCCCGCTCACGTCCTTGGCTCTGTCGTCGTGGAGCCCTCTCTCCGCTCGCAGCCCACCCCAGCATGCCCAGCAGCCCACCTCTCCCCAGCCTCGGTTCCGCCCTGCCCATCCACCCCCTCTCAAAAGAACTGCTTTCCCCGAGAGGCTAACATTTGGCCCCTGATCTGCAGGTGACTGTGCTCTTTGCTGGCCAGAATATCGAACGCAGTCCCTTTGAGGTGAACGTGGGCATGGCTCTGGGAGATGCCAACAAGGTGTCAGCCCGTGGCCCTGGCCTGGAGCCTGTGGGCAATGTGGCCAACAAACCCACGTACTTTGACATCTATACTGCGGGTAAGGATGGGCCCTAGGGGGATGTCAGGCGGGCAGCGCATGACTACGTGGGGTGATGTGGATGGGGGACAGGGGCAGGGTCTCAGCCAGAGGGTGGGTGGTCCCAGAGTGAGGGAGCCCCGAGCAGCTGTCCAGAGAGGGGGTTGCTGACGGCTTTTTGTGCACGGCAGGGGCCGGCACTGGTGATGTTGCCGTGGTGATCGTGGACCCGCAGGGCCGGCGGGACACAGTGGAGGTGGCCCTGGAGGACAAGGGCGACAGCACGTTCCGATGCACGTACAGGCCTGTGATGGAGGGGCCCCACACGGTGCATGTGGCCTTCGCTGGTGCCCCCATCACCCGCAGTCCTTTCCCCGTCCATGTAGCTGAAGGTAAAAGGCCCTTCACCCAGCCCCACAGTCACCCTCCCTGAGGCCAGGACACAGAGAGAATTGCCACCAAATTCCGGGGCTGAGGGTTTATGGGAAACGAACCACTAAATCCAGGGGTGGGAGGGGAGCCGGCATTAAAATAGGTAGAATATCCATGGGGTGGGGGCAGGGGGTAGCTCTGGAGAGATCTCATCCTGGTCATCTCTCCACCTACTATCCCAGGGAGGGTCCGGAGACCACAGCAAAGTATACAGACAGGTGCCACCTTGCAAGGGTCGTGGGGGCATACGTGATGGGCACCCATACCCCAGGCCCTCGGGTGGTGACTCCCGCCACTTGGTTCTCTCCCTGCCGCTCAGAGCCCCTGCCGTCACACGTCCCCTCCGTGCCCATCATCCACCAGGCCAAGAAAGTGGTGCCACGTTAGTACTGTCCAGGGGAGGTGGGGCCAGCATGGCCACAGCTGACTGGCCTCACCTGTGCTGTGTGGAATGGCCCAGGCAGTGTGGAATTGCCCCCCTTCCGTGGCATTCTGTGACGGGCCCCAGGTTCTGTGCCATTGCCTGTGTCCTGTGGTAGGCCTGGATTACACGTCCTGCCTGTTTTGTGGCATCCCGTTGGGTCCTATGCCATCTTATGTGTTCCGTGGCAGTCTGAGATCACTCTTCTTTGGCCTGTGTTCAGTAGCAAGGTCTGGGTTCATCGCCACTGGTAGTGTTCTGTGGCAGGCTGATTTCCATGCATTGCCTGTGACCTGCAGAAGGCTTCATGTTATGTTGAATATCTCGTTCTGTGGCCTCGCTTAGTGTTTTATGGCATGACATGACCTAGTCCTAAAGCTGCTATGGTGGCTCTGCCTGAGAAGGCTCAGATGGCTCTGGGTGGGTGGCTTTGGGTGGTTTGGGGCCTTCCCCTATCTCTCTTTGCCCCCCTCTCTGCCCAGGCTCTGCCATGTCTGTGTCCCAAGTGACACTGACTCTGAGAAGCCCAGCAGGGAGGGTTTCTTGTAGCCGGCTCCTCGTCCAGCATGGCTCCCAAGGGCCCCAGTTGTGTCGGGGGCCCTGGGGAGCACGGGGGAGGACTGCATGAGGCCATAGCCTGTGCCTGTGTCAGGAAGACTATGTCCAGTGAGGTGGGAAATGAGTGGTGAGGGGCTGAGGCTCTGTCTCCAGCCCCTCAGCACCCCTAATCTTCTCCTTCCAACCCCCAGCCTGTAACCCTAACGCCTGCCGTGCCTCTGGGCGGGGCCTGCAGCCCAAGGGTGTGCGTGTGAAAGAGGTGGCTGATTTCAAGGTGTTCACTAAGGGTGCCGGCAGCGGGGAGCTCAAGGTCACAGTCAAAGGGCCAAGTGAGTGCCGGGGCCCAGGACTGGGGGGTGGGAGAGCAGGGAGGAAATATGGCCCGTGGTTCTGGCTTCCTGAGGGCAGTGACTACGAGCACCATGCCCCGCCCCAGAGAGACTCCAAGAAGAGACTCTGCCCAGAGGTACCATGGGACCCTTAGGCATGTTGTCTCCTCTCTTGCCTCAGTTTCTCACCTGCAAACTGGAAATGATCCTTTTCACCCTACACGCTACTCTGGGTGTCATGCACAGGGATGGCATGTGGTCCCTGCCCGAGTTTCAGCTCTGCCCACTAGTCGCACTGCCCTCAGGCTGGGCCCGGGTGCCGGGGTCCCTGAGGGGATTGAGGACCTGTGGCTCTCAGACTGGTGATCACCTCCCTGTGTGCTCCCCGTCTCCTCAGAGGGCACAGAAGAGCCAGTGAAAGTGCGAGAGGCTGGAGATGGCGTGTTCGAGTGTGAGTACCACCCTGTGGTGCCTGGGAAGTATGTGGTGACCATCACGTGGGGCGGCTACGCCATCCCCCGCAGGTAAGCACCACGCACCCGCCAGGCCTGCCTGTCTGGGGCCTCCCAGGCTGGGGAGGGGAGGACGGGCTGCCTGAGGGAAGAGAGGACTGGTACCTCTGGCAGAGGTGCTTCCCGGCATTGACCCCAGATCCCTCTTCGCCCAGTCCTTTTGAGGTACAGGTGAGCCCAGAGGCAGGAGCGCAGAAGGTACGGGCCTGGGGTCCCGGCCTGAAAACTGGCCAGGTGGGGAAGTCGGCCGACTTTGTGGTGGAGGCCATTGGCACGGAGGTGGGGACACTGGGTAAGTGGCTGGGTGGCAGCAAGCGGGAACGCTGGGGAGTGGTGTGATGGAGGGACACGGGGGGTGACTGGGGACGGGAGGCGGGAACGCTGGGTAGTATCAGGATGAGACAGAGTGGGATGGAGGGGTGACTGAGGGAGCGATAGGAGACCTGCCCGAGTGTCCAAGCTGTCTCTTGGACCCCCTGATCTTCCCTCCATCGCACCCAGGATTCTCCATCGAGGGGCCCTCACAGGCCAAGATCGAGTGTGATGACAAGGGGGATGGCTCCTGCGATGTGCGGTACTGGCCCACGGAGCCTGGGGAGTACGCCGTGCACGTCATCTGCGATGACGAGGACATCCGAGACTCACCCTTCATTGCCCACATCCAGCCAGCCGCACCTGACTGCTTCCCGGATAAGGTGGGGTCCTTGGGCCTGCATACTAGCCCGGGATGGGGTGAGCAGGCCCTCCTCCAGTCCCCAACCTAGCCCTCCGCTCCTCCCCCTGCACAGGTGAAGGCCTTTGGGCCTGGCCTGGAGCCCACTGGCTGCATCGTGGACAAGCCTGCAGAGTTCACCATCGATGCCCGTGCTGCTGGCAAGGGAGACCTGAACCTGTATGCCCAGGTAAGTCACTGCCCGGTCCTGCTACCCTCATTGCCCTGGGCAGGAACCCTGGGAGGGCGGAGGCAGGTGAGAGGCAGAGGAAATTGTAGCGTCACTGGCCCGGCTTGACTCTCACGGATCCAAAAGAACTATGGGAAACTTAAAAATGTTGTGTTTTCTGATGATAACCTTATGAACATATTTTACCAAAAGTGTATTTTTTTTGTACTAATAATTTTGCAATTGAAAGACGATTTGAATATGACATTGACTTCCCAAGTCCGTTTCTCATGCTGCTGTCCGCTAATCCCTAGAAGTTAATGAATGTACTCTTGGGTTCAAGAGGATGATTTTCCTTTAACATGTTCACTATTCAATTTTAGAAACATTGATTTAACCCAGCCTTTTCCCAGCTAACACATTGCAGATGCCTGGGCTGGGAGGCTGGGCCACACAAATGGCTCCCAGGGCGTGCTCCCCGCCACCATAGCACGTGGCGCTGGGCTCTTCTGGCCTGAGGTCTGAGGCAGTAGGTGAGGAGGGCTGCCTGAGGCCAGCAGAGGGCGTCAGTGCTCTGAGGAGGCCGGAGTGTTCTTAAGACTCTCGTTTGGTTACCCCCCCCCAGGATGCTGATGGCTGCCCTGTCAACATCATGGTCATCCCCAATGGCGACGGCACCTTCCGCTGCTCCTACGTGCCCACCAAGCCCATTAAACACACCATCATCATCTCCTGGGGAGGCGTCAATGTGCCCAAGAGCCCCTTCCGGGTGTGTCCTCCTGTCCTGCCCCCCTGCTGCCTGGGGTCCCAGAGGGAGGGTGGAGCCCCATACAGGAGATGTTGGTCGTCCCTGGGCCCTTGTCTCCACTCCCCACCTCAAAACCCACAAAGAGGCTGAGGCTGGTCCCGCTGAGGCCGGGGCGGGTTGTGATGGGGTATGGGGCCTGTGGGAGGGGCCCTGGGCTGAGCATCAACCTCCTCCCGACAGGTGAACGTGGGAGAAGGCAGTCACCCCGAGCGGGTGAAGGTGTATGGCCCAGGCGTGGAGAAGACGGGCCTCAAGGCCAACGAGCCTACCTATTTCACCGTGGACTGCAGCGAGGCTGGGCAAGGTGTGCCTGGCTGTGGTCAGGGGAGTGGGCGGGGCCTGGGTAGGTGGGGCTTGCACTCTGGCCAGATCCTGCTTCTAGCTAAGTGGGGGCGGCCGTTGAGAACCCACTCATGGCCCTGTGCCTGCCTCCCCTCAGGTGACGTGAGTATCGGCATCAAGTGTGCTCCCGGAGTGGTGGGCCCTGCAGAAGCTGACATCGACTTTGACATCATCAAGAACGACAATGACACCTTCACAGTCAAGTACACCCCCCCAGGGGCCGGCCGCTACACCATTATGGTGCTGTTTGCCAACCAGGTACCCTACCCTTGGCTTCTGGCCGTCACTGGTGGCCTGCAGCCTCCAAGCCTAAGCCGCAGCTTCATATCCTGTCCTTTGGGGACAGTTGCGCAGCCATCGACAGAGCACTTTCTGTGTGCGGGCGGTGGGCCTCAGAAGGAACAAAGGGGCTGTTTCAGAAGCCACCTTTGCCTACCCTGACCAGATCTTTTTTCTCCGCCCAGGAGATCCCTGCCAGCCCCTTCCACATTAAGGTGGACCCATCCCACGATGCCAGCAAAGTCAAGGCTGAGGGCCCTGGGCTGAACCGCACGGGTAGGCGTTTGGGCGGGGGCTGGGCTGGGCCGGGATCGAGGCTAGGTGTCCACCAGGCCCTCACCGCTGTCTTGGGGTGGGCTCCCCAGGTGTGGAAGTCGGGAAGCCCACTCACTTCACGGTGCTGACCAAGGGAGCCGGCAAGGCCAAGCTGGACGTGCACTTTGCCGGGGCTGCCAAGGGTGAGGCCGTGCGGGACTTTGAAATCATCGACAACCATGACTACTCCTACACTGTCAAGTACACAGCCGTCCAGCAGGTGTGTCCCGCTTCCTCCCCACCCCACCCATCCTGGTTGATGAGGGTCCCGCATCTCCTTCCGCCGGTCTCCTAGGACCACTTCTGGGTCGTCTTGGCCCTTTCCTGGCACCTATCCTCTCTGGCTGTGCCACTCTGAGCCTGAGGTCCACATCGGCCAAGGGCATGTTGCCAGGCCGTGTCTAAGCCACCCAGTTCTAACCTCTTCTTGTACCTGATAGGGCAACATGGCAGTGACGGTGACCTACGGTGGGGACCCTGTCCCCAAGAGCCCCTTTGTGGTGAATGTGGCACCCCCACTGGACCTCAGCAAAGTCAAAGTTCAAGGCCTGAACAGCAGTAAGTGGGGCAGGAGCCGCCCTGGAAGGGAGAAGTGCTGTGGGGTGGGCCGGAGTCTCTGCTCACTGTGCCCCTTGACCTCTCCGCAGAGGTGGCTGTGGGGCAAGAACAGGCCTTCTCTGTGAACACACGTGGGGCTGGCGGTCAAGGGCAGCTGGATGTGCGGATGACTTCACCCTCCCGTCGCCCCATCCCTTGCAAGCTGGAGCCTGGGGGCGGAGCTGAAACCCAGGCCGTGCGCTACATGCCCCCTGAGGAGGGACCCTACAAGGTGGACATCACCTACGACGGTCACCCAGTGCCCGGTAGCCCCTTTGCTGTGGAGGGTGTCCTGCCCCCTGATCCCTCCAAGGTAAGTAAGGAGATAGGAGTTGAAGGGAGCTGGGATTTGAGGGTTTATAGGGAAAATGAATAAGTCACAGAGGCAAGAGGGCCCGTGTACCTGGAATGACTACAGCCCTGGGTCCAAGGCCACGGTGATCCCTCCATCTCAGGACCTGCCTTTGAAACAGCCTAGTTATGAAGAGTGTGGCCTTTGATCACACCGGGCTTGGGCTCCAGCTTCACTAACCGAGACAAACTATTTAATCTGTCAGCCTCCATTCCCTCATCTAGAATTGTTGTAAGGACTCAGCCTGTCATAGCTGCTACAGTTAAAGGTGCTTAGCTGGGTGGGGAGCCACGAAGACCAGGCACGGGAGAGGCCGGATGTAAGGAGACTATATACCTGCTCCTCTCCCTAGGTTTGTGCGTATGGGCCCGGTCTCAAGGGCGGCCTGGTAGGCACCCCGGCACCGTTCTCCATTGACACCAAGGGGGCTGGCACGGGCGGCCTGGGGCTGACTGTGGAGGGCCCCTGTGAGGCCAAGATTGAGTGCCAGGACAACGGTGATGGCTCATGTGCTGTCAGCTACCTGCCCACGGAGCCCGGCGAGTACACCATCAACATCCTGTTTGCCGAAGCCCACATCCCTGGCTCACCCTTCAAGGCCACCATCCGGCCCGTGTTCGACCCGAGCAAGGTGCGGGCCAGTGGGCCGGGCCTGGAGCGTGGCAAGGCTGGCGAGGCGGCCACCTTCACGGTGGACTGCTCGGAGGCTGGCGAGGCTGAGCTGACCATCGAGATCCTGTCGGACGCCGGTGTCAAGGCCGAGGTGCTGATCCACAACAATGCCGACGGCACCTACCACATCACCTACAGCCCCGCCTTTCCTGGCACCTACACAATTACCATCAAGTATGGCGGGCACCCTGTCCCCAAATTCCCTACCCGCGTCCACGTGCAGCCTGCTGTCGACACCAGTGGAGTCAAGGTCTCAGGGCCCGGGGTGGAGCCTCACGGTGAGTGAGAGAGGCGGAGCTGGTCAGGGAGCCCTGGACATCAGCAGGAGGGAGGGAGCAGGGCTGAGGGCTCAGGGAGGGCCAAGGCAGAGGTAAAAGGAGGGTCCTTAGGACTCAGGTACCCCAGAGAAGGAGCCAAGGGCCAGAGGCTGGGCATGGAGCTTTGCCTCTGCTCACGTGGCAAAACTGTGTCTGCCTATGTGCGTCTTTCCGGGGAGATCCCAGCTTTCAGATCAGGTGCCTGATCTGAGAAAGCTAAGGACCCCAGTGTAGAGGATAGAGTGGGAAAGCTTTGGGTAGTAGGTCAGGAGATAGTTCAGCCCAGTTCAGTGAGTGTGAGTGGCCACCTGTTGGAGGCCAGCCCCTGGTGAGGCATGAGAGTGGAAGGTCAAGGGAGACAGAAGACCCAGGCCCACCCTTGAAGGGCCCACAGCCTGGTGGGGTGCCTGACATGAACAGAATACCACACGGTGGTGATGGGAGCGAAGCAGGGGCCTGGAGCACACGGCGGGGGGGGGCAGAGGGTGGCTGGGCTCAGGCTGGGAAGTAGCGGATAAGAGCAAGAGCCTGAAAGCTGGGGAGGGTGGAGGCATGAGCGACTATGTGAGGCTGCCCTTGACTCACACGGAGTACTCCTTTCCTGGGACCCAGGTGTCCTGCGTGAGGTGACCACTGAGTTCACTGTGGACGCAAGATCCCTAACAGCCACAGGTGGGAACCACGTGACAGCTCGTGTGCTCAACCCCTCGGGTGCTAAGACGGACACCTATGTGACAGACAACGGGGACGGCACCTACCGAGTGCAGTACACAGCCTATGAAGAGGGTGAGGACCTGGGCCGAGCGGGGACGGTGGGGAACCGATGACTCTCAGTGTGGATGGGGTGCTAGGGGCTGCGCACGCCCTGATCGCCCTGTGTGGCTGGCTTCCAGGCGTGCATCTGGTGGAGGTCCTGTATGATGACGTAGCTGTGCCCAAGAGCCCCTTCCGAGTGGGCGTGACCGAGGGCTGTGACCCCACCCGAGTGAGGGCCTTTGGGCCTGGCCTGGAGAGCGGCTTGGTCAACAAGGCCAACCACTTCACTGTGGAGACCAGGTATCCTCCCCCTTTCCTAATCTGGACACCGATGCTGTAGCCACCCTGATCCCAGCTACTCACCCTTCTCCCTTGTCCTTCCGGTGTGCACCTCATCCCACCCCCTCTCCAGGGTGACCCAGGAGCCTACCTCCCCTGGTATTTCAAGATCAGCCCCTTTGTCCCTCCTCAGCTGGGCACCTGGCAGCCTGCCCTCTGTCCTCCACCCACCCCCTTCAGCGGCTCTTCCCTCTCCCTACTCACCGTTCCTAGCAGAGCTGAGAAGGGCGTTGCCTTGCAGGGGAGCTGGCACCGGAGGCCTCGGCCTAGCCATCGAGGGCCCCTCAGAAGCCAAGATGTCCTGCAAGGACAACAAAGATGGTAGCTGTACCGTGGAGTACATCCCTTTCACCGCTGGAGACTACGACGTCAACATCACCTTTGGGGGGCGGCCCATCCCAGGTGTGCAGAGAGAGTGGGTGGCGGGGGAGGGTTGTGCAGGGAAGGCATCAGTGACAACGCGTGGCTGCTGAGGCTGTGGCCAAGAGGCAGGGCAGTGATCGTCGCTGATGGGACAACCCTTCGGTTCATTCCCACAGGCCCAGGGCTGGCGTCCCGGCCCTTTGCCTGGAGCGCCAGACCTCACGGGTTCAGTCACTCAGGCACAGTCCAGGCCACTCTCGCCGGCAGAGGAGAGCCTCTCTCTCGTGCCTTCTCGCGCTGTCCGCAAAGAACAGGGCTGAGCTGCTTGGGCAGGTCGTGTCTTCTGTTATTGCAGAGCTTAGGCATGCTGAAATTGGACATTTTTTTTTCCCACCTTAACTTTTCTAACTTCATGGTCAAAAGTGCATTTTATTTTAAAAATAATCCATCTTTAGCATTTTATTAAATTAAGAATGTCTTCTTCCAGGCCTGTGGCCCAGCACATAATAAGGTTTGCCCCACCTTAGTCTGCAGCCAAGTTTATTTGTCCCCGTTTATGAGCAAGTTCCTAAGCATTTGTACATGTTGGTCTGGCCTCTCTGAGGGTATTTCAGAGGCAGGGAAGGCAGGGAAGACCTCTCCCCTGCCTCCTTGGCGTCAGAGACCATTCTGTGCAGGTGGGTAGGGGCTGATGTCCTTCTCCTTGCAGGGAGCCCGTTCCGGGTGCCGGTGAAGGATGTGGTGGACCCTGGGAAGGTGAAGTGCTCAGGGCCAGGGCTGGGGGCCGGTGTCAGGGCCCGGGTACCCCAGACCTTCACGGTGGACTGCAGCCAAGCCGGCCGGGCCCCACTGCAAGTGGCCGTGCTGGGCCCCACAGGTACCGAATGTCTGGGGCAGGGTGGAAGGAGGCGGGGCGGGGTACCAGGAGGCTTTGCTGACCCTCCCCCCTTGCTCAGGTGTAGCCGAGCCTGTAGAGGTGCGTGACAAGGGAGATGGCACCCACACCGTCCACTACACCCCAGCCACCGATGGGCCCTACACGGTAGCCGTCAAGTATGCCGACCAGGAGGTACCACGCAGGTGAGAAGCACTCTTGGGCTCCCATGCTGTGGCTGAGCGCTGGGGCGCTCCCACTGGGGCCACACCTGCCGGCCACTGGCAGGGCCCTGGGGGTGCCCTCCCCCCACCGTTTTGGCCTCATCCGGTCTCCGGCTCAGCCACCCCCACTGCTCTTCCTTGGGGCTCCCTGCCTGTCACCACACAGGCTTTCCTCGGGCCAGGCTTTCCCACCACGTAGCTACAAAATGAGTGCCTTGGGAGAAGGCGGCCTCCTGCACCCTCTTCTTTAAACCGACCACAGCATCTTCACTGGGAATGCAGGAATTCTTAGGGTCTGTCACGGGTACCCTCGAGTAATCCTCCCACAAAACTCAGGATGTGGTCTGCCCCCTCCTCCCCGCCCCAGAGTCCTCCCCCCAGGCCCCCGGCCAACTGTCCATCCTTTCTGTCCCTGAAGCCCTTTCAAGATCAAGGTGCTTCCTGCCCATGATGCCAGCAAGGTGCGGGCCAGCGGCCCCGGCCTCAACGCCTCTGGCATCCCTGCCAGCCTGCCCGTGGAGTTCACCATCGATGCCCGGGATGCCGGTGAGGGTTTGCTCACCGTCCAGATCCTGGTGAGTCCATGTGTAGTACACTTCCCCGGTCAGGGTTTGGGTACAGGCAGGCCCTGACCTCTGCTTCTCCCCCAGGACCCGGAGGGAAAGCCCAAGAAAGCCAACATCCGAGACAACGGGGATGGCACGTACACTGTGTCCTACCTGCCAGACATGAGTGGCCGGTACACCATCACCATCAAGTATGGCGGCGACGAGATCCCCTACTCGCCCTTCCGCATCCACGCCCTGCCCACTGGGGATGCCAGCAAGTGTCTTGTCACAGGTAGGCACCCACCCCATGTCCTCTGCCCCTGCTCACCATCGAGCACCCCTCATTGCTCTTCCAGGTCCCTAGCCCAGTCCCCAGGGGACTGCTGGTCAGAGAGCCCACCTCTCCCACCTCCCCTGCCCCCACCCCCCCACCCCCTCTCACCAGCTACGTGGCCTCACACTCTTCTCTGTTTCCAGTGTCCATTGGAGGCCATGGCCTGGGTGAGTGCCCTTTTTCTTCTCTTCTCACTGTGGGCTGAGGTGGCAGGGGCAGCTGGGAATGGAGAGGGACTGAGCACAGCCCCCACAGACCTTCAACCTGGCTTGGCTCTTCTGGGTGGCAGGTGCCTGCTTGGGACCCCGCATCCAGATCGGGGAGGAGACAGTGATCACGGTGGACGCCAAGGCGGCAGGCAAGGGGAAGGTGACGTGCACGGTGTCCACTCCGGATGGGGCGGAGCTCGACGTGGATGTGGTTGAGAACCACGACGGTACCTTTGACATCTACTATACAGCGCCCGAGCCGGGCAAGTACGTCATCACCATCCGCTTTGGAGGCGAGCACATCCCCAACAGCCCCTTCCACGTGCTGGTAAGTTCCAAGGCCCTGGACACTGGCTGGGGAGATGGGCCCTCTTAGCAGCAGCAAGGAATCACGAACCTGTCCGCACACCTGATAGATTCTGGGCCCAGAGTGTTCCAGAGTCAAGCCATTGATTTCCCACAGCCTCCCAACTTGGGAGTTGAGCACAGCCCGTTTTCTGGCCCCTCCAGTGGTTGGTCGGCTCTCTCTGGAGGAACTTGCCATGTTCTTCTCTGATCCTCAGGCCCACTGTCCCTATACATACCCCCAAGGTGGCCCTGCAGGACGATGAAGCCCTCTAGAGGGTAAAGCACTCAAATTATTCATACTGCCTCATGGGCAGCCTGAGACTTCAGATCTCTGGGCCATTCTCTGAGTCCGCTCTCACTCACTCGAGCTGGCATGAACTGGCCTACCGGGTAACAAGCCACGCTCTCCCGTGCCTTGTCTCCCAGGCGTGTGACCCCATGCCCCACGTGGAGGAGCCTCCCGATGTGCTGCAGCCGCACCGGCCCGGCCCCTACCCCACACACTGGGTACTGCCGCCTCCCACACATCACCCTCCTCCTGCTCCTTCATTTCTTCCTTCTGATCCTCAGTGGCCAGGGTTGGGGCATGGTCTGGGGGCCATCTTGGGGAGCAGGCGGGAGTCAGGCTGGGCAGACACATCCCTGAGCTGAGCACGGCACCTCTTCTCTTGCAGCTGACACACCCCTCCTGCCACTCTGGTTTCACCATTAACCATCTTGTTCTTTCCTATCTCTGACTTCAATTGTGACTCAGGCCAAGCTCCCCAGGCCTTCCCCAGCCAATGACTGTTCCTCTCCCCTGCCCCAGGCCACAGAGGAGCCAGTGGTGCCTGTAGAGCCAATGGAGTCCATGCTTAGGCCCTTCAACCTGGTCATCCCCTTCACCGTGCAGAAAGGGGAGCTCACAGGTACTGTCCGGGGGCCTCAAGGCAGGAGAGCTCAGAGTGGGGACTTCTTCCAGGCCAGAGGGGGGAAGTGAGCTACCCCGGGCTACACAGCAAGTTGGGCAGGGCTGCAATTCAGACTTGAGCCTTCTGTGTCCCAGTTCGGGCTTCATCTCACTGCTCCAGGCTACCTCATGGTGCCTGGGACAGCAGGGAAAGGGTGGGCTGTGGTAGGATAAACAGGGTCCCCTACATAACTGTGTTCCCTGGCAGGGGAGGTACGGATGCCCTCTGGGAAAACAGCCCGGCCCAACATCACCGACAATAAGGATGGAACCATCACGGTGAGGTATGCACCCACCGAGAAAGGCCTGCACCAGATGGGGATCAAGTATGACGGCAACCACATCCCTGGTAAGTTGGGGCCAGGCTGAGAGGAACCCACAGTGACTTCACTCTTGCCTGCCTTCTTTTGACAAATATTCACTGTGCGCCTGCTGTGTGCAGACACAGCACACACCCCCAGGCCCTGGGGAGGCTGGTGTCTCGGTGGGAGGCGGGCTTCCATCAGACAGACCCCCACAGCAGACAGGGAAGCCACAGGAAGGCACTTGGGACCGTGCTGGGCTCAGGCAGCTCCCGTCTTCACTACTGACCCAGTCCCCTTTCTCTGTTTCCTTCAGGAAGCCCCCTGCAGTTTTATGTGGATGCCATCAATAGCCGCCATGTGAGTGCTTATGGGCCAGGCCTGAGCCATGGCATGGTTAACAAGCCGGCCACCTTCACCATTGTCACCAAGGATGCTGGGGAAGGTGAGGGGAGCTGTAGGCAGAGGGCTGGAGTAGGAGGCCAGATGCAGGGATGAGGGCAGGACCTCTGATCTCAGCCCCACCTCCCCCTACAGGGGGCCTGTCCCTGGCTGTGGAGGGCCCATCCAAGGCAGAGATCACCTGCAAGGACAACAAGGACGGCACCTGCACCGTATCCTACTTACCCACAGCGCCTGGAGATTACAGCATCATCGTGCGCTTTGATGACAAGCACATCCCAGGAAGCCCCTTCACGGCCAAGATCACAGGTGAGGTGGAAGTAGGCACACAGGCCTCCAGTATACGCCCCCAGCACACGATGGATGTGCAAGACCAGTGTGTTCAAGTAATCAAGGGTTGTTAGTGTAGGGGCCCCTCTGGGTGGAAGAGGGCATTTTTGTACAAATATCAGGAACATTCCATTCCCTGTAGCAGGTGAGAAATATCCACCCCTCAGGCTTTGAAATACATCATCTCAGTGTTTGGAGTAACTCTTAATGAAGTTAGGATACTGATAAACCTCCTTGATAGATTGGTAGGCCCAGAGAGGCTAAGCAACTTGATCAGGGCCACATAGCAAGTAAGGGATCCGTGCCGACTGGTCTAGTGTTTTGGTTCCATGAAACTGTGTGACTTGCGATTAAAATACACAGATTAGGGATTTATCCCATTTGGGCCGGAGGCATCCACAAGGCAGCTGGGGTAGGGGGCCCGTCTGGAAGCTTTGGCAGCTAACACGTGAATGAAGACCAGGCTCTCTTGGGCCTTCGGCCTCTCTGCCCCTTGGGTGGGCAGGTCTGTGGAGTCCAGCGGGGTCTGCCAGGAGGTCTCCTGAGCCCCATGAGAACACGCTACCTGGAGTCCTAACCGCCTGACATGTCAAACTCCCCCACCAGGCGATGACTCCATGAGGACATCACAGCTCAATGTGGGCACCTCCACGGATGTGTCACTGAAGATCACGGAGAGTGACCTGAGCCTGCTGACTGCCAGCATCCGCGCCCCCTCAGGCAACGAGGAGCCCTGCCTATTGAAGCGCCTGCCCAACAGGCACATCGGTGAGTGTGGGGCCGTGGGGAGGGGCCTCAGGAAGAGGAAGACCTAAAAGGAGCTGGGAAGGGGTGCTCTGCCCGGCCTTGGGCACCATGCCTGACCACCCCCCTTTCCACAGGCATCTCCTTCACCCCGAAGGAGGTTGGGGAGCACGTGGTAAGCGTGCGCAAAAGTGGCAAGCATGTCACCAACAGCCCCTTCAAGATCCTGGTGGGGCCATCTGAGATCGGAGATGCCAGCAAGGTGCGGGTCTGGGGCAAGGGCCTGTCCGAGGGACACACGTTCCAGGTGGCGGAGTTCATCGTGGACACTCGCAACGCAGGTGCTTCTCGCCCCAGAAACCCCTTGTTTTGGCTGGTGCTTCCAACAAGGACTTGAACTTTCCTGCCCAGCAGCCCTTAGTCATCGCCTCCTCCCTGGACTCCCCGTTCTGGGGTCCATTTGAGGGAAAGTACATGTTCCGGGTCATTCCTCTTAAATGTTAAGAGAAAGTTCAGCTCTCTTAAGTTTCTGACTGTCCCTCACTCACTGGAACCCAAGAGGCCCACCTGGGGGAATTTTCCATACTGCCCATCCCGGACTGTCTGGTTCAGTGTCTGGCTTACCCCTCCTCCCACAGAGCCAGCTTTCATTGGTGGTTATACATGCTGGGTGCCTGGTCCAGACAGAGCCTGTAGTGGGGGGGCGGGAAGAGCAGGGTGGCAGGGCCTGAGGGACACGTGTCCTTTGCTTCCTGCCAGGTTACGGGGGCCTGGGGTTGAGTATTGAAGGCCCTAGCAAGGTGGACATCAACTGTGAGGACATGGAAGATGGCACATGCAAAGTCACCTACTGCCCCACCGAGCCTGGCACCTACATCATCAACATCAAATTTGCTGACAAGCACGTGCCTGGTAAGCTTTGGGCCACAGCTGGGCAGGGAGAGGCCGGGAGGCCGGTGTCTGAGCCATCCGCTCCCCCCGCCTCTCCCCCTCCAGGAAGCCCGTTCACTGTGAAGGTTACCGGTGAGGGTCGCATGAAGGAAAGCATCACGCGGCGGAGACAGGCACCTTCCATTGCCACCATTGGCAGCACCTGTGACCTCAATCTCAAGATCCCAGGTAGGAGCCAGGAAGAGCCTGGCAGGGCTCGGGGGAGGGCAGCGGGCCCAGAGCCTACCCCACGGGGCCCCGTCCTTCCGGCACACTCACCTCCACTGCTCCGTGCCCCACAGGGAACTGGTTCCAGATGGTGTCTGCCCAGGAGCGCCTGACGCGCACCTTCACACGCAGCAGCCACACATACACCCGCACAGAACGCACGGAGATCAGCAAGACGCGCGGCGGAGAGACCAAGCGTGAGGTGCGGGTAGAGGAGTCCACCCAGGTTGGTGGAGACCCCTTCCCCGCGGTCTTCGGGGACTTCTTGGGCCGGGAGCGCCTGGGCTCCTTTGGCAGCATCACCCGGCAGCAGGAGGGTAAGCAGGGCCGTGCTGGGCCAGGGTCCTCACAGGGAGGCTGGGCCTTCTGTCCCCGGGGACAGGATGGGGAGGGCACGGGCAACTGGCCAGGGTGTTCTGGGAAGGGGAGGGGTCTTACTGAGGGAGGGAGGGAAGGTCCAAGGCTGGGGGCAACCCCAGCGTCAGCCTAACCATCCCACCTCCTGCAGGGGAGGCCAGTTCCCAGGACATGACTGCACAGGTGACCAGCCCATCGGGCAAGATGGAAGCCGCAGAGATTGTCGAGGGAGAAGACAGCGCGTACAGTGTGCGTTTTGTGCCCCAGGAAATGGGGCCCCACACAGTCACCGTCAAGTACCGCGGCCAGCACGTACCTGGCAGTCCCTTTCAGTTCACTGTGGGGCCGCTGGGTGAAGGTGGTGCCCACAAAGTGCGGGCTGGAGGCACAGGACTGGAGCGAGGTGTGGCCGGTGTGCCAGGTGAGGGGCAGGTGTCCAGGAGAGGGGGTGGGGGCAGGGCAGCTGGCAGGATGGGCAATCGTGCTAAAGAACTGCCTCTGCCCTGCTTCCCTGTCCCCAGCTGAATTCAGCATTTGGACCCGAGAAGCTGGTGCTGGAGGCCTGTCTATTGCCGTGGAGGGTCCCAGCAAGGCGGAGATTTCATTTGAGGACCGAAAAGATGGCTCCTGTGGGGTCTCCTATGTTGTCCAGGAACCAGGTGGGTGCCCATGATGGAGGTGGGAGCTGGGCCTGCCTGACCTTCCAGACCGGGTTTCTGCTCGCTGACCAGAGCAGAGAGATGGGCTACAGAACTCCCGCTTCACCTGGGCCCCTGCTCTTTCTCTACCCCATCTTCCTCCACCCCACGCCCCTGGGAGTGCGAGTCTGTCTCCAGACCTGAGCCCTGGCCCAAGGAGCCTGTCCTGACCAGCCTTCTCTTCCCAGGTGACTATGAGGTCTCCATCAAGTTCAATGATGAACACATACCAGATAGCCCTTTTGTGGTACCTGTGGCCTCCCTCTCAGATGATGCTCGCCGCCTCACTGTCACCAGCCTCCAGGTATCTGCCATGGGGTGGGGCCCCTCTGCCATCCTGAGAGATAGGCAGGAGGTGAAGGCAGGTCCATGTGTCCAGAGCTTAGCAGTGACCTTGGAAGAGACAGGCAGATGTCTCTCCCTCTTTCCCAGTATCCGTATAGCAGGGGGTGCCATGCCTCACCCCAGGATCATCTTCTCACACTCCCACCCCCAATTGGCCTCCTTGTGCTTCTTCAAGTCCTCCCCAGTGACTCACCTCCTCCAGGGAGCCTCCCCAGGGCAGTCTAGGCCACACCCTTCCTCTTCTGGGCCTCTGGGCACTGACCTGATTTATAGTGTTTGAATCTTATCTCTTTAGTCAGGACAGGATACATCATGTCATCCTCCACTGTGCCCAGCACAGCCAAGTGGGCCCACCTCTTAGCAGATGCCAAGGCCATAGGCCCAGCCCCTGCCTCCCCCTCCCCTCCCAAGGGAGCCTTGGTGAGAGCCTCCCTGAGCCGGGCCAGGCTGGGGTTGGGATCAGTGTCAGGCTGCAGACAGCAGTGCTCCAGACCCTCCCAGGATTCTGAGCACTGGCTGTGGCCTCTGCAGGAAACAGGGCTCAAGGTGAACCAGCCGGCGTCCTTTGCGGTGCAGCTGAATGGTGCTCGGGGTGTGATTGATGCAAGGGTGCACACGCCCTCGGGTGCGGTGGAGGAGTGCTACGTCTCTGAGCTGGACAGCGGTGAGCTGACCCTGGCCTTGCCCACCCATGCCAGGCCCTTCTGGGACGGGGAGGGGAAGAACAAAGGCTCACTCACCAACCCTCCGCCCCACAGACAAGCACACCATCCGCTTCATCCCCCACGAGAACGGCGTCCACTCTATTGATGTCAAGTTCAACGGTGCCCACATCCCTGGCAGTCCCTTCAAGATCCGCGTTGGGGAACAGAGCCAGGCTGGGGACCCAGGCTTGGTGTCAGCTTATGGTCCTGGACTTGAGGGAGGCACTACTGGTGAGTGCCTGGGGCTAGGGAGGAGGGTCCGATATTGGGGCACTCAGCTTCTGGTCCTGTACTGCCCTGTCCCAGAGGGCTGAGTCCTTGCAGAGGTCTGTTCTCAGAGCCTAGGGCCCAACCTACCGCCTTGCTACCTCTGGTCCCTAGGCGTGTCATCAGAGTTCATTGTCAACACCCTGAATGCGGGCTCAGGGGCCTTGTCTGTCACCATCGATGGCCCCTCCAAGGTGCAGCTGGACTGTCGGGAGTGTCCTGAGGGCCATGTTGTCACTTACACTCCCATGGCGCCTGGCAACTACCTCATTGCCATCAAGTACGGTGGCCCCCAGCACATCGTGGGCAGCCCCTTCAAGGCCAAAGTCACAGGTGAGTGCCCGGGGTGGGGGACATCCCTCCAGCCCAGCCTGCAGCCCAACCCAGCTTGGATGACTCCAGCAGCCATTCATATTCAGTCATAGTCTGACCTAAAATCCACGGACAACTTACCAGGAATAAAGTGGGCCTGACCTTGCACGGCACACCATTCTGTGGAACCACGGAGAATCATTTTTGAAAATCAAGTCCTTCTTCTTTACTGTTGTCTGTCACGTGATTAATTTTTCCCTGCAGTGGCTCCCAAGCTTTAGCTTAACTTTCTTCGTATGTTTCTGGTTTCCTAAAACACAAAGCTCAGTAAACATTTAGCAAGCTTTCCTTTTGGAAGCAGTGTGAAGGATCAGTTGGATATATGTTCCTTTTTAAAGCAAGACTCTTAACCCTGGGACTTGAGTTCCCAGACCGTGCCAGGGCTGGAGCCGTCAGAGGCCCAGGGTCTCAGGATGAGCCTCAGCTGTGCGCACAGCCGGGCTCACTAGGAATTCTGGGTGCCGCAGTGGGGAAGGGATGTGGCCCACGGGGCTGTTGGTGCTGGCTGAGGGCCTGCTGCCTCAGGAAGGCAGGCCTCTGACCCAGCTTGTGTTTACCCCACGCTGTCCCTCAGGTCCCCGGCTGTCTGGAGGCCACAGCCTTCATGAAACATCCACAGTTCTGGTGGAGACCGTGACCAAATCCTCCTCAAGCCGTGGCTCCAGCTACAGCTCCATCCCCAAGTTCTCCTCGGATGCCAGCAAGGTGGTGACACGGGGCCCTGGGCTGTCCCAGGCCTTTGTGGGCCAGAAGAACTCCTTCACCGTGGACTGCAGCAAAGCAGGCATGCCAAGGGAGGAGAGGGTGGTTTCCTAGAGTGGGCAAGTGCACAAGAACATGGCAGGTAGGGGGTACCATGGGGCTGTGGGCCCCTGGTGTGAGCAAGCCCCTTCCGTCTCCCCCTCCAGGCACCAACATGATGATGGTGGGCGTGCATGGGCCCAAGACCCCCTGTGAAGAGGTGTACGTGAAGCACATGGGGAACCGGGTCTACAATGTCACCTACACCGTCAAGGAGAAAGGGGACTACATCCTCATTGTCAAGTGGGGCGACGAAAGTGTTCCCGGAAGCCCCTTCAAAGTCAACGTGCCCTGAATCCCTGAAGTGCCTCCCCCAGCCTCAGCCCCCACCTCCGGCCAATGCACTCACACACACACACACACACACCACACCTAGATGCACACGCACAGAATCAGATACCACAAACACCTGCCCTGGGGTGTGAAGTGAACGCCCTAGCCTCCCCACCCTGCCATGCCCCCAGGGGTTGGAGGGCTTTGTCTGTCTCAGGGCAGTGTTCCTCCCGTGAATGTGACACGAAGGTGGGCGGGGGGAGGGCTGAGGCCAGTGGGGAAGCATGTGTTTGGGGGTGTCTGCGCGTGTGAGAGAGGGCACCCTCAAACCGCACTGCCGGCCAGACCACCTTGCTGCTAAGGACTGTGTCTGGCCCCTCTGGTGGCCACGACCCCAGAGTGTTAAGGACTTGGAAAAGAAAGCACAATCGGAGGAGAAAACAGACCCAGAACCAGCAGCAGCGCTGGCACGTGGCCTGGCCCACAGCGATTTGTATCTGCCCCAGCCAGGCTTCCTGGAGGACTGCTTTCTTTCTCCCTCTCTCTTTTTTTTTTTTTTTTTACGGTTGCACAGCTCTGCCCCATGGGGGGCCTTTTTTACACACTGCGAGGCCCAGCTTTCTGGGGAGACTTTTGCACATGTCATGCGGCTCTGCCGGGAGTCGCCTAAGTGGAAAACTCCAAATAAAGTTTGGCCTGTCGCAGAGGCTTGGCTGTTCTTGTGCATGTGCTTTCTATGGGTGGCCACCATGTATTTGGTAAGGCCTGGGATCTTGGTGAAATACCTGAAAGAACCAAGGACTGGTTCTCAGACTCCTAGAGAGCTGGTGGGTGGGAGAGGGAGGTGAACACTGTGTTCTGGAAGACTGCCCTGTGACTACTGGCAGGCTTCCCTTTAGCCTGACCTCAGACTCTCAACAAATTAGGTCCTTAAAACAGCACAGACTCCAACAGGAATGTTCCTCACCCAGCAGGCAGGCAGAATCCCACGCAAACCCTGGAACGTTTAATCCAGCTAAGTCCAGGGTCAGATCTGGACCTGCTCTGGCCCCACCAGCAGTTCGGACCTTGCTCAGGACCCCAACCTAAACCAGCCCCTAACTAGTCACCCTAGCCTGATCTCTTTCCTTACCTTCCTGGCCCACAAACCTCTGAACTCATCTCCTAGGCCCACCACCTCTTCAGTTAGCTCCCCTGGCCTCTTAACTAGTCTCCCTGGTCCACCAGCTTATCTGTTCTCCCCCACCTGCAAACCTCTGAACTAGTCTCCCTGGCCCTCGGGCCACTGACAAGTCTTGAGGGCCCCTGCCTCTTCCCTTAGCCTCCTCTCTGACCCACCAGCCTCTTCTCATAGCCCCCCCGGCCACCAGCTTCTTACCTGGTCTCCCAGGCCCAAAGCCTCCTCCCTTAGCCTCCTTAGTTCACAAGCCTCCTCCCTTAGCCTCCCTGGCCCACCAGCCTCTTAGTCTCCCTAACTGCCAGCCCCCTCACAAGTACCTTATTTGTAACTAGCCTTCTTGGCCCATCAGCATAGTCACTATTCTCCCTGGCCTACCAGCATCTTCACTAGCCTCCCTGGCCTGCAAACCTCTGAACTAGTCTCCCTGACCCATCAGCCTCTTAACCAGTCTCCATGGCCCACTGGCCTCTTCACTAGTATCTGTCCTACCAGCTCTTAGACTAGACTTTTTGGCCCATCAGCATCTAAACTAGTCTCTCTATTCCACCAGCCTCTTCACTTACCCACCAGGCTCTTCTCTTGGCCTCCCTGGCTACCACCTCTGAACTAGCCTTCTGGGCTCGACAGCCTCTTCCCTTAGACTCTCTGCTCTGCCAGACTCTAAACTTAACTTCCCAGGGGCGCCTGGGTGGCGCAGTCGGTTAAGCGTCCGACTTCAGCCAGGTCACGATCTCGCGGTCCGGGAGTTCGAGCCCCGCGTCGGGCTCTGGGCTGATGGCTCAGAGCCTGGAGCCTGTTTCCGATTCTGTGCCTCCCTCTCTCTCTGCCCCTCCCCCGTTCATGCTCTGTCTCTCTCTGTCCCAAAAATAAACGTTGAAAAAAAAAATAAATTAAAAAAATAAATAAACTTAACTTCCCTGATTCACTGGCCTCTTAACTGGCCCCCCAGGTCCACCAGATTCTTCACTTGTCTCCATGGCCAAGCAATCTGTTCATTTACCCTCCCTGGCCCACCAGCCCCTTAACTAGTCTCCCTGTTCCACCAGTGCTTAACTAGTTTCCCTGGCCCATCAGCCTTTTACTAGCTTCCCTGGCCTAAAAGTCACTTCACTTGGCCTCTCTGGTCACCAACCTCTGAACTAGTCTTCCTGGCCCTACAGCCTTGTCACTTAGCCTTCCTGGCCCACTAATCTCCCTGGACCACTAGCCTCTTAACTAGTCTCACTGGCCTGCCAGCCCCTCCCCTTAGCCATCCCGGCCCACCCCGCACACTGCAGCCTGAGAGGCTCACATTATAGGAATCTGCCCCTCTCTGGCTTGAGGCCAGTCCACAGCTCCCTCCTGTTCCAGGGTAACATCTACTCTTCTACCAAGGCCTTTAAGGCCTCCAGATTCACACTCCAGCTTCCCCAACCTGTTCATGCAAGAAGTCCTGAGTCAGTGTGCCCTCTCTCCACCACACCCTCCGCTTCAAACTCTCACAGCTTCTAGCTTCCTGGGCACCCATGAGGCAGTCTGGGCCAGTGCCTGGCAACACCCTTGCCTCTCCACTCTCCTCATCTTCCTGGCCCCCTCTCTGCCCCTCCTGGATCTGCCCCCCAGCTCCCAAACCATCTCAGGGGGACATCTATGCCTGTGTTATCACACTGATCTGTGACCTTGTGTCTACAGACCCTCTTCCCCAGGAGCCTGGGCTCCCTGACCCTGGAAGGTCTAATACAGACAGGTGTGACAAATGAGTAACTCAGTAGCTAGAGCAGGGCAAAGAAGCATTTCACTCAATTGATCCCTCACCTCTAGACCCGTCCTGGACATTTCAGCACACAGTGGTGGCCCAGCTCTGAACTACCCTCCTCGCCTCTCTACTCGGTAGCCTATGTGCCTCCTTGCTCCTTTTCAAGTTTCTTCTTTCCTTTCCTCCTCCTTGCTCTGAATCCTGCCCCCTTAAGGCCCCTCCAGGGCCTCTTTATTTTTTTTAAATTTCTTTCTTTCGAGAGAGCAAGTGAACGAGCATGCAGGAGGGGCAGAGAGAAAGGGGGAGAGAGAGAGAGAATCCTAAGCAGGCTCCGCACCACCAGTGCAGAGCCTTACATGGGGCTCTAACCCCACGTGGCTTTAGACCATGACTTGAGTGAGACACTTAACTGGCTGAGCCACCCAGGTGCCCCACCAGGGCCTCTCTTTATTGTATGTTTGACCTCCTCCCCGTGATATTTTTTTTCACCCTCCCCTCCATCCTGCAGGGAGCTCCTTGAGAACAGAAATCATACTTTATCAATCTTGCGTCCTCAGCCTCTTCAGGGTCACATGTGATAAACGCTGGTTGAATGATAAATGTACGCAGCTCCTCACTTCACCTGTTAAACCACCAAAGGCAGGATGCATTCTCTTAAGTACCCTGCCATCTGTGACCATTGTGGGCCAGGCACTAAATCGGGTGGTTCTACACCCACCCTTCCTCATTCTCTGCCCTCCCTCCCCACTAACTCCAGATGTGAGCACTTTCCCAGATGGCCTGCCGGCCTCCTCAGCATCAGCTGCCTTCCACCTGTGTGTCTACAGCCAGCCAGCTGCTCTTCCCCAAGCACAGTATGGCCCTGGGTGCTGAACATTTAAGGGCTCTATCTCACTTAATCCCAACAGCCCTATCAGGTGGGCATACTATTATCTGAAGAACTCAAGGCCTTGAAAATTTTGCTGATAAACCCAAAAATCATGCCTCTACATAGTGGGGCCAAGATTCAAACCGGGTGTGCCCAAATTCCAAGCCAATCATACAAATAACCACTAGATGAGACCATCTGGAGGTTTCAAGCACTCTAAACTCACAAACCACATGCTGAACACCAGGATGCCTGCTTGTTAAAATGGAGGAGGAAAGCTGGACCTTTCTCTTTCAGTCTGTATTTCACAGAGCTTACTCTCTCAGGAATGTTACTGCCATCCACCCAGTGGCAATGGCCAGAAAGCCAGGGGTCACCTGGGTCTCTCACTCCCCAAACACATCCAATCTGAAAACCAGTTTTGCCCATTCTGTCTCTAAATAAGAATCTCTTGACTCCATCTCCACATTCCCATTATCACAGCCTGAGTTCTGGCCACCATCATCTCTTACCACAGTGGTATCCTCCTGCAGTCTTGCCTCTGCACACAGCACCGGGACAGCTCTAGTTCTAGAACAACTGCCTCAGGACACCATCTTCCAGTGGCTTCAGGATAATTTGTCCTCAGGATAACTTCCAGATTCTTTAACTCTTCTTGAGGGCACTCGTGCTCTCTAGTCGCTAAGCCTTTGCATATGCTGTTCCTCTTACCTAGAACACTCTCTTGTCCTTATTTCTATACCCTGCATCCTTCTGGCGACCTTCTTTGAGCACCCTTCCCCCACCCCTCTGTGGGTTAGTTACGCCTTCAGTGGATGCTTCCATGTACTTCTCATATTTTAGCATTAACCAACCGCTTTGTAACTGCCTGTTCACTTGAAGCCCTACCTCCCTAGTCAGTGTCACCATTAACTTGTTCAATCTTTTATCTACTAAACAAATATGTACTGGTCGTTAACTGTGTGCCATAGTTAAAGACTTACGTGCACGGTTCAGGCTCGGACCCTACCCTCGAGAACAGAAACTACGTGTTTTCTTCTGAGGTCTCAGGGTCTAACAGCGCTCGGTTCAACAGGTTTACTGAACAAGCGATGGAACGCGCCTGCGTGAGTCCGTGGTGCCGCACGTCCTTCTGGGACTCGTAGTCCCCAGGTTCCGGCCTCTCTTTACGGCGCAGGCGTATTCGGATTGAGGCCGTGTTTCTATTAATACGCATGTCCCGGAGGCGGAGTGGTGAACTGCGCATGTCTAAAGGGTGGAGGTGCGATTGAAAAGGCGGCGCACTGCGGGGGTGGGGCTTCGAGGACTTCAGGCCGTCTCTACTGAGCTCTACCTGTCTGCGAGAATGGCGGGTAGGGGGAAGCTAATTGCGGTGATCGGAGACGAGGACACAGTTACTGGCTTCCTCCTGGGCGGCATAGGGGAGCTTAACAAGAACCGCCACCCTAATTTCCTGGTGGTGGAGAAGGATACAACCATCAATGAGATCGAAGACACTTTCCGGTACGGTAGCCCGTGAGGCCTGAATGGGTCCCTCTGCTTCGGGTCGGAGCGAGGGGAATAGGTGGGGGCGGCTCGGAGACCCGGCAGTCGGGGCCTGAGAGGGGCTTCCAGACCCTGCCCTCGAGGGTCAAGGAAGTCGGTCCGGCCGCCCTTCCGGGGGAGGCCTCTGTGCCCCAAGTTCTCTTTCTGCACTCCGGGGGACCCGGGTTATGTCAGGTCCACGAGCTCATCCCTCATATGACTGTGTGTCAGGAAAGAAGGGGAACAGAGCTCGTGACAGGCGCCGCCCCTCGGCCCAACCGGCCCCTGGGACCTGCCTCAGCTCTTTTGGGAGTTGACCCCTAAAGGAACCACACACTGAGCGAACACCTAGGCAGTGGGGTCGGGCTTTCTTGTATTTTCATGCCCTTCACAGGCTCACAATCATCCTGTAAGGTAGGGGTTATTATTCCCACGTACAAGTGGGAAAACTAAAGCTCAGAGAGGTTAAGGCACATTCCAAAGTCACACCATTTGGAAGAGAGGGAGTGGAGATTTGAACCCTAGGCCCAACTCTCTTAAGCCAGGTCCACACTCTTCAGTCTTGGAATTTCCCATTGTCCTGAGCATAGCCTGCAGAATATTAGGACTGTATCCTACTTTGTGCTAAGACCTTGCCTTTTTTTTTTTTTTAATCAAAAGAAGAAAAACTTCATGTGTGTATGGCATGATCAGTACAGAGAATGTAAGAATCTTTTCCCCTCCCTGACTTGCACTCTGTCTCTCTCTCTCTCTCAAAAATAAATGAAATTTTTTTTAAAAGGGGGGGTTTGTGCCTGGGTGGCTTAGTCAATTGAGCGTCTGATTTCGGCTCAGGTCATGATCTCCCGGTTCGTGTGTTCGAGCCCCACGTGGAATTCTGTGCTGACAGTTCAGAGTCTGGAGCCTGCTTCAGATTTTGTGTTTCCCTCGCTCTCTGCCCTTCCCCGACTTGTTTGTTCTCTCTCTCTCTCTCTCTCTCTCCCTCCCTCCCAAAAATAAATAAAATTAAAAAAAACTGTTTTTAAAGAATCTTTTTAAAAAGCCACCAGAATAAGTGAATTTAGCAAAAAGACCTTGCATTTGAAGTCCTCATTTCCTGCTCTGGGTCAAGAGTGATGGCTTCATAGTGTGGATGTGGGCATGTCCCTTAACTCAGGAGGTGTCCTGGTGACTTGAAACGAGGATGCCAGCCCCCTGTGCTTTCTCACCCCTTCTCTAAGGCCCCTGTTGCCAAGTCTTAGGAACAAACCACTCTCACCTGTTTTCCCCTAAACAGTCCAGCCTTGAGCTGCTGGCTGAGACTGGATCCTGCTGCCTGGGGATGATAGGCCCTGAACTGGCCTGATCTCTAAGCATTCTGGTAAAGTGACCCAAGTTGTCATAGGAGAAGGACAGATTTTACTCCAAGACCATTCCATGTTTCCATCCAAAGGGACCCAGAGATCAGTCATCAAGTCTAACTGGCCCTCGTGCCTGGCACAGAGCAAGTGCTCAGCAAAAATAGTTTTATATATAGATATATATTTTTTTAATGTTTATTTATTTTGAGAGAGAGGGAGCTCATGCCAGTGTGTGAGCAGGGGAGGGAGGGAGGGAGGGAGACAGAGAGAGAGAGAGAGAGGATCCCAAGCAGGCCCTGCAGTGTCAGCACAGAGCACAACACAGGGCTCCATCCCACAAACTGTGAGATCATGACCTGAACTGAAACCGAGAATCGGTTGCTTAACTGACTAAGCTGTCCAGGCGCCCCAGTCGTTTTTAATATATTAATGCCTGGGTGATTACAAGAAAGGAAGATCCCAGTGCTAGGTCCTCTCTGTGGGGAAAGGATGATTTTCCTCTTCCTATGTTGTATTCTTAGCTCATGCCAAACTTCAGCATAGACCTTAAGTGGTCTCATCAGCCCCTTTAAAGAAATTGTTTTCCTTTGAAAAGTTAAGGTATTCGTGTGGTTTGCAAATTAATATTTCAAAGGTATACATATTGAGAAGTCTCACTCCTACCCTCATCTATTTCCACTTCCTTACCTCCCTTCTCTGCCCCTGGAAGCACTTAATTCCTTATCTTCCTGCCTTTTAAAATGTACATACTATGGACAGACATATACTTATCCTCTCTCTTTTTCCCACAAACGCAGCATACAGGTCACATCAGCCTGTGCCCTAATCTTCAGCACCAGCTCACTTGGGAGCCTTCCAAGCAGGGGAGGTGGAAGTTACCCCTGACAGCCAGGGCCCCTAGATTTTGAGTGAAGTTGGTTCTGGTTAGAATGGAGAGAGTTCGGTCTAGCAAGCTTTGCCCTTGGCCTCTGCACTCGCTGGGTCAAGCACATTTGCCTCCGCCGCCCGGCCTCACCACCTCGGAGTGGGCTCCCTTCTCATTTCTCCCAACAGGCAGTTTCTAAACCGGGATGACATCGGCATTATCCTCATCAACCAGTACATCGCAGAGATGGTGCGGCACGCGCTCGACGCCCACCAGCGCTCCATCCCAGCCGTCCTGGAGATCCCGTCCAAGGAGCACCCCTATGATGCCGCCAAGGACTCCATCCTGCGCCGGGCCCGGGGCATGTTCACAGCCGAAGACCTGCGCTAGGGCCCTCCCTACAGCCAGGCAGCTCCTCCCCAGGCTTGCCCTCAGTCCTTCTGTGAGTTTTGAGCCTCTGATTTCCAATTCCCGTGCCCCTGCCCACTCCATTAAGAGGCTAGGTGAGCTGCTTCCAGGTTGCTGGGGCTCTGCCATTAAAGCCAAGGCTGGTTAGGGAACAGGAAGCCTGAGTGTCTTCTCTCCACCACCTCTTCCCTGTGCTGTTACACGGTGTCATTGTTGATGTTAAATTAAAGTAACGTTATTGTTTCTCTCCAAACTGAGGCTGGGTGCTAGAAAGGACACGCGTGGGATGAGGCTGTCGGGGAGATTCGACTGGCAGGGCTGGAAAAGCTTCTGCCAAAGATATAGGCATGGAAGAGTTGCACCAGGAAGATTGTCCCAGGAGGTCATAACTCAGGGATGGGTCCTCTGAATCAAGTGACCAGCTCTGGTGGGGAGGAGCGGGAGGAGGCTTGTGTCCAGGCCTCTGGCTCCCCCACTTCAGTCTCTATTGGGCTGGGAGGGGACCTGACCCCAAGGGGCTGGAAGCAGAAACACAGGAAACCTAAAGGCCTGTGATACGAGACTGAGCCCGGATCCCGCAAGAGGTTTGGAGATCGAGGCCTTTCTCCGGCGGGCCCTGGCCTGAGGCTGCCTGTGGATCAAGGTCTGCTTGTGGTCTGCTAAGGGCATGGCAAATAGAACCCTGGCCCTATGTGAGGTGAGGCCTGGTTGCCGGGTGACTGTCCGTGGCAGCCACCTGCTGTCCGAAGGACTCTGCCTCCTGTGTTCACCCCTCAGCTGCGGCCACCCTGCTACCTCTCCTGCCCTTGCTACCATGTCGCGGCAACTCAACATGGATACGCTGCGGCAGAACTTCTGGAAGGAGGAATATCTGAGGGAGAAGATGTTTCGCTGTGAATGGCACCGCAAGTACGGGTCGACGGTGAAGGCCAAGCAGAAGGCTAAGGCTGCAGCCCGCCTACCCCTCGCGCTGCCCACACTGCACCCCAAAGCCCCACTCTCGCCCCCACCTGCCCCCAAAGCGGTGCCTTCCAAGACCCCCGGCCCTCCCCTGGAGACGCCCATTCAGTCCGAAATGTATCCGGTACTGCCTGCCACCCGGGCCCTGCTGTACGAAGGCATCTCCCACGACTTCCAGGGGCGCTACCGCTACCTCAACACCCGAAAACTGGACGTGCCAGAGACGCGCTACCTCTTCCCCATCACCACCAACTTCATGTACGGCTGGCAGCTGGGTGAGCCCCATCCTCCCGGAGATTATTCACTTCACAAACACAGAGCTCCTGCCATGAGCCAGGCCATGCTGTCGGCCCTAGGCGCACAAGACACACGGATGGGGGTGTCCATTCTCGCGGGGGGTCCAGGCCGTAAACATAAGACAAAGGAAACATCTGAGAAGGACAGGTTCCATGGCGAGACTAGGGAGTGATGGGAGAGAGGGGCAGGGGGCATGAGACGTTTTAGATGGGTCTCGGAGGACCGACCTAAGGGCTGGAAGCGAAGTGACACAACGGAGGAACCCAAGTGGGAGAGGAAGCCGTGGAGAGTTTTAAGCAGGTGAATGGTACTGATAGGATACTAACTGTTCTGTAAGTAATGGCTTTTTCAGAGAAAGAATCCGCTCTGGCAGATGAGGTCTGCATCTATTTTGAGTTATCCTGGCAGGGAGGATAATGGCTTGGGCTAGGGTGATTAGCAGTAGAGCTGAGGTGGATTCAGGCTATGTTTTGGAGGAAGAATCCCTGAAGCCTACTGATGGATTGAATGAGAGAAGGAGAAAGAAAGCCATGGCGAAGCGCAGGTGTTTGGCTCAAGCAGCTGAACAGGGAAGACAGAGGAGCAGGGCTGGAGGGGGTGTGAAGACAGATCAGCCCCGGCCATGCCGGAGGTGCCAATGCAGTGGCTGTGTACGGAAGTCCCCCCTCCGGAGTGAGGTCGGAGCTGAAGTGCACATTGGGGGGCAGCAGAATATAGGTGCTATTTAAAGCCTGAGGTGGGACAAGCTCCTCCAGGGATCTCCAGATGCTGGAATCTGACAGGAGAGGCCAGGGGCACAGAGAAGGGTAGGGGAGACGGTTTTGGTGGGAAGGCTCTCCATCTGGACTGAGTCTGCTTTTTCTGGGAGGCTTTTTCTCATCAGGGAAGAGAGTGGGGAGACAGCGGTGTAGTGGGAGATGAAGTTATGGCATGGGAAAGGGACTACACCGGGGAGTGTTGCAGGATTGCTGGGTGACGCCGCGTCCGTCCCTTTGCTATTTGTGGTCATGAATTTCAAGTGAGTCTACAAAGTCATGGGTTTTTCTTCACAGGCTTGAATGCCATCCACAGGGAGATGGTTGGGATAAACACAGTTGACATTTTGCCTAAAAAATTCCCCCCACTTTCCCCAGGGTGCTAAAGGGAGAGGAAAGAGTTTTCCAACAAAAGCAGGAAGCAAGTCCCAGGGGAACAGGAGGGAGAAGGAAGCCCTGTCTCTCCCAGAGACGTTTAGCTCTGTCCCTATGATAAGCAGTGCTGGGTGTCCCACCACCCACTCTGCAGAGGACCCTGAGGTGGGGGAAATAATGGCACATGGCTGACTGGCTGGTTCTGCCCTCACTGCTGATCTGGGCACCCAGCCAGCTCCTTCCTTTGCCCACAGCTCCCATTCCTCAGAAGCACTTTTTATTCCTTCACAAAGGATACAAAGTGGATACAATACAGGCAGATTCCTAGGGCTAGGAAGGCAGGGCTCCCATGCTCTGGCCAAGTTCCCTTTCCCAGGACCCATCATTCCTGGCCTCTGACATTTTTTCCCAGGCCCCCCGGTGAAGCAAGAACTGGTCTCCTGTAAGACGTGCCGCATCGAATCATTCTTCCGAAAGAATGGGGCCTTCGCACTGCTTGACCCCCGGGACCTGGCTCTCTGACCTTGGCCGGGCAGTGGAGTTAGGGGAGGGAAGATGAAATAACACGCCTTCTAGTGGGACTGAGCTGCTGTGTGTGTTTCTGGCCCTCCCAGGCCCCGAGGCGGCGTTCGGAGCCTTTCTTGGAACTCCCTCTAACCTGCACTTGCTTTTTCTTTAATCCTCATCTCTTTAATCATCCCTTTGAGGATTCAGCAATGACTAGATGGGGCTGCGAAGGGCGAGGGCTCCTCTCCTGGCAAAGGGTCCTCAGTGCGAGGCCACAGTAGCTGCTGGAAGTTCTGGGTGTTCCTGAAAGAGAGTGGCCGGTTATTCCAGATGTCCGAGAAAGAGAACCATCTCGCTCGCTCTCCCTCTCGCTCTCCCTCTCTCTTCCTCTCGAGGAAGATCGCCCCATAAGCCTCCCCATCCTCCCCCTCACCTGGCCCCGAGGGCCCGCAGCCGCCGGGTCCTCTCCCGATGCACTTGTTGCAGCTGCTGCCGCAGGGCTCGCCGCTGCCCCGCCGCGTCCTCCTGGGGCGGTGCAGAGCGCTGAGCGCCCCGGCCTCGGACCCCGCGGGCTTGATGGAGCCAGCAGGGGGCAGCACCCGGACTGACGCCCCCCCTCCCGCCCTCTGTCGGGGTCAGTGCAAGTGTGCACTCCAAAGGCATCCAGGAGGCGATACCAGCTCGGACCCAGCCCTCCCCTCCCCCATCCCCGCGTTCCCCCCGCCCTGGCCCAGATAGTGGTGACGCCACCGCCTTCTGGGAGGCTTGCCTGTGGCTGGAGCTGAGCTGGGCTGGGTGGGGGCCCCAGAGGGTGCACCCGGCAGTGGCGGTTCCTGGCGATGCGGAGGCATTCCAAGACCTGGGGGGGGGGGGAAGGGGGAGACGGCTGTCAGCGGCCGGCCGGCCGGTCCTCGGCAGGCCCCGCCTGCCTCAAGCCGGCAGGCAGGTGCGGATACGCACCCGGAGCCGCTGCTGCTCGCGATCCTGCCGCCGCCGGCGCCTGGCCGCGCGGTGCAGCTCCAGCAGCCGCTGCAGAGCGGTCTCCTGCTGCACCGCGCTCACGCCCGCCGACGCCTTCTCCCTGCCCGGGGGCCAGGGCCACGCGGCCTTCGAGGCCTTGGGGGCCTCCGCGTCGCCCCTCGGCTCCCCGCCGGCGTCCGGCACCTGCTCCGCCGGGCCTGGGCTTTCTTCCCGGTCCTGAAGCCCGTGCGGGTCGGGCACCAGCCCTGGGTGCCCCCGGGGAGCTGCGGGGCGCTCCTGCTGCCCCGAGCTCCCAGTGCTTGGGGCCTCTAGCGTCTCGGCCCCTGGGCTTGGGAGCAGCGGCCGGGTCGGGGGCTTCGGGGGTGGAAGGGGAGTCCGTACCCGCTCCCCGGCGGCCCTCTGCTCTCCCGCGCCCGGTGCTGACTCTCGCCGCTGGGCGGCCCTTTCCCCGGAGCCAGGGCTCTCCCTACCCCTTTGCTGTGGCATCTGTTCTCCCAGGGACCTACAGAGATCCCTAGAAATTCCCAGGGAGCCGCCTTCCTCCGGGGGTTGTGTAGGCACCTCTCCCTCAGCCACCTCCCAGTTAGGGCCTGGGGAAGTCTGAAGGGTCTTCATTTCCGGGTCTTGTGTCTCCTGGAGAACCTCCGTTCTCTGACACTTAGGGCTGTTTCCTCTTTGACCTTGAGGAGACTCTCTCCTCTCACTCTGGGGAGCCTCACACCTGGGATACTCCGAGACCTCCTCCCTCAGAGCCTGAGTGGCCTCCGCACACTGACCCTGGCGTGTCTTCTCTCTGTGTCCGGAAGGAACTTTGCTCTCCCCCTGGGAGGCTTCCCCTCTCTGACCCTGGGGGCTCTCTTCTTTCTGCTCCTGAGGGTCCCCCTCTCTCTGCCTCTGAGGAATCTCGATCCTCAGCAGTTTCTGAAGTTCTGCTCTCTCCCGGCCCAGGCTCCAGCCCAGCCCCTCCAGGGGAACCTGGGGTTCTGGCAGGCCCCGGGAGGGCAGGCCCCAGAGCCTTGGGGCTCCCTGAGTGAGCTTTCGACCGCCTACATTCACGGATGGCTGTTGACAGGGCCTCTGGGTTGTGGGTCCTGCTTGTCTCCTCTCTGCCCTCTGGGCCAGGTTCTGGGAAGCAAGAGCATTTGGGCCCAGGCTTGTGAGGGAATCCCCGTGCCAGGCCCACTTTCCCCAAGGGACCCTGGAGACCTCAGTGGCTGTCCTAGTGGGCCTCACTTCCATCACAGCCCTCGCCTGATTCCTGAATTCATTAAACTTCTTTTATGTTGTGTAAAAGGTACTTCAGTGGCGGTCCCTTCTTCCCCCTGGCTATAGGAGGTAGGACCACCTCCCCCCAGTAGGCTCCTCCCAGGCAGACCCCACCCCTGCTCTTCCCAATCGAGAGGGCCCTTGCCCAGGGCACTTTGACTCTTTCACCTTGAACTCAGAACTTCCTGGGTCCCCAAAGCTGGTGGTGGGGTTCAGCTCTTGTAGGCAGCCTGAGGGAGAAAGACCAATGTCGGGAACCCTCTGCTCATGCCCCAGCCCCTCACAGACATTCCACCTGAGCGGGAACCAGGAAGCCCAGGGAGTCGCCAGCACCTGAGAGAAGGGGATGCCCTGAGGACTGATGTTTGAACTCCAAGGCTGTGACAGTTCATGGGTCCACTAGTCTTCACGTTGCCTGTCACGTGCCCGCTTGTCGGATTTGCCGGCCAGCGGCCGACCACATCTTCCTCATCCTCCCAGCTGAGGCAGGACACCTTAGAAGAATCTGCCCACCCCTGTCCCCAAAACCACCAGAGGATGCTTCGGGGCAGGAAGGGTCTGTTGGCCAGCTTGTCAGGCCCTCATAAGAACACCCCCCTTCGTCCTGGTGGGCCCGCGGAGGCCCGTAAAGAAACCTACCGTATACGCCTTATTTGACTATTATTAAGAAAAACCCTCTGTAGCTCTTTCTTGGTTGCTGACAGTGAAATCAAGTGAAACTCAAGAAATGAAATTTTAGGCTGGAGCCTGGCCTAAAAACTGCAAGTTTCATAATTAACAAAAGACATCTAAAAAAAGAAATGAAATGTCACTGCTCCCTTGCAGCTGTGGAGGAAGGAGAGTCATCCTGCCTCCATGAAAGTAGTTAAAAGAACTTGATTTCGTCAGGTCCTAAATGGAGAACTTTCACAAGTCTATTCCATCTTTATGAATATTCACACATCCACGTTGCATAACAGTAACCAAATGGGCATGTTCTCTGCGAAAAGAAATGTCTTTTGAAGAATTTTTGAGCAAAGGAGTCTGTGACCAGGCTCCCAAGCCTGTAGAAATCATTGCCATGAACAGGGAACAAAGCCCCCAAAACCTGTCCCCTCACAGTTTGATTTGTTGTCTTACTTGACAGTTTATTTCTGTGGTTATAATGTTGTCATTGGTATCCCTGTTTCCCCAAGAGACCCTCTATTTGTAAAACTTTCCGCCAGTCAGAAAAACAAGCATTGGCACTTCGCTCTTCTCTCACGGACACGACGGAACAATTAAAGGCTTATGGCTACACTAGGCTAATTTAACAAATAACTGGAGAGTCTGTTCCATTTAAATTAATAGGCCCAGGGTTCACAGCGTCCATCTCACAGAATTCGAACTGCCTGTTTACTGTCACGCTCTCGCTAGGCTGTGATCTCCTCAGTGACAGGGACCAAGCAATGGGGCCGTGTCTCTCTTGTGCTCTGTATGTTCTGGGTGTCTGATGCGAGGGTAGGACGCAGGGGCAGGAGCTGCTGTTCCGTTCCCCCCTCCCTAGGCCGCCGTGAACAGTCCTTCCCAGCGCGCTCTGCCCCCCCCCCCCCCCCACTCAGTTTAGCTTCAGAATCCTCCTGGACCCTGTGCCTGGGACAGCTGCTACCAACCAGGTGGAACTAGGACATAAAATAAAACCTGCTTGTTGTCCCTGGGTGCTCCTGGCACCCAATATAAAGTATGAGACAAAGAATGAGTGAGGAAGGGACTGGAATCCTGGCACTTGGGGTGAGGACTTCCCACCTCCTCCAGCTCTAGTCTGGCCGCCCGGCCAAGGTGTCCGCGTACCAGGTGTGGACTCTGCAGGCAGAGCAGGGCTCGCCCGCCTTGGGTCTCTGTGACTCGCAGCTTCACCCAGATCCAGGGCTGATGATGGGACTACCGCCAGCCCCCTGCGGGAGTACAGAGGCTGTTTCAGATACACCTCCCACGGCCCATGGGCTCTGGAAGGGGGAGGAAGCCTGTCTGCCACCCCAGTGCAGGGCAGCCTCTCCTAGCCCCTGCACCCACCACTGGATCCCAGCAGCTGGAACTCGGAGTCACCCTTTCCAGGGGCTGTGGGGGCCCCAGGATGAGCCTTGGGCACAAGAAAGAGATGCTAGGCAGGGCCGTGGAAGGAGACAGGAAAAAGGGTCCAGTGCTTGGCCCTTTTATGTGGCAACACGAAACAAACAGGATTTCCCAAGAGAAAGACTCACCCCTCAGGAAGCTGATGGTTCTGGCTCAGGGAGTCCCCAGCCTGAGGCAATGGGCATGGGCTGGAACTCTGGAAAGTTGGAGGGTGCCCTAGTCCGCAGGGCATCATTCCCCAGTGTGGTAGGCAGCCTTTAAGGTGGCCCCCAATGATCCCTCCTCCTGGTATCCAAGCCCATGTATGACCCTGTCCTCTTCCCCTCCTTGTGACGAAATGGAGCTCTCCTGCCCACTCGAGCCTTCAGATGAGACCGCAGTCGTGACCAACAATGTCAGCTGGACACTTCCTTAGCAGTCACCATGAACACCCCCTCTTGCTACAGCTGAGGATGCCTTGGCTCTCAGAGATGGCCATCAACTTGCCCAGAGTGCCTTGGTGACTGGGAATCAGACTAGGAGGCACAGTCCTAGTTCCCAGTCACCAGAGCACCCTCCCTCCTAGACGGGTCAGCCCAGCCACCAGCCCTGAAGGGAAAGGTCCGTGCACCCCGGGCTAGGCATCAGTGCCTCTGCCCTCAGGAGCCATGCCAGGCTCGCGTTCCTCCCACGCTGCAGCCGTGTCTAAAGGCTTCTAGGGGTGCCTGGGTGGCTCAGTCAGTTAAGTGTCCAACTTCGACTCAGGTCATGATCTCACAGTTTGTGAGTTCAAGTCCCACGTCAGGCTCTGTGCTGACAGCTCGGAGCCTGGAGCCTGCTTCAGAATCTGTGTCTCCCTCTCTCTCTCTCTGCCTCTCCCCTACTCACACTCTGTCTCTCTCTCTCTCTCAAAAATAAATAGACATTAAAAAAAATTAAAAAAAAAAAAAGCTTCTAGATGTCACCATGCAGTTGATTTGACGCAGATAGTTGTTAACTGCAGCATGATAATAGCCTGTATGTAGTTAACAGGTCCTGGGTGCCACTAGACCCTTTCCATGGATGAGTTCACTGGTGCTCCCTCTGAGTAAGATCTACTATCGTCCCCAATTTGCAGCTAAGAAAACAGAGGCTTACAGTCCACGGGGAGCGTCAAAACGGAGACCCAACCCAGGTCCACATGTGCCCAAAGCCCACACCCCATTCACCTTCCTCCCCACCACAATCACCCTGATGTCACACTGACCCCCTTGCCTTCAGCCATGCCCCTGCTCACCCAGCTGTTCGGCTGCTCGGGGCCCCTACCCATCCTACCGCGGGGCTTGCTGCGCTGGCTCCATGCACACTGGGCCCGGTCCCTCAGACCGCAGAACTGGGCCCGGGGGGGCCAGAAGAGGCCCAGCCCCGCCCCAGTCAGCAGCTCCAAGTCCCACAGGAGCTACAAAAAGACGCATTGCCAGAGCATGAAGGGGTGCCCACACTGCCCTCTGCCATGCCCCTCGGCCAGCCCCTACCTGTTCCTGGGCCCGCCGGCTCCGCTCCATCTCCAGCAACACAGCGGGCAGCTCCAGTCCCGAGGGACAGGCCCGACTCTCTTGCACCTGGGGGGACAAGATGGCATCAGGCCTCCACCGTGCCCTTTGGAGACAATGCCCCACCTCCCTCACCTGCTGCAGCGCAGCCTGGAGTGGGCCCAGGCCCGCAGGGCATCTAAAGAGGTGCTGGTACAGAGCTAAGGCCTGCTTTTGGCTACAAGGGAGCCCTCGGCCGCCAGGGGCGGCTGCCTGTTCCATGGGGTTGGGGAGCCAGGGCAGATGTCCCCTCCCTCCTCTCCTCTGCTGCTGGAGCGTGGAGAAGGGAGGACCAGGAATGAGGAGGAGACAAAGGCTCCTGAGCTCAATAATGCAGGGACCTGACATCTGAGCCAGGGCCCGGACCCAGCCAAGTCTCACAGAGACTCTGGCCCGCCTCCGATATGGGTTTCCTGGCTGTGGGGGATGGCAGTGTGAGGGAGAGGTGTCTGCATATGCTTGTTTGCAATCCTGACCGGGTACGTGTTTTACGTATGCATGTGAAGCTTGCAACTGCATTATAGCCACACGTAATACGCCCAATACGAACAGCGGCTACCAACAGCTTACTATCTGCAGGAAACAAAATGCTACATACAAGTAATCCGTCCTTGAAGCAACTCCGGGAAGTAGGTGCTATCGTTATCCCAATTTTACAGATTAGAAAACAGCCTAGACAGTAAACTGCCCTAGCTAACACGTGGCAACGTCCCCCTCATCCGGAGGCAAATGGCCGTGATAAACAGGCTTGGGGGAAACACGGTCCCAGGCGCAAGCAGCCACAGGCCGGGCGACGGTGAGCACTTCCCAAGGGCTTGTTCCAAGCTGTCCACGTGCAAAGTGCTGGCCACAGGTCACTCTGTTTACTCCTCACAACACGCGAGATGCATCAGGCGAGGACACGGTTTGTACAGGTCATAACGAGGGGAGGTGCCAACACACGAGCTGGTCTGTGACGTTCACACGCTGTGCTGTCACGAGCAGCCTTGCGTGCCTGCTGCTTTGAAACGGCTCCGCGAGAGAAAGAGGCCACCTCTCTCCGGTGGGCCTCAGCAGAAGCGGGCTAAGCTCGCAGGGCAGGCCATCTCAGTGTAGCCCAACACTCCCTCTTCACTCCTGTTGAAAGATTAGGGGGACCTGGCAATGAGAATGGAGGACCCCCTCACCCCGATCTTTTAGCCAAGGCTCCTAAAACACCAAGGTCACGGCCAAAAATACTAGAGTTCTTTTTGAAGACAGACTTTTCAAGGAAATAGACTTTTTGTCTATTTCAAAACCCATGCTCCTTCCCCTGCAAGGATGTCTCCTGCTCACATGTCCATCCAGGGTGGGTGTGGCTGTGAATGCACACATGGGCCCATGCATGTGCCGCACATGTTTATCTGGGTTTCTGAGGTGTATGTGTGTGTGTGTGTGTGTGTGTGTGTGTGTGCGTGCACGTGTGTCCATATTTCATCAGAGTCTGTTGTGTCTTCTGTTCCCCACCCCAGGCATGGGGTCCCTATGTCACCAGCTGTTAGAATAGCCCAGGAGGTGCCTAGCCTTTGGTATTCCCCAAATCAAGAGGAAAGGGAATGCCATGTGGGGAAACTGAGCCCCTTCTCCGTGCCCCTCAGCCTCCTAGCAGGATTCCACATGGATCCACAGAGGTACCAACGTGGGGACCATGGGCTACGCTTGTGACATAGTGTGAGCACGGAGCTGGGACCAGGATACCTAGGTCGTCCTTCCATTGCAGGGTTTCCCAGGCAACACCAGGGTATGGTAAGTGCAAGAAGTGAAGGCTCAGCTCCCACAGCTGCCACCTCTCTGATCCTGGGGACACTAACCGCTGCTGTACCCCATATTCCAAGCCCCCACCATCCCAGCCCCAGGAGAAAAGACACATAGACACAAGTAAGCTGTAGGAGAGGCCCCGATTTTACTGCTTCTGATTGAACACGATGAGGTCTTTGTGGGACACAGGACCCCAGTGCCTGGGTGGGGTACTCTTTCCATGGCTCTGGCCAGGGTGGGAGCTGTTCTCGGAGGAGAGGCTTCTGACCTGATGAGTCCTGGTGTTCTGGCTACTGGCCAGGGCTGGGCGGAGGTCTGGGTGTCTGGTCCCCGGTGAGCTGGACTGGGGGGCAGGCCTCGGGTGAGATACAGTGGGCCTCGTGCTCCACCAGGCCCGCGGGGCACTGGCAGCCAGGAACGCAGGGCCTCACACAGTGGGCGGCCAGTTCCCCCAGGGGGATGTGCTGGTTGAAGCAGGTGCGGGGACAGGGCGGGCCACACTCATCGAACACGAAGCCGCGGTCCAGGGGACAGCCCACCACTGCAGGTGGAGTGGAAGGCAGGGTCACAGGGGCACCCCGGCAGCGCTCCAGGTGCCCTGCTCACCCCTGCGGTCCACCCTGTTCCTACCACATCCACACCTGAGCCCTGTGCCACCCTCTTCCCCAACTCGTGCTGGGCATTTCCCCCTCACCGCAGAGTGTGGGGCCCCGCCAGGCAGGTGTCACCCCTGCCTGGCGACAGTGACTGGCATAGGCTTCCAGGGCATCACAGAGGCAGGCGTCAGCCAAAGAGCCGGGGCCACAAGCACATAGGTCATACACGCAGGCGGCAAAGAAGGGCTCTGGTGGCACCACAGAGTGGCAGCGACTGAACGGGGAGGACTTAAGCACACCACACCGGGCGTTGGCCTCACGCCTGGCACGGTAACCCGCTGCCCTGCACGGATCCACCTCGCGGCCCTTGGAACATATCCGACTGGGTCCCGGCCCTTCTGGGACCTAGGTGGCAAGAGTGACCCTGATGTGACAGCATCCACTGGTGGCTGATCTCTGTGTGCTACGTGCTTCAAAAACACTTTCCACTAAATACTTTGGTTTAGCTCCAAAAATCTCCCTACAAGAATAGCAAAGGAAGCACCAGCTACTTTCTCCTTGTCCCCATATTACAGCTGGACAAGCTAAGGCCCAGAGCAGGTTAAGTGACTCACCCAAGGTCACACAGCCAGTGAGTGGCAAGGCAGGGCTTGCGGATTCGGATGATGAGGCCTCATTCAACAGGCCACGCTGCCTCCCCCAGCATCACGACAGAAGCAAGAAGCCCCCAAATCACCCTGAAGCTGCAAAGCCCATCTCGTGCCGACCCCCCTTTCCATATAAGAGGGCTGCTCTATGATCACACTCAGCCACCCGGCTCCTGTGCCACTCACCTGCCAGCTATTCCCAAATGCAGCCTCTGTGGGCAGGAGCAACCCCTCAGGGCCCTGCAGATCATCCTGGGCAAAGCCATTGAAGTTCCCACACAGCCCACACATCTGGCCCCGGTAGGAGCTGGGCACGCTCACCTCCACCTGAGACTGCCCATCCCACAGCACCTGGGCAGAGAGGTTGGAATCGGGGAATGGGGAAAGGTAGGGACCCCCAGAAGCCCAGGGTCCACCCTGGCCCCATGCACTGTCAGCACACTCCATGCTGTGGGGGAGGAGAATGGGCGGGTAGAGGTTCCCCGTGGAAAGGAGGCTGCCCTGGCCAAAGCCAAGTTGGCACATGCTCTGTGAGTCCTGGGGACACACAGAAGACATGAAGAGCTGCCCACAGCTCCGGCAGGAGGGCACCTTCTCCCATCGGCACCCCTGAACTGGGCCCCCTGGTGAACTGCTTCAGAGATTCACTTTCTCATGGGCATTAGGGCCTTAGAGAGGATGAAGCACAATTAGAGTCCAGATCAGAAGTATCGACGAGACTTGTTTTAGGCATTTACAAATTGTACTTCTTGCCGAAGGCAGGGAGAAATTTACTCTTCGACATGGGATTTGGAAGGAATTTCAGAAACCACGTAGACCTTAGTTGGCATCCCCTGAATTGTTCCCCCTTTTTACCAATAAGAAAACAGGCCCAGAGAGGGCTGGTACTGGCCTAAGAGTCCCACTGCGTTGGTGACTGAATCAAGATTAGAAACCAGGCTCAGACCTCCCTTCCCTGCACCCAAGGTCTCCGACCATGATTCCTTTCCTCCCCCTCAGAATCCAGCAGAATTTTCTGACCTCACTGGCCTGATTTGGCACGGGACCCAGCTGGTATTCCCACTCCCTCTACAGACAGAGGCCTGAACAGGTCCAAGGCTCCCACACCCCCACTGGCCCTTGCGCCGCACCTGGAGCCCGGGCTGGGCATGCAGGATCACGGTGCGTCTCCGTAACTCCACGTAGAGCAGCGGCTCCTGCAGAAAGGGCAAGGCCACAGGGCGCCCGTCCACCTGGAGGAGGGAGGCAGGAGGAGGGCCGACGTCGGGACAGCGGAAAGCACGGGACCGACCATCCCTGGGTCCTCAGCTTTGCTCACCGTGACCTCTTTGCCCTGCAGCAGCCGCACCGCCACGTCCCCGAGCAGCACCGCCACTTCCTGGGTCCAGGCCACACCCCTCCGGCCCCGGTTATCGTTGGTCACGTGCACGCTGTGGCGTGAGAGACCCAGGTGCAGTCGTCAGCAGGGACAGGTGTGGGGAGTTAGGGAGAAGGCAGAGGGGGCTGCGCACCTGAAGTCCCCTCCGCGGCAGTCCTTGGCCAGCACATAGCTGCAGCTGCCCTGGAAGTGCAGCAGGCGGCCGTCGAATGTTCGGTAATGAGGGTCTCCGAAGGCCATGCAGGAGGCGGGTCGGGGCAGGCAGCGGGGGCAGCAGCTGCCGGGACTCAGGGCGGGGGCCTCGTCCTGGCCTCAGCCCCGGATCCCGTCAGACACTTCGCCCTCCCTGCGGTGCCCCTCGCAGAGCCTCCCCTGGGACCGAGGATCTCCCGGGAATCTCCCCGGCTCACCGCAAGCGGGCTCAGGGCACCGCCTTGTGGCGGCGCCTGGAACTGCACGGCCGCAGGGTTTCTCTCTCTCTCTCTCTCTCTCTCTCTCTCTCTCTCTCTCTCTCTCTCTCTCTCTCTCTCTCTCTCTCTCTCTCTCTCTCTCTCTCCCCGCCCCCCTCCCAACCGCGCCGCGGCCGCTACCCAAGCTCTGCCTCCTTCCTCCCGCCGGGTCTTACCAGGAAGGCGTTGCCACATGCCCACTCACCCCACCGCCCTAGACGCGGCACTCACGGGGCCACAGGAGAGCGGCGGGCAGCGCTGGCTCTGGCAGCGCACGGTGCCTGCCACGCAGGAGCAAGTGGTGCAAACGTCCACGGCCCAGCGCTCCCCGGAGGCCACCGCCCGGCCCTCGTGCGCGCACGACTGGGCGGGGGCTGAGGGGACAGGAGCGGGGTAGGGTCAACTGCCCGTCCCTCACACTGGGTCTCGCTCGTCCCCAACTCCCATCGTTCTGGCTGGCACCTTGGCATCGCTCACAGCAGCTGCCAGCCTCTCGCACCTTCGCCCAGCCCTGGGGGCAGGAGAGGGCGGGGCACTCCTCCAGGTGGCACTCCACGCGGCCCCGCTGAGGACAGATGTCATTGCTCTAGGGACTTCCTGCAGGGCCTGGGGTGCCTGGCCTCACACTTCTGGGAGCCTCTGGGTCACAGTCTGAGGCAGCAGCCCCTTCTCTCTGCCCCTGCCCTACAAGAACACCCATTTCATGTTCCAGTGGGGGGTGAAATCCAGCCCTTAGTTCCTTGCCCCGGCACAGGGATGCCACTGCCCGCTCTCACCCAGAGGGGGCGCCTTTTACTAATTACCTCAAAGACCCCATATTCACTGGTCCAGTGTCCTGAGACTCCTCCCTTTATCCATCTGTAAGGTCCTCCGCCCCACCCTCTACCTGCCCACCACCCCCAGCTCACATGGCAGGCGCAAGTAATGCAAGCGTTGCTAGGGTCCCGCCAGCTCTCTCCATCCGCCACTCTCCGGCCCTCGGCCTCCACCACGCATTCTGAGGAGGAAGAAGTGAGGAGGGGGGAGCATGGTCCTCCCACCTGCATCCTCCTCCCTGGAGCGCACCCTGAAGGCTCGCGCCATTCCGCTAGCACCCTGATGGTGCTGATTTCTGCAACCGGTATCCAGACGACCTACCAGATGGCAGGTCCGCAACCAGTGCGAGGGAAGTGGAAAGGGTCCTGGAAGCCCAAAGAATCACAGGCTGGAACCTTCCCATGGGCCAGCTGTCAGCTCAGTGCAATGCCTGTCCAATGGGCCTGGGGCCTCCGAGCCCAGTGACAAGCCCCAGGCCAGGCCTTGAGTATCCAGATTTCATCCTCTGCTTTCCTCTACCTTCTGCACCCCGCTGAATGACCCTTCATTTCGACAAGAGAACGAAGCCCACATTTGAAGTACAGACCTCAGGTTGCCCCCTTAGCCTTTGGATGCCACCCTTCCCGTCTCCCCCCTGGGCTCGTGTTCACAGGATGCAGGTCAAGGCCGGCACTTACCTCGGCACTCGGGGCAGCAGCTCCCAGGGGGGGTGTGGCGCTCCGACGCGGGACAGCTGAGCTCAGGACAGGCCTGGTGAATGCAGAGCCATGTCAGGTCCTGTGGAAGGGCATGTGAACGCCATCAGTAGAGAAGAACAGGGAGGGAGCAGGGTGGAGGCCAGATATGATATTCAAGGTGTGCGGACGCGTGTCGGAGTGGGCGGGGAGCCTGGAGCGGCAAGAGAGGAGTTGTTGCCACAGTGCACAGAGGAGGAAGAAGAGAGAGCTCTGGGAATCCCCAGGGCGGGGGGCTCACCTGGCACTGGCAGGTGTAGCAAGGGTCCGGCGGGGCCACCTCAGACCCCAGCAGGCCCTCTGTGCAGTTGCTCAGCGCCTCTGTGAAGACAAGAGTTCAGCGTCGGGGACGGAGAGGGGAAGCAGGGGGCAAAAGCCCACTTACCCGCTGTGTCCCAGGACTTCTTGGGCCTGGGACATACCCATATCCCCAGCACCTTGATTCCAAGAGGATGAGTCCTCCTTCCTCTTGGGTCCGCAAAGAAAAGTTGGGGCTTTTTTAAAAGAACTTTGCAGACTACTAGGGTGGAGGGCCTGGGAGTGGACAAGGTGTGGCTTCCTTAGCCTAAGGTCACTAAGGACCCTCAGACTGCCGGCCTCGCCTGCTCCCTCTCCTATTTCCTTTGATATTACCTGGCTAAAACAGCACAAGGAAGCACAGAGAGCCAGGTAGGTACCCCAGGTTCTAATCCTGGCTCCAGCATTCAGTGCCTGGGCCATTTTGGGCAGACTAATCAATCTCTCTGAACCTCAGTTTTTTCATCTGTAAAAGGGAATAATAACACCGCTCACTGGGTAAATGAGAATTAAATGAGATAGTGTTTATTAAAAACGCCAAGTACCGGGTATGGCATACAGTAGGTGCTTACTAAATGTTAGTCCTTTTCTCTTTCCCTGAGGCACATGCTAACAAGTGTTGGTAAGAATACCTCCCCACCTCTGTAGCCCCTCTGGCCTCACATTACGGCCCTCAAGCCCGCAACCTGCAAAACCCCATCCCACAGCGCCACCTGCTGGGCAAGATGCTCCACACACTGCGCCTGGCTTCAGAGTTCAGGGATCCCTCCCTGCCAGCTTCCCCAGTCCCCCTCTGGGGGTGGGGGAGAGGTGCAGGCCGCACCAGCCAGGGCTTCCTGAATAGTCCATTGGACTCAAAATAGGGTGAGAGCCAGGACTATAGAGGAGAGCGACTGACTTCCAGTGTCACTCTGGGGATGGCATTCCTACCCTCTTGTCTACCCCCACATCCAGGGACTCACGGGCACAGGTGGGGCAGCAGTGCTGTGGCCCAGGGGGCAGGAGCTGGCTGGCGGGACAGCCCACCAGGCTGGGACACTGCCGCCGATGACACTGAAGGCTCGGGGGCCCCTCAGGCTGCAGCTACAAAAATGAGTGAGCAAAGGGGGTGGGTCCCGGGCCCTGAAAGCCAAGAGCCACCCTCTTTCCCTGGACCCCAAGCCCTTCCATCTGCCTGCTGCACCTCCTGCTGGGTGTACCCTGGGCAGGTTAAACTCCAGTCTGCAGAGACTCAACGTCTCCCCAGATCGCTCCTCACCCCATGCCCTAGTCCCAGGAGATGACGTCCCCTTCTCTTTCCAGTTACCCGGGCCTGAACCTTCTTATGAGTGTTGAGCCCCTGCACTCTCATGCCATTTCCTCCCCTCCCCTGCCAAATCCCTGGGCACAGGGCGTCATTCATCGGCTCACCATTACTTTCAAATGTTATTCCCTCACAGGCCCCCCAACCACTTCCCAGGGGTCCCCTACCTCCCATACACACCCACCCTAAACTCCAGCCAGAAGGGCTGCCCACTGCCCCCACCCCGCTCAGCGCCTGTCCTGCCCCACGCTTCCTGGCCCCAGGGGGCACATTCCTATCTCTGACCCGCATACTGCTTGCTCCCCATGGTTGCCCCCTTTGTGGTGCCCAGCCCCTCGGCATTGCCCTCACCCACCTCACAGATGCACACTTCACACGGGTCTGCCCCAGGCTGGAAGCTTTCTCCTGGCTCGTACTTCCGACCTTCATGTTCACAGTCTGGGGCAGAACAGGACCAGGGAGCCTTCAGGCTGGCAAGAATGCTAGGGGATGCCCCCGGCTCCAGATTTTGGGGTGTGTGCAAGAGTGGGGGTCACTTCTCCTGGAGCAGCCTGTCTCTGCGGCCCAGCCCGGAGAGAAGTGCTGCCTCCCCGCCCTCCCTCACCCGGCCCCAGGCTCCCAGTACCAGAGCATCGAGGGCAGCAGTCACTGAGCCCTCGGTGGGGCTGGGCACAGGAGCTGACACACTGGACGCGGGCACAGGTGACGACGCCCTCGTGACACATGCAGGAGGAGCAGGGGCTTTGGGGGTGCACCCAGCTACTGCCTTCCGGGTGCTCCTCCCCGTGAGCCAGGCAGCCTGTGTCCCAGGTGGGCAGGGACGAGCTCTGAGTCTTGGTTCTGCACGCGTGCCCCTGTCCCCCCACCCTGGGTGGCCAGCAGGGCATGCGGGTGCCAGGAGGGGGATCTATAGGGATATGGTGGAAAGATGGCCTGGGGCAGTGCTCCTGCCTGTGGCGGACGGGAAAGACCCTGGGCTAGGGTCGGAACACCCGGTTCTTATCCCCTTCCGTGCCTGCTTGCTTGCTGGACCTTGTGCCAGGCAGCAGCCACTGTTGGTGGTAGCCCAGCACCTGGCATGCAGCAGGCATGTAATAAATGCATGTGACATGAATGAAAGGCTCCATCACTAACCATGTGCCCCAGGTAACAATCTCTCCGAGCCTCAGTCTCCTCACCTGTTAAATGGGGATTTCATCTGTCCTGCCTACCTCAAGGGCGCGTGAGACGCTGTGACAGTTCTGTGGAAGCTACACCCTGCTGAACAGCGTATGAGGGTGAGGGCCAGGAGGCAGCCTAAAACAGGCTCATATTCTAGAACCAGATCGCTTAGATGCACATCCTGACTGCCACCTACCAGCTGCGTGCCCATAGGCAAGCGATGTTATCTCTTTGTGCCTCAGTTTCCTCATCTGCAAAATGGGAGTGGTAATAGTACCTATTTGACCGTGTGCGGATTAAGTGAGCTATGTGTCAAGTGCTGAGCTCAGAATGTGGCACACGATACGATTATGATGATGACTAGTGTGGTCAGGAAGGTGTCAGTCTTGAGGGGGTGTGGTCTGGGCAGGCCAGGGGCACGGAGGGGTAGGAGGAACCAAAGGCCTGCAGGGATGAGAGCTTCAGGGCCAAGGTGTGGGAGGGCCAGGTGGGTGGCCAGGGAGGGGGGAAGGCCGGAGGAGAGCTAAGGAGAGGGAGAGGGGACCGGTATGGGGCATCGGGCCCGGGGGCAGAGGCCAGGGGGCAGCCACGTGGGGCTGGGCATACCTCTGCAGCGAGGGCAGCAGCCCCCCTGCTCCGTGACCTGGAGTGGGCAGGACAGAGGGGGGCACTGCAGCCTCACACAGCTGACCTGGCCGGCCTGCAGGAGATGCAGGTTCAGGGACTTACCCTCTAGGCCAGGCGCCCCAGAGGCATAGGCACCTAGCCCCGACGCCAACGCCCTCCCCCCCCCCCCCCCAGCCACCATACCTGACAACGACACCACTCGCAGCTGCCTGGGGGCCCCTCAAACTCTGCCCCATCCTGGTGCTCCTGGCCCTGGGTGAGGCAGCCTGTGGGAAAGACCTTTCTTGGGTGGGGGGCTGTGCCACCTCGCCCTGTCCGACCTCGCTCAGGCCTGACAGAAAGAGGGGGGAGGGGTGGGGACGAGCATGGGGGGCTGGGGCACGCGGAAGGCAGCTCACTGTGGCAAACAGGGCAGAAGCAGGGTCCTGGAGAGGGGTGGGGGCAGAGAGCTGGAGCACATGGCTTCTTCTGGCAGCGCACGGAACCTTCCTGGGGGGAGAGAGGTCAATTGCTACTTCCCGACTCCGTGGCATCACAACCTGAAACCAGGTTGCACTCTGCCCCCTGGCAGGATGCCCCCACTGAGCCTGCCGGGCTCAAACCTCCCTCCCTCGGCCCAGGAGACCAGAATCCAATCCTCTTCCGCTAGATGGTCCCCCGTGAGACCTGGGTGAGGAGACGAGCTCTTCCGGGCCAGAGAGGAGGATCGAGGGATGAAAGGTCACCACGTTCCCCAAAGGCCACCTCACCTGGCAGGTGCAGAGGGAGCAGCTGGGGTCCAGTGGGTCAGGAAGGGTCTCTCCATGGGCTGCGGTGACCCCATGATAGAGGCATCCTGGCAGAGCAGGAAATGCATTGAAAGAGCAGCCATCGGGGCAGCCCCCCCATGGCCACACACGCAGCTGGTCCTGACGACCCCTACCAACGCTTAGGGAGTCAGAGAGGGAGAGATAAGTGTGGCCCAAGGTGGTGGCCGGGAAGGTGAGGTTTTGGCCAGGCTGTGAGCGGCGAGACCTCAGTGCACGAAGGGAGTCAGGTCTGGAGGTGGGGTCAAAGGCCGCTGGGAAGTTTCTGTCTGTGGGGCCCACGTGACGAGTGGGCACACACACCCGGAATTGAAGGCAAGAGATGGGCTGGGCTCAGGAGCATGGGCAAAGGCAAGCCAGGCGGGAGGGACGCTCCCCCTTGTGACTGGTCACTCAGGGGGCATGGGAGCCATCGAATGGGTTTGAATCTGGGGATGTGACATCTCAGGAAGGTGACGAGACAGTTTGAGAGCAGGGAGTTCTGGAAGTGTAAGGCAGTTTGAGGAGACAGCAGGGACAGCCAGGAGGGTGTGGATCCTCAGGGGTCTGAGGAGAGCACAGGGCGTGGGTTTGCTGTGTGGTGACGGTGGTAAGACCAGTTGGGCCCCTGGGGGCTCCAGGAGGGGCAGGAAGGGCAGGTGCTGTCCTACCCTGGCAGGTTGGGCAGCAGTGTCCAGCCGGGGTGAGCGGATGGCTGCAGCCCAGAGGCTCACAGGGCTGGCGGCCACAGGTCACAAAGCCTCCAAGGCAGGTACACAGATTGCAGGGCTCTCGGGGATCCGGGAACTCCTGGCCGCTCAGGTAGGACTCCCCTAGATACTCGCAACCTTCAAGAGAGGACAGGGAGGGGCAGGGCAGGGGGCAGAAATGGTGAGAGGTGAGCAGTCATCCAGTTCTGACCTTGGGCCCCAGTTGAGGCCTCAAAGACCCAGCAACTGGGGGCAAGGAGAAGGCTCAATCCTGGCAGGAGACGGGGGGGAGGGGGGGGCAAAGGAGTCTGGGATGGGGCACCGGCCAAAGGGCACACTTTCCCCTTTCAGCCTGTAATCTCTCTGGAAAGACCCACAAGGAATCTGTCCCTAGAGTTGGATGCTCAGCAGGCCACACCCAGCCAGAAGGTACCAATTTCTCCAACCTGGGGACAGCTGGAGATAGCCCGAGATGGCTTCGGAGACACTGATCAAGGTATCGTCTTTCCAATATTCTTCCGAGCCCCTTGACTAATCAGGGGCCGGAGGGGATCCCAGGGTTGTAGCAAGCAGCTCTCTGACACTTGCTGAGAGGGCGCTTTGGGTGATAATGAGGTGTCAGTAGTAACCACAAATCCCTGGTGGGGGATATTGATAAGGAGGGAAGCTGTGCATGTGTTGGGGGCAGGGGGCACTTGGGAAATCTCTGTACCTTCCTCTCACTTTTGCTGTGAACCTAAAACTGCCGTAAAGAAACAAAGTCTTAACAGAAAAAAGAGAGAGAGAGAGAGAGAGAGAGAGAGAGAGAGAGGCAAGTCTCCGTCTCAAAGCCTTGGCAGGCAAAAGTTTCTGACTCAAATTTAATGTTCTATTTTTAACTGTATTAATAATTATGGTAATCTTCATTCCTGGAAAATCTAACTCATTTACACTATGATATAAAGACTCCTTTCTAAATAGGTTTAAAAACAAAAGGATGGGGCGCCCGGGTGGCTCAATCAGTTGAGTGTCCCACTTTGGCTCAGGCAGTGATCTCGCTGTTCACGAGTTCGAGCCCTGCGTCAGGCTCCGTGCTGACAGCTCGGAGCCTGGAGCCTGCTTGGGATTCTGCATCTCCCTCTCTCTGCGTGCCCCTCCCCGGCACACACTCTGTCTCTCTCTCTCAAAAAAAACCTAAATAAACATTAAAAAAATGTTTTTAAAGAAAATAAAAGGTTAATTTGAAGAAAAATAGCTAACTAAATAAACTTACAGGTGCGAGAGGGTATGTAGCAAATGTTGCTAAGATAGTACAAGAGTGGCCGAAGCCTGGGGAACTGAGTGGGCCTTGTTCAACCCTCTCTTTTTTTTCAGGAGCTAAAATTAGAGTTACACTTAAAAATGGTTAAAGTAGGGGGGCCTGGGTGGCTCAGTCGGCTGGTGGCATCCAACTTCAGCTCAGGTCATGATCTCACAGTCCGTGGGTTCGAGCCCAACGTCGACTCTGTGCTGACAGCTCAAAGCCTGGAGCCTGCTTCAGATTCTGTGTCTCCCTCGCTCTCTGCCCCTCCCCCGTTCGTGCTCTGTCTCTCAAGGGTGAATAAACGTTCACCCTTAAAATGGTTCACCCATAAAAAATGTTTAAAGCAGTAAATTTTATGTTATATGTGTTTTACAAAAATACACAGTTTAAAATGTATTTTTTCAATTAAGAAAAATTAGGCCCAGAGAGGTTATGTAACTTGCCCAGGGTCACAGAGCCAAATAGCATCAGCAGCAGGAGAAACCCCAGGTTTTAGTCCAGTGTTTTCTGTTACGGTGACAGATGTTGGGGACTCACTCTAGGGCAGTAAAGATGACGCTGACCCGGCCTTCCCAGCCCCTCATCCCCACGGTCCCCTGCCCCTCACCATCACAGGCAGGGCAGCAGTCACCCCTGGCGGGGAAGGGGCACTGAGCAGGTGCGCAGGCCCTGGGCTCGCAGCTGACGCTGCCCTCCCAGCAGAGGCAGACGTGGCACGAGGCAGTGGGTGAAGGGAAACGCTCCCCGCTGGCAAAGTCCTTCCCCTGGTACAGGCAGCCTAGGCGGGCAGGCGAGCAAGGCGGGAGCAGTGGCGGTCGTGGTGGCCGTCTGCCAGGACCACGGCCCCCCTGGCCCTGCCAACCGGGCGGTGTCCCCCCACATTCTTAGTGAGAACCCCGACGTGGGAGTGGTGGGCCCGGAGGAAGGGGGGGGTACTGGGGTCGCGCAGTGTTAGGGGCTGGAGGAAGGGGGACATGTCCTAAGAGGGGACGGAGTAGGGTGAGGCTGGGGGCAGAGCTGGAGGGAGCAGGTGGGGGTGGGGTGCTGCCTAGGCCGGGAGGGGGCGCCAGTTACCGTCGCAGGACGGGCAGCAGGGCCCTTGGCGCGGGTGGGAGCAGGGCGCAGGCGGGCAGGGCAGCCGCTGGCAGGACACAGAGCCATCGAGGCAGAGGCAGCGGCGGCAGGGGTCGTCGGGCTGGGAGAAATGCTCTAGGTGGCGGGCCGGGACCCCGCCCCCTGGCCGCGGGCAGCCGGAGGAGGTGGCTGCAGAGAGCGGGCGCGCGAGTCAGGGCTCCAAGGAGAGGCTGCGGAGGCTCGCCCCTCCCTCCCATGCGGATCTGCCCGAGGGGTGTGCGCATCCTACCGGGGCACTGCGGGCAGCACTCTCCGGGCAGCAGGACCGGCTCTGGACAGGACAGCGGCGGGCAGCGGCGGGAGAGGCACTGCACGCTTCCGCTCTGCAACAGAGGGCCCACGCCAGGCCGGTTAGTGGTGGGAGGCTGAGGAGACCCCCACCCCTCTGACTGCCACCTTGGGGGCCCCCTCCTGGTCTCCCAAGTCCCACCCCTACTCCCCTAGCCTCCTCCTCTCACCCAGGTGGCAGACTCACCAGACAGCGACACTGACGGCAGGGATCAGACGGGTGGGGGAAGTCTGCTCCGTTAGGGTACTCTTTCCCGCCAAAGGCACAGCCTGGGGGAGGGGGCAGCTATAGGCCTGGGAGGGGCCCATTCCTCCCCGGGGAGGCTGCCCTTCCGACCCTAAAAGCCCGCAGATGGGGCCAAGCCATCCCAGGAGACCGCCCCCTCCCCCCCGCCTGGCATCCACCTCACCATTGCAGTCGTTCTGGCAGCAGGTGCCAGGCAGTGGATGGGCACAAGGGGCCCTGGGGCAGGCCCGAGGCTGGCAATGGGCATGGCCTTCCCGACACCGGCACTCCTGGCAGGGGTCTCGGGGGTGGGAGAAGCTCTCGCCATCCACAAATACTTGTTCCTCCAGGATGCAGTCTGAGCATTGGGGCAGGGAGAGGGGCAGGAGTGGGGGCGAGGACTGACAGTTCTGGGCATGGGCTGACAGCCCATCTATCCTTGGAGTCCAGGGCCACTGAGGAAATGCCAGCAGGAAGCACCACGGAGAGAGTGGAAGAAGGGTCTGTGTATGCAGGCACGGGTATCTCTCCGAGCACACGCTCGCATGTGGAGGCATATTTGAGCCCATTTACCTGATGCATGTGTGTATGCCTCTGAGGGTGGACAGCCAAGGAGCTCGTGCATGAACGTGCCTGTGTTTGTGATACACGCTCTGGTACAGGCTCTCCAGGAGGGCGGGGCAGGGACCAGGTTACACTGCACCCTAGCACCCAGCCTCCCGCGCATCAGACCCAAACGTTTGTGGCATGGAGCTATATATAGACACAGGGATATATCTGACCGGTAAGGGTACTGGAGGAGGAAATACAGAACAGGAGGGAACAGGAGGGAAGGGACGTATAGGAACTCTCCCTCCTACCCATACCCTGTGAGTTCCAGAAAGTCCAAGCTGTGTCTGAAAACAACCCAGAAGGCTGTTGCTTGCTAGGGTATCTGTTGAGCCCGTGGGGCCATGGGAGAGCTGGCTCCGGGGCCCCCAAGCCAGACAGGTGTCATAAGCACATACCTGGGCACCTGGGGCAGCACTGGTCGGGTCCACTCTGGGGCCTGGCACAAGTTGTGGGAGGGCAGTCAACCAAGGAGCACCTCACAGTCCCAGCCTGGGAGCAGGGGAGAGGGCAATGGGGGTGGGCTCCAGGAGGGGCTCAGCAGGGCAGTAGCAAGCCTGGGGTGGTACCTCGCAGCGGCAGGCGCGGCAAGGGCTATCCGCGTCCGTGAAGTTCCGCCCATTGGCATACACTTGGCCGTGGTAGGTGCAGCTCTCACAGCTGGGGCAGCAGGCACCTGGGGGAGGCAGACTGATCAGAGCCCAGCTGATCCGGGCGGGCTGGACAAAGCAGGGGGGAAAGGCCAGATCAGGGTGGGGCACTCACCGGGGAGCTGGGTAGGGTGCTGGCAGGGGGGTGGGGAGCAGAGCACAGCCCCACACATGGGCACGCCATCATGACAGGAGCAGGCCGTGCAGGGCTGACCATCAGGCTCCCACTGGACCCCCTCAGCAAACTCCTCTCCATCCAGCACGCAGGCTGCCGCAAGGGGGGCTGTCACCATGGCAACCGAGACACCTGCTGCCACCCCTGACCTTCCCAGACCACAGGGCCCTGGCTCTGCCAGGCCTACGGTGGCCTCTGACCCCACGCTGGGAGTGGCTGGTGGACCGGACAGTGCCCCCCTTATTGTGAAGGAACCCCTCCGTCTTCAGCGCCTGCGAGCAGCGCTCCTGTGAAGCTGTTCCTCTTTCTCTCCCTCCCCACACATACCTGGGCAGAGCTGGGGGCCAGAGTCAGGCAGGGTGCAGGGGGCAACCGGGCACGCCTGCTCCTCACAGGACACCTCGCCAGCCTAGGAGGGATGCCGGGTGAGAGGTCCTCAAGGGGTGAGACAGATCTGGGGTGTGAGAGGGCGCGACTGGCTACCTGGCAGGAGCAGCGGATGCAGCGCCCCCTCTCTTGGAGTCGGAAGGTCTCCTCACTCTGGTACTGGTGTCCCTGGTACTCACAGCCTGGTCAGGAGGACAGGGGGACCGGGGGCAGGGCTGGAGGCTGATGGGGAAGCCTCACGTCACCTCAAAGCATCCACCCCCCCCCCAACCCTGATGAGCCAGCCTCCCCTACCTCCAGGATCAAGGGCCCCGCCATGGTGCCCAGTGCGCCATGAGAAGGTGAGAACGTGACCCTCACCGGTGGTGACGGGAGCCTAGGCCGATCAAGGACTTGTCCTGCACTTTAGTTCAAGGGAGCTTCCTGTAGGTCTAAACGCCCGCCCCCGCCCCCCTCCCGAGCCTCTCTTGGGCCAGTGCTTGCCCCTCTCCCGGTGACTCGAGTCCCCAGCTCACCATCACAGACTGGGCAGCACTGGCCAGGGATCCTGCCTGGGTGTCTGCAGGGCACAGGCGGGCAGGGCAGAGGCTCACACTGGACACTCCCGTTCTGCCAACAGGGCCTGATCAGCGTTCAAGAGGCAGGCCCAGAAGCCAGACCCTCCCTGCCAGGCCAGCCACACTCACGGCACAGTGGCAGCGCGAGCAGGGGTCCCCAGAGCCCACGGGCTCTCCGCTGCGGTACTCCCGCCCATTTAGGAAACAGCCTGTTGGGGAATAGGGTGCCTTAAAGTCCTGGCCTTCATGGGAGACTGAGCTGGGCCATAGGTGAGCTTTCTGGACCCCCACTCCAGACTCCACCCACTGACTCACCATCGCACAGCGGGCAGCAGGTGCCTGGACGAGGCCGGGCAGGGTACGGGCACAGGCTGGAGCATTCTCGCTGGCGGCACTGAATGTGGCCCTCCTGGGAGGGGGCACAGCGGGCAGGGGAAGGGGCCATTAGAGCTCCATCAAGTGGCAGAAATGGCAGTCGAGTTCCCATGATGCGCTTACTAGATGTTGTTATGAGTTGAGCTGTGCCCCCCTCCAAATTCATATGTTGAAGTCCTAACCCCTCGCACCCCAGAACACGACGTATTTGGAAATAGGGTCACTGCATATATAATTAGTTAAGCTGAGGTCATACTGGAGTGGGGTGGCCCCTCCAAAAACTACGTCCTTAAAAAAGGGGAAATTTGAACACAGACACACACAGGGAGAACAACATGTGAAGATCAAGGCAGAAGCCAAGGGATACCAAGGATTGCCAGCAAACCACCAAAAGCCAGGAGAGAGGCCTGGAACAGATTCCCTCTTACAGCCCTCGGAAGGACACCTTGACCTTGGACTTCTGACCTCCCGAACCACGAGATGATACATTTCTGTTGTTTAAGCCAAACCCCTTTGCGGTATTTTGTTTTGGTGCCCAGCACGTTACTGAAGCTCTCTGTGACTCAGTTTACCCATCGGCAAAGACAGTAATAGTCCTGTCCTCACAGCCTTGTTATGGGAATGAAATGAGATATAGTGTCCGGTGTGACAGCCGCCTCTGGAAGCTGGCGAGTAAACAGTAGCTGCTGCTACTCGCCACGGCTGTTCCCAGACAGACCCCCGCCCTTTGAGTTCCCACCTACATCAGGGCTCACTATGTCCAGTCCCGTAAGTGGGCAGCCAGTGACTCTTCTCACAGGTGTCAGGAGGGTGGTCCATGTGAACAGGGAAGGGAGGCACGTGGATGCAAAGGGGATGGATGCCCCATGGCCTTCGCAGTGGAGTCTTCAGACCTTGGTAGGCTGTCAGGAAGCTGTATGGCTCTGGCTTGAAACACAACCCTTCTCAGGATGCTCCCTGCCTGGACATGACGTTTCCACGTCCCCACCTTCTTCCCCCAGGCTTCGCCCTGACTGTTCCCTACACCTGGTGTCTTAGTCCACTTGGGTTGCTGTAATGAAATCCCATAGGCTGGGGGGCTTATAGACAACAGAAATTTACTTCTCCCAGTTCTGGAAGTTGGGAAGTCCAAGATCAAGGTGCCAGGAGATTCAGTGTCTGAAAAAGACCGGCTTCCAGGTTCCTAGACACCTGCTTTTTCACTGTTTTCACGTGGCTGAAGAGAGAAGCTAGCTCTTTGGGGTCCCTTCTACAAAGACACTAATCCCATTCATGAGGGCTCCACCCTCATGACCGAAGCACCTCCCAAAGGCCCTACCTCTAAATACGATCACCTTGGGGTTAGGATTTCAACATATGAACTTGGGGGAGACACAAACATTCAGTTCATAGCACCTGGAATGTCTTCCCCCATTTCTCCCTGCTTCAATGCTACTCACCCTTTAAGACCTAGGTAAACACCATCCCTTCCATGAAGATTTTCTAGATCTGTGTTGCCCAGTAGAAACATAACACAAGTCGTAAGTCATTTTACATTCTCTAGTAGGGGTGCCTGGGTGGCTCAGTGGGTTAAGCGTCCAACTCTTGATTTTGGGTCAGGTCATGATCTCATGGTTGTGAGATCGAGCCCTGTGTCAGGCTCTGTGCTGGGTACGGAGCCTGCTTGGGATTCTCTCTCTCCCTCTCTCTGCTTCTCCCCTGCTTGCACACACGTGCTCTCTCTCACTCAAAAAAATAAAATAAATTAAATTAGCAGTCAAATTTCAAAAAGGAACAGAGGAAACTAAATATTAATATATATTCCATTCAACTGACTATATCCAAAAGTTATTTCTTTTTTAAAAAACTTCAAAAAATGTTTATTTATTAAAAAAAAATTTAATGTTTATTCTTGAGAGAGAGAGAGGGAGAGACAGAGACAGAGCATGATTTGGGGAGGGGCAGGGAGAGAGGGAAACACAGAATCCGAAGCAGGCTCCAGCCTCTAAGCTGTCAGCACAGAGCCCGATGCGGGGCTTGAGCTCACGGACCATGAGATCATGACCAGACCCAAAGTCAGATGCTTAACCGACTGAGCCACCCAGGTGCCCCTATTTATTTTTGAAAGAGAGAGTACCAGCAGGGGAGGGACAGAGAGAAAGGGAGATAGAGAATCCAAAGTAGGCTCCACATTGTCCATGCAGAGCCCAACTCAGGGCTCGAACTCACGAACCTCCAACCATGGAATCATGACCTGAGCTGACGTCGGTTACTTAACCGACGGAGCCACTCAGGCGCCCCCCCAAAAGGGATTTCAACATAAAGTAGCAATGAGATGTTTTATATTCCTTTCTTTTGTCCTAAGTCTTTAAAATCCCACATTTTGCACTTCAGCCCATCTCCAACTGGACAGCTACTTTCAAGGGCTCAGTGGCCACATGCGGTGGTGGCCACAGACGGGACAGCGCAGTTCTAGATGTCTCCACGTAATCTGCATTTCTCTCTCCCCTGAGCTGTTACTGCCTGTCATATCCTGACCTGCCAGATCTTTGAGTTCATTCGCAAACCCACGCTGCACACCTACGATGCTCAGAACTGGGCATACAGGTGGGCACAGCCCCATCCTCACCCTCATAGCGCCCAGGATCAGGTCTTCTCCACCTCTGTCCCCTCCCAGTGCATAGGGGATGTGCTCAGTGAAATGGAGGATGAATATGGTTGGCCTGGGGATGGGGAGGGGTGAGGGGTGTGGGAGCAGCGGAGGGACTCACCAGGCACCGGCAGATCCGGCAGGGGTCCCCAGGGGCAGTCCACTCTTGGCCATGATCCCAGCGAGAGCCACCTTCCGTGCAGCCTGGGGTTGAGGTAAAGATGGACACAGAGGAAGCCTGGTAGGAGCTGGCCTGGATAGCAGCTTCAGCCGGCCCCGACCCTCTTTCACATGCCCTGAGCCCAGACCAGACCAGGCCATGCCTCTGCCTAGACTCCTGAGGGCTTCCAGTGCAAGGCCTCCTGGGACCCAGTGTGGCCACGCCCACCTCCCCCCAGCTCTTGGCCCCTCCTCACCTCTCGCTGTAAGCGTTGGCCATTCGCGTACATTTGCACCTTCCCGCCTACCACACACCCACCTCACATGACTGTCAGTCCCGAGCCTTTGTGCAAGCTCTCCTCTCTTCCTGGAATGCCCTCTGCCTTATTCCACCCTTCCCCTAGCTAACTGCTCTTTATCCTGAAGGTTCACTCAGGACGCGCCGCCTCCAGGACGCTTTCCTTCCTGTGTCCAGGCTGGATTAGGTCTCCTTCCTCTGCGTGTCCACAGTGCCCGGCACCTGCTTCTAATACTGCCTTTGCGACAGTACTGGTGTGTGACTCAGTGTCACCCTCTAGTGGTCTTCTTGGAGGGGGGGGGCCCCTTGTGTCTTCCGTGCACATAGCAAATGAAAATGCTCAGCATTTATCAAGGTATAGAATGGCATTATCCACACCTCACAAATGGGGAATCGAGACCCAGAGTAACTCCCTCAGAGGTACCCAGCCACGAAATGGCACGGGCAGGATTTGAGGCCAGGCACCTCAGCTCCAGAGCAGCGTTGGCCGGGCATCGCTTCCCCACTGACCAACCCCCCAGGTCAGGGCCAGCAGAATGGGCTCTGGAATTGAAGAAATGCTGTGACGTCCCCACCTGGAGCTCTACCAGGGAAGGGTCAGGGCTCTCACCTTGGCAGGTCGGGCAGCAGTGGCCAGGCCTCAGGACTGGCTCAGGGCAGGGGCTGGGTGGACACTTGATGGGCGCACAGCGAACCAGGCTCCTCTGTAATACACCAGTCGCCGTAAAGCCACCCGGTCTGGCTCCCAGACAGGGCAGGGTGGACAAGCGTCAGACATCCTTGGAGGGGTGGGGCACAGGACCGCGATGGAGGGTGAGCCTCACCGGCAGGAGGTCTTGGGAGGTATATGAAAGACCAGCAGGTGTGACCCAAGGGGGAGCAGGGAGGGTATATGGAGGAGCAAGGCCTGAACGAGGCGGGTGGGGACTCACCAGGCAGGAGCATTGGAGACAAGGGTCGGCGCTGGACAGGAAGCTGGCCCCCTCTTCATAAGGCCGCCCCTCATACTCACAGCCTGGGGAGGGTTGTCAGGATGACAGGCCGGTCAGCAGAGAGCAGGGCGAGTGGACATCACCCAAGGGAAGGCATGACCCCAAGTAGGTACCGGACCCTCCGGGGCTGAGGGGATGGAGGGGCAGGGTGGGGCGAGAGGTCACCTGGCCGGCAGACAGGGCAGCACTCCCCAGGTGGGGTGTAGCTCTCCAGGCAGTTGAGCTCTGCACATGAGGGCCCCTGGCACCGCACGGTCCCTGCCTGCAGGGCAGACACTGAGCCCTCCCTCCCTCTCCACTGCCCGAGCTGAGTTACTCCGCAGGCCTGGTGGGCCTAGCAGGCTGCAGGCCTCGAGGCCTGGGTGGCAGCAGCAGCTCTGTCTGGCCCCCAGATTGGGCTCGGCATGCCGAGCATCAGGGATGTGCGTGGCGGCCGGGACTAGGCTCTGATTCCCTTACCTGGCAGGTGCAGATGACACAGGGCTCTGGTTGCCATGTTTCCCCATCCCTGTGGCCTCCAGGGCAGCCTGAAAAACCAGGGCCAGGCCCCCGAGTAAGAGACCCAGGGTACCGGAACCAAAGCACCCACAAGGGAACCACATCAAAGGGCACTGTTCAGGGGGCGCCTGGGTGGCTTAGTCGGTGAAGCATCCGACTTCAGCTCAGGTCACCATCTCGCGGTCCGTGAGTTCGAGCCCCGCGTCGGGCTCTGGGCTGATGGCTCAGAGCCTGGAGCCTGCTTCCGATTCTGTGTCTCCCTCTCTCTCTGCCCCTCCCCCGTTCATGCTCTGTCTCCCTCTGTCTCCGAAATAAATTAAAAAAAAAAAAAAGGGCGCCATTCAGGAGACAGATTTTTGTATTTACTACAACTTTCCAGCAGATGGCAGTAAAGCGTCTGACTCAAGCATAATCAGATTTCCGCTATTTTACAATAGATGCAAGTGTTGAGGAAAGGGTGCTTTTTAAAAAATTTCACGGAAGATATCATATGAGCTAGCAGTGGCCTTGAGGCACCACGTGTCCTGAAATCTGTGTGCATGTGCGTGTGTGTGTGTGTGTGTGTGTGTGTGTGTGAGAGAGAGAGAGAGAGAGAGAGAGAATGTGTGTGTCCCTTTTCTTTGGGATCCATCAACTCCCAAGACTCCACTCCTCATCTCTGGCCAAGACTCCCAGTCTACATTTCCAGACCTCGCTGGTCTCCTGAGCCTCTGACCCACCCTGTGCCCCTATCAGCTGATATTCTGCCACGTAACGTACAGGATGCCGGGTCGAATTTGAATTCCACGCAGACGATCCATATTTTTTTTTAGTATAAGTATGTCCCAAATATTGCATGAGACAGACTTACACCAAAAAAGTATGTGTTGTTTATGTGAAACTCCAATCTAACAAGGCATCCTGTATTTTTTGGGGTAAATCAGGCAACCCCTTCTCCCTGACTCGGAGCTAGTAACATCCCCCTGCAGAGCCACTGCCTCCTGCCTCCACTTCCTCCCAGTTCCCTTCATGTCACTGGCACCACTGCCTTCCTAGTTCCCCACTATTGCGTGGGGTCTAACCCACCAGCTCCTGCCCATTGTTTTAGAAACACCCCGCCCTCTGCAGCCACTGCTATCCCTGGCTCCATGCCTAGACAACCACTGTACTAGCCCGCTAACTGGTTCTGTCTGCATCCAGTCCATACCAGATGGTTAGTCCTAAAACACTCCTTTGAACAAGCCACACTCCGGCTCTGTCTGCAGCCTTCAATGGCTCCCCATTGCCCACAGAAGAAAGTCCAAAATGCAAGGCTTACAGCAGTCTGTTACCACTGAGCCTCTGGCAGCTAACCACATACTGCCCTTCTTTACGTTCTCTTACTCTATTCATTGGATCTTAAATCTTGTGTTATGTTGGCTGTTTATTTTCTCAACTAGATTAGAAGCTCCCTGGGGGCAGGAAAAAGATCATACAGAGCTTTTGGATCAGTCCCAGGCCGGAGTATTTGCTGGCTGTGCTTCCGTTCTGAATTCCCTAACTACTGCTGGAGTGGGTGGGCAGGCACTCTCTGGGCATGTGGCAGGGGGCAGACGATGGTTCTGGGGGCCCCAGAGTGAGTGCAGGAGGCGAGGCTGGCAGGAGGCTGACCTGGCTCACAGTGAGGACAGCATGTTCCTGGCTCCGGGCAGGGTCCTCTTGGGCATGGCTTCTGGGTACACTTTATGGTTCCTTCCTGTGGGGAAGCAGACTAGTGGCTGCCCAGCCATCAGAACCCCGAGGACCTGGCTTCCAGAACTGAAACCTCACCCCAGGCTGTGACACACCAGAGGAGCAAGAAGTTGAGGCAGCTCAGGGTACATGGGCTACCTTCGGTCTGAGGGCAGGAAAGAGACACCCTACCCCCACTCCCATCATCTCCTACTGCTCTTGGCCCCCAGAAAGCATCTCTTCCAGGTGCCAGCAAGTTCCCAGAGTGGAGAGATCCTAGGAAGGGAACTGAAAACTTCCTCAACGGAGGAGCGAGGAAGGAAAGGCTGGAAGAATGTGGATGTGGAGCCGAGTGAGGGGGAATAGGCAGGTAGATGACAGGGACAGGTGGATGGGCGGGGACAGTGAGGGTCCACAGGAGAGGGGGCATGTAGGAAGACAAGCAACTCCATCCTCTCTGCCCTCCATGCCACTGTTTGCCAGGCCCAAATCAGAGAGGTTTGGGGGCCCCCGCCATGTGCGTGTGGTGGGGGGGGGGGTTAAGCCCCAGAAAATATAGCCACTTGGAATCAGCCGGAGCCACTGGCGGCCAAAACTTTGGGGGAAGGGCAGGCAGACCCCATTACATGACATTGAGCACACCGGGCCGCAGTGGCTGGTGGCTTAAGTGAAGCAGGTGAGGGGGCCAAGTATGGGATATCCAGGTGGGTCGCGGGAACTCACCAAGCAGTGACAGGTGGTGCAAGCGTCCGGGGAGAAGGTCTCCCCGTTGCCATAGGTGTGACCATTGTGGCTGCAGCCTGGGGAGAAGATAGTGCTGTCACTCAGGCACTCGCGGCCATCTCTAGGTGCCGAGGTGGTCCTGGCAGGCAGACAGGGTGGCACTCACCGTGGCAGTGGGGCAGGTCGGGCTTGGGGTCACAGTGCACGGTCCCATTCTGGCAGACACAGGCGGTGCAGGTGTCAGGCTCCCAACGAGCACCCTCGGGCCAGGCCCGCCCCAGCCCCCAGCACTGGGGAGACGCTGGGCGGCATTCACAGGACTCCAGCTGCCTCACCCTCACCTGCAGCTCTTTGTTCTGGGGAAAGAGGGAGAGGGGAAAGTGGGGGGCACTGGCTCAGCTCCCCGCTACCCAACACATCCCGCAGATTTGTAGGGTGTGAAGACCGAGCAGGACGAGAAGGAAATCTGAGAGTTCAAGGGGAGAGGTGGGTGCCCTCCACACAGCGTCTAGTTTAGACACAGTTCTCAGGACCTAGAGTCTGGACAGGCTCCCAGAGGGACATGGCATGCCCAGACCTCTCCTTTGGGCAGAAGGGGACCCGATCCCCTCTCTCTAACAGTTTAAATCCTTTACCCATCCAAAATCTTTCCTGATGATGCCTTATGTATCGTAGGTCCTCCATAATATTTGTCAAACACACGAAAGAATACGAAAGTCTAGATGGAAAAAACAAATACTCCGGAGGCTCTTCGTTTATATGAAAGAATCGATGTGAAGAGCTGTTCATATAAGAATTTCTCCATGTGCGTTTAAAATAAAACTCGGGGGGCGCCTGGGTGGCGCAGTCGGTTAAGCGTCCGACTTCAGCCAGGTCACGATCTCGCGGTCCAGGAGTTCGAGCCCCGCATCGGGCTCTGGGCTGATGGCTCAGAGCCTGGAGCCTGTTTCCGATTCTGTGTCTCCCTCTCTCTCTGCCCCTCCCCCGTTCATGCTCTGTCTCTCTCTGTCCCAAAAATAAATAAACATTGAAAAAAAATTTAAAAAAAATAAAATAAAATAAAATAAAACTCGGGGTGCCTGGATGGCTCAGTCGGTTAAGCGTTAGACTCTTGATTTTGGCTCAGGTCAGGATCCCAGGGTCGTGGGATCAAGCCTCGAGTCAGACTCCACACCGAGCATGGAGCCTGCTTAAGATTCTCTCTCACTCCCTCTGCCCCTGTCCCCCGCTCGTGCTCTTCCTCTAAAATTAAAAAAAAAAAAAAAAAAAAAAAAAAAAAATTAAATAAATAAATAATAAAAGCAAAAAGCTGGCATTAAAAAACTAATAAAATAAAACTCTATTTTAGAGTTCCCGGGCCCCCTCCCCCAAGTCCAATCCTTCCTTCCTCTCACTACACAAGACCTGCCCTACCCCCCCCCCCCCCCCAACAAGCCCTCCGGCCTCCAGCACTACCTGCTCTCTGAGTTCCATCATCTGGGCCTCCAGCCTTTCCAGTCGCTCCTCCAGGGGGCGCCACTGCTCCTGTGGGGCCCCAGCATGGGATGAGGAGCGGGCTGGTGCCTGCTGCTGGTGGTCCAGGATGTCAGCAAGCCCAGGGGGCTCCGGGAGGATGACCCCACCTGAAGAGCACAAGAATCCAAGGTGGGCCTGTGGGTGAAAGGTTTCCTAGCAAGGTTTCCTGGGTCCTGTCTTACAAACCATGCAGGGAAGGAGGGGTCGCCCCGTGGCCCACCCCTGTCCATCTGCCCACCTACCTTCCAGAGAAGGAGATATGGTCTCTGAGGGTGCTGGCACGGAAGCGTGGAAGGAGAAGGGAGAAGGTGAACAAAAGTGACCCAGACCAGCTTTCCCAAGTAGCAAGAACCTCGGTCAGATATCAGCCCCAGGGCCCCTGACCTGCTGGGGATACGACAGGGAGTGTCTAGACCGGGGCCTCCCTGTAGCTTCCTGATGCTGCAGGGGTCCCCAGCCACGGGGAGCGTGTCAGGGTCATCCATCTTGACATGGGTCAGGGTCTTGGCCAGGGTTAGCCCCGGGAGCTGACAAGTCAGGCTGGGAGGGCCCAGAAGCCAGTGCAGACTCAGGGCAGGAGAGGGAGACGGACATGCGAAAGGCGGGGCTGCTTTATGGGGCCCGGGGTCTGGTGTGAGCAGCCCTGGCCCCCCAACTGCCTGTCCTCACCTGTCAGCAAGGGCACTGCTTCCAGAGAATGTGCACAGGGAGGGGCAACTGCTCCCTCTGCTCCACCCCCACCCCGCGCCCAGCCTTGCCACTATTTCCAGGCCTGTGGTAGAGGGGGCCTGGGGACCCCCACATCGGGAGCCCGCATTCTGTACCCGACAGAGGTTCTTGCTACGCGGGAAAGCTGGTCTGGCTCACTTTGGTCCACCCAGGGCTGCCTTCTCCTCCTTCTACGCTTTCAGGCCAGCACCCTCACAGGCCATTTCTCCTTCCCTGGCAGGTGAGTGGGCAGGTAGACAGGGGTGGAGCACAGGGTGACCCTCCTCCCCTGCATGGTTTGGAAGACAGGACCCCACACTGGGCAGAGGGGGCTGCATTTCTTGAAGGGTTTGGGGAAGGAGTTGGCAGGGCCCCCACTAGCTCCCAAGGCACCAGGCTGAATAAAGACAGCCTGTCCCTGGTTTTTTGATGACACTGCGTCAGAGAAGGGGGTTTCTCTGAGTTCAGGCCTGAGGTTGGACAGCCATTTCCACCTCACTTTAACCCCTCCCCTTCAGTCAGGAAAGTAAAAACCGTGGGGCGGGGATAGGCTGACTCCACTGACATCCCACAGACCAGATCGCTCTTCCGGGTTGGGGGTGGGCAGTGGAGGGGCTGGAGGAGGAAGAGGAGGACAGAGAGAGGAGGGTCTTTCCCTCAGAGGCAGCTCATTAATGAGGCCGGGCCTGGGTTTCTCGAAGACACTAGTCCTGTGAGGTAAGGGACTGTGTCACCCACTCCCTTGTCCCCACACCCCCAAGCGGGGGTTGGAGAGTCTAATCTGAAACCCAAGTTGCCTTCTTTCTTCCAAACCTGCTTTGGCCTGAGTTCCTTGGCTTGGGAAATGCTATCCCCGCCTACTAAGAGATCTGGGGCTCAGATTCCCCGTTTTGTACCCCCCAACCCACCAGCCTCTGGTCTCGCCCAGGTGTCCCCAACCCACTCCTCCCTCTTCTCCTCTCCCCTCTTTCCACTCAGGAGGCTGAAGCCAAAGCCCACCTCCTGCCTCCACCTGCTCCTCCTCTCTGGCACCCACCTCTCTAAGTCACACATCTGAAGGTTCCCAGCAAGTCCAAAGGTGACCTTTTGCAAATGCCCCCGTGCCCTGCTCTTCCCCACCTCCAAGGTCTACCGGCACCCAAGCCTCTTGTGCACATTCCCATCCCCCTCCCTTGCCGGGTATCCTGTCACCTGGAACTGTGCTCCCTTGGTATGGCTCCAGTATCTAGCATTCTTCTTGGCGCCCTGAAGGGCAGTTGCAGATGATCAGTACCGTCAACCGCCCCCCTTCCCGTCCCGGCTTGACACCCCCACCCCATGACCCCTCCTCCAGACCTATTTAAGCAGTCACACTAAGGGAGGCAGGGAGAGGCTGGGGGGGTCTCCGGCAGGGAAGACAGGACCAGTCCCTTGCCTGGAGAGACCAGCAGAAAGAGCTCCTGGTTGTTTCACGGAGCCTGATTGCTCCCCATGGAATTGTCCTCGGCTCCCCTCTCCCCAGCCGGCTGCCAAGTGCTTGCACTGACCCCTCTTTTCCTGCCTGCCCTCCTAGGAGAAGGCCAGACACAGCCTCAGAGTCGGCTCCCATAGCGGGCCTCCTTTTTTCCCCCTTTCTCAAGACAAATAATTAACTTCAGACTCCCAGATTCCAGGGCAGCCTCTCCCCCACCGCTGCCTGCAGGAATTCCTCTCCAGCCATTGCAGGGAGCCCCCTCTCTCTCCTCTGGGCGCGGGGCCTCAACCTCAGGGCCGCGCCCCCTTGCTGGCTCCTCCACCGACGGGGAGGACCGAGGCCGCCCGAGAGGCGCCCGCACCCCGAGGCTGGGGGTCGGGAGAGGCAGCCTGGCGCCAGCTCCTTCCCTCAGGCTGGGCTGAGTAAGAAATGGGGTCCTTCCCGGCCGCCCCCAGGCCCTCAGCGCCCCGACTTACCTCCGTCCGTCGCGGAGGCCACGGCCACGCTCGTGAGCTGGAGGACGAGGGGCAGCAGAGCGGCCGGGGGCCCCGCCATGCTCGCTCCGCCTCGCTGTCTGTGGTCGCGGCTCAGCAGGCGCTGGGGGAGGCGGGGTGGGGACACACCAGGCCGCCTCCCACCCAGTCTTTGTTCAGGGAGGGCTTCTGGAGTCTGTCATCCCGCCCAGGGTGGCGCCTGCCTCCCTGATGGGCACCTCGCGCCCTGGACCCCAGCTCCATCCTGACCCCAGCCCTGTCTCAGAGGTAAGGCGGTGGGAGAGCAGCCCCAGCCCTGCGGGAAGCTGGGACCGTCTCCTGCACGTGAGCCCTGGAGGAGACGGGACAATAAACACGGATTTGTCACTCTGGGGCCCTGGGACAGCTGGTTTTCCTGCCCCCTTAGGGTTATTCCATTTGCCCTTGGGTTCCCAGTTCAGCTTTTTTCTTGCTTGCGAGAGAAGAGGATGGGGCTGGGTTCAAAACCCTATTTAGCCAAATCCGTGTGCCCTTAGACAGACCCCTAACTGTACCTCACTTTCCCTGTTTGTAAACAGAGGATCATACTGTCTACTTTATAGACTGGCAGTGAGAATATAAAACTAATTTAGGGTAGTGGTCGGCACATGCTAAGTGCTCGGTAAATAACAAATAACAGCCATAGGTGCTGCTCCAGACCTCTGGAATCAAGGGCTCCCGCTTTCGTCCTCCTTTGTCCACCTATACATTTCCTTCCTGGGCTCTACTCCCCACCCCTAGCCACCTCCAGTAAGCCCAGGCTTGGCCCCAAATGCCAAGCCCTCCCTTTGCTGGCTGGTCCCTGCCCATTTTCCAGTTCCTAAAGTCAGGCCTAGGGGCGGGGGTGAGCCTGGACTGGGGGCAGGGCTGGGCCCTGGGCTCAGCAGGCAGAGGGGGCCAAAGGGAGGAAGTGAAGAAAGCTGGCCACAAACTCCTCAGTGCAGCTGGGAAGCAGGGGGAGGTGGGGATGGGCCCCTAGCTCACAGGCAAAGGGACACTGAGGGTGGAGCCATGAATCCTGCCAAAGCAGTCTCCGTCCCTGCTGTAAAGGCCAGCAAGTCAGAAGCCACCCTTCCCCCAGCCCAGGCCGGGACTAAAGGTCCTGCCAGCCCACTCCCCATGCGCCTTAAGAGAGGACAGCATCTCTCCCCAGGAATGTGGACCCCTAAAGAGGCCTAAGACATTGGCAGTCGGGGGAGGGGCGGCCGTGAGCCAATGCTGAGACCTGGCCTCAGCGGGCCTGGAGCTGGGCTCACAGGAGCAGAGGAAAGCTAGGGCCAGCAGGCCAGAAAAGAAACAAGGAAGTAGCAGCTCTGGTCCCATCAAGGTTAAAGAAAGCGGTGCCTGTTACAAGGCAGGTCCCCTGGGAGACTGGGTGGAGCAGAGAGAGGCTAAGCGCAGACTGTGGTGAGAGCTGCTAGACCAAACCCTGGGTCTGATGGGACTTTCTACCGGTGACTCCAGACAAGTCATTTAACTTTCAGTGGTGAATTTTTCTTAGCTGTGACCTGTAGCTCTAACAACACCCCCCGCCCCCATTGAGTGTTTTGTGAAGGTTATGTAAACTAATGGCTGGAAAGAGGGCTCGGTACATTCTTTATCTGCAACAGAAGGTAAAGAAGCTTCCGGAAAACCCAATCCATGACATAAAAGCCCAGGGCCCCGAGGAAAGGGCATCCGGAGAGTCATTTGAGTTCCACCACGAGTGATTACTGTGAGCCTCTTTTGTGCCGGGCATCAAGCCAGATACAGGGATGTGGCAGTAAACAAAACATGGTCCTTGGTGGAATGCCCCATGCAGATCAAGAGAAGGGGAAATGGGGTTTCTGGCAGAGGAGGAGTGTGAGCACGGGATCATAGGTGTTGGGCTTGGAATACAGGACTCACGTTTTCTGCCAGACGCAGCTGTCCCGACCCAAAACCCAGCCCTTCCCTTAGAAGAGGACATTCTGGCCAGAGAAAGAAGGAAAGACTCGGGCTTGAGCCTTTACTTGGCAAGATGGCCCTACAGACGGAGTGGTGTGTGGGAGCCGGGGGGACGTGCGGGCACAGGAGCACATGTTGCTACGTAGGGCAGCCGAAGTTCTGAGGTCAACTCCTGCTCCACACTCGCTGTCTGTGCTGGTGGTTCTCCATTTCTCCCTCCTCCCATTCATTCTCCTCCCTCTCTGCCCCTACAGACGCATCCCCCTGGCCGCCTCTGGGGTCAGCCAACGAGAGGCACAGGCGAGGCCTGGAAGGCAGGAGAGGAGAGTGGCTAGGGGTATTTCTTCCCTCCTTCTGCTAACCTGGCTCCCATGATGACGCTATTCCTTCCCCTTGTCCTCTCAGCTCAGGAGTGGTGATGGCTTCCCACCCTTGCTAGTCCCCGGTCTTCAACATCCCTTGTTGATTCTCTTACCGCCGAGTCTGCAGGTCGATGTGTGTGTGCGCCCGACGTATGCACGGTGCCCGGCCCACAGAAGACCCCAACATAAGTTGCCTCCCGCTCCTTACCTGCTTCGGGTTGCACTGCCAATAGCAGCAGGTTGGTTTTCTCTCTGGATTTGCTGGCTGGGAGCAAAAGGCAGTTGTGAGGAGGGAGAGACAGAAAGGATTAGTAAATGATTAATTTCTTGTACTTCACTTGTTATCTTTCAAACCATACAGGTTGTGACAAACGAAATGAGATACTACAAAGGTATAAAAACAAAGCTTATCGTTTACATCTGCCCCAGGCCCTTCCCTTGCCCATGTACTGCCACCCCCAGGTGACCAAGGGTGACACGGGTATGCTCTTCCACACCCTTCACCTGGCTCACACGACCATATGCAAGCATGTGTAGACCAGGCGGTTTCGTTTAGAGATGGCATTTTGCAACAGGCTGTGCAGGATCCCAGCCCCCATCCCCCCACCCCCACAACCCTTGTCAACTTGTCCCTGAGTCCGCAATCTCAGCAGCTCCTCTCTCAGCCTCCCGATTCCCCCAGGACCCTCCCTCCCCACTCACAACATCATGTCCACCCCAGGCAAAGGCTACCCCTGGCTGACCGGCTGAGCTGCTACAGCAGGTGGGGGCTGTGTTGTTTATCAGAGATCTGAGATTTGAATTTCACAACTGTATCCCACAGCCTGGCTACCCCTCCCCCAAATTCAGAGTAGGTAGCCCACCGGTCCCCCTCCAGGAAGGTCATCCTTTGCCTGTCCTTAAAATGCCCGCCAAGGTCCACCTCACGATGTTCCAGGCTCTGTGCCAAGCTGCGGCACAACTGCTCAGTACGAAATACCAGTCCCCACACTTGACCAACACTGCACAGATTAATATTCACAGCTGGAACCGAATACTTCCTTGTTGGATTGAACCTGCTGGGATTTTAGGAGTGTGTGTACATTTGTTGTTTTGATTTTGGCATAGGGAGACTGATGCAATCAGATTGCATATCTGAATCCTGCAGCAGAGCAAGGACCTGGGGGGGAGCGGGGGCGGGGAGGCTTCCAGGAGCCCATACAGGGACCTCCAAGCCTTGAGGTTCTCCAGCCTGGAGGGGAGCTTGCCAGTCATTCTTGTGCTTATTCCAACCTAGGGTGTCTTCAATCTCTTTTGTGACTTTCATTTCTCAAGCTAAGAAGTTGGGGGAAGAGGAGACAAGATACATACATGTAGCTTCCTGCTGGCAGTTCCCTCTTCTTCCCACCCATTTCTCTTCTTGCTATCCTTAATGGCTCCAACAGGCAAGGAAACGGGGGCTTGGAGAGTTTAAGCAGCCTAGGCAAGCTCACTCAGCTGGAGAGCGGGGGACTGGCGCTCCACCAGAGCTCTGACACCTAACCGCTATGGAGATGTTGTTGATCTTCACCCACCACCCATGACTCCTGCACACGGGGAACTTCCGCTTCTCCTCGGTTCTCCCACAGCACTGGGAATGCATGCAGTTACAAGATTGATGCGTGCAAAATTTACAAGATTTATGCTCCCTTGCACAATGGGCTGGGAGGGCCCCTCCAGCAGGTCCACTTTGCCAGCTCCGCCCCTTTCTGCTTTAATCCCAGGGTACGGCCATGGGGGTTGCTTGGCAGGTACCGGTGGATGGGCACACACAGGGGTCTCTCTTCCCACTGCCTCAACCCCATTATAAAATCCAAAGATTGGGTTGGGGTTACTGAGTCTCAAAAGTTCCTTTGGCCCCTATTCCTGCGATCCTGGGTCAGGGCCCCAGACTTCAGATCCCAAACAGAGGCAAAGCCTATCATTGGCAGCCTGCGTCAGAACTGACCCAACTCAATTTGTGGCTCTGAGGAGCCAGATGGAGGCTGGTCAGTAAGCGACATTGCCTACACTTGCCCAAGGCCCTCTGCTTTGGATTAGCTCAGCACCCCTCTCTGGACTCCCTTGGCAGTCAGGGTCCACACTTGCCTTCCCACATAGGCTGGCCACTGGAGTTTGGACCAAGACTGGTCAAGGGGGTTCTTCTGGTCAAGCAACTGGTCTCCCCCAGCACCATAGCCCCACCCCACAGTTTTAGAGAAAAACAAGAGCTAGAATAGGGACTGAGGGAAAGGAATAGCAGCTCTTCCTTCCAGGTAATGTGAAGAGAGGGATCAGATGACAAGGAGGAGAGGCCAGCAGATCAAAACCACAGCTGGACTACCATGAGGCACCAGATGTCCTAATACCCACAAATAACCTCAGGTTCCCTTTTTATGGTTTTTGTTTTGGTAACAGCTTTATTGAAATATAATTCACATACCATAAATCCACCTGTTGAAAGAGCACAATTCAGAGCCCACAAGATGGCGGCAGCGTGACCTTCTGGGGCTGCTGGGCATGAGCTGTGTGGACGCTCCAGGTGTTTCGGGGTGCGATCCTGGCCCACCAGGGAGAAGGTTACACACATCCGTCATGTTTATGATAATAAAGACTAGGAAAATTCGATTTGTAGGTCACCAGAAAGAGGCGAATGAAAACTTTGCCATTGATTTGATAGCTGAGCAGCCCATGAGTGAAGTTGAAAGTCATGTGATCGCATGTGACGGCAGCAGCGGGGGCGGGGAAGGGGGCACCCGAAAGTGTATATAAAGCTGAACAAAGAAACTAAAAACTGGGACGTGTGGCTGCGGTGGACTGCAGCTGCGACAGCACCGTCACTAAAGCCAGCCCTGCACCTCGTCCAGTCTGCGCACGCGGGCTTACCAGGGCACTGCTGGTGCCCAATAAAGGATGTTGTTATGGGGGGGGAGGGGCGGGGAGAAGTATACACTTCAGTAATTGGGTATAGTCACACGGCTGTGAATATACTAAACTATCACCACAATCAACTGTTAGAACATTTCGTCACCCCCAAGGAATCCCTGTACCCTTTGCAGTCACCCCCTATTTCCTACCGCAACCCATTCCCCAGCCCCAGGCAACCAACCACTCATTTTCACTTCTGTATGGATTCATGTGCCTATTCGGGACATTTCATCTGCGTAAATTTTACAACATGTGGTCCTTTGTGTCCCACTTCTTTCGCTTAGCGTATTTTCAAGGATCTTCCGTGTTGTGGCATGTATCAGTACCCTTGTTCCTTTCTACTGCCGAATAACATTCCAGTTTTTATTTTTTTATTCCATATTTTATTTATTCACTCATCAGTTGATAAGCATTTGGATTGTTTCCACTTTGGGGCTATTATGAATATTCATGTGCAAGTTTTTTTGTGGATTTAGGCATCAACGTCTCTTGGGTGTCTGCCAGGTGGGATCGCTGCATCGGGTGGTAACTCTATCTTTAACCTTTTCAGGAAGTGCCAAATTGTTTTCCTAAGTGGCTGTACCACTTTACATTCCCACCAGCAGTATATGAGGGTTCCGATTTCTCCACATTCTCTACAACACTCATTATTGACTTTTTTTTTTTTTTAATTTTTTTTCAACGTTTATTTATTTTTGGGACAGAGAGAGACAGAGCATGAACGGGGGAGGGATAGAGAGAGAGGGAGACACAGAGTCGGAAGCAAGCTCCAGGCTCTGAACCATCAGCCCAGAGCCCGATGTGGGGCTCGAACTCCCGGACCGCGAGATCGTGACCTGGCTGAAGTCGGACGCTTAACCGACTGCGCCACCCAGGCGCCCCCTTTTTTTTTTTTTTTTTTTTTTTTTTTTTTTTTAATATCCATCCTCGTGGCTGTAAAGTGGTATCCCAGTATGGTTTTGATTTGCATTTCCCTAATGACTCATGATGTTGACATCTTTACATGTGCTGATTAGTCATTTATATAACTTCTCTGGAGGAATGTCTATTCAAATCCTTTCCCCAAGTTTAACTGAGTTGTCTTTTTGTTTATTCAGAGTAAGAGTTCTTTGTATATTACAAAGAACAAAGATTTGTAAGTTACAAATCACTTATCAGGTATATGGCTAACCCCTGTTTTCTTCCATTCTGTGGGGTGACTCTTTACTTTTTTTACTGTGTCCTTTGCAGCACAAAAGCTTTTAATTTTGATGAAGTTGAAGTTCAATTTATCTGTTTTTTTTTTCCTTTTGTTGCTTGTACTTCAAGTGTCATATGTAGAGAACCATCACCTAATCCAAAGTTAGTAAGATTTATTCCTATATTTTCTTATGGTATTAGCTCTTACATATAGGTCTTTGATCCATTTTGAGTTAATTTTTGTATGTGCTGTGAACTATAGCTCTTTTGTTAGGTGCATATCTGTTTCTAATTGTCACCACTTAGATAATTAAACTTCTATCACGATAAAATGTCCCTCTTTATCTTTAGTAACTTCCTTTGTTTTAAAATCTATTGGGTCTGGGGGTGCCTGGGTAGCTCAGCAGGTTAAGCATCCAACTCTTGAGTTCGGCTCAGGTCATGATCTCACAGTTCATGAGTTCATGCCCTGCATCCAGCTCTGTGCTGGAAGCATGGACACTGCATGGGATTCTTTCTCTCCCTCTCTCCCTGCCTCTCCCTGGTTTGCACTCTCTCTCTCTCTCAAAATAAATAAATAAACATTAAAAATAAAAAAAAAAAAAACGGGGCACCTGGGTGGCTCAGTCGGTTAAGCAACCGACTTTGGCTCAGGTCATGATCTCACGGTTCATGAGTTCAAGCCCCGCGTTGGGCTCTGTGCTGACAGCTTGGAGCCTGGAGCCTGCTTTGGATTGTGTGTCTCCCCTCTCTCTCTGCCCCTCTTCCACTCATGCTCTCTGTCTCTCAAAAACTGAATAAATGTTTAAAAAATTTTAAATAAAATAAACAAATTAAAAAAAAAAAAACCCAAAGACACAAATAGATGTAAAAAGCTATATCATGCAAATAGCAACCATGAGAAAACTTGAGAGGCTATACTAATATCAGACCCAGTCGATTTTTTTTAAGGTTTAAAGCAGAAAGTTTATGTTTAATATATACAGTAAATGTGAATTTAAATTAACCATTAGATTTCTAACATATACCATCATCATAATACTTTTTTAATTGAAACACAATATTGTATTAGTTTCAGGTGCCCAACATAGTGATTCCATATTTATATACATTACAGGATGGTCACCACCAAGTCTAGCTGCCATCTATCACATACAGAGTTGTGGGGTGCCTGGGTGGCTCAGTCGGTTAAGCATCCGACTGATGTCACTATCTTGCGGTCTGTGAGTTTGAGCCCCGCGTCGGGCTCTGGGCTGATGGCTCAGAGCCTGGAGCCTGCTTTGCATTCTGTGTCTCCCCTCTCTCTCTGCCCCTCCCCCGTTCATGCTCTGTCTCTCTCTCTCTCAAAAATAAATAAACGCTAAAAAAAAAAAATTCAAAGTGGTTACAACATTATTGACTATATTCCCCTGTGCTATACTAGACCCGATAGATTTTTTTTTAATTTTTAAAAATGTTTATGCATTTTGAGAGAGAGAGAAAAAGAGGGAGAGAGAGAGAGAGAGCACCCTTATATCTTTAAATCTAAAATCTGTCTCCTATAGATAGCATATTGTCGGATATTGGTGTCGGATCTGATGATCTCTGCCTTTTAATTGGATTCTTTAATCCGTTCACATTATTGATAGTTGTATTTGCCATGTTGCTAGTTTTCTAAGTATCTCATGTCTTTTTTGTTCCTCTATTTCTCCCAGACTGCCTTCTTTTACAATGTATTTTCTAAGATTTATTATTTATTTATTTATTTATTTATTTATTTATTTATTTATTTTAATATATGTCTAATATAAGATTTAAATTATTCCTAAATGATTTGTTTTTATACCTATTTATTTAGTAGTTTTCTTAGTGGTTGCTCTAGGCTAACTGTGGACAGCTTACCATACTGTCTTCCTGTCCCGTCCAGGTAAGATGTCCCCAGGGAAGGTCCTGGGCCGAGGGTGTGGGCAGGAAAGCTGCCTGAGCAAGAATGGCCTTGGAAAAGGGATGCCACCGAGAAGGACTGAGGCATTGAGATGGCCACATGGTGGCCCCAGTGAGCGATACGGAGGATGCAGCTTTGATGGAGCATTTGGGGGGCTGCATGGCCCTAGGCATCACCTCGGATTTCCTGAGTCAGATGTTCAGGCCCAGGAAAGCAAGTGTCCTAAGGTCTGGGAGCAGCTCATTGGTAGCCCTGGGGTCAGGCTCCCCTGGCAACTGCCCCTGCTGCTCCTTCCTACACCTTAAGTACTTCTCGGTATAACCCCTGAGCTCGTCCACATTCCCTTCTGCCCCCAGAGACAAACAGGCTGTGGGGGCAGGGCTCAGTGGCAATGGTAGCTACCCTCTGCCCTTTCCCTAGAGTATCCTAAAATTCGAAGCCTGAGCGAAGCTGGGCTGGAGGGTAGGCAAAGCATGGAGTGGGGGGATTTGAACATGAGGAAGCTTGGCGGGGGACAGTCGCAGAAGGCTTCCGCCTATCTCATTCAACCAGCGGCCCTGCTAAGAAAGCAAACGGTCTCTACTGGAACCCCACAGTGGGTCTGGAATCTGGATCAGTGCATCAGTGCATCTGGATCAGTGGGTCAGTGCATCTGGAAATCTTTGGGAACAGACCTGGGAGCAGGGAACAGGTGGAGCACAGGACAAGGTGAAGACCGGGGTCACTCACACACCAGGGATCAGTTCACTCACTGGGGATAGGCCTCCGTACTACTCACTCAGACTTCTATGGAGGCCGCGACTGAAGACTGGGTCGGGGCAAGGCTGAAGCATAATGAGGGGTACTCTGCCCTTGAACCCTCACCCCAGGCCCCTGACCCTCATCCCAAGCGATGCTCAGTCCCATGATTTGCTGCCTTCCAAGCTCCAGTCCAAAGTAGAAGTGGGGGATGTGATGTCTGAGGACCCCCAAGAGAGACCTCTCAGAAGAGGTCTCTGCCTTACGCCTCCCACCCTCCTATCCTGACCCGCACCGCAACCCCAGTGCTGGTTCTTGGACTCCAGAAACTGAGCCTTCATGAGGTTTTCCCCATGAGATTTGGGGCTCCCCACCTCTCTGCCTCTGCCCCCTCGGACTCACAATAGCCTTCGCTAAACACCCAGCCTAATTGAAAGAGGTACAGGGTGCGGGAGGGGTAGTTTGCAACCTGACAAAGTATCTAGGTCAGACAATGCACATGTGCAAGTGTTCACGCGCCCAGCACAATGCTAGGCCCCTCCTGGCACCGCCAGCCGCGGAAGGGAAAGCCTCCCCCTCCCCGTCAATCGCCACCATCCCTACCTCCCAGGGCACTCTGAGAACATTCGAGGTCCCCGAGGCCAAGCTCTGCTCCTCCCACCAGGAGGCTTGCGCTGGGGAGCTGGTGCTACTCTGCAGATGTGCACACTATACTAATCGGGGTGACAGGTCCCTCGGTCTCCAGTCTCCACCCTGCTGTCCCTCACCTCCCCTCCCCTGCAGCATCAACACCCAACTGAACCCAGCCCTGAGTGGCCCAGATGGAGAAGGTGGGGCCTTGGTGAGGGGTGGGGGTGGAGCTAGGGGGTGGGAAGCCCCTGAGTGTGTTTCCAGTGAGAGGGAGGAGAAGCAAGGCCTCCCGGGCAGGGCAGGGCAGGGCAGGGCCACACAGGCTCCCCAGTGCCTGATGGCACCCCCGCCCCTGCCTTGGCCTCTGCTTCTCCAGCTCAGGGTCCATTGCAGGGCCTCGAAGTGGGTACTTAGGAAACAGTCCTTAAAGGCCTAGAAGGGTGGAAATCCTGGGGAAAATAATCCACCTTGTTCTTAGTGCCAGCACGAGCCAGCCTCTTCCCATTATATCCGTCACTCATCCATCCTCAAATTCGTCATTCATTCATTCATTCATTCAGGAACTCCCAGCCTGGAAGAGCAGCTGGGAGGCTTGGCCGCCCCCGGGGGAGGAGCCTGAGGTAACCTTGGGCCCTAGGGCATATCCCCCAACCCCCCCACCCCCATCAGATTCCTCCCTTTCTCTCTGCTTGCCACCCCTCCCCCCATCCATCTCTGCTTTCCTCTGCCTCACTCCATGCCCCAAGGAGGCTGGCCTCCTCAGTCCCCATGCCCCTGGCTCTCTTGGTCTCTGGATTCCGGGTGGCTTTGGCTAGGGGGAGGCAGTGGCAAGAGATAGGGGGACAGGGATACGGAACAGACAGTGCCGTCGCCTTGCTGTGGCAGGTCCTGGAGGTTGTCCCTCAGAGGGTAGTAATGGTTCCCGATGATGCTAAGCCCTGGGTGCCTGGACATTCCCCACTGGCTTTCGTAACCCTGTTTAACACTTCTGCGAACTTGCCTCCATTTAATGCGTGTGTCCTGCCAGGGCCCCAACTTGTCCGCCTGTCACCTGCAGCCACCCATACTGAGGGTGGGCCCTTTGTCTGAGCCCCTGGGACAGTCAGGGAGCTTGACAGAAGTCAGCCTCCCGAGAGGTGGGAGGAAGTCAGGGAGGCACAGCAGGGCCCTGACAAGCCAGGCTGGAGGGAGGGAGACACAAAGGGTAGGGACAGGTGCCACTCCTGCCTTTCTGGGAAGGATGTATTCCTTTTCTTTGCTTCTCTTTGTTTAATTACTTAGAAATTTTATTTTAGGTTTATTTAAAGAGTTCTCTAAGACATATTTATCATATTTGAGTCTTTTGCTTGCATAAAGAGGAAACTACAAACTAAATTTGTTAAGCTATTCCTAAAACTTCTTGACGTTTAGAATTTGGCTCTTCTTTTTTTTTTTAATTACTTACTTAATTCATGTAATCTGCCCCCACAGCCAACGTGGGGCTCGAACTCACAACCCCAAGATCAAGTTTCACACGCTTCTCCTGAGCCAGCCAGGCGCCCATAGAATTCGGCCCTTCTGAATCACTTTTTAAAGTTTTGTCATTTCCATATAATAAAACTCATTCTTTTTAGTGTACCCACTAATTTTAGTCTTCCCACCGCTTCGTGCTGCTCCTTTGTGGTCAGCCCCATCCCTGCACCCCCAACCCCTGGTCTGTTCTCTGATCCTACAATTTCTCATGGGCTTGTCCCTGAGGAAGAGAAGGTGAGGCAGCTGGGCAGTAGGCAGCCTCCCTCAGGGGCTGTGGTCATTCTCTGAACACCCGGGCCACCTTTCTACACAGACAACACCCTGGGGCCTGGGCACGGGAAGGAGGCCCCCAGCTGCCAACACCCTCCACCCTCCCCCTCACTTGTGTCAGGACCGGTGGAGGGGAAGAGTTGGAGTCATGTCTAGAGGGTGCAGCACCCCAGGGAGCTCTGGGTGGCCAGGGTGGACTGATCTGCATGCCTCCCTGGCTCTGACTGCCTTGGGAACTCAGCAAGGACAGGTGGTCGTAGGGAGGCAGCCACCCAGAACCAACAGGACACAGGACATGCCCTACCCAGCAGCTACTGCTACACTTATATCACTATCATTTCTTCTACTCTGTGTCAGTCACCGGGCTAGACCTCATCCTCACCATTGAACAGCAGCACTTTGTTGTTGACAGGGCAATATCGACCCTATTTTTCAAATGAGGACACTGAAGGCTAGAGAGGGTGAATACCTCTCCAGGCCATCCAGTTAGGACCTGAACCCCAGTGTGTCTGACTCCGGCATGATCAGACGTCACTTATGGTTTAGTGTGGTTCAAATCCCTGGCTAGTTGCTGTGTGCCTTTGGGTGAACCACCTAACCTTGCTGAACTTCAGGGTCTTCGTCTGTAAAATGAATGCGATACATTCTCCTGCCTTCTACGGTTGCCATGAAAATCAAATGTGACCCCAGTGTTTGGTGCAAAGTAGGTTACATGTTAAATATTGGTAGGGAGTGCATTATTTCCCCTCAAATCCGTACGTTCAAGTCCTAACCCAGTACCTCAGAATGTGGCCTTATTTGTACATAGGATCGTGGCAGATGTAATTATTTAGGTTAAGATGAAGTCATTAGGGTGGGCCCTAATCCAATATGACTAACGTCCTCATGAAAAGGGAAATTTGGACACAGGACACAGAGATACGACATGGGGAAAGGCACCATGTAAAGACTGAGGCAGAGATCGGGGCGGTGCTTCTATCAGCCGAGGATGATACTAAGACTACAAAGAAGTACACAGATTAACTTGTCCAAGTTCACGGGGTTAGCAAGTTTCTCAGCTTGCCTCTTTGTAAAGGGAGATACTAATAATGCCCACTTCATGTTGGCTGCTCATGGCAATCACATGCAGTAATAACATGAAACGTGCTTAGTAGCATGTAGCATGTATTAAGGACTCATTAGGATTGTCTGGTTGTAGCTGCTCCTCAGGTCAGCCCAGCATGGGGCCTGCCCCCTCCACACCACATCCATTTCCAACACCGCCTTGACCCAGCATTCCCCCCTCCCTGGTGCTGCAGTGGGGCGGGCGGTGACCACTCCTGGCTCTTCTCCAAGGCCTGGGATAAGCTGTTCCTCTGCAAGGGGCCTGCGGCCCTACCGTCTCTTCCCTGAACCCCGGGCCCCGAATCGCAGTGAGGATGCAGGATTGAGTGCTTGCTCTCTGGATGGCCAAGAGTCAGGTGGGACCCAGGAGCCCTGGGATCACTGTCCCCCTGCCCAGTTCTTTTGGACGCTCTGTGACCTGCTACTTGCAAAGCCAAGCATTTGCAGTGTGTTGGGGGGTGGGGGGTGGGCATGATGAAGAAGCCCCTGGGAGCTCTTTCCTGCTTGAGCAGGTAGCTCGTTCTTCCTGTCTCCGTGATGGGCCCCGGATAACTGTCAAGTCACGTCAGTCCCCCTGCAGATCTGGAAGAATGCGCTGCCCCAGCAAAGAAGAAGGAGGATAGGCTGAGAGAAACAGGACATACGTGGCCTTCCAGACTGGCACAGATCAGTGGAGACTCCTGAATCCCACATGCCCACCAGCATCCATGTGGCTGCAGTCGGCCTGGCATGGGGACTTGGGCAGGCATCAGAGTTCCAGTTGGCTCCTGGCTTGGAGACCTGTGAAACAATGAGGTTCTAGAACACTGGCCTGGTAAGAACCACCGCCGGACCCTCCTTCAGAGAGGCCTGACAGCCTCCTCTTTTCTGGGACCCAAGAGAACAGCGTAGGCCTGTCCTAGGAGGCTCTCAGGGTCCTTTAGCCCCTAGAACTTTGTGCTTTCTTGACTTTCCACTGCTGGCATCCGAAGCTACCAGAGCAGTAATCTGGGGACACCCCAACCCAGCACCCCCCCCCCCAGAGGCTTGACCCCCAGGAAATAGTCCAGAAGTGTCTGCTTGGCAGGAATCAAGCACCTGTTCCCACAGTTCTGTTTGGCTCCCACCAGCCCCCAAGAGCTCCCACTCCTCCCCCCACCTCTAGTGGGAGATGCTCAACCCACACCCCCCCACCCAGCCTGCCTTGTAGAAGGCCAAAGAGGGGCAGTGGACATCCCCCTTCCGCGATGAAGTGTTGAGAGGCCACGTAGGATGAATGTCATGCCTCGTGGCCCCATCCCATGACCTCAGGCTTCAGCTGCTCCAGGCCACAGAGCACCTCTTCCGGAGTCCCAGAGCCAACCCTAGTCCTCTGTCATCTGCCTACCACCCTGAGGGCTAGATGTGAGTTGGGAGCACCCCTATGCCTTTGGGCTGACCCTGACATCCTAGACAGAATTGACTCCCTCCCTCACTTCTCACCTCAGACGGACACCAGTCCTGCCCCGGGCAGGGTCCCATGCACTGACTGGTTCTAAGCTGCAGGGACTTGAGATGGGTCTGGCTGATAAGCCCACTGCAGCCTGTGACCACAGAGTCCCCTACATGCCAACCAATGATGGGTGGACCTCATGGACCTGGATGGGACCCCTCTCCCTGGTGGGGACATATAAAGAGTCTAGGCTTCAATCAGGTCTTTTGGGGGACAAGAGAGAACACCAAGGTCCACAGCTGGATCCTATGAGGCCAAGTGGCCTCTGTCCCCATAAAGCAACTATTTGCACTGCAGAAGCCTAGAAGGTTTCCTCCTCTTTCTTTTCCTTCTTGTCCAGGTGCCTCATGCTCTACCAACAGGCAGGAAGGACGGGAGCCCTGATCTCTTCTGTGACAGAGCCCAGCAGTGGGGACGGAAGTGGTTTGAGTGAAATGCTGAGCTCAGCAGATTTTAAGAGTGCTAGAATCAGCACCCGTGCAGCAGTGGGGGCGGGGGTGGGGGTATCAGGATGTCTGGGTGGGGCATTCTGGCTCTAGAAGGATATGAGTGGGGGAGGGGTCAGCAGAAGAACCAGTGACAAATGCACTGAGACGCAGGGCAGTACCAAGGAGTGGGGACGACAGGAAGGCTCTGAGCTGAGCTAGGAGAGTCTCCACCATCTTTCTTTAAAGAGCTGATGAGACCTCCTGGCACTAGTGAAATCCCAGGCAGGATCTGAGAGTCTAAGTGAGAGAGATGCTGAGACTGGAGATTCTGAGGCGTTCCTGGGAGTACCAGGGCCTGCTTGAGCTGTGGAACCAAGGCCCAGAGCAGAATCCATGGGAAACGCGTGGAAGCCAGGCTGCAGGGGGTCAGGGTGAGGAAAGGTGCTGACCACGAAGGAAAAGGGAAGTAACATTTGTTCTTAAAAGGGCCAAGGGAGCAGAGAGCTGGGGCTTGGGATGATGGATGCAGGAGACAGCACGGCGTCTTAGGCCTCAGGCCATGTGAAGAGGTAAAGAGAGCTGCAAATTGGGAGACGAGGGGACATGAGGTCTAGAGACGTGCATGTGACTGTGCTGGCCAAGTGGGGGACTTCCAGGTCATGCCCCAGAAAGCTCTGAGGAGGTGGCAGTTGGTAAGAAATGGAGAAGAAGCCCCGATATGGCCTCCTGGGCATCACTAATAATAAAGCTGCCACTTGTGTGTTTACAAAGTCAAGAGTGGCCAAGTTAAAACCTAAGTCGGGTCATGTCGTGCTCTGTTATCCTGCACAGTGACCCACGAGGACCCCCGATTTTGTTACTTAAGCATTTACTACCTCTCACCATAGATAGGGCAGGGCATTAGACAGAATCGACTTTTGTTCTCCGTTTTATCCTGGCCTGAAGAAGGTGCTCACTGAGCATTGGTTGAATTTAGGCCCCGCAGGCAACCTGCTACAGTGCTGTTATTCTCGCTTTACAGGTGGGAAATGGGGGTTCCAAGAGAGTTGGTGGTTTGCTCGAGGTCACACAATGCCTCCGTGGTAGACTGGGGAGTGACTCGGGCCTGTTAGACTCCAGAGCCCGGTGTTTAGCCAACAAGTTCCCAAAAATAGGGGATATCCGAGGAGAAGGCCAGCCTGGGGAATCCCAAGGGCTGGGCCTGAGGCGGTGGGTCTCCTGGAGGGGAGGTAAGGGCAGCTGTAATTTGCACAGAACTGCATTGACGGGGGCGGGTCCAGAGTTGGGTGGGAGGTCTTGTCCCACTTACTTACCCCTTTACACCTCTATCTTCTCTCCCTACCGCTCACACTAGGCTTCTTTCGGTTCCCTTTGGTGACACAGCTCCCCCCACCCACATACTCATGCACCCTGGCTTCTACCGGAATCAAGCCTCTGACCACACCCTCAATCTGCCACCCCAGTCAGGGGAAGTGGGGGCAAGGGCTGGCTTACTGCTGGGAGTAAGGCTCCTGGGGCTGTGGAGGTCTGCTCCCGTGTGGCCAGGCCCCGGTGGGGGGGGTGCGGAGGTGGGGTGGGGGATGGGGAGTGATTGCATGGCAGGTGGTCAGGTGCACCCTCACTTCCCCTTTGCTTTTTCTTCACCACAGACAGCGTTGGGAGGCAAGGGGACCCTTCTGTTTTGGAAGAGCCTGAATGATGCTCTCTGCCCCTGCCCCTTCCTCGCCATCCCATGTCTCTGTCCCAGAGTGGTTCTTCGTTCAGGTTCCCCCGGTCTGGACAAGGCAGGACCCTAGTGGAGCTCCCCTATTGCTGGAACCTCGCGCCAATGCTATGAGCTTGGTAATATCATTTCCCCCTTACAGACAGGGAATGAGATTCACGGGACCTGCCCAAGGTCACTTAGCAACAGAGATAGATGCCAGCTCAAGTGTGGTGAACTTCATGTACACATAGCCCCTGCGTGGTTCCTAACAAAGTCAGAGTCTCTAAAAGTCGGGTCCTCACCTGAGCAAGAGGGACAGTGTATAGGGGGCAATGTGCAGAATCCTAGAGTCTCATGGTCCCTCAGACTCTGTGTGGGGCATCTGACAATAAAAGAATTCTCCTGATGGCTATTGTTCCGGATAATTTTTTCTGGACGAAATAGAATATTGTTTATCAAGCATAACTGGTCTCTGGTAAAAAAAAAAAAAAAAAAGAAAAAAAAAAGGTTCCCATTTTGTGATGGCCACTTTCAATTAAATGGCAGTTTCATTTTTACAGAAAAAAATATAAAACCATCTACCTACCCACATTTTCCCCATCCACACTTTAAATTTTAAAAACTATGAAATAGTGAAATATGCAGCAGATACTATTAATAAAACTCTTGTACATAATTAGATTTCCATTTTACATTAGGGCTGGGGGTTGGGGGAGAGGGAGAGAGATGCAGAAAAGAAGAAAAAAGACAACACATAGTAAGTAATGACACAGATCAGTAGTAAAGACGAACCCAGGTATTCCTAGAGGGAAAAGGAGAGGCGAGGGGAAGGCCAAAGTTCTGATTCATCAAGTAATAATGGATTTTTGAAAAACACAGGAGCCTCTAAACTTTAAAGGGCAAATAATACTATCTAGAACTTATATATTTTAGTTGCTATCTAAAATTTGGTCAGTTAACTTGGAAATCTTCATTTATAAAATTTTTTTAATTACTATAGAAAACAATGAAAAAACAAGAGTAATCCTTGAGTAAGCTGATTCCAGTGGGAATCAGACTTTAAAATAAGAATTTCATAAGGGAAACCAGTGAGGATGAACTTTAGAGCTCAGAAACCCGACCAAGGAGAGGAAGTCAAGGTAGGCTTTCCAGAGGAGGCCATGCTGAAACAAAATTCGGAGAACAGTCATTATCAAGCAAAGAATGTTCCAGGAGAAGGAACAGGACGTATGAAGTTTGGGGCCAGTGAGTGAGACCCATTTGTGAAATCAAAGAACGTTCAGAAGACACATGGATGGTCAAGGTAGCAGTTAAGTGTGGGACAAGAGACCACGCACTGATCCTGAGAGGTCCCAAAGGCAACCAGGGAGGGAGAGCTGGGGCAGGCAGGTTGAGACTCAGAAAAAGGGACAGAATGGCTTGAGGATCCTTGTCTGCAAGCACGTCGAGGAGGGGGGTGTCCGGATCCAGATGCCAGCAGCTTGGCCCTGGAGCGACCCTCCAAGGAGCGCGGGCGGGCAGGGAGAGGACCGAGAAGGTACCTATCAGTCGGCCCTACCGCGCCCTCGTTTGTACTTTGTTGACGGCCTGTGTCTGACCCGAACTTGAACTCCCGGAGGGCGCGGGCTAGGGAAGTTCCCGGGCCCCGCCGAGCACTTTGGCTTCGTGGGGAGGGGGTCTGGGGCTGTCAAATGACTATTTTGCGGTTCCAGATTGCCGAAGGAGCCCAGTAGTCGGTCCAGGCCACCGCTCGGCCTGCCGTTTCCCCCAGAGGCCTTGGGCAGCACTGGGGGGGCCCGGCCTGGCCCGCTCTGCAGCCCTCAGTCGCCGGGTCAGAGCCGGGGGCGCCCAGGGTGGTCCCGAGGGGCAGGGCGGGGCGCCGCCGGCGCGCAGAGGCTCGGCGGCCGCGATCCAGGGGCGGGGGCGGGTGATGCGGAAGTGCCAGGCGAGCGGGAGGCGCAGCTCCGGGAGAGCGCAGCTCGGCCCCGCCGCCCGGCCCGTGCTCCCGGGCGCAGCCACGCGGGTGCATCGGAGACAGGTAGGTCTCGGCCGCCCGCGCTCCTCTCCGCGCCCTGCGGGCACCGGCCGGCGGCGGGCGGGGAACGGAGGTACGGCGGGCGCGCGGGAGGGGTCCGCGTCCGGCTCCTCCGGGCGCTCTAGCTCCCGCGGTGGCGGGGGGGAGAGGGGGCGCCCACGGCAGGGCGTGCCCCTCCGGTCTGGCGGCCTCCAAGGTGCTTCCTAAGTCTGGATCAGCCTGGGGTGCCTCACACCCGCAGCCTTCGTCCCTCAGGCACCCGGGGAGCCCGGGGACCCGGCGGAGGGGTCACCGCTGCCAGGAGCCCCAGGTCTACTCTGCTCTCCCTCCGTCTCGCCGCCGCAAGGATGGGGAGCGCCCGGGCGCCCGAAAGCGGTCTGGCTTGGGTCGTAGAGGGGTGAGCCCCTATTCCCCCCTTTTGCGCGCTTCGCATCTCTTCCCCGGGCACCTGCCAATGACAGGAATTCGGGCAGAGTGTGTGGGAAGATGGTGTCAGGCGGAGGCGCCGTCTTTTGACTAGTGGCCGAGAACAAGAGGCACTGACCCTCCTAGCAGAGAAGAATCACGGGGCGCACTTCTTGGACTAGTTTCCTTACAGACTTCCCTCGAACTTAAAAACAAAACGAGTCTAAAAGTAGAGGGAAAGTGAGATGACTGTGGCCGACGCGGGTAGAAGGTGCCCGCCACCGCGCGCAGTACTCTCTGGGCAGTCTCTGAGCAGGGGCAGGGGATGGGCGGCGGGCACGGAAGGGTGGGGGAAGAGACAGGGGGCGCCATCAGCCCGCGGAGCGTTCCAAGAGGCAGAAGCTGAGCCCGCGCCCCCGGGGTGGATCCGCGGGATTGGCCTGGGCTCCCCGCGCGCCCCAAACGGGGATAAGTGACCAGGACCTGCCAGGACGCAGGCGGGGCCGATGGAGGAGAATAGAGGGGCAGTAAGGCCACAAGCATCGTCCCGCCCTCCCTGGAACTAGCCGGTGGGGGCGCTAAGGCTCCGTCAAGTGCAGGGAGGCACTGGGAAACCACCCTTTTTTGCCTAAAGGCCTTACTTTGGGGTTTCCCCCTGCACCCTGGCCTTCCCCTGAAGGAAGCCTAGAGAGGCATCTGGGCCTCAGCTTGTCTCGGGATGTGGTCAACTCACCTGGAGGCGGTGGGATTTAGGGTCACGCCAGGCGCAGGGAACCCTTTGCCTTATCCCTGAACTTAGTGTGGGATTTACCGGGAGGCTGTGTGAATCAGACAGGTAGCAAGGGGCTTGCTGCTCCTCCCACTACCGGGCTGCAGAGCTCCTCCCCTAGGGGGTCCCTGGTCTCCGCAGGGTTCCGGGCTCCTCAGGTGGTTGGCTCCGGGGATTCCAGGGCCTTGGCGTGAATTGTGGGGCTTTCCTACCCCAGCAGAGGTTCCTGGGCTGCCCTTCTCGATGCTTCACTGTTACAGAATTCACCCGTAAGGGCTTTCTCAGGTCCTCAGCAGCCCACACCTTTTCCTTATTTCCATGGAAACTGATGCAAGTTCTTCTGGCTTTCCCCACTCTCCGGGGCTCAAATCCTAGGTGTGGGGGCCGCAGAAATGTCACCCCAAGTCTCCAGAAGGCACACGTGTTCAGCTGTCAATGAGTCAGGGCAGACCCCCTGGCCCTCTACTGAAAAATCAAGTCCTCCCACCGGCAGAGCACAGTGTGGATGGACTTTCTGAGAGCTGTGCTATAGCTCCTGAGGTGCCCGGGAAGACTGGGCCACTATTTCTGCCTGGAGAGAAAGTGGGACGGGGCCCAAACGCATTGAAATTCAGAACTGTTGGCATTAGGATAGTCTGAAGCAGATCTAAGCCCACCTCTAGGCAGGAGGAAGCCTCGCTGGGAAACACACTGAGCCTGGGCCTGGTGCACCTGAGGCAGAAGATCTTTCTTTGGCCTGCTTGCCGGATACCCTCCCTTGGCCCTGGCTGCTTGTTATGAGAGCCCTTTCTCCATACTCCCCTCCTTAGAATACCCGAAGGGATTGTACATTACTGACGTGAATAATTTCAACATCTTTCTACTGAAGAGCACTGCTGGGCCAGGCTAGGCGGCCGGGGAAGGAGTCACCCTAACTTCCTCCTTGCCCTGGGCAGAGAGAGGAGTAGGCCTGTCTGGTCTCCCAGCTCCATCACCCCTGGCGCAGCTGCGGGCCTGACCGTGTCGGGGGCTGGTCGTCAGGGAAGCTTGCCTTCCCCTCTGGGTCACCAGAGCTTTCCTCTGTCCTCTTCACATAGCCAGAATGGCAGCTCTTGGTGACTATCACCGGTCATTCTAGGACCACGGCCTCTCGTCTGAGGATGCGGGTGGGAGCTACAAATACAAATGTGGTGGGTGAGGCCATCCCCACAGCTGTGAACCACACCAAATGTACAGTGACCGTCAGCAGGGGACTGGGGAATGGGCTACGGGGTGAGGGATTGAGAATTTGGTCTTGGGGACCCAAATGTGAATTTTTCCATTTAGCTTTCCCCCAGTTCACAGTGAGTCAGATTTCCGAGTTGTCTGTTCTGGCCACTTTCATTTCCCCTGGGGCTGGGTGGAGGCTGGTGTAGAAAGGGGAACTGAACCCTCAATCTTTTAAGACCTGGGGGCAGGGCTGGGGGCTCTCCTAAACTCCCTGTCCTAGCCCAGAGCTGGGCACTGCCCTGAGGAGAGGCCCGCAGATGGAGACTTCTTAGCAGCGTGGAGGTGGCGCTTAGCAACCACAGCCAAAAAGGTACTGGGCAGGGAAACCGAGGCCAGGGCTCCCAGCAGGCCTGGAATGATAGGGTCCAGGCCTGAGAGATCATCTTGGTCAATCTGCCACCTAAGGCAGGCCACCTGGAAGCCCACCTGGGCGTAGGTACCCCCCAGAAACCAGTGGCTCCCAGGCCGAGCCTATTGATTGCATAGCTTTAGCTGTTAAAATTTTTTTCAACCTGGGTCGAGTCTGCCTCAGTGGAGGCTGTCCAGGTATTGACTCAAACCCTAGTCCTTTTGTCACATGGTGGTGCCACAAAGGATAGCTCTTGTCCCTACCCACTAATCCAGACGCCCTAGTTCCTTCAGCCATTCCTTCCCCGACAGGCCTGCCCCCCCTTGGACCCTCGCCTGTGTCACAGCCCCAGCGGCCTTCCTCTTGTGTCTGGTCTTAACCCCCCTCAGAGGCGAGAGCAGGGCTGGTCGGGGGAGAAGTAGCTGGAGGACAGAAGCTTCCAACATCTGAGGTATATCAGTTGGCTGGTATTTCTCAAGTCCCACTTAAGGCTGCTGCCCTGGTGAGGCAGGAGGTAGACTGAGTGGGCTGATGGGATTTCTCTCAAGATGTCCAGGTGTGGGGAAGCTTCATCCTTGGAGGGAAACTGAGGAAGAAAGGAAGCTCTGAAGAGTGGGTGTGAAAACCCTTCCTCCACTCACATGCTGGGACCTGGTCCTTGGCCAAGTTTCCTAGAAGGGGGCATAGCGAGGGAGTTCTCGGGATAAGGAGAGGGAGGGCAGAAGGGGTGGGGAGAGGAGGGGAGCAGGGTGGGGCAGGAAGAAAGCTAAGCAAGGAAGTGGCATCGGCTGCAGATGGCCTTCGGTTTGACCCCACACGGAGCTCTGGAGCGCCTGTTGCACCGGTTTGCCCCATCTGAAGCAAGGGGACTGGCTTTTTGTCCCCGTGTATCAGTCACTCACCAGCTGTGGGCTGCCTAGCCGTGGAGTGAGGCAGCAATGGGCCGCCCTGTGCCTTTGGGCCGCTGCAGCCTCACAGCAGCTGGGGAATTGATGCCCCACCTGGTAAAGCATGCCTGGGCGGGGCACGCATGCACCCCCTCTATCTGAACCCCACCCCCTCTCCCACCTCCCAAACACAAAGCAGATGCAGTGACCCTGTGACCAGAAAGCTGACAGTTGGAAAAGAGAATTGGCCGTGAGCATCTGGGCAGACCAGAGAGGAAGAGGAAGCCAGCAAATCCCTGGCTTGGCCCCCTGCACATCTTCCTGCTGCAGGGAGCGGCCAGCTGCAGAGCTTCTGATGTCCCCCTCTGGCTTGCTCCTGCAGATCCCTTTGCCATGAACCAGCCGGCCCCCAGGCCCCCCCCTCCACCCCGCCGTGTGCGACTCAAGCCCTGGCTGGTGGCCCAGGTGAACAGCTGCCAGTACCCAGGGCTTCAGTGGGTCAATGGGGAGAGGAAATTCTTCTACATCCCCTGGCGCCATGCCACACGGCACGGCCCCAGCCAGGACGGAGATAATACCATCTTCAAGGTAAGCCCAGGATGGGGGTACTCCTGGACTTCTGATGCACCCCCTCCCTAGAAGAGGACCTCCCCATACATCTTAAACTGACCGCTGTCCCAGCCGCCTTGCCGCAGGCGACCGCAGGCTTGGATTAAGGGGAGGCAGGCATAACCACCGTGTGCCTTTTTTTTTTTTTCTAACGGAGCCACGAGGTGCCCCTAAAGTGTGCCTTTTTTTAAAAATTTTTTTTATGTTTATTTGTTTATGAGAGAGAGTGTGTGTGTGAGAGAGCAAGGGAGGAAGAGAGAGAGAGAGGGAGACAGAGTATCTGAAGCGGGTTCTATGCTGACAGCAGAGAGCCCGATACCGGGCTCAAACCCATGAACTGTGCAATCGTGACCTGAGCCTAAGTCGGACGCTTAACTGACTGAGCCACCCAGGCACCCCTGCAGTGTGCCTTTTTTTAACCTTGTGCCCAGAGCAAGGTGGGGACTGAAAGGCCCCCAGGAGACCTTCCTGTAACTCCTCCTCCTCCTCCCTTTTCTTGTCACTTTCTCATCACACGAGTATGTGTGCAGTGTGCGTGTTTGGAGTGCACCTACTCTAAAAGACCACAGAATGCCCCCATAATCTTAACACGAGGAGGTAACAACTATGGACATTTTTTGCTTGTATGTTGTTTTCTGCATATGTGTCTATAAAATTCAAAAATGGAATCAACCTGGAATATCCTGCACTTTTCACCATCCAACATCGGAACCAGCTTTCCTCTGCCCTAAATGCCACGTCACTTTCCGTGACCAGTGCGGGGCTTAGCAGTTTAGATATCCAAACCCAGTTTTTGGACACTTCACATTGCTTAGTGCTTAGTGTTTCAGTGTCAAAGACCCATTGCCACGGATACCCTCTAAACTCTTACCCGTTGTACATCTTAAATGATTTTCTTTGGGATTAGTTCCTAGAGTTCAACATTGCTGCGTTGAAGAGAATCCTTACTTTTAAACATTTGGATAGGGTCTCCTTAGTCTTTGCAGGTTGATATTTACCCTTTGAAGGTTCTTTTCAAATCCGTTTCTTATTTTTGACAAGGTAACACAATTCAAAATTTAAAAAGTGTAAAATGGTTTGCAGCAAAGTCTCCCTCCCACCCCTGTCTTCAGCCACCCATTCCCTCCCTGGAGGCAGTTAGTATTGTCAGTGTCTTGTTTATCCTTCCTGAGAGATTTTTGTGCATGTGTGCAGATATGTACCTATGTTTTCTCCTGCTTTTTACAAAATGATAGGTGTATACATACCCTCCTGTACCTCGTATTTCTTGAAGATTATGACATGTTAGGATATCAAAAGCCCCCCCTCCTTTTTTTTTCTTGCTGCCCACTATTCTGTTCTAAGGATTGGCCATAATTTAACTAGTTCCCATCGAGGGACATTTATTTGGGGTCTTCCGCTTTTACAAAGAGTGCTGCAATGAATAAACCTTGTTTATGTGTAGAATTTTGTGTGGATGCTTCTGTACCCCTAGGATAAATTCCTGGAAGTCGAATTGCTACGTTAAAGGGAAGAAACCTTTGTAATCCTGGTATTAGCCAACTGACCCTCAAAAATAATACCAACGGCTAAAGTGTATGGAGCCTGTCCAAAGGGCAGGCACAGTTCTGAGAGCTTTGTGGGCCTTGGAGTCTCTGCTACCACCCTGTGAGGTGGGCACTGTGATGAGGACATCACAGCAAAAAGAGGCAAAGTGACATGCCCCTGGCACAAAGCTGGTGGGTGGCAGTTTCCAGATTCAAACCCGGTCCCACTCCAGATCCTATGTTCTTATCCACCATTCTCCTTAGAGATTTTACCTTATTTACCCTTGCAGGAGCAGTGGATAAGATGCCTTTCAAAGCACTTAGGTTTCCTTTAGTTTCTTGGAGTCCTAAGGGCTGGGAAGGCCTAGAGTCGTATCCCCTACCTTGCAGAGGGACACTCAGGTCAGGCTGTGTGTCCCTGAAGGTCTCACTGGCTCAGCAGTGACTCCCAGAGGCCAGGAGGGGCTGGGGCTTTGGCGAAGGTCGAGGTTCTCTGTGGTTGCCTTATCTTTTCTTCCTGCCCAGGCCTGGGCCAAGGAGACAGGAAAGTACACCGAAGGGGTGGACGAGGCAGACCCGGCCAAGTGGAAGGCCAACCTGCGCTGTGCCCTTAACAAGAGCCGTGACTTCCGCCTCATCTATGATGGACCCCGGGACATGCCACCTCAGCCCTACAAGATCTACGAGGTCTGCTCTAATGGCCACGCTCCTGCAGGTATCACGCCTGACCCCATGGGCCACCTAAGGAAACTGTGCGGGAAGGGGCAGGGCCCTGGGCCTGCGAGGTCATTACACCCCGGGCTTCCAGGAGTGGCCTGCGACAGACCATTTGTGAGGCCCGGGATGGCTTGGCACAGACCAGGCTTTGTGTCTATCTTGCTCACCTTGCCCTTGTTCTTGGCTCCAGTGAGTGTAGGTCTAGTGGCCTGAGGAGCTTAGTGCCATGGGGTCAGAGAGGTCCCTAGTGATTCCTGGTGGCTGTGTGGCCTTCCACCTTCCTGTTTGGGCAGCTCTCGGCAGGGAAGAAGCCACAGCAGGAGCTGCCCCATGGAGCCCTGATGGCCTTCTCCCATCTCCTCCTCCTCCACTGACTGCGTTTCTGTTTTTGTTTTCTCTCCCTGCTCTGCAGAGTCACAGCCCAGTGAGGATTACGCTTTTGGTGCAGGAGAGGAGGAGGAGGAGGAAGAGGAAGAGGTGAGCTCCGGGCCACTCTTGGCAGTGTCTGCGTGCACTGACATGGTGGGCCTTGTTACGGCCTTTCTGCTGTCCTGCTCTGCTTTAGGATTAAGCGGCCCCTTTCCTCCAGGGCCCTACTGCCCTTTCTGTAGCTCTTCTCTGGAGCTTCTTCTTGGGAGTTCTGATAGGAACACAGTCACCACCCTGAATCTCCTTAGGGTTTTGTTGGCACAAAACATGACCAGATGTCATCTGACACACCCTCAGGAGTTGGGGCTGAGTAGGTATTACTACCTGTAGAAGGCAGATGAGGAAACGGAGGCCCTGAGAGCTCACTGACCTGCCTGGGAGGGCAGAGCTGGGACTGGAGGCGGGGTCTGGCCTTGCTAAGCTGAACACTGGGGAATTGCCTTTTGTGGTGCTCATGTGTTATTTCTTTAGCATCAGATCAATTCATTAACCTGGCCTCCCTTCTCTCTCTCTGGCCTCTTCCCTTCTCCTTTGCCTGTCTTCTCTTCAGCTCCAGAGGATGTTACCAAGCCTGAGCCTCACAGGTGGGGCTGGGAGGTGGTGTGGTTGGGGGCCTAGAGTAAGGAGAAGCCGCAGGTACCACAGGCACGTGGGAGGGGGCTGAAGGGAGGCCCAGGGCCAAGAGTAGGTGGGCCTAGGGGGCGGTTACCAGAAGTGGCATTAATGCTCTGTTTGCCCCCACCCTCTGTAGAAGCAGTGCAACCTGGCCCCCCCATGGCACCCTATTCCTTACCCAAAGAGGATGTCAAGTGGCCACCCACTCTCCAGCCACCTGTGGTGCTGGGCCCTCCTGCACCAGACCCCAGCCTCCTGGGCCCCACCCCTGGCAACCCTGCTGGCTTTGGGGAGCTTCTCCCTGCGGTCCTGCCGAGCCTGCAGCCTGGGTCCCTGGCTGCCAGCCTGCCCCCCACAGGCGAACAACTCCTGCCCGACCTGCTGATCAGCCCCCACATGCTGCCTTGTAAGGACCCACAGGAGAGCTGGGGGGGGGGGTGCTGTGTCCAAATACAGTGCTGGGGGGGGGCGGGTTTGGTTGGTTTGCAAGGGTGGAGGATGAAGAGCAAAGATGCTCAGGCCAGTCCCTCCTTGGGTGGGGGGGGGAGACAGAAGTGGGAGAGCTGACTAGATAGATGGCCTGGCTGCTGGGCAGAGAGCAAGTCAGTGGGCTGCAGAACGAGGAGGCACAGGGCTCACAGACTGGGCGGGCCTGCCCTCTGCCCCACAGTGACTGACTTGGAGATCAAGTTCCAGTACCGGGGGCGGCCACCCCGTGCCCTCACCATCAGCAACCCACAGGGCTGCCGGCTCTTCTACAGCCAGCTGGAGGCCACCCAAGAGCAGGTAGAGCTCTTTGGCCCCGTGAGCCTGGAGCAAGTGCGCTTCCCCAGCCCTGAGGACATCCCCAGCGACAAGCAACGCTTCTACACAAACCAGTTGCTGGATGTCCTGGACCGCGGGCTTATACTCCAGCTGCAAGGCCAAGATCTGTATGCCATCCGCCTGTGCCAGTGCAAGGTGTTCTGGAGCGGGCCCTGCGCCTCAGCCCACGGCTCACGGCCCAACCCCATCCAGCGGGAGGTCAAAACCAAGCTCTTCAGCCTGGAGCATTTTCTCAATGGTGAGGGACCCACATTATGTTCCTCCTGGCTTCCTGTCGTCCAGGAGCATGGTTCTAGCCTCTAAGGGTCTTGATCTTGCTGCAGAGCTCATCCTGTTCCAGAAGGGCCAGACCAACACCCCGCCACCATTTGAGATCTTCTTCTGCTTTGGGGAGGAGTGGCCTGACCTCAAACCCCGAGAGAAGAAGCTCATCACTGTACAGGTACACCACCATCTCATCTCTCAAGCCCCCACTCTGCTTTGGCTTGAATATTGGGAAATCCGAGGGCTCAGCTCTTGCCCCAGGGTGGAGGCTCAGGGCTCTCTGAGCAGTGTGAACTTGGCGGCCAGTGATAATCAAGGCCCAGGGCTCTCCACACGTAACTAGCCTTTGTATGAAGTAGAAATTGGTGGCCCTTCTTCCTGATGGATGCCTCAGGCACAACTGGATTTGACAGTCCCGCCAAGGTTCTCCTGTCCCTCTCTGCCTCCCAGGTGGTGCCTGTAGCAGCTCGGCTGTTGCTGGAGATGTTCTCAGGGGAGCTTTCTTGGTCAGCTGATAGTATCCGGCTACAGATCTCAAACCCAGACCTCAAAGACCACATGGTGGAACAATTCAAGGAGCTCCATCACATCTGGCAGTCCCAGCAGCGGTTGCAGCCTGTGGCCCAGGCCCCTCCTGTGGCAGGTCTTGGTGCTGGCCAGGGGGCCTGGCCCATGCACCCAGTCGGCATGCAACAATGAGACTGCGGATACTGACTGGCACGGGCTTCCCAGGTGTCTGTGTGGATTCATGTGGAGGTGCAATGGCCCCAGTTGGCACCTGATTGGCTCGCAGGTCCTCTCTCTGGGTCTTCTGGAAGTGGATTTGTGCTAAGGAGAGGGAAGAGAGCTCTGTGTTCCAGGCTCTCCTCGCAGCATCTGAGGGAAGCTAGAAGCCACTTTTGCTTTCAGGGCTCAGTCTTCCTGGATGTGCCTCGCCTCTGCTCACTCTGGAGGAACTCAGCCATCAGCCCTGGTGAGCAGAGAACTCCCCCAACCCTAGGGGCCTAGCTGAGAGGGATCTGTCCCAGAGTGGCCCACCCTTGTGGTTGCCCCCCAATTCCTCAGGCAAAAACAGTCAAGTGCTGTGGGCCATGCTCTCTCAACAGGGCATGGGCCTGATCTGATTTGGGGGTTCCCTAGTTTGAGCCTCACACCCTCATATCTGAGACAGATATGCACATAGGTATTATACCAGATGCTTAAGGCTGGCAGCTACCTCCTTGCAAGAACATGGAATAGAAGTGGAATTTTATGTATTTTTCAATTAATAAATATTGAAAAGATCCAGTTGCTTCCATGCTGTTCTACCAGACCCGATTTCTGATATCAGCTGGCTCTATTTCCCCTAGCACCTGCCCTCCATCTCTGGGGCCATGACAGAGGGCGGGTCTGCCTTCTAGGTTGATGAGTCAGTAGGGCGCCAGGAGCACTGAACTGGCTGGCTTTGCTTTCCAGGAGGAAGCTAGCTGAAGTAAGGGTGTGGATTTTTAAATGTATGCAGCCTAAGATCCTGTCCAAGTCAAACTCTGAGTACAACCGATGTTATGCAGGAAGGTTTGTTTCATTGGTTTCAATATTAGATAGAGCTCTGCAGTCAAGCTTATTAGCTTAAAACCCAATTACTTTAACATACTGAATGATCCTATTTATATAAAACTAAAGAAAATGCAAACTGATCTACAGTGACAGCAGATCAGTGCCTACTTGAGCATGCGGTGGATGGTAAGAGGCATGAGGAAACTTTTGGGAGTAAAGGTATGTTCACTATCTTGTGTTAATGGTTTCATGGGTGTATCCTATGTCAAAGCTTATCAGCTGTATAACTTCAATATGTGCAGCTTATTCTATGTCAAGCATACTGCAATACAGGTTTCTTTTTTTCAAAGACCAAATATTGTACTCAGTAGGTTAGGAATTAATCCATCTACTTGGGTGGCCACAGGAGAAGGAATATACATACCACAAATGTAGCATGAGCTTTAGGGTGAACTAGAAGAATAAAAGATGCAGAATGAGCCACTCCCCTGAAATATGAAGGGTCCGTGGCACCAAGAGCAGGGGCCTGCTGTTTAAACTCCATAGGCAGCCGTCTACCAGGTAATGGCTAAGACTGCTCACTCGTGTCGTCTAGCTGTATCATTTCAGAGCTCTGAGGCAGTAAAAGGAAGGAAAAACAAACACTGATTAAATTTTAAAAATTTATTTCTTTTCTTTTTTTTTGTTTGTTTGTTTTGTTGCTGTTGATTTGTTCTTGAGATGGCTGTAACACCAGACAGAACAGTGCCCTCAAATCTAACACCTGTGCAGGGCTGCAACTCCTTTAAAACATTAAGATCAGCTTTGGGCTTCCCTCTCCCGCCTCACCCCCCAACAAAGTCAAATAATTTCCACATTTTTTAGTAAAATACAGTTAGCCCTGTAAACACTTTCCCTCATATTCCCACCCACCCTCCTTTTCCCCTCTCTCCTGTCTGTGGGTGAAAAATTAAAAAAAAAAAAAAATTCTTAAAAAAACCTAAAACTTAGAATATACATTTATATCCCACTCACCCTAATTTTGGCTGATGACAACCCACTGTGGATTGGAAGTGGATTTAGAGATTGGATAGAGTCAGGGTTGGGATATACATGAATTTTGGCCCTCACAGGTCCTGGTATCACTGATGTGACCATGATATAAAACAAACAGGCTCCTCGTCTGAGCAACTCTAGAGGTGGGAAGAAACGCTGGGAGAGTGCGATAAATTTCTACTCGTTTTCGTTAAAAGAGGAGGGGGAAAGGGCAAGAAGGGAGGGTGGGAGAGAAAGAGAGGAAAAAACAATAGAAAACCTTAAGAGAGGATCCTGACCCTTTTCTTCCAATTGCAGCAATTTCATCTGAATTCCCATTTTCTCTAAGTAAATGGTTTCTGCTTCATAAAAATTTGTACTTTTATTTTATTGTATGTGCACATGCATGTTAGCATGTGTGTGTAGGTACGTGTGTGTATGTGTGCATGTCACTGCTGCCAAGTGAACGTTTCAGTTCTGGTTTCAGTTTAGTTTTCCTTTTTTTTTGTTTCCTTTTTTATTTCTTTAAAATTACTTTTCCTTTTGAAACAAGTTCACCAGGAAACCAGCTCCCCTCCCACCACACCGGACAGGCCACAGCCATCTTTTTTTAAACCGCGCTGATTTTCCCTCACACCCCCAAACAGGAACTCCTCAGGATGGCCTCTGAAGGCTGGAGTCTCTCCCTGTCTGGCGGGACGCCCTGGTGGCGGTGAAGGCCCCTCTGCCACAATGGAGGTTTCTGATTGTGGGACACAGTCTGGTTTTTGTTTTCTTCCTGTCTTCTAATTAAAAAAGACATTCCTGACAAAAGAGAGGAAACGGTCAATAATTGTGGTCCAGGACATAGTAAGCTTCTTATAAAGTCAAGGCAGACGTTTCTCTACTTGCTCAGGTACCTCATTCTACCCTCTGCAACAAGGACTCAGTTTAAAAAAAAAAAAAAAGAAGAAGAAGAAGTTGGATTTTTTCCTTGTGATTTCAAGACAGCTTCTGCTTTAACGATACAGTCTGCAGCCCTTTTCTGATTCTGAGTGTGCTGTGGAAACTAGGGAACGTATGTTGGGGGTAGAGCGAACCAACAGGTCCAGGCTGCCCACCCCAAACCAACCACAAAATATCGATTTCAGTCTGTTTATATACTGGGGTTTCATGCAAGAGTTTAGCCTGAAGGAAGACTCTGCCTGCTCACAAAATTTTAAAAACCACTGATTCAGTCTGTATGAAAAGGTACTCTGTAAAAGTATTAAGTACCATGGTTAAAAGTGAGGACTCTGGCACCACAATGTCCACACCTGAATCGCAGCTCTATAAATTACTGACTGTGACAATCACAAATCGTTTAACATTTGGAACCTCTATTCCCCTGTAAAACGGGAATTAAAACGGTCACTAACTCACAGAACCGCCTGAGGATTATCTTACAAAGCACTGGAAACAGTATCTGACACACAGTAAAGGCACCATAAACGTTAGCTATCAACATTCATAGCTGTCCACTAAGAAGCCTGAGCGTATCAATGTTAGCTATTCCTGACACTGCAAAACTTGAAGATCCCAAACGATACCACTACTTATTAAAGAACCAAAGTTTAGAAATAATTTCTGGTGTGGTGAGGCACTGCTGAAGAGTCCCTTAATCTACTGGTGCATTTAATAACAGAAACCGCCAGGGAAGTGCTGCACATTCATTGAGAATTGCCTCCTGGGAGAATAAATTCTGCCTAAGACATCAAAGGTGGGGCTTGAGAGGAGAGCTGCCTCTCTTCGCTCAGTGAAGAAATTGGCACCCAAATCCCACTACCCAGTCCTTTCGGTCCTCAGTTAAGCTTCTTGCTTTACCTCAGAACGAGTGTTAGGAAGCACATGGAGAAAAACTGATGCTCAAGAGCTAGACAAAGAGGCTTTCCTACACCTTCCCTATACCTCTGGCCTTGGTCATTTCAGCATTCAGACGATAAAAGTGATAAAAACCTGGCATTTCAGCATCTAGACTATAGAAGTGGTAAGAATAAGTATCTTTGCTCATTGATCTAGAAGGTCAATTTTAGGGAAATGGTGTCATGTAGTCACAGTCAACTTTCGGTCAGCACTGTTTTCACCAAGGTAGCCAGGTTAAAAAATACTTATTCGTTTAATATACACATTTACCACCCTAAAATGTCTGTAAGAAGATTACAGGAAGATTTTTATTTATTTATTTATTTTAGCTCTTCTATAATAACTTTCCTGTGGGGGTGAAGACGGCATGCAAAAGAAGCTGACAATACTGGCTGCCTTAGCCCAAGAAAATCAGGGCCCTGCATTTCCTAGCTGTTCGGCAGTGTTAAACTGTGAAGTCCTTCCCTGACCAGCTATAGTAATAAGTCCCATGATGGGCATTAAAACCTACGTCATCCCCAAGCATTCCTGACAGCCAGGGAAAAAGCTGAGACACTCACCTGGGTGACAGGCACAGTGCAGGAGTGCGAGCTATCGAAACAACCTGGTGAAGTCTCGCAAGGCCCAGCAAACTTGTTTACATTCCTCAGCACTGGAAAAGAAAAGGCAGGATGGTTCCCTGACTCAGGAGAAAGATACAATACGCTGAAAAACAACCGCAACACTGAAGTACACAGAGAAGGATCTCAGCTCTGCTTGGAGCTCTCTCTACTGTCTCTTGACTGCTTCTGATCTTTCTGTAACTCAAAGGCAAATACTAACTACTGCATATGATAATAATTATATGCTGTATGGTTTCCAAAGAGTACATGGAGAAAAACTGCCAAGGTTTGAATCTTGGGTCCACCACTCTTGGGCGAGTTACCAAGCTGCTTCAGTTGCCGCATCTATTACTGACCTCATAATGTCTGGAGGATTAAATCAGTTCAACACTTGGTTGAAGTCCCTGACATAAACACAAGAAAGCCAGAACTCCCAAGTAAAAAAGCAAGCATATCCACCTCAGGCTGATAATTTTAACTCTACAAGCTGAACTAAAAGACCCTGGTTTCCTCGTTCTCTTCCAAAGGCAGATTTTGTTTACAAAGCCCAGTCCGGCAACTAAGTCTCTATCAGTCATTGATTTTCTAGTTGAACAGGCTGCTCAGGGTTTCCTCCTGTGGGAGGAGAAGGGAGAGGAGATAGGAAAGGCTTAAGACATGTAGAAAGGGAGAAGGAGGAAGCAGGACTTGGTCCTTAGGCAAGCAGTGAGATGGGGTTTGAATAGCCCAATATTCATCTGACCCTGTTTTTTCAAAAGGCCTCTTTTGTCCAAAACGGTCACCAAGAAATCAGTTGACGCTCGCTTCATTCTTTTGTTGTCAGTCTGCATAACCAGTGTTGGTAACTAAACATAAAGCTAAGCTAAAAACAGTGGAAAAGGAAGCACTTCCTAATATGCTCATCCTTCTGCAACCCTCTCTTTGGCTCAGAAAAACTTAGGAACCACAGACTCCCACCTAGGGTTCATCTTCAGAAGAAAAGTGCTCTCTCCTTCTCTTAACAGTTAAACACCCGGGAAGGAATTGCTAACATAATGACTCCACAGAGAAGAAGGTGGAATGAGAACTATCCCCTTAGTGCCTACATCTGGATTTCCCCACCTATTATAAGGTCTGAAATATCATTATGAACCTTGATTTAGACTCCAGGATTCGATTCAACAGAATATTCTAGAAACTCTCTTCCAGTCTCTCTTCATCTTAACAATGTAATGAAAATGATGAAGTCTTCTGGGTTTACTGAAATTCTGCCATTTGTGAATTTAACATGTTTCAATACAACCATTACCTTCCTCAGTCTATTTCCAAATCAATACTGACTACAAAGGAGGTAGTTGGGGCGGCGAGCACATATCGCTCATGCTTCCACTGTCACAAAGGAAGATGTGTAACCCAAAAGAAGCCACTGTGAGGCATGCTATTGTAACGAACTACGGTAACAGGAAACAGTTAAACTGTGGGACAGCAATGGGGACTTAAGATTCTTTTGCTATCCTAAAGCCTTATGTGTTTTAAATTCGACCCTTCTCAAACAGACAGCTTGGTTTAATCTGGAAGAGCACGATAACTCCACTCCTTGCCTCTCTTGTGACACAGGAGAAAAAGTGCCGAAACCAAAATGCAAGTACAGAGATCTGTGGTGAGCCAGGGTGAAGGAGGGGTAAGGCCAGCATCTCGAACCAGCTCAGCGCCACTCCTAGTCCTGTGGGCAAGTGCTCTGGTGTCCGGAGCTGCAGCCAAATGTTTAATGTGTCCTTCCTTGGTGATTAAGCCCAAAGAAATGAATTTTTTTAAAACAGAAAAACGTAAAAGCTACAAGTATTTTGTTTTCTGCCTCAAACCTTCTGGCAATTATTTTCCATTTCATTCATTTAAAATGGCCACTATTTTTCTAGGTTCTATTTTCTGGCTTCCAGTCCCACAATTCCAATCCTTTCACCATACTTCTGAATACTTTTATGGTGACCATTCCTCAAGCCCCATAATCCTAGTAGCGGTTTGTTGAGAAATGCAACCCTTTTCACCCAATGTTCTGGTGCTCTAACAATTTGAGCAAGAAGACAGCCCCATACTGGCCTCTAACTCTAGTGCCCATGCTTCCTTTATTCAACATCTTCTGACCTTGAGATCATCATGCAAGTGATAAGAGTCAGAGAATAAACACCAACATAGAGAAATGGGAAATGATGGCAGGATTTCTTCTAGTCATAATTAGTGGTGCTTGGAGACCAAGAATGATTATTGCAGAATGAAACGTCCCAGCAGAAGCTGACCAACTAAAGATGTTAGGGAATTAATTAATTACCAGTACTATGTGAAAAACAGGCTTGGACTTGCTGAAATGAAACTGAACCAGTTTACCTTCCCTGCTAGAATGGCAAACAAAGCAACATGTTGAGGCAGGAGTTACAGGACCTCAACTTCAAAAGGGAGACTGAGTCATGCATGGAACAGAAGGTTCAAGGGCAACGTGCATACTAGAGAAAGAGAATTACTATGAGGAGGTGAGCAATCTCAAACCTTTTCTCTAGCACCTTAACATTACATCTTCTGTTCATTTCCCACCACTGTCACAGCCTACTATAGGAGGAGCTGCAAAACTTGTTCAGCGATGAGAGATCAAGTAGGCCAAGTTGGTAGTGCATCTTCATTTCCCCATATCACAGGGCAAAGATCACAGATGTTTTTGTTTGTAACAATGCATTGTTTGGGTTCCTTTTCTGTGCCCTCAGTTCTCCTTAAATTAGGGAATTCCATGACTTTTCTGACTTTCTCTATCATTCTATTTGTCACAGATTAGCCCAGATAAGGGAATACAGGTTTGGTGGAGACTTTAGGATGTGTGGGTGGTTGCCTTAGAGTTGTCAGGAGACATGCTCCGGCTAGCTTTGTAAGTGCATAATGACATTCCAGCAGGTTCTTTTCCATGGAGAAAGTTAACATTCGCTGATCACCTACTACGTGACAAATCTTCAGATTTCCATGTGGTATCTCATAATAACCCTTGTGAATAAGATAGGTATTACTAACCCTATTTTGCAGATGAATAAGCTGAAGTTCAGTGACAACATTCAAGCCAATAGCCTTGACTGTAAGCCTAGTCCTTTGAGGGTTCTCTCCCCAGACTCCCATTTGCTTTATGGAAATTAGAGCCAGTCTGATCCTGCTCTTCTACTGACCAATACTAGATGGAATACAGCAAAAAATAGCAGAAAGAAGCCACACTCTTTCTCCTGAGACAGCTTGTAGGTGGAATTCTACTTCTACTGTGAAGACTCATAGTGAAAAGAACATAATTTTGTGAAGTTATCCCAGTCAACACACACCTATCTAGAAGAGGGGAAATTCCCTTCTTCTGCCAAAATGTGGCATGAAGGTAGTCACATGCTATGTTTCAGTCATGCATGTCACTTGATCTGTGGCTAAAAGTCAGTTACTTTGGGGACATGATGTTAAGACACTTAGTAAGCTACAAAATAACATCACTCATAGGTTTGGGATTTTAACAAATTAACACAATTACTGGAGAAACTCCGGGAGATGACAAAGTAAACCATTTTGCAAAGTAAGATTAAGAAATCAAGTCTCAGAAAAGAAAAGTAACCCTTGTACCATCGCCTAACCTTTATTTTCTTCCCCCTTTAAGAACTAGGTCTGGTGTTATTTATAAAAGTATACCACATGCTCCTGAAAAAAAGTAGAGAAAGTTATGAAATAAAAAGTGAAAAGTCTTCCCTCCTCTCCGATCCTGGTCTTAGCTGTGTATCTTTCCAGAAATTTACTATGTGTATGTATAATATATACAATAAAACAGCTTTTAAGTGCAAGTTGAGGGGCACCTGGGTGGCTCAGTCGGTTAAGCATCCAACTTTGGCTCAGGACATGATCTCACGGTTCTTGGGTTTGTGCTAACAGCTCAGAGCCTGGAGTCTGCTTCAGATTCTGTGTTTCCCCCCCATCCCCTGCCTCGACCCCTTCCTGACTCGAAAATAAACAAACATTAAAACAATAACAACAACAACAACAACAAATAAAAGTCTTTAGGGGCACCTGGCTGGCTCAGTTGGTGGAGCATGTGACTCTTGATCTTGGGGTTGTGAGTTTGAGCCCTACACTGAGTGTAGAGATTACTTGAAAATACATACATACCATACATGAAAATTAAATTAAAAAAAATAAAGTACAAGTTTGTTCATTTATAGAAACATCAAGAAGACTATAATAAACTATAAAATGTTACTGAAAGAAATTAAAGATACCAATAAATGTAAAGACATCTCATGTTCATGGACTGGAAGACTTAAATTGTTAAGATGTCAATACTACTCCAAGCAATCTATAGATCTGATGCAATCCCTATCAAAACTTCTAATGACATTTTTTTGTGAAAATAAAATAATCTACCCTAAAATTCACATGGAATCTCAAAAGACCCCGAATAGCCAAGATAATCTTGGACAAAGAACAAAGTTGGAGGTCTTACACTTCCCAATTTCAAAATTATTAGAAAGCCATAGTAATCAAAACAGTATGGTACTGACATAAAGACAAAGAGATCAATGGAATAGAGGAGAGGGCCCAAAATAAATCCCTTGCATATATGCTCAAATGATTTTCTGTTGTTTTTTTTTTTTAATTTTTTAATGTTTATTTTTGAGAGCGAGGGAGCACAAGTGGGGGAGGGGCAGAAAAGAGAGGGAGACACAGAAAGAATCTAAAGCAGGCTCCAGCCTCTGAGCTGTGAGATCATGACCTGAGCTGAAGTCAGATGCTTAACTGACTGAGCCACCAGGCGCCCCTCAAATGATTTTCAATAAGGGTACCAAAGACCATCCAGTGGGGAAAAGGACAGTGTTGAGAATTCTTCTCAATCCAAAAGAACTGAAAGCAGGATCTTGAAGAGATATTTGTACACTTATGTTCATAGCAGCATTACTTACAATAGCCAAGAGGTAGAAGCAGTCCGAATGTCCATCAACAGATGAGTGAATAAATAAAATGTAGTATATACATAAAATGGAATGTTTTTCAGCCTTAAAAAGGAAGGAAATTCTGACAAATGCTACAACATGGATGAACCTTGAGAACATTATGCTAAGTGAGTCACAAAAGGACAAATACCGTATGATTTCACTTGTATGAAATATCTAGAGTAGTCAAATCATAGAAACATAAAGTAGAATAATGGTTGCTGGGGACTAGGGGACAGGAAGAGAGGGAGCTGTTTAATGGTTATAGTTTCAGCCTTACAAGATGAAAAAAAATTCTGGAATTGCACAACAATGTGAATGTATGTAACACTACGAACAGCACACTTAAGAATGGTTGAAACGGTAAATTCTATGGTATTTTATGACAATTAAAATTATTTTAAATTGTCAGTACAAGTTGGGTTATATGATACCGTTATTTTTTCCCCTGTATCATACACTTTCTATATCATCACATGCATATTCTTGCATCTTTTTTTAGTGCCAATTTAGTTACATTCTATTAATTATTCTCTCTTGATGGGCAATTAGAATATTTCCAGTGCTTTCACTATCACCAAACCTTACTGTAACACACATTATCAGACCTATAAATCATTCCACCACTGTATGAATATAAGTCAATATCTAAAGGAGTGTCTGGGTGGCTCAGTTTGTTAAGCAATCTCACTCTTGATTTTAGCTCAGGTCATGAGCTCATGGTTCGTGAGATGGAGCCCCACGTCAGGCTCTGTGCTGACAGTGCGGAGCCTGCTTGGGATTCTCTCTCTGCGCCTCCCCGGCTCACGTACATGTGCACGCTCCCTATCTCAAAATATTAGAATTTCAATATCTTTAGGCGTGGCGAAAATTTTCCAACTCACTGCAGCTTACATCATCTGTGTTTCACAACTAATGCTTCACCTATTCACATCTGCGTTCCTGACACCTGAATATGGATGAGAACAGAGAAGGACTTCAGAAAGATAAAGACAGATCTTATGAAGGGCAGTGGGCTGCTCAATGCACTTTTCTTTTGGAAGAAATAATGCTTCCACTTACCCATTAAGATCTGATACCAGTTAATACATTTGTACAGTAAAACTGATGCACACCTATACAGCATGATGATATTTCCCCCCCAGACCGGTTTCTTTCTAATGCCAATTTGTGCAATTCAGTGTAAACAGACAGTAAATTGTGAGTTTACAAAGGCACACAAGAAATATACTCTTAGGTAAATTTGGTATGAGAAACAAAGATGTATTTTTTCCTGCACACCTCAGCTTCTGTTTATATTCCTTAAAAAGACAAAAAAATAAACCCCAAAACCCCACATCACTCACCTAGTGACTTGTTTGTGGAAATCTGTAAGTTGTTTGTGTGTCACTGTGACGGCTCCCACGGTTGTCTCCTTTGGCAAACCTTTCAAGGAATTCTCTAACCATCGACAAAAAGTCTGTGCAGAGAAGAGGGTAAGAGTTATAAGAGGAGACAGGACTTACTCAACTGGACCCTACAAGTAATAACAAAGACTCACAGCTTTTTCTTAGCAGTATTAGTTCTTCCAGACTTGGAAGCAAGTAAAGGAATTAACAAAGCAGTACTATCTTTAGGCCTTTCAACCCTCTGGGGTTTGGAACAGTTTGCAAAGGAAGGCAAACCTAGACTTCCATTCAAAGAAGTAGTAGCAGGCATCATTTCAGAAAGAGCCCTTCTACTTTGGAAGTGAAGTCTTTTCTGGATGATGCTACTGTTCTATTCCTATCATTAAACTTCTGCCAGAAGTTTAATGGTAAACTTTTTAATTTCAAAAAAATTAAACAGCTGCCAGAAAACTCTGGTGAAAAGGTCAAAGGCAAAAGTTCAGTACCACAAAAAGCAAGGGCAAAAAGTACAGTAAGTAAACATGTCAAAATTATATATACATAATATAATATGAATCCAGAGCCCTAAGGATTTTAAGGTCATCTCTCTTAGGAGAACAGTCATTTCCAGTCACTTCTTTATGATACCTACCTGTACTCTGAGTCAGAAAATTTTGTTGCTCACTCTGGTTGCTATTTAAAAGAATATTATTTACTACCTGAGCATAACCTGATAGTAACCTGTCTGCCCCTATTCCCCTTACTTCCTTCCTCTTCAAACTAACAATCAAAATTCTAGAGACTTCCTCTGGGTTCTTATTTTCAATGAACTGTTTTTCTTTGAGTCCGCTCTAATTTTTCATGCCTTTCTTAAATAGGATGTATACTTTGGTCAGTTTTCAGCAGTAAGATAACCTTTTTTATAACTGAACTTTTACATTATATATTCCCCCAATATGTTGACTTATGATAACAAACCAGAGCAAAAGTAAATATTCCATTATAAATGCTTAAGAAGTATCGCTCTCCAAATGCTGCCCCCAAGAAAGACAACACTCTACTAAAGATAAAAACACACAGGGAAAAGAGATACAGGAAGAACGCTTAATTGATAGTTTTGGCATCCAAAAATAGCCTGTGAGTTAACTACAGTACACCCCCAAACAAGAACAATAAGAAATAGAGCACCTGGGTCCATTAAGCGTCCGATTTCGGCTCAGGTCATGATCTCGAAGTTCGTGAGTTCGAGCTCCACGTCAGGCTCTGTGCTGACAGCTCAGAGCCTGGAGCCTGCTTCAAATTCTGTCTCCCCTCTGCCCCCCTCTACCCCTCCCCGGCTTGCACTCTCTCTCTCACTCAAAAATAAATAAACATTAAAAAAAAACAGTAAGAAACTAAACTAAAAAGCAAAAACTAGCTAGCACACAATGGGTTTCAGCATCATCTGAAAAATTTGGTTGGAAACAACGAATAAATTTGCCAGATGGGTATCCAACAAAGAAAAGGAAGAACAGAGGTAAGAGTTTAAATAGTTTATTCAAGTCACACAGCAAAGATGATATGCCATCTTCTACTGAAGAATTTGTGTGAATTTTGGAAATGGTAATGACTATGAAAGTGTTCAAGAATGCAAATTTTCGGGTGCTTAGGTGGCTCAGTCAGTTGAGCGTCTGACATGATATTGGTTCAGGTGGTAATCTTGCAGCTGTGAGAGGGAACTCCATGCTGGGCTCTGCTGAGCGTGCGGCCTGCTTGAAACTCTTTCCCCTCCCCACCACTCATTTTCTCTCTCTCTCTCTCTCAAAAATAAATAAACTTAAAAAGAAAAAGAATGTAAATTTTCTTTGGGTTTACATCATTAGAATTTTAATCAGAATTTAATTTGGGTACAGACAACCCAAATTTATGTAAGAGTTCCTTTACAAAAACTCCGTTTCAGGTTGATATTTATATAAAACAATCACTCTAAATTTCTTGACACACATTCTGTGGGTATCTATACAGTAAACTCTTAAGAGCCTATGGCTATCTGGTTTTTGTTCCTGCTTAACCTTGCTGTTCTAATTTTCTTCTTCTGTTAGCACTTAACCACATGTTTAGAAATCAAGAATGTTTTTATAAAGTTAAATTTACAAAACAAGTTTTGTTAGTTGGGAACCAAGTATATTTGTAAAAAAGTGAAAAGAGCATGCAATTTTTTTTTCTCATGTCAATGACTTCTGGAATTAAACTTGTTGGTCTCGAGGGGCCCACTGAGTACTTTCTTTAGAAAAATACAAAAATATTGCTGTATAAGATTGAAACAAAACATACTGAACAACCAGCAACAGGAACTGTAGACACTATTTTATTCCTGAAGCAAGTTCCCATGGAAGAACTGCAGAGGTATCTGATGGAACCAAAGTCACATAGAAGTCTCAGAGTTTGATATATAGGAATTAAAGTTCAAGTGGCTATTTCTGAAGTATAAATATAAAGAAAATGTTAAAAATTTATTAAGCATCTGCCCTATATATGACTGTCTTTTGTTTGATTGAGCCAAAGATCAAGTAAAGCAAATGCTAAGGCAATATACATTAATCACTGAACTTTGGAGATGAACACATAAATTGAAGGCAGAACTTTCAGCTCAGTGATAGAGATTTTTTTAAGTTAAAATAATGTTTTTAGTGTTTACTTTTGAAAGAGAGAATGCGAGTGGGGGAGGGGCAGAGAGAGGGAGGGAGACACAGAATCTGAAGCAGGTTCCAGGCTCTGAGCTGTCAGCACAGAGCCCGATGTGGGGGCTCAAACTCATGAACTGCAACATCATGACCTGAGCCGAAGTTGGACCGTTAACCAACTGAGCCACCCAGGCGCCCTTCAGTGACATGAGATTCTAACAATAAAAGTATACTTTGTTTTGTGAAATTGCTGAAATTGAGGCTAACAACTGCCATCAATGATACAAAGCAGGAGACAACGTTGAGATGTACACAGACTTAAAGGTTACAATAAACTTGTATATCTGGAATTTTCTGTGGTTCTGGAAGACCGCTAGCTCACTTTAACTAGAACCAACTATGCACTTTTCTGAACTGCTTTTATATTAATATTAAAGATTACATATCCTAGTGTACAGGCTATATATATACTTTACCACTACGCTCAAAACTTTCATGCAGTACACATAACCCCGATTTATGATCATGTGGCCCATACTGAAATTACTTGGACATTACTGGATAGCCTAAAAAAACGTTCCATGCTCAGGTGATAAATGAGCTGGTGCAAGAACTGAAACAAGATGCAAATTAATCCAAAGAAGAAACAAATCCAAGTGTACATTGTGAGCTAATTTTATATTTCTATATCTCCAAAAGCTTTGGCTAGATTTACCAAGGAAACTCATACAGTGCTATCTAAGGAGCTTGAAGTGAATTAACACTTCTAGAATAACCTGTAACACTGTATAACTGACATATGGGCATCTCACAAGTGAACAAATTTCTCAGTGGTCAGCCACATAGCTGAATTCAAAGCTTAGTATTCACTTCAGGGAATATAAACCCTATGACACTGACACAAACATACTTTCAAAAACATAATAATGAACTATTGGCCTTCCATAGGCCCCTTCATCTAATAAACTTAGTAATATGCCTAGGTTAAGCTCCATGGATATATAACAGGGCTGGTTTCAAAGTTATAGTCAGCCTCCCGAAACCAAAGTTTAGAACTGTGAGAATGGGTTCTTCATGAAAACAAGCTTACCGGTCTGTCAACCTGCATGATCTCCCAGAGCACTTCAGCCACATCTGGTAGGGTATAGGGAGGGAGACAAAAGCAGCACGTGTGGAGCAGCTGGCTAACAAGTTGCTGTCCAAGCTGGTTCATCACCTGTCCAATCAGTTCTTTCCGTAATTCAAAGTCTTCTTCGTGCTATAAGGAAGTAAGAGCAAAAGATATGTTCTAATTTCAACTTTCCACCTAGTAGCTCCTCTTTCCTGGAGAACAAAGTGTATACTTAATAGCTGGATTCAAAAACTTATTTTCTTCCTTCCTATAGTCTTTGAATATATATATATTTCTAGTATCTCAGAAAAAAATAACTTTTTATAAACTGCTTTTCATTTCTAGTTTCTGAAATAAGTAGCCCATTCAAATAGTGGCTATTTCTCCACTGCTGTTACCTTCAATTCTATTCCACATTTACCCAAATCTAACTTTGAAAATTTTGTGAACCATTTTACTACTCCAGCCAAACAGGTCTCTTAATTGTCTAACATACTTAGAACTATCCTGACTTTCTCTGATTATGATTTATGCCTCAGTTAAGACTATCTTCCCCTCCCCAATCCATCCAAATTCTACCTATATCTAATGGCCCCACTGAGGTCCCTCTTTGTCCAGAAATTAACCCACTTCCCAACCTACTTCTGACCAAAAAGCTTTCCCTCCTCTGATCTCATAGCAATCATGACTTTTATCACTCATTTGGCAATCAAATACAACCTTCCTATTATTATTTAAATGTTTATATCTATTTACCTTTTCAACTAAACACTGAATGACATGGGAGGAGAAATACTTTTATACTGCTTTATACAGCTTACAGCACTTAGTAGAGGCTATAAATAGTTGATGTTTTGGTTAGTGAATGGTATGTACAAATCAAATACAGATCAAAAAGGAGAATCTGGAAATTCTCTAAGAAATAAGGAAGAGCTATGAAAAGATGATGAGCTGCAAAGTAGAAAGGTACAATGTTTATACTTACATCATTGGCAACCCCTGTATGGATGAGGTCTCGTAGGAACCTCATGACACTACAATTGGCATCCCGGTGGTCTAGGGTAGTAGAGGCAATGGCCCACTGCAAGATAGGGATGACCACTTGGCTCCTCAGCAAGGTAACAGGACTACGCTGAATAAACCTGGGTTGGAAAGACAGGCTAGGTATAAATGACAGGATTAGACTCTAAAAGCAGCCAGACTAAATGGCAAAATTATAGATAGAGACAGTAAAAAAGGTCAGTGGTTGCTGGGGTACAGGGTGAGGGAGGGCTGAACAGGTGGAGCACCGGGAATGAGGGTATTAAACTATTCCATGTGATATTATAATGGTGGATACATGCCATTATACATTTGTCCAAACCCATACAAGGTACACCACCAAGAATGAATCCTAAAGTAAATTACGGACTTTGGGTGATAATGATGTGCCAATACAGGATTCATCAATTCCAACAAACAGACCACACTAGTGGGGATGCTGACAGTGAGGAAAACTGTGGAGGTTGGGGGCGTGGTGGAGAGGTGCAGTGGGTACATAGGAACTCCCTAAACTTTCCACTCAATTTCCCATAAGACTTTTCAGATCCTTTAACATACATGGAGAATCTCCATGAAAAAGATACTATATATTCTAAATTTATTTCACCAGGTAAGCATTTGTGTAAAGAGCATCTCTGGGGATTAGTTTTTCAAGGAAGACACACTGGGAAAACAGAGACTGGAGAGCTCACCCAACAGTTCTCTCATATCAACAAAGGTGTTTCTAACTTGTCCAAAAACTAACCAAAAAAGTGTTTGATATTTAATCCTGAGATGAAAGAGTCGATACTACTTTGCATTTATAAATGATAAAACATACATTACTTGTATAATTATATATAACAATTTATTTTGAATAATTTTTAAATGATTTTATGTTCAGAATGCCTGGGTGGCTCAGTTGGTTCAGCATCTGACTCTTGATTTCAGCTCAGGTCATGATCTCACAGTTTTGTGAGTTCAAGTCCCAAGTCAGGCTCTGTGCTGACTCTGTGGAGCCTGCTTGGGATTCTCCCTCGGTCTCTCTCAAAGTAAATAAACAAACTCAAAAAAATTAATTAAAAAATGCTTTTATGTTCACTAACTGATTTGTTTTCAATTCTTTTGTCCAGGGACTAAAGAAGTAATAATATTCCTTCAGTGTTGGGAATAATATCATCAGTGTTATCGGTAAAAGGAATTTAAGCAATAATGGGGGTGGAAGGCTGGGGGCAAGAACTGCAAAGTGAACTTCTAAGGCACCTTAAAATCCTAAAAATTTTTTCACTCTGAGATATGATATCTAAAGGATGCCAAGCTTCCTCAAGGAAAATGTGAAGTGAAGCATGATATCACAGCATCATAAAAAGTTAAAACCACAGGGGATTCTGGAGATTTTCTATTCAAATGTTTTTACAAAGCCGGTTTTATTGTCTTGTGCATGTTCCCTCCTTTGTGACAGAAACCCAGCTGCTTTCTCCTGCTCCCATCCAGCTCCTCTTCCTCACTTACAGGGATATTCCAGCTCACAACTTAACTTTGGGCTACGAATCACTAACCTACCTCTACTCCACTGACCTCATTTTATAGAGAAGCAAACAGTCAAGTGTTATGTAACAAGACGAAGCAGTGATGGGGATGAGCAATAAAAGAAAGGGTTGCTCTTCAGAAGGACTGACCTGGTGGCCAGCCTGAACAGGTCATCCACGGTGTCAGGGTGATTCTGGAGCCCATTCTGCTGTTCTAGCAGCTGAAAGGTGGGGATGCACAGTGCCTAAAAGAGAACAGTGATTTTAGAATAAACATGTGTATATAAATGCAACAGCATTCAGACTTGTTAAATATCACAATATACACAAAAGGAACAAAGGGAGGAAGAACGGATAGGAAAAGAAAAAGACGGATGAAAATCAGTTCAAGAAAAGGAAGACAGAAATCTTTCTCAGTTGATACAGTTTTTATATGTGAAGTCCACATTTCAGAAAGGGTTAAGGGTATAGATTTTAGTTGATGAAACTGGATAGATGTCCTCTCAAAATTTTAGAATTTTCTCAAAGTAAAGACTGCTTATGTATTAGACGTGGTCTAGTCCACTAAGGAGATTTTTATAAATTTTAATAATAATAATAATAACAATGAAATGTCAGTTTAAAGGAAAGACATCTTGGGAAAAAGAGCATCATAATTTAACTCCCTTATATATTTTCTTCCCTATGATGAGAAGGGGAAAAAAACCAATATATTAGGAGCCTTTTCCAATGCTTACTATTTACTCTAAAACCATCCCTGCTAAGTGAGCTAGTTCACTGATTTTTCCAGGCAAGAAATCAAAAACAGAATTATGCTTGAGCTTAGAGATCCTTTGTTTTACATCCATTTGTTCCTTTCTCTACCTCTCAAAAGACCGTATCTCTAGAGAGTATAAATAAGTTAGGCCGTAATAGCTGTAATGATCTTTACATTCATATGGTCAATCTCTTCTCTCATTCTCCTAAGCCATGTCTGTCCAGAGAACAACTAGAAAGTTTCTACCTCCCAGGGCACCTGGGTGGCTCAACTGGCTAAGCGTCTGACTTCGGCTCAGGTCATGATCTCACAGCTAGGGAGTTCAAGCCCCAAGAAGGGCTCTGTGCTGACAGCTCAGAGCCTGAAGCCTTCTTTGGATTCTGGGTCTCCCTCCCTCTCTCTCTCTGCCCCTCCCTCTCTCAAAAATAAACATTAAAAAAAAAAAAAAGTTTCTACCTTCCTGTTATTAGGAAATCAACATGATTGGAGAAGAGACATAGAGAAGCAAGAGAATTCAAGAGATGGTGAAGAACACACTGCTAAGCCTACAGACGCTCCAAGATACTGCCCAGGGAAAACAGACCTGGAGCATGTCTAGTAGTCCCTGCCGACAGCCCTCTTCCATGCCGTATTCATCCACAAGGATACTGCCAAGGTACAGGAAACAAGAATGCTGATGTACGTGGTACACATTCACCATCTGCCAACGGAGAAACCAGTTAATCCAATTCTTATACACCAAAAAAAGTATCAACTTAGGAAAGTGTCTGGAGGAAGACACTCAGACACAGAGTGGTGTCTTCTCTTTAAGACAATATAGTAAATAAAGCTTGTTGGCAACATTTCCTAAAACACAAGGCTCAATTCTTCAATAATTTTCAAGTACTCTCTTTAGAGTCCTATCAAGCCTTTTACCTTTTATCTTCCCAAAACAATGTTGTAAGAGGGTTGTATAATACATCAAGCTGGAAGCCATTAGGATGTTATCATCCAAGCTATTTGCAAACCCGTAGCATAAATCCCAACACCTAAAGGTTGTTCCTTTTGCCTAAAAGATGAACTCTTAAGAAAAAAAAAAAAAAAGGCACACATAGCCATAGCAGGGCTAAAAATACCAAACATCCTGAAGGAGACTCTAAAGGCACTGTTTAAATTTTGAGTTTCTCCTAAACCCCTCTATTTAAAGTAAAACAGTATTCCCAACCAAGATACCTGGATCTCAAGAAAATAAAAATGTTAATACAATATACATATTTAAATTAAATGATTTGTTTAGGATTTGTACCCTACTCTCCTCCAAAAATTAAGAGGCATCTGTACATTCATATGTTTAAAATGCCATCACAACACACATATTGATTTTATTATATAAATTCAACTCAATGAATGGGGTGGGGGCTGAAAGACAAAGTAACTGACTCTTACTAGCATGTACCATGGAATGGAATGGGCAGGTGATGGGAGCTATGAATCTGTTTGGTACTGGGTACTCAACTGTATGCTCTACTGCTTAATGAATGATTTACGTCAGTTGCTGACAAACTTTTTCTTCAAGGGCCAGATAGTAAAAATTTTAGACTTTGCTGGCCTTACAAGTCTGTCTACGCAACTGCGCCATAGTAGCACAAAACTGGCCAATAGAGAATAAATGAATAAGCATGGTTACCTCTTCTTTGTAAAACTGTATTTATAAAAATACGTAGCAGGCCCACTGGTTCTAGTTTGCTACCCTGTGAATTTTGGATTTAAAAAAATACTTTCTTTCCCCCACATGTACTGACTTTAGAACATACTTCCTATACAAGGTGCTCCTCTATTAGGCTGGTCACATACTTAATTAGCAGGAATTAAAAAAAAAAAAAATCCAAGTCACGAGGGTATCCTCTAACAGCAAAGGGCCATTAAATCAAGTTCTCTTTGACCCAGAATGTATTACACTAAAGGGGACACTTAACCAAAGGTGGAAACATATGCAGTGCAAACATATGGCATCATCAGGATATAGTAAATGTAAACTTTACTCAAATCTGCAACATAAAGGAGGCAGGGTTATGCCTATGTCAACTGATAGGCACTTACTGCAAATGCAAGGTGGACACTCTGCCTTGCCTCTTTTAATTTTGTACCCATGGCACCTCACTTGCCTCAATCCAGTCCCGGCTCTGTTGTAAGGTTAACATCAACACAAATTACTTAGTGATCTAAGTCACTAGCTATAGGTATCTCATACAGAGTAGTTCTTGATGTGAATATGATCTTGGAGAACCTCATACAGTGAGTCACACCATTGCAATTACCTATCAATCTTGGTGATTAAAAGAGTCAAACTTGGGGCATATGGGTGGCTCAGTCAGTTAAGTATGTGACTCCGGATTTTGACTCAAATCATGATCTCGTGGTTTGTGGGATCAAACCCCATGTTGGGCTCTATGCTGAAGCGTGGAGTCTGCTTGGGATTCTCGCTCTCCCTCTATCTCTCTGCACCCCCCCCCAAAACAAACGAATGAACAAACATTAAAAAAATAAGAGTCAAACTTATTTCTTGACAAATAACAGACTTATGTGACCAACTGTGGTTCAGATTAAAAAAAAATCTCTTTGGGCCAAGAGACAGCAAATTTTGACAGGACACATATTTTCCTTTGAGAGCGCGCGCGCATGAGAGAGCACGAGTCGGGGAGAGGGGCAGAGGGAGAGAGAGAATCTTAAGCAGACTCCATGCTCAGCGCAGAGCCCAAAGTGGGGCTTGACCCCGGGATCATGATCTGAGACAAAACCAAGAGTCAGATGCACAACCAACTGAGCCACCCAGGTGCCCCAACAGGACCCATTTTTAAAAAGAAAATTAGTGGGGTGCCTGGGCGGCTCAGTCAGTTAAGCGTCTGACTTCAGCTCAGGTCATGATCTTGTGGTTTGTGAGTTCGAGCCCTGCATTGGGCTCTGTGCTGACAGCTCAGAGCCTGGAGCCTGCTTTGGGTTGTGTGCCTCCCTCTCTCTCTGACCCTCCCCAGCCTGTGCTCTCTTAGAAAAAAAAAAAAATTTAGTATAAAAATGCCTAGCACTGCTATAGAAGAGCTGAGCATTAAAGTCATTCTCTTTTCCTGGGGCGCCTGGGTGGCTCAGTCCATTAAGCATCCGACTTTGGCTCAGATCACGACCTCGCAGTTAGTGGACTCGAGTCCCGCATCGGGCTCTGTGCTGTCAGCTCAGAGTCTGGAGCCTGCTTCAGATCCTGTGTGTGTGTCTCTCTCTCTGCCCCTCCTCCACTCATGCGTGCTCTCTCTTCTCTCTCAAAAATAAACATTAAAAAATTTTTTAAAAAAGTCATTCTCTTTTCCTAATTTCACACGGAAACGTGTTACTATTTAAACTATCACTACACAGAATAGATTACAGGCTGCTTCCCTCAGAGGCACCATACTTACCATGGGCACTACTTACCGCTTTCAAATATTTCTGAGTTTGTATTTAATATGTACAAAAGTGTTTCATTTCATCAGCAGAGTTTTTGTTCTAAAGACTCCTATGTCAAATCCTGTACACGTTATACTTTCCAGCTTCGAGAGAATTTACCTGTGTAACTAGCGGCTGCAGTAGGGCTGCAGATCCTTTGCCTACACAGCGAACAGCAAAGCGGAGGCACCTGCAACAACGCTCTACAATCCGATTGTCAGCCCGGTGTTTATTTAGAGTCTCAGATAAAACTGGCCATATCTGAGTCAAAGAGCACAAGAAAGAAAACAATGAACTAAGAGCTGAAAAAAATGCTCCCAAGTTGATAACATCTGATTTGGTTTTCAAATAATTTGGAAAAATCTTTCTTTACAGAAAAAGTTCAATACAGTATCCATCACCAAAACACAACCACTTCTTGAGAGAAGCACAGAGACTCTTTAGAACAGGAAGAGGAGCATGTCTAACTTCACTAAAAGATAAAGATATATTTTCCTGAACTTTGGACTTTCTGATTTAGGATGAAAAGGATTAGTATGAGCTATAGAGAAAGAGATGTTTAAAGATTATAGTTCCAACTTAGAATATTTTGAACAGAAGGACTGGAGCTAATGAAATAGCATTATATGATACTGGTGAATATTTAAGGATACTTGGTGTTTCCCCCCACGAAGCCTGAATAGCACTTCTCAAAACATGCCTTTTGATCCTCATATCACCCTCAGTGAAAAAAGAAGTGCATTTATATTGGGGAAACAGAAGCCATGAGGAAGAAATGGCTTTGTCAAAAAAATTTCTGCTAGTATTAATCAGGCCTCCTAGCAACTCTAAGATTCACGTAATCTCTCTCTACTTCTTTGGGTTTTCAGTTCATTACCCCACAGTCTGTTTTCTTATCAAATCTAAAGTAAAAAATATTTGAATAGTTCTATTCTTCTGTTGATTGAAATTTAAACTGTATCAACAAATTGGATCTTCCTATGAACCCAGAAGACAGTACCGTCTCAATTTAGTTACCCACAGCCTTGTAAAGAAAAAAGAAGAAAGCCTTGTTCCACAAGCATCTGTTAAGCACTTACCTCCTGTATGACTTTTTGGCACGGATGAGTTTGTCCATTTTCCACAATAGGATTGGTGTGTCTGGGGAAAGGTAACAAACCAAAATAGTTAAAGAGCAATGTAACTGAAATTCCACAGCCCCAAAGCCCGCTAGCTTACTTAGTCATATTGTCACCATAAAAAGAATGCCAAATAATTAAATTATGTATGGCTCAATACCTTTCCTTTCTACTCCATTCAAACATGAGCACAGAGTTCAAACCAACCTCCTCCCCTTCCTTTGCCACGTTTAAGTTACTTCCATTAGAATATGCAAACTCAATCCAACTCTAGCTTAAACGGGTTGTGGGGCACTACAATTATATTTTCCATTTTTTCCCTTTAAAAATCAGAATATATAGGCTCTTCCAAATTAATTAAAAGTATTAATTAAAAACCAGACTGTCTACAGGGGCCTGGGTGGGTCAGTGGGTTAAGCGTCTGTCTGACTCTTGGTTTCAGCTCAGGTCATGATCTCACGGTTTCATAGGTTCGAGCCCCACAGTGGGCTTGCACTGGCAGCATGGAGCCTGCTTGGGATTCTCTCTCTCCCTCTCTCTCTCTCTCCCCACTTCCCCACTCATACTGTCTCTGTCTCTCTCAAAATAATAAAACTTAAAAAACAAAAAACAAAACAAAAAACCCACAGACTATCTAAATCCACTATGAGAAACCAAGTACTGCTCCATTCCCAGCATTAAAAGGCAAAAGCTTTAGGAATTCTAATTTACCAAAGACGTTTCTCATGGTTCTAGTCTGAACCCAATGACATAGAATATGAGCCCACCCACAATATGTCAAATCCAATTATTTGCCTAGTTCTAGAATCCACTAATTAGAAAGAAAGCAGGGAAAAAGCAAAAACAAAAAACCCTGTATGATTACCAACCTCTTCAAAGGAAATTCTTTAATTTAAATGAGCTCAACAGCAACTTAACAACAATCTCATTTTCTTTAAATTGGGGGATTTCCATCTATTGCAGATTTTCTTCCACTTATTATGAAGTAAGGACTATTGTTAATAGGCTTTCAGAATGTCATGTTAACAGGGCCATCATAATTATACAAGAAAAGCACTGTACCAAATTAAAATAAAAACACCAGCTGACAAGAAAAAGCTAAAACACCTCAGTTTTCACTTACTCCACATAGGCTTTTTACACAAGTACTCTCATATTCCAATTGTATCTGTGGGTCTCACAAATTATGTAACTCAATAAGGATCACTCTTTGAACACTGTTACTCAAATGCCTTTTTAATCATTAGGCTCCTCTTGACTTCAAAGAAGGATTAATTTCACCTGATCAATATTTTTTGCACCCCTACAATTTACAGCAATAGTTCTGAAAGCGTGGTCCTACAAATAGCAAGCAGCAGCAACAGCTGTAAATTCTTGGGTCCTACCCCAAATCCAACTGAACCAGACACTCTGGAGATGGGACCCAGCAATCTGTTTTGATAAGCTGAGCCCTGAAGGTGACTGTGATGCATGTTAAAGTTGGATAATGACTGATCTAATTACATTTTAAAGGTCTTTTGACAGAGGTCTACCAAAAACTAATTCTTAGAATTTATCTTTGCACCAAAGTTTCAGGTAATGGGCTTATCGGTCCTCTAACAGAAGACTGTCAGATGTACCTATTAGTTTAGGAAAAAAACACTTGCTTTCTTCAGTACATAATCATCTTATCTGAGCTTTTAACCTAAGGCAGGCATCCAGTCTCCCTTCTTACCTAAATATTACTGCAAGGCGATCTAAGAACACAGTGGGATCTGAGGATATGCCATTGCTGGGCTCCTGAGACAACAGCTGAAGAGACAGAAAGACATTAACACTCTGTTGTAACACATACAAACCTACAGCAAACACTGTAACATACACCTTTAGACATTAACCTCTTTCTCAATCTCTGCTTATTTCCCTGTAAGAGATTCCTGATAGTTACTCAAATGGTGCAAACTTTTATAACCATTAAGATATTATATATACTATAGTTTATATATGACATTAATCTATTTTAATTTCACTTTCTATTATAACTTTTAAATCATTATGGCTTCATAACATATATTAAGAGATAAGGCAAGTTGCTTCTTATTCTTCTTTCCCAAAATTTCTTAAATACTTCTACCAGCATATTATTAGAGATAAACGTTAGAATCACTATGTCAAGTTCTCCTATTATTTTGCTGTAAATAGAAATGTAACTTGATAAGAGCAGACATCTTTATGATATTCTTTAACGGAACATTGTAGGTTACGGTTTTGGTTGCTAACTTGGTGTTTTCCCTGTTGTATCTTCTAAATGGTACTACTGATAGTGGAAATCTACTGACTTTAGAATACTTATACCATTTATGCAGCTCCTTTGATAGATTTACTAATTTTAAGAATGTTTTAGTTCATTGCTCTCGACTTATCTAGGTAGACAGAAGAATACCTGTAAATATATAATTTTGTCTTTTCCTTTCTAACATGTAATCATGATATATAGGTATAAAACCCCTCATTTAATTGGGCTCACCTTTTTCAATGCCATAACCTGAACAGAACAAAGTTCACTAAGGCATTCAGTAATCTTATCCAAAGGTAATCTGGCTAGAACAAGCGCTGTCCCTGCAAGACAAAGAAAAATACAAATAAAATAAAAGCTGAAATTGAGGTAACTCACTGGTCTACATCATTGGCTAACAGAAGAGGCTGGCTGGTTTCATTCTTTTAAAAAGATCATCACTTTTTTTCAGGTACAGTATTTTGTTATTTAGGGCTGATTTTTCTTTATTTAGCTTAGACGACTAAGTGACTTTCACACTAACATTTACAACTGAAGTTAATATTATTTCTCCTCAGTAGCCTATGGATTTAAAGACGTTTAAATACATCTCCTCTTCCAATTCTTCATATACTTTAAAAACCTCCTTTACAAAACCAATGCCAGGGACACCTGGGTGGCTCAGTCGGTTGAGCGTCCGACTTCGGCTCAGGTCATGATCTCGAAGCTCGTAAGTTCGAGCCTCGCGTCCGGTCTGTGCTGAAGCTCAGAGCCTGGAGCCTACTTCTGATTCTGTATCTCCCTCTCTCTCTGCCCCTCCCCCGCTCATGCTCTGTCTCTCAGAAATAAACATTAAAAAAAAATTAAAAAAAAAAAAGAAACAAAACAATGCCAAAGCTATTTTTATACAGCATGGTACAATGGTTCTCAAACTTCCCAGAGATTCTGATTTAGGAGGTAAAGGAGAGCCTTTATTTATTTATTTTTTTACAAGTATGGACAAGACATAATTTTTTTTTTTTTTTTTTTTTTTTTTTGGTAAAAAGGGCTGAAATTAGAGATCTGATTCTAATTATACCTAACAGAATCTATGAGCTAGGTGAGGTATTATCTCTGGGCCTAGTTTCTTTATCTGTAAAATTAGTGCTTTGAACCGAAGAGTAAGTTAAGTGTGCCTTTCTTTCATTTTTCAAATCATTGAAAAACCACTTCTTTTACTAAATAAAATCTTAACTTGAAATTCCAATAAAATAGGTTAAAAAAAAAAGTAGCTAGGTTAAATTAGAATAGAAGGCCCAGACCCTTCTCACTCAGCCTTTCTCTTGTCATACTCCCCACCAAATGCTTAAGCATATCCCCCAAACCCAAATGATTACATATTAGCCTAGGTTCTCTCAAGGTATTAAAAAAAAAAAAAAAAAAAAAGAAAAGAAAAGAAAATCCCTTGACTATGATTTTTCTCATCTCCCAAAATTTCATTCAACAGAACAGCCACAGAACAGAACAAACAAACAACAACAAAAAAGAACAGTAATCAATCCATACGTCTTCAAATGTGAATTAAAAAACTAAATGATTTCTTCCGGTAGTCTATAAGCCATAAATGAGTTAGACTTACTTAAAACTGAAAGGGGGAGAATCTAACTTAAATATGACTTTTCCTTTCAATTCATTCCTACAGAAAAGAATGTTACTACAAAGTTTTCTTTATCTAGAAGATAAAGATAAAGATAACTGAGATGCCACATCCTACTACAGTTAGACATCACTTCGGCATCAAGGTTCAATTTCACTAGAAAATTACAAGACGGCAACAATAACCACTAGCAGTAGGTCATAAGAAATAAGAATATTTGACTCCGGTTTAATGCCTTATTATCTATGCTATGAAGGGAAACGACAAAAACCCATGCTACAAAAAGAAAATGTCTTGGAAAATGCAAATACACCAGAAGGAACTTCGTCAGATATAAGAACGAACAGTTAGTTCACACACAAGTCATCCAATCTAGCCAAGACTAACTTGTTTGCTACTCACAGAAGCTTAAATGATGCTGCACAGGTTATGTTACCCAATCCTTTATTTGATATATCCTCAATCCCCTCTAACTACCAGCTGTAAGGATTTTATTACCTCACAGGGCACCCCAATCTGCTTTTAGAGTTTAGTTAGAAAGCATTTTCTTTCTAAGAGCCAGTAAATATCAACAACTGACTACTACTCATAAAATAAATTTGTCCCCTCTTTTATAAGGTAATCTTTCAAATATTTAAAAATAGCCATCATGCTTAAAGTCTCTTCTGTCGGTGTTCCTAGCCTTTAATATCTCCGGTTCTTCTTACTCAACTTTATCACCACTTTGGCTGCTTGCCTCCAGATAGGCTGTCACTGAGTGTAAAGCTGATCCATACTGGATCATACTGCTAAAAGACCAAGTTTCTACTACAGGACTGATCCACACACACTACCTTTAAATTTCCACCTACCTCTTTGGTATGGCAATGCCATTTGGTCTCCCTTTTTATTCTCCCCTCAACTCAAAAACGAACTATGTTTAGTTGGAATGTGTTGTCTCTGCCCAAAATCTAGGTCTGTGCTCTACACACTGTAAGCAGTTTTAATTAGTTATATAGCTTTAAAACATTCTAAGAGAAGAGCGCATGTGTATATAATCAACACCCTCCCCTGAGTGGAAAGGTCACCTTCTCCATCAGTAAGTATGTTGCAACTGAAAAACTGGGATGTGATTAATGTAAGATAACCCCCAGAAGCGGCTTAGAGATGTTACTGGTTAACATCTGAAGTAAATACCTTTTAGCAAGCCCACAGCAGCTTCCGGAGACAACATGAAGGAATCAAGGGAACGGGCAATCTCCAGGAGTCCATTAAAGTGCTGAGCCATGTGGTCTCGGCAGACAGAGCAAATGTTATGAATGGCTTTGGCTGCAGCAGAAGCCAGAGGCTTTTCACACAAGCCCTTCATCAAATAGCCCAAAACAGGGTCTAAGGAGAGAAGCCACAAAGTAAACATTAGGTATGTGAAACTCAACGAAAACTTCTAGTTTCTTAGAACAGAGGTTTATATCCCCCCTCCGTTTTTTTAAAAAGCAAAAGAACCATTAAAAAAAACTTTAATGTTTGCTTTTGAGGGAGAGGGAGAAGGAGGGGAAGAGGGACAGACACAGTGTGAGCGAGGGAGCAGCAAAGAGAGGGAGACAGAGAATCTGAAGAAGAATCCAGGCTCCTTGAGCTATCAGTGCAGAGCCCCACGCGGGGCTTAACCTCATGAATGCGAGATCATGACCCGAGTCAAAGGAGGATGCCTAACCAACTGAGCCACTCAGATGCCCCACAAAAGAACCATTTTAAAAAATGAAATGTGGGGATGCCTGGGTGGCTCAGTCAGTTAAAGCCTCTGACTCTTGATTTACGCTTGGGTCATGATCTCATGGTTCATGGGTTCAAGCCCTGCATCAGGCTCTGGGCTGACAGTGCAGGTCCTGCTTGGGATTCTCTTGCTCTCTTCCCCACCACTCTGGCCCTCTCTCTCTTGTGTGCTCTCGCTCTCTCAAAATAGATAAATAAACATTAAAACACACACACACACAAATGGAGCTTGATTTTGCTGACTTAGTGTCAGGAAGCCCTGGGTCCTCTCTATTCACCTTCTATTTCTTTCTTCATGGCTAAGCCTTCACACAAAACAGTATGAAAACCACTAGTGGATATCATCATCCAAGTATTAAGAATAAGGTAATGTAAGAAAGAATATAAAGTTCAGAGAGCTACCATTATTTATACTCAGAGATAAGTCATTATGTAAAAACAGCCTACATTAATTAGGACAATGGCAGTTATCTAAAGTGGACACTTTTATACTTGCTTCTTTATAGTTACAAAAGGCCTTAAAAACATGCAAATGGTGCTTTAGTGCTTCTGGAAAATTATGTTTTATCTTTTAAATAATGGAAGTATACCAAAGAAACTGATTATGAAAATGAATTTCTATAAAACAAATTTTACTTATCTTTTACCTTACTTTATAAAAATCAGAGTGATTTTCTATGGAAAAATCACGTATGATTAAAGAGTACTTCATGAGTACTTTAGAATAACCTCACACCAAACCATAAAAGGAATAAATAATGTCTTCAAGCGCACTAAAAAGTTATTTCCATTTCCAGTCTAATAACCAATATAAAGTACCAACCAGGATGAAACCCTGGCCCTCTCCACAGAAGAAGCCTTTTTGGGGCACCTGGGTGGCTCAGTTGGTTAAGCATCCAACTTTGGCTCAGGTCATGATCTCACAGTTCGGGAGTTCTAGCCCCACATCAGGCTCTGTGTTGACAGCTTAGAGCCTGGAGCCTGCTTCGGATTCTGTGTCTCCCTCCTTCTCTGCCCCTCCCCTGCTCATGTTGTCTCTGTCTTTGTCTCTCTCTCTCTCAAAAATAAACACTAAAAAAAATTTTTTTTTAAAGAAGGCTTTTTAAGCCTAAAAATGAGAAGAAGTAAAATGTAGAACCTAGTACAGGCAAACCATATTATAGACTTCTGTGATTCTCAAATGGAATATTTATTGTTTTGACTATTGCAAAGTATGAACATCTGTCTTATTGTCAAACTGCTTCAGGATTTGTCTTACTGCTGAAGCACACATTTGAATCCAACACTGCAAAGTGGTACTGAATGATAAAGCTTTTTTTTTTTTTTAATTTATAATGTTTATTTTTGAGAGAGAGAGTGTGAACAGGGGAGAGGCAGAGAAAGGAGACAGAACCCAGAGCAGGCTCAAGGCCCCAATGTCAGCACAGCGACCTACGAGGGGCTTAAACCCACGAACTGCGAGATCATGACCTGAGCCAAATGAAGGTGGCTGCTTAACCAACTGAGCCACTCAGGAACCCCTGAATGATAACTCTTAAACAAACAAAAAAAACAAACCTACTGTTTCCTGTGGAAAAATCATTCAGAAAAGAAAGCCAAATAATGGAAGTGAAGAAATCTAGGAAACAGGTATTTTGAAAAGATTTTTAAATGGTATGTTCAAAGTATCTCAGCTATAATGTGAGGATATCTAGGCTCTGTATACAGAAACAAGAAAAAAAGAAATATACATCACTTTTTTTTTTTTAATGTTTGCTTATTTTTGAGAGTGAGCACAAGCAGGGGAGGGGCAGAGAGCAGCTGAGACAGAGGATCCAAAGCGGGCTCTGTGCTGACAGCAGAGATGCGGGGCCTGAACTCACAAGCTGTGAGATATGACCTGAGCGGAAGTCAGCTGCTTAACCAAATGACCCACCCAGGCGCCCCAAACATACATCATTTTTTAAGCAAGAGTTTCAAACAAAAAAAAGATATGTAAAACAAAATCAAGCTGAAAACTGGTAATAAATATATAATCCACTAATTCCACTACTGAGTATTTACTCAAAGAATACGAAAACACTAATTCAAAAAGATATATGCACCCTCCTATGTTTAATGCAGCATTATTTAAAAGAGCCAAATTATAGAGATATCCCAAGTGTCCATCGGTAGATGAATGGATAAAGCAGATGTGTGTGTGTGTGTGGGGGGGGGGTGTATACATATACATACAATGGAATATTACTCAGCCAAAAAAAAAAAAATGAAATAAAATCTTGCCATTTACAGCAACATGGATAGATCCAGGGAGTATAATGCTAAGTGAAATAAGCCAGAGAAGGAGAAATACTGCATGATTTCACTCATGTACAATTTAAGAAACAAAACAGGAATAAAGAGACAAACCAAAAAACAGACTCTTAACTATAAAGAACAAACTGATGGTTACCAGAAGTGGGGTGGGTGGAGGAGATGGGTGAAATTGCTGATGGGGATTAAGAGTATACTTATCTTGATAAGCACTAAGTAATGCATAGAATTATTGAATCACTGTATTGTACACCTGAAACTAATGTAACACTACTACTATGTTAACTATACTGGAATTTTAAAAACCCAAAAAGGTGGTGATTAAGATAAGTATAGGAAATATATCAAACTTAATGATATAATTAATGATATTCACAAGTTTGGTTGGGGGTTCTTAAAATTCTCAGAATATATCACTCTTGAACATCAAGGGGGCTTAATATATACTACCCTGGATAGTCTCTTTGGATTGTTATCTAGAAAATGAGAGGGATAAAAGAAATGATTTCTACCTTTACTTTCAATTCTAGAAGCAAACTGTTTCCCTATATAGAGATCTAATCTTTCAAAGATGCTTTTTCCAAGGTCTGATCAGAGTATAAATGTTGCGTCAAACTAAACAATAACTCATATCATTACTCTCAATGTCTAGAAACATTCTGCCTACCCATAAAAACAGAAAAAGAACAAGAGCAAAAGAGGAAGAACAAAATCAGAAAAATCAGACACAGCAGCTACAGAGGGGTGAGTTCACACATACCAAGAAACTGAGGATTTCGATCAACCACTTCGCTCATCTCTCCAACCAATTCAATGCTGGTGTATCGCACAGCTGTATGTACAGTCTCTGGAAGACGGACAACTCCTTCTAGGACCTCAACAAGTGTTGGATTGTTCTCCCTGAGTACAAAAGGCAAGTATTCACAGTTACTGATTTCAGAGGTTAGGTTCTGGCCTGTTAACAGGCTGCAATGAGACGAATCATTGCTAAAGGGCTTTTTTCTAAACAACCATTTGGATAAAAGTGCTTAACAGCTGGTATGAAAGTTTATTTGAGTCCTCGAAAAAAGCGAAAAGACAGAAATGGAAGATATCATTGTTTAAAGAGAAGCATTCTGCTCCTTAATCTTCTAAATGACAGTAAAGTGTCTAAAGACACGTCCTGCTATCAAATAAGGCTCTTTAAATTGGAGAAGCAGGCATTTACTGTGGATGAATGTCTTCTTTTAAAGAATCCATTTTATTTATTCCTCTATCTGCAGTTCCTAGAACAGTGCCTGGCACATAGTGGGCACTCAATAAATATTGCTGAATGGCTAAATTAATGAATGAATAATTCTCACAGACCACTTGCTATTGGTTATTCTCCGAAAGATTTCTTATAACTGGATACCGAAGACTTTAAGAACAGAGAAGTATGGATGAGCCGGCTCACTATCTAAAGGAACAAGAATACAAGCTGCAGGAAGAGGTAAAGGTGCCCTGACGTGGAACATGAGGGAAATTAACCAAATACTCTCCACAGCTCCATGAATTTATTTTTTCCCTTTCCTTTTCTTTTTTCCACTCCCCAAGAATACTGGCTGAAATTCTTTACAGAGTGGAGGATGCCCTCAAAATGGTAGGATACGATCCAGAAATGAAAGATGTTTAAAATCCAAATAATGTCCTGGATTAGAGCAAAAGCACTCCCTGCTGATAAACTAAGTCTATTGAATCCTTTATATACACTAAAAAACTGTAACCAGGCAGTTCACTTGAAAGGTGGTAAAATAAAAAACAATGTAAAATCTTCTCTCGTTTATGCCTTATTGTTTCCTGGGGGCACTAAGCTAATTTTTGAGACTCTCTACCCATCCTTTTTCACATCAACACATATCAGTTAGAATATTAGTGATTTTAATATCAGACTATCACTGAAGGTTCCCAAAGATACCAAAACGAGTTTAAGAGCAAATAGTGGTATACAATTCAGGACCAGAACTTCTTGATAGAGAAAAACAAACCTACTCTGTCTCCTTGAATATTTACTGGGTTAGAAACAATGTAAGATTACATTGACTAAGCCCTGAAAAGCAGCTCATAAAGAAGCACTATACTTTTCATAAATACATGCCAACCAAGGCTTTGGATAGAGAGCTCAACTGCAGGTATCTGATCACAATACAAGAAAACTTGATAGATATCAGCCTCAATTTATAAACTCAGAGCACAGAGTAAATTCTGCTTTTAGGAATTCATGTTAAAATCATAAATAGAATTTCTATGCTTATCAATTAGGAATCAAATTCTAATTAACTTAAACATTTCCAGTGGCAATAGCAAAATAACTGCCCCTTAGATTTTGCTCCTCTTTTAAGGTGAAACAGTGTCTATGTCTTGCCTCTCTGAAACTCGCAAATGATTCTCTAAGGCAGACAAAAAGGAGAACAATATAATGAAATATTTGTAAGAATAACTTACTGAAGGTCGCAGAATCAGATGAGAGCCAATTAGTGCCTATTCAACTGCTTTTAATCAAGTACCAACAATTTAACAGCCTAACAAATTTTTGATTGTAACAACTTTCACAAGGGAGCCTCGGCTAGAAAGATAAATCAACATTCTCTTCCTAGCATCAAAAACAAAACAATTTTAACTCTAGGAAATGTGGTTAAAACATGGATATCAGCAATGCATGCTACTCTAGAATAGACTCTGGAAGTCAGAAGACTAGGCAGCATTATAGAAGAAGTTCTAAGAGAATTTCCAAATATATACCATATAAGAAAAAAAATGGTAATTTTCCTTCCTTTGATATTTAGAGTTCCCAGCAAAAGACTTATTAGACACTCACGGATCAACACTCTTTGCTATAGCAGCCATGATAAAGAGAACCGCTTCTGTCACCTCCCAGGGTGGGTTGCCTTCTTTCAGAGTAGAATATAACTAGAGAAGAAGAGGTGGATTATGGATCCATTAAAAGGAAAACAGAATAGAATTCCAAAACAAACAAAACAAAAAAATCCTGTTAGTTAAAATAAATCTAGCCCCTTGTTTCTAAATCTAATTATCTCTCAGAGCCAGGGGAGAATATTATTTTCTTTTTTCACATCTTCACTGACTATAAGTAAATGTTATTTTAATATCTAAAATAAACCCAGTTAGATCCCCAAGAGTATATCAAGGTTATCATCTGCGCCCACAAAATGAATATTATGGAAAAGCAAAACATAATACTTAAGTGTCTTTTCCTGATCCTGATCACAGCTGATAAATACATATATACACTTAAAACTGAAATACAATGTGAATTTTTTATGTATGTATTGATTTTACATTTCTATCGTTTTAAATACTTGTCTGCATCAAAGCTGGCAGTACAGATTAAATTCCAAAAAAAGCAGCTATTTAGAAGTATCTATCACAATCCTATATCCAAGCAAGGGGAAGAAAAAGGAGACCAAGCAGAACACTCAGAGATGTTCTAGTCCAGAAATTTCCCAGGGCATATCCATCTGTGGAATGTGACTGGGTGTTATTCTAAATAGGATTCCTGTAGTCAAATAACAAACACTGCTAAGTAAGAAAATTAAAGAATTCTCTTGTTGTAGGATTTCACAAAGCCTTTCATAGACTTCTTCAGTCATTTCCTAAATTTAACTGAGGATAGTTTGGTGTTTTGTTTGTGGGGTGTTTTTGTTTTTACCAAAAAACATCATTTACGGCTGGTGCTCCACAGAAAATATCTTGGATAACACTGTTAATTTATGTAAATTTGTAAACTGGGGTCTGAAGAACAAGTAACTTGCTCAAAGCCACATTGCCAATGAGAGAAGAGTTGAAATCTGAACACAGGTCATCTGCCTGTGATCTGGTGATCTCATTGAATCTGCTTTCTAAGAATCTCCAACCCTTTGTAATTAGACCAATAAACACACTTTGCTTAATATAAAGAAAATAATTTTAATTTTATTAACACTTTCTAAATCAGATTATGCCCCAAATACACAAAATGGCTGGGTTACCAAAAATAATAAAATAAAATAAGGGTTAGTTCAGTATTGCTGACAAAGCATCAAAACTTGTATTTTAGAGCTTAGAGCATGATCCAGTAATATGAAAACCACCTGAAATTATGCTAATGTTAAGTGATGTGGAATGGTGATGACTGCAACCTCATGAGGGAAAATGTTACTGATTGTCAGGAAAAATCACAGGACTATGAATCTTCTACTCTAGTATAGTCACCTCTGGGATGAAACTGCACAGGAATCCAACCGTCAGTGTGGACAAAGGAAATGCCAAATAACTAAAAGAGTTGCCAGGAGTTGGTACATAATTATTAAAGCAGAAAAACTTGCCTACTTTTCCTGGCTAGGTCCAAGTTCCCTATAAATACTTGGGGCTTTAAGGTTCATCTATGATTTTCCATTCCAACTGGACAAGTGGAACAGCTTTCATTAGCAAGAATAAAAACCGTAACTGAAACATCCATAGTCTGCAATTTGCTTGTAAGATACTAAATAAAGCTACTATATGCCAGGCAGTGTGCTAGGCACCTGCATATCTACTGTCCCATTCAGCCATTAAAACTGAAGAAAAAGGTGGAACATTTACAGAAGACACAGAAGTGAACACACCTAAAGTGATCAGTAAAACTGCTAAGCATCTCCAAATGGACTTACCTGAGCAAAACACTCCATAGACCCAATCAAGAAAATCAAGTCTTTCACCAGGTCTGACACCCTCATACGAAACTCTCCAAAATCATCAGTTTCCTCAGGAACTCCCTCCTGAAATTTCAAGTCAGATAACATTTGTTTTAAATTCACTAAGGCTTTCACTGACCTCTAGAAAATCGAGAATAAAGAAAAAGCCACGCAGCAGTTCAGTACCAATGAACAAGAGATAAGTTGCCTAAATCAGAGGGTATTTTACTATACAGGGTGTCCTAAACTTTTAGGTATGTCAAGTCAATACAACCTATCTTTTACCTTTACTATGAGAAACTGTTCTCCCTTTTTTGCTCCCCATTTCCAAGTCATACCTTGCTCTGTTGTTGGAAAAATTTAGAGTGGTCAGAGTGGGAAGTGATCTGGAAGAGGTGGTAATTTTAAGAGCTTTTAAGTTTATCTAGACAAGGTCCAGTTTTTTAGTACTGAAGAAGCCTCTGAAGCTTCATGGTTCAAAATTTACCAAAATCAGGGTGCCTGGGTGGCTCAGTCAGTTAAGTGTCTCACTTGATTTTGGCTCAGGTCATAATCCCAGGGTCATGGGATCAAGCCCCACAATGGGCTCCAGGCTGAGCATGGACTCTGCTCAAGATTCTTTCTTTCACCCTCTGCCCTTCTCCCCAGCTCACGTGTACTGTCTCTTTCAAATAATAATAATTAAAAAAAAAAGATTCACAAAAATCATTATCACAACTAGATGCAAAACAGAATTAGACTTTAAGAAGAATTTTATGTAGGTAGACAGATACTATACTGTAGATAGATACAGTATAGTAAAATATTAATGGTAGAATTTAGATAATAGGTATAGATATTCATTGTAAAATTTTCATCTTTGCCAAACATTTGAAATTTTTCATTAAAAAATCGATCATTTTTATTTCATGCTTCCAATTGTGAGATGGTTAAGGGCATGTATAAGAATCTTTATCCATGACTATCTGGAAAAAAAACCTTAGTACTATTGAGAATTGCTGATCGAGTCCAACCTCCTTGCTTTAAGATAATGTAGTTGAAGATAAGATTCCTCAATTAAAAAACTAAAGAATGGTGCCTGGGTGGCTCAGTAACTTGGGCGTCCAACTTTGGCTCAGGTCATGATTTTGCAGTTCGTGAGTTCGAGCCCCTCGTCAGGTTCTGTGCTAACAGCTCAGAGCCTGGAGCCTGCTTTGGATTGTGTCTCCCTCTCTCTCTGCCCCACCCTGCTCGCATTCTGTCTCTTTTTCTCTGTCTCAGAAATAAACATTAAAAAAAAAAACAAAAAAAACAAACAAAAAAAACAAAAAAACACTAAAGAAAGAAAGATTGAAAACCACCAGACTACATCATCATGAAGATTCTTGGAGATGGAAAATACCATGACTCAAACAACAATGTTAACACTAAAATAAAGAGAACAAAGGCAGTTACAGTTTTCATGTCAGATTTAATTGTAAGCAATGGAAAAAAACCTCTCCAAGTCCTAGGTTAAGGGACAGGAATTAAACCAACTAACCAACCAACCAAAAGGATGAAATAAATGCTGTAAGATTTGAATAAACTAAGCAAGAAGGGGGTTAAAGAGTTTTCCAATGGACTATTTTATTACTATAAATTTATTACTAAAATTCTAGTATATATTCTTCTAGGCAAGTAGATTATTCCTATATTTTAAATTATAAAATCAGTATAAAGAAAAATGTGTATTTTGTGGGGGGGGGGGGGGGGGGAGGGAAATCATATATAACTCTCCACCTTCTCCAATACTTTACTTTTGTGTTAGTTTTAAACCAACCATTATACTATTTAATTATACTATTACACTGTTAAACATATACACTATACTACTATACTATTAAAAATACAGCATATAAAGTTTTACATTCTGATTTTTTTCATTTAGCAAACCAACTCCTACTACTTCAGAAGTCACTACATTTAACTGTTGCATAATTGTCCATCAAGTTGCTGCATCATAATTTACGTAACTCTTCTTATATTGTTGTACATGAGTTCACCGTTTTTTTTATTTTACAGATAATGCTTTGTACATAAAATAGCCATTTTGTTTTTCTTTAAAATTATTTAAGGTAAATTCCCAGGAGAAGGATTCCTGGCTCAGCAGAATTGATTTCTTTCTATATAAGCCTTATACTCTTCATTATACTGGTATTGATTCCTTCAGTGTAAGCTACAGAGTGATAGAAAACCTGCGGATTCCTTTTTTCAGCTCATTTTCAAATTAGCACTGAAAAGTGTAGGAAATTAAGATTTGAAGAAGTGGAGAAGGAAACTTACATGGTCTGGTTCTAGCTGGCAGTGTCGAGCCAAGGCATGGAGCAGCCTCTGAATGTAAGCTTTGAAGATTCCATGAATAACTTCATCATTAGTTTTGTACAAATGTTCCCCAAGTCGGTACCAAAAGTTAAAGGAAATTTCTACTACCTGTCAAATTAGAGAAAAAGAAAAGATTTATTTGAATCAGAAAAGGAATGGAATATGAAGACAATTTTATTACCAGAGCCTTATAGGAAAGAATATATACTTTAAAATATTATGAGTAGAAGTTAAGAAGGCACCTGTTTTCTCTAGCAGATTTATTATTATCCTCCCAAACTATCTTCCCATGTTAGGACCCAAACTCTATTTAGGATGACTGGCTATGCAGTCCCTATATTTAGCTGATAACTTCTCAACAGTAGATTCTGAATTTAGAGAAACAGATACAGAAATGGAAGTCTCTTTTAAAGTATTTTTTTTTTTCTCAAATCTACAACCCTTTCATTTATTTATTTTTTTACATAGGATTCACGCCTAGAGCAGAGCCCAATGTGGGGCTTGAACTCATGGACCCTGAGATCAAGACCTGAGCTAAGATCAAGATTCGGACACTTAACTGACTGAGCCACCCAGGCGGCCCTAAAATCCTTTCGTTTTGAGATTAACACACCTTTTGCCAGACAAACCATCTGCAAATCCCTGAAAATACCAACCTTATGTCATTTTTACTCCCCTAGTTTCTTGAGTGGGACAGAAAGGGAAGAGTCTGGGACTTTATCCACAGTTCATCTTACTCATGAACTATTTAAAGGAGTGATAACTATTACATAGTGCTGTACTTCCTCCCCAAAATGTTTTGCGTTTCATCCAAATCTAGATATCCTCATGAGATCAAGCCAAACAAATAAACAGTATTTTTTATGTAATAAGAGAAAAAGGGGTGAGAATCACAGCACTCCTGTGCTTCTCCCTAAGAGGGGCCTTACCACCCTTTTCCCATCAAGGATCCAAAACAGATCTATTGAAAACAATATCAAATTTGGGAGTTCCTTCTCACTTCTTATACTATTAAGAGGAGGCAAAATTTCTTGAGTAAACAAGATTTTTAAAAATCTAGCCAACTCTTTTAAGAGGCAGGGTATTGTAGAGATTTTGGAATATAGACTTTTAAATCTTTTCAATCCCTCCCCCCACCTTTTTAAAGTTTATTTATTTTGAGAGAGAGAAAGAGCGTGCATGTGCACAAGTGGGAGGGGGGCAGAGAGAGGGAAGGAGTGAGAGGATCCCAAGTAGGCTCCATGCTGTCAGCGCAGAGGGGGCTTGATCTTATGAACTGTGAGATCATGACCTGAGATAAAACCAAGAGTTAACACTTAACCAGCTGAGCCACCCAGGAACTCCTCAATCTCTTTCTCATTCCCACCCACAATTTGGAGAAAAACTTTGGATGTTAAAACTTATAGATGCAGAGTGAAGATTTTATATGAGCTGTAAAGCTCTAAAAAGAATAACTGGATGTAGAGAAGGGACTCAGTAAAAAAGTACTACACTTTCTTTCTAATGGGTTCCCTAAGGTGCCCAGGGCAGTCAGCCCAGCTAACCAGGTAAGAAAACAGAAAAGAATTCAAAGCAGAAACCCAAATATAATTTAAAAAGAAAAAGCTCCAATACAGAGGAAATTCCTATATCACGTTTATCAAAAATAAGACTACAGTTTCCCACAAATAAAAAGCGGGACGAGTGGCAATGGAATATAGGTAATATGCAACATACAGCTTGGGAGAATAGTGGCTTTAGCATAATATAGACACTACCTCATATTGAGGATGTCCCGCACAAATGAGCAGCAGTTCCAGAGTTCGTAGGTCCCCGAGACCTTGTCCTGGAGTACAAACAATTTTTTCAAGAAAAGTTTCACACAGTTCAGTGAAAATACGGCAGTAATTCAGAACTCTGTAGATGAAAGAGTAATGAGAACACCACGTCAGAAATCTGTATATTATATGTACAGACTCAGTTAATTAAATCAATAAAAGGATCCCTACCCTAAGGGACATGTGGTGATTATTTGCTATGTTGTATCCAAATCTCCCTAACAGCTACCTTTTTTTTTATATTTTATACAGATAAGCAAATGACTCTTAAGTCAGTTCAAATTCTCAATTACTAAAACATCTGAACCAAATCCTTATCAAATCATACTTGATACTCCAAAGTTCACCCCTAACTCTTGGAGCCTTATCCTTTGTGAGGATCCCCTCCATGATTACAATCTCTCTTTCTGCATCCAATTTACCACTCTAGGTTCAGTTGAGAATAGTAGACCATCTTTAGGATGTGGTGTCTTTATTTACAAATAGAGTCATAAAGAATCACGAAGGATGGAACCCAGGGCTACTGCCTGAAATAATTACTCACTTGTCTAAATCTTCACGTGCCACAGCCATATGATATGCAGTCTCCAATGTCAGGACTCCTTGAAAAAGTTGCATGGCTAACGGCAAGTTAGTCTCCACATTCTCAATGGCATAGAGAGCTGAGCACACACAATCTGAAGCAGCTTCATGTAGGTTGGATGAGGTCTTATCTTGTTGCTGGGAGATAGCAGGAATGGGGAAGTATGAAGTATGATCACTGGGCCGTAATCCAAGTACTAGCAAAACAATTACAGCCTGTTTCTGAACATGTACTTTAAATGTATAGCCTAACAGTCATGGCCTTCAATCAGACAATATTCATCAATCTTCCCTGTCCTATTTCTATTTCCCTATATGCCAAGCAAATCAGCCTTTTTGTACCTTAATCACAGTCACATGACTTCTAAAATTCCATGTTTTTTCTCCCCCCATACCAGTTCCTTCAAACAGAATGCCATGTGTTCCCCGCCCCCTGTTTTAGTCTGTGGAAATCTTTTCCATCTTTTTTTTTCTTCTGATATTCAAGTACTACCTAAAATAAAAGCGTCCAACAAGTCTCAAACACCCATACCTAACACATTATCATACTATTTCAGAATATCAAGGTTCAGCGGAGGTTCTTGTAACTTCTGGGGATGAGAGGAGAAGGTAACTTTGAAAGGAGCAAAGATCAGTTATTCAGCTTCTCATTAGCAATGATGCCTGCGAGTATACAAGAGAGAAAGGCCTGGGAAATCTTGAAGGGAAAAAATACTGAACCTAGAACTCTATATCTAGTTAAACCACCAACCAAGAACGAAAGCAAAATAGAAATGTTTCCCAGGAATGCAAAAATCCAAAGTTTATTTCCCACATATCCTTCTGAGGAAGGTATTTAAGGAGGTTCAAGAAACAATCCAATCCAGAAGCATAGTAGAGAGAAGTTCCAAGATGACAGCTGGAGAGCAGATCTAAAGAGCAACTGATACAAATTAGAGCAGATCAGAAGAAGGCTCAAAGAGCGAGACCTCTAGGGTTTCTATTCAGGAGAATACAGTTGAGAGGATGGATAAATTTAGTAAAGGCATATTAGTCTTCTGTGAATAATAAAATACAAGGACATTTAGAATCTCCAGAGCTGTACTAGCAAGGTCAGGAGAACACACAGATATATGTAAATCATTCATTAGATTACTCTTAGGTTAAGAGGTAGATTCATAAATATTTCTGATTATTACTACATTGTAAAAATTAAATGTTCAAATTTATTCTTTTTAATGTTATACGAAGTATCATATTTGTAAAAGCTTTTTAAAAAAGAACTATGGGAGAAAAGGCTGTGTTTATAATAAAGTTGTGGTCAAACTATAAAGCAAACTGAAATATGCCATGATTTTGAACCACAATGAATCTAAGAAGAATGAGAATATATTTGACCCTGACCCTAAAATCACTCTTCTTTTAAGTGGCAGAGAAGTCCTGACACCGGATCAGTAGAGAAGATGGTATCATGCTGGCACACTACTGAGCTCATTCCTTACCCCAGTCTTAATTCCCAGAAGTAACACTGTCTTGAGTTTGAAGTGGATTCTAGACTGTGCTCCTTTCATATGTAATCAATCATAATCATAAATTTTTCAGCCAACAGTGGGATTTTAATTTTATACTGACTACTCTTCATACAACTTGGTGACATGAGAACACAAATTACCATTACTAAAGTAGGGCATCAAGAGACATGATAGCAAAATAATTATTAGCATCCTAACTTTCCTGAGTCTTCGCTCCTGATGCAAAAATGCAGCATAAATACACTGACAACAATGAAACACAAAAATGTCTCCTTGAACATGCCTTCCTTTTCCTTTTCTTTTCACAGCAGTATCAATCCAGTATCATGCTACCATCTTCTAAATAGTAGTGCACCAGCACACAACCAGTATCCACAGAGCTTCCATACTAATGACTTCATGGAAGGTAACTATCCAGGAAAACGGGACAAAGTCACTCCCATCTCCAAAGACCTGTTCAATATGTCCTTGAGATATTGCTGTTCCTTGTGTTGAAAAGTACTCTTATTCCACATGCTTGCTTAGTCCTATCTACCAAGACAAAGGAATGTATTAAGAGGCATTATCACTTTCAAAGTTTATGGAAGACATGCATAAATATATAAAAAGATACTACTGTTTATTCCATGAATCTCAAAAGCCCTAAATCTACCCTATGCTTAAGTGAACCCTGACGCTTAAGTGAACTATCTCAATTGCGAAGATAATATTCTCACCTATAACTGTCTGAGACCCAATGACCATTATTATATTTTTAAAACAGGTAAAAAGAGACCAATGGTTTTTTGTTACTTAGAGTTTAATATGTAAATCACGGATCTATGTATAAGACCGCTTTCCTATTAAATCTAACTACATTCTATTCTGAGTATTAATACTAATACCTTAATTTGGTACTTGGTAACAAGGAAGGGACACTGCTGCTTTCTTACTATACACCTTCCAATCACCGTGCAGAAATCTGAAAACACGATGTCCCAGAAGGTTAGTTATTACCGAAAGCGACTATGTGGTAGAAATACTCTCATAAACAAAGCCATTCCTTACCAAAACCTCAAAAAGGAGTGCTAGTAACTTATTGTTAGCCATGAAGTTACTGTCCAAAACTCCTAAGTTAAACCAACTTCCCAAACAGCGGAAGACCTTCATAAGCATCTTCTCATCTGTTCCTGCTTTTTCTACACAGGTCATCTGAAAAAAAGGAAAAAAAAAAGTTAAACAATGCCCAACTTTATATTTAAACCACTAGGCCCAATCACCTTATAGGTGTAATAATGAGAAGGATAATAATAACAGCTAACAGTCAAAAGTGCTTTGTAAGTGTCGGATGCTGCTCTCAACACTCTTCATTAATCCCCACTAAAGCTACAGGCAGGCACTATTATCTCCACTGTGTCAACTGGGAAGCTGAGATAGATTACAGACTTCCCTCAAAATAGCTGTGTTTCAGAAATAACTGTTTCTTAGATGCCACTTCTTCATTAATGTAATCTCATCAAAAAATTGTCTATAAGGGCAACTAGGTGGCTCAGTCGGTTAAGCGTCCGACTCCTGATTTCAGCTCAGGTCATGATCTCACAGTTCATGGGATCAAGTCCCCTGTCAGGCTATGCACTGACAGCGTGGAGCCTGCTTGGGATTCTCTCTCCCTTTTTCTCTGCCCTTTTCCCCGCTCATGCACGCTCTCTTTTTCTCAAAATAAGCATTTTTTTTAAAGTGTCTTTAAAATAGTACTCGTCTATGCAGTTGATTTTACAGAATAAAAATAAGCTAGCCCGACTAATGTACATCCCCACATGAAAAGCTGATGTTTCAGCTTCAGCACTTGAACATTCTAGCAAATACGCCATTCCACATAAAGTGACTCTACTATAAATATGGTGGGTTGATAAGAGATAAAATGAAAACTCAGACTAAAACTCACCACTGTTTCTCTCTGCAAACTGTTTTTGTGATGTATATTTTTTTCCAAAATTAAGTGTAATGTAACTTTTTCTGGATTAAAAAAATGTTTCAAAATAACTTTTACAAGTAACGGATTAGAAATATAATTGCCATGGGGTTTGGGGGGCATGTGTTGGGGTACAGAATTCCACAGTGGTCTAAATGTTGACCCTTGTACTTCTAGGTAGCCACAGTCCCCTTATGTTTGCAGTATCATCAGGCAATTATAATTCATACTTCCCAATTAGTATGAATTGTACTGAACTGAATTGAAATCAAAGAAGAAAAACAGAAATGATTCAAGTTAAGTTCACTGCAACCACACACAAACTTGAATTGATGAAGCTCTTGATGTAAAGTCATTACAGAACCATTTGGCCTTTACACATCCTGAATGACATTTCAATTTACTAAGACAGGATGTTTACAAATGAAATGTATAGAATGACTATACATTCTAACTTCTGACTCAAAAATAGAATTTTGGAAAAACCCTACATCTAAATCTAGTTGCTTTGAAGGGAAAAAAATCTGCTAATTAAATCAAACACACACCATAAAGTTTCAGAACTAAGTTACCCTGGGTTCCTCTTTAAGAACTATATTATTGGGGCGCCTGGGTGGCTCAGTCGGTTAAGCGTCTGACTTCGGCTCCGGTCATGATCCCACAGTTTGTGAGCTCGAGCCCCGCACTGGGTGCTGTGCTGACAGCTCAGAGCCTGGAGCCTGCTTCGAATTCTGTCTCCCTCTCTCTCTGCTCCTCCCCCGCTCATGCTCTGTCTCTGTCTGTCTCTCTCTCTCTGTCTCTCCTCCAAAAATAAATAAGAACATCAAAAAAAATTTTTTTGAAGAACTATATTATTAACAACTCTGTCTCTGAATAAAAAAACAAAACAAAACAGAACTGTCTCTTAAAGCAAAGCCTCAAAAGCTGAAAGATAAATGCCAGAAGAGTTCACCAGTAAAAATATAGCAGAGGTAAGAATTGATCTTGGATTAACAAAATGAAGCATAAATGAAGGGAAAAAAATATATTAGAGGACAGGCTCAGTTCAACTGTAAGAAAAAAAGAATAATATTTGAAATTTTTAAAAGTTCAACACAATGTTTAGGAATGGCTCCCCCTGAATAGAAGACAAAAGTATAATACTGACAAAATGAGATGGAATAGAATGAATAAGGGAATGTGGGGGAAACCATGCAAAAGGTTTTAAGAGGTCTTTGGTACCTTGGATTACAGCCAGCCTATTTTTCCTGGCAATTATGGACTAATTTCATTTTCTAGATTCTGTAACATGACAAGCGACATGACACAATTATAGACCTTATTAAGTTTATTAAGTACCACAGGGAAAAATTTTTCAGATGTCATCACAACAAATCAAGCTATTGTCTGTTGTCAATTAGGAGGAAGTGTTAGTCAAGCATATGACTGGAGAGTCCAAGCGGCTGCTGCACTTGACCACTGTCCCAGTAATGATGACTGTAAGGACTGTAGTGTCAAGTGGATTCTTTTGACTTAAGTGCTTACAAAAAGAAAATGACAGGGGTGCCTGGGTGGCTCAGTCAGTTAAGCATCCAACTCCAGCTCAGGTCATGATCTCACAGTTCATGGGTTTGAGCCCTGAGTCAGGTTCTCTGCTGTCAGTGTAGAGCCTGCTTCGGATGCTCAGTCCCTCTCTCTCTCTGCCCCTCCCCGGCTAGTTCTCTCTCTCGTTCTCTCTCTCTAAAATAAATAAACTTTAAGAAAGAAAAAAAACGAAACAAAGAAAATCACAAGCTCGGGTCCCTAACTCAATTTAAGCCACAGTCTGAGAACCAAAGCTTCCACAACCACTGTAAATGAGGCCCTTATTTTGTGTAGCTACAGGGCTAATATTTATACACAAAATTGTGTGGCTTGCTGAATTACAAACAACAGCTGAAATCACAATCTCATAAGATTTCTCATGTGGAAAGTAGGAAATTGTAAAGCATGGGATTCTGAAACTTGGAATGGAGACATGTGGTTGGACCCTAATGAAACAATCTTGAACTCCCAGATTACCACATCTCCCTTACTAGAAGTAGTCTGCCTTCCAGTGTCTGAGAAGATGCCTTCTTCAGCTGGAAAGCCCTGTAATAACCTTATCTAAGATAGGTGCTTTCAAAGGGATGCCTATTCTCTTCAACACCTACCACAACCATTTCCTGTGCCACCCATAATTATGGCCAAATCTTAGCACGTTCCAGGGGACAGGTACCCACAGAGGAAATAACTTACTAAGAACTCTGTAACTTTGCTACCATGTATATGAAGAAACCTAGAGAACATATGCGGAAGTGATTCTAAGGGTGTTAGACCAAGAGACACTGGAATATACCACTAAACTGAGGTAAACTCATTGATATGAATGTACTTCCTACAGAGTCTGGATTTAATGAGTATATGGCACCCCTGAGAAGTACCAATAGGAAGGAAAATCACAGTACAAATATCTAGGATTTGGGAGTAAACCTACACCTTCTCTTTTGAGAAACAAGCTTCTGGCCTGCTACTGATTCTTGGCAGAGATTAAACATATGCCTGAGGTTCCCATCATGAACTGAGTATTGTGTGAATTACCTAAACATAAGGTTGGGTATGCATAACAGCAACCTGTCATTGAACAGATATGGAATATAAGAGACTGAGTTCAAAAGGGTGTAAGAAAGTTGCACAAGCAGGTAGATCAGATTCCTCTGACACCAACTCTTCTTGCATTGATTCATCTCCCTCAATCCATGCCTGTTGCTTCCTGCCTCTAGTGATGCTCCTTAAAACTAGATAACTAAAGAAGAAAACTCAAGCTTGGATTACAGATGAACTGTCCAACATCATGCTGGTATCACCTAAAGGTGGACAGCTGCAGAATTACAGGCCCACACAGGGGCTGTAGTGAAGGACAGTGAGTGGTTGAAGAAAAATTCTTATGGGCAGAACTTCAAGCAATAGAATTCATTGTTCACCACATGTGGAGTAAGAGATGACTGAAAATATGGATCTACAATATGGGGCACCTGGGTGGCTCAGTCGATTAAGTGTCCAACTTCAGCTCAGGTCATGATCACAGTTCGTGGGTTTGAGCCCCTCATCGGGCTCTGTGCTGACAGCTCGGAGCCTGGAGCCTACTTCAGATGCTGTCTCCCTCTTTCTCTGCCCCTCCCCTGTTTGCACTCTGTCTGTCTGTCTCTCTCTCTCTCTCTCTCTCTCTCTCAAAAATAAATAATTAAGAAAAAAAAAAAGAAAATATGGATCTACATGTATTTATGGACAATTTTCAGTGCTATGGATGATCAGGGATTTGGAAGAAGCATGGTCAGAAGATGGGTGACAAGAAGTCTGAGGCAGAAGTACATATGAATGGTATACAAATAGGCACAGACTGTGGAGTGATTTCTGTCCTGTGTGAATACAGAGGAATCTTTCAATGACAGAGGGACAAAATGACAAACTCCATAATATCAGTCTCTTTCCCCAGCCACCCAGTGCTTACTCAATGGCCTCATAAACAAAGTGGCCACAGTAGCAGGGATGGAGGCTACACTAGAATTAACATGGACTTCCACTAAGTTAAAACTACTGATGAGTATCAAACCTGCCAACAGCAGAGACCAACACTGAGTCCCTAAAATGGCACCATCAGCCATAGGAACCAGATTGACTGATTATGTTGCACTTCTATCACAAAGGAAGCAGAGATTTGAAGGACAAGACTCATAGGAAGAAAGGAAGGAAGAGACTCATATTCTGGATATGGATATGCCTTCCCTGCTTGCAATGCTTCTGTCGGCAATGTATCATTTATGGATTCACCGAATGCCATATCCAACCATCATGGAATCATGTCTAATCAAGGAACTCATATCAGGGTAAAGGATGTATAGTAAACAGCGAATCTGAGCTCTGTTGGTTTTGAGATCTTGGTCCCAAGGAAGCAATGCTTCCACCAGGAAAACACAAACATGATTCCAGTAAATTGGAATAAAGTCCACCACCTGGACAATTTGGGCTTCTTATGCCACTGAACCAATAGGGAAAAAAAGGGCAGGGGGTTAATCTGTAGGCTGGAGTGACTGATCCCAAAAACCAAGGAAAAACTGAGTTCCTTCTACACAATGGAAGCAAGAAGTTCTTGGTCTGGAACCCAGAGAATTTCCTAGAGAGCTTCTTAGTAATTCACGCTCAATAGTAAAGATTAATGTAAAACTACAGAAGCAACAACAAAAAACAGCAGGATTGCTGATGGCTCAGATTCTTTGGGAATGAAGGTGTGGGTCACAATACTGATATTGAATTAGAAAATAACAACCATGGCTTTTTGCCTCTAGGGAGCAACTTAGTATTTTAAGCTTCCTCACCAATAGAGATACCACTGTACTAGAGTAGAAAGCCAAATCTTCTATAATTTCTGTGCGCCGGTTAGCTCCAATTCGTAAGGAACGGCTATGCACTTCTTCAGGTAACACTGTAAGGATCTCCAGCAAAAAAGGCAGAGAAGTTACATCATTGCTATATCTGGAAAAGAAAAGGGGAGAGACAGAAGTTATTTAAAGTCAGAAAATAATCACATAAGATAACAACAGGCCTCAGAATAACCTACAAAAGCAGCATTTTTACTACTGCTAAAGTGGAAAAGATATATATGTAATTTTTTGGAGAGGTATCTGGAGATCAAAATTTCAACTTGTATAATCTTTGACCTAGCAATTCCATTTCCAGAAATTTCTCTCTCAGAAAAATCTCACATACACATGCAAAGTATACAAAAATATGCACTGTGGTATTTTTATAATAACAAAAAACTGGGAAAATATAAAGGTCCTCCATAGTTAGGATAAAAAAGGTTACAGTCAGTCATACAATGGAACATACACAGCCATTAGACTGAATGAAATATCTAGTCCTAACATGAAAAGATGTCCACAATGTATTAAGTAAAAAAAGTATATGGAATATATTACATATGAACAAATGAATACATAGTACGTTAAAATGTATATGCACTTATTTTAAAATGCTTAAGAGAAAAGTCTGGAAGGCTATACAGCCAATCATTAATAGTGATTACTCATGAAATATAGGAATAGGGAGACAGAAAGGCTTTTACCCTGAAACCTTCCATACTATTAGAATTTTTTCAAGAAGCATGTGTTAATTTTCTTAGTAAACATTTTCTTAAAACAAAAAAAATAAATTATCCATATAAAGGCCTTAATGATGCACTGTAGTAAAAAGGACATCCACTTTGTTCAAAAATAATTTTCTTAACCAAAATGCAAGCAAATACCAAGATTATCTTGCCAAGACCATGAGGAAATGCTTTTATTCAAAGTAGCAGGCTCTGTGTATCTAAAAATGATACTGTCCTTTTGAACAGATAAGAAATAAACCCCAATTTATAAGAACTTTTATGCATAATGACTTTTAAAAAAATTTTAATGTTCATTTTTATTTCTGAGAGAGAGAGAGACAGAGAGAGAGATGAAAGCACGCATGGGGGAGGGGCAGAGAGAGGGACACAGAGGATCCCAAGTGGGCTCCACACTGACAGCAGAGAGCCCAATGTGGTGCTCGAACTCACAAACTGTGAGATCATGACCTGAGCCAAAGTCGGACGCTTAACTAACTGAGCCACCCAGGGCCTCATATGACTTTCAATTTAATAATCTTAAAACATTCTGACAATGTTTTTATAGAACTGCTGACATGTCAGTTAGTGGGAGTGACCCACAAGACCGCGAAAGACTTTGTTGCAGTTAATTCAAGGAACACGTGTGTGTAATTTTAAGGGCTTTTTATGTCCCACGCAACATACTTCTGTAATACTTAAATTTTAAATGATTTTCTTTTAATCCGACAAAAGTTAATAATAAATAATTTACGTTAAGGGTTTGGGAAAATACTCCAAATGTCTAGCTAATGCTAACAAATTTCTCTTTGTAGCTTAATAGTTATTCCAAATGCTAGTATACAGTCAGTACAACTTACTTTTCCACCAATGTTTGCACACATCCCTTCCAGGAAGGCATCTGTAGTGCAAGATCTGCTATTGCTAAAGCCAGCTGAATAAGAGAGAATAAATAAATGAATCGATGAACAGATACAGGGTTACCATCAACACTAGTTGGCAAGCAAAGAAACTAAACTTTTTCCAAACAATATGACAACGAAGACTGACACCCCCCTACCTCTCCTCACCTCCACAACTACATATCCATGTAAACTCTTCTGGGCTGGCTACCAATTGCTAGGATTTAAAAAGTTAACCTCTAAAAATAAAAAAACCAAAACAACAAAAAGAAGCCAGAAAGGACACACTATAGATTTTCCTCAGAATACATTAATACTTACTTTTATTTGGCAATACCATAGAACTTCACGGACAGATAAATTATACTTTGCCAAAAGGCCAAAGCTACTGACAAAGTCAGCCCTTTGACTCACTTCTCAAGTAATGGAATGCCATTTCCCTTCTCTTTCCATTTCTCATCTTGAAGCCTTAGGCAAAAGCCTCCTTCCTCTTCAAGGGCACTTCTACGCCAGGCAGAGAACACATGTGAGTATGTATTCACTAAAGCTTCCAGTTTTCCTTTCCAATGTATTTCCCAGTCTAAGGGGGAAAGGCCAGATGGTTCACTATTTCATTCATGAGAATTTTACCAGCCAATTGATCCAGAAAGGATTTTTTTTTAAAGCAACTATGTAGACTTCTGACCCAGAACAGTTAACAGTACTTTTATCATCTGCAATTTTAACAGTGGGGTGGGGGGAAGGGCACATTCCTGCCTGTGAAAACTTCTACTCACCTCCCCCACTTCTGGTGTTTAAATTGGTTTTAAATCAAATGAACTCTAAGATCAATATAGAAGATTTACATTTTCACTTTCTATCCACTTAAGAATATAGCAATGAGTCTGTAATAAAGTTGTTAACATTACTTAACGTGGCCTAGCAATGTCAATCAAAATTAATTTGATGAATCCAAATGACCTTACAAATTTCCCTAATGAGAAGCACAGGATTTACCTGCGTTACAATGACAGGTGACAAGTCTTTCAAGTTCTGGATATGGGTTAGTAATGAGTCCCGTAAAGAGGCATGAGAGTCTGTGGGGAGCTCATAAAATGAGGTCTGAATCTTCATTTTCATGGTCTGTGCAGCAAAATAGCATGATTCCACATCCTGTCGGATCTGTAACAATTGGTCTGAAATCTCCCATGCATGAACCTGAAAGCAGACCAAACAAAAATGTCTTAAAGATTATTTTACTAAATAATTTTAATGTATCTCAATACACATAAAAACACATACAGACCAAAGTATAACAAAAATCTGACAAGCTAAATCACCCACTAATTCAGCCAATACCTCAAACTATGTATTTATAGGCCCTGTTCAACAAAAGTATTACCTAAATTCTTCTGACTCATTCTGGGAAGGCATGAGAGTTATCAATCAGGTCAATAGATCTAATCTTGCTGATCAGAATCATTAATTGTGTAGGGGGGGAGAGTATGAAGAAAAAAAGTCCCAAAAGCTCCTACTAAAACTGGCACTGTGTAACTTCCAAACCTATCTATACGTTGGATGTTTCTTTTCCACCTGAATAAACTTTTGTTCACTCTGAGAATGGAGTCTAGAAACCATTTTAATATACTTATAAATAGGAGAATATATTTCATATTGGTCTCAATAAGCCTACCTTTCAGTCTTTAGTTCCTGAATAAGACAGCAAAAAAATGATCTCACCCCAAGTGAATATTTCTCATACTTCTATTATTTTCTGATGTATTTATGTTTGGCATAGTACTACACATAATGCTAAAATCATCTTCACAGGAGAAAATAAATATATCTATTAAAATAATAATGGAACAAAAGCACAGGAATTGGTCTCTAACAGCCAGGCACAGTTATAAAAGAGAGTTCTATTTTGAAAGATAACTTTGAGAACAAAGTCCAGTACTACACAGCAGACAACTAATTAACAACTGATAAAATTCTAATCTAATTCTACTAAACTGCCTCTTCTTGGGAGAAGGCTAAAATGTCTGGCAATAAGGAACTGAAGAAAAAGTTTCAATCTTAGTTCAGGAGTAAAGGCAATTGTGAAAAGAGATCACATAGATCTGCCTAGTCAATTTCTGATGATGATAGAGTACTTCACAAGTAATATATAATGATTCTTCAAGATCTTTCCAAAGATAAACAGAAGTTAAGGAAGAGAAACAGAATAAATGGTCTGCACAAATTCCCAAAGTAAACTGAAAACAGAGAGACCCTGAAATTCATGACAGGTTTATTAACATAAAACTGAGCTTTCGGCGCACCTGGGTAGCTCAGTCGGTTAAGCGTCCAACTCTTGGTTTCGGCTCATGTCATGATCTCATGGGGTTTGTGAGTTTGAGCCCTGCATCGGGCTCTGCACTAATAGTGCTCACTGAGACTGCTTAGGATTCTCTCTCCCTCCCCCCCCCCCCCCCCCCCTCATGTTCTCTCTCTGTCCCTCTCTCTCTCTCAGAATAAATAAACTTAAAAAAAATTCTTAAAAAAACCCCAAACCTTTAGCATTCAAATAAGATGGTGGAAAATAAGCATGAAACATTGTATCACAAAAAATCTTCCAGTCACCTAAGTTTTTAGCTATTCAGTATCTAACCAGTAACTCAAGCACACCTGTAGTTTAATGACATCAAAATATATTTTGCTCAAACTGATATTTTATAGTCGAGTCTTTTTTTTTTTTTTTATTTAAAAAAATTTTTTTTAAGTTTATTTATTTGTGACAGAGACAGAATACAAACATGAGCAGGGGAGGTGCAGAGAGAGAGAGAGGGAGACACAGAATCTGAAGTAGGCTCCAGGCTCCCTCCAAGCTGTCAACACAGAGCCTGACACGGGGCTCGAACTCAGGAACTGTGAAATCATGACCTAGGCCGAAGTTGGACGCCTAACCGACTGAGTCACCCAGGCGTCCAGTCTTTTTTTTTTTTTTTAAATGGTTATTTTTGAGAGAGTGCAAGCAGGGGAGGAGCAGAGAGAGAGAGGGAGACACAGAATCCAAAGCAGGCTCCAGGTTCCGCTTAACTGAGCCACCCAGGGGCCCCTAATCTTTTCTTTTTCTTTTTTTTAAGGTAAGCTCTATGGCCAACATGGGGCTTGAAATGATGACCCTGAGATCAAGAGCTGCATGCTCTACTGACTGAGCCAGCCAGGCACCCCTCAAACCGACATTAAAAAAAATAATTGCAGAAAGATTCTATGAAGCCTTGTAATCTCCATAAATGCCCTCATAAAAACACACCAATTAACGAACAAAATTAAAGCACTATGGACATTTAAAACAAAACCGGAGGGGCGCCTGGGTGGCGCAGTCAGTTAAGCGTCCGACTTCAGCTCAGGTCACGATCTCGCGGTCCGTGAGTTCGAGCCCCGCGTCAGGCTCTGGGCTGATGGCTCGGAGCCTGGAGCCTGTTTCCGATGCTGTGTCTCCCTCTCTCTCTGCCCCTCCCACGTTCATGCTCTGTCTCTCTCTGTCCCAAAAATAAATAAAAAACGTTGAAAAAAAATTAAAAAAAAAATAAAACAAAACCGGATATTATTTAGTTATCTCTAAGAACCCCAAAATATAAGTTGCTGGAGACAAACCAGTAACATCCATAAGATCCGTGTAGTTTCAGCTTCAGTAAAAGCAGAAGCAGAGGAAAACAACAGGGTATCTAATGGATCTAAGAGCAGAGGAAAACCTAGAGAGCCAAAAGATATTCAATGGAAAGAAAGAACAGAGAGACAATTTGAGCACTGAAAGTGGAAGAGTTTTGTCTAATCCAAAAGCAGGTGAGTAGAAGAGGCCTACATAAAATCTAAGGAGATGGTGCAGTCTAGCTTCTATAAACTCTTGTAATTGGAAGGACAGGATAGGACTCCAAACTGAGGACAAGTGCTGTGAACTGAATCAAAATAATGCAGGACAAGTAAAATGAGACAAAGGAAGAAAAGGAGAAGGTAACAAAGCTAAGAAATCTTAGGAATCAAACTACCATATTTGTAAATACTATCAGAAAACAACAGAAAACGAAGTTCTTTGAAGATGAAAATACTACTCTTAACCACACCTCCTAAAGTTCAGAAAGACTAATTTCACACACAAAAAAACAACTGAGGTCAAATGCTATATAGCTACAGGAGGAAAAAGAAAATAATGAACAGAATAACATCTTTACAAGGAAAGTAGGCCAGAAAAACATTAAAAAAAATTTTTTTTAACGTTTATTTTTGAGACAGAGACAAACAGAGTATGAGCGGGATACAGGCAGAGTGAGAGGGAGACACAGAATCCGAAGCAGGCTCCAGGCTCTGAGCTGTCAGCACAGAGCCCAACGTGGGGCTCGAACCCACGAGCTGTGAGATCATGACCTGAGCCGAAGTCAGATGCTCACCCGACTGAGCCACCCAGGCACCCCTAGAAAAACATTTTTAAAACTAGCCTAAAGTCCAAAGGACATAGAAGCCAACATGAAAGGGCTCAATGGCCAAAGATAAAAAACCTAGTGTAAGAAAATAGATTATTACGATAGTGTTGGGTTATAACTCAAAAACAAAGCAAATACCCATGAGTCCACAATGATGTGAATAATGATCGAATAAATAACTGCAGAGAAGTTATCTGTAAGATGTAAGACATCTTTTTTTTTACAGAAGAATGCTTAGTTAATAAATGTAAGAAGGAATGAGAAAAATAGACAATCACTATTTCAATACCACAATAATAATTGCTACAGCAAGATTCATGGATGGGGGATAAAATCAGTGCACTTTAAAAAGAAACAGGGTAGGGGCGCCTGGGTGGCACAGTTGGTTAAGCGTCTGACTTCAGCCAGGTCACGATCTCACGGTCCGTGAGTTCGAGCCCCGCGTCAGGCTCTGGGCTGATGGCTCAGAGCCTGGAGCCTGTTTCCAATTCTGTGTCTCCCTCTCTCTCTGCCCCTCCCCCGTTCATGCTCTGTCTCTCTCTGTCCCAAAAATAAATAAACGTTGAAAAAAAAAATTAAAAAAAAAAAAAAAGAAAGAAACAGGGTATATCAAAGCATCTCCCCAAAATACTTATTGGTCTTAATACATGTCCACAAATTCTTGGACAATTACTATGTAAGAACTCAGACTACTCTGCTGGAGAGACAATGTAAAGACACCTAAAACTACATGTAAACAAGAGGAGCCCAGCTAAGTCCAGCCTTCCAGCCATTTCTACCAGAGTGTCAGGCATGTAAACAAAGTCATCTTAGAACCTCCAGACCAGCCAAACTTCAAGGAACTGAATTATCATCTACAGAGCCCTGCTAGAATCTGTGACCTACAAAATTAAGAAATACAATAAAAGGATTTTTGTTTTAAGTCAATAAGTTTTAGGGTAATTTGCTTCACAGTAGATCACAAGAACAAACCACCAAATATTATGTGCATCTTGATAAAAGAGGATACCAGAATGACAAGAGGATCAAACCTATGTGTCACCAAGTCTCTGGATCCCCTGGCAATTTGCAGGAAATACAGAGGAGACTAGAACTGACTCATAAGTACACAACTGGCAAAATCCACACTTAGGAAATTCAACAGGTCAAATGGCCCAGATTCTTCAACAGTTAAATAATCTATATATAAAGAGAACCCACAGATTAAAAGACACTCAAAACACATATTCTTAAGAACAGCAGCAAGGGGCTCCTGGGTGGCTAAGTTGATTAACCATTTGACTTCGGCTCTGGTCATGATCTCACGGTTCTTGAGTTCAAGCCTAGCATAGAGTTCTGTGCTAACAGCACAGAGCCTGCTTTGGATCCTCTGTCTCCCTCTCTGTGCTCCTCCCCAGCTCATGCATGCACACACACTCTCTCTCAAAAATAAATATTAAGGGGCACCTGGGTGGCCCAGTAGGTTAAGTGTCTGAGTTCAGCTCGGGTCATGATCTCATGGTCCGTGAGTTCAAGCCCCACGTCGGGCTCTGTGCTAACAGCTCAGATCCTGGAGCCTGCTTCAGATTCTGGGTCTCCCTCTCTTTTTGCTCCTTCCCAACTCATGCTCTATCTCTCTGTCTCTCAAAAATAAATAAACGTTAAAAACTTAAAAAAAATATATTAAAACAACAACAGAGGTGCATGGGCAGCTCAGTCAGTTGATTGTTGGACTCTTGATTTCAGCTCAGGTCACCATCTCACGCTTCATGGGTTTGAGCCCCCCCATCAGGCTCCACGCTGACAATACAGAGCCTGCTTGTGATTCCCCGCACACTCGCTCATAAAAATAAATAAAAAATAAACTTAAAAAACAACAACAACACAGCAAGACTAAAAACTATAAAGAAATACAAAGAAAGAATTACTATGAAAGGACAGTGGTTACCTTTAGGGAGAAGGAAGCAGTTATGTCAAACAAAGCACAAGGAAAACTTCTGGAATGGCCAGTAGAGTTCTATTTCTTGACTTGGGTGGTAACTATATGGATACCCACATTCAGTAATTTACCAGGTTATACATTCGTCCCATGCTGTTTTCTGTATCTGTGTTTAAAAACCAAACTGGAGCGACAAAACAAACTAAAAACTTCAATGTAAAAGTTCATTACTGGGGTAAGCATCCGACTTCAGCTCAGCTCATGATCTCGAGGTTCATGAGTTCGAGCCCCACATTAGGTTCGGTGCTGACAGCTCAGGGCCTGGAACCTGCTTCAGATCCTGTGTCTCTCCCTCTCTCTGCCCCTCCCCCTCTCATGCTCTGTCTCTCTCAAAAATAAACATTAAAAAAAATTACAAAAAAAGGAAAAGTTCATTAATTGTACAATGAATGCCATACTGTGCTTTAATCTGAATGGCAGAAACCAGTAAAACTTCCAATTGTATCATTCTGGGTTATCTATATTTCTAACTTACATCTTTTACATCTTTAAAAGTAGAGATCTTGGGGAGCCTGGGTGGCATAGTTGGTTAGGCATCTGACTCTTGGTTTCAGCTCACGTCATGATCTCACAGTTCATGGGTTTGAGCCCCACATCAGGCTCCGTGGTGTTGGCGCAGAGCCTGCTAGAGATTCTCTCACTCCCTCTCTCTCTGCCCCTCTTCTACTCGTTCTCTCTCTCAAAATAAATGTTTCAAAATAAATAAAACATAGAGATCTCAAAAGGAAGGGCAGAATCAAAAGTCAAAACAAAACAAAACACTGCTTCCTTGTGGACTATTAAACTTGGGGGTAGGAGTGCAAAGATTTATTTTTCAAGCATCTTTTTTAGACTTTTTTTAAAAGTAACCTCTACACCCAATATCTCACAAACCCAAGATCAAGAATAGCATGCTCTTCTGACTGAGCCAGCCACATGGCCCAAAAGTAACACATACTAAAAACAACCAATGGGACAAAAAGGGAAATTGAAAATATCTTAAAAGAAACTGGAAACACAACATACCAAAATTTTTTTTTTATTAAATTTTTTTTTTTTTAACGTTTATTTATTTTTGAGACAGAGAGAGACAGAGCATGAACAGGGGAGGGTCAGAGAGAGGGAGACACAGAATCTGAAACAGGCTCCAGGCTCCTAGCTGTCAGCACAGAGCCTGACGTGGGGCTCGAACTCACGGACCGCGAGATCATGACCTGAGCCGAAGTCGGCCGCTCAACCGACTGAGCCACCCAGGCGCCCCTCAAAATTTTTGAGATGCAGCAACAACAGCCCCAAGAGGGAAATTTATAGTTACACACATTCATGTTAGAAAAGAAAAAATATCTCAGATCGACAACCTAACCTTAGACCTTTAAGGAACTAGAAAAAAAACATACTTAGCCCAAAGCTAGCAAAAAATAAATATTGGAAGAATAAAAGTTGGAGCAAAGATGAACAAAATAGAGAATAGAAAAACAAAGATTTGATTCTCTGAAAAGATCCAAAAAATGGACAAACCTTTATCTATGTTAACTAAGAAAAAAGAAATAAAATTAAAATGGGGACATTACCACCAATTTTACAGAAATTAAAAAAAAGATTTTAAGAGGGGTGCCTGGGTGGCTCAGTAGCTTAACCGTCTGACTCCAGCTCAGGTCAAGATCTCAAGGTTCATGGGTGCAAGTCCCGCATCGGGTTCTGTGATGACAGCTCAGAGCCTGGAGCCTGTTTCAGATTCTGTCTCTGTCTCCCCCATGCTCGCGTGCTCTCTCTCTCTCTCTCTCTCTCTCTCTCTCAAAAATAAACATTAAAAAAAAATTTTTTTTAAGGTTTTAAGGGTTACTATGAACAACTATATACCAACAAACTGGACTGTCTAGATGAAATGGATAAACTGCCAGAAACATACAATGTACCAAGACTGAATCCAGAAGGAATAGAAAATCTAAATAGACTATATTACTATAACTAATAAAAAGATTGAATCAGTCATCAAAAATCTTCCAATAAAAAAAAAAAATCTTCCAAAAAAGAAAAGCCCAGGGCCAGATGGCTTTACTGGTATATTCTACCAAACATTTAAGGAAAATCAACTTTTCTCAAACTCTTCCAAAATACTGAAGAGAAGAGGGAATACTTCCTAATTTATTCTATGAAGAGAGCACTACTCTGATACTAAAGCCAAAGATATTACAAGAAAACTAGACTGGGCACCTGGGCGGCTCAATCGTTTAAATGTCCAACTTTGGCTCATGACATGATCTCTATGGTTTGTGAGTTCGAGTCTCACGCTGGGCTGTCTGCTGTCAGCACAGAGCCCACTTCAGAAGCTCTATTCCTTTCTCTCTCTGCCCCTCTCCTACTTGCAGAGTCTGTCTCTCAAAAATAAACATTAAAAAAAAAAACCAAAAACTACAGACCAATATCCCTTACAAATATTCATGCAAAAAACCTCAGGAATATGCTAACAAACCAAATTCAACAGTACATTAAAGGATTATCCACCACGACCAAGTGGGATTTATTCAAGGAATGCAAGGTGGTTCAACATACAAAAATCAAAGAATGAAGAATGAAGGAGAAAAAGACATAAACATCTCAATTGATGCAGAAAAAGCATCTGTCAAAACTTAACACTCAACAAACTAGGAAAAGAAGGAAACTATCTCAACATAGAAAAGAACCATATATGAAAAACCCACAATGAACATCTTACTCAATGGTCACTGACAGCTTTTCAAAACTCTTAGACCAGAAACAAGACAAGGATCCCCACTTTTGCCACATAAATTCAACACAGCATTGTGTTGGAAGTTCCAGCCAAAGCAATTAAGCAAGAAAAAGAAATAAAAGGTATTCAAATTAGGCAGGATGGGGTAAAATGATGGTTACTCACATATGGCATGATCTTCTACGTAGAAAACCCTGAAGCTTCCTCAAAAACCTGTTAGAACTAATAAATGAAGTCAGCGAAGTTGGAAACTACAAAATCAACACCCCAAAATCAGTTTTTATACATTAACAATGAACAAGTTGAAAAGGATATTAAGAAAATTGCATTTACAATAGCATTGAAAAGAACTGAATACTCAGGAATGGAGAAAGAAGGCAAAGAGACTTGTTTTGTACATTGAAAACTACAAAACACTGCTGAAAGAAATTAAAGACAGCATCAATAAATGGAAAGACATCCTGTGTGCAAGGACTGGAAGACTTACTATTATTGTCAATACTATCCAAAACCATCTACAGATTCAATGTAATCCCTATCAAAATCCCAATTATGTTTTTTTAGCAGAAATGAAAAATCCATCAGAAAATCTACATGGAATCTCAAAGGACCCCCAGAGGGACCAAACAGTCTTGAAAAAGAACAAAGTTGGAGATATCACATTTCCCAATTTCAAAAGTTATTATAAAACCAGAATACTCAAAACAGTATGGTCCTGGCATAAAGACACAGATAAACCAATGGAATAAACAAAGAGCCTAGAAATAACCCCCCACAAATATAGTCAAATTATCTTCGACAAGGGTGCCAAAACTGCACAGTGGGGAAAGGAGAATCTCTTCAACAAGCAGAGTTGGGAAAAGTAGACATCCATATGCAAAAGGAAGAAAGTGGACCCACGTACAAAATTAACTCAAAATACATTAAATTAAGACCTAAATATAAGACCTGAAAACTGTAACTCCCCAAAGAAAACATAAGGGGGAAAACTTCATGACAATTATTTTGATGAGGATTTCACGGATATAACACTAAAAGCAAAGGAAACAAAACTAAAAATAGACAAAAGAGACTATATCACACTTTGAAGCTTGTGCATAGCAAAAGAAATAATCAACAAAGTGAAAAAGCAACCTATGGAATGGGAGAGACTATTTGCAAACCATGTATCTGATAAAGGGTTAATGTCAGGAATATATAAAGAACTTCTACAACTCCAAACAAATAAACCAGATAACCCAATTTTAAAATGGACTTGAAAAGGCATTTCTTTAAAGACAATATAAAAATGACCAGCAAACACATGAAAAGATGCTCGACATCACTAGTAATCAGGGAAATGTAAATCCAAACTACAATTAGATATTACTTCACACCTGTTAAATGGCCACTATCAAAAGAAAAAAAAAACAAACAGAAAGTAAGTGTTGGTGAAGATGTGGAGATACTAGAACTCTTTGTGCACTGTTATAAAATAGTAAATGTAAATAAAACAGCACAGATGCGATGGAAAACAATATGGAGGTTACTCAAAAATTAAAAATAGAATTACTATATGATCCAACACTCCACTTCTGGATATATATCTTAGAAAGATATTTACACACCCATGTACACTGCAGCATTGTTCACAATAGCCAAAAGTTGAAAACAACTCAAATGTTAATTGACAGATGAATGGATAAATAAAATGTGGTATATACTTAGCAATGACATATTATTCAGTCTTAAAAAAATAAGGAAGTACCATTACATGCTGTAACATAAATAAACCTTGAGGACATTATGTTAAACAGGTAAGTCACAAAAAGGCAAATGCTGCATTATTCCACTTATATGAGGTATCTAAAGCAGTCAAAATTAGGGCCAGAAGGAGGGTGAGGTGGGGTATTTTTCAGTATGTCTAGAATTTCAGTCAGGCAGAATGGGAGTGGGGCTCAAGGGATCTATTATACAACAATGTATATGTGGTTGACAATATTATACCACATACCTGGAAACTGCTGGGAGGGTAAATTCATGTTATGTGTTTTTGGCCACAATTAAAAAAAGTATGGTATTGGGGGCACCTAGGTGGCTCAGTTGGTTGAGCATCTGACTCTTGGAGGTTGAGCATCTGACTCTTGGAGGTTGAGCATCTGACTCTTGGTTTCAGCTCAGGCGTGATCTCACGGTTTGTGGGTCTGAGCCCTGCACTGGGCTCTGCACTGACATTGTGGAGGCTGCTTGGGACACTCTCTCCCTCTCTCTGCCCCTCCCCTGCTCGCGTGCTCTCTCAAAATAAACAAACATTAAAAAAAAAAAAAAAGTGTAGTACTGGCATATGACAGACACAAGACCAACAGGATAGAATAGAGAACCCAGAAATAAATCCTTGCATATCTGGTCAAATGATTTTCAACAAGGACAACAGGACCCTTACTTTACATCATATACAAAAACTAACCCCAAAAGGATCACAAACTAAATATTTTTATAAAACTATAAAACTCTTACAAGAAAACATAGGGGAAAAGCTTCATGAATATTGGATTTGGCAATGATTCTCAGATCAAAAGCACATACAGCAAAAGTAAAAGATAAACTGGACTATATCAAAACTTAAAATTTCTACTTATTATTAAAAGACAGGATAAATATGAAAAGGCCACCCACAACTGGGAGAAAATATATGCAAATGATAAATTTCATAAGACGTTCATATCCAGAATCTATAAAGAATCCCTACAACAAAAACCCTCAAACAACCCAATTTAAAAATGGGCAAAGGCCTGAATAGACACTTCTCCAAAAAGACACACAAATGACCAATAACCACATAAAAAAATGTTCAACATCACTATTCATTAGGGAAATGTAAATCAAAACCACAATGAGATACTTCATTCTCATTAGGATAGCTACTATCAAGAAAACAAAATGGTATTGGATGTGGAGAAACTGGCAAACTGTGCGTTGCTGGTGAGAATTTAAAATAGTACAGCCACTATGGAAAACAGCATGGCGGTTCCTCAAAAACTTAAAGTTACCATATGATCCAGCAATTCTGCTTCTGAGTATATGCCCCAAACAATGGGAAGTAGGGACTCAGATATTAACACACCAATGTTCGTAGTAGCATATTTCAATTTATTTTTTGAGACAGAAAGTGAGGGAGGGGCAGAGAGAGAGAGGGACAAATGATCCAAAGCGGGCTCTGCACTGACAGGCTGACTGCAGCAAGCCCGACGTGGGGCTCAAACTCACAAACCACAAGATCATGACCTGAGCCAAAGTCGGAGGGTCAACAGACTGAGCCACTCAGGCATCCCATAGCAGCATATTTCAAAATAGCCAACATTGAAAACTCAAATGCTAACTGACAAATGAACAGATGAACAAAATGTGGCATATATGTACAATGGATTATTATTCAGCCTTAAAAAGGAAGTACCATTAAAAGCTACAGACACAAAAGGACCAATATTGTAAGATTCCACTTATATGAAGTACCTAGAGTAGTCAAATTCATAGACAAAGTTAGAATTTTGATTGCCAGGCATTGAAAGGAGAAGATAATGAGAGTTACTGTTTTTTTTCAGTACAGTTTCAGTTGAAGAAGATGAAAAGTTCTGGAGATGGAGTGTGGTGATGGTAATACGTTGATGTGAATGTATTTAATGCCACTGAATGTGTACTTTAGAAGTTAAAATGGTGCTAAGTGAAATTAGAGAAAGACAAATATATGACTTCACTCATATGAGGACTTTAAGATACAAAATAGATGAACATAAGGGAAGGGAAGTAAAAATAATATAAAAACAGGGGAGGGGGACAAAACAGAAGAGACTCATAAATATGGAGAACAAACTGAGGGTTACGGGAGGTGTTGTGGGAGGGGGGATGGGCTAAATGGGTAAGGAGCACTAAGGAATCTACTCCTGAAATCATTGTTGCCCTATATGCTAACTTGGATGTAAATTTAAAAAATAAATTAAATTAAAAAAAACAACCTGTATACACCATTAAAAAAAATGTGAGATGAGAACTCACTCAACTTGTGGAAATTATATAGAAATATAGAATGCAGTTTGTGTACAAAGGAAAAAATAAATAGTTAAAATGGTAAATTTTGTTACCCACTGAAAGAAAGAAAGAAAGAAAGAAACAAACAAACAAACAAACAAACACAGTTTAGAATCTGCCCAATCTCTTCTTAAAGGGATTTGGCCCTACTATAAAGATCCACCAGAAGCAAAAGAACTCATGTCAAGTGGAAAACATCATTTATGATTTGTTAAACTTTTCATAAACAACATATCCACTATCAAATAAAAGCAAAACTAGTAATAACAACAAAAGAAAAAGAAACAGACAAGAGAAAATAACATATCTAGATGGACTAAAACAAGTAGGATGCCTTAAACGAAGTGGTAAAATTTAATATCACCAATAATGGAACAAACAGATTTTATGCTACTCCTGATGTGATTCACTGAAAACAATAAATTATCATCCATGTAGTATTCCTCCAAAAATTGTTTCACCTGAATGCAACCATGAGAAAATGATGACACAAATCCAAATAGCAGGGCACATTAAAACCAAAGACAAAATGAGCCTGGATTGTTTTTTTAATGCCATTATCATAAGACAAACAAAAATACCCCAAAGAACTAAAAAGAACAACTACAAGCAATGCATTTTCCTTGAATGAATCCTAGATTAGAAAAATAAACACTTTAGAACTACCCTACGACCCAGCAATTGCACTACTAGGCATTTATCCAAGGGATACAGGTGTGCTGTTTTGAAGGGACACGTGTACCTCCATGTTTACAGCAGCACTATCAACAGTAGCCAAAGTATGGAAAGAGCCCAAATGTCCATCGATGGATGAATGGATAAAGATGTGGTGTATGTATACAATGGAGTATTACTCGGCAATCAAAAAGGACGAAATCTTGCCATTTGCAACTATGTGGATGGAATTGGAGGGTATTATGCTAAGTGAAATTAGTCAGAGAAAGACAAAAATCATATGACTTGACTCATATGAGGACTTTAAGAGACAAAACAGATGAACATAAGGGAAGGAAAACAAAAATAATATAAAAACAGGGAGAGGGACAAAACAGAAGAGACTCATAAATATGGAGAACTGAGGGTTACTGGAGGAGTTGTGGGGGGGGGGGGGATGGACTAAATGGGTAAGGGAAACTAAGGAATCTATTCCTAAAATCATTATTGCACTATATGTTAACTAATCTGGATATAAACTTTAAAAAATAAAAAAATAAAATTAAAAAAAAGAAAAAGAAACACTTTAAAAGCAACTGGGAAATTTTAATATAGACTATGTATTAGATAATACCATTATATCAAGGTTAAATTTCTAGAGCGTAACAATGGTTTTAGTTTAGTTTAGAAAAATGTCCTTGTTCTGACAAGATAAATGTCACTGTTTAGGGGAACGGCATTATAAGGTCTTCAATTTACTTATGAAAGATTAAAAAGATACATACACAGAAGGACAGAGAGAAGCAAATGGAGCACTGTCAAATTGAGGAAAAGGATTTATCCATGTTCACTGTACAATTCTTTCAAGTTATGAACTTGTCAAAATAAATAGTTTGGGGGGATGCCTGGGTGGCTCAGTCAGTTAAGTGTTTGAGTTCAACTCAGGTTATAATCTCATAGTTCACAAGTTTGAGTCCTGCCCCGGGCTCTGCTCTCAGCTGACAGCTCAGAGCCTGGAGCCTGCTTCTGTGTCTTGCTCTCTCTCTACCCCTCCCCAGATCTCACTCTCTCGCTCTCTCTCAAAATTAAAAAACCATTAAAAAAATTAAAAATAAATCGTTTGAAAAAAATTAAGTAGCTAATTAATATACTCAAGGAATTAGAAGCCAAATTGGAAAATTTCCATTAAGAAATGAAATCTATAAAAAATAATCAAATAGGGGAGCCTAGGTGGCTCAGTTAGTTAAGCTTCCAACTTCGGCTCAGGTCATGAGCTCACGGTTTATGAGTTTGAGCCCCAGGTAGGGCTCTGTGCTGATGGCTGAGAGCCTGGAGCTGCTTTGGATTCTGTCTCCCTCTCTCTCTGCCCCTCCCCTGCTCTCTCTCTCTCAAAAATAAATAAACATAAAAAAAAAAAAGAAATTCTAAAACTGAAAAATACAGTAACCAAAACTAAAAACCAAATGGAAGGGTTAAAATAGCAATCAGAGAACTGAAGAAAAGATTACTATGCTAGAAATAGATCAAGAGAAAATAACGAGACGGAAGCACAAAGTCAAAAAAGATGAACAGTAAAAACTGGGAAGAATCCGAGTGACATGTGGGACACAGTGAAAAAGTTTAACATACATATAATTGAAATCCTAGAAGGAAAAGAAAAAATGGGGCAGAAGTACTAAAGATAATGGCTAAGAAATTTCCAAAGTGACAGAGACACCAACCCACAGACTTAAGAAGCTCTATAAACCCTAATGACAGAAAAACCAGACCTATGCACATCTTAACACTCCTAAAAAGCCAAAGAGGAAAATCTAAAGGGCAGAAAAAAAGATGTATTACCTTTAAAAGAACAATTAGACTGATAACTGACTTATCAACATAAACAATGGGAACCAAGTATCTTCAAAGTACTGAAAGAAAATAACCGCCCATCAGTTATTCTGTACCCAGCAAAAAACTCCAAAATGCAACAAAATTAAGATAAAAGGGGAGCCTGACTGACTCAGTTGGTAAAGCATGTGATTCTTGATCTCCAGGTTGTGAATTTAAGCCTGACGTTGGGCCTATTGCTTAATCGCTTATTTGCTTGCTTCCTTTCTTACTTACTAAATAACTAAAATAAATTAATTTTTTAGAAAAAAATAAAGGAGAAGAAGACAGTTTATAACCAAAAGACCCAAAAAGAAGAAAATACTAAAGGATGTTCTTCATGGAATAGGAAAATAATTCTGGATGTAAACATGGAAATAGAAGAAATGAAAAGTAAGGGGAAAGGTTAAGTAGGAGAGTAAATCTTTATGGACACTGACTATATAAAGCATATCATCTTGTGAGGTTTAAAACATATGAATACAATGGGACGCCTGGGTGGCGCAGTCGGTTAAGCGTCCGACTTCAGCCAGGTCACCATCTCGCGGTCCGGGAGTTCGAGCCCCGCGTCAGGCTCTGGGCTGATGGCTTAGAGCCTGGAGCCTGTTTCCGATTCTGTGTCTCCCTCTCTCTCTGACCCTCCTCCGTTCATGCTCTGTCTCTCTCTGTCCCAAAAATAAATAAACGTTGAAAAAAAAAATTAAAAAAAAAAATTCTTTTTAAAATAAAACATATGAATACAAATACCGGAGAGGAGTTCTATACCCATGTAAGAAGTAGAAAGTCAGAAAGAACACTGCTTTTGCGTTAACAATAAACAAAAGCAAATAAACTACAAAATAACTTTTCTTAAAATGTATCAGAAAGCTGAGATCCCAAGGCAACCAAGTAGACTGAAATCTAAAGACAGACCTCTCCAAGGAGACAGGAGGCAAGCATTGAATCATCTGTGGCAGAACATATGAGGAAAACACTCAGGGCACCAGATTACCAAGTAATAAAATTATGAACTAATTATTAGCTAAAATTATGAACAAATTGATGAATGCTGAGTGTGGGCTAATGTGAACATACGAAATCCCTAGGGCTCACAGGCACAAGGGTCACAACCACCTACAGGCTCCTCTGCACAGACCTCTCCCAGAAACTCAGAACAGACTGGGCAGTAGGGCAGAAGACCGGTGAGAACTCCTTTGGCAGGATGATCCTGGACAGGAACAGCCTTAGCCGCAGAAAAGGCACAAAAAGCTGACTAGACAGACCCTCCCCCCCCCCCCCCCCCCCCCCCCCACTGAATAAACGCCTCAGACTCCGTGGGGACAGCAAATCCTGTCACCCTCAAGGCACAGGGTGAGACCTATCGCTGATGCAGAACCCTGGAGGTCTCCTAAGACGGAGGGAGGGGCAAAAAAATGTATCCTGCACAAGACCTGCCAGATGCAAGGCAGAGACAGACTTCCACAGGTGAGGCCAGGATCACTGAGACAACTCACCACTGCAAAGGGCAGCAGTGCAACTGTCTAAGACTATGGTACGCTGGGGCAACAGACAACATTCCCGTCCCCTGTTCCCCCACTCAAATAAACACTGAACACATCACATTCAAACTCCTGAAACACAGAGATAAGGAAAAAACACTGGAGGCAGAAATCCATTTACATTGGCTCTGTAATAGCTCAACTGTAGAACTTTGTACTGTAATTACTTGGCCACCATTCATCTTTTCTAAGCTCTTCAAAGGTAAAGAAAGACCTTAACTGTATCTACATCTCTCAGAATCCTCTGGCCCTAAGAGGTACTTTAAATAAAGTATGTATTAAATTTTTAAATATAAAGTGAAATGACACAACACCATCATCTCCTAAGTCCTTAACACCTCTTTGTTTTCCCCAATGAAAAAGCCCATCCTTTTACTAGGTAACTAGATACTTACTGGATTGGCAGTCAGCTCAGCTCTAAGAACAGAATCCAAAATGTTTAGAAAGAAAGAGCAACAGAGAACAAGCAAATCAGTTCTTTACAGATAAAGAAAACAAAGACCCTGAGAGGATGAGATGTTTTTCATTCAGAATCTTCACTTGTAGAACTTCACTTGCCTTTCCCAGATGGAGCCTTGGTTTTGTTTTGTTTTAAACATATATTTTGTTTTAGCAATGAAAAGAAGGTCAATAATTTCCTAGCTAAAATCTGAAGATTTAGAGTTTTCAGAAAAACGTCAGTGAAGAGAACCTTAAAATCTCCCTAAAATGGGAGTCTTCTGGAATGAGTGTACTTTAAAGTATTACCAGTATTTCTGAAATAGGAAAAAAGAGAACAGTATTAAAGCAACTAAATCAAATATAAAACTTATATCTTTTCATGCTCATTATGTAATTATCTTGGGGTTTTTTTGTTTGTTTTTTAACTAAAATATAGACGGCAGCTATATGAATTTCCTAGGACACTTCTATGAGAAACTGGTCTTCGAAAAATTCCCAAGTTGCTCTTTGTGCAAATACATCTGGTAGAACCAAAGCAAAAGAGCGGTCTTCTCATTTCAACCACTCTTATCGCCAAGCTGCTTCACCCACTGGTCAAAGGTGCCTCTCTTTTCAACTATTTGTCTTTTGGAATAAGAATAAAATACAAGAGTGACCTCTAAAGAAACCTGGCAAACTTAAATATCATGGCTACTAAGCAAACTATCAATGAAAAATTACCTGGGATGATACTGTCAGTACTACAGATTAAGGGGTCATAATTTATCACTTTCTTTTGAATTCTAGGAGTTTCAGCATTGTTGGCATCCCCAAACAAGTAATCTTGTTTTGGTCACTGAATCATAAAGAAAATGCATCTAAATCGTGATATCCTAGACACTATAGTGCACTGCTCATTGTACTTCCCCTCTGCCAAGGCTGAAGAAGGAAGAGAAGGAAGGAAGGAAGGAAGGAAGGAAAAGGGATTCTTGACAAGGAGAGAATAAAGCACTTACACTTCATGGGACTTTCTAGCCACAGATGCCAGGTGCTACCCACTGAAATCCAGGCTTGGACTAAGCTCCACATTTCTGAAAGGACCATCTCAACCGAAGCCTGGGGCTCAGAGTCAGCAGGAGGAAGCTGCAGCTCCCACCAGCAGCACATTTCAAAGAGGCTGCAACAAGAGAACATTTTCCATTTAAGCATCTAATTCCAATCTTCCATTTCACATAGCAGTAGCAGAACAGGCCTGTGTACCAGTCTTTTCAAAGATATTTCCATGACTATGTGATGAATATGAATGAAGCAGGCTATGGCCCAGCAACCCTTTCACTAACATAGTCTAAGTCTTTCATTACGCTTCACAGCAGATCCTAATAGTACTTGCCCTTTCCTTTCTTTAATGATGCTCTGTTGCTCCAAGACTCACTTCTATACCAACAGTTCTAAAACTGCCGAGAATCCACCTAAACCACTGAGCTGGCGGGCGGTCAACAATGCAAGCGCACACCCAGATGGAAGCCTAAGGATTCCTTAGCTGCCAAGAATTAGAAGTGGATTAGAGCTGCTAGTTAATCCTACAAAAAACTCCTCAAATTAAGCAGAATTACTTAAAATACTTCACTGAGGACAGAAGAGCCCTGGCAAATGGAAAATGAAATTCTGTAAATACAAATATTTCAGTGAAATTTGAAAAGTAACATAAAAGTGTCAGGTTGCTGTACTTTTTTAAGCATTTCAATTAGTGAATAATATATTTATTAAATAAAGACTTTTAAAGATTTACAGTATATTGAGGGAGGGGGAGACTAAGAGTAGAGTGAAAAGAACAAAACAAAACCAAAAAAACCTATCAAAGAACACATTTTAGGCACATGTCCTACAGCAATGTGGCACAGAGCTAGAAAACCAGAATTTCCCAGATCAAGAAAAAAAAGTCATTCTCATGAGACAGGTAAAAAAAAGAATAAGTCTAATTTACCTGAAACAGAGAAAATAACTTTTTAACTTGGTCAACTATCTTAAGTTTTTGTACCTAATCTTTTATGAGAATTTTACAAATTTAGGACAAACTGCTGGGTCTGTCACAAGATACCTTCTGATGGTTTTCTAAGACAGCAGGGAAAGAAAATGGTTTGAAGGGGGTATTATGAAAAACACAAACTATGGGCTAAAAAGATTACTACCTAAAAATTCTATTTTTCAGAATAACTTGTTTTGTAAGATGGCCTGAAATGCAAAACCCGTGATGAAATGAACTTAGCTAATACCTTCATCACAGCAGTGATGAGTACACAACCCCCAGCTCCAAAAGGAGTGTAAATGAAAAATAGCCATATAAAGCCCCTAGCAAGCTCCCAGACCCACAGAATACTCTTGTGTGCATAAATAACTTTTCTAGAAGCAAAAAGGCTCATTTAGAGACAAATTCAGCCAACTTACATTTTGACAGCCATCTCTATAATGACTGAGTAAATAATTAAAAGAGAGATATTATTTCTCTTATGGGAGGAAGAGATTCCAAGCTAAAAATAATTCTTTAAAAGATCATAAGCAAAAAACAACAAAAACAAACAAAAACATAAGCTATTCAAATTCCGTAAGAAATACCCACTTTTAAGTCAGCTTTTAGACTAGCACCCATATGCACTGTTCCATCTTGATTTCAATGAAAGGAATCCGTAAGATCAAATGACAAGACTGCACCCTGTGGTCTCCTCCATTTCGGATGATATCCCCGTGTTTCTGGGACAAGCATTTTCAAACAATCCTCAGTCGTAATAAACTCTGCCAAATGAAACTTGGCTCAAATTTGTGCTACTGTGGCTGTCAGTCATGTATAATATGGTACTGAGAAATCTTGCCGAGATGTTTTCATGACAAGAGTAAAAAAATCCCTATCCAACTTTAAAATCCTTAATAACCTATGTATGTGAAATTTAACCTCAAGAAGGGTCCTGAAAAAAGATAAATCTGGATCCATAAAATCACCTTGGGTTGGGAGTGACCGAAGTATGCATTGGTAATCACCTTGCTGTGGGCCTTACTAATTATACCAGGCAGCCCTACATTAAAAGTAGAAAATGCCAAGCTTGAAACCATTTGAAGCAAAGCCGATGTCAGTACTTCCTGAAAGCCAAAAATAGAAAAAGTGTATTTCCTTTAATCGCGGGTCCCTATTGCTGCCCATCTGAACAAGCTTTATAACAACTCATCTAAACCAGAAGAATGAGAATATCATCAGACATATTAAGCATATATGTTAACAACGTGCTTAAGATTCCACTTTTCCAAACTTATAGGAATATGAAATGTCTAGCTTAAAGTACTGTTTAAAAAAAATGCACTGGAGTGTTAAAAAACTCTGAATCCTTATATAAAAAACATGTATATTTTCAGGTCTCATTCCAAGTATATTCTTCTGTTTGGGGGCTACTTAAATAGGATTATACTATGGCTGAGACAAAATACAAGGAAACGATGAACACAGAGGAAAAACTGAAAAGAAATGGGCTATGGGCTTGAGGAAAAAAAAAATAGGTAAAAAAACAATGTAAACTCCATTAGCAGAAAATTTCTCACCAAAGGAAAATAATATATGTTTCATAATATTGTCATTTTAGAAACTCTACAAGAAAGGAAAATTAAGCCAGTATTTTTAAGTGACTTTTCTCTTTTTTTATGTTTATTTATTATTTTTGAGAGAGAGAGCACGAGTGAGGGAGGGGCAGAAAGAGAGGGGAGACAGAATCTGAAGCAGGCTCCAGGCTCTGACTTGTCAGCACAGAGCCTGACGAGGCGCGGGGCTCAAACCCACAAACCTCAAGATCATGACCTGAGCCGAAGTCCGACGCTTGACTGAGCCACCCAGGTGCCCCTAAGTCAGTATTTTTAAGGAGTTCTGCACGTCAAACACTACAAAATTATCCCCTTTAGCCACACTATGAATTTCCAATTAAAGACAAATAAAGCTTCTGAGACTTCACTTGTACAGCAGTAAAACACTCTGGTAGTATTTCAGTACCTGAGTGCAAGCTAGAAAAATACAGGAGTGATAATCTGAGCAATCTCAACTTCCTATGAATTAAATGCTTATAAATTCAACAGAGCTTAAAATTCTATAAAATCTGGAAAACAGTATGGCGGTTCCTCAAAAACAAACAAACAAAAAAACAAACAAACCCACTTGCAATAGCCAAAAGGTGGAAGCAACCCAGTTTTCATGGATAGATAAGTGGATAAACAAAATGTGGTACATAGGTTATTATACAGTCTTAAAAGAGGATGATACATTATTATGCAAACTTAAAAGAGGATGAAATTCTGACACATGATACACCACGGATGAACTCTGAGGAGACTATGCTAAGTGAGTAAGTCAGTCACAAAAGTTCAAATACTGTATGATTCCATTCATATGAAGTACCTAGAGTAGTGAAATTCAGAGACAGAAAGCAGGTTGCTAGAAGCTAGGGGTGGAGGGAGGGGAAAATTGGCAGTTAACTTTAATAACCAGAGTTTCAGTTTTACAAGAGGAAAAAGTCTAGAGATGGATGTTGGTGATGGATGCACAACATTAATATACTTAAACCCACTGAACTGTACACTTTAAAATGGTTAAACGGTTGGGGCACCTGGGTGGGTCAGTCGGTTGGGCGTCCGACTTCGGTTTAGGTCATGATCTCACAGCTTGTGAGTTCAAGCCGCACATCGGGCTCTGGGCTGACGGCTCAGAGCCTGGAGCCTGCTTTGGCTCCCTCTCTCTCTCTCTCTCTGCTCCTCCCCCATTCATGCCCTGTCTCTCTCAAAAATAAATAAATGTCAAAAAAAATTTTTTTTAATAAATAAATAAAATGGTTAAACAGTGGATCTTATGTTACGTATATTTCACTGCAATTTGAAAAAAGGAATGAAACTCTGACACAACCTACAACCAGAACAAACATTAAAGATATTATGTGAAGTGAAATAAACAAAACACAAAGTACAACAGTGTAAGATTCTACTTATATAAGGTACCTGAAATACTCGAATTCATGGAGACAAAAAGAATGGTGTTGCCAGGGGCTGGAGTTAAGAGGGAATGGAGAATTACAGTTTATAGATAGAGTTTTAGTCTAGGAAGATGAAAAGTTCTAGAGATGGGTGGTGGTAACAGCTGCACAACAGGAAAGCACTTAATGCCACCAAACTTTATACTTAAAAATGGTTATTTATGCTATGAATATTTTACAATAAAAAAAATCTATACCATTTATTTTCCATTTCCCTTATAAACATCAGTGCAAACAACGTGAAAAAAAAATGCTGAAGGAATATCTGGAAAGCTTTGGAAGAAACCTGTGTTATAATTAGAATATACAGCACTGCCCTGATAATTTTACATCCTGAATCACACCACCAACTCTAGTGCAAGGCACTAGGGAAGACAAAAATTAAACTAATCCAAACATGGACGAATGCCACCAGATAACAGACTACCATGCCAACATAAATACCATCACAAATGCTCATTCACAGGCTCCAGTACACCAAAGACATGAAATGTCTATATCTGCAAGGTCCAAGACTTGGAATGTGGCAAATAAGGAACTGATTTAACTTTTATTTAATTTTAAGTGGCCATAATAGCCATCTGGCTAATGGCTACCATATTAGATGACACAGCCAGATTGGTCAACTCTGGAATAAAGGTCTCTAGTTTTTATCATTTATGTTTTTCTAGTTTCCAGCAAGGCAAGGCAGAGAGTAGTCCTATGTTCATTGAATTAACTGATCCATAGAATTTGTAGATGAACATTTTCTCTTTTCTAGAAGGTTTTTCTTTCAAAAGCATGTTACAAGAGTCACTTAATTGGAGGATGAGAACAAAAGCATTAAAAAAAACCCCAGATTTTTCGATGTCAGCTCAATAACTGCAACTGCTAAAAGGGAAACCAAAACACTGGTTTTTTGAACTAGGCTAAACAATCAACAAATTCCAAAAACGAAAACTAAGAAATTTGAAACTGAAATTCCATGAACCCTGACTTTCCTGATATGATATGTAGAAGAAAATTCCCAAGGATATGTGATAAACCAAACATGACAATGTCAACATAGTCCATGAGAGCATGATTTGACTTATGCTTTTTATGATTTTGTCATTCCTTTTCAGTTTCCAGACTAAAATTTTTGAGGTAACCTCTGACCCACAGATTGTATTTGTAAAAGTAGTCTACAATCTAAATTACAAACTTAAAACAAATGCACAGCATCATTCATTAGCCATATAAAGAGATGGTCTTTCCTTCCATTGCTTTCTACACTGTCTACTGATTTGGGTTACCAGAAGTAAACAAAGTGTTCAGAACAGTTCACTGATAAGATAGGCTTCCTTTAAAATCTGTCTCAAAATAACCTTTTTAAAAATACACTGGAGGGGCACCTGGGTGGCTCAGTTGGTTGAGCGTCCCACTCTTGATTTTGGCTCAGGTCATGACCTCTCAGTTCATGAGATCGAGCCCCACAACAGGCTCTGCACTGACAGCCTGGAGCCTGCTCTGGATTCTCTCTCTGCCACTCCCATCCCACCACACTCTCTCTCCAAATAAATATTTAAGAAATAAATAAATAACAATTAATAAGTGAGGGTGATACAAATTTATCTCACAAAGGTAAATTTGTTTTTTAAATAAAGGATGAAAAGACTGAAAGCAGAGCATCACAGGACACTGAATAATAATATTTATTTTCAATTACCCATAGGTATGGTAGAGAGGCAGCAAAAATAAATGAAATTCATAAAGACAAATTTCAGCTATCCAACTATCCCTTTGGAGATGCCTACAAGCAGCTATTCATTCAACACACATTTTTAAGAATCTGTCTGTCAGTCATCTTGATCACTGGTTACTTAATAACCATTAAATTACTCCCTCAACTGGGGCGCCTGAGTGGCTCAGTCGGTTAAGCTTCCGACTTCGGCTCAGGTCATGACCTCACACTCCATGAGTTCGAGCCCCACATCTGGCTCTGTGCTGACAGCTCAGAGCCTGGAGCCTGCTTCGGATTCTGTGTTTCCTTCTCTCTCTGCCCCTCCCCTGCTCACACTCTCTCTCTGTCTCTCAAAAATGAGTAAACATTTGGGGCACCTGGATGGCTCAGTCGGTTAAGCACCTGACCTCAGCTCAGATCTCACGGTTCTTAAGTTCGAGCCCCATGTCAGGCTCTGTGCTGACAGCTCAGAGCCTGGAGCCTGCTTCATTCAGATTCTGTGTCTCCCTCTCAGTCTGACCCTCCCCAACTAATGCTCTTTCTCTCTCTCAAATAAATAAATAAAATAAAATAAACATTTAAAAAAATTTTTTTAATGAATAAATGTTAAAAAAAAGTTATTTCCTCAACTGTATCATATAAACAATTCTACAGTCTAGCAGGGAGAAGAAAACAGATTTCCAAAAGGTAAAGAAAATTATACAGATTATAAATGTAATTAGATAAAGTGCTCTAGGTGCTCAGTGGAGGCAGAAATGATTTCCAGTTGAAGAGAATCAACTAAGACTTCAAGGAAAATCGGGCACCTGGGTGGCTCAGTCAGGTAAGTGTCTGTTGATTTTGGTTGAGGTCATGATCTCAGGGTCATGAGATCAAGCTCCGTGTTGGGCTCCACACTGAGCAAAGAGCCTTGCTCAAAATTCTCTCTTCCCCTGGCCCTCCCCTATGCATGCAGGTGCATGTTCTCTGTCCCTCAAAAAAATAAAAGGTGGGGAGACACCTGGGTGACTCAGTCGATTAAGTGTCCAATGCTTGGTTTCGGCTCAGGTCCTGATCTCATGATTCCTGAGTTCAAGCCCCCACATCGGGCTCTGCGTGGACAGTGTGCCTCCCCACACGCTCCACCCTCTCTCAAAATAAACTTAAAAAAAAAACAAAAACAAAAACTTAAAAAAAAAAAGACTTCAAGGAGAAAGAATTTAGGCTGGGGTTTGAAAAGATAGGTTAGTTTCTTCATTTGAAGACAAGATTGCGAGGGTGCCAGGCTGGCTCGGTTGGTAGAGCATGCGACTCTTGATTTTGGAGTTGTAAATTCAAGCCCCATCATGGGTGTGGACATTACTTAAAAAAATAAATAAATAAAATCTTAAAAAAATAAGTAAAATAAAATAAGACAAGATTGGGAAAGAGTAACAGCATAGACATAGTAAAAGAATCAAAGAAATCACAAAATTGGACAAAGGTAGCATTCTCTACCACCACCCCCTCAAAACCATTTGCTTACTATTGGAAATATTACAGCTGTATGAATGCTGATGGGAAGGGCCCAGTAAAGAGGGAGTCTGAACGAAGATGCAAGTGAGAGGGTAACCAAAAGATCAAGGTTCCTAAGAATTCAGAAAATGAGATGCAGAGCACCTAGAGCTGACAGGAAAAGGGAGAAGCAGTTGATTACAACTATGCTAAAGTTTTACCAAAAATGAGAAGTGAAGAATTGCTATTATAGTATATTTAAGAAAATGACTAGAATGATAGACCCTGTAATCCAAATTAGATAGAAGTAAAGACAAGACCTAATAAAGAAAAAGTAGGAGCCAGTCAACTGAATAAGGTTTTGATGAAATTCAAGAACTAATGCAGGGATTTGTTTAACATTATTAAGTTGACTGAACACATCTGTTTGCCCATAGGTCCCTTCCAAAAATCCATTAAAATCAGTGTAAACAGATTATTTTAAAGAGGGTGGGGGTAATGCTACAGGGACAAAAATGGATTTGTCCATTGATTGTTAATCAATCATTTGATTGATAAACAAAACAAAACTAGAAAGCTAATGGAGGAGTTAATTGTCTTAGCAGGTCTGAAAAAGTTGAAACTTTTTCAGAGGAAGGACAGGATGAAAATGGGGAAGCCAAGGGGCAAAATGATTCATGTTGCAAAATCCTAATCAGGCTCAGGAATTACAAGTACCAGGCACATCTGAAGGCAGATGCACAGGTGGAACAAAAAACAAAGTGGGTTCAAAATCTGCATAAGCAGTTAGACCAAGATTTTCTCCCTAACACAGTGGCAAGGCTACTATCCTCCCACCATCACAGAAGACTCAAGAGTTACTTTGCAAAGACTGACGCAGAGGGACTCTGGACTCTTAGTAGACTCACCTAAGGACAGGAATATCATACTGAAAACCAGTTAAATTAAAGTCAACATACTTAGTGGTAAGATCCATCCCTGGCTCATTCTCCCACCTGCCACCAGCAGCCTCATTTATATCCAGAGGCTTGATCTCAGGATAAAAGTGGTCCAAGAAAAAAGACCAATAGAAATACAACAAGAAAGAAGGAGTGAAGGTTCTCAATTACCCATCAAATGAGGGAGTATTCCAAGAAAAGATCGTGGGATCCAGGATTCAGTGCATCCATCCAACACAAGAAAGAGAAGGGAATTCCCTAGGAGTGTTAAAGAGATCCCAAGACAATAATTATGCAACAGACTTGGAGAACAACAAGGCCAGATTGGAGGAGAGAGATAGCTCTCAGAAGAGGTTTCCTTCCACTAAAAAAGGAAACAGATTACCAATTTGAACATACTAAGAGGATATTTACATACTAACATAGAATTTGGGACGAATTATTGCAGATACACAGAAAATGAAGCAAATGTGAAAGAAAGAAAGAAAAGGTAAGGACTATCACCAGGAGGAAAAAAAAAAAGTTGCACAAAAAGAGAAACATTACCACAGTACATATGCTACGTGGTGCACAATGTGTATTTATTTAACCAAAACTATGTTAGATACAATGGAAGAGAAAGTAGAGGGAGCCCAAATCCTCATCTTTCATAGAGGAAAGTCTACACATAACTTCTCTTTTACATCCTAGGCCTTTTTCTTGTAAAGTTTCCATTTTATAACTTTTCAAAGTTTTAAAAATTTTTAAATTTTAAGTTTTAAAAATATAGATTTCAAAAAATAAAATTATATGAGATTAATTAAATCCTTAAGCCAACAAACTGGAAGAGTGGGTTGTGATCAGAGCAAATGTCTGAGTTAGTGATGTGGGGGGACTGGTGACTTTTTTTTTCTTTTACATGTTAAGTTCTACATACGACATAGGTCTTGAACTCACCATCCCAAGATCAAGAGCCACATGCTCTACCAACGGAATCAGCCAGGGACTCAGGGTGGTAACTTTTCAATAATGACAAGATCCAGGGTTTGACTGTGTGACCATGTGGCTGAGTTAGTGACTTGAGAGGTTGGTGACTTCTTAGTAATGACAAGATCCAAGATGTGACAATATGACCACATGGTTGAGAAAAAGAGGTAAAGGAATTAAGGAGCTAAAATGTTAGCTGTGTTGTGAATCCAGATGCCTAAAAATGATACTGTGGGACTGTGCTAGACGTTTTCCAGTTCTATTCTTCTACCCTCGCCTACCATGCTTTTTGCCTCGGTATGCTGATCTCTATGGACTGTATCAACAGGTTCTTGCGTCCCCTAACTTCTGGTTGGGTTTGCCCAAAGAAGAATCCCAGGAGGTTAGGAGAATAAGGTCAAGACATTTATTCCTCCAGCCCCCTCCCTGAAAAAATCACCTCATGATGGTTGTGTCCCTTCAACTGCCATTCCTCTCAAGGCAGCCAACTCCATAGTTTCCTTAATAGTTCAAGTAACCACTCTTCTACTCTTTCTGGCCTAGAGATGTTAACAATTTGGCAACAGGTTACTACACTATTGCCACATTATACCAACATCTTTGGAAACAATACTTTTTATAAAATAAACCCTTTTTTGAATTACTCCATTTCAAGCTTGCCATCTTTTCCAGTTGGGGCCCTTACTGCAAATAGCAATAATGATGATAATGTAAAGTTGTAACAGAGCATAGCGGAAAGTAAGAATAGTGACTACCATTTAAATAATATTTACTAACTTAAAAAAATTTTTTTTTAATATTTATTTATTTTTAGGAGACAGAGTGCAAGCAGGGGAGGGACAGAGACAGAGGGAGACACATAATCTAAAGCAGGCTCCAGGCTCCAAGCTGTCAACACAGAGCCCGATGCGGGATCATAACCTGGGCAGAGGTCAGGATGCTTAACAGACTGAGCCACCCAGACGTCCCTAATTACTAACATACTTTAAGCTCTGGGTTCCAAGAGTTTTTCTAAGCTCTTTGTAGATATTAACTCAATCACCACAAATCTATGTGGCAGAGATTTTTGTCTGGATCATTTCCATATACCATCCCCTAGCACAATTTCTAATATAGGGTAAGCACTCATTATTTAAAATACACACAACAGGGGCGCCTGGGTGGCTCAGTCGGTTGAGCGTCCGACTTCAGCCCGGGTCACGATCTCGCAGTCCGTGAGTTCGAGCCCCACGTCGGGCTCTGGGCTGATGGCTCGGAGCCTGGAGCCTGCTTCCGATTCTGTGTCTCCCTCTCTCTCTGCCCCTCCCCCGTTCATGCTCTGTCTCTCTCTGTCTCAAAAATAAATAAACGTAAAAAAAAAAATTTTTTAAAAAAATAAAATACACACAACAATAAGCAGGTTTAGTAGGGAAGAGATGACTTTTGGTATGGCGTATGAGACTTGTGACTCCCAAAAAACTAAACACTAAATAAGACCATATATGAGTGATTTTCTTGTGTAGCCTACAGTGAGTCTAATTCCTTTATCTTCCCATGAGGTTATCCAGAACTTGAGGTCCCAAATTTTTTAGTGTAACATTTAAAGCCAAAGTTGAGAAATTTTAAATATTATGCACCTGAAACCCAGAGGCTCATTTAAGAGGGCAGAGCACCTCTAAGTACCAGTTACAAGTTTTTTAAACAAAGGGAAGAATTTTAAAAATATGCTTGGGAATATAAAATGCAAAAATAAGAAAGGTAGAGTCAGCAAAATCATTAAGTATACACACACTCTCTCTCTGACACAACACACACACAGAAATAAAGCATAAAGCACAGAAAATGTGAATATAAAAATTAGAGAAAGGATAAGACATGTGAATCAAAGAATGCAAAAATACAGTAAGTATAATAGGTTGAAATTAAACCCCTCACTGCATGTTCACACAATCATATGGAATAATCAAGGCAGCTGTGATAAAGAATCTAAAGTCAGAGAAAAAACAAGATTAGAGACCAAATATGCAGCAAAATGTGAACTGTAAAGATCTTCTGAAACCAGAATTGATATTTTTTCCCTTCACATCACATTGCACTCGAAAACACGGCGGAAATTCACGTGAATAAGAATCTAGAAACCTGAGAATTTCGAGAATAATAGACTCAAACTAGAGTGAAAAATCAGCAAGGAACAGTGAGGTGAAAGCTACGAAGGAACTGCCAGGTGCAACACTGGTACACCGAGAAGAGACGGATAAAAAAAAAGCATCCCTAAGTGGAAGATGGAGAAAGACTGGTATTGGATTCAGTTGAAAGACTAAACGGAAAAGCAGAACTGAAGAAGTATGTAGCGAGCTTAAAACTTAAACAGGACCAAATCGATGCCAAGAGCGAGTACAGGACCTACAAATCAGATTCTACGGGGTGGGGTAAGGGCCAGTCCGCGACCGACCAGCTGCGACTAGTTTCCGAAAAGCGGCGTAAATGTAGCTTCGCAGCCCCACCCCGCGGCAGAGCAGCTCCTCCCTAAGGAGCATCACACGAGGCCAACCGCCCGGCTCAGGCTCCAGTTCGAGCCTAGGTCCCACCCCGCCCTTGCCCCGCGGCGCAGAACGGCCTCTCTCTGGGCCCCTCACCGAACGCTGCAGCTCCCCAAGCCAAAACGAGGCGCGCTCCTTTCCGCTAGGATCTGGGTCGTGGTAAAGCGCCTGCACTGCCTGGTACACGAGCTGCAAAGTCGGCTTTGCCCCTTCCATGGTGGTGGCAGTGGTAGCGGCAGCGACGGCTCTGGCGGTTCTCCCGAGGGTTCTCCGGTTGCTCCGCCTTCAGGCTTCCTCACTGTGTCGGCCACGGCCGCTCCCTGACTGGCGCCATCTCCTCTTTGGCCGTTACCAGGGCAGAGGGGTTCCCGTGGAAGTTGCCCCCTCGGAAACAGAGGTTAGATTGTATTCGGGTTCCTGGCCTTTTTTCTTATCCTCCCCCTAGACGCCAGACTTCTAATTTCAGCCGCCGTGCTCGCCTCTTTACCCACCGACTTGTCCTCAAAAGTCTGTCCGGGCGCGACACAAACCACGCAGCGTACCTAAGCCGCGTTAACCCGGACCGGAAGCCGCAGCACCGATACCTTTGGTACACTTCCGCCTGGTGCAGCACAAACGGCCTCCTTCCCGGCACGCCTCCTCCTGTCTCCCCGCCCCCTCCCGGAAGTGGCCCTGCCAGGCCAGGAGCCGGGAAGCGGCAGTCGGTAGTGGGTGTCTCGATTACTCGCGTACGACTGGAGCAATAGGACCGATGTGTGTTCCATACGTGAGCCGCGCATCCCTGCTTGGCAGCGGATCCGAGGTCTTTCCAACCTCTTTCGGATTTCTCTATACTCGTGGACAAGGCGCCTCAATTCAACTATCCCAGCAATGTCCACCGGACTGGAAGTGCAAAGATGACCAAAGACGGGGTTTCTGTACTGATTCTAGTGGATGAAACAGACACGTAATCAAATAATTTACAAAACTGAAATATGTGCCACATTGAGATGAATCCAAAATGCCTTCAATCCCTGTTCAGCCCCCCTTTCCACTAAGTTCTCACCAAAAAGGATATTTCATTCAATTGCCAGGACGCTGAACCCCAGAGTATTTATTTGCATACATCTTTAGGGTCATTTCCATATAGAATTGAATTTTTGTGTATGCCTCGCTTTCCGAATCAAAAATCAGCGGTGTAACAATATTCAATTCACAAAAGAAAATAGGATTCTTGGAATCTGTTCTCTGAAGAAATTTTGGACATAAGGTAGCATGTGAAAGGATTTCCCAACATTGCTGCTAGTCCTTTGCAATAATAAATGCCACTATCTGATGAATGCTTACAGTGTGTTAAGCACTGTAGTTAAAATATCTGATTTGATGCTTTTAACAACTATACCAACTAAATCACCATTTTGTAGGCTAGGTAGGTAATGTACTTTGCCCAAGGTTAACACAGTTCTTAAATGAAAGTCAGGATTTGAATCCAAATCAGTTTCACTACCTCAAAGCCTGTGAAATAATACAATTCCTAGTATCTTGTGAATTAATTTCTGAATTGTTATTGTCAACAGATTAGAAGAGAAAACATCATAATGAAAACTGTGTTAATGCACAGAATTGATATAATTTCACACAAAAGAAAAGAAACGATATTAAGGATACCTAACTCACCTATTCATTAAGAAAAATTTAAGGGGCGCCTGGGTGGCGCAGTCGGTTAAGTGTCCGACTTCAGCCAGGTCACGATCTCGCGGTCCGTGAGTTCGAGCCCCGCGTCGGGCTCTGGGCTGATGGCTCAGAGCCTGGAGCCTGTTTCTGATTCTGTGTCTCCCTCTCTCTCTGCCCCTCCCCCGTTCATGCTCTGTCTCTCTCTGTCCCAAAAATAAATAAACGTTGAAAAAAAATTTAAAAAAAAAAAAAAAAAAAGAAAAAATTTAAGGACATCTGGATGGCCCTGTGGATTGAGTGCCCCACTCTTGATTTTGGCTCAGATTATGATCCCAACCCTGTGTCCGTTTCCACACTGAGCATGGAGCCTACTTGAGATCCTCTTCCTCTCCCTTTGCACCTCTCCCCTGCTCATGCTCTCTCTAAAAAAATTTTTAAAAAGAAAAAGAAAAAATTGAATAAGGCCATTTTGGTGTCTGCCCTCATGGAGTTTACAGTCTAATTGCAAAGAAAGACAAGCAATTCAATACAGTTTAAAAGTTCTGGGGGCACCTGGGTGGCTCAGTCGGTTAAGCACCAGACTTCAGCTCAGGTCATGATCTCACAGTTCGTGGGTTTGAGCCACGCGTTGGGCTCTGTGCTGACAGCTCGGAGCCTGGAGCCTGCTTCGGATTCTGTGTCTCCCTCTCTCTCTGCCCCTCCCCCGTTCATGCTCTGTCTCTCTCTGTCCCAAAAATAAATAAACGTTGAAAAAAAAAATTAAAAAAAAAAAAAAAAGAAAGTGAAATGACAATCCACAAAATGAAAGAAAAGGGGTATACCTCGGGTAGAGCATCTGACTGCACAAAATGAAAGAAAAATTTTGCAAACATCTAAAGGATTAGCATCCAGTTCAGCACTCACAGTTCAACAATGAAAAGACAATTCAGTTTTTCAAATAGGCAAAGGATTGGAACAGATATTTCCTCAAAGAAGATATGCAAATTAACATGCAACTATGCTCCACAGCCTTAATCATCAGGGAAATGCAAATTAAAACCGTAATGAGATACCACTGCACACTCAGCAGAATGGCTAACATTAAAAAAAAAAGACATTGAGTGTTGGTAGGGTGTGGAAAGACTGAAACCCGTACACCATTGTAGGATTGTAGATTGTAAATTGTAAATTTATAGGATTGTAGGACTATAAACTGGTGCAGCTGCTTTGGAAAACCATCGCTATTCTTCAAAAGGTTAAACAGAGTTACCCTATGAGCCAGCAGCCGTAGATGAATGTTCATAGCAGCATTATTTGTTAATAGCCAAAATGTGGAAAAAAACATAAAACAGAAACGGATAAAATGTGATGTATCTGGATGATGGAATATTAAATATTAAAGGAAGGAAGTACCGACTGCAGGTCAAAGAGAGAATGACCTCAGGAGGACTTAATCCACCAACATGTTGATCTGGGACTTTCAGTCTTCAGAACTGCGAGAAAATCAACTTGCGTCAATTAGTTACAAAAACAAAGGAATGAAGTGCTGATACATGCTACAAGTTGATAAACCTCAAAAACATACTAAATGAAAGCAGCCAGACCCACCCCCTCCCCCCCAGAAAAGGCCACATGTTACAAGGTTTCATTAATTTGAAATATAAGAATAGGCAAATCTCTAGAGACAGAAAATAGATTGGTGGTTGCCAGGGAGAGAGAAAGTGGAGAGAGATGGAATATTCTGGAACTAGACAGTGATGATGGTTGCACAACTTTGTGAATATACTAAAAACCATTTAATACATCTTTAGGATGAATGTTATGGTATGTGAATTCTATTTCAATAAAATCATTATTTTAAAAAGCTTTGTGAGGGGCGCCTGGGTGGTTCAGTTGGTGAAGCATCCAACTTCAGCTCAGGTCGTGATCTTGTGCTTCATGAGTTTCAGCCCAGTATCCACCTCTCTGCTGTCAGCGCAGAGCCTGCTTCAGATCCTCTGACTCTCTCTCTCTCTCTCTCTCTCTCTCTCTCTCTCTTGCTCTCCGTCCCTTCCCTGTGCTCTCTGTCTCAAAAATAAACAAACATTTTTTAAAAGTTTTGTGACTAAAATTTTTTAAATGCCATGTAGATGTTTGGCCAACATTTGCAAAAACAAACCAACCATCCCCCCCCCCCCCACACACACACACATAGTGTCCTAATCATCTTTGTGTCCTCAAACCATTGTCTAACATATAGTGGGTATATACTAAAGGTTTTAAGCCTGTCTCTTAGCACTTTACTCAGAAAAATCAATCTAGTTGCAACACTAAATGGCCGTAGGGAGGGGCGGGGGAGGTTGTGGGAAGGACAGAAATAAAGGAATTTTTAATACCCCTGGTGAGATGTGGTGGGGCCCTAGAGTGACACAGCAGTGCTGATGGAGATATGGATATTCAAGATGAATTCAGGAAGAAGAATTTTGATATGGTGATTGAGCTGTAGGGCATGATGATAAGGAAGAGAAACAAGGCTTCTGAGTATGGAACCCAGAAGAAACAGCTTTGGTGGCAGTGGGGAGGGGTGCAAGGGTGAAGACGGTGAGTTTAGTCTTAGCTATGTTGAGCATGGAGGTGTTTGTGAAAGGGCCAAGGCCGGAAGACCATAGCAGGTGTGAGGCTGAAGCCAGGGACTGGTTGAAGATACAGAGTTGAGAGTCATCAGTATGTACTGGTGGGGGGTGAAGACAAGGAAATGGTTGAGATGAGCTAGAGAGAAGAGGGACGGAGGCAGGGCCTTGCAGATAAACACTAAAGGATTAGCAAGGAAGCGGAAGATAGGAAGGAGTAGCCAGAGGGGAAGATGGGGAATCAGGAGCATGCACTGCAAAGGGATCATCTCTGAAGCAGCATCAAATGCTCCAGAAGGGTCAAATACTGTGAGAATAATAAATCTGAAAGAAAATTTTAGAAATGTTTTAAATACCTGGGGTGCCTGGCTGGCTCAGTTGGTAGAGCATGTGGCTCTTGATCTCGGGGTTGCAAGTTCCAGCCCCATGTTGAGTGTAGAGATTACTTAAAATCTTGAAAGAAAGAAAGAAAGAAAGAAAGAAAGAAAGAAAGAAAGAAAGAAAGGAAGGAAGGAAGGAAGGAAGGAAGGAAGGAAGGAAGGAAGGAAGGAAGAAAGAAAGAAAGAAAGAAAGAAAGAAAGAAAGAAAGAAAGAAAGAAAGAAAGTTTGAAATACCAAAAGCTCTATGATGACTTTTGTCCTAAGGCACAATGGCCACGCTAGGAACATTGAATTCTGGTGCAAAGTTTAATGTGCCCGACCCCACTCCCAACAAAAAGGTCCCCACTTCTTCCTTCTGTAAAACAATATATTCTATTTAAGAAAGAATGTTTTTCTGTAGGAAAGAAGAAAGAGAGGGTGTTTCTTTTACTCACTAGGGGTGAGCTTACCCAAAGGTTGAATATCATACTTCAATAAATAAGTTCCTCTCCAGTTCCAGGCAGGTGCTGCCGTGGGGAACTTCCATAAAAGCTTAGGTCTGCCACGGTGTGGTACTTCTGACTTGTGGTGAACTTCAGGTTACATTAAGCATAGATCATGGCCCCGCACAGTTCTCCGTAATTCCTTCTCTCATCCCCTGACCCCTACTCCAAGCCCCAGGGTGAAACGAGCCACGGCACTTTGGGGATAAGTTGCAAAAGCAGTGATAGGGGAAAATCTGTTATAAGATGGCCGACAGGACTGATAGGGGAATACCAGTTCCTGCCTGAAGACTCCCCTTCCAGGTGTTTCTTCCCACCCCACTTACTGCACCCAAACAGACTATATATTGTCCCCTCTGCTTATGCTTGGGACTCAGACCTCTGGAGAGTTATTTCCTCTGAGCCCTCCGGTGGAAAATAAACCTCCTGCCTTCCAAGACCTTTGAGTGCTGCTTGATTCGTCTGCTGTGTGATCCAGACCGGTTTCCATAACAGCAGCATGGCAGAGTCAATAGCTTACCCCCAATACCGATACCTATTCTTGTTTTAATTTTTATTATTTTTTTTAATTTACATCTAAGTTAGCATATAGTGCAACAATGATTTCAGGAGTAGATTCCTTAATGCCCCTTACCATTTAGCCCATCCGCCCTCCCACAACCCCTCCAGTAACCGTCTGTTTGTTCTCCATATTTATGAGTCTGTTTATGTTTTTGTATTATTTTTTGCTTCCCTTCCCTTATGTTCATCTGGTTTTGTATCTTAAAGTCCTCATATGAGTGAAGTCATATGATTTTTGTCTTTTTCTGACTAATTTTGCTTAGCATAATACCCTCTAGTTCCATCCATGTAGTTGCAAATGGCAAGATTTCATTCTTTTTGATTGCAGAGTAATACTCCGTTGTGTATATATACCATATCTTCTTTATCCGTTCATCCATCGTTGGACATTTGGGTTCTTTCCTTACCTTGGTTACTGTTGATAGTGCTGCTATAAACATTCAGGTGCATGTGCCCCTTCAAAACAGCATCCCTGTATCCCTTGGATAAATACCTAGTAGTGCAATTGCTGGGTCATAGGGTAGTTCTATTTTTTATTTTTTGAGGAACCTCCATACTGTTTTCTAGAGTAGCTGCACCAGTTTGCATTCCCACCAGCAGTGCAAAAGAGATCTTTCTTCTCTACATCCTCGGCAACATCTGTTGTTGCCTGAGTTGTTAACGTTAGCCATTCTGACAGGTGTGAGTGATATCTCATTGTGGTTTTGATGATGAGTGATGTTGAGCATTTTTTCATTGTCAGTTGGCCATCTGAACGTCTTCTTTGGAGAAGTGTCTATTCATGTCTTTTGCCCATTTCTTCACTGGATTATTTGTCTTTTGGGTGTTGAGTTTGATTAGTTCTTTATAGATTTTGGATACTAACCCTTTATCTGATGTGTCATTTGCGAATATCTTCTCCCATCCCGTTGGTTGCCTTTTAGTTTTGCTGATTGTTTCCTTTGTTGTGCAGAAGCTTTATATTTTGATGAGGTCCCAATAGTTCATTTTTGCTTTTGTTTCCCTTGCCTCTGGAGATGTGTTGAGTAAGAAGTTGCTGCGGCCAAGGTCAAAGAGGTTTTTGCCTGCTTTCTCCTCTAGGATTTTGATGACTTCCTGTCTTGCATTTTTGTCTTTCATCCATTTTGTGTACGGTGTAAGAAAGCGGTCCAGGTTCATTTCTCTGCATGTTGCTGTCCAGTTTTCCCAACACCACTTGCTGAAGATACTGTCTTTACTCCATTGGATATTCTTTCCTGCTTTGTCAAAGATTGGTTGGCCATATGTTTGTGGGTCCATTTCTGGGTTCTTTATTCTGTTCCATTAATCTGAGTGTCTGTTCTTGTGCCAGTACCATACTGTCTTAATGATTAGAGCTTTGTAATACAGCTTGAAGTCTGCCCAATACCTATTCTTGTTTGGGTTGTTCAACCCTTCCTAGAGTTCCCTCTAGGAAGAATACAATACTTCTTTTCCTAATTCAAATTGAGTTTCTGTTACCTGTCATCAAAAGAGTTTTGATTAAATACTCTGGTGTCTTACTTTAGGCTGCCATAACAAAGTACAATGGACTGGGTGGCTTAAATGACAGAAGTTTATTTTCTTGCAGTTCTGGAGGCTGGAACTTCAAGATCAGGGTGCCACCATGGCTGGGTTCTGGTGAGAGCTCTCTTCCTGGCTTACAGATGGCCAATTCTCACTGTGTGCTTACATGGCAGAGGAAAAGACAGTGATCTCTCTCTCTCTTCCTCTTCTTATAAGGCCACAGTCCTATCTGAATAGGGCATCACCCTTATAACCTCATTTAATCTAAATTACCTCCTAAAGATCTTATCTGCAGTGCAGTCATCACATCAGGATTAAGGCTTCAACTTTTGAATTTGGCAGGAAAGCAATTCAGTCCATAGCATCTTCTATTACCTCCACTTGGCCTTGGATAGCTAGGAGAAGGCCCTTATATTCACCCAAAGGAACCAAACAACATCAGATTTCTTCGGCACACAGATGATACTAAAAACTCAAGCACGGCTGTGCTGACTCTCAAGGACAGAGATACACCAGGCTTAGCTAGAAGACAAATCCTTGGATTTCACTGCTTCCTGCTAGGAACAAACAGCCACAGTTTTCTCAAGTAGTAAAAGGATACTTGTAGGGTTGAAAGGTGCACACATAGGAAGGTTCATCCCAGTGTGGTTTGCCTGGTGAAAAATGAAAATATCCTGCATTTCCATCAATAAGGAACTGAACATTAGGGTGCATGCCTACATTAGATACTAGGCAGCCATTGAAAATCAAGTCAGAAGTATTGTTACTCTGTTACATAGGGATGAGGGATAGAAGCAGGAAAATACTCACCTTTGGCCCAAAAGGCTGACCTATAGCCTACGTAGTTCTGATAAAGATCAAATACATGCTGGTTGCTACATTCTCAAAGGGCCTCATGACTGCCTGTACATGTCACTGATAATTAATATCAAGCTGAATGAGAAGCACCAGAGAAATCTTGTGAAAGTACTTTTAAAAGTAGAAATTCAAAAAAGACATTATGATCTGATACTCCCTGCAGATCCCCTCCCCTTGAGCACTAAGCATATAGCCACCAGCTTCATTCAGCAAAACTGCAGCTCTGTTTGCCCACAGGTCCTGTCCCCATGCTATAATAAAAGCACCTTTTTGCACTAAGACCATCTCAAGAATTCTTTCTGGACTGTTCTTTCTTGACCTCACATCGCATATGATAGTGGTATTTTGGTTATATAGAAAAATGTTCTTATATGTCTATTTTTTTTTAATGTTCTATTTATTTCTGCAAGAGAGAGAGAGAGGAATGAGCAGGAAGGGGCAGAGGGAGAGGGAGACACAGAATCCAAAGCAGGCTCCAGGTCCTGAGCAGTCAGCACAGAGCCTGACGCAGGGCTCGAACCCATGAACTGTGAGATCATGAGCTGAGCTGAAGTCCGGTGCTTAACCGACTGAGCCACCCAGGCACCCCTACATGTCTATTTTTTTTAAGCGTTCTTTAAAAAAAAAAAATTAGGGGCGCCTGGGTGGCGCAGTCGGTTAAGCGTCCGACTTCAGCCAGGTCACGATCTCGCGGTCCGTGAGTTCGAGCCCCGCGTCGGGCTCTGGGCTGATGGCTCAGAGCCTGGAGCCTGTTTCCGATTCTGTGTCTCCCTCTCTCTCTGCCCCTCCCCCGTTCATGCTCTGTCTCTCTCTGTCCCAAAAATAAATAAACGTTGAAAAAAAAATTAAAAAAAAATAATAAAAAAAAATTAAAAGCTTATTTATTTTGAGAGAGAGAGTAGGAGAGGAGGAGGGGGAAGGGCAGAGAGAGAGAGAGAGAGGGAGAGACAGAATCCCAAGCAGGCTCAGGGCTGTCAACACAGAGACGACTTGCTTTGGGGCTCGGATCTCACTAACCATGAGATCATGGCCTGCAGTAGGAAGCCCAGCCAACTGAGCCACCCAGGCACCCCTGTCCTTATATATATGTACTGAAGTATTTACAAGTGATATGATATAAAAAAAGAATATATCAGGTCTTTGTCCCCAGTTCCTAACAAAGTGCTTCAAAAACTCTTGGAATTTCCTGAGTGATAAGAACGTCTTTGTTATTGTAATGAAGTGACTTGTGGTGGGTCCCTAGACGGTCCAGGATGCAGGTGGGTCACCGGAAAGACCAATTCAGGAGTTGTAACTTTGGACCTGACTGATCTCTTAGGAGGGAAAAGGAGCTGGAGATTGGTTTCAATCACATGATCACAGATTTAATCAAGCATGCTTAGTAAAGAAACCCTGATCAAAACCCTGGACATTGTGCCTCAGTGGAGCTTCCTGGTTGATGAAGAAATTGATGTGCCCGGAGGGTATCACACCCTGAGTCCATCAAGAGAGGGCATGGGAGCTCTGCCTTCCCCTCAGACCTCACCCTAGATATAGCCTTTTAAAATAGAACTTTAATCATAAGTGTAGCACTTCCTTGAGTTCTGTCAGTTGTTCTAGCAAATTACTGACCCTGTGGGGGCTGTGGGAACCCCTGAATTTGTAGCCAGTTGGTCAGGAGTGCAGGTGGCCTGGGGATCCCTGAAGTAAAGCTGACATCGGAAATGAAGGTGGTCTTGTGGGAGACTGAGCTCAAGACTGCGGAGTCTGATACTAATTCCAGGTAGTTATGTCAGAATCGAATTATAATTCATCCAGTTGGGTTGGAAACAGAAGAGGTGTTCATGGGGCGCCTGGGTGGCTCAGTCGGTTAAGCGCCAGACTTCGGCTCAGGTCATGATCTCACGGTTTGTGGGTTCGAGCCCCGCATCAGGCTCTGTGCTGACAGCTCAGAGCCTGGAGCCTGCTTCGGATTCTGTGTCTCTCTCTCTCTCTCTTGCCCCTCCCCTGCTTGTGCTCTCTCTCTCTCTCTCTCTCCCAAAAAATAAATAAACATTGAAAAAAAATTTAAAAAAAAAGAAGAGGTGTTCATGAAGTTTGTAATTTAGTCTAACAGACAAGCCACTCCCCACCCCCCATAGATGAAGCAAATATGAGAAAATGTTAATAATTGTTAAATGGGGATTAGTAAAGTGTCATATCATTCTACTTTTCCTTTTTTTTTTTTTTAAGTTTATTTATCTATTTTGAGAGAGAGAGAGAAAGAGAGTGGGCAGAAGGAGCAGAGAGAGAGGGAGAGAGAGAGAGAATCTCAAGCAGGCTCTGCACCTATAGTGAGTTTTACTTTCCTTTACTATAGTGCAGAGCCTGATGTAGGGCTTGAACTTATGAACAGTGAGATCATGACCTGAGTTGAAACCGAGTCAGACGCTCAACGGACTGAGCCACCCAGGTGTCCCTTTCCTCTCTACTTTTCTATATGTTAGAAATTTTCCAAATTAGACACAGGGTCAACATGGCAGAGAAGTAGGGGGATCCAAAGTTCCCTCATCTCACAAACAAAGCAGTGTTGAATCTAAAGTACCTTGAACTCTGAGAGTCCGGGAGGAAAAGAAACAGTCACTTCCAGGGACCCAGCGGGACAACCTGACGGGCCATAGGGCTACTTCAACGAACAAATCAAAGCACACCTAGTGGAGTGTTCAAAACATCACTACGAGTAGGGAGATAAAGTAACCAAATTCACGAAAACAGAGAGCAAGTAACACTCTCCAAAAAACACCTGCTGAAGGGCCAGGCCGTGGACAGTGTATGACCCCTCTTTAATATGGTAGTGCTCGCAGGTATGGGACACATCACAAGCTTTTAAAACACATAAGGGACAGAAAACTAGCCAAAATGATGAAACGGAAGAAGTCTCCTCCAATGAAATTTTCCAAATTAAAAAAAAAAAAAAAAAAGTCAAAACCGGGGGGAGAATCATGTCAATTTTTATTTATTCACATGACAAGATGTCAGAAAATATTATTAGAAACATAAACAGGTTGTGCCCAGCCTATGAAAATACCCATTGATATAAAATTGTATCTATATTTGTACATAAGCAAGGAGAGGTGTCTGTGAGGCTATTCACCAAAATGTTAACAATGGTTAGTTCTAGTGATGCGATTTTGAGCGGCTTATACTTTCTTATCGCTACTTGACATATTCCATATTTCTTTATTTTTTGGCTACTCCTCCATTAACACGTAGGCTGTATGTAGACAGGGGCTCTATTTTGGTCACTATTCTATCCCCAGTGCCTTGAAAGGTGCCTGGCAAATGACAGGTACAAAATAATTATTTGTTGTATGCATTAATGGTATATAAATAATAATGATTCTATAACTTGAATTTTCTTTATAATGATGATTGACATTTTTGACAAACATATTTGATCAAAAACAATACAGCTGGGATGCCTGGCTGGCTCCGTCAGTAGAGCGTGGGACCCTTTTTTTTTTGTTTTTAAGTTTATTTTAAGAGTGAGTGTGCAGGCACATATGCATGGGAGAGGGGCAGAGAGAGAGGGAGAGATTCCAAAGCAGGCTCTATGCTGCCTGGATGCAGGGCTTGATCTCACGACCCTGAGATCATGACCTGAGCCAAAATCAAGAGTCCGACTTAAGTCACTTAACCGACAACTGCCTCTCGACTCTTCATCTCAGGTTCGGGAGTTCAAGCCCCACTTTGGGCGTGGAGCCTACTTAAAAAATAAATGAAAAGATAAAAAACCAACAGCTGTTTTTTTCCCAAATGATACTATAAACGCAAAAAAGTCATAACCATCAGGGAACCAGTGTTTACTAAATCTTGGTGGCTACTTGCCAAGAAAAGGCTGCACAGCCCAAGTCTCTCCTGGCCCTTCTCCTGCCTACTCAGCCCTTGGGACACATGTTCTAGACCAAATGCTTTCCGGCTTCACGATCCGAGACAGCTACAAACCCAGCATCGAACAAATCTCTTTTCCCTCAATTAAATCCACATGCAGGGCTCATGCGCTGAGGACAGCGTCTGCTTTTGGCCAGCTCTCCCCTCAGAAGTGCCCTCAGTCCTGGCCAACCTTTCACCCGATTTTACTTGCAAAGCAAATTCAAACTGGTGGAAGAGGCTGGGGGAGGGGGGGGGTGGTGAATAGAGATCATGCCTTTCTTTTTAATTTTTTAAAGATCACGAATGTCTGTGGAATAATGAAAGCACAAATTAACTGCTTACAGTCCAAAGAAGCCTTGTTTAAAGATGTTCTGAGGGACAATTCTGATACATTGGGTGGGAGAGCACTGAGTCAGTTTGAATTGTTCTCAACATTAACAAAGTGGGAGGTTTTATTTTTATTTTATTTTATTTTATTTTATTTTATTTTATTTTATTTTATTTTATTTTATTTATCATTATCTTGTGCCTGGTATCCTGCAGTTCAGAGACCAAAAAAGGGAGATAGGTTTTAGCAAAGGAAATACATTCCTGCACAGAGAACCCAGGGGCAATGGAGAAAAAACACACAGTTCAGCAAAGGGTCCACCAAGCTGCCCCTGAATCCTCCTCTTTTGTTTCCTGCAAAGTCCTCCTCTGTTGAGCTCTTCTCTTTGGAAGCCAGACATTGGGGTAGAGGGAGGAGCTTTCTCTCAACAAGATTACTTTTTGTAAGACATATTATATCTACATTTCCTGACACTTAGCCCAGTTTTCTTTCAGGTTTTTAAGCAATGCACTGGGACTGGTGTGATTCAAACTGTTGCCCAGTCAGGCCCTTCCAGAAGAATGCACTTCCTCGCAAATGCAGAAGGCCTCACTCTCTCTCTCTCTCTCTCTCTCTCTCTCTCTGTCTCTCTCGCGCGGCTTGGTAGAAAGAGGGCTGTCTTAAAATCAGACCCCCTGGTGCCCATCCCAACGCCATTTTTTTTCTAGCCATGTGACTCTAGCTGAGTAACTATTTTCCTTAGCTGGCCTCTCCGGCCTAAAGGGGTCATGATAGTTACCTACCACACACAAAGAGGACCACATAAGATAATGTGAGAGTGCCTTGGAATTGGCCTAGCGGAAACGACTGTTAAAGTAGTTAAATACCATTTTACACATATGTGAAGTCCAACAGTCACTTCTGGTCTTGTTGAGAGACTTAGAAATCACAAGTTTTGGGGCGCCTGGGTGGCGCAGTCGGTTAAGCGTCCGACTTCAGCCAGGTCACGATCTCGCGGTCCGGGAGTTCGAGCCCCGCGTCAGGCTCTGGGCTGATGGCTCAGAGCCTGGAGCCTGTTTCCGATTCTGTGTCTCCCTCTCTCTCTGCCCCTCCCCCGTTCATGCTCTGTCTCTCTCTGTCCCAAAAATAAATAAACGTTGAAAAAAAAATTTTAAAAAAAGAAATCACAAGTTTTTACCCTCATCAAAAGGCTTTTCAAATACTGGAGGAACAGTGTATTTAATGAACTTCCCAGGCAGTAAACAAACCAAAGGCTTGGTTCATCCATGAGCCAAGCACCTGTCACACCTGTCACACTGCCTGCATCTCCCTGCTTCTCTGCGCTTATCGGCCAGTTCTTACTTCCTGAAGAATTTAGGTATTTAGATCCACTTCTGACTCTCACCTTCCCTCCACTCTGCTTAGTGACCACTGAGCACATACCTGCTTTCGTTCCAAGCTGCTGGATCTCAACTGCAGGACTTCTTTCCGTGAACAAACCCCAAGCCCTCATCATCCCCCAGCCTTCTAGATCTCTCTACAACCTCAGACATTCCAACTTCCCTCTTCCCCCAACGTCCAAATAATTCGCCTTTCAGGACTCCAACTTCCATGGTCGGCCCCTCTCTACTTGTTACTTGGGTTCTCCCTGGTCCTATCAACCCAGCTGCACGCTAAAATCACCTGGGAGAACTTTAATTTTGGCCTTGACTACCTCCTTAGACCAGTTAAATCAGAAACCCTGGGGCTAGGGCTGGAGGTCCAATCTGGGTACTTTAGAGCTTTCAGGTGATTCTAATATGCAACTAGGTTAAAGGTCATGCCTTCGCTTTTGTTACAAAAGTTTCTCAGCAGGAGAGCTACTGGCGTTTGGGGCACAATTCTTCCTTGTGTAGTTTTGACTCAAGCATCACAGAATGTTGCTAGCACGCTCCAGACATGGTGACAACCAAAAATGCACCAAACATCTCCAAATACCCCCATTTGGGAGTCTCACTGCCTCCTCTTTCTTTTTTGCACCCTCCCTTCTCCCCCCTGAAGGCCCTTCCCTTCCTTCCTCGGCCTTCAGTTCTCAGGTGACCAACTGTAGCTTGCTCAGGACGAAGGGGTTTCCCAGGACGTGAGACTTTCGGCACAAAAGTAGGAAAGTCCCAGCTAAATCATGATGGTTAGTCACCCTAGATTTTCTTCTGTCACCTCCCATAAAGGATACGCATTGTTTTTTCTCCCCTTCTGAACCCCAACCTTCCTCCTTTCAAAGGTTATATTGAGAGCAACCTTGAGGAGGTTGCTAACACAAACCAGGCCACCTGAGTTTCTCCCTCAGACTCTGCAATTGGAACTGGATGCTAGTCTCAATTTGGCTAGTGCTAAAAAAAAAAAAAAAAAAAAAAAAAAAAAAAAAAAAAAAAAAATTAAATTTGGGAATCGTTGGGTGGCCATTTTCTACCTTGAAAACTACAGTGGGCTGTGGGGAGAATGGGGAGTGTGGAGAGTCTGTCTGTAGCAACAGAGAGACATATGACCAGAAAGAACAGAGGTGAGGTAGAATCTTCCTGGCTTCCCCACAGTGCTCAAGTGATTTTCAAACTTGAGACTGTACCAGTATCCATCACCAGAGGGTTCCTTAGAACACAGATTGTTGGGCCCCATGCCCAGAGTTGTCAATTCAGTAGGTCTGGGTGTGGCCCAGAGACCTGATTTTCTAAGAAGTTCTCTGGTGGTGTTGATGCTGGAACTTAGAGATCCTGCTCTGGGCCAGAGTCCTCAAAGAGTCTTTTGAGAGCCCAAAAGACACAGCCCTGCCCTAGAGTTACAGGAGTCTTGATCTTTCCAATAAATTTTTCCCCCCTAAATAGCTTTACGGAGATATAATTCACATACCATGCAATTCACCCCTTTAAAGTATATAATTCAGAGATGCCTGGGTGGCTCAGTTGGTTAAGCGTCTGACTCTTGATTTTGGCTCAGATCATGATCTCACAGTCGTGAGACTGAACCCAATGTGGGGCTCGGTGCTGGACTGAGCCGTGGAACCTGCTTGGGATTCTCTGTCTCCCTCTGCTCCTCCCTGGTTCACGAGGGCGCGTGCGCATGCTCGCATGCTCTTTCTCTAAAAAAAAAAAAAACAAAAAGATAAATTGTACAATTCAATGATTTTTAGTAGCTTCACAGAATATGCACAACCATCGCTAGTCAATCTTAAAACACTTCATCACCTCAGAAGAAATCCCATCCCTTTTATTCCTCTTCTTACCTGCTTCCCTCCCCATCCCAGCTGTAAGCAAACACTTATCTACTTTCTCTACAGAGTTGACCCTTGAACAGCATGGGTGTTAGAGGCACTGACTCCCTGAACAGTTGAAAATCTGCAATTTCACTTTTGATTCCCCGAATACTTAACTATTAATAGCTTATTGTTGACTGGAAGGCTTACCAATAACATAAACAGGTGATTAACACTTACTTCGCATGTTAGGTATATTATATATGCTCTATTTTTATAATAAAGCTAGAAAAAATGTTAAGAAAATCATAAGGAAGGGTGCGTGGGATGATGCTCTTACCAAAGAGACCACAGAGCTCCCCAGCATTTTCTGCCACGTGAGGACACAATGAGAAGAAGGGAGCCCTCACCTGACCATGTTGGGACCCTGATCTCAGACTTCCGGCTTCCACCACTGTGAGAAATAAAATTCCGTTGTCTGTAAGCTGCCCAGTCTGTGGTATTTTCTTACAGCAGCTCCAACGGACAGAGACAGGGTCCTCTGAAGCATTTTTAACTTTGTTGAAGTCCGATTTATCTACTTGTTGTTGTCGCTCATGCTTTTGGTGAGGAATCCTTTGCCAAATCCAAGATCGTGAAGATTTACCCTTACATTTTCTTTTCGGAGTTTTATAGCTTCATATTTTACATCCATTTTGAGGTCATCTTTGGATACTGTGTGAGAACTTCGTTCGTTTGCTTGTGTGTCATCAGTGTTTGCAGCAGCATTTGTTGAAAAGATTATTCTTTCCCCATTAAGTGATCTTGCACCCTGGTTGAAAATCAGTTGACCGTAGATGGGTGGGTTTACTTCTGGACTCACACATCTTTTCTATGGATCTATAACTATGTTTATGCCGATATACACTGTGTTGATTGCCATTGCTTTCTGGTAAGTTTTGAAACTGAGAAGTGTGATCCTTCTGCTACTTCTTTTTTCAAGATTGTTTTGGCTTCTCTGTGTCCCTTACTATTCAATGTAAATTTTACAATTAGCTTGTTAATTTCTACAGAGAAGTCAGCTCGGACACTGATAGAGATTACACTGAATCAGACCAGTTTGGGAATATCCCCACCTTAAAAAACTCATGTAAATAAGGGCCACCTGGGTGGCTCAGTCAGTTAAGTGTCCGACTTCAGCTCAGGTCATGATCTAGCAGCGTGTGAGTTTGAGCCTCACATCGGGCTCTGTGTTGACAGCCCAGAGCCTAGAGCCTGCTTCAGAATCTGTGTCTCCCTCTCTCTCTGACCCTCCCCTGTTCACACTCTGTCTCTATCTCTCTCAAAAGTAAATAAACATTAGGGGCACCTGGGTGGCTCAGTCAGTTAAGCATCAACTTCGGCTCAGGTCGTGATCTCACGGTTCGTGAGTTCGAGCCCCGCGTCGGGCTCTGTGCCGTCAGCTCGGAGCCTGGAGCCTGCTTCAGATTCTGTGTCTCCCTCTCTCTTTGCCCTTCCCCTGCTCACACTGTCTCTCTCGCTCTCAAAAATAAATAAAAAACATTAATTAAAAAATTTTTTTAAATAAACATTAAAAAAATTCACGTAAATAACATCTTCTATGCCACAAGAGAGTCCTGTTCATTTTAAGATTAAAATAATGATTTTTTTCAAGATAAGCCTTTACTATATGATCCAGCATTTTTATTTCTGGGTATATATCCAAAAGAACTGAAAGTAGGAAGCTGAAAAGTTACCTGAGTTGAACATGAACCCATGTTCATAGTAGCATTATTCATAATAGTCAAAAGGTTAAAGCAATTCAAATGTCCACCAGCAGATGAATGGATTAATAAAATGCAGTGTATCCATACAATGGAATATTACTCTGCCTTAAAGAGGAAGGAAATTCTGACATGTGCTACAACATGGATAAACCTTGAAGACATTAAACTAAGTGAATTAATCTGATCACAAAAGATAAATACTGTGTGATCCACTTATATATCTAGGGTACTCAAATTCATAAAAACAGGAAGTAGAATGGTGGTTGCCTAGAGCTTGGCAGAATGGGAAGTTGTTGTTTTCTAATTTTTTTTAATGTTTATTTATTCTTGAGAGCTAGAGAGAGACAGGACACAAGCAGGGGAGGGGCAGAGAGAGACACACAGAATGTGAAGCAGGCTCCAGGCTCTGAGCTGTCGGCACAGAGCCCGACGCGGGGCTTGAACTCACGAACCGTGAGATCGTGACCCGAGCCAAAGTCGGACGCCTAACCGACTGAGCCACCCAGGCACCCACGGGGCATTGTTGTTTGATGGACATAGACTTTCAGCTTTGCAAGATTAAAAGATGTGGGAGATTGGTTGCACCACATTGTAGATATACTTAACTGCACAGTTCAGTACACTTAAAAATGGTTTAGATGGTAAATTTTATGTAATACATTATTTACTTATTTTTTATTTTATTTTTTTAATGTTTATTTATTTTTGAGAAAAAGAGAGAGAGAGAGGGACAGAGTGTGAGCGGCAGAGGGGCAGAGAGAGAGGGAGACACAAAATCCGAAGTAGGCTCCAGGCTCTGAGCTGTCAGCACGGAGCCCGACGCGGGGCTTGAACTCACGGATCGTGTGATCATGACCTGAGCTGAAGTCGGAGGCTTAACCGACGGAGCCACCCAGGTGCCCCTATGTAATGCATTTTTTAACACAAAGAAAAGATCATTTAGAAATTTAAAAAATTAAAAGAAGGCCTTATGATTTTATTAAAAGAAGCAATTAGTGTCTAGATTCAGCTAGAGCCAAATACACTTCTTTGGTTTAATTTGTGGAAATGTTTATACAGTCGAATTTTAATTATTCTGTAGGGACTTCTCTGCCCCGAGAATCGTCCTAGTCCCCAAGCCAACAATAAACAGAAACTGAGACGGAAGGATAGAACTATATGACTCTCAGTGTGTTTCTGTCATGCCTGGTGGGCCTTTCTGGGTCACCACCTATTGTGTCTCAGGATTTTTTTTAAGTTTATTTATTTATTTTTTGAGAGAGAGAGAGAGAGAGAGAGAGCAGAGGAAGGGCAGAGAGAGGGGGAGATAGAGAATCCCAAGGAGGCTCCACACCATCCGTGCAGAGCCCAATGTGGGGCTTGATTCCACAAACCCATGAGATCACGACCTGAGCCAAAATCAAGATCCAAAGGCTCGACCAACAGAGCCACCCCAGGCACCCCTGTGTCCCAGGATTTAAGATGCATTCTACTGTGTCACTCAGCATACGTTAAGGATTAGGCTTTATTAGGTAAGAGGAATTCTTACAAGGCTGGATCAACAAGCAAAGAGAAAGCAGGGGTCCCGCATCTATCTATGACCTGATAGAGTGGTATGCTGGGGTCAGGGTCCTCTGCTGGATCCACAGAACACGTCTATGTTCTGCCGAAGGGACATTGCCTCTCTTTTTTACCTTGTTCTCTCAGTGCTGATGAATCAGGAAAGATCGAGTTGACAAATGTCTGACCAAACAAATGGCTGGAAATACCAGCCTTTGGAGCATCCAGTATACCATTCCCTTCCCCGAGTTCACATAACAAATGTTCAAAGGCTCAGCGCAATAATGTTGCCCCTGCACTACGTTTGTATTTCTCCTTAATAACAGGATCACCGTGTCCCCCGTGTCTGTATATGCCATGGGGAAAAGCAGCAACAAAGGAAAATCAATCAGAATTTTTAACAAAAGAAGGGCCAGCAGCAATGGACCCTCCCACCAAGAAGAAACCACGGTGAAGTTATTTCCCAGACAGCTCTAAAGTTCTCTCTCCCCTAGAAACAGCTACCCAGCCAATTTTCAGCACGTCTCCACCCTTGTCCCAAATATAAATGAAAGCAAACACTTACCTATGCTTACCGCGTGGCAGGAACTGATCCAAGCTTCTTACATATATTAACTCATTTAATCATCACACCAACCCGGCGAGGAAAGCACTAATTTTATGCCCATTTCATTTATTTATTAAATTAAAAAAAATTGAGTATAATTGATGCACAATGGTGCATGAGTTTGGGCATACAACACGGTGGTTTTTTTTTTTATTTTTTTTTAATGTTTATTTATTTTTGAGACAGAGACAGAGCATGAACGGGGGAGGGTCAGAGAGAGAGGGAGACACAGAATCCGAAGCAGGCTCCAGGCTCTGAGCTGTCAGCACAGACCCCGACGCGGGGCTCGAACTCACGGACCCTGAGATCATGACCTGAGCCGAAGTCGGAAGCTTAACCGACTGAGCCACCCAGGCACCCCAACACGGTGTTTTGACAAGTCTATACACTATGCTGTGCTCCCCACAAATGTAGTGTCTGTCACCATACAACTCTATCCCAATTTCATTGACTATATTCCTTATGCTGTGCCTTTATGCCCATTTTAATTTTTTTTTCAACGTTTATTTATTATTTTTGGGACAGAGAGAGACAGAGCATGAACGGGGGAGGGGCAGAGAGAGAGGGAGACACAGAATCGGAAACAGGCTCCAGGCTCAGAGCCATCAGCCCAGAGCCCGACGCGGGGCTCGAACTCCCGGACCGCGAGATCGTGACCTGGCTGAAGTCGGACGCTTAACCGACTGTGCCACCCAGGCGCCCCATGCCCATTTTATAGATAAGGCAACTAAGGCATGTAAAGGTAAATGAACGTGAGTCAGGGTAGAAAAACCAGGACTGGAACCCAAGGAGTTTGTCCCAGAGTCTGTGCTTTTTTTTTTTTTTTTAATGTTTATTTATTTTTGCGAGAGAGATAGAGTCTGAGCAGGGGAGGGTAGAGAGAGGGAGACACAGAATTGGAAGCAGGCTCCAGGCTCTGAGCTGTCAGCACAGAGCCCGACGCGGGCTCAGACTCACCAACAGTGAGATCATGACCTGAGCTGAAGTCAGACGCTTAACTGACTGAGCCACCCAGATGTCCAGACAGAGTCTGTGCTTTTAACCACCAAACTAAATCAGAAGTAAGATGCTGTGCTAAGTTCGGCAGGAGTCTTAAATATGCATCATCCTAGGACCTGGACAGCCTTAGGGAGAAGAGCACCAATGAATGTGGCGAGAAAGGGGGTGCACCCTGGAATAGAGCAATGTGGATGGGAGAAATTGGAGAGCATTGGTGAGTGTAGAAGAGAAAATAAGTTTTAGGGAGTACAGCTGGGAGGGAGCTTTCGGGTGAAAAAACGCTGACATGACAAAGGTGAAACAGCAGAGTATTGTAAAGTTCTCTGGATTCTTTCAAAATAGTTTTATTGAGGGGCACCTGGCTGGCTCAGTCCGTGGAGTGTGCGGCTCTTGATCTCTGGGTTGTGAGTTTGAGCCCCACGTGGGATGTAGAGATTACTCAAAAATAAAATCTTAAAAAGATAGCTTTATTGAAGGATAATTGACACACAATAAGTTACACCTGTTTAAAGTGTAGAATTTGACAAACTGTGACATATGCATACAACTGTGAAACCACAGCCACGGTCAAGATAACGAAAGTAAACATTATCACCAACAGTTTCCTTGTGCCCTTTTGTAAACCCTGTCTGCACCTCCCTCCAGACTCTCCATCTGGTAGTCCAGAATCTGCTTTCATAACTTTAGATTATTTTACGTTTTCTAGAATTTTTTAAGAAATAGATTATACATTATTTAGTCTTTTTTTTCCTTTTGGTCTGGTTTCTTTCACTGGGTATGATTATTTGAGACTCATCATGTTGTTGTTTATCAATAGGTTATTCCCCTGATAAGGGACTTATATCTACAAGACGAAAAGAACTCTTGTAAGCAGTTAATAAAAGACAAATAATCCAATTAAATAAGGGGCAAAGGACCTGAACAGGCATTTCTCCAAAGAAGATACACAAAAGCGCATGGAAAGATGGTCAATAGTCATCAGGGAAACGCAAATCAAAACCATAATGAGATACTACATTACACGCCCTAGGATGGCTGTAATGAAAAAGTCAGATAATAACAAGTGTTAGAGAGTATATAGAGAAATTACAACCCACACACAACTACTGGTAGGAATATAAAATGGTGCAACCACTTTGGAAAACCGTCTTGCAATTCCTCAAAAAGTTACGTATACAGTTACCATTTGACCCAACAATTCCACCCCTAAGCACACACCCAAGAGAAATGAAAACGTGTGTACTCACAGCTTACACACAAATGCATACTGCAACATCAGTCATAATAACCAATATGTGGAAACAACCCAAATGCCCACCACGTGAAGAATGGATAAACAAAATGTATAATCCACACAATGGAATAGTATTCAGCACTGAAAGGAATGAAATGGTGTTACATGCTAAGGCATGGATGAATCTTTTTTTTAATTTTTTTTTTAACGTTTATTTATTTTTGAGACAGAGAGAGACAGCATGAACGGGGGAGGGGCAGAGAGAGGGAGACACAGAATCTGAAACAGGCTCCAGGCTCTGAGCTGTCAGCACAGAGCCTGACGCGGGGCTCGAACTCACAGCCCTCACGGACCGCGAGATCATGACCTGAGTTGTAGTCGGACGCTTAACCGACTGAGCCACCCAGGCGCCCCATAAAGCATGGATGAATCTTGATAACATTATGCTAAGTGAAAGAAGCCAGACACACTAACGCACAAAAAAACATACTGCATGATTCTGTTCTAATGTTAAATGTCGAGAACTGGCAAATGTGTAGAGACAGGAAGTAGATTAGTGGTTGCCTAGGCCTAGGGGTGAGAAATTGAAGGCGATTGCTAAAGAGAACAGGGTTTCTTTGTGCAGTGATGAAAGTGTTCTCAAACTGTGGTAACGGTTGCACAACTCTGAATACATGAGAAATCATCAACTTGTACCCTTAAAATGGGTGAATTTCATTATATGTGAATTATATCTCACGAAGGCTGTTATAACACATCGTTTATTTCTTTTTATTGATGAGTAGCATTTCATTGTTTGAATATACTTCAGTTTGCTTACCCACTTATCTGGTGATGCCGATTTGGTTTGTTTCCAGTTTGGGGCTGTTCAAAATAAAGCTGCAGGGTGCGCCTGATGGCTCAGTCAGTTGAGTGTTTAGACTCTTGATTTCGGCTCAGGTCATGACCTCCCGGGTCATGAGATTGAGCCCTGCGTCCAGCTCTGCTCTCACAGCGCAGTCTGCCTGGGATTCTCTCTCCGTCCTTCCCATGCTTGCGTGCTCTCTCTCTCTCTCTCTCTCAAAATAAATAAATAAACTTAAAAAGAAATTAAGCTGCTATGAACATTCATATACAAGTCTTTGTATAGAATATGCTTTCTCTGCTCCTAGGTAAATGCACAGGCGCAGAACGACCGGATCATGTGGTAGGTGTATGGAACTTTTTAAGAAACTATCAAATGGTTTTCTAAAGTGGTCATACTGTTTTACATTCCCACCAGCAGTTTATGAGAGTTCCAGTTCTTCCATATCCTTGTCAACTCTTGGTATAATTGGTCTTTTTAATCAGACATCCTACTAGGTATGTAGCAATATCTCATTGTGACTTTTTTTTCAAAATAAGCTCCAGGCCCAGTGTGGAACCCAATGCAGGGCTTGAACTCACAACCCTGAGATCAAGACCTGAGTTGAGATCAGGAGTCAAATGGTTAACTGACTGAGCCACCCAGGTGCCCCTCTTGTTGTGACTTTAATTTGCATTTCCTGGGGCACCTGGGTGGCTCAGTAGGTTAAGCATCCCACTCCAGCTCAGGACATGATCTCACAGATTGTGAGTTCGAGCCCCACATGGGGCTCTGTGCTGACAGCTCGGAACCTGGAGCCTGCTTCAGATTCTGCATCTCCCTCTCTCTCTGTCCCTCCCCCACTCGCACTCCGTCTCTCTTTCAAAAATAAATAAACAATAAAAAAATCTTTTTAAATTTGCATTTCCTTAATGACTAATGATGTTTAACATCTTATACACTTATTGGTCATCCATGTATTTTCTTTGGTGAAATGTCTGTTTATCTCTTTTGTCCACTTAAAAAAAATTAAGTGATCTGTGTCATTATTGAGTTTTCAAAGTCCTTTATACAGTCTAGACACAATTTCTTTTTTAATTTTTTTTTTTAACATTTATTCACTTTTTGAGAGACAGAGACAGAGTGTGAGCAGGGCAGGGGGCAGAGAGAGAGGGAGACACAGAATCGGAAGCAGGCTCCAGGCTCTGAGCTGTCAGCACAGAGCCCGACGCGGGGCTCGAACTCACGGACGGTGAGATCATGACCTGAGATGAAGTCGGACGCTCAACCGACTGAGCCACCCAGGCGCCCCTAGACACAAGTTCTTTGTCAGATAAGTGTTTTGCAAATATTTTTTTTCCCAGTCTGTGATTTGTTTTTTTATTCTTCTCACAGAACAGAAGGTTCCTGGTTTTTTTTTTTTAATGTATTTTTAGAACAGGAGTTTTAATTTTGATAAAGTCCACTTTATCGCATTTTTCTTTTATAGATTGTGCCATATCTACAAAATCTTTGTTTAATTACAGGTCACAAAGATTTTCTCCTCTGTTTTCTTCCAATAGTTTTATTTTATTTTATTTTATTTTTTTCAACGTTTGTTTATTTTTGGGACAGAGAGAGACAGAGCATGAACAGGGGAGGGGCAGAGAAAGAGGGAGACACAATATCGGAATCAGGCTCCAGGCTCCGAGCCATCAGCCCAGAGCCTGACGCGGGGCTCGAACTCAGGGACCACGAGATCGTGACCTGGCTGAAGTCGGCTGCTTAACCGACTGCGCCACCCAGGCGCCCGACTTCCAATAGTTTTACAGTTTTAGATTTTACATTTCGGTCTATGATCTCTTTTGACTTAATTTTTGCGTGTGTTATAAGGTATGGATTAAAGTTCGTTTTTTGCATATAAAGATCCAATTCTTCCAGCCTCATTCATTGAAACAACTATCCTTTCTCTGTTGAATTGCCCTTTTAAAAATCAATTCTTGTCACTATATACATATACATATTTTTTCTCTGTTCACTACCATGGTCTATCTTGAGGTCAGTAGCCCACGATCCTAATTACTATTGTTTTATAGGAAGTCTTGAAATCCGGTAATGTTAGTTCTCCAACTTTGTTATTCTTTCTTTTTGTTTGTTTGTTTGTTTATTTTGAGAGAGAGAGAGAGAGAGAGAGAGAGAGAGAGACCAAGTGCATGGTGGGGGAGGGGTAGAGAGGGAGGGAGAGAGGGAAAATCCCAAACCGGCTGGGCTCAGTGCTCAGGGAGGAGCGCAGGGTGGGTCTCCGCTGGACCCCAAGACCCTGAGATCAACCTGAGCTGATGTCAAGAGTCGGATGCTTAGCTGACTGAGCCACCCGGGAGCTCGGGTTCGTCTCTTTCAAAGTTGTTTTGGCTATTCTAGATCTTTTTCATTTTCAAATGAATTTTAGACAGTTTGTCAATTTCTACATTTGTTGTTGTTTGGAGAAGACACAGGAATACAGCTTGTTAATGAAGAAAGCAGGGGTCTGAGGTCAGTGTGCTTAGGTTCAAGACCCAGCTTTATCTCTTCATAGCTGTTTGGCTTTGAGCAAGTTACCTAACTTCTCTGCCACTGTGCTTCTCATTCATAAAGCTGAGATAACAGCATTAACAATCTCATGGGGCTGTGATGGGGCTTAAGTGAAACAATGCATATAATGCTGAGGGACTGAAAATACAGACAATGGACAGACCATATATGACAACGGAACTCTGACCCACAGCCTCTGCAGCAACTAGTCTAGGAAGCCAGATCACAACCTCTGCACCAATCGGCCGAGAACAGTCAGGACTTGACCAAGTCAGTGAGTGCCAACTTCCCTAATTTTTGCCCGGGCTTCCAGCTCAGAGAAATCTGAGGAAGCAAAATATGCTCCCCAAACCAATCACGTAGGATGCCCCATTTCTAGTCAGCCCACCTCCAGCTTTCCCAATGCCCAGAACCTTCCATCGGAGCACACCTGAAGTCTTCCCCACTTTCACTGTAAAGGTTTTCCACTCCCCTGCCTTTGAATCTCTGCCAAATGCAAACGACAGTGGCTACCTCTCCAGCTATAGCCAAGCTTGGAATAAACAGCTTCGGTATCTTCTCATTTGGGGGATCTTCATTTATTTCCACAGTGCTTAATACTGTGTTCTTGGAGTTTAACGGGTGCCCTATAAATTTTATAGAGTGGCAGAATTGTTTTTTTTTTTTAATGTTTATTTATTTTCAAGAGAGAGAGAGACAGAGTGCAAGCAGGGAAGGGGCAGAGAGAGGGAGACACGGCATCCAAACCAGGCTCCAGGCTCTGAGCTGTCACAAAGCCCCATGCAGGGCTCGAACCCACGAACTGTGAGATCATGACCTGAGCCAAAGTCGGATGCTTAAAGAACTGAGCCACCCAGGTGCCCCAGAATTGTTTTGTCAAGTGAAATTTTAGACAGAATCCCAATGTATAAAACAGATAAAAGTGGCTTTCAATAATTTATCTAAGCCAGCCAGTGCTAACACTGGTGGTGTTCTCAGTAATATTAAAAGGGGATAATGAGTGAAAGTTGTGGACACGGTATTTTTTAAAATCCTGATTCACACCATAAAAGTGGTAAACACTAACGGTTTTTTTTTCCTTTCCTTTAAGTGGATCCCCTTACAATCAATTATTTGCAGAACCCCCAAACACGTCTTCAAAACTCTAGGGCTCTCAGGAATATGGAGTAATGTGCAGATGTGAGATCAGGGTGCAGGGTCACGTTGGGCAAGTCACTGACTTCTTCCGTCTCAGTTTTGTTTCTTCCCCTGCAGATCGAGGAGGCTGAAGTAAGTCGGAACCCAAAATTCAGTGTGCATCGACCAGTGTGTAGTGAAGGGGGATGCAGTAGTGTGCTGTGTGCCTGTTTAAAAATGCAAGTTTTCTGGTCCATGTTGTGGGTCTAACTCAGTAAGTCTGGGGTGGCGCCCCGGAATCTACATTGTAAACACGCACCCAGCTGATTTCGATGCTGGTGATCCACGTGCACAACCCAAGAAACCCAGGAGTATTTGGTCTTCTAGGCCCCCTCTGGCTCTGGCATATGTCGCTCAGGCGGAGTTGGTGAGGTCTCAGGAACGGAACAAGGGGAGAGGAAAAATGGAGGGGAAAATCTCTCAACAGGGAAAATGTTGATAGGGAGTGTTTTAAAAAGCCTACTGTATCAATATACCCTTTTTGAAACCCCCCACGACTGTGGTCCAGAGAGAGTTGGATTCCCGGCTTTGGTCTCCAAAGAGACCTTGAGAAGACAATGCACATTTTATTCTCCATTAGCCCCCGGAACAAACCACTCCCAAACTTTCCAACCCCACGCCCCAGATTTGAATACACCAGAGATAAACTGCAATGTGCAAAACGCCTCCCTGCCCTCCTGCTCCCCGATTCCCCCCCATGGATCACCTGGGGTAGGAGAAGACAAAGGAGGATTTGCACAGTCTGGGGTCGGGTTCTCAAAACTAGATTAAACCTTAGGCCATTGGGCGCTCAGGCCAAATCCACTCAATCCAGCCGTTGACACCCTCGGCGTGGCCATACCGCCCTCTTGTGGCGGAAATCGGGATTCGGCCCGGCGAGGAGAACAAGCGCCAGGGGCAGAAACAGCCCACAAGGACCCAAAGTCCTTCCATTCCAAGGTTGGGTAAGAGAAGGAGAAAAATAAGATACCACCAGAGAGACACTCTCCATTGTCTCTTTCTCCTTTACCTTTCCTTTCTGCCTCCCCAAACCAGTCCTTCCACTTAGCTTTACCCTCGATGAATATCTTTTTTGTAATGCCTTGCAGTTTACCGGGTTCTTCACCAATACCCTCTCATGTGATCCATTCTGACTCCCTTTTCACATCACCTCTCTTCCCCTTAGAGAATGAGAAGGCAAAACTGAAAAATAACCTGCATAAATGCCTTTCTTGTATTTTGCATAAGGGTAGACGCGCGGACACCCTTATTCTTGGGTTGCAGGATCTTTGAGCTCTCTGTGTTCATGACCTTAACACCTGTAGGAGCCCGTTAACTTTGTTCTGCCTTGTGGTCACAAACAGAACTTGAAACTTGCCAGGGCTTGGTCACTAGGAAAAAAGAAAGCAACTCATAGGACTAAAGCAGTACAAGCCCAGATAAACAATTATGTTTTTTGTTTAAATTTTTAAAGATTAATCAAGTTATAATAAGAATAGAAACATGCTCAAGCCCTAAACGTACAGTTCAATTCATTTTGACAAATTGAGTGCATGTGTAACCTGCATCCATACCAAGAAATAGAACATTACCAGCAGTCCCCTAATGCCCTCCTCATAACCCCATCCAATCCCAACTCACCTCTAAGGTAACTGCTATTCTGACTTTTTTTTAAAGTTTATTTATTTTGAGAGAGAGAGAGAGAGAGAGAGAGAGAGAGAGAGAGAGAGCAGGTGAGCGACAGAGAGAAAGAGAATCCCAAGCAGGCTCCTAGCTGTCAGAACAGAGTCCAATTTAGGGCTTGATCTCACTACGGTGAAATCATGACCTGAGCCGAAATCAGGAGTCAGATGCTTACCTGACTGAGCCACCCAGGTGCCCCCCGCTCTTCTGACTTTTAACACTAAAGATTAGTTTTGTCCGCTTTTGGATTTCATATAGACGGAATCAAACAGTAAGTACTCACGCATATGACCTTCGCTGAGCGTTGTGAAATTAATCTGTGTGGTTGCCCACGACTCATCCTCATTGCTGTGGTATACCACTGTGGAAATATACCACAATTTATCCCTTTTATTGATGGCAGACATGTCGGGTATTTCCAGTTTGGGGCTACTATAAGAATGCTTCTGTTGGGGTGCCTGGGTGGCTCAGTCCGTGAGTTCAAGCCCCGCCTGGGGCTCTGTGCTGACAGCTCAGAGCCTGGAGCCTGCTTCCAATTCTGTGTCTCCTACTCTCTCTGCCCCTCCCCGGCTCATGCTCTCTCTCTCTCTCTCTCTCTCTCTCTCTCTCAAAAATAAATAAACATTAAAAAATTAAAAAAAAAAAGAATGCTTCTGTGAACATTCTTGTACGTAGCTTTTAGGAAATATATGTACACATTTCTTCGATTGGCTGTATAAATGGGAGTGGAATCTCTGGGTCATAACATTGCTTTAATTGATATTGCCAGATTTCCAGAGTGTTGTACTAATTTACACACCCATCAGCGATGTGTGAGAGTTTCCATTGTTTCATATTCTTGACAACGCTGGGATATTGTTTTTCATTTTAGTCATCCTGGTGGGTGGGTAATGGTATTATTACCTTGTAGTTTTCATTTACATTTCCCTGATGACTAATGAAGTTGAGCACCTTTTCATGAGCTTATCAGCGGTTTGGTGTGGATATCTTCTTTTGTCTTGTGCCTCGTTAAGGCTTTAAGGCAAACAACTTAAACCTGCATTACCCCACCACGAACGATAACAGCATTGTTAAGTGTTCAAGTTAATCCCAAATAAGCTTGTTCTATTATTGGGCTACACTGAGAAATATTCCTTACACTTGTATATACATGATGTCATTTGGTTAATACAACAAGTACTTTGAAAAGTAGAAGGTGGAGGTTTTGCTTGTTTTACAAGGGGAAGCCATCTCTGGGAAATTGAAACATGCTCAAAATAAGTGGCAGAACCAAGATCCTCCAGCAAGATTTTGCTGTTTCCTAGCTAAGTGTTCATTCCACTGCAGGGTTTCTCAAACCTATTTAATCATCCTATCTTTTATAACAAATATTTTGTATCACCCCCCTTTACTACTGTGAAATTAAATTTTGGGATGCCTGGGTGGCTCAGTCAGTTAAGCATCTGACTTCAGCTCAGGTCATGATCTCACTGTTTGTTGGGTTCAAGCCCCGCATCAGGCTCTGTGCTGACAGCTCAGAGCCTGGAGCCTGCTTCGGACTCTGTGTCTCCCTCTCTCTGCCCCTCCCCTGCTCATGCTCTGTCTCTGTCTCTCTCTCAAAAATAAATAAACATTAAAAATTTTTTGTAATTAAATTTATAGATAATTTCAAAACATAATCAATATGTCGCCCCTAAGTATAAAGGAGAAATAAAAGAACGGTGATTTATAACCAATAATTACTACAATTACAAATAAAATAATAAATTCTCAGGACAACTATACTAGAACATATAATCAAATAATTGATGCTTACCCCTAAAAGCAGACTCACTATAAATTCAAACAGTCACAAGTAAGACAAATACAATTCATTATACTGACAACCCTAAGCCCACACATCGCTGTTGCTGACATGATTTTCCAAATTGGTGAGCAACTTGAGGTTAAATTCTGAATGAAACAAAGTACAGTCATCCTTAACTTATACCGTAGTTTATTCCTGAGAAGGTCACTGTATTTTTTTAAATTTTTAAAAATGTTTATTTATTTTTGAGAGAAAGAGAGAGAGAGAGAGAGAGCATGAGCAGGGGAGGGGCAGAGAGAGAGAGGGAGACACAGAATCCAAAGCAGGCTCCAAGCTCTGAGCTGTCAGCACAGAGCCCGACGCCGGGCTCAAACTCACAAACTGTGAGATCATGACCTGAACTAAAGTCGGATACTCAACCGACTGAGCCACCCAGGCGCCCCCTGTATTTTTAAACCATGCAAAAAGTATTTTGTGTTTATATATAAAAAGGAGTTAGGTTTTAGCCCCAGATCATTCTGGACAGTTTTTCACCTTCATGAATATCTGAGAATACGTTTAAAAATTGGACAGGATGCAGGACAATTTTTCATTTTGGAGATTGTCATGCTTGTTGCAGGACAACTTAGCAGTCCTGGCTCATGTCCTCTCCATGGCAATAGTGTCCCCCAATCATCACGACAACCCAAAACTCTTTGGGGGAGTTCTCCTGCGAAAACACTGCTTTGCATGCTCTGTTTAACAAAGTCCCTGCCTCAAATATGGAAGGCGACCAAAAAGCTGGGCTGCGGACTAGAAAAGACCTGGGTTCAGCACTCAGCCCAACTTGCTCTGCGAGACCTTGAGCAAGTCACTTAGCATCTCTAAGTGTCTCCAGTTATGAGGCTGGCTTCTGTATCCCGGAGCAGCAGCAACACTCTTGTTATGTTTCCCTGCACCTGAGGCAGGCTGTGTGGACAGAGCCTCTAGCTCTCACCACCCTGCCCTGCTCCATGTTGGCAGACCTTTGGGAGGTTGACCAGTTACACCCGCACATAGTGCTTTTGCTCTCCCCAGTCCCTGTTAAAAAAACATGTTCGGCAAGAGAGCACGTGGAAGATATTAGCATGAACTGTCAGAATACAAGTAGCAAAATACAAATCTAGTGCCTTGGTAGAAAATATTCCTTAAGTCCTTAGCCATTGAAAAAATACACCCTTTGATATGGGCCCAAGTCTGAATGAATTACCACATCATAGCCCAAATCTCAATAAATGTATCACCTTCCCATCAGAATCCCAACTGCAAGCCTTGCTCACACATGCCTTTTTGAACTTGGTGATAATTGATTGCCTGAAAAAATAGAAATCCAATTAGTGAGTATGTGGATTTGAATTAGTGGATTCAGAAGTATTAAGAGAGTCTGAATTCAAAGGCACGGGGGTGCACAATACGAACATAACATGATCAAATATAAACTATACTATAGTTTTTAAGTTCATGACATGAACTTATACAAATGTAAAATTAACATGGGTCAAAGACTTTATTCAACTCATTAATTAATGAGGGAACCAAGAAGATGTTACAAGCAGTTCAAATGAGAATTTGATGCATTGGACAATATATTTTTACACTTCTAACAACAGAAGCCATTTGCATTACTATGGACAAGAAGCATTCGTATTGCTATCAATTTTCTCCAATTTAATTTCTACCCCTACAGGTTGTAAAACAACCTGGCATCAGTTTCCTACTGCCGCTGTAACAAATTAGCACAAACTTAGTAGCTTAAAATAACACATTAATTATCTCACAGTTAGCTGGAGTCTTTTACAGTTGGAGGTCAGAAGTCTAAAATGGGTGCCACTTGGCTAAACTCAAGGTGTCCTCACAGCTGTGTGCCTTGTGAAGGCTCAGGGCAAATATAATTTCTTTGCTTTTTCCACCTTCTAGAGGCCATCGCCATGTCTTGGCACAGGATCACCTCTTTTCATCTTCAAAGTCAGCACTAATTAATGGTCAACTGAGACGTTTTTCACTCTGCAACACCCCAGATTCTTGATTCATTGTCACATCTCCTTCTCTGACTCTCTCCTCCTGCCTGCCTCTTTCACTTATATGGATCCTAATGATTATATTAGTCCCACCTAGATAATCCAGGATACTCTCCCATCTCTAGATCTACCAGTGGTGCAAACTTCTATAGAATCAGATAATCCCTGCAAAGTCTGAGAGACTACATACTCTGTAGTCCCCTGAAAGGACACCCAATCAGCTCTTTCGCCCTTTTTCCAGTCTCAGACCATTTTTCCTGATGATGCCAAGGCTTATAACAAGAGTGACTATGCAAAACACGAGGTCAGGAGCAGCTTTGGGACCACAGTCCCTGAGCAGGGAGGCAGCTGCCCCTTTAATTGGGCCATGGTCACTGTCCCTGCCCCACTGACTTGGCTTGTTTCCCTTGGCCTCTGCTAGCATTTGAATTTTCCAAACCCAGTTACTGATTGACCAAATTCCCTTTCCTCCACCCTGGAGAGATGAAAACAGAGCAGAAACATTTAGTCCATAAACTGGGGAGAAGGAGACAACGAAGGGAAAAGAGGGATATGGTAGATCCCAGACAAAGCCGAGCCTTATGATTTCATGTCGACCTGGCATTGTCCCAGAGTCTGGGGCTGGGATTGGGGGCAAAAGAGAGTGGAGGAGATGTCTCTCCACACTGCCCTCTTCCTCCTGTCTGTTTGGCTCTCCTGGAATAAGGGGGAGCCAAGAGTTCTCCTGTCACAAGTCCAAGTCGGCTTCAGGCTATTAACTAAATGGCCACAGGCATACGGGAGGCAGCCGGCCACTCTTGATCAATACAACAATTTTCCAACTGTTCTTGCTCAAAGTCCTCTTTGACACTGAATTTTCACATGGCTTAGTTACTCATCTCATCTCTCCTAAGCAAATCCTCTTAAATAAATGGCAATTAACCAAGACATAATGAGGAGCTGCCTGACGGAGCCCGGACGGTCACTTCAGTCAAAGCCAACGTAACTCATTCCTTCCCTGAGCAAACCCTGATTTAGCCTCTGCGGAATGCAAGGCACCAGGTCAGTCTCTGATGGAGACATAAGTCCTGCCTTCAAGGAGTTCCAGTCCAGGGGTAGAGAGGCAAGGGTGGAGTCGCATGTTCAAAAGCAAAGAAGGGGAAGAAGAGAATTCCAGACGAATGGGATAGCAGTAGAGAAAACAGAAAGATGTGGATACAGAGGGTGTGTTCTTGGCTGAGAACTTCAGAGAGAAAGAAGTTCAAGGTGTGAGCTCAAGCTCAGGACAAATGGCACAATGCCACGCAGATGAGACTGGAGAAGGGGAGAAGGACCAGATTAATACATGTGTGCCTTCAATCTTTGGTTGAGTCCTTTGCTCAGTAAGTATTTACTTGGTACTTTTTTATGCACCCAAATACTGAGTCGAGCACTGCTAACACAAATAAAAATGAGTAAGAAACGGGTCTTTCTTCAATAAGCCACAGTCTAGGGATGTACAAATAAATAAATACTTTCAGTAGAGTGCAGAAAATGTGTTTCAGTGCTGAGCCAGAGACCCATAGAGTTTGCTCACAGGAACAGGGGAGAGGAAGGAGGGCCGCTCGGAAAGTTTTGCAACAACCCCTACAATTAGTAATTCTGCCTGGGTAGCAAGTAGAAGACAGGAGAAATTATAGAATGACCACTCATAGTCTACACTGAGGGTCTATGACGATAGACACTCCAAAGGCACAAAACTCATCACATCTGGTGTGACTGGGTCCTTGATGGCTTGGTTCCCATTGCATCAAAACAATCTGAGGCTAAATTTAAACCCTGCACAAATTCACTTCTCTTCTGCTCCATTCACTTGCCTCCCACATTACATGCCTTGGACTGGTTGCTCTTTGCCCGCAGCTCTGCAGTTTAGCCCAGGATTTGGTTTCTCCCAGCTTTTGACCTTGGACTTACTGTCTGGTTGCAGCTCTTTAAATTGCTGATTCTATGAAAGGCCTTAGGGTCACATCAACTGCCTCTACCAGTTACTCAGTAACTAACTCCCAAACTCTGAGATTCCCAGTCAGGCGAGAAGGAAGAGCTTCCAGGCACTCTGTATTCGCTCTGCTTGGCTAACTTGGCATTGCAAAGAAAGTTTCTCCTTCCAGAGGTGAGTTCCAACTTGTACAGCCAGCAGATCCAACAGTTCTGAGCCTGTGTCATTACCATCCTCCCTCAGTCCTGGCCAAATCCACGGTGTCTCCCCCCGACCCTCCCAACTATGCCAAAGACCCTGCAGTTCCATGGCATCCTCCTGTTGGCTGCATAATTTTTTGACTCTTTAGGTCCCACGTTTTTTGGACAATGAATACCATAAAATGATTTCTGTGTTCCTGCCCTCCTGGGAATCTTTAAAGGGTTTGTGCCCCTCATGTAGCCAGAAAGATCCTGCACAGAATCCACTCTGCTAGATTCCTCATAGGACCATTTAAGATGAAAAAGACCCTGGCAGGCATTGGCCAATGGCCACTTTGGCTAAGGAAGGGGTTAGTGAGGCTCTCTTTCATGGAATCCTGCTTCCTGGCTCTCGATTTGACCTGTGTGCAAATTCCCAGGAAGTACTGAACATAATGATGGCATCAACCAGCTTGGATGCTCAAGGAGGTGGCTTTACTGAAACGGTGGCCCGGAAGTTGTGACAGAAAAGTAGGCTGGCTAACTGTCTACACCTCTCCGCTAGTCTGGCCGTACCCAGAACTTGTCTGGGGCCTGTACACAGTGTGGAAACCCATGGGGACGACTATAAGCTGTGTGTGTATGACCATAGAGGTAAGTATCATTGATGACGTGTAGGTGGGGCTTGTTGTTAGCAGTTCCAATCCTATTAATACCTTCCTCTTTTTCTTCATGCCTCACTATGTATCTGTAGGAATTTATCCATGGTTCCAGCCACAAAAGTTTCTAGGAATTGAGCCACCTTAACGAACAGGGTCAGTCCACTGGGCCCAGATACCAATTCACTCAGACTTCTGGTCTTGGTGAATGTCAATACCAGATGTGCTCTGCTGGGGGTGAGAGGTGAGATGTCATGTGGGGATGTCATGTGAGACCCCATGACAGCTGGTCACGGAACTTATGAAGCCACTGACATTTTTATCACCTGCTTGTCGCGGTGATGCCGGCACTTACCTGTTTCAAGATGCCAAGGTAGTGCCTGAGACCTCAAGTGGGAGCCCCTCCTCGGCCCCCTGCTGCTTTCCAAGTCTCATAGTCAAGTGCACGACCACCTCCACCCCCCGCCCCCTGTGTCACCCCACATCCTGAAACATGCTTTCATCTGACTCATCTCACCACTGGCCAAATACGTGAGGAATAAATAACTCACGGGGCAGGGACTATGTCAATACCTTATGCCTACCGGGCTCGTATTTATATAAAATGTTCAGCACAAGGGAGAGCAGTGAGCAGGCCCTTTCTAAACAGTATGTATTTCCATTATCATTATGCTGTATGATGATCCCTAAATATAGTTTTAAAATTCCAGAAACATCTGTCTTTTTTTTTTAATGTTTTTATTTCTTTTTGAGACAGAGAGAGACAGAGCATGAGCAGGGGAGAGGCAGAGAGAGAGACACACATAGAATCCGAAGCAGGCTCCAGGCTCTGAGCTGTCAGCACAGAGCCTGACACGGGGCTTGAACTCACGGACTGTGAGATCATGACCTAGCTGAAGTCTGATGCTTAAGCGACTGAACCACCCAGGCGCCCCCAGAAACATCTGTCTTCTAATTGTCAGTTGGATATTCTTCCTTTTATGTCCTGCCATGCCTTCAAATTCAACATGACTACACCTGAACATATTCCCTCCAAATCCAGGTTTTCCTTCCTATTTCTCTATTTCTCTTACCATTCTCTCAGTCTTTGGGATTAAAAACCTGAGAGTCCTCCCTCCAAATCCACACTAACAATGGTCTCTGCTATTTTATCAGTTACCTGATATTTCAGATTCTTTTCAAATGCCTCCCTAACCCGTCAGTTCTCAACCCTGGTTGTACGTTAGAATTATTAGAGGAACAGTCTTAAAATATAGACGTGGGTCATGTCTGGGGCTACCTCCCCCATACAGTTGTGCAGGTCGTTCAATGCACAAGGGTAAGAGGGTGGTCAATCCAGTTCATGTTCTGCTTGTTAAGCCCCTGGCCCTGGCATGAAGCTACATCTGATGGCAGAAAGGAAGCCTTTTGAACTCATACAAAGGCACTAGATGGACCAAGAAAGCCCTTTGAACTCACACAAAGGCACTGTGCAGACCAAGAAAGCCCTGGCCATCCCTCTGAAATTCTGATTCAGCCAGACTCAGGATCTATGTTTAAAATAATTCTCATGAAATAGAAAAACTTTACCCCTAAAGAGTTGCATTCCTTTCTGTCTCTTTTTCACATTCTTATTGTTAGACATATTACTTCTATGTGTGTTATAAACCCAACCGTACATTGTTATAATTATTACTTTTTAAAGACGCTGAAGAAGGGGAACAAGTATGTATTTATAGTGTTTGTTGTATTAACCTCCCAATTTACCCTTTTCTTCCTATGGATTTGAATTACCATCTGGTATCATTTCCTTTTCTTCAGCACAGATCTGCTCCCACCTGCCTCCTTTGTGCTATTATTGTCAAATAGATTACACTTTTTCATGTTATGGGCCCAACAATGTACTTTTATATTTCTTATTTTATGCCATTGCCTTTTAGAGAAAAGAGATATAACTCAAGATCATAAAATTCACCCCCTGATGACTTTTGATGACGAGTACTTATTGGTTATTTGCATATCTTCTGTCTATTCAGAGCCTTTGCCTATTTTTAAAAATATGTTTATTTATTTATTTCTGAGGAGGCGGGAGAGCAGAGAGAGAGAATCCCAAGCAGGCTCAGAACCATCAGCACAGAGCCCAACGTGGGGCTTGAACCCATGAATTGCCAGATTGTGACCTGAGCCAAAACCAAGAGTCAGCTTAACTGGCTGAGCCACCCAGGGCCCCTGAGCCTTTACCGATTTTTAAATTGGGTTGTTAGTCTTTTGATTGTTGGGTTGTAGGAGTTCTCTAAATATTTTATGTACAAGTCCTCTATCAGGTATGTGATTTGCAAATATTGTCTTTCATTCTGTGGATTATCTTTTCACTTTCTGGATGGTGTCCTTTAAAGCACAAAAGGTTTTAATTTTATCTATCCTTTTTTTAATGTTTATTAATTTTCTGAGAGAGAGAGAGAGTGCACGCAAGAGGAGGAGGAGGAGAGAGACAGAGGGAGACATAGAATCCAAAGCAGGCTCCAGGCTCTGAGCTGTCAGCACAGAGCCTGACACAGGGCTCGAACCCATGAACTATGAGATCATGACTTGAGCCAAAGTCGGACGCTTAATTAACAAAGCCAACCAGACGCCCCTCTATTCTTTTTTTTTTTTTTTAATTTTTTTTAATGTCTATTTTTGAGAGAGACAGAAACAAAATGCGAGTGGGTTAGGGGCAGAGAGAGAGGGAGACACAGAATCTGAAGCAGGCTCCAGGCTCTGAGCTGTCAGCACAGAGCCTGACGCGGGCCTCGAACTCATGAACTGTGAGATCGTGACCTGAGCCAAAGTCAGACGCTCAACTGACTGAGCCACTCAGGCGCCCCAACGCCCCTCTATTCTTAACATAAGTAAATTAATCTAGTTTTAATAATCTTATCTATTGTTCTTTCTTGTTGCTTGTGTTTCTGGTGTCATATTTAAGAAATCATTGGATTGCCCGAGCTTATGAAAATTTACCCATGTGTTTTCTTATAAAAGTTTCCTAATTTCAGCCCTTATATTTGATCCATTTTGAGTTAATTTTTTTAAGTTTATTTATTTGTTTTGAGACACAGGGTGTGAGTGAGACTCGGCTGTCAGTGCAGATCCCGGTGTGGGGCTCAAACTAATGAACCGTGAGATCATGATCTGAGCCAAAGTCGGCTGCTCGACCAACTGAGCCACCCAGGCGCCCCTATATTAATTTTCTTTTGAAAAATGTGTCCTGTTGGGGCATCTGAGTGGCTCAGTTGGTTGAGTATCTGACTCTTGGTTTCAGCTCAGGTCATGATCCCAGGGATCGAGCCCTGTTTAGTGCCCCATGCTGAGCATGGAGCTTGCTTAAGATTCTCTCTCTCTCTCTCTCTCTCTCTCTCTCTCTCTGCCCCTCTCCCCAGTTCACACACTCTTTCTAAAATGAACATTTTTTGAAGTAAAAAAAATTCTGTTAAAAAGATATCAGCAGGGTTTATTCCTTCTAGGGGTTTTGAGGGGAAAACTGTCCCATGCCTCTCTTCCAGCTTCTTCTGCCTGCTGGCAGTCCTTGGTGTTCCTTGGCTTATAGAGATTCCAGTCTCTGCCCCCATAGTCACATTGCATTCTCCCTCTGTATCTGGGTCTTCATGGGTCCTTTATTCTTCTTATAAGGACACTAGTCATTGCATTTAGGACCCATCCCAATCCAGTTTGATATCCTAACTAATTGCATCTTCAAAGGCCCTATTTCCAAATAAAACCACATTCTGAGGTTCTGGGTGGACATGAATTTTCGGGGGGAACACTATTCAATCCAGTAAAGTCTACCCTCTGGTCCCCCAAATTCACATCCATCACCTGTGCAAAATACATTCACTTTATCCCAAGATCTCCAAAAATCTTAACCCATCCAGCGTCAATTCTAAGTCTTAAATGTCATCCTAATATCAACTCAAGGGGCGCCTGGGTGGCTCAGTTGGTTGTGTGTCTGACTTTGGCTCAGGTCCTGATCTCACGGTTCGTGAGTTCCAGCCCCATGTCAGGCTCTGTGCTGACAGCCTGCTTCAGATTCTGTGTCTCCCTCTCTCTCTCTGCCCCTCCCCTACTTGCACTCTGTCTCTCTCAAAAATGAATAAACATTAAGAAAAATTAAATATCAACTCAAAAAGTCCCAATTGGGGATGCCTGGGTGACTCAGTCAGTTAAGCATTCGACTCTTGTTCAGCTCAGGTTGTAGTCTCGTCGTTCATGGGATTGAGCCCCAAGTCAGCTCTGTTCTGACAGTGCAGAGCCTGCTTGGGATTCTCTCTCTCCTTCTCTCTCCGCCTCTCCCCCATCCCTCACACGTGCATGTGCTTCCTCTCTCTGTCTCAAAATAAATAAGCAAACTTAAAAAAAAAAGTCCCACTCATCATCTAAATTATCTAAACAAGTATGGGTGAGACTCTGAACATGGTCCACTCCAGGGCACAATTCTTCTCGGTACACAAACCCGTCAAACCTAGAAAATGTGCTATCTGCTTCCAAACTACAATGGTACCATGGGCGTAGAACAGACATTTTCTTTCTGAAAGGGAGAAAAATGGAAAGAACAAGAGGGATTATTGATCTAAAGCAAGTTTGCAACCCAAAAGGGCGAATTCCATTAAGTTTCAAAACCGAATCCTCTGTGATGTTCCCCAGGGTGAGCCCGGCCTCTCTGGCCTCTGCCTCCATTGCTCTGCCCGCAGATTCGTTCTTCCCCCATCTCTTCTCATCTCTGTCCCTTTCAGTCCAGACTGGCAGTGTTTCTGCTGGCATGAAATTTTCAAAAACCTCGTCGCTCTTCTGTGATGTTGAGAAGATCCACGCCATGAGGCCCCATTGCTCACCGTGGAGTCTTCTTGGAAAACCCATTTCTATTCCTTGTGTTTGCCTGAAATGGTGAATGGACTCTAATTCACATGACTACCCTCTTTAGCAAATGGTTGTCTAGGCACTGTTGGTATTCTCTCCAGAGCATGTCTTCTTGCCTTGTGCAATATGGATGGACCAAATCATCAAGCTCTGGTTCCTTTTTGCTTGACGGTTCCTTTTTTAATTTATCTCTTTCCTTTTGTATATTATTAAAAGCAACAAGAAGAAACTAGGCCACACCTTGGATGTGTAGATTAGTGCTTTTCATCAAATTTGAAAAGTTTCAATCATTATTTCCTTGGCTATTTTTTCTGTCTTTCTCCTCTCCTGGTACTACCTACCATTATATATATATATGTGTGTGTGTGTGTGTGTGTGTGTGTGTGTGTGTGTGTGTGTGTGTGTTAGTGAATTTAATGACATCCTACGTTTCTCTGAGGCTCTGTTCATTTTTATTCACTTTTTTTTCTCTTTCTTCTTAAAATTGCATAATCCTTACTGATCTATCTTCAAGTTCACGGATTCTTGCTTCTGCCAGATCAACTCTACCGTTGAGTCCCTCTTGTGAATTTTTCATTTTGATTATTTTTCAACTCCAGAATTTCCACTGATTCTTATCATTTCTACCTCTTTATTAGTATTCTATTTCATGAGACATTATCATATCTTCCTTTAAATCTAAGCACGGTTTTTGCTAGCTTTTTGAACACATTTATAATAAATACTTTGGAGTTTTTGTTGGCTAAATGCATCACCTGGGCCCCTTAAGGCAGTTTCTATTACCTGCTTTTTCCCCTGTTTTTTGTTCCATGTCTCATAATTTTTTATTGAGAAGTAGACAATTTAGATAATATATGGTAGAAACTGTAGATGCTGATTCCGCACCCAGAATCGGGCTATTGTTATTTGCTTTGTCATTTGCCTGTTTAATGACTTAGCGGAAATAATTTTATAGTCTGTTTCCCTTGTGATGTGCAGCCTTTGTTGTCTCTTCTCAGATGTTTACCCCTTGTTTTTCTCTTTTAGCCTGGCCACCTACAGGTCACCCTGGGTTGGCATACTCTATTTATTGGTCACAGGTTGTACTTAAGGCTTTTTAGCCAGTTTTATTTTTACATCTTATTGTTGGATGTGTGTGTGGCTCGGAGGCTGCAGTCATAGTTCAGGGAGGTTTTGCTTTTTGTTTTGGGGGTTTGTTTTTTTGTGTGTTTTGGGGGGATTTTGGAGGGTTTTTTCCCCCGATGTTTCTTCAGGACCTAGTGGCTTGGATGTGCCCTCTCTGATTACTCCTGAGAAGCTGCAGCCTTGGGTATGTCCACATGTTGGGCACGTCCCAACTTCCAGGAATGAGTGATTTTACTTTGAAGTCTGATTTCCTAGGAATTGCCCTGTGAGAAGTAAGCGAGATGATTCATTTTCAGAAATACCAACTAAAGGCTGTGCTGTCTAGTTAACAGTAGGTTTACAATCTATTGGAAATATGTACGAAACCCTCCCCCCGCCCGCCCCCCCAACATTGGAGTCCCAAACGCTTAGACACTTCACTTCCTGGTGCTTCCCCTCTCCATTTCGTGGGCTTGTTTTTTTTTTGTTTTTTTTTTTTGCAGGCTTTGTAATAAGCATGAACCAAAGAACTGAGGTCTCTGCGTCACTTCAAGGAATGTACTTTTTGCCTTACATGAGCATAGGAGGCGATTTCCAGGTAAGGCAGTAACCTCTGTAGTATTCAGCCTGTGAGGAATCAGGGAAGGGACTTGCACGCTAGGAGATAAATTGCCTTCTGTAACCACCGTGAGTGTGCTTGTCCATCAGACACCCACTTTTGCAAGAACATTGATTAAAGCTTCACTTCACTGTGCTCCGTGTCTCCTTGTCTGTCTGCCTTGATTGGGTCAGTGGGTTTATTTCTCACACCCCTGGTCAGAATAGCTTACGGCTCAGTCATTGTTCGGTCAGAGATTGTGTTTAAGCCCCTTGTGCCATGAGGGGTCCTGTGTTAACAGGCCTGTGCGTGCCTTGAGGGGCATTTTCAAGTCTACCCCATGCCCTGCTCTGATTGCCCATGAGCAAGTGCAGCCAGGCACCTGTGCCATAGCCTTCCTGATCCCTAGAGTCAAGTGTGCTTTCAAGAGCTTTCTTCTTGGCTTTCTCTTTCCCTGGTTCCCTATTAAATTTCTAACAGCTCTGCCATTTTGGTATTATCATGGAGCTATCAACCTCTTCTTCACACTCTGTTCCAGTAAAGTCAGGGTCTCAAGCAAAGCTCTAAAGCTCTTTTTTCCCCCCGAGAGGGAGGGAGAGAGACAGAGAGATAGAGAGAGAGAACACACACGTGAGCGGGGGAGGGGCAGAGAGAAAAGGAGAGAGAGAATCCCAAGTAGGCTCTCTGCAATCAGTGCAGAGCCTGACATAGGGCTCCAATCCCACCAGCCTGAGACCATGACCTGAGCCGAAATCAAGAGTCAGACCTTTAGCCGATTGAGCTGCCCAGGCACCCCGAGCTCTAAAGCTCTTTACCCTTATGGGTTGCCTTATGGGTAGAACGCTTGTGCCCCTGCATCAGAGCTGGAGGTGGGGCCCCTCTTCCTAGAGTGCCACCCTGTTCTGTGAGGGGGTGGGGGGTGGAAACCACTGATCTTCTCTACTTCGTCTTCCCAGCCCAGAACCCTCACTCTACAGCCTGGCTTTAGAGAGGGGTGGCGTGATGGAACCCCGGGATTCTCAGCCTGCCGTCCCTATAATCGGGTTTCTACAGCACAGGACTAGGGGCAGCGGAAACCTCAGCAGTCTGCCTCTGCCAAGATGAGACTGTAGCCACGGACTGGGATCTGGGAGGACTCTTACTGTTGAGAATAGAGCTCTTGGGTAGAGCTTCCATAACAAGGAGCTGGGGGAGAAAGGCCAAGGGAATAATGGGTCATGGCTCAAATGCCTAAGATTTAGGCATTCCTTCCTACAATTTAGGTTTTGGTTTTTTGTTCATTTTTATATTATGTCTCCATTTGCTCTATGACCTCAGAACAATTTCCAGGGATTTTAAATTATTGTGTTGTGTTCTTTATAATTTTTATCAGTTAAATTGTTGCTTTGTTGGCGAGAGGGTCCACCTAACTCCTGACTCTGCCATTCTGGAAGTTCCACCCTTTCTGTACTGTATTTAGAACAGTGCCCATCGTGGTAAGTACTCAACAAATGATAACTGTGTTGTACTTTTGTTGTTCCCCTTTTATCCTTCAAGATTCAGTATTTTCCAACTCTTCATGGAAGCTTTCCTCAAGTGCATAGCTCATGACAGCCAGGCTGCCTCTGAAACCAATAACTTTTATTATGTGCTCCTTTGCCCATTCACTCACCTTCTGTCCACGGGTGCTGCCTCCTTGGCTGGGCCATGAGATGCTCTGCTGTTTTTTTTTTTTTTATTCCCAACACATCTGACGCTCAGTAAATAGTTGTTAAATGATATGTAACACAGAGCTGTATTCACGAGAGAGGAATAGTTTGGACTGGACAACTATATAAATAATCTATATTTATAACTATATAAATAAACTATATCTATATATAAATAATTAACACATCCACTCAACAGGCTATTTTTTTACATAATTAACAGATGCTACAATTCACCCATTTAAAGTGTCCAAGTTGAGGGGCACCTGGGTGGCTCAGTCGATTAAGCATCGAACTTCGGCTCGGGTCATGATCTCAAGGTTCGTGAGTTCAAGCCCCGTGTCAGGCTCTGTGCTGACAGCTCAGAGCCTGGAGCCTGCTTTGGATTCTGTGTCTCCCTCTCTCTCTCTCTCTCTCTCTCTCTCTGCTCTTCCCCTGCTAATGCTCTGTCTCTCATTCTTTCAAAAATAAATAAACATAAACAAAATTTTTAATAAATAAATAAATAAATAAAGTGTCCAAGTTGAGGCACCTGGCTGACTCAGTCCGTGGAGCACGCAACTCTTGGGAGTCGTGAGTTCGAGCCCCACATTGAGTATAGAGATTACTAGAAAGAAAGAAAGAAAGAAAGAAAGAAAGAAAGAAAGAAAGAAAGAAAGCGAGCCCAGGTCAGTGGTCTTTAGTATAATCACGGAGCTTCACAGCCATCATCACAATTTTAGAACATTTCCATCACCCTCGTTAGCAGTCATTCCCCATTTCCCCCCACGCTCCCAACCCTGGGCAAATGTGTTGCATCCACACGATTGCTGAAACAGAATGCTACGGGCACCAGTGACAGTCACAACAAAGTTTATTGCAATGAGAGGCAAGGCCAACCGATCGGGACTGATACTCTTGACCAGAGTGTGGTCTCGAAAAGCCAGAGTACAGAGTTTTTATAGCCAACCACATCGTCTTATCATCACCTGGGGACAGAACAAAGAAATAGTTCCCAGATGGGGGTGGAAACAGTTCAGATGTGCCCTTGCCCCAATCCAATCAAACACTAAACCAGTTGATTTTCCTTAAACTTTTGTTCCCTTGATTGATAGGACAAGGCTGTTATCTCTTAATCTACAGTGTTAAAACAAAGCTGTTATTTCTTAAGGCTACAGGTTAGCCCTACACTACAATTTAACCCTTACAAATGTTCTTTTTATCTCCATGAATTTGCCTAGTCCAGACATTTCATACAAATAGAATCATTTGTATACAAGAATCATTTCGTACAACCGGAATCATACAGTACGTGATCCTTTGTGATTGGCTTCTTTCACTTAACATAATGTATTCAATGAATCCAAATTGTAGCACATTTCAGTACTTCATTTTTTATCTCTGAATAGTATTTCACTGTATGGATATACCACATTGTGCTCATCTGTTCGTCAGTGGATGGACCCTTGAGTTGTCTCTACTTTTTGGCCATTATGAATGATGCTGCCAAGAACACGCATGTGCAAGTGTTTGTGTGGGCACATTTTCATTTCTCTTGGTGATGAGGGAGCGTGAGGCAGGCTGAGGGGCAAAGCACAGGCTAGCACCCCACCCCCACCCTTGGTGAGATCTGGGTGATAGTCCCTGGACACTCCCAGCTACCCAAGAAAAAAAGAAAGGGGTTTAGGTGCTTGCCTGGTAATGTGGGAAACTAAGGCAAATAAACTAAATTCCTTACTGCTTACAGCCCATTGACAAGTCCTTGACCTTCCTTTAGGAGCTCAGCTGCCTCCACAGGACACTTTGCTAGGGTCAAAAGAGAACCTTGGTTTAACATTGTCCCAACCTTGAGGATCCTGTAAATCTATTTCCTTTATCTCAATTGCCCCAGGATGTATGCTGACAATCATGCTCCAAGCTTGTGGCCACCTGATATGTATTTGAAGGGTCTCCTGACTGAGTTTTTATTGAATGGTAACAAATGGCATTTCCCTAGCAACAGCTAGCCCCTCAAGGTCCTGGAAACCCTGCTTCCAAAATTCCTTAGAGATTTACTATATCCCTGACCCCCTTCCAACCTGAGGGCAAATAATGAGTTACCCGTCCTGTCCCCATAGCTTCCTGCCCATGGGTCCTGTCCCCACGCTTTAATAAAATCACCCTTTTGCACCAAAGACATCTTCAAGAATTCTTTGTCGGTCATCTGCTCTGAACCACCCCACCATCACCCCAAAGCTTTATCATTGGGAATATACCTAGGAGTGGAATTGCTGGGTCAGAGGGTAACTCTGTGTTCAAACTTTGGAGGAATTGCCAAATGGTTTTCCAAAGCAACTGCACCATTTTACATTCCCACCAGCAGTGTGTGAAGGTTCCAATTTCTCTACATCTTCACCAACACTTGTTATGATTTGCCTTTTTGGTCCAGTCACCTGAGTGAAAGTGAAGTGGGATCTCGTGGTTTTGATTTGTAGTTCCTTGATGGCTATTAATGTGTATTTTTTCATGCGCCTATTGGCCATTTTTATGTCTTTTTTGAAGAGATGTCTATTCAAATCCTTTCCCCATATTTAAATTGTTATTTGTCTTTTTGTTACCTACAAGTACTTTCTATATTCTAGATACAAGTCTCTTATCACAGATACGATTTGCAAAAAATTTCTCTCCTATTACTGGGTTATCTTTTCACTTTTTTTTTTTTTTTTGGATGTTTACTTACTTATTTTTGAGAGACAGAGAGAGAGAATGGGTGGGAGAGGGGCAAAAAGAGGGGGACAGAGAATCCGAAGTGGGCTCTGTGCTGACAGCAGAGAACCCTTTGCAAGGCCCGAACTCATGAACTGTGATATCATGACCTGGGTTGCAGGCGGCTTAACCAACTGAGCCACCCAGGCGCCCCATATCTTTTCACTTTCTTGATGATATCTTTTGAAACACAAAACTGTTTTATTTTGCTGATCTCCAATTTATGGACTTTTTTTCTTCTTGCTACTTGTTGCTACCGTTCATCCTTAAAAATAATGAACATCGAGGTTGTACAGAGAAAGAACAATGCTTCCGATGAATGTGCTAATTTGTTGAGATATAACATCTACCCAATTCAAATAAATTTTAGCAGAAAGGGACTTTATTGGTCATAAACAAACTCTGGCAAAGGTTGAACAACTAAACCATAGGATGGCCAAGGTCATGGATCAACCTTAGAAAGAACTAGATTGAGAATCTCTAATGATTCTCTTTTTTTTCTTTTTTTTTTCTTTTTTTTTTCTTTTTTTAATTTAAAACACAACAGGGGAGCCTGGGTGGCTCAGCCGGTTAAGCGTCCAACTTCAGCTCAGGTCATGATCTCATGGTTTGTGAGTTCGAGCCCTGTGTCGGGCTCTGTGCTGACAGCTCAGAGCCTGGAGCCTGTTTGGGATTCCGTGTCTCCCTCTGTCTCTGCCCCTCCCCTGCTCACCTTGTCTCTCTTTCTCAAAAACGAAATAGAAACATACAAAAAATTTTAAAACAGAATAAACCTTTAATGTTTAGAAGGAAAAAATGTGTATAGGAGAAAGATGGGAAAGAATCTTCCAAATGCTAGCAGGAGACAGATGCATTAAGAAGATAGTCATATATGATTGTTTTCTCTTTTTTTTTTTTCAATTTTCCCCCACTTTTTCCTAAAGTGATTATATAATTTTATACCAAAGATAATCTTAAAAAAAAAAAAGCCAGAGAAAAGCTGAAGAAACCCTTCAGGGATGCTTTTAAAAAGCAAAAATTAAATAAATAAATCCATAGTCACCTCCCAGATTAATCGTTTTGGGTAAAATCTGGATCTCCATATCTCTGTTTTGCATAAAACAGAGCTGACCCAGAGTCACTCTGCCCTTTTGGTGCTGTGGTTGTGACCTTGCTGGCAAGCGTGTGGGTCAAAGAACTGAGGAAAGAACGTTCTCTGTTGCCCACATAAGCCCCACTCTGGTTCTGGGGTAAGAAGCTGGGAGAGGGTGGTGAGGTTTTAGAAGCCTAGAGATGATGATAAAACTCCTTTATGATAAGAGAAGTGGAGCCAGGAACCACGTCGGTTTGGCTGCTCCCAGTTTTGTCGCTGGACAAGGTCCTCCTGGATTCACTCAGCTACACGAATTTCCTCAGCCACAGCCACGGCTGCAGGGGTGACCTTGGAACGTGCTTCACTGGCTAGCAGATTTCCTTCAGGCTCGGCACTAGCCTTCCTCTCTCTCCTTCCTCCTTTCCAGCGGTGTCTCCTTCTATGTGGTCTCCACGAGTCTCCCAACCTGCGTGATGGGACCTGACACAGGTTTCAGGCGCTTCCCCCCTCCCATGGGTTTGCCACGGCTTTTACCGGGTCGTCCACCAAATCAACATCAGGGAGCAGAAAGGACAAGGTGACTGAACAGAAGGTGACTAAGGGGACCACATTTCTAACCAGCAAGTTTAGGGGCAGACCTGGCAGAGCCAGGCGGGGTAAATGAGGGCCTGGGAGAGACCTGGTTCTTTCCCTTCTCTCTGGCTCCATGACTCAGCAAATACCGCCCCCCCCCCCGCCGCCGCCCCCCCCCCCCCGCCTGTGTGAATGGGGGAGGGACAGTGCATGGGGTAGTTCTGGTTTTCCAATGTTATTTCAAAATTTTTTTAAAAATATTTTATTTATTTTTGACAGAGAGAGAAAGAGAGAGACCGAGCATGAGCGGGGGAGGGGCAGAGAGAGAGGGAGACAGAATCGGAAGCAGGCTCCAGGCTCTGAGCTGTCAGCACAGAGCCTGACAGAGGGGGGCTCGAACTCACAGACCGCAAGATCATGACCTGAGCTCAAGTCGGACGCTTCAACCACCTGAGCCACCCAGGCGCCCCTCCAATGTTATTTCAGAATTCCAAACTTCAGAGAGACTTCAACATTGCTTACATTATTTGTTTATTCACACTATTACTTTAGCACGGCCGTCATGTTTTATACATCAGCGCAGATTCCTTCCTGGTTTTCCTATACTTGCGTATCAACACCAGCACAGGCCGGCAAAAAACAGAGCTAACGCTTCCCCTCAAAGAATTAAACTGACTTCCAAGTTTAGGGAACTGGGCTGGTTCCTATTCACAGGAATATTCTCAACCTTGCTGTGGGGAATAGGGTGGGAGGAGATGATTGGCAGAGTACTGGCCTGGGACCAAAAATCAGAGTCGGCAAACTACTGGAATAGAAAGTTGCCCCCTCCCCGCCTCTTTTTTTATGTTTATTTTTGAGAGAGACAGAGAGACAGAGCGTGAGTGGGGGAGGGTCAGAGAGAGAGAGGGAGACACAGAATCCCAAACAGGCTCCAGGCTCTGAGCTGTCAGCACAGAGCCCGACACAAGGTTCAGACTCACCAACCACAAGATCATGACCTGAGCTGACGTCGGATGCTTAACCGACTGAGCCACCCAGGCGGCCCAAGAGTTGCCCCTTTGTAATGGAGATCTGGAAGCTCCTGCAACTCATTTGGTCTTCTGGTATTAATTCAAGTTTGGTTTTACTTAATAAATTTTGGTCCGTTTCTCTGGTCCGGTTTTAAACTCAGGCCATGGTGCCCTGGGGCTAGAGGTTGGATTGCAGGACACTCCATAAGGGGCACAGGAATGGTGTGTCGAGGGGCACAGGGCAGGCAAATCTGAATTCTCAGACGGTGCCAAGATTCCACATCCCAGCCTCAGACAGTACAACCACTATACAGAGCCAGGGGCATCTGAGGCTGGGCCAGGATTTTAAGGAGAAAAAGAGGAGATCCCAGAATCAACAAAATAATATTGTGAAATGCAGGGAGGTTGGCAAATGCAATGAGGCCGGTTTTGTTCTGGGTCTTAAAATTGCAGAGCCGATTATGAATAGCTATTGGCTCAGGGGAAGGCCTGATTGGCCAGGCTGCCCTGGTGAGCTCTGACCTCACCAGCACCCGGCCTCCTGTAGGTGCTGGGCCAAAAAGAGGCCCTTCCTTAAGGACAAAAATATCTCCCGTCATAGGTCTGATGCTGAAACAAGTTTGTTCCTTTAATGGGATTGGATCTGCCAAACTGGATCCAGCGTTCCTGCTAAAATGCAAATATTAAAATGCAAAAAATTGGAGCAGTGGCGGGGGGGATGGGAAGGTAATAAGTCTTAGCGACTACCAGCACTTTAACATGCATTTGTTGGGCAGCAAAGAAAAATTTCCTAAGAAAAGATACGTCATGGGATGAGGAAGGGGCTTTGTTGTTATTAATGGTGGTGGTAGTTAGTTGTTTTGACTGGGAAGCGGGGAGCCACAGCAGAGGGCACAGGTTGAAGGAGGGCTCAGAGCCAAAGCTGTGCAGAGAAAGACAGGAGGCAGTCTGAGGCATCGTAGTCCATGCTCGCAAAAAGATACATAATCCAGGCACTGGTGAGACAAGATAAACCACTGCCATCTAGTTTATTATTTTTTTCTTTTTTTAATGTTTATTTATTTTTCAGAGAGAGAGAGAGAGAGAGAGAGAGCACGAGCAGGGGCGCGGCGGAGAGAGAGGGAGACACAGAATCCGAAGCAGGCTCCAGGCTCTGTCTGAGCTGTCAGCACAGAGCCCGACGCGGGGCTCGAACTCACAACCCGTGAGATCTCAATCTGAGCCGAAGCCAGACGATTAACCGACTGAGCCACCCAGGTGCCCCATAGTTTCTCAAAGTAGTCGTTGGAAATGGAAGCCAGGATATATTAGAGTGTAGTCACACAGAAGGGGCTCATGGAGCTGGGGGATCCATTCACCTCCCCACTGGGCAGAAAGTCCTTGCTGAAAGAAAGAGTTGTACAGAGAAGGTTGAAATCAGCAAGAAAAATGGGCTAGTCTCTGTATTGCTAAGTAGGACCTGTGACCCTGGCTGCCAAGCCCTACACAGGCCACATCTCCAGGGAAATGCCAAGGTTCTACTTCCATTCCAAGAACTAATCTGATATACACTTGTGCTTCATCCCATAGGCCACAAGGTTTCCCGATCTATCAAGCGGCCAGCACCTTGTGAATGTCAGGTACTCACCCTTCACTTACCCAATTAACAACTGCCGATTAGCTACAACTTTGGAAGAGGGCCTTGGAGTCTCTGGGGAGCCAGTCGTGCTCAGCTTTAGATCCCACTGTGCTATGGTTCCTGGCACCCCTGGGCAGGGGATCTCCCCTGCACACCCTAAAATAGCAGCCAGGCTCGTGAAAACGTGCCAACTTGCTTATAAATTCCCCTTTGCAATTTATAATCCCCCAAACCATAAAACCTCAGAGCTTTAAAGGCGTACAGAAAATATCAAGGCCAATCCCCCCTGGAAGGCTCAATGCCACCATTTTACAAAGAAGAAACCGAAGCACAAAGAGATCAAGGAGCTTGTCCAAATCACACAGCTACTTGGTGGCAGATGTGGAACTAGAACCCAGGTTTCAGCTCCCACTCAGTGTTCTTTCCTCTACAATCTAGCCTCTGCCCCTTATTATTTTTGGCATGAGAGAGAAAGATAATATCTGGGGCTCTAGGAAAGCTTTGCTCTTGGATTGCCTTCTGATTTTCTCCTCTCCGGGCTCACAGAAAGCCATATAAAACATTTTCTGCACTGGATTTTAGTTTTTTTAAAAAAAATACAAACCCGAAGGGAAAAATAGCAACTCTGGTATCCTAATGAGATAATGAATGCACAAGTACTTTGAAAGAGGTACAGCACTTCACTGCTTTTCAAATATAAGGTATCATTATGCTCTTGAAAGAAATGCATAGGCCTTACTGGCGTGGGGGTGGGGTGGGAGCCTGCTAGAGACGGTGAATCACAGACTGTGGGAAGTTTTCTCCAGAAAGCTGACTCATTTCTGGGTTGTCCTGAGCTTGAGGAGCCAAACTTCTAGAGGTTATTCCCTACCTCCTACCTCAGTCAGGAGTTGGTGATGATAAGTTCTTTCTGGGTTCTGGGTGGGTTCTTTCCAGCACCGCAGGAAGTGTGGCCTACAGGATGGGGGTGGGTCATTTGCTTAAGGACTGCCTAAGCCAACCTCGGTGACTGCAGTTAGCTGCGGTTAGCTATCAGCATAACCAGTCTTTGGGATCCACTTTTATTATTTTTTTAAATGTCTTTTAATGTTTGTTTTTGAGAGAGAGAGAGAGAGAGCGCGTGAGCACAAACCGGGGAGGAACAGAGAGAGGGAGACAAAGAATCTGAAGCAGCCTCCAGGCTCTGAGCTGTCAGCACAGAGCCTGATGTGGGGCTCAAACCCACGAATCATGACCTGAGCTGAAGCCAAATGCTTAACTGACTGAGCCACCCAGGCACCCCTGGGATCCACTTTTAAAAGACCTCTACTGGGGGTGCCTGGGTAGTTCAGTTGGTTAAGTGTCCAACTTCTCATGATCTCACGGTTCATGGGTTTAAGCCCCGCATCAGGCTCTGTGCTGAACACTTGCTCGGAGCCTGGAGCCTGCTTCGGATTCTGTGTCTCCTTCTCGCTCTGCCCCTCCTCCACTCACGCTCTGTCTCACTCTGTCTTTCAAAAATAAATAAATGTTTAAAAAAATTTAAGGGGGCGCCTGGGTGGCGCAGTCGTTTAAGCGTCCGACTTCAGCCAGGTCACGATCTCGCGGTCCGTGAGTTCGAGCCCCGCGTCAGGCTCTGGGCTGATGGCTCGGAGCCTGGAGCCTGTTTCCGATTCTGTGTCTCCCTCTCTCTCTGCCCCTCCCCCGTTCATGCTCTGTCTCTCTCTGTCCCAAAAATAAATAAAAATGTTGGAAAAAAAATTAAAAAAAAAAATTTAAGGAAAAAAAAAGAGCCCTACTGTGCTTCTCTCTGCTGGAGCTGCAGAAAGGAGGTCACCAGGCAATTGCCAGAGGTAAAGAAGTCTAAAGAAAGCGAAGTATAAAAACAGGCATCATAGATCTGGCTACATCATGGTGATCTTGCATAAGGGATGAATTCCTAAGAAAAGGTGACCTTTGTTAATGATCACAGCACACAACAAGATGTAATGATATGCCAGTCAGTACTTGTCTGAATCCATTTGGCTGCTATAACAAAATACCACAGACTGGGTAGCTTATAAACAACAGATATTTATTTCTCACAAGGGATGTCCAAGATCAAGGCACCCAGCAGATTTGATGTCTGGTGAAAATCTGTTTCCTTGCTTCCTGGTTCCTAGATGGCTGTTTTTTGCTGTTATCATATGACTAAAGAGTGGAGCTAGTTCTCTGGGATCTCTCTCTTTTTTTTTTAACGTTTATTTTCGAGAGACAGAAAGATAGAGCGTGAGCAGGGGAGGGGAAGAGAGAGAGGGAGACACAGAATCTGAAGCAGGCTCCAGGCTCTGAGCTGTCAGCACAGAGCCCAACGCGGGGCTCAAACCCACAAACCATGAGATCATGACCTGAGCCGAAGTCAGACGCTTAAACCAACTGAACCACCGGGTACCTCTCTGGAGTCTCTTTTGTAAGATTCCACCCTCATGACCTAATCGCCTCCTAAAGGCCCCACTTCCTAATACCATCACATTGGGCATTACATTTCCCCATATGAGTTTGGAGGGGGACACAGATATTCAGTCTATAACAATACTTTTTTGACAAGGTGCAAGGTTGCAAGGTGATTAAAATCCATTTTAATCTGAATTAAGCAAAACAAATGAATTTATTGACTCCCATAACTGAAAAGTCTAAGGAGAGGGCCGATTTCAGTCACTATTGGATCTTGGGGTTCAAGCAATGTCATCAGGAATTAGTTTCACCTCATCAATCTGAGTGGTGGTTCTCAGTTGCAGCGGGTCACTTGCAATGCTAGGGGTCCCAGCCAAAGAGAGAGGGAATCTTTTCCCCCAATGTTCCTCTCCCCCACCAAATTCCAGAATTCATTCTTTTTTTTTTTTTTAATTAATTTGTTTAAATGTTTTATTTACTTTTGAGAGAGATAGCGAGAGGCAGGGTATGAGCAGGGAAGGGGCAGAGAGAGAGGGAGACACAGAATCCCAAGCAGGCTCCAGGTTCTGAGCTGTCAGCACAGAGCCCGCCGCGGGGCTTGAACCCAGGAGCTGTGAGATCATGACCTGAGCTGAAGTCCGAGGCTTATCGGACTAAGTCACCCAGGTGCGCCCAGAATTCATTCTGATTGGACCAACTTGGAGCACATGTCTATCCCCACCTTCTGATTGGCTAGAACTGACACAGCCGCTCCATCTCTGGCTCAAGGATAAACCTCTCCCTTGTATACTTAGCTTGAGAGGGAAGGTGGGGTTTCCCAAAGGAAATCTAGAATGCTGGTAGCAGTGGGGGTGCAGCGTGGGGAAGAGGAATGGATGCTGGGGTTGGAAAAATCACCGATGGGGATTCAGTTCTACTCATTTAAGTGTTTGAAACATTTTCTCCCCCAAAATCAGAGGGACTGAACTTCAAACTCCTAAGATTCTGTCTGAGCTCTATCCTCTTCGATTTCTGGGTAGCTTGAATGGAGGGCATACAAAATAAATGTTTTCATAAATGTATAATATCTGCAGCATGAGGTGTAGTTATTGAGCTGGGTATATCTCCCAAGAATATTTGCATTTTAATAAGCAGCTCAACGCCTTAGTCTAAAATGAGATGAGGGGTACCTGGGTGACTCAGTCGGCTAAGCGACCGACTTCAGCTCAGGTCATGATTTCATGGTTTGTGATTCCAGCCCCACATTGGGCTCTGTGCTGACAGCTCAGAGCCTGGAGCCTCCTTCGGATTCTGTGTCTCCCTTTCTCCACCCCTCCCCCATTCATGCTCTGTCTCTCTCTGACTTTCCAAAGTAAATAGACTTAGAAAAATAAATAAATAAATAAATAAATAAATAAATAAATAAATAAATAAAAATAAAAAACAAAATGAGATTAGATTAGGATTCATCTAGAGAAAGGATTCAGGCAAACTGGTAAGGGTGAGCAGTAGGGGAAGGGAAGCTTAATGGAGCCCTTGAAATGACCAAGGGAAAAAAAAAAAAAAAAAAAGGACAGTGCTCTACCCCTATATGGGCGTCAGGCTGCTCCTGGTAGAAAATGTTCCCAACCCTCCTGTTTGCAAGAGTCCCAATTCACAGAATCATTATGCTTCTTCTGAGGTCACCACTGGGTCGATACGTTACCTCCCTGACCAGACCTAGGCTACGAAGGCCAATTTTCCTCTAGATGTGCTGCTCATACTCCCCCCATCTACATCTCCTGCATCCAGAGCTGCTGTTCCAGATGTCCTGCGGGCAGAACACCTCCAAGGAATCCAGGGCTCCAGATTCCAAGCCTTATTTGTTTCCCACTCACGCAACCCGAACTCTTCCGGTCTTCTGAAACCCTCTGCAATCAGCCACAAACTGATTTCTTGCTCCTCCTCAATACAATCTGTTCCAGTTTTCAAGGTCCCATTACTTCTTTGGCTCTTCCTCCCTCGAAAAGGCACACACAGTCCCACCTCTGCACCTTTGCCCATGACGCTCCTCCCTGCTGCCTCACTGAGTTCTACGTGTTGTATCTCCACCCGCTGTGATCTAGAAGGATGATATTGCCAGTGGGAGTTGAGTACAATTGGAATTTTTCACTAGATTCTGACAGATCTCAGTGCTTTTGACTTCTTCACCGAGTGCAAAAGAACTTGAAGCTGCTCTATTCATTTGCCGGATGGTAGTCTCCCTACTGAAAACAGAATGCCAAAATCTTCTGGTGCCTTTTGCCAACTTACATGCCCATCAGGATCGTCTTTTTACCATTCCTATAACCTGTTAGGCTTTTTAGATTCCCCTATAATATGTTTCTGTCCTGTTATCCTTACCTCTCACTAGTCTTACCCCATTAATGATGTGCTCCTAATGATTTTGAGTCATTCAAAACTGGCTGCTTATTGGCTATACGTATCACTCCAGCAGCACAAAATCTCTCTCTCTCTCTGTGTCCTCTCTTCATAATGGGGTCTAGGTATAACACTGAGACTGTAATATTTCATGCTTACTAGGGTCAGGGAGGTAATACAATATTTGAAGCTGACTGAATATATAACGAAGAGTGGGGGAGACGGTGGCTAATTGAGAGGAGTAAGGCAAAGCTAAAGGCATTCAAATTCAAATTTTTCAACATGGTAGGACTAAGGAAATTCACCTGTTGTTCAAAGAGGTGAGTATGCAAACCACTGTTTGGGCTTGTTCTGAAGTTTTTCTGTTTTGCAGGACTCTTTCTGGGCAGTACATTTCCTTCTCACTTGGTGGAGTTTGCTTAAAGCTCTAGCAGAGAATGGCAATAATTAGAAATGGAGACTGAGGAGGGGAGTTATGCAAATATTAGGATATCATTTCTTTGCCATTTTCATTAGTGGTGTATTCTGTAATCATAAGTGAGCTGGATGGAGACTTCAGTACAACCTAGAAATATTACACATTTAACATCAGCTTCCTTTTCCTTCTTCAGAATCTGACTTTTTAAAAATGTTTATTTATTTATTTTGAGAGAAACAGAGAGCACGAGTTGGGGAGGGGCAGAGAGAGAGCGGGAGAAAGAATGCCAAGCAGGTTCCCCACTGACTGTGTGGAGCCTGACACAGGGCTCAGATCCCAAGAACCCTGAGATAACTTGAGGCACCTGGGCGGTTAAATGGGTTGAGTGTCCAATTCTTGATTTCAGCTCAGGTTATGATCCCAGGATCATGGGATTGAGCTCTGTGTCAGGCTCTACGCTGAGCACAGAGCCTGCCTGAGATTCTCTCTCTCTCTCTCTCTCTCTCTCTCTCTCTCTCTCTCAGCACCTGGGTAGCTCAATCGGTTAAGTGTCCGACTCTTGGTTTTAGCTCAGGTCATGATCTCACAGTTCCTGAGTTCTAGCTCCAAGTCAGGCTCTGTGATGGTGCAGAGCCTGCTTGGGATTCTCTCTCTCTTCTTCTCTCTCTGCCCCTCCCCTGCACTCCTCTCTCAAAATAAATAAATAAACTTTAATTTTAAAAAAGTACAATAAATACACTAAAGAGTATCTTTAATGAGTATCTTTAAAGAGTATAAGGAAAACTACATACATATAGTTATATATATTTATAATATGTATAATAAACTTTTTTCATCATTAACAAATGTATCTATTGCTTCAGATTTAGAGGTATTTCACTGAAAATGTGTCTTAGGATTAAAGAAACCAATGTATTATTTGAAAAGCTAAATATGAAAAAAAATGATTCAAAAAATCATTTTATCCTATGTTTCCTAACTGTTCAGACACACTGGACTTAGAACAGTGAGTGGCACTTAGTAAATGCCATTACAAATATTATTTTCCTCTGACAGGCTAGGTCCCATTGTCTTTACAGGGAGGGTCCCCTCCTCAGCCTGAACCATTGTCAGGTCCAACATCTCCTCTTTGGAAACTCTTTAATGTTTATTTTATTTTTAAGAGAGAGGCAAAGCACGAGCGGGGGAGGGGCAGAGGGAGAGGGAGACACAGAATCCAAAGCAGGTTCCAGGCTCTGAGCTGTCAGCACAGAGCCTGATTCGGGGCTGGAACTCATGAATGATGAGATCATGACCTGAGCCAAAGTCGGACGCTTAACCGACTGAGCCACCCAGGCGCCCCTCCACTTTGGAAACTCTTAAAGTAGCATGTCTCCAAAGAGCTGTGTGCCTACACTATTCCTTGCTGTTCCTGGACAGTGAAGTGATATGTGTAGAAATAATATTATAGACGTAGCCAAAAGGAGTTAGTGAGCAGGGAATACTGGAAAACACTGATTTTATAAGTAACCAGGAAGGGCTTCATTGTAGCAGATGCATAGAGACTTTAAATCAATGCTGACCAACTTTTTCCCCAATAACTTACCATGTTTGTTTTTTGCATAGTTAATACATTCACATGGTTCACAGTCAAAGGAAGCAAAAGGATATATGGTGAAAACTTTCCCTTCTACACCTGGTCTCCAGCCACCTGTTTTCTTCCTGGGGTTGCTCCTGTCTCCTTCCAGAAATAGTCCATGTATATCCTTCATTCGAAATCCTTGGGGACAAGTGAGTTTCAGAACCCAGAACTTTTCAGATTTTAGGCTCTAACAAGATGTGGATAGTATGCATTCTGTAGCACCCCAGGCTCTGTCTAGGATGACCAGTCATGCTGGTTTGCCCCAGACTGGCCCAGTTTTAGCACTGTAAAGTTCTGTGTTCTGGGAATCCCCTCAGTGCCAGGCAAACAAGGCCACCTGACTACTTTTAATTTTTTTATTTAAAGTTTTTTTTTCTATTTTGGGGACAGAGAGTGCAAGTAGGGAAGAGGGGCAGAGGGAGAGCAGAGAATCTTAAGCAGACTCCACGCTCAGCAAGGAGCCCTACGTGGTGCTTGATCCCATGACCCTGGGATCATGAACTGGGCTGAAATCAAGAGTCAGACGGTTAACTGACTGGGCCACCCAGGCCAACACCCCCCACACCACCCACCTTTTAATTTAACCACGTTTTTATGAATGAAAGCTGCTTCTCCTTTGCTACCTCTTAACATCAATTCAAGATTGTCTTAATGTCACTTTAGTCTTCCTTTTCCTTTGGTTTTCAGACTCAACTTCTCTTTCAAACCACAAGGCAAAATAAACTCTGATAAACATACCGAGTTTGAACAATTTTAACGCTCACTAAGAACCTCAAAACAGCCAAGTAAGTACAATGAGCAGAATTATTAGGGGAAAGTTCAAAAGGCAATTACAGAATTTTTTCTTTTGTTCTTTAAAAAATTCCAGGGGCGCCTGGGTGGCTCAGTCAGCCAAGCGCCCAACTCTTGATTTCTGCTCAGGTCAGGATCTCATGGGTTTGTGAATTTGAGCACCACCTCAGGCTCTGTGCTGACAGTGCGAAGCCAGCTTGAGAGATTCTCTTTCTCTCTGTCTCTCTTCCTCTCTCTGTCTCTCTCTCTCTCTCTGCCCCTCCTCACTTGACCTCTCTCTCAAAATAAATAAACTTTTGAAAATTCCAGATATTCTCCATGATGCTCTTTAGGTCTCTGGAAAACATTAATCATCAGACTTATTTTTGTGAAAAATATGTTTTGTATATGTATGTGTGTGTGCCCAGAGAAAACTCTGGAAGCCAGAAGGCTTACAAAAGATTTTCTTTTCTTTCTTTCTTTCTTTCTTTCTTTCTTTCTTTCTTTCTTTCTTCTTTTTATTGTTTGTATTTTTTTTTTTCTTCCAACGTTTATTTATTTTTGGGACAGAGAGAGACAGAGCATGAACGGGGGAGGGGCAGAGAGAGAGGGAGACACAGAACCGGAAGCAGGCTCCAGGCTCCAAGCCATCAGCCCAGAGCCCGATGCGGGGCTCAAACTCACAGACCGTGAGATCGTGACCTGAGCCGAAGTCGGACGCTTAACTGACTGAGCCACCCAGGCGCCCCTAGTTTTTCTTTTTTTAATTTTTAAATTTATTTTTATTTTTGTATTCTTTTTTTAAAGAGGTGCTGGCACTTTGTTTCTAGAATTATCTTGATTCTTTTCAAATTTATTTTCTATCTACATTGACAAAGCAGAGTCTAATTTCTGTTTTGAATCTGAACAATTTAGCTAAGCTTGCAGCTAGATTGTGTGCTTTTCAGTTTATGCCCAAGGCTGGGTCTTGTTTGTACCCTAGTACTTAGCACAATGTCTGAAATATAATGGGTGCCCACAGCATGTTTGCTATGCTGGGTTTGACACTCCTATGAGCATAACTTCATTCTGGATGCAAGGATCCAAATTCTTTTCATGGATTAAATAGTTTAAACCTATTATCACAGGTTTTCATTCATGGTTAGTGCCCACAAAAAGTACCACAGAAAGCGGTATCCTATTACAAATATATCACCTTGAAAAGGTGAGCCACAGCTCTCCTTTAATCAAGGGAACATAACACCCAAGACTAATAGTGGTCGAAATTGCCGGTGGTGATTTCTACCCTAGCAATTGCTGTCACAAATATGTGGGTTTCATAACAGAATGAATGTAGACTATGCAACCCGATTTATATCCAACCTTTCTTTCAAAAAAGAGACAAATCCCATCTGTTTTTATGCAATGAAATCACATCTTCAAAGAACTGATCATACTTTAAATGCAAAATTCAATTGTACTTCAATACTTTTATTTATTGCTTCCATGTCATTCCATTAAGAATTGGCAACAGACGCCCCTTGCCTGATGAACTCATAATGGTTTTCCCCCTGCGAGAGAGTGCAGGATCTCCTAAGGACTCATCCCTACTGCTTCTCATTGCTCCTAGACCCATAAGATTTAAGTTACTGCATACCCCACAGGATGGGGTACAGAATATAACCTGTGAAAAGGTGGCATACATACGGGTGGATTGCATTATTTTATGTCAACCAACCAATTCCCAGAATGGAGCAAGTTCACAGACCCAGAGCTCCTTGCATGAAGGGGAATTGGGTCTTGAGGAAGGAATCCACTGCACGTAAACATGCTCACTGTAAATCTTCTTCCCAGCCTTCTCTGATAGGAACTGAAACCATTTCCCTGGAAACATTAGGAAAGGAGAAATAAACATTTTAGGGAGAATTAGACTCTGGCTCTGAACTGATACTGATTTCTGAACACCCAAAATGCCACTGTGGTCCACCATATCTGTCAGGTGATCAGTGGAACTCTGCATCAGGTTTATCTCACAGTGGACCCAGTGGATTCCCATAGCCACCCTCTGGGTGATTTCTTAATTCTATAATGTATAACTGGCACATTATACATTCTATAATGTATTCTGCTCAGCAACTGGCAGAATCCCCACACTGGCTTCTTAATACATGGAGTGAGGGCTATTATGGTAGGAAAGACCAAGTGGAAGCTTTTAGAGCTGCCTCTATCTATCAATAGAGTAAACTAAAAGCAACACAATATTGGTGAGATTAGTGCCACCATCAAAGACTTGAACAGCGTAGCGGTCACGATTCCTGATAACATCCCAAATCAACCTGCTTATTTGGCCCATGAAGACAAGTGCATCTTGGAGAATGAAAGTAGTTCAATCATGTGGTGACTTTCATGGCAGCTGCTATTCCAGCTATGGTTTCTTTGCTGGCACAAATCAACCTATTCCTAGCACCTGGTAGACAGCTATTGACCTGGTGAATGTTTTTTTCTTTTATACTGGAAATATTTTCTTTTATATTGGGAAAGACAATCAGAACAGTATGCTGCCAGCTGGCAGGACGAATATACACCTTCACTCTCCTACCTCAGGGCTCTATCAGTTATCCAGTGCTATGTCACGATCTAATCTACAAGGACCTCGATCACCTTTCCATTCCACAGAACATCATGCTGGTCCATTACACTGATGACATCACTTTGACTTGACCCAATAAAGAGAAAGTAGGAACTTTGGAGACACATTGGTCATACTCATGAGGGATGGAAATAAATCCCACAAAAATTCCGGAGGCTCCACCTCAGTAAAATTTCTAGAAGCACTTGAGATAACTCTTTCAAAAAAAAAAAAAAATGAGCAGATGGGGGCACCTGGGTGGTTCAGTCAGTTAAGTGCCCAACTACAGTTCAGGTCATGGTCATGGTTTATGAGTTTGAGCCCCTCATCAGGCTCACTGCTCTCAGCACAGAGCCCACTTCAGATCCTCTGTTCCCCCCTCTCTCTGCCCCTCCTCCACTTGTGTCATTCACTCTCTCTCTCAAAAAAAAAAATAAATAAAAAATAAATAAACATTTAAAAAAATTTTTTTAAATGAACAGATTGTTCCACCCTGATCCTTCCTATCTTTAAGAAGGAAACACAGTACCTTGTGGACCTCTTTAGATTTTGGAGGCAACATAGGCCTCATTAGAGAATGCTGCTTTTATTTATTGAATGACCTGAAAAGCTGCCATTTTTGAGTGCAGCTCAGGACAAAAGAAGGATCTGCAATGGGTCCAGCCTGCCATGCAAGCTTCTTTGCTGCTTTTCATAAGACCTAGTGAATTCAATGATGTTTGAAGAGTCTATGGCAGATAGAACAGCTGTATGAAGCCTTTGGCAGACCCTCGTAGGTGAATCAAAGCACAGATCCTTAGGATTTTGAGGCAAAGCTGTGCTATCCTCTGCAGATAACCACTCTCCTTTTGAGAAACAGCTCTGCTTTGCTTCTGGGCCTTAGTACATTCTGAATGCTTGCTTGCCCATGATCCACCTGGTCTGTCCTGAGCTGTCCATCCACCAAGCTATAGAGTTGGGCGTGCATGGCAGTAGTCCATTAGCAAATGGAAGTGGTGTATACAAGATTGGGAGGCTGAGCTCAAGCAGGTCCTGAAGATACAAGAAATTTACATGAATAAGTAGCACAGACACTCATGCCCGTATTCTTGCACATTGCCCCCTCTTCCTCCTCCACCTGCATCTATGGCTTCACGGAGAGTTCCTTATGACCAGTTGACTATGGAATAAAGAATTTAGGGTTAGTTTACAAATGGTCTTGTGTGATAGGCTGGCTCTACTCAAAAGTGGGTGGCTATACCTCTACAGCCCCACTGCAAGGTGGTCCTTAGGCTAGTGGAAAGGAAACTACCCCCTGTGGGCAGAACTCAAGCAGGGTACCTTGTGGTTCATTGTGCCTGAAAAGAGGGATGGCTACAGGTACTTATACAAACTGACTCATGATAGTGACTAATGATATTGCTGGACGGTCAGGGACACAGAAGTAACGTGATTGGAAAATTGATCTAGGGAAGATCTGGGGAAACAGTATGTGGTTAGAAGTATATGAATAGTCCCAGAATGTGAAAAGATATTTCTGTTCCATGTGGAGGCTTACAAAGAGCAACCTCAGTAGAGGAAGATGTTAATAATCAGTTGGGCAAGAAGACCTGTCCCGTGGATACGTTGGCCTCTTTCTCCAGCCATCGCTGTTCTTGCCCAACGAGCTCATGCACAAAGTGGCCACAGTCAGTGACTCAGTAGACAAGGGAAAGGATTACTGTACTGGTTGGGGTGATTGATCCTGATTAATAAGGGGAAATTGAGAAGTTATTACACAATGGAGGTAAGGGGGAGTATGTCTGGAATGCAGGTGGTCTCCTGAGGTATCTCTGAGACACATAGAATCACATATTACTATGTGATTAAAGTCAGTAAAAAACTACCATACAGGCAGGACTGTTAAAGGACCAGACTATTCAGGAATGAAGGTTTGGTGGGTCCCCTATGTGGCTCAGTCCGTTGAGCATCTGACTCTCAGTTTCAGCTCAGGTCATGATCTCATGGTTTCATGAGTTCAAGCCCTGCATCAGACTCTGTACTGACAGTGTTTATAGTGCAGAGCCTGTTAGGAGTTCTTTCTCTCTTCCTCTATTTCTGTCCCTCCCCCCACCCCCATGATGTCTCTGTCTCTCTCAAAATAAATAAATTAACTTAAAAAAAATAGGAATGAAGATTTGGTTCTCCCCACATGATCACAGACACTTTTTTCCTCTCAAGGAAGTAGCACATTTATACGTATTACTTTCCCAGAACTTTTGCAGCTAAGGTGGCAAAGTAACCTAGTTCTGGCCAATGAGATATTAGCAGACATTGCTGGTAGAGCATCTGTGACCACTTTGTGAAAGGGACAAATGTGTCTGGCTTGCACCTTTTCTTCTCGCTTCCCCTGCCTGGAGCGTGGACATGATACTTGGATATGCAGTGGCCATGTGACCATGAAAGTTAAAGTTGCACCCTAACAGGAAGGTACCAGAATAATAGAAGGAGACTGGCTCCTTGGGGGACATTATCGAATCACTGAGCACAAAGGACCAGCCCTGGACAGTCTACCGCTGACTTCCTGTTGCCCGAGATAAAAACCAAACCTGACCAACCAACCAACCAACCCAAACTGACTTGTTTAAACCACTGTTAGTTGTGTTTTCAGTTACTTGCAGATCTAACGAACAGATCTAACAAAATTTTTTTGTTTTTAATTATTTTAAGGTGTGCTCGCTTCGGCAGCACATATACTAAAATTATTTTTAAGGAGTGCCTGGGTGGCTCAGTCGGTTAAGCATCTGACTTCAGCTCAGGTCATGATCGTACCGTTCGTGAGTTTGAGCCCCACGTCAGGCTCTGTGCTGACAGCTCGGAGCCTGGAGCCTGCTTCGGATTCTGTGTCTCCCTCTCTCTCTCTGTCCCTCCCCCGCTCACGCTCTGTCTCTCTCAAAAATAAAATAATTTAAAAAATTTATTTAAAACTACAACTCATTTTTTAATTGTACAAGTTATGTTCTCACCTAAGAAAAGATACTGGGTCCTTTCGAAAAGTGTCTCAAAGTATGGTCCATAGACAATCTGCCTCATAATTACATAGGCTGCTTGTTTAAGAAGATAAATTTCCCATGTGTTTAGTTGCCTAACCTGCACTCCCAACTATGAATCAGGATTGATGGGGCTAGATCCTGAGACTCTGCCTTTTTAACAAACTTCCCTGGTGATCCCTGTCTTCAGAAAGTGTAGAGAACCACCCCCAAATAACCCAAACAGGTTTGAGTCATTTTCTGGGAATCCAGGTAAATACAGTTTAGTGTTGTTGTTATTTGTTTATTTGTTTGTTTTTTCTAGTTCTACATCAATCCTCACACCTTGATAATTTGAATATAATCAAGGAGGGTCCATCCTCCTTCTGGAAAGGGGATAAACTGTCAAGCTTCAAGAAGAATACACAAATTGGGAATGCAAGCTGGTGCAGCCACTCTGGAAAACAGTATGGAGGTTCCTCAAAAACTAAAAATAGAACTACCCCATGACCCAGCAATTGCGCTAGAAGGCATTTATCCAAGGGATACAGGTGTGCTGTTTCAAAGGGACACATGCACCCCCATGTTTATAGCAGCACTATCAACAATAGCCAAAGTATGGAAAGAGCGCAAATGTCCATCGATGGATGAATGGATAAAGAAGATGTGGTATATATATACATATATACGTATACATATATATACATACATATGTATGTATGTACATATATATATGTATATATGTATATATGTATGTATATATACACAATGGAGTATTACTCGGCAATCAAAAAGAATGAAATCTTGCCATTTGCAACTACGTGGATGGAACTGGAAGGTATTATGCTAAGTGAAATGAGTCACTCAGAGAAAGACAAAAATCCTATGACTTCACTCATATGAGGACTTTAAGAGACAAAACAGATGAGCATAAGCGAAGGGAGACAAAAATAATGTAAATCCAGGGAGGGGTACAAAACAGAAGAGACTCATAAATATGGAGAACAAACAGAGGGTTACTGGAGGGGTTGTGGGAGGGGAGATGGGCTAAATGGGTAAGAGGCACTAAGGAATCTACTCCTGAAATCATTGTTGCACTATGTGCTAATATGGATGTAAATTTAAAAAAATAAAAAATTAAGTTAAAAAAGAAGAATATACAATTTCCTTTGTGGTTTTGAGCAAATGTTCTGCTTTCTTTATTAACTAAATTTGCTTCCATGTCATATATGCAGTTGTGCTCAGTATCACATTTCAATTGTCTAACAAATTTAAAATGAACACAATCCAATATAGTTCTTATTTAATATTCCCTTCATTTAGGCTTTATTGAGTTATTAATTCTTTTTAGGCTCAGAATAATATCATCCAATTTTGTCTTTCATATTGTACTCCAAGTTCTTCTTACGTGAAAAACATAGGGAGACACAATTTAAAAAAAAACAAATCTCAGGGGTGCCTGGGTGGCTCAGTTGGCTGAACCTCTGACTCTTGATTTCAGCTCAGGTCATTATCCCATGTTTATGGGATTGAGCCCCATGTCGGGCTCTGCACTGAGCATGGAGCCTGCTTAAGATTCTCTCTCTTTCCTTCTGCCCCTCTCCCCCACTCATGCATGCTCTCTCTCTAAAAAAAAAAAAAAAATTGTTAAATGTTTATTTATTTTTGAGAGAGAGACAGAGAGACAGAGCACAGAAGAGGAGCAGAGAGAGAGGGAGACACAGAATCCGAAGCAGGATCCAGGCCCTGAGCTGTCAGCACAGAGCCCGACACAGGGCTCGAACTCACAAACGGTGAGATCATGACCTGAGCTGAAGCCGGACGCTCAACCAACTGAGCCATCCAGGCGCCCCTCTCTAAAAAAATTTTTTTATTTTTTATTTTTATTTTTATTAAATTTTTTTTAATGTTTATTTATTTTTGACAGAGAAAGAGAGAGACAGAGCACGAGCGGGGGAGGGGCAGAGAGAGAGAGAGAGAGAGAGAGAGACACACACACACACACACACACACACACACAGAATCCGAAGTGGGCTCCAGGCTCTGAGCTGTCAGCACAGAGCCTGACGCAGGGCTCAAACGCATGAGCTGTGAGATCACGACCACAGCCAAAGGCGGACGCTCAACTGACTGAGCCACCCAGGCGCCCCTCTCTAAAAAAATTTTTTTTTAATCTTTAAATAAGAAAACCCCAAATCTTGAATTCAAGTATGATCAGAAGTCATTTATTAAGTGATAACAGAGATGTTGACCAACATTAGACTCCTAAACCATTCCTGACCCTCTCTTTTGGAATCTCATTTCTCAGAGCATCCCAAAACACGTTCTCCTCAATGGTCATTATGCTATTCTCAACTCATTCCTGACTTCTCATCTTTGCTTACTGCTTCCCCATCTAGTTCACCCAGCCCCACCTCCTCTACAAAGTTTTCTTCAATTGCCTCAATCCACTCAGCTACTTCTCTTCCCTAAATTCTTATTCTACTCCCCATCATTACCAACCAATTTCCTAAATCTTCCCCCAAGGAGATTTTAGCATGTTAGTCTTCAATTTAAAATTCTTCAATAGCACTGTGTTTTCAACAATGAATACATTCTGAGCATCTTATAAGTATGCTCTGCTAGGTGCCAGGGATATATAGGTGATCAAAACATAGCCACTGTCTCACAGGGTTATTCACACGTGGGGTTCACTAGAGTTCGCAAGCCGTCTGCATGGTGGACCAGAAACACTTCAAGGCCCTCCATGATCTGTCTCCAAATTTATTTTACTAATTCTATCCCCCATTATTCCTTTTCCTTTGATCCAAATAAACTGGGTTACTTGCTGCTCCCCAAACACACCTGCTACCTTTCTCTCTTTCATCTTCTCACTTTGATCTCAGTTCCTGAAATGACCTCCTCACTTCTCTCCCCATGTCAATTCTGACATATGCTTTCTTTTTTAAAATGTTTATTTATTTTGAAAGAGAGAGCCTGAGCGAGGGAGGGGCAGAGAGAGAGGGGGACAGAGGGGGACAGCACAGCACGCTCTGTGCTGACAACAGCAAGCCAGATGTGAGGCTGGAACTCACCAACTGGTGAGACTATGACCTGAGTCGAAGTGACATGTTCAACCCACTGAGCCACCCCAGTGCCCCAATTCTGACACATCATTAAGGTCCCAGATTGCCAATGCCACCTTCTTCACGGAACGTTGTGATTGCTTATGAAGTTCCATCTAAGGTTTCTTAGAAAGAGCCCCACGTAACACCAAATCGGCCAGCGATGGCTGGTTCTTGATTAAATCCCAATTTAAACAAACCAGCTCTAGGAGGTATTTGGGAGGAAATTAGGGAAATTTGAGTATGATGAACTGGGCACAAAAGGATATTAGGGAATTGTTAAATTTCTTAGGAATTATAATGTTATTGTAGTTATGTTTAAGAAATCATTATTTTTAGATATGAAAACTGAATTAATTAGGATGGAATGTTATGATGGCAGTAGCTTAAAAAGGAAACATGGCCAAATGTGAAAATTTGGTATTAGGAATATAGATGTTTTGTGATTATTCTTTCCAAAGAACAATCTGTGTATTTGAAAACACTTTTCTACGTATTTGAAAACATTTCTAATCAAAAGTGAAAACAAGAACCCCAAACATCTTTTGCCTGTAAAACATGTTCACTAAAGAAAATTTGGAGAAAAAGGGAAACTAACAGGTAAAAAGCAACCATTATCCTACCACACAGAGATAAACATTATTTATATTATGCATTTCCTTCTATACCGTTACAAATATACTTCTTTTTCTTTCTTTTTTTTTTTAAACGTCTATTTATTTTTGAGAGAGAGAGCACCAGCAGGGGAGGGGCAGAGAGGCAGGGGTGGGGTGGAGTGGGGTGGGGGACAGAGGATCCGAAGCAGGCTCTTTGCTGCTCTGGACAGCAGTGAGTCGGACGTGGGGCTCAAATCCACGAACCAAGAGATCATGACCTGAGCTGCAGTTGGACGCTCAACTGACTGAGTCACCCAGGTGCCCCTATATACTTCTTTTTATTTTAGAAAACTGAGATTACTCTGGGCGTAAAGTTTCGTATTGATCTCAGATTTTAAAAGAACATGTACAAAAGGTAGAAAGGAGGGTACATAAATAAGAGAACAATGCATTTTGTAGGTATGGTACATATCAATAAAAAACTAAAATAGAAGAAAAAAATTTAAAGCACTAAATAGAGGTTTGCAGACAAAACTTCCAATTTTCCTAGACTCACACACCAGCAGTGAATTCTTGTACCATCCTAGATCCCACAGATATGCTTTTCAATGGTACATTTCAAACCATCACAGAATCAGTTACTTGCCCGTTTGCAGTTCCCAGCATTTGCAGTTTTCACGGTGGGCTTTCTAGGCAAGCACGTATTTTTTAAGGAAATCACCGGCCCGGCTAACTGGGACAGCCACAAAGTCATCAGCCACCCCAGCAGGGCTTTCGCCGCTGCTGAACTGCCTTCCCTCCAGTCTCCTGCCCTGCTCTATCTACTCCAGACTCCTCCTTCCCAAACCACAGGATCTGCACCTTCTCTCCTTGTCATTCTTTCTTCCTTCACACACCCTCTTGCCAACGTTCGCTCCAGCCACGTGACTGGTTTTTTTTTTTTTTGCCTTACAGAAATATTGTTCAAATATTTTAGTTCTGTTCATAATCACCTAAATAATAAACAATTTCAAGGTTAGAAATTGTAATACATCCTACCACATCAATGCAAATAATTTTACTTTTAGGCTTTCTTTGATTTGTATCTGTTGATATTTACACGTATTTCCTATTGGGAATAGGCTGTTTAGAATTTCTCATTTACATTGTTAAAATGTTACATACTATTACATAATCTTTGTGATTTCAATTTAAGTGGACACATTATATATTCCAAGTGATTAAAATGCCTTCCAAGGACCTGAAATAAGTCAAAGCCATTTCCTGGTTATCAGATACTTTATGTACTTTATTCTACAATCTGCTTTTCTGTGCTTCCGGTATCATGGATATTTTCCCAAGTCAGTATCTACATTTTCTATATTATTTTATGCAATTTTTTATTTTTTATCTTTTTATTTTAGAGAGAGAGAGAACAAGTGCAAGCAGGGGAGATGGGCAGAGGGAAAGAGAGAGAGAGAGAATCTTAAGCAGGTTCCACACTCAGTGCAGAGACTGACGTGGGCTCTATCCCACAACCTTGGGATCATGACCTGAGCCAAAATCAAGAGTCAGACACTTAATCAACTGAGCCACCCAGGTGCCTTAACATTATTTTAAATGTCTGCATAGCGTGCCATACAAAGGATATACTTTTTTTTTAAATTTTTTTTTTTAATGTTTATTTTTGAGACAGAGAGAGACAGAGCATGAACAGGGGAGGGGCAGAGAGAGAGGGAGACACAGAATCTGAAGCAGGCTCCAGGCTCTGAGCTGTCAGCACAGAGCCTGACGCGGGACTCAAACCCACGAGCTGTGAGATCATGACCCGAGCCAAAGTTGGACGCTCAACTGACTGAGCCACCCAGGCGCCCCTAAATTTAATACTTTGAATAGTTAATATACTCCATGCTTCAAAAGCCAGAGGGAAAAAAAATGACACACAGTGAAAAGTCTTTCTTTGCACCTTAGTTCTCACCTACTCCAGGATGTAACCTCTTTTCTTAGTATCTTTTATATCTTTCCAGAGTTTATTTAGGTAGATGCAAGCAAATACAAACGTCATTTCTTATTTATTTATTTATTTATTTGTTTGTTTGTTTGTTTGTTTATTGGCAGAATGTAACATACTATCCCCGTCATTCCTCGCTTTGCCTTTTTCACTTAATAATTTATCTTGTTGGGGCGCCTGGGTGGCGCAGTCGGTTGAGCGTCCGACTTCAGCCAGGTCACGATCTCGCAGTCCATGAGTTCGAGCCCCGCGTCAGGCTCTGGGCTGATGGCTCAGAGCCTGGAGCCTGTCTCCGATTCTGTGTCTCCCTCTCTCTCTGCCCCTCCCCCGTTCATGCTCTGTCTCTCTCTGTCCCAAAAATAAATAAATGTTGAAAAAAAAAATTAAAAAAAAATAATTTATCTTGTTGATTGTTCCAACTGAGTACATGTAGAATTTCTATATTCTTTGTTCTACAGCTGCATGGCTTCCTACTGTACAGGCACTACCCTCACTTCCATCCTGTCCGTCCTAGGACACGGTGGTCATCCCATTGATTGCTGATCCCATCTCTACACATTAACTCCAAAACCGCCCCATCCTTTACCACTTCAGTCTCTTTTTACTGGCTTGTTTTGACTATACACGTCAGGTCTCTTGAATGCTGAAAGAGAACTGGCCCTTCATTCTAAGGTTCCTCAAAGCTCCTATAATTTTTAAAGTTCTAGATTGAGGTGTCTACAGTCTTTATCCACTTTACCCCCCTCCCCCCATTTCCTCCTTGACCCTTTGGGATCTGCCTTCATCTACCTGTCTGCACTAAAACTGATCTCTGAACCGTCATCTACTAGAAACTTCCAGCAGCTTGGTCTTTCTTCTCAGTTCTCACCCCTGTAACGTCTGAAGAAAGGTACCCATCCTTGCTTACCCATTCAGCTCTAACTTCTTGTAAAATGGCTTCTGAACCACCCCCCCCCACCCCCCGTACTAAAATGACTCTCCAAGTGGTCATCTGTTAATGGCCCATGTCTCAGTAACCTGGCCTCTGTTCACTTTTTTTTTTTTAATAAATTTTTCTTTAATATTTATTTATTTTTTGAGAGAAAGATTGACAGAGTGTGAGCAGGGGACAGGCAGAGAGAGAAAGACACAGAATCTGAAGCAGGCTCCAGGCTCTGAGCTGTCAGCACAGAACCTGATGCGGGGCTTGAGCCCACTAACTGTGAGATCATGACCTGAACCGAAGTTGGACGCTCAACCGACTGAGCCACCCAGGCTCCCCCGTTCACTTCTCTGAACCCCATCCCTAGAGCTCCTGTCAACCTCACCCCCCACCATAGAGATTCTGTCTTCTCAATGGCTTCACTACAACCCTTTTCTATCAACTCTGACCATCGCCTTGAAATCAGATCCTAAGTTCTGATTACCTAGACTATTAATTGTAGTCTCTTAACAAACCTTCCACACTGCAGCCTCTTTGCCACTCTACATTAAAAACAAAAACAAAAGCAAACAAACAAAAAGCAGATCTTACATCGTTTGCTTCTTCAAAACTTTTATTTCCAGGGGTTCCTGGTTGGCTCAGTCGGTAGAACATGTGACTCTCGATCTCGGGGTTATAAGTCTGAGCCCCACGTTTGTAAAGATTACTTAAAAATAAAATCTTTAGGGGCGCCTGGGTGGCGCAGTCGGTTAAGCGTCCGACTTCAGCCAGGTCACGATCTCGCGGTCCGTGAGTTTGAGCGCGCGTCAGGCTCTGGGCTGATGGCTCAGAGCCTGGAGCCTGTTTCCGATTCTGTGTCTCCCTCTCTCTCTGCCCCTCCCCCGTTCATGCTCTGTCTCTCTCTGTCCCAAAAATAAATAAACGTTGAAAAAAAAATTAAAAAAAAAGTAAATAAAATCTTTAAAAAAACCACAGATTTTATTTCCAAACCAATGAAGCGCTAACTCTCCAATCTAGCATTCAAACCCTTCCACTTTAACTCAACATGTATTGGCATCAGTCAGCATTTTCTTCCTCCACTATACTAGGCATACTATGCTGTGCCCAAACCAGTCTGCTTATTTTTCCCTAAACACACAGTGTGCTTTTGCGTCTCCGGGCTGTGGTTCATCCTTTTGTCCACCTGGATTACCTTTCCCATTCATCTCTGCTATTCTAAGTCTCTTCCTCCCTTAATTTCGCTTGTCATGATATCTTCGCTCACCCTCCACTAAATAAATGTGTTATAGTTATTTGTGCAGTTATCATATTTCCCTACCGGATTCTAAATTCTGCTCAAACAAAATACCGCCTTTAGTGAACTGTCCAATTTGCCATTCTGTGCCAAGTGATCTGCATGCACTGTCTCATTTAATCCTTACATCGACATTATAGGACAGGACTCTCCCCATTTAACATCGAAGAAACTGAGTCTCAGGGGCATTAACTAGCTTGCCCAGGTCACACAACTGATGAGGGTGGAATCCCTTTCTTAGTTTATTCAGGCTGCTGAAACGCAAATACCATAGCTTGGGGGGTTTATAAACAACAGAAACTTATTTCTCACAGTTCTGGAGGTCTAAGATCAAGACTCAGGCAGATTTAATGTCTGGTGAAAGCCACTTCCTGGTTCTTAGGTGGCTGTCTGTTTCCTGTGTCCTCACACGGTGGAAGGGGTGAAGGGGCTCTCTGGGGTCTCTTTTATGAGGACATTAATCCCTTTCATGAGAGCTCCATTCTCATGACCTAAGCACCTCCCAAAGGCCCCATCTCCTAATACCATCACCTTGAGAGGGAGGGTTAGGATTTCAACACATGAATGGGGGGGGGGTGGATACGAACATTCAATCTATATTCGTGTTTGCATTACTTATGGTAGTCAGCACAGTATCCACCATCTGCACTGTTCTCAACCTGTTTGTGTCAGATCAACATGTTAAAAAAGATTCTAAGGAAATAGGGAGGAGGATTGAAACAGTAACGAATTAGGATGGCAGAATTGTTGGTGATGTTTCCAAATTTCAGCCAGTGGGTCACAGAGCTTCTGAAGTAAGCATTTAAAATATGTAGTTACTAAACAGGGTTGCCGCTACTCTTAAATATTTTCTAATTGTTACATGTAGGTTAGTTTTGTCTCCCCGATTTTATTGTCATCCCCCGGGAATTATCTCTACTCTCTTGCATTCTCCCAGCTTTCGGCGCATTGCTCAACACGCGGTGTACGTACTTGTTGATTTTAACGTAAGTGTCTTTCCATATGTGTACGGCAACCGGGTAGGCGACGTGGGTGTGTGATGCAGTAGGCATTCCTTCCCATCCCTTTTCCCGTGAGCAGCTGCTGCCTGGATGCTTCCCTTCTCGGGGGAGGAGGCAGAACCACTGACCCTTTAACAAGTTGTCCCTCACAGAACAGGTGTCTCCCCCGCCTTTCGGAGGAGAGGGATGGCTGGACACTTAGTGACATCAGCGACCGACCAATGAGAAGTCAGGCTTCGGCAGCCGCGCCAATGAGCAACCAGGGGCGGGCCCGGTTTCCTGGGAGCCGGGCGGACCAGGCTGGTCCACCCGCCGCCGCGGAGTCTCCGCCGCTCACGCTGCGCGCCGCGGCTCCAGCGACTCCCGGCGGCTCCGGTGGCGGCGCAGTTCCCCTGCCCGCGCTCCTACCAGACGCACGGCTCGGGCACTTCCCACCGCGGCGCAGCTCCCCCGCCTCTCGGGCTCCCGCGGAGGCGCGGCTCATGCCCCCGGGCGCAGGGCGCGCAGGTGGGCCGGCCGCCGCGGGGAGATAGGCCCCCGGGGGGACGGCGGCGGGACCATGGCCCGGAGACCCGGGGCGCCGGCCGCCTATGGGGAGGAGTTCACCTTCGTCAGCCCGCTGGTGAAATACCTGCTCTTCTTCTTCAACATGCTCTTCTGGGTGAGTCTTGGGGGTCTTGGGGGGGCACCTGGGCTGCAGGGCACCCCTCGAGCGTGGAGTGGGTCGCCCACGTTCTGAGGAGGGGGCGTCCCGGGATGCCTGCTTAGTTTTCTGGGCTGATGACACTTTGGGGTAATTCATCCTGGGGAGGGACACCACGGTGGCGCCGCGTCTGGAGGGGGCGAGGGGGCGAGGGGGCGTTGGGTGGGGAGGTGGGGGGAGGGAGGGTAATGCAAGAGATTCAGTAAAGACTTAGGGGTATCCTCTGGGCATCTGTGGCAGGCCAGAAAATGGGTTTGCGAGCGAGACGCGGGTTTTCCTGTTGGCCCAAAGCAGACCCACTGGTATACATTCATGATTGGGGACTTCCAGGCCTGGGGGCTGGAAGGCCCAGCAGCAAAGAAAAAAGAGAAAGCTGGGGGAACCCAGACCGTTCCTCCCCCTAACCTCAGAGAGGATGGCTTACAGGGCTTCTTCACCTTTTCCTTTTGGAGGCCTCTGGTGCCCCCCTCCCCACAAAGGCTGAGAAGGGGCAGGAATGGCCTCCAGATGTGGATGTCTTTCCCATCACTGTCCCAAACTTTGCCCCACCTTTCTCAGGATCAAACTCCATCCCCTGGAGCCTGACAGTCTTCATCTTCTCTACATTGGACCGACCCTGTGTTGGGCTGGAAGGCCAGCAGTCCTTTCAGAATCTTCTGATGAGGGTGGAAAAGTGAAAAAACTCTTGGACGGGGGCTACCGAGATTCCCATCTCCAGCCTGCAGTTGATTGTTGATTTAACCTGGGCAATATGTTCACCTCTGTAGGCCCTAGTTCCCTCCTCCCCCAAATTGAACCCAGTATAATCAGAGATAGCAGAAGTACTCTGCTGGAGCTAAGAATCTAGCTGGACCAGCTCATGAAATGCTAGCTCAATCCTGTTTCACATCTATGGAGTCCCTGAGCTCCTCTGGGTTTGGGAACATAGAGAGGTCCCTCCCCCAACCCCCATATCTGTTCCAGCTCCAGCCAAGCCAGAGCTGCTGCTCTAGGTGCCCATTATCCCTGCCCATTTCCACCTGAGACCTAAAGTTCAGACGTGCAGGCGGGAGAAAGCATGAGTTTAAAATATGTTTCCTAGGAGAGGGAGCAGACCCAGCATCTAAGCCAGTTGCCAGAAAGGTTCACAGGGGCCGTGGTTTGAAGAACAGACACAAAGTGCATAAGTGCTAGCCTGTTGGGACAAATGAGAGAAATCCCAGAGGGTGGTGATAAGAGCTCAGCCATTGTACCATTTCACTCAAAATGAAGTTTGAGTCCCTAACAAATTCTCAGTTTTAGCACTGGGAGAAAAAAAAAAAAAGAAAAAAAAAAAGAAAAATCTGGAAGACATCTTGTCCAGCACCCACATTTTATATATGAGAAAACTAAAGCACAGAGATATTAATTATTTTTATCCAACAAGGTCCAACAGCTGGTTAGTAAGTTTGATCTTGTGGTTTTTCTATTGAACTACTGTGCCTCTAGGGGAAGTCCTTGGCCCAGATGGCTGCTACTGTAGTCAGCAGTATTAGCAGTTAGCCCAACTTCCCATGGTCTAGGTTCTGCCTCAGCTGGAGGTTAGGGAAGAACAGAAGAAAAAAAAAAAAAATCACCACTACTCTGCCCAGGCTGGGGGATGTTCTAAGGGAAACTCCCTACTTAAGGGCAAGTCCCAGTGAACCCTCCTACCTGCTCACAGAATGTGCCAGCCCAGTGACATGCCATCTCAGAGCCAGCACTAGCATCCCAGGGACCTCAGATCCACCTTCTGACTTTCTTTATCAGCCAAGACTCTGCTTCTTTTTTGGAGCCGGTGGCACCTCGCCCTTATCTGGGTTCCCCAGCGACAACAGCTGGGTGCATCTGTTACACTTGCACTCATGGTCATTTTCTTGGACTTCCCCACCCTGCTCCACCCCTCCTTTTACCAGACAAATGACTTTGAGAGGTTGCAGCCAGGGGTTTGGCTCCATGGACCCATTTGCCTTGGTAAAAATGATTCATTCAAGGTCAGAGGACCTTGCTAACCAAGTTGGCACCACCCCAAATTAGAGAAGAGCCCCTTCTTGGCCCTACTTTAGACTCATGAAAAGTCAGAGGCTCTAGAAATAGCACAATGAAGGACAAGAGGCCCAGTTTCTTTCTGGCATCAACTTACTGTGTGACCCTAAGCCAATATATCTGTCTCTCTGTCCTTAATCTTTCTCCTCTAAAGGAGAAAATGTTTCTGCCTCTGTGAACTATTTAAAGATGAATACATCACTTTAGGGACTGTTTTCTTTCCTCAGGACCTGGGGCTTGATCTAAGGATGCATCTCTCTGTGTCCTGGTGTCCCTGGGACATTGACCTTCTCAGAGGACAGTACTTTTTGGGTGTTACTGAGTGTCACTTTCCCCCCAGGCCCAGAGCCTCAGAGCTACATTCCACACAAGTGCGGTTGGAGATGAAGGGCTGCTTCCCCAGCTCAGGGGTCATCTTTCTTCCCACCCTCCTCAGGGACTGGTTACAGTGCTTTCTTTTTCGTTGGCTTTCACCATCCTAATAAAATTCCCCTCTTCTGCCCAGGGGACACCCATGGATGGGACTGTGGGTGGGCCCTTCCCTTTTCCAGGCAGAGTGCATGTTCTGGCCAGCTGCTGGGGGAGCCGCGTATGGGTGCTGTTTGTTTCTGTGCTGGAACACAATGGGAAGGTAGCCAGTGTCGTCTGGGCTCACACTCAGTGGTGGCGGCAGCACTGGCTATCTCTGCTGCTGCTCTGGAACCCTGACACTTGGGTCATTTAGTCTGACTCAGAAAGCTGCTGGCTTCTTTGGGAGCGGGACCAATTCCTCCTGTTCGTGTTTCAGATCTCGCTTCCCCTTTTACCTAGGAGTTCTGGTTTTCTCCCCAGAATCGTGCTGCTGGGTTACTGACTGTTGGGATCCCATGACCTGGAGTAGTTGCCCCACGATTCCAAAAGTTGTATTAGAATCTTTCAGTTAAGAAGTAGCTGACTTTCCTCCCCTCCCTGTGTTGGACAGCTCTGTGCAGAGAGAAGACCAGTGCCATAGTACATGCTTTATCAGCCTGGGGCATACATTGGCAGGAACATTATCAGTGCTGCCCATAGCCGTCACCTCCTTCCTTACTGGTCCTTGTCCCACCCAGGGCAGCAGTTGGGGTGGCTTTTGAGTCAGGCAGAACTGAGACTTCCAGTCCCTGTGTCTCAGCCCATGCTTCCTTGGTGGCTGTGCCTCAGGGCTTGTATACATACACCTTATATATACCTTGATTGCCACATCCCTTACCTGTGCTGCAATTAGGTGTTTATTTATGTCTCCTCTTCTAGACTTTGGGCCCCTGAGGGTAGACTGCCTTATTCGCTTCTTGCTTCTCAGTGCCCAGCAGAGTTTGGCAGAGTGGGTACTTGCTGAATGTTTATTGAATGGCAGCTGGGGGAGCAGCCCCTATAGGGTGAAGGCAAGATGCCCTTCCTTCCTCTCTTATGAACACTAGTCTTTCGAGATGCAGCACAACCTAAAGTCCTTGAGCATTCTTGGTTGGGAAGAGGGGATCCAGCTGTGTTCGTTCTCTTCTGCACTGGGTCCCGTGGCCTAGCACCCTCCTTCAAGGCAGGTCAGCCATCCGCCCCCAGCATGTCCCTCAGGGCCATATGTAATTACTATCTACGGCACCCAGATTTTTCCACTTCCACTGCAGCACAGGTGGACCCCCATCCAGGTCATTCCTAGACTGATCCAGGCCTCTGGTGAGGTATCTTCTTAAAAAAACAATTTTTTTTTACATTTATTTATTTTTGAGAGACAGAGAGAGTCAGAGCGCAAGTGGAGGAGGGGCAGAGAGAGAAGGAGACACAGGATCTGAAGCAAGCTCCTGGTTCTGAGCCATCAGCACAGAGCCTGACATGGGGCTCGAGCTCATGAACCATGAGATCATGACCTGAGCCAAAGTTGGACACTTAACCGACTGAGCCCCCCAGGCACCACAGGTGAGGTGTCTTCTTTAAGAAATTCACACCCCCCTCCAGGACCACTGTCTTGGAGTCCTCAGGGCACTCAGAATGTCCCATGTCACCTGCAGCACCATCTGTTGTAACCTGGCTCAGAAGCCTTGAGGAAATGACCAGGCATCAAACCTGGGAAAATCCCTCCTGAATGGCAGAGACCTTTTTATCACCCAACATAACCCCCAACACACACACACACACACACACACACACACACACACACACACACTCACACACACACATACTCACACCTGAGTACCTTAGGAAGCGGAGCCCATCCCCCTCCCCCAACTCTCCTCCTTTCCCTGTAGACTAGGCAGGCTTAATAAATGAAATAGTCACATTACAAAAAAAAACAAAACAAAACAAAAAAAACACTAAAAAGGAAGACAAGAAGGATATCCTATGCTGTCAAGTCACACACATGCCTTCTTATCTCAACAGCTCTGTTTGCCTTGTACCAAGTAGGAAATCATAAACTTCAAGCAGCCTTTAAGAGAATAAAAGAAAACACGTAGCACCTCTTAGAGTCTTGATAGCAGATTCTGTGTCAGGCTGGGAACTCCAGGGCCATAGTTCAAGTGTTTACATTACTGTGAGTCCTTGTGGACTTCTCTCCCTTGTTTATAACCTTGGGAAACCAAAACCAGCCACGGCCTAAGGAGAAGCTAAGGGGTTGGCTCCAGAGCCGCCCGGATGGCTCAGTAGGTTGAGCGTCCAACTCTCTTGATATCGGCTCAGGGCATGATCTCACAGTCATGGGATCAAGCCCCAACTCAAGTTGGGCTCCATGCTGAGCATGGAGCCTGCTTAGGAGTCTCTCTGTCTCTCTCTGTCTCTCTCTGTCTCTCTCTCTCTGTCTGTCTCCCCCTCTGCCCCTTCCCCACTTGCCCTCTCATTCTCTCTCTCAAAATAAATAAACGTAAAAAAAATTAAAGGGTTGGCCCCAGACGTTGGAAAGGAAAGAGCTCTGTGGACTCCCCCACTCCAGGAGGACAATTCCATCCAATCCAGAGGGAGAAAGCCAAGAGCCAGTCTCACAGAGATAGTCTACACCTCAGAAACCCAGGAACAAATGGTGCTGGGATGGCCCCAGAAGTGTGTGCAGACCCTGGGCAGTGAGAGAGGGGGCCCTGCTTTAGGTCTAGCAGGCTTATCCGAAAATAAGGACAGAGAGGACTTTGAAACTGAAGGTGCAGACCCCTCTCTCCCAGTGTCCCTCTGGATAGGGGAAGGATTTTTGATTCCCACGCAAAGAATGTGTGTCCTCCCCCACCCCCCTTCAACAGAAGAGGAGAAGAGATTCCAAGGAAGAGGAGAGGACTTTGAGACAGATGCACCCACTTCGCACAGACTGGACTTTACAATGTGGAGACAAAGAAGGCCCAGGGCTTTGTCTCGGGGGCTGGTGGGCCCTGTGTGGTGATGCCGTCTTCTCCTTTCAGGGTGCTGTTCCAGGGACTTCCCTCTGGGCCCTGCTGGTGTCATCACCTCCCAGTGCTATCTTACTTCCCCTTGAGCCCTGCCCAGTTTGGAGATTACCAGCTGCTCCCCCAAGAGAATTGCAGGCAGCTTCTTCCCACCTCTCGTGATGCCCCCAGGTGAATGCACATGCCCTGGTGTTGCTGTGAGCCTCTGAGGTGGAGAGAGGAAGGCAGCCAGGTGGCTGAGGTCACAAGGCTCAGGAGACAGAAAGACAGGTTCCTGTCCCACTTCAGCGGCTCACTTGTTGAGTGAGTCAGGGAGAGTTTCTTGAATTCTCCCAACATCAGTTCTGTAAAATAGAGATGCTAACACCCTCTTGGGACTGTGGTCAGAATTCAATGAAATAGCGTGTATAAAGTGTTTATTTAGCCCAGCGCCTGACCCTTAGCGCTTGACAAAAGACAGTTATTACTGTTGCTAGAAATAGCTCCTGGAGGTCACCTGTTAGGGATGGCCTTGGAGAGCTGGGATGGGTGCTCCTTCTGGCAAAAGGCAGATAGATAAGGGTTGAGTCTAGGTGAAGGCTAGCTAACCTTGGGCCTGACTTCCTTCTGCCTCACACCCCCTTTGCTCACATTTCTTTCTTTCTTTTTTTTTTTTTAATAATTTATTTATTTTTTAATTTACATCCAAGTTAGTTAGCATACGGTGCAACAGTGATTTCAGGAGTAGATTCCTTAGTGCCCCTTTACCCATTTAGCCCATCCCCACTCCCACAACCCCTCCAGCAACCCTCTGTTTGTTCTCCATATTTAAGAGTCCATGGGGCGCCTGGGTGGTGCAGTCGGTTAAGCGTCCGACTTCAGCCAGGTCACGATCTCGCGGTCCGTGAGTTCGAGCCCCGCGTCGGGCTCTGGGCTGATGGCTCAGAGCCTGGAGCCTGTTTCCGATTCTGTGTCTCCCTCTCTCTCTGCCCCTCCCCTGTTCATGCTCTGTCTCTCTCTGTACCAAAAATAAATAAACGTTGAAAAAAAAAATTTTAAGAGTCTCTTATGTTTTGTCCCTCTCCTTTTTATGTTATTTTTGCTTCCCTTCCCTTATGCTCATCTGTTTTGTCTCTTAAAGTCCTCATATGAGTGAAGTCATACGATTTTTGTCTTTCTCTGACTGACTAATCTCACTTAGCATAATACCCTCCAGTTCCATCCACGTAGTTGCAAATGGCAAGATTTCATTCTTTTTGATTGCCGAGTAATACTCCATCGCATATATATACACCACGTCTTCTGTATCCACTCATCTGTCGATGGACATTTGGGCTCTTTCTATACTTTGGCTATTGTTGATAGTGCTGCTATTAACATGGCGGGGGGGAGTGTGCCCCTTCAAAACAGCATACCTGTATCCCTTGGATAAATACCTAGTAGTGTAATTGCTGGGTTGTAGGGTAGTTCTATTTTTAGTTTTTTGAGGAACCTCCATACTGTTTTCCAGAGTGGTTGCACCAGCTTGCATTCCCACCACCTTTGCCCACATTTCTACTGTTAGCCAGAGAGAAGTGTTAATTAATGATGTCTTTGTATTTTATATTTTATAGAGCTGTTTTATATCTGTCATGGGAACAGAGACCCCACTGTTGTCTCCAAGGACCTTTCCTAGGTCCACTTATAAGGGCTCGTCCCACCGCCTTGGTCTTAAGGTACAATCCAGTGGAAGTCCATGCCTGTAATTGTTGGCATTTGGGCACTAGATCCAGAAGAACTCTAGTTTAGAGTTTGATCTTGGGGCCCTGTAACTTTTCCTCTCTTATCACTGATGGTTCTGAAGTAGTATCCTGGGGCTCGAATAAGGGTTTTTCTTAAAAACGTCAATTCATGGATGTCTTTTTGCAATTTGCAAGAAAAGAAGTCAAACAAGGCAGAGAATTTTCTCCATTTTCTATTTTCTCCCATGAACATTAGCATCTGTGGCTGCTTATCTGCCAGCAAGCGCTAGCAGAAGGCAAAGGGAAGAGGACAAGTAGCACCAAATATTATGGAAAACTAGGAAACTAGAGTAGTGCCTGTATTATTGTTTTATGAGATGTAGAGACATATGCCTAACAGCCTTGTCATCGCTTAGTACATTTTTCCTTATTTCTAGGATAGAAATTTATGTTGTGCTTCCTCACATGACACACTGAGAAGGACACAAAACTATCTGCGTGGTATTTCTGTCAAAAATGTGTCATCTGAGGGGTGCCCGGGTGGCTCAGTTTAAGCATCTGACTTCGGCTCGGGTTATGGTCTCTTGGTTCTTGAGTTCAAGCCCTGCATTGGGCTCTTTGCTGTCAGTGCGGAGCCTACTTTGGATCCTCTGTCTGTCTGTCTGTCTCTCTCTGCCCCACCCCCAATCTCTCTCTTTCTCTCAAAAATTAATAACCATTTTTTAAAATGTGTCATCTGAATCTAGTTGTGAGGAAACAATCAGATAAATCCAAATTGAGGGGTGTTCTGCAAAACAACTGGCCTAGACTTCTAAAAAAATGCCAGTATTGGGACACCTGGCTGGCTCTGTCAGTAGAGCATGTGACTCTTGATCTTAGGGTCGTGAGTTCAAGCCCCACGTTGGGCATAGAAAAAAAAAAATGCCAGTGTCCAAAAAAAAAAAAAAATGTCAGAACAAGTGTTGGCAAGGATGTGGAGAAACTGGGACCCTTGCACATTGTCGGGGGGGAATGTGAAATGTTGAAGCCACCATGGAAGAGTCTGGTAACTCCTCAAAACATTAAACATAGAATTACCGTGTGACCCAGCAATTCCATCCCTGGATATATATCCAAGAGAATTGAAAATAGGTATTCAAACAAAAAGTTGTCCACCGGCATTCACAGCAACACTATTTACGGTAGCCAAAAGGTGGGAACAATTCAAATGTCCGTCAATGGATGAATGGATAAACACATTTTGTTATATCCATATAATGGAATGTTATTAGGCCATAAAAATAATGAAGTACTCACCAAAGCAGGGACGAACCTTGAAAACATCATGCTTGGTGAACGAGACCAAACACAAAGAGCCACATACTGTATGATTCCATTTACGGGAAATGTGCAGAATAGGCAAAACCTTAGAGATAGAAAGCAGATTTGTGGTTGCCAGGGGCTGGAGGAGTGGAGGGGATGATGTCCCTTTGCATACCCACATCAGTGTGAGGGAGGTTTTTTTGTTTGTTATTTAGCATTTCCTTACTTTCTGGCGGTACGTGTTTATGGGTAAGAGATTTCTATCCGGGGTGATGAAAAAGTCCTGGACCATGATAGCCGTGATGGTTGCACGGTAATGTGAATGTACTCAAGACCACTGGACTGTAACACGGTTAATTTTGTGGTGTACATACTTTACCACATTTTTTTTTCAAAGTCAGTATCTTGAAAGACCAAAAACAAAGAAAAAAGAAGCCAAGCTGCAAAGGAGGCCAAAGGAGACTTGATCTTAAATCCATGATCCTTGATGGGATCCTGGATCAGGAAAAAAGAAAAAAAAGGTTATAAAGGACATTATTGGGAGAATTGGGGAAAGGGAAGTATGAGCTGTAAATTAGAGAGCAGCGATAGCATATTAAAGTTGACGAGAAGAATTTAATATGTCCAAATTGTATGGGGTATGCCAACAGAGCATTGTAGCTTCCTGGGGCTCTGACACCTGAACAGTTGTTTTTTTTTTTTAATTTTTTTTTTCAACGTTTATTTATTTTCGGGACAGAGAGAGACAGAGCATGAACGGGGGAGGGGCAGAGAGAGAGGAGACACAGAATCGGAAACAGGCTCCAGGCTCTGAGGCATCAGCCCAGAGCCTGACACGGGGCTCAAACTCACGGACCGCGAGATCGTGACCTGGCTGAAGTCGGACGCTTAACCGACTGCGCCACCCAGGCGCCCCCGACACCTTTTAACACCCCGACAGTTTTAACATTGCCTTACACTTTGGTGTGAGGAGAAAATCCCCCTGATTATTTGGTTTCGGTTTTGTTGTGTTTTTTTAGAAATCCCCTTGATTAAAGTTTGTGACATTGCATGCATATGAATCCTAATTTAAGAAAGTCTGATATTTAAAAAAAAAATGTGGGTTGGGGCGCCTGGGCGGCTCAGTCAGTTAAGCGTCCGACTTCGGCTCAGGTCATGATCTGACCCACGGTTTGTGGGTTCAGGCCCCACAGCAGACTCTGTGCTGACAGCTCAGAGCCTGGAGCCTGCTTCGGATTCAGTGTCTCCCTTTCTCTCTGCCCCTCCCCTGCTTGCACTGTCTCTCTTTCTCTCTCAAACATAAATAAACATCCAAAAAAAATTTTTAACAAAAAAAATTTTTTTTTTTTAATTTTAGAAAGGGGGAGGGAGGGGCAGAGGGAGAGAGAGAGAATCTTAAGCAGGCTCCATGCTCAGCGCAGAGCCCAACGAAGGGCTCCGTCTCACGACCCTGGGATCGTGACCTGAGCCGAAGTCAAGAGTAAGACGCTTCTCCGACTGAGCCACCCAGGCGCCCCAGGGTGTCATTTTCATCATATCACATCGTATACCTGTGATTTACCTCTGTTGATGTTGATCTTACTCCCCTGGCCGAGGTAGTGTCTGTCAGATGTCTCCACCCTCTTTCCCCCCCTCTTCCGTACTGTGCTCTTTGGAAGGAAGTCACTATGAGCATCCACACTTAGGAGTGGGGAGTTGTGCTCTACCTCCTTGAGAGTACACTGTCGACACAAATCATTTGCAATTCTTCTGCATGGGAGATTTTCTTTTCTCCCTCGTTTATTTATTTCAGTCCTTTTTTTTTTTTTTTAAATTTAAGTCCTTTCTATCAGTATGGACTCATACATACTTATATTATGTTTGGGGTAATAATTTCATTCTTCCTTATTTTGATGTCCCTTTGGCATACCCACCTCAGTGTGAGGGAGGGTCCTTTTGTTTGTGTCTTAGCATTTCCTTACTTTCTGGTACTGCGAGATACTCCAGGCTTATCTTCTATATCTCCTGCTCCAGTAGGAGATTCAGCCATTTTCCCAAGGAGCCCAGGGGTTGGTTATTTTCATTATAAGGTGATTACTCACCTTATATAAGGATAAAGGTATTGGTGCACGCAAGTTATTTTATATAATTTGATTGACAACTCCTCAGGAACATGCCTTTTGCTAGACTCAGCTATTTTAAAAACTGTGTCTAGCTCTTAAAAATTTCCAGTGAGGCTTCATTCTAGCCAGAATATGAAAAGCCATTCTAAGAAGTATCTTTATCTCTATCCTCCTCGTGAAAGGAGGTCATTGGTGGTATTGTGGGGTGTTCTAAGGATTTTGTGGCAAAGCCTGATAGAGTGGAAAGAGTACCAGACTGAGATTGGAAACTGGGTTTAGTCCAGATGTTTCCTCTGCACCCATGTGCACTTGGCCAAGTATCACTTTGCTCTTTGGGCCTCATCTATAAAAAGGTGAGTGGCTGAGCTCATTTCTAAGGTTCTATTCAGCTCTAAAATGCTATGCTATTAACGGCAGCAGCATTAACTTTGGGAGGGCAGTAGCTTTGAGGAATTCAGGGTGGGAGATGTGGGCAGGAATAGGAGTGTGAAAGGGCAAGCAAGCTGTGACTCGGGGATGAAGAGGGAGATCAGTGATAGAAATACCAATTCTTAGTTAGTTAGTGAGCCCCAGGAAAGCAGTATCATTAGTGATCATATTAAATATTAACGATAATATTAAAGTCTTCATCTTGATTTTAATGTAACCCGTACCTGCTGCTCTAGATCCCTGGCTGAGTGTGCTTTAGGCTTGTGGTTCTCAAACTTGGCTGCACATTGGAATCACCTGGAACACATTCAGAACTACTGTTGCCTCAGGGCACCTGGGTGACTCAGCCAGTTAAGCGTCTGGCTCCCGATGTTGGCACAGGTCATGATCTCACGGTTCATAGGATCGAGCCCTGCATCGGGCTCTGCACTGACAGCGAGAAGCCTGCTCGGGATTCTCTCTCTCCCTCTCTCTGTCCCTCCCCTGCTCGTGCGCTCTCCTCCCCCACCCCCACTCAAAAGTAAATAAATAAACACTAAAAAAAAAAAAAAAAAAGAAAGAAATACTGTTGCCTGGATTACAATATGTGGTTTGGGTGCAGCTAAGGCATCAGCAGTTTTCAGTTCTTCCCTCCCTGCTCTTCCTCCCATTCTAATGACACTCAAGTTGGGGAAGCATAGGCTGTAGATGCTCTTGCTCCTCTCCCACATAGCGTGCAGTCTCCTTAAGGGCAAGACTACATCTCACTCATTTTTGCAGTCCCCAGAGTACCTTGTACATAGCAGCTGATGACTTGAATTTGGATAGTGTGTGAGTTTCCTAATGCAGCTATGACTAATTACCACAAACTTCATAGCTTAATACAACACAATTTTCTTACATTCTAGAGGTCAGAATTCCAAAATGGGTCTCACTGGGTAAAATGAAGGTATCACCGGGGATGGTCCCTTCTGGCGGCTCTAGAGGAGAATCTATTTCCTGCCTTCTTCAGCTTTTAAAGGCCGCCCATCTTCTTTGGCTCATGGCCCCACACCCCTCCAATCTCTGCTTCCATTGTCATGCCTATCTCCTTCTCGGACTCTGACCTTTCTGCCTCCCTCTTCTAAGGCCCAATAGGATAATTACTCTCCATTTCCAGACATATTTACAGATTCTAGGAATTAGGACAGGACACCTTTTGGGGGAACACTATTCTGTGCTACCCACCACAGATGGAGACAGAACAACTGCTGTCATTACAGGCCCACACAGGGAATTAAGTTACCGTGGTACGTGGCATCTCTTTACTTTGTTGTTTTAGCCGCGTTAGGATTTAATCAGAGGCCATCTTTGTGGCAAGTTAGACATCCTAGCAAAAGTGTAACATGTGTAAAACAGTGAGGAGTCTGGGAACAACAGAAATAAAGAGCAGGTTCATATCTTTAAATGATTCAGTAAAGGGATATTCAGAACTGTTAAGTGGCTATGGGGAGTTTTAAAGGGCAGGCCGGGCTGCTGAATCACTCTGGCAAAGGGCTGTGCCTACAGGCTGGGGGGTGACTGAGATCTCTGTTGTGTGGTTGCCTTGCCTCCCACCCACTCCCCCTTGCTCCCTCAGCCTGGTTGTCCTGGGGGACAGCAAGCCAGCTGGCACCTCCAGCCCCACTCACAGCTCTGCAAGCAGCTCCCTCTCTCCCGGACAAAGAGCATGAGGGCCAGTAGATAACACACCTAGTCCTGAGTCAGAAGCAGTGTCAAATGATTGGGGGCCAGGCTGTGTATATAGCCAGGGAAGAGTCCTGAAAGATCCGGTTTTAGATAAGGGTTTCCATTTACTGCTAAACGCACCAGAAAGCAGAGGCCACTGAGGAAAAATATCTTTCTGCTGAGTAACTACTTTGACCCTATTAGCTCTATAGGGGCCCTATTCCCTTCTCCCACCGAAGCCCCAAGATGGCTTTTTCCAGCTGGTCTCTGTCTTGTAGGACAGTGGAGTCTAGCCAGCCATCTCCTTCCCCACTGAGTTGGTCAAGTCCCTGCTGCTGAGAACTCTCTCTAGCCAGAGCGTGGCCCCAGCAATTGCCATGGTGACAGCCAGCTGCTGCTTAGCACCAGCCTGGGGACCGGGCACAAAGAAAGAGTGGCCGAGAGATGTGCACGTTGGGCCGCCCGGCACTCCTGGAGGCCTGCGGTGGGGGTGGAGGGCAGAAAAGGCCCCTTTGGGGATTGTTGGTAGTCTCTGATGGGTTTGATCTCTCAGGGAGAAGCCAGGAAGTTTGAAGCATTTAAACTTGTTGTGCTCCACACTGGAATCCAGGTTTATAAAGATAAAGGCTCCCTTGCCAAGCCAGTTTGCATTTTACACACCTGTGTTCATAGATGCATTCTTTCCATTGCTATGTGCTTGCATTCTTGCATTGGACAGCATTTTGACCTCCAAGAGGTTTAGACACTCGGGAGTGTTCGTCGACTCAGGCCTGCTTCAGCTTTAAAACCTGCCCTTTGAGGCAGTTGGATTCAAATTCAAAATTTCAGAGTTTCTGTGTCACCTTGGAAAAGTTAACTATTAGTAATGACAGATAATATTTATTGTCAGGCACTGTGTTAAATGCTTTCCATACATTATCTTATCTAATTTCACAGGGGTTTTTATTTTTTTAGATGTAGTTGTTTAAATTCTCGTCTTCAGATACAGAAACTGAGGTTCAGAGATTTGTCTAGCATAGGCCCAGGTTTGACTGGTTCCAAAGCCCAATTCTTAGCTACGGTCCGTGACCTTGTTTTGCCTTGATTTCCTCATCTGTAAAATGAGGAGAACAGCCGCCTCACAAGATAACTGTGTTGGGAGGATCAATTGAGATCATCTTGGTAAAAGCTTTCTTGAAGGCAAAACAGATGCCATCAACTGTATCTCTTGGGAGGACAGAGATGGTCATCTCTGGGTCCTGGGAAAGTCATCTTCCTGCTTCTCTTAAGGTTACTTACAGCACTCAGGGCCCCCTGGTTTCCAAAATCTCAGAGTCTGCCTCATTCCTGTGTCCATAGGTGATTTCCATGGTGATGGTGGCTGTGGGAGTCTACGCTCGGCTGATGAAGCATGCAGGTGAGCTATAGGTCCCCCTCTATCTCCCTATGACTCTTGCCAAGCCCCTTCCTCCTCTGCCTCCATGGCCCTCTAACATGCTTTCCTCAGCCGCCCTCTAGCCTGATTTGAGCACCCTACCGCAGGGCATTAGGCCACCCAGGCCAGTTCACCTGGATTTCCCTGAACTCCCACGAATCTTCCAGGATATGCTTACATTTTAGGCTTAAGAAGTGTCTAGGAAAGTAGGTAGGCCTCTGGGAGCAGAGAGTAATCAGAGGCCTCACCCCCTCCCTCACTCTGTCCTGGAGTAACTCAACCTCCATTCCAGTTCTACTGCACAAAGTCTCCAGGAAACGGAATCTGCAAAACTGGGAGCCTAATGCCATTCTAATTCATTTCTGGAGCGCAAGTGGTTCGTCCTCTCTTAAGCCTGGGAACAAAAGCTCTTACTTTGTTATTTGTTAGTTCCTCAAATTAAATGCCACAAACCTTTCTCGGCCCTTTTTATTCTCCCCATCGGAGGAGAGTACTGCCTCCCCATACCTTCATGCAACCATACTAGAGATTCCCCCACCAGAGGGGAACAGTTTTGGAGGGCATCCCCCACCTCGTCCCTGGGTATCACTCTCAGACAGCACCAGGCTCAGACTGAGACAGCCTCTCCCCCAGAAGCAGCCTTGGCCTGCCTGGCAGTGGACCCTGCCATCCTGCTGATCGTGGTGGGCGTTCTCATGTTCCTACTCACCTTCTGTGGCTGCATTGGATCTCTCCGTGAGAACATCTGCCTCCTACAGACGGTGAGTGGTCAGGGACCCCACCAGAAAGACCCTGGCCCCCTCCATATGCCTCCCAGCCTCCTGATGCCGTTCCTACTACCATTTCAGTTTCATCTGTCCCACCTACCCTCCAAGGCCTGTGCTGTCCACTCCCCGCTGTAGAGCTCAGCCCAGATGAGTCAGCACACGGTGGCCACCCTCAAGACAGCATGTGAGAGGCAGCGGCGGCCTTATGTGCGGGGCCTCTGGGAGAAGTGCCTGTAGTCCCCAGTACCCAGTACTCCCCATGGCCCTGGGAGGGGCTACACCCAAGCATGGTAATTGACTGTCTTCTTTCCCTGCCCACTCCCTACAGTTCTCACTCTGCCTCACCATCGTGTTCCTGCTACAGCTGGCTGCAGGGATCCTGGGCTTCGTCTTCTCAGACAAGGTAGCACTGGGGCCCCAGGGGCTTCTTAGGTGTGAACCGGAGGGAGGAAGAGAAGGTTCCTGCCCATGCTTAGCCTGATTAATTAACCAGCACTCCTTCCCCTGAGAAGCATCAGCCTTGGGAAGATTCTCCTTAGGGATGAACAAATGGCCTTTAAAGTCACCACATTTAGAGAGGATTTCCAGATTGTAAGGTGTTTTCTCTCTGACAGTTACAGAGGCCAACAGGAAAATAAACTCTATGAACACAAAGTTAAAGCAATCTACAAACTTTAATGGCAAATTATTGGGTAAAATATAATTATCAAGTGGACTGTAGACAATACGAAGAAACTTTTATTTCTTCTGAAAGTTGCTTACTGGGATACACAGAAGGAAAGAAGGGGGAAACTAAACAAGATTTTGAGCATTGTTCACCATATCTGGAAGTGGTCTGTTTAGTGATCGTCCTTTTAATTAAGAACCAGAATTCATTTCTCAAAGGGCAAATGACTGCCAGGAGTCGTATTGAACTATAGAAACTTTGAGAAAAATAGTGGAGCAAGAAGGAAGAAGGAATGGTGTAAACTATGAAATGGGGAGTCACTGAGTTCATTCTGAAGAATGTCCTAGTCTTTCTGGCTTAGTAAAATCCTAAAATGATACAGATCTGTTCAGAGTCTAAAGAGATGCAGTTTCCTTATGTCCACTAGAGGTCAGTGTCTCAGCTTTGTAAGCCCTTTTCTACTAAAATCTATATATTGGATTCTCTGCTTTGCATCAACAAGTATTTTGTGGTTAATAGTGTTCCCAGATAGAAAAATCTTGCATTATCTTGAAATGTGGCTTTGAGAAGTGGCAACAGCAGGTCCTGCATTTCTCTTGCCTACTGGTACCTGAGGGCCCAGGGATGGATAGGCTTTTTGGAACTGGCCATCAACCTAGGACTTGGTTCCGATTTCAAGGTTGACTTCAATGAAGAAGGATGGCTACTGTCTATGGTTATTCCTGAAGGGAGGAACAGGTTAGGGGTTAGTCCTGTGTTCTGATCCCCTACTCATGTCTCTGGCAGGCACGAGGGAAAGTGAGCGAGATCATCAATAATGCCATTGTGCACTACCGAGATGACTTGGACCTACAGAACCTCATTGATTTTGGCCAGAAGAAGGTATGGGCTAAGAGTGGGGGGAGGTCAGCTGTGGTCTGAGAGGCTGTAGGCAAAAATTAATGCCATCCCAAGAGGCACCTCACCCTTCAGGTCTGTGGGCTTCTTCATTACCTGTCAGGTAATGGATTCTGGAAGGAGGTTTGGCAAAAAACCATGCACAGTAGAGTACTTTAAAAGTACTTTTAAGAGAACAGAACAGTAGTATATATAGTAATCTGCCATTTGTATAAAAAAGAGGGAGGAAAAAATATGTATTCATATTTACGAAAGGAATCTGGAAGGATATGTAGAAACAATTCTAAGTGGTTACTTTTAGGGGAATAAGGAAATGGGCAGATTTTTACACATTACCTATTTAAAAGTTAAAATTTTAAAATCATGATAAAATATACACAACATAAAAATTTACCATTTTAACCTTTTTAAGTATATGAAACTGTGGCACTAAGTACATTCACATTGTTTACAACCATCACCACCATCCATCTCCAGAACTTTTTCATCTTTCCCAGAGAAACCCTCCCCATTAAACACTGACTCCTCACTTCCCCTTCCCCCAACTCCTAACAACAACTATCTACTTTCTATGATTTGGCTACTCTAGAGACCTCATATAAGTGGAATCATATAGTATTTGTCCTTCCGTGACTGGTTTAGTCACTTAGCAGTTCTTTAAGATTCATCCATGTTGTAGGATATGCCAAAATTTCCTTCTTTTTTAAGGCTGAATAATATTCCATTGTATGTACAGACCACATTTTGTTAATTCATTCATCTTGCAATGCACACTTGGGTCACTTCTAAATGGAAGTGATGCTGCTAGGGGCGCCTGGGTGGCTCAGTCGGTTGAGCGTCCGACTTCAGCCCAGGTCATGATCTCGCGGTCCGTGGGTTCGAGCCCCGCATCGGGCTCTGTGCTGACAGCTCAGAGTCCGGACCCTGTTTCGGATTCTGTGTCTCCCTCTCTCTCTGACCCTCCCCTGTTCATGCTCTGTCTCTCTCTGTCTCAAAAATAAATAAACATTAAAAAAAAATTAAAAAAAAAAAAGGAAGTGATGCTGCTATGAATCAGAAGTTGAATTTTATTTTATTAAAAAAATGTTTAATGTTTACTTATTCTTGAGAGAGAGAGAACATGAGTGGGGGAGGAACAGGGAGAGAGGGAGACACAGAATCCAAAGGAGGCTCCAGGCTCTGAGCTGTCAGCACAGAGCCCGATGTGGGGCTCAAACCCACGAACTACAAGATCATGACCTGAGCTGAAGTCGGATGCTTAACCGACTGAGCCACCCGGGCACCCCTAAAGTTGAATTTTAAATAAAAGTGCTTTCGAGACCAGTACTGAGTTCCTCTTCCCTTGGTGCAGCTTGACTTGGATCCTCCTTACTTTTATGGAGTAATTAGGGGCCCACGATATTGAAGATTCTCTTCTGTTTCCTCTGTATTAAGACAGATGTTTTCAACACCAATCCTTTAAATATTTCAGCCAGTGTTTTTGAACACCTCCTTTTGCCAGCCTCTATATTATGCAGGACCGCAAAACCAGAACCTGCCTTCAAGGAGCTCATAATTGAATGAAAAAAAAAAACACAAAATATATAACTTTGGAAGTTATAACAAGATCTGTAAAGGTGAAGGCCACTGAGAAATGTGAACTCAAGGTTTAAGGTTGTGTTTAAACACAACCTGAACTTACAACTGGAAGCTGGCCACAGACTTTTGGCTGCTGTGAGAATTCCCCTGGTCATCTCAATGTGAGGGGCGGGTGATGGGTGATTCTTAACCTCTGTGGTGGGCTTTGTTACAGTTCAGTTGCTGTGGAGGGAATTCCTATAAGGACTGGTCGCAGAACATGTACTTCAACTGTTCAGAAGACAACCCCAGCCGTGAGCGCTGCTCTGTGCCTTACTCCTGTTGCTTGCCTACCCCCAACCAGGTGAGCCTACATCCCACCTCATCTCCTCCTGGGCAGCAATCTCAGTTACTTTCCAATTAGGGTAGCCGCTGTTGGGAATCCCCATTCAGTAGCTTAACCGGTCAGTTTTGTAGGACAGCTGTCAGATGTTTTTCTTCACCCCAACCTAATGGCTCTGTTAACTTTTCATTCCCACAGTCCACATGGGGATTCAGAAGGTGCAGGTCTCTAAAACAAGGAGAACTGAACTCAGACCTCCCAGAGGAAAGGAAGCTTGCGTTTAGCAACTTCCAAGCTAGGATCCTCCACATGTATTCCCTAACATTTTAGGAGTTTAAGAAGGGTGGGAAGCCCATCAGCTAGGGCCCAAAAGAGAAAGTTTGAAAATAGGAGTCCCATTTAGCTTTTCAACTCTTTCCCCAGGCAGTGATCAACACCATGTGTGGCCAAGGTATGCAGGCCCTTGACTACTTGGAAGCTAGTAAAGTCATCTATACCAATGGCTGTATTGACAAATTGGTCAACTGGATACACAGCAACCTCTTCCTTCTTGGTGGTGTAGCACTGGGCCTGGCCATCCCCCAGGTAACTTACCCTGTAAGCCTTGTGGGTCGTATAATTCTGCAAAGACTCCTTTGTTTTGGGGAGGGCCCCTGGGGATCAGCTAGGGTGTCAGGCACAGCTATTGCTAAGGAGCAGGGGATCGGATGGTGCTGACCACACTGGGAAGACTGAGTCAGGGAAAACAAAGACATCACTCATTGCTGAGGGCCCAATCCATCTCGCCTCTCCCAGCTGGTAGGAATCCTGCTGTCTCAGATCCTTGTGAATCAGATCAAAGATCAGATCAAGCTACAGCTCTACAATCAGCAGCACCGGGCCGACCCATGGTACTGAGAATCCATCCTGCACCTCCTCACATTGGCAACAGGCGAGCCTCATCGACCAACAGCAGTGGGCATAGCTCTCATCACCAAATGGAGACTTGGACTCCAGTCCCCCAGCAACAGTCCAGTGGGGAGAAGCCAACTCCAGCTGGGCAGAAGGCAGGGTGCATAGGTGGCTCAAGTCTAGGAAGGATGACCCTCCTCCTTTCCCCATCCTAGCCCTCACCATTGTTAGAGTTATTTTGTATTCTTTTTAACCTTACACATTTGGGTTTATGTTTTTTTTGTTTTTGAGTTTTGTCTGGGCAGAGATGTTTGGGAAACAGCAGTTGCACAGAGTCTTGGGGGTACTAGGTGCTGCTTTACACGGAGGCACTACAACCTACAGCTCTACTAGGGCTGCTACTGAGCCTGCTGGATGTTTTCTGATTCCATCTGTTGACAGCAAGACCTGGCTGGAGAGTGGGCACTAGCAGCCCTACCTGGAGTCCAGTTAGCATGATACCAGCTCCAGAAGGGAATGGAACAGGCAGTGAGCTTGGGGTCGGCTGGGGACAGTCGTATGTGTTGGGTAGGAGTGGAAGGCGATATGTTTACCAAATGCCCTCCTGCCATCCTCCCAGGTAGTGAGAGTGAGCTACATCCTGCCCCTCCCTCATTTCCATGGAAACATGGCAGCAGGGGCAAGGGGTACAACAGCAGCCAAATTCATCCCTCTCCCCCACTCCACCCTTTTTAAAAGGTTTGGAACCATGGTCTTTATATTCTGCAGCCAGCAGAGGTGGGACTGAGCCATTTGTGCCCTTGAATTCCTCTCATCTGGCCCTCCCTCTCCAGCAAGTGGGGTTTCTTTAACTTTGGCAGTGCTGAGGGAGGCTAGGTAATCCCTCCCCACCCCCCACCCTTCCCCCGCCCCGCCATTCCCCTACACCATAGCTCAGTATTTCTACAGTGTGTGAAAAGCAGGGACCTTGCTGGGGCAGGGGGAGCCAGAAGTGGCAATAAAAGTTTGTTGACCTGGGCTAAACTTGACTCCATGAATTTTCCATTCTGGCAACTAGAAGGGGGCGGGGGGGGGGGGGGGGTAGAAGGGCCCAGTGGGTGGGCCCTCCTTCCAGGTGGGGAGTGGAGACTCCCCTAAACACAGCACCTTGTGGGCCCCATCCTTCGCTCCATCTCTCCCGCAACCAGATGCACTAGTCCCCTCCCACAACCCCTCCCTCTCTAGTCTAAATTAGGTCGAAAGGTTCCCAATACTGATCTGGGAACAGGGTAATTTTATCTCAAAACCTGATGTTAATTTTTTCCCAAACTAAAGTGAATTCAAATTTGCTGCCCAAAACTTTTAGGATGGGGGTAGGTAAGAGTACAGCTGGAAACCAGAATCTAGTATTCTCTGTTACAGCGGGGAGGGGAACGAGGAGGAAGGGCATCTCTTCATCCCCAGTCTGGGCTCTCCAGCCGCCTACTCCATCTTTACCTGAAGGAGTCCGTACTGCGGCCCACATTAGTTTTTAGGGAGGACTCAAAAAAAATTTCGAAATTTCGAGCGGAGCGAGCTGCTGGCTTCCTCGCGCGGGGAGGAGCGTGCGAGGGCAGCAAGCTGGGAGGCCCGGCGGGCGCGCCGGGGGCGGGGCTGGGGCGGGGCCGCGCGGCGCTGTGGGTGGTCCCCGCCCCCGCGGCGGCCGAAGCAGGCGCCTCCGCCCCCTGCCCTGGAGGAGGTGGGAGCCGGGTAACTAGGGAGCTGTTGGGGGTTGCGTGGCCCAGCTATCCGGTTAGCGTTCCCCAAAAGGTCCTCGCCGCCCTCTGCTGTCGGGGGTCTCAGACTAGGAGCTTTGGCACAGCGGGGGCCGGGGAAAGACTCGAAAGAGTCCCTACAGCGCTGGAGAGACAGTCTCGAGTTCTCTCCCCGCCCCCAGTTTCTTCTAAACGAGCCTTCTGCGCCTGGGAGGGCGTCTTTCCAGCAGCCGCCTGGGGCCCCAGCCAATGTTTAGCTCCAGCTGGTAACACAACGGAAAGAAAAAATCATCACAAATAAAAAATTAAAAGTAAGGGCCTTTTATTCTGAGAGAAGAGTTAAAAAGCGCGCTTTCTCTGTGTCGAAGGTAGATTTTATAAAGCATTTTATATTTCTTTTGGTGACGGGGACCTTTTGGGTTAGGAGTTGGGGTGACGCACTTTCCTGGTTCACTGGCTTTGAGGAACTCACCTGGCAAGGGGCTTGTTTGGGGAACTCTTGGAATAAGAGAACAGAACGGTGGTCCGCAGACCCAGGATTCCAACCCAGACTTCTTAAACTACAAGCTACACTTTTACTTAGGTCTCTGCTTTCTGCCCAAGTCCCAGGTCTTTTTTTTTTTTTAAATTTTTTTATATGTTTATTTATTTTTGAGAGAGAGGAGAGACCGAGTAGGAGCGAGGGAGGGGCAGAGAGAGATGGAGACAGAATCTGAAGCAAGCTCTAGACTGTGAGCTGTTAGCACAGAGCCCAAAGATGAAACTCACGGACTGCCAGATCATGACCTGAACGGAAGTCTGATGCTTAACGGACTGAGCCATCCAGGTGCCCCCAAGTCCTAGGTCTTAAAGGGCCGTTAGCAAAAGTTTAGAAGCTTATAGTGCAGCTCAGTGTTCTTAGCTAGATTCATTTCTCAGTGTCTCTGGTTCTCAGTCTCTCCTCTAGCTTTCTTTCTCTTTGGCCCGATGCTGGGAGAGAAAATGCCCCAGTTTTTAAAAAGTGTTCTCATTGTTAGTTCATGTTTTAATTTAATTTGCTCCCTGAATTTCTGTTTCTAATAACTTTAGTCTCAAACAAGCGGTGGGGTTAACACCAGTATCTTAGAATAGCTATCAAATCTAGGCCTCAAAGGTGGGTGAATGGAAGAAAATTCTTACGGCAGCAAAATTCAGGCCAGATGGGCAGATGTGGAGGGAACCGCCTGAAGGATGGTGAAAATCTGGCTGGGGTCGACCTGGCAAGAAAGGTACTGCTAGGTTTTATGGGCCTCAAACCCTGAAATTTAAGCAAGGACTTGAGTCCAAGAGTGCAAATTTTGCAGAATGTTCAATGAAATTCTGATTCCCTCTGAATTTGTTTCCTGTTGCTGCTGTAACAAATTGCTACAAATTTAAAACAACACAAATTTGTTATCTTACAGTTCTGGAAGTCAGAACTCTGAAATGGGTCTCACCGGGCTAAAATCAAGGTGTGATCAGAGCTGAGTTCCATCTGAGGGCTCTAGAGGATCCATTTTCCAACTTCTAGAGACTACTTGTTTGCTTGGCCCCTGTTTCCATCTTCAGAATACATCAATCTCTACTTCTGTGGTCACATCTACTCTTTCTCTGTCTCTCCTATGTCCCTCGTATAGGACTCTTGTGATTATATTGAGCCCACCCACGTTATCTAGAATAATCTTCCAATTTTAAGAGTCTTAATTTAACCACATCTGGAAGGTCCCCTTTACCCTGTAAGATAATAAACACACAGCTTCCAGGAATTAGGACATGGATATTTTGGGGTGACCATTATTCAGCCTACTATACCCCCTTCCCACTCTCATGTATAATTTAAGGTGGGGGAAAGGTAGGAATGAGCTATTGTTGGTTACTGGCAAAAGCTTGAGGTGGGTGTTGCCTGGCCTTCATTTCGAGAAATTACCTAACACTTATTGAGTGCTTACGGTATGACAGACACATATTTATGACACAGTTTAATATGGAGGTCCTTTAATATGCTATTTTCTGACATGCCCTCATCCTAAAGAACAGATATGTTAATAGGGTCAGGGACCAGTTTCAAAAAGGGGACACAGAAAGCTTCTTCTACCAGAAGAGTTCCCTTGGGCCATTACTCTAAAGAGGTCAGGAACATTTTGTAAACTGCACCCTCTCCCCACAAAATATAAGAGTAATTAGATATTGCAGATTGCCGTGGATAAAATACTTAGAGGAGGGAATAAAGTGAGGAATAGCGATGCTCTAGAATTTAGATTGGAAGTTAGCCTCTAGAGTCTTCTCACTACCATGCCAGGAATTTAGTAAATCAATCAGGTGAATGCAATAGCATAGAGACTCCAGAAACATTTTCAACCATCAGTACTCACTGACTAATAAACACAGTGATGAAAGGAAGGGGTAATCACTAATAATGTTAGGACGAATGGATTACAGTATAAGAAGCAACTGAGATTCTCCTGTCATATACACTGGATTGCATTCTAGGGGGTAAAATAATTATTTTCAAGAAAAACAAAAAAATTAAAATTGGAATATCATATTGATCCTAGCTGTAGGGATCTATAGTGGACGGCTTTTCAGTGTACCTGCCCAACTCACGATAATTCTTCCTTCTTTGTAAAAGGCTCCCTACCCCTCAAGCCATAGGGGTGAATTTTTTTTTTTTAAACATTTATTTATTTTGAGAGACAGCGCGAGCAGGTGAGGGGCAGAGAGAGAGAGACATACAGAATCTGAAGCAGGCTCCAGACCCTGAACACAGAGCCTGACGTGGGGCTTGAACCCACCAACTGCGAGATCATGACCTGAGCCAAAGTCTGACATTTACCCGACAGAGCCACCCAGGAACCCCTAGGGATGAGTCTTAAGGAGCCATATTTGTACTGTAAGACATGGTCTCCTAGATAGAGCTAACTGGATCAGTCTTGGGCACTGTATTATCTTCCTAGGTCTACTGTAACAAAGTACCACAAACTGGGTGGCTTAAAACTACAGATACTTATCGTCTCACAGTTCTGGAGGCCAGAAGTTCAAAATCAAGGTGTCGGTAGGGCCATGCTCCTGGTGCCTCTACGGGAGGATCCTTTCTTGACTCTTCCAGCTTCTGGTTAAGCCTCCAGAGCCTTACCCTTAGTTGGCATTCCTTGGTTTACGGCAGTTTAACTGTGACCTCTTCTTCTCTCTTCACGTGGCAATCTGTCTGTGTCCCAATTCCCTCTTATAAAGACACCAATCATATTGGAATAAGGGCCCATCCTATTCCAGTATGACCTCATCTTAACTAATTACATCTGCAATGACCTTATTCCCAAATAAAGTCACATTCTGAGGTACTGAGAGGGTTGGGGTTCAATATATATACATTTAGAGAGGAGCAATGAGAAACTGTATTCATCCAATAACAGGCACCTAGCCCAAACTGTGTCAGAGTTCCTTCCCTTCGAAACTGAGAATGAGATTCTAGTCTCAGCCTGGGCTGACTGGTCTGGTGCAGAAAGGAAGCAAAGGGAAACTGAGGCTCGGGCTTCTTATACTTTATGGACTAAGTAGCAGAGAAAGTATTTACAGAAAGAGCAGAATGAAACAGATGGGGAGTGGGGCAGCAGAGAAAAAAGGGGCAGAGGAAGGATGCTCCCGGTGGCCGCTTTCACTATGATCCTACAACCTTTCTGCAGCTCCGCGGCTGTCCTGTTTTGGGTTCCCTGAGACACTGTAGGCTTCCGAGAAGCCTGGTTGGTTCGCCCTAAGGAAGCTCAACTTGGTTTCGGTTGCTTACAAGCAAAGCTAATAGAAAAGCTATAATCAGATGAAGATACCCTATTAGTTTTCCTTGCTGCTAGAACAATGTACCACAATCTTAGTGCGTAAAACAACACAAACTTATTATCATCCAGCTCTGTAAATCAGAAATCTGACATACGTGGGTCTCACTGGGCCAACATCAAAGTGTTGGCAGGACTGCATTCCTTTCTGGAGGTTCCAGGGGAGAATCTCTTTCCTTGACTTTTCCAGCTTCTTGAAGCCCCTTCTTCCACCTTTAAAGTCAGCAACGCTATTTCTCTGGTTCTCTACAGTTGGAAAAGTTTTCTTCCTTTTAAGGACTCAAGTGATTGGATTGGACCCACCTGCATAACTCAAGCTAATCTCCCCACTTCAAAGTCCTTAACCTTAATCACATCCATCTGCAAAGTCCCTTTTGCCAGGCGAGGCGAGGCGTCATATTCATAGGTTTAGGGATTAGAATGTTAACATTTTTAGGTCCCATTATTTTGCCTTCCACAGATGCATACCAAAAGGTCACGTGACCATTTGTCATAAGATAGCCGGCTGACGGGCACTTGGGTGGTTCGGTGGGTTGAGCGTCCCGCTCTTGGTTTCAGCTCAGGTCATGATCTCAAGATTTGTGGGGTCAGGCTCTGCACTCCCAATCAGTGGGGAGCCTGCTTGGGATTCTCTCTCCTCTCTCTCTGCCCCTTCCCCCTGCACATGGGCTCCCTCTCTCTCTCTCCAAATAAATAAACCTTAAAAAAAAAAAAAAAGATAGAAGGCTGAGAGTTTAATGGACTTTCTTTGTACTGTTTCTTTCTCTTGTAAAAAATTTTCATTTTATTTGAACAACTCATTCTGAAGCTTTGCCCTCCTAAAGCTCTTTTTGAGGAACACGGGGTCAACTCTGTCAGATTCAAGGACCTTTATTTAGCTGCCTTCTCATAGCTGAAGGTTTAACTATCCCGGAAACACACTAAAGGAGGACATATTCCCAAAAGGCCTGATTGGAGCCAGGAAGGAATAAACAGTGGAGTCAAATTGCTTATTCCCCATTAGAGAATTGCACGTATTAAAATATTATTGCTTAAAAAAAAGGAAATTGAAATTTCTCTGAACAGAGAGTTCGGGGTGGATACCTTGATAAAGGTGATTCTGGCAGGAGGCTGTAAAGGCCAATTTATTTATAGACACAATAAATGAAATGTACATCTACAGGAAGGCAGGTAAACTCACGCAGTCAACAAAGACAAATGTGCCAAGTACCATTCTAGGACAGAGTTACAGTGGAGAACACAAGGTCCTGCCTTCCTAGTTCTACTGAAGGAGATTTATACAAAATGTTCTATCTTATATCTTACATATACTATAATGCCGGGAAGAGATATAGGCTATGAAGAAATATAAAGCAGGACATAACGGTAGAGAGGGACAGAAGAGTGCTCTTTTGGGTGAGGCAGTTTTAAAATGCCTTAAATTGGGGCGCCTGGGTGGCGCAGTCGGTTAAGCATCCGACTTCAGCCAGGTCACGATCTCGCAGTCCGGGAGTTCGAGCCCCGCATCGGGCTCTGGGCTGATGGCTCAGAGCCTGGAGCCTGTTTCCGATTCTGTGTCTCCCTCTCTCTCTGCCCCTCCCCCGTTCATGCTCTGTCTCTCTCTGTCCCAAAAAATAAATAAACGTTGAAAAAAAAATTAAAATCCTTAAATTGAAAAAGTACATTTTATTTTGAAATAATTAGAGAACCACAGGAGGTTGCAAAGAAAGGTACAGAGAAGTCTCATGTGCTTTTCCCTAATCTCCTCCAATGTTACCATTTTCTGCAATATTAGCCTAGTATCAAAACCAAGAAAGTGACATTAGTACAATCCATAGAGCTTATTCAGATTTCACCTGTTATACATGTGCTTATTTGAGTATGTGTGCATAATTCTAGGTAATTTTAACATATGTGTAGTCTTGTGTCATCATCACTACGATCAAGGTACTGACCTACATGTATGAATTATGCTCAATAAAACTATTACAAAGAAATAATTGTGCCATCATCACAAGACATATCAGTGTTACCTCTCTGTAGCCACACTGATCCCTCCCCACCATCACTCACCCCTCGCAACCACTAATCTGGTCTCCATCTCTATAATTATGTTGTTTCATGAATGCTACATAAATGGAATCATCCACTAGGTATCCTTTTGAAACTGTTTTTTTTTTTTTTCTTCACCCAGTATAACTCCCTTGAGATACATCCGAGTGACCTGTATCAATAGTTCTTTCCTTTTCATTGCTGAGTAGTAGTCCACGGTATGGATGTACCACTGTTTGTTTAACCATTCATCCATTAAAAGATGTTTGGTTAGTTTCCAGTTTGGGGCTATTACAAATAAAACTGCTATGCACATTTGTGTACAAGTTTCTGTGTGAAAATAAGTCTTTGTTTCTCTCGGCTAAATGCCTAGGAGTGTATGGTGCCATTGTATGGTAAGTGTATGTATGGTTTTTCCAGAAACTGGCGGAAGCTGTATTGTTTTACGTTCCCCTGCAATGTATGAGTGATCCAGTTTCTGCACAGCCTTGCCAACATTTGGTGCTAATCACTGTTTTTCATTTTAGCCATTTTGATAAGTATGTTGTGATCACTCATTGTGACTTAATTTGCATTTCTCTAGCGACTGATGATGTTGAGTATCTTTTCATGTACTTATTTGCCACCATTATATTCTCTTGGGTGAAGTGACTGTGCACGTCTTGCCCATTTTCTAAATGGATTATTTGGTTTTTTAATGCTGAGTATGGAGAATTTTTTAAAATACATTCTAGACATTCGACCTTTGTCAGATATGTGATTTGCGGTTATTTTCTCCTGGTCTGTAATTTGTCTTTTCATTTTCTTAACAGTGTCTCCTGCAGCACAAAGTTTTAAATTCTGATGAGGTCCAACTTATCAATCTCTTCTCTTATTAGTTATTGGTCATTCTTTTGGTGTTAAGTCTAAGAACTCTACCCAGTCATGCGTCCTGAAAATGTGCTTCTATGTTATTTCCTAGAAGTTTTATAGTTTTATGCTTACATTTTAGTCAGTGACTCCTTTTGAATTAATTTTTGTATAAGGTGTGAAGTGTACATTGACTTTCATATTCTTTCTTATGGATGTCTAATTGCTTGGGTACCATTTATCGAAAATCCTCCGTTGAATTTCTTTGCTACTTTAACAAAAATTAATTGAGCATATTTGTAGGCTTGTTTCTGAGATCTCTGTCTGTTCCATTGGTGTATGTGTCTATCTTTCCACCAATATCACCTGTTGTGATTACTGTAGTCCTAGAGTAAACCATCAAGAAATGATTTCTCCCACTTCATTCTTTGTTTTCCAAAAATTATTTTGGCTAATCTAGAGTCTTTCACTTTCCACGTAAATTTTAAATTTTTTTTTTTTTTCAACGTTTATTTATTTTTTTTGGGACAGAGAGAGACAGAGCATGAACGGGGAGGGGCAGAGAGAGAGGGAGACACAGAATCGGAAACAGGCTCCAGGCTCTGAGCCATCAGCCCAGAGCCTGACGCGGGGCTCGAACTCACGGACCGCGAGATCGTGACCTGGCTGAAGTCAGACGCTTAGCCGACTGCGCCACCCAGGCGCCCCTCCACGTAAATTTTAGAATAAGTTTGTCTATGTCTAATAAAGAAACTCACTGAGATTTTGATTAAAATTATGTTAAACCTAGGGACGGCTGGGTGGCTCAGTCAGTTGAGCATCCGATTTCGGCTCAGGTTATGATCTCATGGTTCTTCGAGCCCCATGTCAGGTTCTGTGCTAACAGCTCAGAGCCTGGAGCCTGCTTCAGATTCTGTGTCTCCCTCTCTCTCTGCCCCTCCCCGACTTGTGCTCTCTCTCTCTCTCTCTCTCTCAAAAATAAACATTAAAAAAAATTTTTTTTTAATTATGTTAAACCTAGAGGTTTAGGGCATCAGTGTAGGGGAAATTGACATCTTTACTACGTTGAAACTTCCCATCCCTAAAACATGTGTCTCTCCAAGAATTTAGGCTTTTATTTCTTTCATCCGCATTTTATAATTTTCATCATACATACAGATCATGTACCTACTTTTGTTAGATTTATACTTAAGTCCTTTATTTTCTTTGGAGCAACTTATAAGAATGGCTTCTTCAGGGGAATATTTGAAGAGAGACCTGAGTGAAGCAGGAACATGGAGTGAGCATGAGTGCAAAGATCCCGAGGCAGGTGTTTGCTTGGTGTGTGTTTGAGATGGGGTGAGCTAGAAAGAGAGTAGCGGCAAATGAGATCCAGGTTGTCACCATGTCGACAGGACCTTGGCAAAGTCATGATGAGACTGTGGAATTTTACTCTAAATGTGATGAGACGCCATCAGAGAGTTTTGAGCACAGAGATGATGCGGCCCGATTTATATTTTAGAAGGACAGTCCTGGCACTTGACTGGAAAATAGGCTGTAGGAAGGTAAGGGGAAGTAGGAAGCTGTATTAGGAAGCTCTTGGAGTGGCCCAGGTGACATTGGCTGATAGCTCAGGCCAGGTTGGCAGCTGTGGAGGTGACGAGGAACAGCTGGAATCTAGACATATTTTTAAGGTGTAGCTGAGAGGACTGGGGGTGAGATGTCAGAGAAAGACTTGAGAATGACTCTCAAGCTCTTGGCCAGTTCAGCTGGGCAAAGGGTGGTACCATGTACTGAGAAGAGGAAAACTTTGTTCTTTAGCATAAAAACAAAAACTATCATTTTCCAGAAAAGACCTAAAACCTGATATCACAGTGTACAGTCCCAAACCAGCCACAGTTTTGAAATGTTGGCTACTAGTTGGACTTTTAGAAACTACTGACAAGGTCCCATAGGAAGGATGTTGGCGATGAAAGAAGGGAAATGAAACCAATAGCTATTAAGCCTGTAAGGACCAAGATTTGCCATGTTAGTTCATATTAATCGTTATTAATTCCCTTATAGCTAAGTAGTAATATGCTTTTTTTCTCTTTTCTTTTTCCTTTCTTTGTTTTTTTTCTTTTTTTATTTTAGAGAGAGAGAGAGAGAGCATGATTGGGGGAGAGGGGCGGAGGGAGAAGGAGAGAGAGAATCCCAAGCAGGCTCCATGCTGGACATGGCCTCAACCCGGGGCTCAATCCCATGACCCTGGGATCATGACCTGAGCTGAAATCAAGAGTCGGAGGCCCAACCGACTGAACCACCCAGGCGCCCTTCTTTTCCTTTTTTTAATTGCTCTAAAATAAGGACATACAGTTTTCATTTTCGGTGGCATTAAATATATTTACAATGTTGTGTTACCATCACCACTATCTACATCCTAAACTTTTGCATCAGCCCCAACAAAAATTCTGTACCCATTAAACAATAACTTCCCTTTCCTGCCTCTCCAGTCCCTAGTAAACCATATTCTATTTTCTGTCTCTATGAATTTGCCTATTCTGGCTGGGGGTTGGGGGGGGGTTCTTATAAGCGGAGTTATTCATTCTTTGTCCTTTTGTGTCTGGCTTATTTCACGCAGCATAATGTTTTCAAGTTTCATCCATGTTATACCACATCTCAAAATTTTATTCATTTTTATAGCAGAATAATATTCCGTTGTATGTATATATCACATTTTGTTTATCCATTCATCTGTTACCGGACACTTGGGTTGTTTCTACCTTTTGGCTGTTGTGAATAGTGCTGCTGTGAATATTCATGTACAAGTATCTGTCTGCCTTCTGCTGTCGGTTCTTTTGGACATATACCTAGAAGTGGAATTGCTGGGTCATATGGCAATTCTATGTTTAGCCTTTGAGAAACCGTGAAACTTTTCCACAGCAGCCAAACCATTTTCCGTTCCCACCAACAACGCACAAGGGTTCCCATTTCTCCCTGTTCTTGCCAACACTTGTTATCTTCTGTGTGTGTATGTGTGTTCTAATAGCCATCCTAGTATAGTAGCTGTGAGGTAATATCTCATTGTGGTTTGCATTTCTCTAATTACTCATGATGTTGAGCATCTTTCCATGTGCTTTTTGGCCATCTATAGATCTTCTTTGGAGAAATGTCTATTCAAGTCTTTGCCCTTTTAAACTTGGGTTGCTTTGTTGTTGTTGTTGTTGAGATTTAGGAGTGCTTTATATATCCTGGATATTAATTCCTTATTAGATACATTATTTGCAAATATTTTCTCCCATCCTGTGGGTTGGATTTTGCTTTCCTGATGGTATCCCTTAATGCACAAAAGTTCTTCATTTTGATGAAGTCCAATTTATCCATGTTTTCTTTTATTGGCTGTGCTGTTGGTCATACCCATGAAACTGGCACCAAATCCAATGTCATGCAGATTTTCACCAATACCTTTTTCCTGAGAATTTTATAGTTTTGGCTCTTAAATTTAGGCTTTGATCTATTTTGAGTTCATTTTTATACATTGTGTATGGTAAGTATACAACTTCATTTTTTTTTTGCATATAAATATCCAGTTTTCTCATTACTGTTTATTGATAAAACTGTCCTTTCCCCTTCGAATAGTTTTGGCATCCTTGTAGAAAATCAATTGGGCATATATGTGAGGGTTTGTTTTTAGGCTCTCTATTCTATTCTATTGGCTGTCTTTAGGCCAGTACCATACTGTTTTAATTACTGCAGCTTTGTAGTAAGTTTCAAAGTTGGGAAGTGTAAGTCTTCCAATTTTATTAATCCTTTTCAAGATTGTTTTGAGGCCCTTGAAATCCTGTATGTGTTTGAAGGGCCTATTCAGAGGCCCTTGAAATCCTGTATGTGTTTGAAGATTGGCTTTTCTATTTCTGTGAAAAAGACTGTTAGAATTTTGATAGGGATTGCATTGAATCTGTAGGTTGCTTTGGGTACTATTGGCATCTTAACATTAAGTCTTCCTATCCATGAACACTGAATGTCTTTCCATTTATCTAGGTCTTTAATTTCTTCAAGCAATGTTGTGTCGTTTTCAGTGTACAAGTCTCTTACCTCCTTGGTTAGATTTATTCCTATGTATTCAATTCTTTTAGCTGCTCTATAAATGGAATTGCCATCTTAACTTCCTTTTCAGGCTGTTTACTGCTTATGTATAGACACACAATTGGTAATATATCATTTTTTGTGAAGGAGGAAATAGGGGCTTAGAATAAGTTGTTCAAACGTCCTTGGCTAGTAAGGTCCAACTCAGGTCTCTAACTCCATATCTGTTGTGCTGCCTCTCTGAGGAGGTAGCTTACCTAGCCCCTTTCCCAGATTGTCCTTTCTCTCTGACTTGACCCCTAGTTACAAAATAAGAAACACTAGAAGGAGAAGAAAATGGAACGCTGCAAAATTAGGCCCTAAATTCTGGCCGGTGTGATAATTGAACCGTAAGAAGGCAACCAAGTTCTCAAAGATACCATCGCTATTCCATAGACAGCTTCAGGTTCATTCGTTGTAGTGGAGGGCACAGAGGCAAATGACAAAGAGTCAACGTTGAACGTGTAACTTTAAAATGCCAAAATATTTGGTGAGCATAACTCAGAAATCAAGAAGCTACTTGTAGCAAATCAAATACCGTAATGCATTTTCAACACAGGGCAGTTTCTCATGGCCCTGACAGAAGGACTGTGTCACGGCATGTAGATGGGGTTCCTACTCTTGAGGACCTGAGGGTGGGGGAGACTCAGGCTCAGGAGAGATACACTCTGCAGCCCTGCCACCAGGTTGGAGACCAGAAGTGTGTCAAGTAACCCTGAAGAGCCTCTAACGGAGATGGCAGGTCTTGGTATGCCTACAAGAGGGGATGGATGAGTTTGTCCAAGACCCTGGATGCCATTCAGGAACCACTAGGGTCTCTTCCCCAGTCCCCACTGAGCACTTGTCTTCCTCTCCCAAACCCGCTGTCTGACTCCACTTTCTGCTGTTTCTGCCTGACAGCACCGGCACTTTAAATGTGGAGCCGTGACTATTGTTGCAGCTGCCACTGATGGGAACCTGGCCCAGTAGCTGTGCGCAGTGCTGTGAGAATTGTCTCAGTCTGCTTTCCTGCTGCCCTTTGCCTAGGCCAGCAAGATATCCAGAAAGGAATGCGGAAGCCTGGTAAACAGAAGTATACTTCTGTGTGTACTTCTGTTATGCATACATACACACATGTGCACACACACACACACACACACACACACACAGAGTTGAGGAATCAGAATATCTTCTCTCTCCTCCCGAAGGGAAGAACATTCTGGCCCGAAGAGAACACCTTAGGATCTTCTCCATTTACCTTCTTCTATCTCCAGTGTAAAAGTAACTATATTGCAGTGATGTATTCTTCCTCACACCTGCCAAGAAACACCAGACGAGGAATGGTAGCGTCTTCGCACTTAATGAATTACTAACATTTTTAGATAGAGAGGTAAGGAGTTGCCCGAGCATGTCCATAGGCTCCTTCTAATACGTGGAATATCGCACAGAGCTTCAAAACGGCCGCAGTAAGAGCCAGTTAAAAAATAAGTGGAGAAAGTTCACAAAGCAAAATGTCAACATGGTATCATGTGAATTTCTCTGTGGCTCAGACTTTGGGCAGGTTGTAGCAGCATTTCATTTATATCACAGAAGAATTAATCAAGGAGGTAACAACGTTTAAGTGATTTTCCAGCGGGAATCTTATGCTCTAATGACACAGTCTATTCCCACTTCTTCCATAAATCACTAGCGACTTCCCTTAGAATGGTCGCTTGCCTCCGGCATCTTGCCCTTCATACAATCCTCACATTGCCTGATTAATGTTCTTAAGCATATCACTCCTCCGATCAAACATCTGCACTGTTTCCTTGTTGCCAATAGAATTAAACCTTAATGCCTCCATGTGGCATTTGAGTCTTCTTACCAATCATTTCCCCTCCTTATCCTCTACTACGTCCTGATGGCCAGGCCAGTCGTGCTCTGGGGTATAGTTACAGTTTCCTCCATGCGTAACGCCAGCTCTGCTCCTCTCTACTTTCCTAACTCCTCCTTTACATGCTTCAGGGCTGGCTTCAAATCCCACTTCAAATCCCAAATTCCTCCACTTCTACTCACACCAACCTCTCCCTGCTATAAATTCCCTTTGCACGTTCATTGTACACCTCACTTTGGCAGTTTACTTGTTAAGTGATTAATATGCCTGTCTGGATGCCTTGTGACTACAGAAAATAGAATAAGGTCCCTGCCCTGGTGGAGAAGGCTTTGCTACTTTATCGTGATATATTACTATCTCCTGAGGGCAAGACTCTCTCCACAGTGAAATGCAAGTTCTCAAGTTCTGCAAGGATGCCATGCTTATTATGGTACATAATACATCTAGTACATCTAGGATTTCAGAAAGATTTGCTAAATTGAATTCAATCCTCTTTCGGTATCTCTGTCTCTGGGGCTTGCCTACAAATAGAGGTTGTTGCTGAAGTGCACTAGCTAATTTGCTCTCAAACGGCCAAACCTAACAAAACTAGTCTACATCAGCTATGCTGAAGGGGTTAGGGTAGGGGTGAGGAAGGGGAAACCGTCCTAGTGTGTTGCAACGTGGGAAAGTTGCTCAGTGTAAGTCCACTCTCCTGGCTGGACCCCTGGCTATAGGTGTCAATTGTCGCACGGTGACTCAAAGCACCACAAGTAAAGGAGTGAGGAAAGGCAAAGCGAGCAGAACAGGGAAAGGGAGCAGCAGAAACTTCCTCAGCCAGCATATGAGCAACAAGGGCCATCAAAATGGGATGGCTTCCTTCGACCATAACCAAAGACATGCCAGGGTCAATCGTTGGAAACCACAGTTCACACTTCACACATTTGTAGCAATAAAGGCTGATGTTGGCACGTCTGGTTTCCAGACACCTGCTCTCACAGGTAACAGCAGCGGGGCAGCTGCCCTGAGTGACTCTGAGTTCCTCTCTCCCACAGGTCCCGAGTTGGAAGGATTGAGTAAGCGAGTCCCCCAAACCCTGGTTCTCATCCATGGGGCCCCGGGACAAGTTGAAAGATCTAACCGAAACCAGAAAAAACTGGCGGGGTTGGGGGACTGGGCAAGGATGTAGAAGAGTCTTCCGCTGACTTCAGACCCCACCCCACCCCACCCCACCCCCACCCCGTCCGTGTCTCCCACTGTAAACCAGAAGAGTCTATCTATTCCCTGCAGACGGCCAAGTCGAAAGATCCTCAGGCCGATCAGGTGCCCGCTGAGTCTGGTTGCGGCTCCCAGCCACGATTTCCTCGCATCTCTTGCGCCAGGGCGGCGAACAGGGTCCCCAGAGCCCCCAGGTCCCGGCCCCTCCGGGCGCCCGGGACACTGAAGCTAGCGCTCCTCCTCTCTCGCATCCCCTCCCCTCCTCTTCCCTCCCTCTGCCAGTCCCTCCCCAAGCCGTGGCGGAGGTGGGGCCGGGCTTGGCTCCGCGAGGCCCGTGCATTCCAGAGAGCCGAGCGAGCTAGAGCAACAAAGGAGCCGGGGAGTCGGTGGGGAGAAGTCGGGGGTCTGCGGCGCGCTCGGGCGAAGGTGGCGGCTGGGCCGCGGGGCTGGCGCAGAGGCGAAGCCGGGGAGCTATCCCCCACCGCCTGCCCGCGCCTGGCCTCCATCGCGGGGCTGGAAGATAGTTTTAAGAGGGAATGGGGCTGGAGATTGGGGGCCCAGGGGGCTCCCGGGGCTGAAGACAACTTGGATTGCCCGGAGAAAGAGTAGGGAGTTGTGCATCCCGGCCGGGGCCTCCGCCGCCCAACATGGGCCCCGGGTTCCAAAGTTTGCGAAGTTCGGCGCCGAGGGCCCGCGGCTCGCGGAGCGTGCGAGGGGGCCCGGCACCGGATTCGCCGGGCGCACAGGTCGCCTGAGCCACATCCGCGGCCCCAAGGGTTGCGTGTGTGGCCGGGGGGCTCCGGGGAGCGGGCGGGGGCGCCGGGGCTTCTGCTGAGTTGGCGGGTTTGGCCATGGCCGCTGCCCGCCTCGCACTGGGGCCAGGGATCCTGCTCCTGGGGCGGCTGCTGCTGCTGCTGCTGCTGGGGGGCCCAGGCCGGGGGGCGGCCTTGAGCGGGAACGCGACTGGGCCTGGGCCGCGGAGCGCGGGCGGGAGCGCGAGAAGGAGCGCGGCCGTGACCGGCCCTCCGCCGCTGCTGAGCCACTGCGGCCGGGCAGCCCCCTGCGAGCCGCTACGCTACAACGTGTGCCTGGGCTCGGCGCTGCCCTACGGGGCCACCTCCACTCTGCTGGCCGGGGACTCGGACTCCCAGGAAGAAGCGCACGGCAAGCTCGTGCTCTGGTCGGGTAAGCGCGCGGAAGCCGGAGCCGGGGTTGCGGTGGTGGGCTGCGGGACTCTGGGCAAGAATAGGCTCAGGCCTGAACGTTGGCGAGGGCAAGGGCTGCACCCGGGAGAGGTGGAGGAACACAGTCTGAAACTGTGGGTGCCGGCTGTAAGCAGCTTGGGACCCTCGGTGATGAGGCAAGACGGTTGAGGGAGCCGGTCACAAAAGGCCTGAGCAGGGTGGGTGCGCAAAGGATGCGGGGGAATGAGGGGCCCATGAGGCAGGGGCTCTGAGCCTCGGGAAAGGATGTTTCTTAAGAAGTGGAGCTGCTCCTCGTAAGCGCTGCTCTGAGAGCGGAGCCCCTGAGGATTCGAGGAGGTGTTTAGATCTTGGAAGAGAAACCGGGAAGTGGAGCTGAAGAGGAAAGATGGGCTAGAAGGTTTAGGCATTGAGGGACAGGATGGGCGGGGAAAGAGTTGAGTGAAATTTGTGATGGATAAGAAACCCCCTGGTGTGGAGTAATTAAAAGTTAACCAGAAATTTCCAGAGATCTTGTTTGGGGAGACAGGAAGTCCAGAAAACGGTGATCTTGTCCTGCTATTAACAGATTTCACCCTTTCCTCGTCTGAAAAATGGGGACTCTGATCCTTTTCTGAGGTCGTGAAGCAATGAGACTATTCTAAGGATTATTTGTGTATTCTTTGGAAATTTGGATCCTCAGGCTGGTCAGGGCTGCAGAAGGACACTTAAGCCCGGGATATTGAGAGCCTGTGGATACTTCCATAGTGGCCTGAAGTCCCAAAGCCCTCACCTTAGGTTAGGATTATGGCCAGGCCTAAAAAACCCAAATAAATCCTTCCTTAGCAGTGTGGAGTGGATGATCTCCCCACTTGTCACTCTTCTGGGTTAGGGCCCTGAAGGGGGGGTTGGGGAAGGGAACTGGTTTTGTCAGCCCTTGCTTCTAGTCAGTGTGATCTCAGAGCTGTCCTTGAAAAAAGCAAATCAAAAGTCAGGAGCCAACTTGGCAAGCTCCTTCTCCTGGTAGGCCTTGGGTGCCCTACATCTCGGTTCCACCCTGGGGGCTGGTGATGATCCTGAAGCGGGGAGCCCATATAGGCTGCCTGTCATTGTCACCTTGGCCACTAGAGTTCTGAGTCTTTGCTGAAGGTTGGACAAAGCCCTGTCATTCCTGGCCCGGTATCATTCTGGCAGATGCCAGAGGAACGCGGAAGATGGTACCCTTGGTGGACCTACGTCCTTAGTGGGTATCAGGTTCTAAAGGCAGCGTGTAGGCAGAAACCATGTGTAATCAACAGCAGCTTTGAAAAGTTCATAAACGACCATAACATAAGGTGTAGGTAATTTTTGCATATACATTCTTTTCATGGTAATATGTTTGTATAAATGTGTAACATACAGTATAGTATATAAGAAGGGGCATACGTAGAAACTATGATTTTAGTCCTTAAAGTTACATAAATGCAAAAGAGCAGAAGACTGAAAGAATTAAAAAAAGGAACACCAAAGAAAGGTGTAAACAGATTTCTTTGAGAAGGTTTGTGTTTAGGAGCCAGTCGTGTGGAAAATACAAATCTCAGCACGAGAATCTCACCCAGTTCTAAGTTGCTCACACTGAGAGGATATCCCCCCGCCCCTCCTCTCTCTACTTAGTTATTTTGCAGGGATCCGTGGTTGAATTCTCCTAAGTTAAAAGCATGTGTGATGCTGCCCTTCTGTAGTTACCAGCAAATCAAGGAGGAAGGGTTTGGACCTCTTTCCAGTCCGTATTCCTGATAGCAGCCGCTGAGCAAGGCAGAAGTGTTTTAGCAGGGAAGTTTAGGAGTTAGAACCATCTGCTGGCTGTGTGGTTTCGATCCTTACTAGCTGTGCCTCCGGTGGAGTAGGGTCCTGTAGAGGTGCCAGCCTGGGGCTCAGGTTTTTAGTTCATCGGAATTTTTTCTCTGCTGCCATCGTCCCTCAGCTCAGTTACGTTCCCAAGTGTATTCTAGTTGTTCTTTCTGCTTTGGGTCTTTCTGCTAGATGTTCTGGGCGGTGGGGTCGGTGGCGGGTGGAATAGATCGGAGCCAAGTGTAAGAATCACAGACAGGCCTTTAGCCGGGAGCCTCTGGTGAGTGACTTTCCCTGTCCCGAGTTAGTGGTCTTGATTTGACCATGTCCAGGTGGTCAGTGTCACCTGGCTCTTGGAGGTATTTTTGTGGGTAAAGGATGAAAATGATCTAGGTTGTCTTCATCTGTGAACTCTTGAAGGTAGAGACTTGTTCTTCGCTTTTTGTTTTTTTAAAGCCTTGGAGTTCTGAGTACACAGCCATCCACTCATTCATTAAGTTAGGCATTGGGTGCTTGCTGCCTGTCAGCCTGGATCAGGTTCTGGGGCACGTAAAGACGAGGAATACAGACGTGATTCCTGCCGTCAAGGGGAAGACACACAAACAGCTTTAGCATTTCCTGGGAGAGGCATTGTGACAGGGTAGGGTGCTGAAGGAACACAGAGGGCTTTGGGGAGCAAGGGAGGACCCCCCAGAAGAATTGACATTTAACCTATGATCTGAGAAACAAGTAGGAATTCTTTGGGCCAAGGAAAGGTAGGATAGGAAGGAATAGGAAGAGGAGACGGCATGCAAAGGTGAGGTGAGAGGGCTTACGACTTTAGGAGTATACGATTTTAGTAGAGCTGGATCAAAGTAGGTGAGGGATAGAATTATAAGAGATAAGACCTAGGCAGTTAGAAAATAAAGGGATTCATACCCCATATTAAGAAGTCTGGATGTTATCCAGAAGATAATAAGGAGCCACTAAAAGCTTTTGAGCAAGGGAGAGATGTAATCACCGTTGCATTTTAGAAAGATCTCTTTGAGTATTGTGTGAAGAAGCCACGGGAGGAGGGGAGGCATGGAGGCTGGTTGCTTGTTTAGGGGATGGTATTCCGGGTAAGAGATGGTGGTGGCCATGATGGAGGTGGAGATCCAGGTGAGAGAGGATGGGGCAGCAGGCTGGAGGAAGTGGACAGATCCCAGAATTTTAGAGCTAGAACCCATGGGATTGCTGATGAGTTAGATGGAAGGCAAGAGTGAGCAGGAGGATGTAGGTTTTTCAGGCTCGCGGGGAAGGTGATATCGTTGTCTTCCACTAAGCTGGGAATGCTGGAGGAGGAGTAGGCTTAGGAAGAAAGCCTGGGTTCAGTTCGGCCATGTGAATTAGAGGTGCTCAGTGGACGTGTATGTGGAGATTACCAACAGATCTGGAATAGGAGTTGCTGAAGAGAGCGGCCACTGTGTTATTCCTCGGCCCAGACTGCTGAGCCTTTTGGAAGTATGCCATTGAGTGAGGAAGTTTATAGCCCAGGCTGGACTACTTTCTGGATCTGTAAAGAGCTCAGGTCCCTCCTGTATCTTTCAACCCTTTGGACTTGGGCTCCTTCAGGCACTCAGCATCTTTCCCCATTACAGCTTGAAATGTCTCTTCTCAGGCATTCCAAGCTGACCAGACAAATATAATATCCAGGCCACAGTCCACCTTGGGCCAAATCTGGTTTGGTAAATGGGGCAAGAAAGCAGAGACCTGTGGCTGCGGAGGGAAATAGGCCCCTGACAGCCAGCACGTAGCCTCCTTGACCACCGCTGTGCTCTGTGTGTGCACAGGGGTGTGTGGCCTTGTCATTCAGCCGGGGGCAGCCAGGAGAAAAGAGCCAGAGAATTCTGGGAGGAATCTCTCTTGTCCTCTCAAGACAATCTGGTTGAGCGATGAGAGGAGGGATGTTGTTGGTGACGGTGGGTTGTTTGCAGGGGCAGACCGGAAAGAATTTCCTTAGAGCTTTTCCCAAACCTGGCTGGTGATCAGAATCAGTTAAGATATACACATTTGGAAAGGATGAAAATACAGGAAAGCACCTACTGGCTCGAGTTTTAATTTTCCTTTAGATTTTTAATATTTATTTATTTATTTATTTATTTATTTATTTATTTATTTATAAAGATTTTCTTTTTCTTTTTTTGTTTAAAGTTTATTTTTGAGAGAGAGAGAGAGAGAGAGAGAGAGAGGGACAGAGAGAGAGGAGACAGAGAATCTGCTGTCAGTGCAGAGCCCGATGTGGGGCTGGAACTTACGATGCTCGAGATCATGACCCAAGCTGAAGTCAAGAGTCAGACGCTCAACTGACTGAGCCGCCCAGGTGCCTCAATAAAGATTGTATTTTTAAGTAATCTCTACAACCAAGGTGGGACTTGAACCCATAACCTTGAGATCAAGAGTTGTACACTTCACCGACTGAGCCAGCCAAGGGCCACGAGATTTTTAACTTTTCAACTGTGAAATGCTGCATGTATGCAGAAGGTGCATAAAACACAGGGGGCACTTAATATCAAATAATTATAAAGTGACACCTGAGTCAAGAACCAGGTCATGGTGGGGCCCCCCCAAAAGCTCCCCTTTGTCCCTCTCTTTTCTTCTAGAAGTAACCACTACCCTAATGTTTTGGATTATCATTTCCTTTTCCCTCTATAGTTTTGTTACCTAGTTTTGGAATCCTTAAACAGTATATTTTAGTTTTGAGTGTTTTTGAACTTTAGACAAATCGTGATATGTGTATTCTTCTGTCTTTTGTCTTGCTTCTTTTGCTAAACCTTGTTTTGGAAGATTCATCCATGTTAGTGCAACTCATTTTTTTTTTCTTTGCCGAATAGTGTTCCATTGTAGAATAGATCACAATTTATTAATCCATCTTATTATTGTTAAACATTTAAGTTGTCTCCGGTTTTGGGCCACTGTGAACAACATGGCGGTGAGTATTCTTCTAAGTATATCCTGGTTCACCCGCCTCAAGTTTCCCTAGGTACATACTCAGAGGAATAGAATAACTAGATAATTGCATACCTTCAACTTTACTAGGTAATACGGAACAGTTTTCCAAAGTGGTTCCACCAATGTGGTCCCCGCTAATCGTGTAGAAGAGTCACCAGTGCCCACATGATTCCTGATGCTTGGTATTGTCACCATGTAAAATTCTTGCCAGTCTGGTGGCTATATTGTGGTATGTATTTGTGGTTTTAATTTGCATTTCCCTGATTACTAGTGAGGTTAAGCACCATGTCAAATGTTTACTGCCCACTTGGATTCTTCCTTTTATAAAATGTCTGTTCAAATCTCTGCCCCATTTTTTTTTAATAGATTTTTATTTATTTATTTTTGAAAGAGAGAGTGTGAGTGGGGGAGGGGCAGAAAGAGAGGGGGACAGAGGGTCCAAAGCGGGTTCCGCGTGGACAGCACGGAGACCAATGTGGGGCTCGAACCCGTGAACCGTGAGATCATGACCTGAGCTGAAGGGAGACGTTTAACCAACTGAACTCCCCGTGCGCCCCCGTTTTCCTTGGGGCGCTCATTTTCAGAAGATTTGTAAGACTTCTTTATTTATGCTAGAGTTGAGTCCTTTATTGATTTTATGCATCGAAACTGTTTTCTTTTCTTTGGCTTGCCTCTTTATTTTCTTTGTGCCTTCTGCTAAAAGAAGTTCTGTGCTTTAAGGTAGTCATTTATAAAACTTTTTATGATTAGTTCTTATTGTGTCTTCTTTTATCTTTTATTGTTTTTTACTGTTTATTTTTGAGAGAGAGAGAATGAATGTGAGCAGGGGAGGTGCAGAGAGAGGGGGGCAGAGGATCTGAAGTGGACTCTGCACTGACAGCAGAGAGCACGATGCGGGGCTTGAACTCACGAGCTGTGAGATCGTGACCCAAGCCGAAGTCAGATGCCCAACCAACTGAGGCACCCAGGAGTCCCTGTTGGGCCTTATTTTAAAAAGTCCTTTTATACCACAAAGTCATGAACTTACTCTCTTATGTTATCTTCTCCAAACGTTTTAAGGGTGCCTGGGGGCTTAGAACAGCATCTGACTTTTGACACCAGCTCGGGTCTTGATCTCAGTGTCGCTTGAGTTCGAGCCCAGCATTGGGCTCCATGCTGGGTGTGGAGCCTACTCAAAAATGAAACAACACTTTTTAGATTTTACTTTCAATTTATAGACATATAATTCACTAGTTTCATACATATTGCCTCAGCATCATTTTTTTTTTTTAAAGGAATATCCTTTCTCCACCGTTCCGCCATAAATCAAGTGTCCAGATATCTTTAGTTTCTGGGATCTTTTCTTTTTTTAATATTTTTTTATGTTTATTTAGTTTTTGAGAGAGAGAGAGAGACAGAGTGCAAGCAGGGGAGGGGCAGAGAGAGAGGGAGACCCAGAATCCGAAGCAGGCTCCAGGCTCCGAGCTGTCAGCACAGAGCCCGATGCGGGGCTCGAACTCACAAACCGCGAGATCAAGACCTGAGCCAAAGTTGGATCCTTAACCGACTGAGCTACCCAGGCGCCCCTAGTTTCTGGGATCTTTATTCTGTTCCATAGCTCTATTTTGTCTATCCTTTGCCAGTATGCACCATCGTAATTATAGCATGGTTCTTCATCTTCTTTGTGCTATAAACCTCTTTGGCAGTCTGGAAAAAACTATGGACCCCTTCTCAGTATAATATTTTTAAGTTTATAAGGTAAAACACATAGGATTGAAAAGGAGCATATAAGATTTCAAAGGAAATGAACTATATTGAACTATAGTTATCAAATATATTAAAACAAATTTGTGATCTAATATATATGTGCTTCTTTATTAATACACTAAGTAAGATATAGTATGTGTTTGATAACCACCATAATGTCAAGGCTGTGATGAACAGTAACAGTGTTTTGAGATTATCTGTAACAAAATATCTGTGACAAAAACACAAGTATTGATAACGTCACTGTGGTATGTGGCTTACATTCATAATTGAAGGAAAGGCTAAATTTCTGTTAGATGTAATTTTTTTTCCAGTGCAGGTTCATGGACCCCTAAATTCTCTACAAGAATGTTTGTGAGTTCCAGGGGCACCTGGGTGGCTCAGTCGGTTAAGCGTCCAACTCTTGGTTTTAGCTCAGGTCATGATCTCACGACTTTGTGGGTTCAAACCTCACATCAGGCTCCGCGCTGGCGGTGTGGAGACTGCTTGGGATTCTCTCTCTCCCTCCCTCTCTCTCTCTGCCCCTCCCCCACTCGTGCCATCTCTGTCACTCTCAAAATAAATAAATAAACTTAAAGAAAACAAAAAGAATCGTTTGTGGGGGCGCCTGGGTGGCTCAGTCGGTTGAGCGGCCGACTTCGGCTCAGGTCACGATCTCACGGTCCGTGAGTTCGAGCCCTGCGTCGGGCTCTGTGCTGACAGCTCAGAGCCTTGAGCCTGTTTCAGATTCTGTGTCTCCCTCTCTCTGACCCTCCCCTGTTCATGCTCTGTCTCTCCCTGTCTCAAAAATAAATAAAACGTCAAAAAAAAAAAAAAAAAGAATCGTTTGTGAGTTCCAAGCCAAGAACCTCCCCTGTTCTTATTAATACTTATAGTATAGTATAGTATAGTATAGTATAGTATAGTATAGTATAGTATTTATAATATAGCGGTATCTCATAGAGTCTGAGCTCTCCTTGACCTTTTGTATTTTAATATAAAAATAGGTGTTGGTGGTTTTGATCGCGATTACACTGAGGATACAGACTAATTTGAAGAAAAAAAAAAGACATCTTTATGGTATTGAGTCTTCCTATCATTTCACTATATATTTCCATCTATTTAGATATTCTTTCATTTTCTCAATTGTTTTGCAGTTTTGTGCAGAGTTTAAATGTCATTTGTCAGATTTAGTCCTAGGTACTTGATTTTTAAAATACTATTATGAATAGTCCCTGTAACATTTCATTTTCTGTTTGTTGCTGGTATATAGAAATGCAATTGATTGTGAGTCCAGTAAACTAGGTAAATTGATTATTTATTATATACACAGTCATCTCATTTGTGAATAATGAGTTTGATGTCTCCCATTTCAAGCCATGTATCTTTTCGAAGCCTTTATTTATGTACCTTTATCGCCTTATGCACTACTTAAGACATCCAGTACATTGTTAAATAGAAGTGGTAATTGTAGCAGCAACCCTCATCTTTGACTTTTTCTGTATTCTCAAGTTTTTCAACCCTTCACCATTACATATGCTGTTTGGTGTAGGTTTCTTGTAGTTACGTTTTATCAGATTAAGAAACTGTTCTTTTGGGGCGCCTGGGTGGCTCAGTCGGTTGGACCGCCGACTTCGGCTCAGGGCATGATCTCGCGGTCCGTGAGTTCGAGCCCCGGGTCGGGCTCTGTGCTGACAGCTCGGAGCCTGGAGCCTGTTTCAGATTCTGTGTCTCCCTCTCTCTGACCCTCCCCCCGTTCATGCTCTGTCTCTCTCTGTCTCAAAAATGAATAAATGTTAAAAAAATTAAAAAAAAAGAAACTGTTCTTTTATTCTTAATTTGCCTATTGTTCTTTTTATCATGGTTGCGTGTTGGATTCTATTAACTACTTTTATATCTATTGATATGATCCTATGATTTTATTCTTCTTTAATCTGTTAATGTGGTAAATTGCATTGATTGAATTTCCTAATGTTAAACCAATCTCAGAACAATGGTTTTCAACTTGACTGATCACCAGAAGCACATAAAGAGTCATTTTAGTGGCTCAGTTGGTTAAGCATCGGACTTCGGCTCAGGTCATGAACTCGCGGTATGTGAGTTCGAGCCCCGCGTCGGGTTCTGTGCTGACAGCTCAGAGCCTGGAGCCTGCTTTGGATTCTGTGTCTCCCTCTCTGCCCCTCCTCTGCTCATGGTCTGTCTTTCTCTCTCTCTCTTTCAAGAACAAGTAAACATTAAAAAAATAGAAAAATAAAAAATAAGTCATTTTCAGAGCTTAAATTGTAGCAAATATTGAAGAAGTCTATGAATATAGAAAAATGCAAAGACTAACATAACACCTGTGTCTTTTTTTCCCCTCTGTTTCGTATTTTAATAAAACGAAAGGAATAAAATAATACAGATAAAGTTGATGTCCCTCTTCTTCTGGTCTACAATTTTGTTCCCTTCTCTTCTCTACGGAGCTTCCCCCATCTCAGTAACTTGCATATTTATTTTTCTAAGCTTAATTACTTCTAAAAATAGGCAGCATGTGCACAAAGTGTAAAATTCAAAAGTAACAAAAGTTAAATCCTTTCACTTCTGCTTCCAGCTCCCCGTTTCCCCTGCCTAGAGGCAACCATCAGCACTGGTTTTTGTGTGTTCTTTCGGAGACATCCAACATGTGTACAAATGTAGATGTGTCCTTAGTTTTTTTTCCTCCCACAACCATTAGTGGCCTACTCTTCAGGCTGTTCCCACCCAACTGAATCCATTGAACAAGATGCGTTGGAGATAGTTCCATTTCAGTGCAAATAGTTCAACCTGGTGTAGTGTCCTATTGATTTATGATATTTTATGCAGCCGGTCTCCTGTTGATGGCTACAGATTCATGCAATTTCTACTCTTCTGCTGTTACAAACAATGCTGCAACGAATAGTCTTGTGTATTGGCTTTGTAAACATGTGGAGTGGGATCACTAGTATAAAATGTTGATAGATAATGCCAAATAGTCTCCACAAGTGTTTACTAATTTCTGTTTTACTCGAAATGTACGAAAGTGCCAGTTTCACTGACATTCTTGTCAATAGACCATTTTCAAACGTGTTGATCTGTATCCATCTAAAAGTTTAAAAAATTATGTCTCATTGTAGTTTTATTTCACATTCAGTTTATTTATTTATTTTAATGTTTTCATTTATTTTTGAGAGAGACAGAGACAGAATGCGAGTGGGTTAGGGGCAGAGAGAGAGGGAGACACAGAATCCAAAGCAGTTCCAGGTTCTGAGCTGTCAGCACAAAGCCCGACGTGTGGCTCGAACTCACGGACCACAAGATCATGACCTGAGCGAAAGTTGGATGCTTAACCAACTGAGCCACCCAGGCGCCCCATTTTTTTAAAAAAATTTTTTTAATGTAAGGAGATTAACTCTTTACCTGTGATATGTATTGGAAATATATTTTCTCAGCATATTGCGTTTCTCATGGTTTTTGTTTTTACCCTATTTTTTTCTGAAGTCTTTTTAAAATCTTTTATTTCGTAGCTTCTGAGTTTTGTGTCATACTTCGAAAGGCCTTCTCTACTTAAGATTTAAAAACCACATCCCATCTTTTCTTCTGGTACTTTAATTTTTAAAACTCATGCAGTCATTTGAATTTATCTGGAACTTATTTTTATGTAAGAAATGGGGTAAGGATCCAAATCATTTTTTTCCTGAGATGGTTCTTCAATTGTCTTTTAAGATTTATTTAATAGTCTTTCTTTTCCTCATTTTTAAGGTACAATATAATACTTAAAATGAGAAAAAGAAAAACAATGAAATTCCACATTTTAAAAAGTTGATCACTGCAAATGTCACAAAACCCAGAAAAATAACATAATATTTTTGTTAATCAGCTGCTTGCTCCTCCTCTAGAATACATTTTACTCTGGTGAGCTCCCCCCTTTTTAAGTATAGTGTTCAGTAAACATCCAGTAAATTTAACTTTTTCTTTGTTGTACCTCGCTATGAATTTAGACAAATATATAGAGTTATGTAGTCAGCCACTGCATTCAAGATAGTGAAAAGCCCATCAGACCCCAAAATTCCCTCTTACTGCCCCTTTGTAGGCAAATTCTCCTCCTACCCAGCCCCTGGCAACCACTGGTGCATTCTCCGCCCCTGCCCACTCAGTCAGAATTTCTGAGAGTGGCTTTCTCCCTCTAGAATGATAAACGTTCCCTAGGTGATTCTGATTTGAGTGGAGGCTCAGGACTTGAGTTGCCTGAGGACACTGCTTCTTCTTCTTTTTATTTTTTTAATTTTAATTTTATTTTTAATGTTTATTTATTTCTGAGACAGAGAGAGACAGAGCATGAGTGGGGGAGGGGCAGAGAGAGAGGGAGACACGGAATCCGAAGCAGGCTCCAGGCTCTGAGCCGTCAGCCCGGAGCCCGACGCGGGGCTCGAACTCACAAACGGTGAGATCATGACCTGAGCCGAAGTCGGTCGCTCCACCGACTGAGCCTCCCAGGCACCCCAGGACTCTGCTTCTTGACCGGAACTTGCTCTGTGCCCCTGGAGTAGGCTTTGTGGTAGTGAGAGCTGTGAGCGGTCAGAGGTCTCAGATAAGTAATGACAGCTGATATTTCCCGAGTGCTTACTATCTGACGGGTACCATGCTAAACACCTCAAGTGCATTATCAAACTCTTCACAACATTCCCAGGAGGTAAATCCCCATTTTGCAGATGAGGAAACTGAAGCTGGAGATAGAGATAGAGTAATTGGCCGGAGATCACACAGCCAGGCAATGGGAGAGCCAAGGCTCGGACCCAGGCAGGCTAATTGTAGTGCCCGTGCCCCTCATCCCTCTGCTGTATTGCCTCCCTCCTAAAAAGAGCAGCTATCTGCCCCTACCGCCCCCAGCCTGGCAGTGTGGCAGTCGCCAGTTTGTCTCTCACGTCCTTAGACGCTTCTCCTAACACAACTTCTTGTGTGGCACCCCGGTATTCCTGAAGCAGGGATGATTCCGGAGGGGCAATGGGGGCGGAATGCTGAGTGAGCCCCGCCCCTGGGAGAGCAGGGTAGGTGCCTGGGTTGGGGCAGGGGTGCTGTTTCTGTCTTGCTGATAACATGTTTCCTCCCTCTGCACTGGACAGAGCCTCCTCTGTTTCTCTCCATCTGATTTCCTGTTTCCTCCTCTGGCTTTGGAGTACCTGGGCTCCCCTGACTACCTCTTCTTAAGCTCCTACCTGTTCTCTATTTCACCTCAGCTTGGTAAGAGGAACAGGGATCCTGGGGTCTGGGCAAGGGGCAACATCTCGTTCTAGTGCATGGGCCCTGGAGGGGGTGGGTCCCACAACCTCCCTTTCCCCTGGAAGAGGCCTGTAGAAGGTTTTAAGGATGCCCCTGCAAAGGTACAAGGCAAGTCGAGCTGGGGTCCTCAGCCAGAGGCACTAACGCTCCCTAGCAGGGCTTTTGGAAATGGGGGCTGTTTTTTTAAAAACTTGAATTGAATTATAACATACACACAGATCAGCGCGTGAGTCATGAGCTCGATTCTTCACATGGTGAATACACACATTGAACCACTACCAGATCAAGAAATAGAACATGACCAGCATCCCAGAAACTCCCCTTCAGGCCCTCTTGCAGTCACCAACCCTGGAGTAGGAGCAAGGGGAGTGTTTTTTAATTGTCGTGATGACTTAACGGGTTCTGGGATTTAGTGGGCGGAGTCCAGGGCTGCTAAATGTCTTGCAATACATCGGACAGTCCTGCAGCACAAAGGATCCTCCTGCCCAAATGCTCTGTTGAGAAACACTGTGCCTGACAGCTCCCGCATTATGGCAAAGAGACCTGCCCTAGGCCTGGGAAACAGCTGTGGGTCAGAGTGAGGAGGGGTGTCACCACAATGTATCCACACTGTTGCCTCTCTCCAGGCCTCCGGAACGCCCCCCGCTGCTGGGCAGTGATCCAGCCCCTGCTGTGTGCTGTGTACATGCCCAAATGCGAGAATGACCGGGTGGAGCTGCCCAGCCGCACCCTGTGCCAGGCTACCCGAGGCCCCTGTGCCATTGTGGAGAGGGAGCGTGGCTGGCCTGACTTCCTGCGCTGTACCCCTGACCACTTCCCCGAGGGCTGCCCGGTGAGTGCTGTGAGGGGCAAGCCGCAAGCCTAAGGCAGGGCCCAACAGGAAGCAGGGGCAGGGGAGCCCCGCAGCCTTCTCTCCCGGGAGACCCCAAATCTGCAGCCGTGGGGTCAATGAGCCACAAACCCAAACTGAAGCTCACTGGCGGGGCCAGTCTATCAGGGATTGTCTGTTGATTTGTAGAAGATCACTTGTGTTCAACAAATATTTTTTGAGCACCTACTCCGCTAGGTGTCGGGGAGTTTCGGGGGTCGATGACGACAGGAACTCACTCTCCAAGAAGTTTATTGTGTATTTAGGGAGTCCAGGCGAACACATGTAAAACAGCTATAGACCCCAAGACAGGGATGTGATCTCGTTCTGGTGGTAAAGGAGGGCTCATAAGTAATAATAATACTAATGGCAGTAATGTTGGTAATAAGACTAATTATTATTATTTACTATCTGCCAAATACCATAGGAGCCTCTTACAGCCATTGATTCACTTACCCCTTAAACCACACCATGAAGTAGGTACTGCTGTCTTATACGTGGGGAAACCGAGAGGTCCAATAATGTGTCCCAGCCTCTTGATATAGTCTGTCATTGAGTGGCAGGGCGGGTTTCAAAAGCTGGAAAGCTATCTCCAGCCTGTGCTCGTAGGCACTCTACCAAGCTGCCCTTATGCCTCGTATTAAGCCAAAGGGTGCCCCTGGGCCTCCTGCTCCCTTTTGCACTGCCTTTTCCCCTTCCCTCGTGCCAGAATGAGGTGCAGAACATCAAGTTCAACAGTTCGGGCCAGTGTGAGGCTCCCTTGGTTCGGACCGACAACCCCAAGAGCTGGTATGAGGACGTGGAGGGATGTGGGATCCAGTGCCAGAACCCGCTGTTCACTGAGGCCGAGCACCAGGACATGCACAGCTACATCGCGGCCTTCGGCGCAGTCACAGGCCTCTGCACGCTCTTCACCTTGGTCAGCTGAGGGCAGGCCTGAGGGTGGAGGGGTTAGGGGAACGGGGGTCCAGAACACACAGCCTATAAAGTGGGAAGTGGATCGACAGTTGTCTGCGTTGTGAGGGCAGAGGGAGGTGGGGAGAGGATGCCTTGGGGGGTGTCCCTGGGGGAAGGGTCTGGATAAGAGGGTTCTGGGGCTCAGACAAAGGCGTCTGTGGCAGCAGAATCCCCCTAACCTCATGAGCGGATCCCACTTCTCTCTTCTAGGCCACATTTGTGGCTGACTGGCGGAATTCGAATCGCTACCCTGCTGTTATTCTCTTCTACGTCAATGCGTGTTTCTTTGTGGGGAGCATCGGCTGGTTGGCCCAGTTCATGGACGGCGCCCGCCGGGAGATCGTCTGCCGTGCAGATGGAACCATGAGGCTCGGGGAGCCCACGTAGGTGTTTTGAGGACCCAGAAGCCAGGGTGAGGGGCAGAAGGCTGAAATGAAAAGGGACAGGGTGGGCCTGAAACTGAAGATTTCAGTGTAGGGTTCAGCTCTGCCTTGTTGAGCCCACGGTATCCAGCGTTGGGGATGTGATTGTTTGCGTCTGCTCAGAGGGGCATCTTCCATAACCTCTTCGAATCTGACCTGAGTCCCACCTCCAAGCTCTGACTCCTAGGGAACCTCCAGACCTTAGAAGCCAAGGCTCTGGGGACAGGGTGGAGAGAGCTGATAAAGGGAGTATGGAATGCCCTCCCCAAGTGCCCCTCCACATGTCCGCACAGCTCCAATGAGACCCTGTCCTGCGTCATCATCTTTGTCATCGTGTACTACGCCCTTATGGCTGGTGTCGTCTGGTTTGTGGTCCTCACCTATGCCTGGCACACCTCCTTCAAAGCCCTGGGCACCACCTATCAGCCTCTCTCCGGCAAGACCTCCTACTTCCACCTGCTCACGTGGTCACTCCCGTTTGTCCTCACTGTGGCAATCCTTGCCGTCGCCCAGGTATGGTGACCGGTAGGAGGCTGGGGACCTGAGTGGAGTGGGCTTGGGTAGGGGGGCCCGTGACCCACTCTGTCCCTCCCACCCCCCCTCCCCCTTTGTGCCGCAGGTGGATGGGGACTCTGTGAGCGGCATCTGTTTTGTGGGTTACAAGAACTACCGATACCGTGCAGGCTTCGTGCTGGCCCCAATTGGCCTGGTGCTCATTGTGGGAGGCTACTTCCTCATCCGAGGTGAGTAGGCACCAAGCGGGCACCAGTCGGGCAGCAAAAAGCACTGAGCACCCGCTCTGTGTAAGTAGGAACTAGGAGCTGCCGGTTCTGCTACCTTTGCAGCAACCTTTGTGCTGGCCCGAGCAAGGCAGCCCCTTTCTCCAGAGCCTTGAGCCGGGGCTCACAGCTTGTGGAGTAGAGCCTGAGCTGGGTTCCAGCCCCTGCTCAGCCCTTGGCCCGATGCACTTGTATGGTGAATAACCCGCCCTGTCCACGTGGACCAACTCAGGGCCTTTGGTCGTGTGTGTGCACCCTGAATTTATACATGCTGTCCATCTTCTGGCTCCTCATCCACCTCCTACCCCCAGAACATAGTCACACACAGTTTTTACAACACGCACAGATTCTCTGTTCCCTAATTTCCCCGTCTGGATCCGCCGCCTCCGTCTCTTCTTAGCTCATTTGTGTTGCATTTTCTTTGTAAACTTCAGTTTCCTCTCCCTGTGCTGTCAGCCTTCTGTTCAGCCCACCTCTTTCTGCCAGTGTCTGGGCCTTTGATTTAGGTTTCGGGCCCGTGCTCTCCGGTACGGTAGCCACGGGCCACCCCGTGTGGCCGTTGAAACTGGTCCAGATTGCGATGCGTCGTTAAGTACAAAATCCACACTGCATTGCAGAGACTCCGCACACACCAAAAGGTAAACTGTCTCATTAATAGTTTGTCGTGTGGATTACATATTGAAATGCTACTAAAACACAATGATGTATTGCTCGCGGAAGGTATGGAAATCAGCTTCGTTTGCATCTTTTTTACTTTTTTAACGAGGCTGCTAGAAAATATGAGCTTATGGGTGTGGCTGACATATTTCTATCGCATAGCTCTGTTGTTACATCTCTTTTCTTGCCTTTTCCCTCAGCACAGCTTTGACCTGGCTGCCTTACTTACGGGGAGCCGGGGCCAGGACGAAGGCACCTTCTCTCTCTTCTCGACTGTTTGTCTGGGCTCTGCCCCCGTCTTTCCAAGTACATAGCACATCTGCCACCAGCTGTGCCCCATTTCTCAAGTGTCTCCAGTTTCCCCAAGCTTTGCATCAGCAGACGAGTAATCAGACCTGGGACTGCCTGCCACCTCCATCCCTCCCGGGAGAGTGGCCTCACCCCACTAATGTCTGAGATCTCTCTTCTGTTCAGGAGTCATGACTCTGTTTTCCATCAAGAGCAACCATCCCGGGTTGCTGAGTGAGAAGGCTGCCAGCAAGATCAACGAGACCATGCTGCGCCTCGGTGAGTGGGCCCCAGGGCCTTTGGCCCGAGGTACTGGTCAGTGCGACACTGCACACTTGTGTGGCTGTGGGACCTGCAGGATAGGATCTTGGAGGATGCATTGTGAGTGGTGCAAGTTAGCAGCCATGGGAACAAGACAAGGCTGTGGGGCATGTGTGTGCATGGGGGGTGGGATGGGGTGAGAGGTCATGGTGGTAGCAACTCAAAAGAAGGGGACCTTCTTGGATGGAAGAATTCAGGCTCGTGCCAAGACTGCTTCCTCGTGCCCACTGGGGCCCTCCCACAGTTGGCTCAAGTGCCCTTCAAGTCTTATTCTGGAGAATACAGCAAACTGAGCCTAGCATGAATTTACCCCAGACTCAGCCATCTTTCAGGCCTGAATGGGGCAGACGCCTTGTCCCCACTGCGCCTCCCACACCGGGGATTGGTAATGCTCTGTCCCACCCTGGCCCTCCACAGGCATTTTTGGCTTCCTGGCCTTTGGCTTTGTGCTCATCACCTTCAGCTGTCACTTCTACGACTTCTTCAACCAGGCTGAGTGGGAGCGCAGCTTCCGGGACTATGTGCTGTGAGTGCAGTGCTGGGGGCTTGGGGGCGGCAGCCACAGGACTTCAGACAGCCCTAGCCCTCCTTGCTGTCCAGCAAGGGTCTGCTAGGCACCTGCCTCTGACGGGCAGGTGAAACTGTCCATCCTGCTCTGGGCACCCAAGATGTCAATTGCTCTGTAATTTGCAAACACGGCAAAGCACGTCTCCTGTCCCGGCTCAACTCTGCTCTCCTCTCTGCACGAGCCACTGTCTGGCTGGTGTGTTTAACTGTTCAGCCCTCTCATGTTTGGGCTTCTCTGACGACTCTGTGTTGGCCACAGAAGTCACTCTAATTCTCACGTACTCTTTTACAGAGTTTATTATAGAGCCCTGCACGGAGTAGTTACCTCTCCACGATACGTGTAACAACCTATTAATACTTGCTAGCCTTGCCTGTGCTTTTTTGTGTCACCATGAGGATGAATCTGAGAGTAAAGCATCTCATCCACTGAAAGAAGAGCTGCACTAGCTGATATCAGGAATAGCAGTTACAGTGCTCATTAAAATGGACACCAGTCCACATCCTGACTGCCTCAGGCTCTTCCTTAACGGCTCCAGCTTCCAGTCTGGGAAGCAAGCTTTAAACCACACTAATACCTGGTCCTCCCCCAGAGATGTGATTTAATTGTCTGGGGTGCGACCCAGGCATTAGTAGTTATAAAAAGTAGCTCTAATGTCCCAAGTGACTCTAGTGAGCACCCAGGGCTGTGAATCGTTGCCGTGGGGCTTAGTTCTTTCTAAAATCTTTGGATTGATTGGGTACCCAGAGAGCCTCACCTGTCTACTAACCCCCCCACCACAGGTGCCAGGCCAACGTGACCATCGGGCTGCCCACCAAGAAGCCCATTCCTGACTGTGAAATCAAGAATCGCCCCAGCCTCCTGGTGGAGAAGATCAACTTGTTTGCCATGTTTGGAACCGGCATTGCCATGAGCACCTGGGTCTGGACCAAGGCCACGCTGCTCATCTGGAGGCGCACCTGGTGCAGGTGGGGCCAGCACCCAGCCGGTTCTGACCTCGCCGCCTTACTCCCTCACTCTTGGTGTCCCCACCAATAAGGGTCGCCTGCTCCGCGGTCTCTCAACGGTCACCGGCAGACCAGTTTTCTAAGGGTCTGCATTGAGCTGCCTAAAGCTGCCTTCTGTGTGGCTCACCACTGCCCCCTGGTGACACCTTGTGTCCTCAGGAGGACCCTTCAAGTGCTGAGCCTGCCGCCAGCATCTTTCTTCTAAGAAGGGAATGATTTGAGCGATTTGAGTACTGGGCATCCAGGAGCCCTGCATCCTAGGCCCACTTCTTTGCAGAGGTCTCCCCTCAGAGTCCTCGAGGGACTTGGGGCCCTCTGGAGGCTCCTTCCCTGGAGGGAAAGGCTTCGCCGGTCTTCAACAGGATTTGATGGGAAGTGGCTGCTCCTCCACTTCCCCTCCCCCATCTCTTCTGCTCTCAGGTTGACTGGGCAGAGTGATGATGAGCCCAAACGCATCAAGAAGAGCAAGATGATCGCCAAGGCCTTCTCCAAGCGGCGTGAGCTGCTGCAGAACCCAGGCCAGGAACTCTCCTTCAGCATGCACACTGTCTCCCACGACGGGCCTGTGGGTGAGCCTCGGTCCCTTTCCTCCACTGGAGCCACCCGATCCCCGCAACGCCTGGGCCCCCTTCCCCACTAAGCTGCTACGGACACATGGACTGGCAGGAAGGCAGGAAGGAAGAAAGCAGCCCCTCCTTTCCTCCCACACTCCACCCTCTCTCATCCCCCTTCCGTCCCTCACTACTCTGCCCTCTGTTTCTGCCCCTGGGTCTGCTTGCTGGTGCTTTGGTTTCAAAAGGAGTCATCTCCCTCTCACTTCTGTCTTCTCCAGTGGTTCTCCCTGGGCTAGAGTAAGTCTGGGTTCTAGGAACTGGATTTCTGGCCTCTAGTGACGGTAGATCACTGGGACTGGGTAGATCACTGTGATTCCCTGCGTGGGCTTTCTGGACTCCGTGGACTGGGAGGGAGCTAGAGTCACCCAAGGAGTGGGGCAGTCATGATTCCTTAGCCCTTCCATCTACCCCCACAGCGGGTTTGGCCTTTGACCTCAATGAGCCCTCTGCCGATGTGTCCTCTGCCTGGGCCCAGCATGTCACCAAGATGGTGGCTCGGAGAGGGGCCATACTGCCCCAGGATGTGTCTGTCACCCCTGTGGCAACTCCAGGTACGAGGAGTCAAGCTTCTGTAGGAAGTGGGGGGTGGGGGCATGGAGTCTGGGGGTTCTTGGGACTGGAGCACGAGCAGCTGCCAGAAGGGAGACCCTGGAGGATGTAGAGTGTGGGGCTGAGGCACTAGAGATCTAGAGTTGTGGGTCCCAGACCTCAAAAGTAGGGGTCCAAGGAGAGAACAGGTGATGTGGACAGACCAGCGTCCCAGGCTCACCTTCTCTCTCCTGCCATCAGTGCCCCCAGAGGAAAAAGCCAACCTGTGGCTGGTTGAGGCAGAGATCTCCCCAGAGCTGGAGAAGCGCCTGGGCCGGAAGAAGAAGCGGAGGAAGAGGAAGAAGGAGGTGTGCCCGCTGGTGCCACCACCTGAGCTTCACCACCCTGCCCCTGCCCCTGCCCCTGCGGCCAGTGCTGTTCCTCGACTGCCTCAGCTGCCCCGGCAGAAGTGCCTGGTGGCCGCAGGTGCCTGGGGAGCTGGGGAATCCTGCCGACAGAGAGCCTGGACCCTGGTCTCCAACCCTTTCTGCCCAGAGCCCAGTCACCTGCAGGATCCATTTCTGCCCAGTGCCCCAGTTCCCACGGCGGCCTGGGCTCAGGGCTGCCGGCAGGGGCTGGGGCCCATTCACTCCCGCACCAACCTGATGGAGGCAGAGCTCATGGATGCAGATTCAGACTTCTGAGCCCGGAGAGCGGGACCTGGGATAGGAAAGAGCAGCAAATACCATTCTGGGGTTCTTCATCCTCCCTGAGAGTGCTTCCCCAGGATCTTGTCTTCCAGAGCACCTGAGGGTGCAGTGCCCTCCCAGGAGGGCTCTATATGTCTGGCTCAGGGCAGCAGGATTGTGGGAAAGGGCCCTGACATCTCCACGGGCAGGCCTCATCCAGGGAAGGACCCTGGAGCTCAGGGTCCTCGTTTCTGCCCCACCAGCTGGAGTCTGGCTGGCAGTATCCATGTGCAGCAGGGTCATGAGATCTGCAGAGCTTGGGGGCTGGGGGGGCTGGGGGGGCAGTGATGGTGGAGGCAGGGGTGACAGTACCCAGAGTGGCCTGTGGTAGCCAATGAGGCAGCCAGGCCCATACCTGGCAGATGAGGGCTGGCGGCCCTTCTCTGTGCCAGTGGATGCCCTTTCCTGGCACTCTCAGACCAAATGTGTTTATTGTGTCATTAGTCCTTTGTCTAGGTGGGGACGGGGCTCCCTTCTCCCTCTTCTAGGTGGTTGTGGAGCTGGAAGTGCCTATTCCCGTAGGGGCTATAACCTCTCTTCACAGGTGCCCGGTTGGCCCGACCCCAGGCCAGTAGCCCGTCCTGTGTGCTCCTGTACCCTCCTTCCCCTTTCCCATTTCAGTGCAACCAGGCCAACCTCTTCCTGTTTCCCTGTTCGTTGATTAGGACCCAGAACTGCTGCATGCTCCATCCCTCCCCCATCCCCCACCCTTTTGATGCTGGCTGCGTCTCCAGGTGAGAGACTGGTTCAGCTATAGAGCCTGGCGTGGTGTAGAAGCGTGTTATCTCTTCCTCCCGTCCATCCAGTGGGGGGTGGATCCTCTGACTTGAGGGGCTAACCTGGGAGGCTGCTGGAGCTTCAGCCAGGCAGGAATGCTTCCTTCAACTTCCACAACTGCTGGGTGAGGAGATTCCCACCTCTCATAACCCCTAACTATGTCTCCAAGGCCCCAATTTCAAGAGCCAGACAGCAGGAAGCCTTAGGAGCTGGCTGGGTTCCAGATCGGGGATAGGGATGGGGAGAAGAAATATAAACAGTAAATAAAAGGTTTTTGTATAAACTCTTGGTGTGGTTCTTTTCCATGGATCCTGACCTGGTCTTGTTTGGTGGGGGGGGTGGGGGGGGGTGTGCCTGGCTAGCTGAGTCAGTAGATTATGTGACTCTTGACCTCAGGGTAGTGAGTTTGAGCCCCACCTTGGGCATAGAGATTACTTAATAAAAATAAGGTAAAGTAAAATAAAATCCACAGGCCCTGGTCTTGACCCGTTTACCTGGTCCTGACCACATTTGTTTTCCACTTCCTCCTCGGGCTATTCTGAAAGGCCAATGGCTTGGCACTGTTGAGGTCATGACTGACAGTCAGATGTCAAGTTGTTATCAGCTTAACGTGCTGGCTGTCCTTCTCAGCTAGTCAGCTGCATATGGACAAAAACTCTTCTGTGGCCATAGCTGCCTCACTATGCACTGACCATAAGATGACTGAACAAGAACACGCAGCTGCCCCTGGAGTGACAACTGGGGGTAAGTAGCCCCCGCTAGTGTAGATGAGCATGGATCCTTGTGGCAATCCGGGGCCCCACCTCTGGGGGCCTCTTCCTTCTTCTTCTTCTTCTTTTATATATATATATATATATTTTATTTTTTTGAGAAGGGGGAGGGGCAGAGAGAGAGGGAGAGAGAATCCCAAACAGGCTCTGTGCTGTTGGCCTGGAGCCCAATGCCGGGCTCCATCTCACGAACCATGAGATGCTGACCTGAGCAGAAGTCCAGAGTTGGACGCTTAACCAATTGAGCCACCCAGGCGCCCTTGGGGGGCGTCTCCTAAAAGGGATGTCAGTAGGGCCAGCTTCCTCCTGTGGGCAAAGGAATTCATACTTCCTCCTGTGAGCCCCACTTCCTCCAAAAAGATGTCAGTAGAAGACTGCAAAGTAGGTTGCAAGGACTCAGGATCAGGTGGAAAGGATCTGTGGAGGAAAGGCGGTGATACCCACAGACTCGGAAGGTACTGACTCGGGGGTACTGACCAGATTTGTTCACGTGATGGGGACACAAGCATTTTGCCCAGAGCCAGATTCCAGGGGAAGGGAACTAATACACCGATCTGATCACGTTCCAGGTACTTTATATGTGAATGATTATAAGAATAGTTGACTCTTAGTGAATGCTTGCTGGGCTCTTTACCAAGCACTTTACATGCATTCATTCACTGAATCTCACCACAGATCTGTGAGGCACAGAAAGGTTTCATAGTTCACCCAAGGCCACACAGTAAGCGGTAATGCTGGGATACTGTCAGGGGATCTGGCTACGGAGTGGGCTCTTGGCCACTGCGTTTGACAGTCTCTTGGTTAATTCAGAAGGATCAGAGGAGCTGGTTTTTTGAAGAAATAAGCTCAGCAAAGCAAAATGACTTGCGCACAACCTCCTAGGTAGTAAGCGACAGACCCCCCCCCCCCCCGCCCCGCCCCCCGGGCCCAAGGTCTTCCCGACTACCAAGTCCAGACTCTCCAGTCTCAGCTCTGACTTTGGATTTTTCCTCCCATCCAGGTTTCCCGCGCTGTGTTCCCTCTGTACCCCTTCGTGGTTGCTTACCTCACTCACTCTTGCCATTACTGCTTCCCTCAGCAGTGATAGAGCTATTTTTTGACCTTTATCAACAAGAGCATTTAAAAGAGTAAAATGTATCAGTGTTGTCTAAGGATCTTTTCTGAAGTAAAGGAAAATGTTGACAGCTTTCTTTTCATCTCCATGGACGTTCCCTCCATTCCTTCTTTCTTTAGTGGGAATACTTACAATAAAATACTTATAAAAGGATGCGGAATGGGATGTAGGGGGAGTTGACTGTGGGCTTTAAAAGCTCAGAAACATTACCTTTCTACCTCTGGCCATGGAGGCTGACAGACTCTGTAACCACGAGAGGGCACTGTGAGTTCACTTTTTGTGAATGCTTCTGAGGGTGGCAGATAGAGTTCCAGGACCCGGACACTCCCACAACCAAGAAATCCTGCAGTATTTTTATAGGAGCACCACCTCTCATGACTGAGTCATAGTGGTCGCTTTTCTACCAAAGCCCCCTGAACTACATCCCTGGAAGAAATACCTCAGGGTCCAAAAGGAGCTTGGTTTGGGGGACCCCCTGTGATCTGGCTGCTGCCCTGAGAACAGAAGTCTCCAGGCATTCAGTGCTGCTGCAGCAAGCAGTTTCCTCCCTCACGGGTTCCATTGGGTCCCTTACCATCTCAGCTCAGTCGTCCATCTTCCTAGGTTGGGAGGCCTGCCTCTTTTGGTCCCGGCTTCTTTGAAGCAGTCTGGCCACTGACCCAACCCTTCCCTCTGCCTGCTGGAATTTCATTTTTGTTTTTTTTTTAACCTACAAAATTGAAAAGATACAGAAAAGCACAAAGAACAACCTAATAAACAGCCATATTCCCACTACTCAGAAGATATAATTGGAAAAGTCAAATCGTTCTACAGGTCTTGTTGATTAAAACAGCTGTCTTGGGACCTGACTCCTACGGGATACCCCATCACTTCCTGTTCTTGGGAGCCAACCTATCTTATTTTATTTTATTAAAATGTTTATTCATTTTGATGGGGGTGCAGGGGCAGAGAGAGAGGAGAGAGGAGAGAGGAGAGAGAGAGAATATCCCAAGCAGGTTCCACACTGTCAGCACAAGAGAGCTCCATGCGGGGCTGGATCTCACAAATTGTGAGATCATGACCTGAGCCGAAATCAAGAGTTGGGCACTTAACTGACCGAACCACTCAGGTGTGGTGTGGTTTATTTAACCAATTTATTTTAGATGCTTCTTATGTTACTTCCATATGTCTGAACAACATGATAATACTATTTCTCTCTTTTTTTTTTAATTTTTTTTTTTGAACGTTTATTTATTTTTGGGACAGAGTGAGACAGAGCATGAACGGGGGAGGGGCAGAGAGAGAGGGAGACACAGCATCGGAAACAGGCTCCAGGCTCTGAGCCATCAGCCCAGAGCCCGACGCGGGGCTCAAACTCCCGGACCGCGAGATCGTGACCTGGCTGAAGTCGGACGCTTAACCGACTGCGCCACCCAGGCGCCCCATCTCTCTCTTTTTTTTTTAATGTTTATTTTTGAGAGAAAGAGAGACTGCACAGGGGAGGGGCAGAGAGAGGGAAAGAGAGGATGCGAAGTGGGCTCCCTGCTGACAACAAAGAATCGATAAGGGGCTCGAACTCACAAACCGTGAGATCATGACTTGAGCTGAAGTCAGTCGCTTAACCCACTGAGCCACCCAGACGCCTCAGTAATACCATCTCTTGAATGTTCATTTGAGGTGTTACCATTTGACTTTTCAACATAGAGGATCAGGATTTAGCTGTTTTTCAATCTTTGCCTATAGGCAGGGGGGAAAAAAGTAGAAGGGGAGGAGGTAATAGTCACAGTTTTGAAAGCTGGAAAGCAAAGGATGATGGGTAACTTAGCAGATTTGAAAAAGCAAAGTCTTAGGCAGCAGTAAGAAATAAGAAATATTCTTACTAAGCTAAGAAGCTAAGAAAGCTTCTACTGCAGCACCCCCAGAAGGCTCTGCATTGGAGGCAGTAAGTAGGTACTTCAGTAGGTAGAAATGAAAGCAGGAGGGTGGGTCCCTGGTCCCCTCCCGAATTCTGAATAGTCAGATGACTGCCTTTCTCCCACACTGGCTGATTGTTCAGTTCATTCTCTGGGGAAGGCAAACAGAGGGTCTGTGGTATTTAATGGAATTGTCTTCTAGCTTCTCAAACTCATTTTAAGAAGTTCAGTATCTTTCTGACTCTTGAGCTTTTGTAAAATTGTTATTCTTCAACCCACTCCAGACATTTGAAGGATTGTCTCTTTGTCCCCAGAATTTTGAAATTTTTTTTTCTTTAATTTTTTTTTAACGTTTATTTATTTTTGAGACAGAGAGAGACAGAGCATGAACAGGGGAGGGGCAGAGAGAGAGGGAGACACAGAATCTGAAACAGGCTCCAGGCTCTGAGCTGTCCGCACAGAGCCCGACGCGGGGCTCGAACCCACAGACTGTGAGATCATGACCTGAGCTGAAGTCGGACGCTTAACCGACCGAGCCACCCAGGCGCCCCCCAGAATTTTGAAATTTTACAATGATGTATATTTACGTGAGTCTATTTTCATCTATTGGTACCTAATGACCCCTTTCATTGTGGAAATTCTTATGTTTTGGTTTTGGGAAATTTAAAAAGTTATTTCATTGAATCACATTCCCCACCCCTCACCCCCAAACATACCATTGTCTTTGTTGCCTCTTTTTGGCACTCATATTATTCAGATGTTGGACTTCTCCAACTGGCCCTCGAAATGATTTTGTTTGTTTGTTTGTTTTTGAGTAAACTCTGCACTCGCCTGGGACTCAAATTCATGACCCGGAGATCAAGAATCACACGTTTTTCAGACTGAGCCAGCCAGGTGCCCCTTCTTCTTCCCCTCCTCCTCCTCCTCCTCCTTCTTCTTCTTTTTAATTTAAAGAAAAAACTTATTGAAGATTGGAAAAACAATTCCTAAAAGACCAACTTTTCCAGAAAACTGTAGCTACGCAATGCATTCCATCTGTCATGTTAAAACATGCATTAGACACAAATTTAAAAACCATAAAACAAGACGCCATTCTTCAACAATCTGAGCAGAGAGAAAATGCATCTTTCCTATTTTTAATTTCTTTCTCTTTTTATTTCCTGAGTTTTTAAAAATTTCTGCTACACGCTTTCATTTTAAAAGTCTTATGTTTGCTTTCCGAATGTTCACTTCTTAAAATAGCATGTTCTTTCACAAATACAATATCTGAAGTCTCTGAGGATATTAATGATTTTTTTTTTTTTGGTCTTGATTTCTCCTTGATGCATTGCTTCTGTTTCCTCTTTGTTATTTATTTTTTCTCCTTGCTTATGTTGGTTTCTGTCTTTTGCATCAAAGGTTTTCTTCATGTATCTGATGACTGTCTGTCTGCTCATACTTAAGAGTGTGATACTAAATGTTTTTCTAGAAACTCTGTGAACATGGGTATGGTCTTCACCAAGGGGGATCTGGCCGGCCTATTTCCTCCAGAGAATTCTCAATGTTAGTATCTTCCGGTTTTCTCTCTTGGGTTTGTCAGATACCTCAGAAGTTCTTCCAATTTCCCCCATGGAACATACATTCCTGCTTGCCAAGGTCTGGCAGCTGAATGAGCCAAGTAGGGAAGAACTGAAATCTAAATATTTCATAAACTGCTGGCTGTAGCCTCTTCAGTCATGAGGGATAGACAATAGCTCAGTTGGCGGTGAGGGGCCTGCAGCACTTGCTTGTAGTTGGGATGAGTTTGCCCCTGAATCACAAACCTTTCCTGAATGGATTAATAGGACAGCCAGTAAAGGTGAAACTTAAGTGGGGAATGGAGTATAAAGGCCACCTGATATCTGTAGATAGCATGCAGCTTGCAAATGGAAGAATACATAGATGGAGCATTGTATGGACATTTGGATGAAGCTTTTCTTTAATGTTTATTTAGTTATTCAGAGAGAGAGAGAGAGAGAGAGAGAGAGAGAAGGTAAGGGGCAGAGAGAGAGAGAGAGAGAGAGAGAGAGGAAGAGAGAGAATCCTAAGCAGGCTCCGTTCCATTAGCACAGAGCCCATTGTGGGGCTCGATCCCACGAACCATGAGATCATGGCCTGAGCCGAAATCAAAAGTCAGATGTTTAGCCAACTGAGCCATCCATGTGCCCCTGGGTGAAGTTTTAATAAGACCCTAACCCAGAGGAAGGAGATTGGTATATAGAAACACAAGGCCCCCCATATCCAGTAAGAAGTCATGGACTATATGTACTCAGTGACTGCCCAATTCCATACTTCTTACTGGACAGGTAATCTCACAATATAAAGAACTTTGACTTCTGGCCCTGAATCTGCTGCTAAATCGGAAGTGACTCTTGAGTGAATCTTTTTTTTTTTTTTTTTTTTTGAGACAGAGAGAGAGTAGGGGAGGGGTAGTGAGAGAGAGAGAGAGAGAGAGAGAGAGAGAGAGAGAGAGAGAGGGAGAGAATCCCAAGCAGCCTCTGCAATGTCAGCACAGAGCTGGACGCAGGGCTTGAACTCATGAACCAGGAGATCGTGACCTGAGCCAAAGTTGGATGCTCAATTGACTGAGCCACCCAGTCGCCCCTCTGAGTAAATCATTTTAACTTCAACTATTAATCTCATTATTTTTTGCGATGTGAGGATTAGAAGAACCTTCCAATTATACGTAGTTCTCTGGGTTTGCTATCTCATCGCTGAGTGAAAGAAGCAAGACTCATGGCCACTATTTGTAAGAAGGAGAATATATACATAAATACATAGAATATGTCCAGAAGGATGCAGATGAAACTTAAGTGGTTGCATCCAGAGAGAGGAACTGAGGATGACTTTCTTTTCAGTAAATACTCTTGTGTCTTTTGAACTTTGAAACAAAATAATTTCATAAACTTGTGCATAATCATCCTGTCTCCAGGATGGTATTTCCCTCTTCGACGGTGCCTGGTGTCCCTCACTAACAAAGATGGCAGAAGCAGCAAGTGCAGAGGACGGAGTTGAGAATGGTTGACGAATGTGCCCTGATGTTTGGCTCTAACTGGTGGATGGTGCCTGGATAAATAGAGGATGAATATCACTTTCCTTCCAGTGCTCCGACTCCTTAAGTTTTGTAACCACATCTCACTGAAGAATTAATTCCTCCCTTCAGTAATCAATTCTAGTGGCAGTCCAGGTAGGCAGCTGCTGTCCATGCACTCCGACACATGCCAGGTGGCTGTACCACAGGCCCCTTGTGTATTAGGGGGAAGAATGAAATCACTTATAGAGCTGTTAATCTCTGCTCCGACAGCTGGAGGATGAAGCTCTAGGCTGGTTCTTTAGAACAGGAAGGAAATTCTGAAAGCCACAGTGTGAAGAGAAACCTTAAGAAGCCCTTGGGTCTGGTGGACTTGTGGGCTTTGTAGAAATAGCAATCCTCAGATGCCTTCCAACACACAGTGTTAGGCATAAATGTGAAGACCAGGACACAAAAGACTCCACTCGGGGTAGAACAACTCCACAAATGAACAGATTTCCCAAGAGAGCAGTAGCACAGGGAAGTAGGGGGTCAAGGCTGATGATTTCTACCTCTTTGCCAGGGAAAATGTAGTCACTCTATAGATGTCCAGAGGTATTCTGGGATTATCAGGGCTATGGCTTGCTCTCTGAACAACCATAAAACTAGAAGATCCCCTTTGCCTCAGTTTCTCTGAGAATAGAGAAGAAATAACCTAACCCATAATCTGTCACTCAATTGCATTTTAATGTATTTTTTCCTAATATTATTTACATAGTAAAATCTTATGGAATGTGGAATTCTGTCTCCTGCATATTGTTTTAGCATATTACTTTATCATAAGCATTTATTTCATATATATTTTATATATTCCATAATCTTATGGAATGTGAAATTCTGTCTCCACATTACTTTAGCATGTTATTTTATCATAAGCATCTATTTCACTTCATCATTAAAAAAAGTTCTTTGCAACTTGATTTTATTTTTATTTATTTATTTTAAAACATTTCTTTAATGTTTACTATTTATTTTTGAGAGAGGTAGAGAGACAGAGTGCAAGGCAAGCAGGAGAGGGGCAGGAGAGAGAGAGAGAGAAGACACAGAGTCGGAAGCAGGCTCCAGGCTCTGAACTGTCAGCACAGAGCCCAGTCAGCACAGAGCCCAGTGTGGGGCTGGAATCCATGAAACGTGAGATCATGACCTGAGCCGAAATAGAACGCTTAACCGACTGAGCCACCCAGGCACCCTGCAAACTTGATTTTATTTTATTTTTTTATTTTATTATTTTTTTAATTTTTTAACGTGTATTTATTATTGAGAGACAGAGAGACACAGAGCATGAGTAGCGGAGGGGTAGAGAGAAGGGGAGACACAGAATCCGAAGCAGGCTCCAGGCTCTGAGCTGTCGGCACAGAACCCGATGTGGGCCTCGAACCCACAAACTGTGAGATCATGACCTGAGCCGAAGTAGGTTGCCTAACCAACTGAGCCACTCGGGCGCCCCGCAAACTTTATTTTAAAGGCTGTAACCATTCCCCTATCGCTGGACATTAAAGCAGTTTCAGTATCTTTTTGTCACTAAAAATGAAACCAGTATACGTCTTTGTAGTTACACCTTTTAACATAAAAGTTTGATCTGGCAAACTTACCTTGGCATCAATAAACAATCTAAAACCTCGGAAAAGAACCCATAAAAGTACAAAGAAAGTTAAAAAAAAATCATCTCAAAGCCCATCAGTTAAGGAAGTCACTGCTCACATTTATTTAATATTCCTCCCCGCTTATATGTATTTATTCGAATTTCATATTATTTCTCTAGTAGAATCAATAGGTCAGAAGATTTGGCCTCGCTTAAAGCTACCTGTTATTCCTTAGTTTGGAAATTTCTTTTTTTTCTTTTCTTAGTTTTTAAATTTCGGCCTAGTGATACCTAACTACTTTTTTAGACCGATTTTAAACTTCCAAACTCAAAATGTGCCAGAAATTGCCACATCAGGTAAGGTCCTATTTTTATTACTTCTATAAACATTCCCGTTTAAGTCCAGAAAGGTTTCAGGGTCCAGATTTCACAGAAATATAAAAACCAAGCTACTTTAAGCTGGAGGCCAGCGCTCTCTTCACGTGACGCCGCCGCTTTTCCTTTAAATGCCTGGTCACGTGATCGCAGACGTGTACAGACGGAGGAAATCTACGCTGTCAGGGTAGGGAGTCATTCCTCCCCCACCTTCCCAACCCTAGGGTTCTTGGCTTTCCCTTCCCGGAAGCCGCAACTCCTCAGGAGACTTTCTTCCCCATCCCCTTAGTCGTGTCACACCTACTCTCAGTCCTTTCCTTCCAGTTAGTCCCCGGTGCTAGAGCTCTGTCTTTCTCGCAGTATCCCGCTAGCCAGAGGCAGGGCGACGGGGACTACGGCTCCCAGGAGGCATTGCGGACCCCGCCCCTGGGGGCGCGCAGTGTAGGTTGGGGGCTGAGGTCCCACGGTCGTCTCGCCGCGTGCTGCCTGGAGCAAGCGCACTACAGGTTCCGTGGCGCCTCGCGCGCGAGGCGTGCAGGGCCAGGCCGGGGCGGGGCGGGGCCGGGCGGGGTGGGGCGGGACAGGCTGGGGCTGGCTGGCCGGCGGGCGGGCGGGCAGGCGGGCGGAGGAAGGGGGTGGGAGCGGAGGCGATGGAGGGGAGGAGTGGGGGAATGGGGGAGGGAAGGGGAAGGGAGGCGGGAGGCGGGGCCGAGCTGGAGCCGGAGCTGGAGTCAGAGCCGGCGGTTGCAGTGGAGGCGGTGATGTCGGTGCAGGTCGTGTCAGCAGCGGCTACCGCGAAGGTGCCTGAGGTGGAGCTGAAAGACCTGAGCCCCTCCGAGGCGGAGCCGCAACTGGGACTGAGCACGTCGGCTGTGAGCGCCATGGCCCCCCCGGCAGGCGGCGGGGACCCCGAGGCTCCAGCCCCCGCCGCGGAGCGGCCCCCGGCCCCTGGCCCGGGCTCGGGGCCCGCCGCCGCTCTCAGCCCAGCCGCCGGGAAAGTGCCTCAGGCGTCGGCCATGAAGCGGAGCGACCCTCATCACCAGCACCAGCGGCACCGAGACGGCGGCGAGGCCCTGGTCAGCCCCGACGGCACCGTCACCGAGGCGCCGCGCACAGTCAAGAAGGTACTGGGGCCGGGCTGCCTCTCGCGGAGAGAGGGAGGGAGGGGGAACCGCAGATGGTCGCGGCATGGCAGCACCACCCTCCACGCCCTCTCTTCCGATCATACAAGCCCGGAGAGCCCTTTTCCCCTGAAACCCACTCGCTGAGAGATGCCCCCACCTGCCCCCAGTTATGGGGAGCGAAGACTCCAGGTGGCACGGGAGTACTTCGCTATGAATAACATGGAGGTAGCGCTCTCCGCTACTACTTAGAATAGGCAGGGGAGGAGAGGCACCTAATACTATCCTTCGCCTGAGCACCCAGCATGCTCCCATGTGTTATTTTCCAGACCATTCAGGGAAAAGACCCCGATGGTGTAGAAAAATCTTACCGCTTGTGAGAGTTCACCCAGCAGTAGGGTGGAAACATCTTTTCTGTTTGGAGGACGAGTAAGTAGTAGTTAACCTGCCCTGAAATCCTCAGTTGTCTGGTTTCTGCACAGATGATGACTTTCTGCCTTTCTGTGGCCAACCGCTTCTTTAGAGCAGTACTGATGCTGTGCCCTTCATTCCAGATACTGCAGTATCCTTGCATCTTCTCTGAATGTAGAAGGGTAATGGAGAGAGTCTCTTCACTCTTTTCTCTTCAGAGGTTCCTCCCCTCTGCTTAGTAGTTGGCCACCAGAATTATTAGACTGTGCATGAAGAGAATGATTGTTTTGTTGGTTCCTTACGATCTGGAAGTGTTAGGAAGAGATGCTTCTACTTTGGGGAAAGGCGATCATGGTGAGGCTGGCTGTCTCAGCTGTCAGCTTCTTTCAGACATAGTTTTGAAGAGCCAGTAGTCTCAGAACACTAAGTGAGCTTAGACGTGTGATGTTCCAGTATTACCCTTACAATGGCTATCCGTGGTGTGCCTCCCCTCTCATAAAGCTAAATCAGCACAGGAAGACGGGCGAGTGTCGGAAAAGACAGAGATATGGATCACATAAAAAGGGATTTATGGTCTGATTTCCAAGGCCTAATATGAACACAGTGATTTATGGTTTTTTTTTTTAATTGTTGTGAATGATATTTAATTGCTTCATCAGAAGAAGAGCCGTAAAATGATGTGAAGTCTGCATTGGTATTACTGTGTAAAACTCAGCTGAATTGGAACCCTGGATCCAGCCTAACTTTTGTTGTAATAGTCTCATGATTAAGGTATGAAGCAGATAACCCTTTCATTCTAATTCCCTAGATATAGGTGATAGATGATGTCAGATGTAAGACTGAAGGAATTTGTTTAATTATTGGCTTTAGGACAGCGTCCAGGTCATTTGCAGAGTGAAACTCCTCTGGGAGGAATTGTAGGAGGCAGCACAGGTCCCAGGGCTGGTAGTACCTAGCATGAGTCTGGAAATCGGAAATATTTCTGACTGGTTGAGTTGCTTTCTCACTTTGGCCAAATTTTTTTCCTGTGATTAGGGATCTTTTTGTGTAAAATTCTGTAATTTGAATTCTAATAATTTGAATAGATCTCTTGACTGTAAAGATTGTTTAACAAATTACTTTTAGGGCATGGGATTTACAGACAGGCAAACCTGGGTTTCAATACTAGTATCCTCACTAACTAGCTTTTGGGTAATTTCTAAATTTTCCGAATCTCTTAGTTTCCTCTGTTATAAAATGTAAATGCTAATATGATTGAAGATTAGAAATATTTGTAAAGGGCTTTAGCATAGAACTTGGCACAAGTACCAAGGGCTTAAGAGATGATGGCTATTATTATTAAGGACGATTTTATTTTATTCCTCCTCCAACTGTGGATTAAGTGCATGCCACCATGACCTCGTCTGAAAGGTACACTCAGTTCAATAGACTTTATATAAAGAAGTTAAAAAATCACAGGTCAGCATGTCAGTCTATTTTTCTTAAATCTAGATGTGCTTCTTGACCATTTTCCTTGTTGTTGAACCACCTTCTTCCTGTTTTTTTCTAGCATCAAAATGTAGGTTCCATGATTCTAGATTTACTCAGCAGCCTCAAGGCTATGGAAGACAGGGCTGAGCTTGCCTTACAACGTTAATTGCAAACAAAAAACAACTTTTGCTGGAAGTTGAGCAGATGAAACTCTGGGCAAGGATACAGCTGTATGACACAACCAAAGGCATTACTGAGCTCCTTTTGGGGGACAGAATTTTTAACTTTCTTGATATTGAATTGGCTAAATTAAGTGCACGAGACTGCCCGTTTTTCCCCAGATTGAAAGTCACCTCGTTAAGAGACTGCAGTGTGACATTTTGATTTGTTGCCTCTTTCTTGATTCTTAGATTGTTTATTTAATCATTCTTACCTTGACACCTTTCTGCTTTTATTGTAGGGAGCGATTGGGGGTATTAGATCTTGAAATAGCTACTTTTGGCTATGTAATTGGTGACCGTGGCTTTTATTTTGTAACTGTCACATACAAGCTTATTTATCTTAAGTCACATTTTAGTTGATGGTTTCCCTTACTCTGTTCATGTATCTGGCATCAGTTTTCTCTGATCCGTTACTCTGCTCAGCCACATGAGGGAAATAAGCTTTTTGTAAGAGCCAGAATTCCCAAGTACAGTAGTTAATAAGAATGAGCATATGGTATGCAGATTACTTAGTCACATCTTATCTTTGACTCCTACCTTCATCATGTAACTTGCGGTGCTGTGGGGACCAGATCTTGTTATTGTGGCTATTGTATATTTGTATTAACGTCTTTCTTCATAAGTTCATGTTCAGTGAACCTGACAAACCAAAAATCTCTGTAAGAAGTGATTTGTGGAATCGGAAGATAAATTTCAAGTGAATGCAGTAGTAGTAGTTGAGAGGGTTTCTTCCCTGTGTTCTTGAAAATGGGGTAATAAGAATGTCATAGCACATTTCTCACGGCAGGGGAAACAAGGCAGGAGAGGATTTATTTCAGGAAAGTTAAAACTTTCTGACAGTAAGGCTGCAAGCCTCAGAACTGTAACTCGTTTGTGCTTACATCAGTATTGGTCATGACCATGTTCAAGCAGTCTTTTTTTTTTTTTTTTCTTTTTCCTTTTTGGCAAACGTATCCACTTTGCACTGGATTTGTTGCTGTCAGCAGAGAATGAGTTGAGCCATGTTAGTTCTTTCTTGCCCTGAATTCTTTAAGCTCTTGATTTGGTTAATTATAGATCACTAAAACGGAACCTTTTGGATGCAGGCATGGTATTGTGGGAGCAGTATGACTCTTTTTTGCCAGTTAGGAAAGTACAGGCTTGCAAAATGTTCATTAAAACAATTGGCAGAATGATCCTAATATGGTTTACCATCAATTGACCTTTTATATTCCAGGAAATGTTAGAAGCATTTTTCTTTTTTTCTTTATTTTAGAGAAAGAGCTTGTGAGTGCAAGCAGGGGAAAGGGGCAGAGGGAGAGAGAGAGAGAGAAGTATCCTAAGCAGTGCAGAGCCTAACATGGGGCTTGATCCCTGGGATCGAGACCTGAGCTGAAATCAAGAGTCTGTCGCTTAGGGGTGCCTGGGTGGCTCAGTTGGTTAAGTGTCCGACCTCGACCTCGGCTCAGGTCATGATCTCATGGTGTGTGAGTTCAAGCCCCTCATGGGCTCTGTGCTGACAGCTCAGAGCCTGGAGCCTGCTCTGGATTCTGTGTTTCTCTCTCTCTCTGCTCCTGCCCTGCTCACACTCTGTCTTTGTCTCTCAAAAAGTGAGTAAACGTTAAAAAAAAAAAAAAAAAGGTCTGTCCCTTAACCGACTGAGCCACCCAGGCACCCTTATAGGCATTTTTCTAATCCTGACAATAGCACATTGAGATATAGGTGGCATTATCTCCATTTTACAGATAAGGAAATGGGGTTCTGAGAGGTAAGGTGCCTTGCCCAAGATTATACATCCAGCAAGCTGCAGAGCTAGGACTTAAATCTGTTTTAAACCTTTGCTTGTTTCCAAAGCCTATGTCCTTTTTATTATACCATACTGATTCTTTCTAAATTCTTAGATGCTGGATTCTGGCCTTCTCCCAGAAGTGTTTCAGAATACTTAGTGACCTCTAAGGTATGCCTGTCTGCCCTAAGGTTTAGGCCATTCAAAAGCAAAGTTAAGGAGGGTCTGAGTCAGGGTGCTAGGAATAGGAGAGAAAAATAAATGTACAAATGTAGAACCTCAAAAAATTGTAAAATTATAAGGAAGAAGAGCATCTTATATATATAAAAAGGTGTTTCAAGATCAATGATGCATTTTCACATTAGTAATCTGAGAAATGTATCCTTATTTTTAAAGTTATAGGGGCGCCTGGGTGGCTCAGTCGGTTAAGCATCTGACTTCGGCTCAGGTCATGATCTCACCGTCCGTGAGTTCGAGCCCCGTGTCGGGCTCTGTGCTGACAGCTCAGGGCCTGGAGCCTGCTTCAGATTCTGTGTCTCCCTCTCTCTCTGACCCTCCCCTGTTCATGCTCTGTCTCTCTCTGTCTCAAAAATAAATAAACATTAAAAAAAAAATAAAGTTATAAGTAAATCTGGAGTACCTGAAGAATATGCTCTTCCTTTCTGTCCCACTAATAGTTTTCTCCCTGTTCTTTAACTCTCACTTTCTCTGTGAATCAGTCTCTAATTAGGCGTTTTGAAAATTAGAAGGAGAAGCATACTGTTATGTATTCCAGCTGTGTACCAGGTACTGTATCAGAGAGCCTTGCATACATTGTTTTAGTTAATTCTTCTATGAGCTCTCCTTGTTTTATTGAGGAAACAGAGTTGAAGAGATTAAGGAATTTGTCTCAAGGTTCCACATTTAGTATTGTGATGGAGCTAATAGAACTCTACTCTGATGCTAAAGCCCAGACTCTTGCTTTTCAGTTGAAGTTTCATTTCTCTGTTCAAAGCTCAGACTGAATATTTTATTTTATTTTATTTTATTTTATTTTATTTTATTTTATTTTATTTTGTTTTGTTTTGTTTTGTTTTGTTTTAGAGAGTGCATGAGCAGGGGAGGGGCAGAGAGGGAGAGGGAGAGAGAGAGAATCCCAAGCAGGACTGACAGTGCGGAGCCTGACATGGGACTCGAACTCAGAAACTGCGAGATCATGACCTGAGCCGAAACCAAGAGTTAGCCACTTAACCACCTGAGCCACCCAGGCGCCCCATCAGATTGAATCTTTTAAATTTTAGTTAATTTGTATATTTTTTTGTGGATGTTTTTGTTATTTCACCAACAGGCAATTTCTTTTTATTTATTGAGGTTGTTTCATGGTGTATATACCATATATTTATTTGAACACTTATGAGTTTTCTGAGAATGCAGCCCTTATTTTATATTAGTATGATTTATGAATTCTATTCTCCTTACTCCTGGGAAAGACTGAACATTAGGAATCTGGGAGGTTCCTCAGAGCTGAAGTAGCAGTTGTGTATTTGATGTCTTGTCCAGCTAATTGAAGAAATGGATATAGTTCATGAAAAAGAGAGTTTCTTTATTACAGAAAATGTTTCTCTACCCCACAATGAAAGGGGGGAGAAAAGACTTACTGGAAACTTTATTTAGACTCTTTGTTGAGTTGAGTTTATAAAGAATATGCAGTTTCTCTCGTGGTACCTTTGTTTAAAAAATTGAGAGATGTACAACTGAGGTGGATGGGAGAACAGTCTTAACAGTTGCCTCGATCCATCACCCTGCTATTGTGTTCAGGTGGTATGTACAATTAGAGGAGCTGAAATTCCATTTACCCACTAAGAGGTTAAGTAAGCTTGATCAGGTTTCTCGGGAATTTGTAGTAGCTTTTTATACTGTGAACGACCTATGGCCTGAGAGTGAGAGAGCAGAGCTGAGGAGAAAGTGGTGGATTGAAATTTTTTTTGGTAACGGTTCTGAGTCTAAAACTATTTTGATTAAACTAAATAATTTAAGACATGATGTGTATGATCTGCAGTCTCCTCTTTTCCAGCTATATTCTGCAACAGTTCAGTTAGCCGTTTTCCTTCTTGGACGTTGGACACTTGGACGGCGTTAATAGCTGGTCATTTCCTATCCTTTTCTTTAAGGGTCTATCAATAGAAATGTATTGGTTTGGAGCCCAGGGTTTTTTGGGTTTTTTTTTTTTTTTTTTTTTGGCTCAGAACCTATATTAAGGATGGAGACAGAGGTTCTAGAGCTGGTTGAGTTTCTCTGAGTATAAATCAGACTTTTCCTTAAAGCCTTTCTGAATACTGCAGAGCTGTCATTGAGAGTTAAGTAACCTGAGGCTAAAACTGGCTTCATCTTCCCTATAAACTTAATCTCCCGCAGTGCTCCATGTGAACCCTTTTGATCACTCTAACAGAGTTGATGCTGTTGACTACCTTTTTTTGGAAACTCTTCCCTTGGCTTCAGTTATGACTCTTCACTTGTGGCTACCATTTACTGAATACTTTACTCTCTGCCCGGCAGCTATCTCATCTCATTTAATCCTCATCACAACTTTATCAGATGAATATTACTCTCTTTATTTTACAGATGAGAAAATACAGGCTCAAAGAGAATAATTAACTTGCTCAAGGCTTTGCCAATCTGTGATGCCTTTGGGGTTAGTGAGATGCCCATAGCAACAGTGGGAGGCTTTGCCACACTGCCAGCCCCCTCCTTCTCTGACTGTTCTCCCATGTGAAATCTGCTTAAGTTATTGCTGCTGCTGTTAAGACCACTCTGCAACCTTTGGGATCTCAGAATCTGTTCTCAGAGAGAAGGCCTAAACCATCATGCCTCACATCCCTGTTTACCTCAATCACTGTCTGACATCCAGTTACCCATTATTTTCTAATACTCATTCCCTACCACTCTCTTCATCCTCTCAGCTAATCCAGTTCCCCCAAATCTTTCCACCATGTCCTCTACAACTTCCCCCTCCATTGTCAGTAAATCCCCATGAAGACTCTAGCAGCAAGATCAAGCTACAGGGGCAACAATGGGGGCCCTGTTCGTGTGGCACCTGGTATCCAGAACTGTAATGGTATAGCTCAAGCTGCAGCATCTCCTGCTTGACATTAGCCATCACATCTCTGCCAAGCCCATTCGGTGTGTGATTTGGGGTGCTCTTTTTAGCTGTGTAGTCCCAAAGCAGCTTTTCCGCTCTGAGAGCTGAACCATGGAGCTGAGAGTTGTTAGAGGAAATCAGAAAACCAAGCAGATTGATGTCACCGTGAATTCATAATTGTCAACCTCGTGTGCATAATCAGCATTGCCTAACAATGTTACACATTTCTCTAGTAAGTTCGCTTTCCTACTCACTGCAAATGACTGTTTCAGGCCATCTCTATATCCCGTCTTTCATGTGTTCTTTTTAAATCAGTGATATGCCTTATACTTTAGTATAAAAACAGAAGCCCCCCCCCCAAAGGAAATGCCTTCATCTTTATACTTCTCAAATTGACAAACCCACCTGCATTTGGGGCTCATCTTTTTCTCCTTACCTCCTGTTGGATAGAGGAAGCATCCTTCATTCTGCCAGAGACCTGTCTCTTTCAGGTGCTCTTCCCACATTCTCCTGTCTTCTTAAAGAACTTTTTCCTCTGATTATTTTCTCTTTCTACTAAAGCCTTTCCTACAGTCTTCCAATTTGTGCTAATCTCTCCCATTTTGAAAACCCTGTCCTCTACCCCCCATATCTCCTTTCTGCTTCTATCCTTCCTATTTCCCTTCACAGTTAAGCTTCTTAAAGGGGTTTTCGTCACATACTATATACAGTTTTTCTCTCCACAAACTCTTTAACCCACTCCTACCTTAATGCTCTGACCAGAATAAGATCTTCTTGCTAAAGTTGCTGATATCCATCAGATTGGGAAACATGGTGGTCTGATTTTTCAGTCCTCATCAAGACCTCTTGGTAGGTCTTACCCAAACTTCTTACCCAAACACTTTCCTCTCTTGGCTTCCACAACACTGCCCTTTACTGTTTTCCTCTCACTTCTCTGGGCGCTCCTTCTCAGTCCCCTTTGTTGGCTTTCTCCTTTATCCTGAGCCCTCTGTTCTTTCCATTGTGTTTTCTTCCTAAATCATCCACATCATTCCTATGCCTTTAAGTATCATCTACATCCCAACAACTCCCCAAATTATTTCTTTAGCCAAGATCCCTCTCCTGAATGCCAATTTTGTGTGTGTCCAAATGCCTACTTGCGGTTGCACTTCAAAACTAACATGAACAAAGTGGGTATTTTTATCTTTCTGTCTAATTCCCAAAATATATTCTTGTTTTCTTACGTTAGTTAAGATGTTTACGTTGTTTACATTGTTTTTTCTTTCTTTTAAAAAAATTGTGTTTAATTGCACAAGTAATGCCTAAGTATTTTATTACAAAATAATTAAGTCTAATGAAGCAGAAGTCCTTCCTTGGCCCTCAGCAAGTCTCATTGCCCTCCTCAGAAGTGACTCCTGCTATCAATTTCTTTCTTGACTTTTTTTTTCTGACCTTACATTCAGAGTTGTGCATAGAGAAATTTGTAGTTTTATAATAACTTGTATATAAATAAAGCATACTATATGTTTGCAGGTTGTTTTTTTTTCACTTGGAGTTCTTTCCATATCAATATACACAGATCTATCTCAAGTCTTTTTAACCCTGAATTGACTTCCAAAGTCCATACCATTGTTCTTTATTAAATCATTCTTCTGTTGATGCACATTTAACTTAATATTTTTTCTTTATAGACAGTGCTGTTGTAATTACCTGTATGCATTTTTGTGTGTGTGCATGTGTAAATGTTTCTCTAAGGTAGATACCTAAAAGTAGAATTCTGATGTTGAAAGATATCTACGATTTATTTATTTATTTATTTATTTAAATAAAAAAAAATTTTTTTTTTTCAATTTATTTTTGAGAGAGAAGCAGAGCACGAGCAGGTGAGGGGCAGAAAGAGGGACACAAAGAATGTGAAGCAGGCTCCAGGCTCTGAGCTGTCAGCATAGAGCCTGACGCAGGGCTTGAACTTGTGAACTGCGAGATCATGACCTGACAGAAAGTCGAGCACTTAACCGACTGAGCCACCTGGGCACCCTGAAAGACATCTACATTTTAACAAAAATTTTTTTAATGTTTATTTATTTTTGAGAGAGAGAGAGAGAGCACAAGCAGAGGAGAGACAGAGAGAGAGGACGACACAGAATCCGAGGCAGGCTCCAGGCCTTGAGCTGTCAGCACAGAACCTGAACTCATGAGCTGTGAGATAATGACCTGACCCGAAGTCAGACACTCAACCAACTGAGCCACCCAGGTGCCCCTACATTTTAAACTTAATGCTGCCTTCAAAAATGTAGTACCATTTTACACATCAATTAACTATAAACAAGGTAACCTTTTCACCACATCTTTACCAACCACTGGATTTACATCTTTCATGAGGAAAATCATTTACTGTTTTTATTAGCATTTTTTCTGCTTAACAGTATTTATGAGTGACTACTATGTGCCAAGTGCTAGGGATACAGCAGTGAATAAATTAGAGGAAGATCTCTGCCGTCTTCATGTTGGCTTGTAGGAATTCTTTATGTTTTGGATATTAATTATGTATATGTTGCAAGTATTTTTTTTCTGTTTTATTTCTTATTGACTTGTGACTTTATGATTTTAGAAGTTTTTCTAAAATTTAAAAGAAAGAAAGGAACACTTACGTGGCTCAGTTGGTTGGGAGTCCAACTCTTGATTTCTGCTCAGATCATGATCCCAGGGTTGTGGGATTGAGCTCCAAGCCCCACGTCGGGCTCCATGCTAAGCTTGAAGTCTGCTTAAGATTCTCTCTCTCTCTCTCTCTCTCTCTCTCTCTCTCTTTCTCTTTCTCCCCCCGCCCTTCTGCTCCTCACCCCCACTCACTCGTGCATGCTCAATCTCTTGCTCTCTAGAAAAAAAGTTTTGTTTTTTTTTAAATTTTTTTTTTGACGTTTATTTATTTTTGAGACAGAGACAGAGCATGAACAGGGGAGGAGCAGAGAGAGAGAGGGAGACACAGAATTTGAAACAGGCTCCAGGCTCTGAGCTGTCAGCACAGAGCCCGACGCGGGGCTCGAACTCGCGGACCGTGAGATCATGACCTGAGCCGAAGTCGGATGCTTAACCGACCAAGCCACCCAGGCGCCCCTAGAAAAAAAGTTTTTACATAGTCACATTGGGCATTGTTTTCCTCTATGGCTTAAACATTTTGTGTCTTAGAGTGGCATTTTCTACCCCAGGCTTATAAACAAATTATTTTATATTTTCTTCAACTGTTTTTATGGCTGTGTTTATTATATTTTGGTCCTCAGTCCATCTGGAATTCATTTTGTTTGTAATGTAAGATAGGGATTATTTTTTTTTTTGTTTTTGTTTTTGTTTTTTATTTTATTTTGAGAGAGAGAGAGAGAGAGAGAGAGAGAGGTAATCCAAAGCAGGCTCTGCACTTTCAATACAAAGCCCACTGTGAGGCTTGATCCCGCGAACTGTGAGATCATGACCTGAGCTGAAGTTGGATGTTCAACTAACTGAGCCACCCAGGCACCTCGAGATAGGGACTACTTTGTGATGTAAGATAGATCTATTTGTCCCCAAATAAAATTTAATATTTTACTTTTTTGGGTTTGTTTTCTATGTTTTTCTCTTTAACTTGTCCTTCTTCACTGTTCTCATTTCTTTACTTTTATCTAGACACATAGAAGTAACTTCTGATTGAAGACTGTTTAACTCAAGAATGGCACTAAAAATTTGCCATCCTTGTACTAAGTGCTTGTAATGAGTAATTCATAGAAGCACTTGCTATTGTAGCAAATTTTACATATTTATAAGCATAATTATGTTTGTTCTTGTTTAGTGGATATAGATTTATGTTTTCATAGAATTTGGAGCCTCGATGATACCTCAGATACACATCCTATGCAGCAGTGGTCTACAGAGGAACTCCCCTTCTGCAGTTATACTAAGTTGGAAAAATGTGTGGTCCTTTTCCAATATGACACTTTATTTTTTTTAAGTCATTGCCAGGAACTGAATACATAATAGGGAGAAGGAGACTATAGGAAGAAGAAATTTTGCCCTCATTGCATAATTGTGTGCATTCACATTTCATTTTTTTTGTTTCTATCTTCCAAAGGTAGACATTACCTGCTCTAGGTTAAAGACAGACTTCTCTTCCTACCAGGTAAATAAAGTGTCTTCTTCAATAAAATTGTTGGATAAAGCTTGACTGAGTCTAGTCTTGGGTGACTCTGCTTTGGGAGTCAGAAATAGAATAGGAATTTTTATTATATTCATACCTATTGTTTGTATAAGGAAGAAAAAAGATGATTGGTCTAATGCTAATTCCTTTTTAGGACCTTTGCTGGACTATATTATAGAAACAGGGAAGCACCTTTACTACTTCTGAATACTTCTCTAATAATCTCTCCTAATGTATTGTGAACTACTTTTGTGCAAAAAAACCTTTTATGTGCTGTGAGCTAAACACTGCTAAGTGGTAGGACTATTAAATCAGCAAAATATCATTCTTGCTCTCTAGGAGAGGGTAGGGAATCTAGATATGAAAATAAATAAATACAGTCTGATGTGATATGAGCAATACTGGAAGCAGGAATCATTGCAGTTTGAAGAGTTCAGTATTGAAATGTGGTGTATCACCTTGGGAAAAGTACTTGGCTGCCTACCCAGCAGGTTTCACAGTGTAGCAGAACCTTTTTGAAATTTCCATGTTCTAGCTTTACAAGTTCTGAAATTCACATTTTTAGTACACTTAGAGGTCATTCACTTCTTAGGCTCATTCAAAACAAACTCACAAGAGACGCGTATGTAAAACAAAATGGTAATTTCTTAGATGTAGAATGCTCACGCTGATGTGATATACATGCCGGCAGAGGATACTCTGGAAAATCTATCTAGGAAGTGTAGTTAGAGGCAGTTTATTAAGTTTGGAATCCTTTAGGTCCTTGCTACTCAAACTGGTCCATGACCAGAAGCATTGACATCTGGGAGCTTGTTAGGAATACACAATCTCAGGCAACTCTGGTTCTGTGTTAGTGTGTACCCCCCAGAACCTTAGTTTTTTATTTATTGTTGTGTAATACTGGCTTGGCAGTTGGTCTTATTTCATGCTTCTTTTCTGAAACCTCAGAGTAGAGAGGCAGGAAAATCATTTTCCGGTTTTTTGGAAGGGTAGATATGTATAATAAAGCTTGTTACAAGACTTGTAATAAAATACTTGATAGACACAGAGTCCTAGAAACACAGATGAGCACAGATACACAAAAACAAACACATCCAGAGATCCCTTACATGAAACAGAACCCCTCACACCCCTCTACCCAGACCCTTCGTACACACAGACCCATACCCACACCCACAGAGAGACTCCGTGTATCTCCATAGAGAGTCCCCAACAGTTACCCACAGAGATACCCCTCACAGAACCACGTACTCCCCGGACCCACCCCCCAACAGAGATCCACACATGCACATTGACACTCAACAAGTAATGCTAAGAACTCAAGATTTTCATGAGACTTGAGTAGTTTTTTCCATATTTTGAGGAGAAAGGACAAGTATACTCTTGAAGGTACTTTTAACTGAGGCAGAAATGTAGCAAAAAACAGACAGGCTGCCGTTGGGTCTGCACAACCGTGAATGTTGCAAAGCCATTTTTATTTGAATTCCTGTTTCTGGAACTGCTTGTTCCTGGGCATCATTTTCAGTTTGATGTACTTATCATGCTTGGATGGAAAAGTCATTCTCTTATTATCTCTTAGGAGTTTGCATCCTAGGTTGCTGGTTAAGCAGAATTCCATGTTCAGTTCCTCTTGGTACTAACGGACACACTCCTCGATGCGTGAATCTGCCCAGGATTGGAAGATCCAGAAATACTGCACCTACGTGGAGGACTCATACTGAGTCCTCTGTGGGTGTGTGGGTCTGAAGAATGTAGGGCAGAGAGGGAAAATTATGTTAAAACTAGAAAGAGGTGTAATTTTGGTCTTCTTATCTCTTGGCTCATTCATAGTATGGTTTTGCATAAGACCTGTGATGAAACTTAGGATGACTCAGGGGGATAATTTAGTTGTAAGTTAAAAGATTTTTAAACTATGCTGATATTGGCAGAGGATGGCACGTTGATTGTGTTGGTTGATAAAAGAGATGACTGGTATCAACATAGCCAGATTTTTTAGTTCCTTGGGCAGCATTCTGTGAGAAGAATCTTGTTAGGGAAAAGGAGACTCTGACACGTACAGCATGTTTCTGCCTAAATACTTGAAAGTTTCTATCACAATAAGGGAGTTAGGCACCAGAGAGACATTGCTAGAATAGTTTTACAAATGTAGGTTCCAAAAAGATAAATATTTTTCTCTTGCTGTCTGGTACATGTACATGTTTTCATTTGACCAAAAGCCTGTTAAATTTTTTTTCAAGCATATGGAAGAGTACCGAGAAGATTGAACACTGCCCAATTTAACAAATGTTAGAATTTTGCAAAATTTTCTGTAAATACTTTTAAAGACCTAAAACATTGTAGATAAAATTGTAGAGCCTTTTGTACCCCTCCTCTATTCCCTTTCTTTTCTTTTCCTCCATCACAGTGGTAAATGCTGTCTAAACTTTGCTATTTATTATTACCCTTCATGTTTTAACAGCTTTGCTGTATATTATCAATATCAATTGTATGTCAATAATATATAGCACTGTTTTGTGTGTTTATAGACTTAACATAACGTGATATTATAGAGTAGATACTATTCTGCAACCTACTTTTTCCACTCATCTTTATTTTGAGTTTTAACCAATCCATGTAGATTTTCTAGTTGAGTCATATGTAGTGCTTCATTGTGTGACTGTATCGCAGTTTACCCATTCCCTATTAATGTTTTCTCTCTCTCTCTTTTTTTTTTTTTTGAACTGGGGTGAACATCCTTAAATCATGTTTTCTTACCATGTATAATAGTTTCTCTAGGGTATATATCCCATAAGCAGAATTGCCTAAGGTATACCAACTTTACCAGACTCTCCCAAGTTGCTTTCTAAAGTGTTTTTTTGGGGGCGCCTGGATGACTCAGTCGGTTAAGCGTCCAACTTGGGCTCAGGTCATAATCTCACTGTTTGTGGGTTTGAGCCCCATATCGGACTCTGTGCTGACAGCTCAGAGCCTGGAACCTGCTTTGGATTCTGTGTCTTCCTCTCTCTCTGCCCCTCCTTCGCTCATGCTCTATCTCTTGCTCAAGAATAAATAAACATCGGGGCACCTGGATAGTTCAGTCGGTTAAGTGGTTAAGTGTCTGACTTCAGCTTAGGTCATGACCTTGCAATCCATGAGTTTAAGCCCCACATTGGGCTCTGTGCTGACAGCTCAGAGCCTGGAGCCTGCTTTGAATTCGTTGTCTCCCTCTCTCTTTCCCCCTCCCTTGTTCATGCTCTGTCTCTTTTTCTCAAAAAATAAAAATTAAAAAAAAATAAAGTGGTTCTATTAATAGTTGTTTTCTGAGTCCTTAATAATTTGTGGTATTGTCAGATATTAAACCTGTGGCAGTCTGGTAGAGTTGTGAAATGATACCTCATTTAATTAACATTTCCTTGGATATTAGTGGGACTGAGCATCTTTTAATATGTCTGTAGTCCATTTGGATTTCCTTATTTGTGAAATGTCTATATTCATGCATATCCTTTCTCATTTTTCTACTTATTTTTTTTAAATGTTCTTGTTTATTTATTTTTGAGAGAGCGAGAGAGCGTGAGTGGGGGAGAGGCAGAGAGAGAAGGAGATAGAGAATCCTGAGCAGGCTCTGCTCCATGAGACCCTGGGATCATGACCTGAGCTGAAATCAAGACTCAGAAACGCAGCCGATTGAGCCACCCAGGTGCCCCTCTTTTCCTATTTTTCTTTTGGGGTCTCATTGGTTTTCTAACTGATTTAGAAAAGTTCTTCATATATATTTGTTCTAATCCTGTATCAGATATTTGTGTTGCAAATAACCTCAGGTCTGTGGCTTGTCTTTTTTACTTAATATGACTTTTATACAGAAGTTAAAATATGTAGGGGCTCCTGGGTGGCTCAGTAAGTTACGCTTCTGACTCTTGATTTCAGTTCAGGTCATGATTTCACAGTTTGTGGTTTCAAGCCCTGCGCTGCATTGGGCTCTGCACTGACAGGGCTTGGAGCCTGCTTGGGATATTCTCTCTTTGTCTCTGTCTCTGTCTCTCTCTCTCTTTTCCCCTTACCCCACTCATTCTCATGCTACTGTGTGTGCTTTCTCTCTGTTTTTCTCTTTCTCAAAATAAATAAATAAATCTAAAAATACATATATAAAAAAAGTTAAGGGGTGCTGGGTGGATCAGTCAGTTAAGCAACTGACTTTGGCTCAGGTCATGATCTTGCAGTTGGTGGGTTCGGGCTCTGCGTCAGCCTCTCTGCTGTCCGCACAGAGCCACTTCAGATCCTCTGTGTCCCTCTTTCTCTGCACCTCTCCCGCTTGTGTGCATGCTCTCTCTCTCTCTCTCTCTCTCTCTCTCAAATAAGTTAATATTGAAAAAAAAAATTTAAGTTAAAATATGTAATGTAAAATTGATCATTTTTTTCCTCCATGTAGTTTGTCCTTTTTGATTTTTGTTTTAGAAACTTTTCCCTATCCTGATATGAAATGCCACTTTCACTGTCACACATCCTCTGTGTCCATTCTGTTTCTGGGTTGTGTATTATGTTCCATTAGTCTCTTCGTTGATTTCTTTACCAATATCACACTTTTTTTTAATTGCTAGAAATTTATAATAACTCTTACTTTCTTTGGATATGTTCCTCCTAATGTATTTAAAACTTTTTAACACCTTTATTGAGGTAAAATTTACATAAGATAAAGTTTACCCTTTGTAAATTACAATTGAATGGCTGTTAATACATTTGTAGAGTTTTTTTTTTTCCTCCACTATGGTAAAAAACAGTAAAACCTTGGTTTGCGAGCAGAATTTGTTCCGGAAACATGCTTGTAATCCAAAGCACTTGTGTATCAAAGCTAATTTCAAGAACCATTGGCTCAGTTGTGATCATCTGATGTTTGGTGTCACGTACTGCTTCTATTGCAAGATATCGCTCTTTCATCAAGTTAAAGTTTATTAGTAATGTTTGCTCATCTTGCATAACACAGAATAAGTTACTTGCAGTCTGAGGTTTTACTGTATATAAAACATAAAATTTACCATTTTAAGGTATATAGTTCAGCAGTTATTAAGTATATTCCCATTGCTGTACAACTATCACCACCACTCATTCCTAGCATTTTTTTAATCTTCCCGAATTGAAACTTCATCATACCCATTAAACTCCTCATTCTCCTATCTCCCCAGCCCCCAGCAACCACTATTCTACTTTGTCTCTATGAATTTGACTACCCCAGGTACTTTGTACAAGTGGAATTGGATAGTTTTGTCCTTTTGTGTCTGGCTAATTTCACTTAGCCTGTTATCTTCAAAGTCCATGCATGTTGTAGCATGTGTCAGAGTTTCATTATTTATTTTTTTTTTCAACGTTTTTTTTTTATTTATTTTTTGGGACAGAGAGAGACAGAGCATGAACGGGGGAGGGGCAGAGAGAGAGGGAGACACAGAATCGGAAACAGGCTCCAGGCTCCGAGCCAACAGCCCAGAGCCCGACGCGGGGCTCGAACTCCCGGACCGCGAGATCGTGACCTGGCTGAAGTCGGACGCTTAACCGACTGCGCCACCCAGGCGCCCCAGAGTTTCATTATTTTTTAAAATTGAGTAATATTTCAGTGTATGTATGTACAACATTTTGTTTTTCCGTGCATTCATTGATGAACACTTGGGTTGCTTCTTTTGTCTGTTGTGCATAATGCTGTTATAAACACGAGTATACAACTACCTGTTTGAGTTGCTGCTTTTTTTTTTTCCAATTTTTTTTTAATGTTTATTCGTCTTTGAGACAGAGACAGAACATGAATGGGGAAGGGGCAGATAGAGAGGGAGACACAGAATCCGAAACACGCTCTAGTCTCGGAGCTGGCGGCACAGAGCCTGATGCACGGCTCGAATTCACCAACCTGAGCTGAAGTAGGATACTCAACCGACTGAGCCACCCAGGTGCCCTGAGTTGCTGCTTTCGATTCTTTGGGTATATGCCCAGAAATGAAATTGCTGGATCATATGATAAGTCTATTTCTAATTTTTTGAGGAACTGCCATACTGTTTTCCAGAGCAGTTATGTATTACGTAATCTCTATACCCAACATGGGGCTCGAACTCACAACCCTAAGATCAAGAGTTGCATTCTCTTCTGACTGAGCCAGCCAGGCTCCCTCATCATTTTATATTTTTACTGACATCATACAAGCATTCTAATTTTTCTACATTCTCAACACTTGTTTATTTCTTTATTAGAATAACCATCCTAATGGGTATGAAGCGGGTAGAGTTTTAAAATCACATCATGGTCCAATTTAGGAATAGTTCTGTTTCCCCTAGAAGTCCCTTTTGCACATTTGCAGTCAATCACTGCTCCCAACTTCTCCAGGTAGTCACTGATTTGCTTTCTTTATGTATTTGTCTTTTCTGGAAGTTTCCTAT